>NC_132784.1:53128500-54352500 GCF_048418805.1 Vulpes vulpes | reverse complement strand
ATTAAAACTACCAACAGTGAAATTCTCATAAACATAACTCTGCTGCCAAATCCCATGCCCCTTGATTCTGAAGCAGTGATTTCCTTCCTAGGAAGTTCTCTAGCTCCTCCTTTCCCTGACCTTTCACAGTCCAGAAAACTGGAAGAAAGCAGCAAAGTCAAAAAGGAGAGACGGAAAGTAGTGAGAAGAGCCAGCATTCAACATCTCAGCAAGAACAGGCTGTGTGCCCTGGCCCTGCCTACCTCGCCCAGCTCCTCAGGGCTATGCTACTTGCTTCACAATCTCACCTCTGGCAGGACTAACTAAAGTCCTTGCAAGTATGAACATACCACGCTTCTCCTTGAACATCCCCAAGCCCTGCCTCAAGAGGGCTGCCCCTGGTTATCTAACTAATTTTCACTCACCTGCACATCAAATGTTAGCTATCTGATGAAATACAACTTTGTGAATTCAGGTCCAGCAAGGCTTGGATGTTTCTTTCGTTCTTTACCTGAGCTATCTCCATCCAGTTGAAGCACAAATTATTTTGATCTTGTTAACCCTAAAGACTAACAGCACTGGCACACAGTCATGTTCCATAAATGTTTATTTAATATTTGTTTTAAAAATCCTCCACTTCACCCCACCAACCACTTATACCCCAGGAATTTCCTGCTGCGTTAATAGGTCATGCTATTCTATTCTTCACTACTTTTGCTTTATCTACTAAAAATGTCCCAATTAGCCTTGTGAATACCTCCTCATCCTTTAAGATCCAACTCAAACATAACTTCTCAAGGAAGCCTTTGCTGCTGTTCCTAAGCACTCCCCATGGACCACTGTCCCTTCCTCTTATTCCTATTATGTGTCCCACTTCATGTCCGTCTCTCCTCCTTGGAGCACATGACTGCGAGGCCTCTGCACTGACTGGTCATGGTCACTGCGTCTGCAGAGAGAGGAAACTCTCAAGAATGTGCCCAGCAGGAAATGAATGAGTCCCTAAATCAGTAGTTACGCTTCCTTCCTATCTACATTTCCAACACCTCTTATACTCAGCATTAGACAAATCAAAGGGCAAAACCCTCCAGCAAGTAAAGGACTTTCAAAAACACATTGGCAGGAAGAGAGAAGGAGAAAATAGGCTACCACACCTCGCACCCCCACCTCCACCCCCACTACCCCACACCCCGCCACACACACACAACTCAAAGGGTAGGCAAAGGAAACCCAGCAGACTGCTCCCCCCCCCCCCCCCCGACTCCCTGTATTCCACTGTATGGATCAGGAGAGCTAAAGAATCCTCAGATTCTACAACTGGATTTTAAAATCATCACAGAACCATTTAAAAACAAAAAGAAAGCAAAAATGATTTAAGTCACTGAGATAATGAATTCTTCACTGGAAAAGATCTCAGAGAGGCCAATGCTTTCAACTATAACACCAAGAAATGACAATGTGCTCCACGTTGTTAAGGGCGATCACACATGTTGCCTTGAGATAAACCTATGACCCACTCTTCATGATAAAAATTCAAGAAAGCAGCACTACAAAACAGAGAATAGGGTGTGGTGGTGACAAAGCCCCCATGATGAGGAGAGGCTGGCATCCACCTTCCTAATCTTACCCCAAATCTCTCCTGGATTTACAAGAGTTCAGTGTAAAATACCTCAGAATCTTATCTGAGAAAGATTGTTTTTTATTTTAATATTATAGCTAAGATGTTTTTTAGACATTCCGATTACAATGTGATTTGTATATAAAATATATAAAACAACGTTCATTCACTAAATGGTATTTCAAAGACTGGAGCACAAGAGGGATAAACTAACAATGTTAATTTAGTATTCCTCACTGACAGGAAGAGAGACAGTAATCACTACGTGGCATTTTTAAATTTCAAGCTAAAGGCAAAAATGTATCATTAAACAAAAAGCTTTAAAATATTGTATAGATAGAATATGTAATATACCCTTTGTAATGAATGTTTGAACATTAATTTCTTTACAAAACTGACAGATGCTGCATTTTACATTGTTACAAGCATAATTCATGCCACAACATAAAGCAAACTTTTTCTATCTATATCTCTTTAGCCAAAACAACAAGCCAAACCAAATGCTTATTTTATTTGGATACATCTGTAGATATGATGGGTGTAATTAATTGTTCGGCTAAAAATGCAGTTCCAGGGTGCTTTTAATGATTTAGGTATACACAGCTTTAGTTCTCAGAACAGACTAAAAATAGTGATTTTAATTTATTCCTGCTGCCTACAATTACCCACAACCATGTATTTTTAAATATTTCCAGCCTATAAAAATTACTAATTTTTGCCACTTGTGTTTATCTGCATTTAGACTTTGATTTGGATAAATTAAGCTCTCAAGTGTTCCTTGCTTTATGAAACTCTGCATGTTGTACACTTCAACACAAATAAATGACTTGTACCATTAGAGGTTTAAATAATGTAATGTATTTCATGCTCAGCCTGAAGCTGGATTCCAATGAAGTTGCTAATGCACGTAATGATTAAGTGTAACTCAAATACTAACTGTGTTGTTGAAAACATGACAGGCAATAATTTGGTCTATTATATTCTGCCATTTAATTGCCTAGTACAGACATTCTCTGACACATTATGAAGCAATGATTTACAATTATTCAAGCTGCAAAGGTCAGAAAGTGACATTATAATCATCTACATAGAGATCCCTTCTAATGCACAAAAACTAGGTAATGCCACACACACACAAAAAAAGAGTTTTACTGCGTTAGTAACTTTCTATTTAAGGTTTCTTAAACCAAATGAGAATAAACAGCTCATAAGCACATTAATAGACAATAGAAAATGTCTAGAATCTTTCCATGAACCTGAAGGTGACAGATTGAGAAAATGCCCTTATTCTCTCTGGATTAGCTAAGTGCTACTCCCCTACTTGACTCTGCACACAAGATTCAACCAGACACAGGGAAGTCAATCAGAGAATACCATGATCCCCAGACCACCCATCCCGGTGTCTCTGTGAAAAATGGCACGCAACAGTCAGCTAGCACTTCTGAGGTTTATGGGAATCACAGGCCACTCACTAGTTTGCTACTAACTCCATTTTTTTTTTTTCTTAAGTAACTGGTCATGAAAAACAAAGACAGTAACCTAAACTCATCAATTTTTACCCCTGTGGTCCTCGTGCAAAGACAATAATATCTTCATTTGTCTAGGCACCTAATTCTATTATATCATGTTCAATTTGTAATCACTCAAGTGCAATAAATCATCAACATATAAAGAACAATGGGAAAGAGTAATAAAATTATTTCAAACAATGCTTTAAGGTGAGAAAAGTGAAACAAAAAGAGAGATACAGAAACAGACTGAAACCACAGTGTCAAAGGAAAATACCATGCGAGCAAGTTTCTAAAAGAACATAAACCTGAGCAAAAGCAGAAAACAAGAATGGTTAGGGGCTGGAAGGAGGTTAAGTTACAGTTATTACATTCTGGTGAGAACAACCTAGAGAGAAAAAAATAAGTACAAATTAAAGTCAGAAACCAAAAACAACAGATATTGCAAAGCAGAAAAAAAAAATTTTTTAAAGGGACAGTTAAAAGGAAGGAAACTGGTCTACTATGACTCATGTATAATTTGAGTCCATCACTAAAAACACTTTGTATATCAAGTTTACCATCTGTAAAATGGGAATTATAAACATGAGATAAACAATCTCATGACACCAGGAGATCAACAAAAGAAGTGAATGTGAATTAAGGCATACACCAAAGCACAGTACCACACCAATACTACTTATTACCGATAGTATTACATACACTATTGCGTGTGTGTATACTCACAGAAACAGAGAGAATTAAATTTAAATAGATTTAACAAAACATGGTGTCTGTAAGCCACTGAAATTTTCAAGTTTTTTTTTTTAGTAATCAAAGGTAGAGATCATTGATTTAGTAAAAATATGTTTAACCTATTTTTAAGTATATGTTCACAACAAAATTATTAACTTCTGTATAGAAATGCTTTCTATTATTTCTCATTCTCTCCCCACAAGCCCCATGTCAGATCCACACCACATGTTCATGTGAACCACCCACTGACGTGCTATCTATAAAGATACCTATACTGTATAAAATTCTCTTGGGATCCCATTCAGATCTAAGAAAAACATTAGGAAACTGTACTATTCAAAAACTGCTCCACCTAAAAGTGAAAGTAAAATAAAAGGCTTTTATAAATGAAGTTATCAATAACAGGTTCTCAGAACAGGAATTGCAAAGCAACACATTTTGGGTGATTTTTACCACAACATAAGCACATAAAGCATGGGTGAACCAAACTGAAATCCTGAATCTGAACCCCAGCTATCTGACAAGAATTAGACATCTAACTCATTCAGCTGCTTCACAAACTAACTCAAATCCATGATAGATTGTAGCTAGCACTTGCCGACGAAGTGAAGAAAATTATCTTAAAACAGAGCTTAAAGATTCAAAGAAATCAGTGTAGGTCAAAACAACTGAAGTAAGAAAGCATAAAAGGCAATCTTTTGTTAAGGGAGTAACTAATGCACAAGTCAAACTGAGCCTTAGCAAAAGTATTCAAGCTACATATGTGATGAGCATCTACAACCTTCTTATATAAAGATATGAAAAACAAGTCAATTACAAGTAATCTAAACCATTAATACTCAGCTCAATTCAACAAAACCCACTGTCATTTACATCAATTTCGCTATAATATATGAGGGTTTTTTTCCCAAGAAAAGCAAGAGGTTACTATGACAAAATAATGCAACATTGTGAGCAATAATTTCATTTTTAAAAGCTGCCTGCTCCATTATTTCTATACATTATTACTCATTCAGAACTATTTGAAGAACAGTTTATCTCTTACAATTCAGGTAATAAAAAGGTTATTCATAAAATCCTAAGGGGCAGAGATGAAGGTACTGACTACTGCAGAAAGAAAAACACAGTGCAGGACCTTCTGTTTGTGACAAAATTATAGAATTAATGTTCCTGAAAGATCACGTCACCTTTTAAAGCATGATTTTTTTAAAAGGTAAAATTTATAGCAATGAAAGCTAATGAAGAAACGCAGCATGAGCTGCTTATGCTCAGGAACTAATAGGTCCACTGAGCATTTCTAGGATTATTTAGCCATCAATGATAATGAATCGACATTGTCACTAATGGTAATGTACCAGTGCTCTTCACTGCCACTAACCTGAGAGCCAATCCTTGCTTTCTTTCATGTTTCTCATTTTAATTTTTCACCTACATATTGCCCTATCCCTTCAAAACACATGAAATACAGATACCCTATGATGCTTTTTTTCTTTACCATAAGGGTTCTAACTCGTTATTATTCTGTTTTAACTCCACAGATTATAGGCCTTCTTCGGTTTACTGGAATTCTTTAGAACTTCCAGCTTCACTGTGAAAATATCCACCCTATGAAAATTATCATCATATAACTTTTAAATCAAACTTCACTTAAAAAAATTAAGAGAACTATTATTTCAAAGTGAAGTAAAATTCAAGGACTGCCATAATTCTTAAAGATACAATTCTGGAGTCTAGATTCCTTTTTCTATGTGTGTGCGCAGACACACACACACACACACACACACACACACACACCCCTCTGGGACAACAGTATGAAACTCCTATATCTCTCTGTATTTATAATTCTTTATCTTGGGAATCAAATATGTAAACCACTGGTGTAGCACTTCAGTGGTGTGTGGTGAGCAGTAAGCTCAGCAAAGGGCGCACTATTTCAATTGGACAAGCAAAGCCAGTCAATCAGGTATTGTTTCTGATGCCACCTATGCCAGAAACTGTTCTCTGATAAAGTTTCTTCTTCTCTTTCTCAGGACTTAGTAACCCTAATAAAAAAAAAAAAATGGACGGAATTAGATTTCTAATAATAGAGCATGCAAAAACTGGTTATTTTTTTTTTTTTAAGAAATGAGGACGAAACTGCTGATTACCCCCTAACAGCAAATGTTTGCCAGAGTCAAGCCCTTCCCTCTTTCCTATAACTCATATGGTAAGAAACAATAACTGAGGTATCTTTTAAAATTCCAAGACCCAGAGCAATTAAAATGAACAATTTGGCACTCAACCCTTGCAGCTAAAATCAGTAGCAACAAAACTCATTCTGCCACTGATCTTCAGGGGGCTTCAGGGCAGAGGTTCATCTTCATTTACCTTAGCCAGAAGTCACTGAACCATCAATTCTGCCAGTGAACACATCACAGACCATGGTTAATAAAACTGCTTTGCAAAGTTATCTGTAAAACTATCTCAAGGGTCAAAAAATGCAACTGCATCCTGGAATAAAATGTACTGTCCAACAAAAGCCATTTCTGACTTAAAAGATATTTACTCGGTAGCGCTAACCAGAAGAATCTTCCCCTGAAAAAGGAAACCCATCATAGTGTGTGCGCATTGCATAATTGAATTGAACCTGCAGCGTTGAAGGAATCAGCCAGAAGAACTGCAGGTTTCTCGGGTTCCACAGAAAGTGTTTTCATAGGATGCACTCATTCATTAATTTCTCTAAATTAATAGCATTAAAATATATTTTTAATCAGAGATAGGATATTAAAATCCAGCTCTGAATGTCCTATGATATACCATAGATGTCATGGCATTTTAAAACCTTTTAAACATTTCTGCTAAATTAATTAGTTGTGCATTAAGGCATCTCAGTGCTCCCTATTAAACGCAACACATCTGAGTGACAGTTTAACACCGTGAATGGTTCTTTAGAGGAAGAGCCGTTAACTAAAAATGGATAACAACAAGTTTTGAAATAAAGTTACATGAAAACATACATTATACACTGTTTACTCAAGTTTTATCTCTTTAACAATCAGTAACCAGATGTCTGAAATTAAATCTTTTTCTACATTTCTCTTTATGGAGTATGTCCAGTCTATCTATCCAAAGAGCCACTACTGTGATTAAAATTAAAGCAGTATATAGCAAAAAAAAAAAAAAAAAAGCATACATATACACTCCTAAAGCTGTATTATGTATTTTTTTATGTCTTTAAATGGAATTTACAGTTCTCTCTGGCAATGTGAATGAACATCCTATAATTTAGTCAATTTACAGATTACAGGTTCAAATTGACCTTGTAGCCCATAAAATTGCTCATCTTCAGTAGAGGATTAGAAGTGGGAGAAGAATGTCATAACTGTATTTAAGGAATTTACCATAACAATGGAAAGGAGGATACGCATGCATAATTTTAGCCACTCTTACTCATATCAGTTTTGAATTCTGAAACAATGGCTATCCTGCACATGCTTCCTGGTTCACCACGGTAGAGATGGTTTCAATTTACTCACCCACAGACGTGACACTTGTATTCCCTCATCCCAAGGTGCCTTTTGACATGGTTTCTGGCATCGCCAAGCTGAGCTGTTGCAAAATGGCATATCTTGCACTTGAATGGTTTTGATCCTAGGTAAATTTAACATAAAATATGATTTGAATGTGAATAATACATTACTGATAGTTTAAAAAGAGGCTTAGATGATCTTAAATCATACTTTTCATCTGATTAGAAATTTCTGGCCCCAAAATGGAACACCTGCATTCCTTTCTAACTTGAATAGACCTGCATCCCATAATCATTCCACCAAGAGACTTAAACATTTCAGTGAGTGTTCCTAACTTCCAATAACATTCCTAAAATGTAAAGTCCAAAGTGAAGCAGTTGAGCAGTAATAAGTAGATGAGATGAGCTAAATAATTTTTAATATTTTTCTAACAATTCACAAAAATATTTTTTAAAGTTATTCAACATTTGAAATGTAACATTAGAAAAACATAAATGCATACAGGGCAGCTGATATTTTATAAAGTATATTTATCATCAAATAAATTTCTCAGTAGCCACCTCCCTTCCTCATATTTCTGCAGCTTTGAATTTACTCACATTAAGAACGGCATTTCAGATTTTTTTCTGACATTTATCCCAAATGATTCACTATTTTACTGTTTTAATAGCTAGCAATGTAAGAATATATAATGGATAAGTTATTTGCTTTTATGATCATTTTATAGTCAAAAATCTATGATGATTCTGCAAACCAGAAGTACTGATATTTTATTTACTGACTTCATGAACAAATATTTCAACATAATAAAAAGCACAGTACCAACAATTTCTTTTTTTAAATTTCACAAAGGTTAACCTATACTCAAAAATGAGAAAACAAAATAATTTCAGAATCAATAAACCTAGTTTCAGGAACAGAGACTGTAACTGGAACACAGTCACTAATAGATAATCAGTACCCACATTAATGAGAAGCAATACTCCTTTAAGTGCGACATGTAGACACCATTTTTCATTTTTCAAACCACCAAATCCTCAAATAAATATATCAAAATCATAAAAATCACAGTGTGCTATCAGTACAATATGTTTCCAGATCTTTTGTATAATGTTTAGTACCTATTTGGTGAAATACCTAGTTAGACAGAATATGATATATGTGAACCTCAATAAATATACAAAAGGGCTCAAATAAAAAAATTGCAATAAATCACATTTGATCAATGAACCTTTGTGCAGTGCCCTTGAAAAAAAATAATCCTTCAAGAATACTTTGTTGAAATTGAAGCACTCAGTAAAAAATTTTAGAGTCTTAAATTTCAATTTAATTCCCAAAAGCTGACAAAAAAGTGAAGCATTTAATTTTAATCTTCTAACAGAAATAAAAAAGTCAACAGTACTAAGCACGGGCAGACAAGGTTGAATATTTCACAGTTCAATGACAATGAAGCCAGATCTCTTAATACTTCCATTTCTAGTGTTAGAAGTAGATGTAAAATATATTTAGCACCTGAATGGTTATATCTAGTCAGCTTTATATGTTTAAATGTCAAAAGCAGGTTGAGACTGCAGCTTACAGCAATCACATTCTATCAATCACATTAGAAACTACAATTTACTTAAATGATTCTGATAAAACTAAGCCTATCACGACCTGGAAACATTTCATCTCAACACAGATTTCTATGAAGGGACACAGAAAGGAAAAGAGTGAGAAGAAACAATTCACATGCACTGTAAACTGAAAGGCATTAAAGATAATAGGGTAATTAGGAAATTATTAATTAACAATAACATCAGGACTCCAACCAAAGAAAATGAAGTTCTCAACATTTCTATTACAATCTTGGTGAAAGCATTTAAAATCTCCTGTGGGTTTAAGGTTCCGCCGTGCTCCCACCACACTGTGTGCCACGAGGGGCTGGGGACAGACCTTTCCATTCACCACACGTGGCTCCTTAGTGAGAAGCTCTAGTTCCTTCAGGTTCTCAGTGATCCTTTGCTAGTGTGTTGACAACACATAAATGAGTTCTTCTGCTGACTGCTTTCATGCAGAAATCACTGAAGTCCTGACTATTTTTCACATCTTATATTCAGAACAGACTGTGTTAACATCTCCTTTCTGTTCCATACAAATTCTAGGGAAGTGGAGATAATACTTTCCTGCATTAGGAAAAAAAGGTCTTCTTTTTTTCTAATAATGTTTTCAGTCTTAAGCTTGCGATGCACATCCCAAAACGAATCCAGGCACTTTACATTTGTAAAGCCACGTATTACTAAATTTGTATTTCTCTCAAGTGTATTGTTATTATTACAAACTGTCAATATCATTTAAAATAGTTCCATTCCTGGGAACAGCATGATCCTCAGTAGGTTTTCTTTTAATTTGAATTTGTAGGCTTTTTGAAAGGGAAAAACAAAAAAAGACTCTAGTTTTCTTGCACCTTACAATTTTACCAAAAGAATTCCAAAGATTTTTAAAACTAAATCTTCACTCAGACCTACACAGCCATTCCTCAACATCAGTCACAGCTAATTGCTATGCACATATGGATGTGAGATTAATATTTAAAAAATGATATCAAAACTTTAGGTCTTAAAGAATGTATATATAACCCATTATCTAATGCTTCTCCATAAGAGCTACAACCCTCTAATGCTACAACACTCCCTAAATGCTAAAACTTCATTCTGTTCTTCTGTCTGTCCTTTCTTCCTTCCTTCCCTCATTCATTCAATAAATAACTGCAAGCCAACTCTGTGTGGGGTGTGGAGATGAAGCAGTGAACAAAGTGGAGCCCAAGTCCTTGCTAGGCTTGAAGTCAACAGACCAACTCTCCAACCAGTGTCTTCTCAAGAGCATTCAGCCTCTAAACTGTCACATACAGGCTAAGTTAAACACCTCCAGCCCTCAGGTGAGACTAAGTCACACTATCTCCCCATGTGACATTTCCAAACAGCACAAGTGACCCCATGCACTAGAGTATCAAACTGAAGGGCTTCAGACAGTCTTCTAGTTTAATGACATCTGCCTGCCATGTCCTTTGAAAGTAAAGCTCTAACCCACAGAACATGCAAGAGGGAAAATGAAGCACTGTTTTTGTACTCCTAACAAGGTAAAAGGCGACACTGCCCTTTCTGGTCATGCAGATGACTCCATACAAGCAAAGACACATGAGAATGCTGGGGTGCTTTTTTCCCTACAATTCTTGATAATCAAAACTCATTTATTTCTTAGAGTGGTGCTTTTATTGTGCTTAAGGATGGGAAGAAAAGGAGACATAAGATACAGAGCAAGTTACAAAATATGAAAACAGGAATTGGAAGAGTAAGTCCTTTTCCAGTTAACCATTAATAACAGTCCCTGCATCACTACTTCATGGACATGAGCAAAGTATCAGAAAAGCAATTCATTCTAAGATGCCCCAAGGGGGGCGGGGGGAAGAAACCAAAAACCTTGGATTAAAACCGGGAGAACAACATCCCCCAAAGAGTGGCTTCCAAAACTGCAATGGTAGACTGGCATTGTGTACTCAGGAACAGGGCTCTCTGTGGTGCTCAGGAACACAATAAAAATGTAGTTGCTGATAAGCCCAACAGAAGATGTTAAAAAGTATGCTAACTTTTAGTAAATGTTACAATCAATTATGTAACTTATATAAGTAGGGTTACTTTGTCACATATTGATAGTTACCTCACTTTCACATCCACATTAACTTGATTTTAAATGCAATTAATACATATAGTCAAGGAAGACTAATGGACTACATTCTGCACTTAACCTAGTGGACGTTTTCAAATGGCACAAGTGACCAGTGCAAACCTATTTTGCATTGTAAACGACTAAATAAATCTTAATGGATTAAGAATGATCAGCTATCAACACACAAGGGAAATTAAGTGCTGAAATGCCTACATTGATTATTTTAAATTATTAGCCTTACTCTGTTCTTGAATTTGTATGCTTTTAGTGAGCTTTAACACATTTACAAGACTTATTGACTATAATTACAAGAGAATTCAAGTAATGGACACATCAATTATAAGCAACATGTCTTGACCAGACAGTTGCATAAAGAATTCTAAAAAGAGATCCATTAGCATCTTCCTCTTAGTTTTATTCAGTTTTTATCTGCCTTTAGAGGGCATGTTAAGAAAGTACATACCTTCTACACACGTGAACAAGCCTGATTTCTAAAAGCCAGATCACTTCATAAAATGAGTGAGCACAGCAGTGACAGAGCAATTAATAATGCCAAGAAAAGGGTATCTGGATTTATTCCCCAACAACAGTTCCACCACACGAAGAGTTGGAACCATGAGTACAATGTTTGTGTTTACCTAGATTAATCTTATGCAGGTTGCCCTGTTCTTTCTTCAATGAAAAACTTTTATCTGTCTTTAATCTCCCTAAACTAGTCATGTTTCATACTCTTTTGTCTTCCTCCTTGTAACCATGCACTAAGTTTCAAAAACTGCATGAATTTAAAGTATAGCTTTAATAATAAGCCATTATTTAAAAGTACAGTAAAATAAACCTTACAGTTTTAATGAAAATATGTTCATTGAAATGTGAATTTATTATTCAAATCCACTCATAAATTCAACCATGGAGACAGAACTTGTCTAAGCAGAGCACAATGATTTAGAAAAGCTGTCTATTTAAAATAAAGAATGTATGGCAGGTTTATAGAAACAGTGCAGTGAATTTTTACATAAATTTAGAACAGTGGCTTATGCATTTTCCACAAAAAAAAGTTTAAAAAAAAATTTCCACCCCAAATTAAACATTAAAATGGAACACTACATTTGACAGAGCACAGAAACTAAATCAGGTGCTGCCTTCATGAAAACCAAATCCCCAGGACATCTTAACTTTGAAAAGTGTTCACTAATTTTGATCCTTGAAAGTAGAATCTTGTTGCCTGGGAGTTACACTTTTCGATATAAACCATCTGGCAATGAATAATTTTAAATCCCTAAAATTCTAAGAAAATTTTTATTATTCCATTCCTCAAAAGCCATTTAATATGTCCTCTGAAACCCACAGTACCACTTAATAGCTATACCTTGGAAAACCAAACAATTAGGACTCAGAAACAACTGGAAAGCTGTTAAGAGATGGGAAAACTTAACAAAGGCATCAGAGGGGCAAGGCTTTTTGATAAAATGAAAAGAAATTTGTCAAACAACCTGCCTCGGAATCACTAAGGCCTAATTAACTTTGGAAATGTTGTATGTCAACACTGACTTATGGCCGATGCCCAGAGTGCCACACAGCGGGTCATGTGAGCCAGGGTGATGGACAATGAGCAAATGCAGCATGGACTCCAGATCCCAACTTTACCCTCCTCCTGCAGTTTACAGGTGAATGCAGGTTTGCGGATGGGTACGTACCTGTATGAGTGCGAATGTGCGCTAGAAATGCCATCGAGTTGCTACTTCGACACATCTTCCCGCAGTACTTGCAAACATTGCCCTGATTTTCTTCCCTCTCGCGGTTGATTTGCTCAGTGTCTTCCACTATGTACTTGTTCACCTCGCGGAGCAGTTCTTCATGCTGGCCTTTAATATGCAGAAATAAATTCTGCTCTGAATCAAAGGGCTCCGTACACTTGACACATTTAAAGGTGGCCCCGCCCTCTGGAAGCTCCTCTACACTGGCCTGCTCATTCCTCATGTGCCCAGCACTGGCCAGATGCTGATGAAGGTTGCTCTCAGTATAGAATGACTTTCCACACAGTAAACAATGGAAGTGTTTCTCCTTTGTAGGGTGTTTCATGGCTATGTGAACATTCAGTCCACTCAAGCCATCTGCTAAGAAGCCACAATCATCGCAACGAATTCGTGTGGATTCCCCAAAGGAGCCACCATCAGATTTCTTCTTTTTCATACCTTGAGCACAGTCTTTCAAGGGCAATTCACTGATTCTCACCCCTGTTGTTATCAGACCCTCTTCAGACTGGTCTAACAATTCTCCATCTTCAGGGTTCTTTATCCTTATTATAGAAGAATCAAACCGGCCAAAACTATACATGGCCTGTCCTCTGTCATCAATACTGATTATAGTTTCATAGACATCATTACTTTCAACTGTGCTATCAGAAGCTGGACCGTCCTCTTCCAAAATAATTTTAGTTTCATGTTGGGAATTCATCAGAATTTCCTTGTTCTCCATAACTGGGTCTTCACCACTATCTTTCAAATCCTCCGGATTCTGCACACTTCCAACCTCGTTCTGACCACTGCTTTCCAGGTCCAGCTCCTGCCTTGTCCCTGTCATCACAACAGGCATGGTGCTTTCAGCCAGATGCCTTCCCCCTACACCAGGTCTGCCAAGGCCTTTCTCTGCATTCTCCCCCGCCTCCCCAGCATCTTTCTCACTAGGCGTGCTCGGATCACCAGTGTCATTCAACGTGCCACGGGCTCTCTCTACTGCCTCATAATCCAAAGTGGAGCTTCCTGAATTTTCATTCTGAAATCTGCTTGGGGAGCCACAATTAGAGGAAATATTAAAGGACACCATCTCCTCAGGTTTCAGAGCTTTATCCTTGGCCAGGGGCTGTTGGAAATTTCCACAGAAGGAATGATCTTCACTGAGATTAGATTCTTCTTCAGTCTCAATCTCTACAGAGTTGGGAGCACGGAGTATCTTAGACACATCTAGACTAGTATCCTCATCCAAAACACAAACATCAGCATTATTTTTAGATCTCAGAATTTCTTCAGATGGTTGGTCTGAAATTATCTGATATTCTTCAGAACTGTGTTGATGCTGCTCCTCTGGGATGATGATATTTTTGGATACATCTGCAGAACTTGCTTCTATGTCAGAAGAGGTTAAGTAAGACTGCCTTTTCATCTTGTGTTTCTCTGTGGCCGCGTGTCTGGTCATCTCTCGGCGAGTCACAGCATAGTAATCGCAGGCCATGCAATAAAAAGCAAATTCTTTTGTATGTTTCCGTTTTATGTGCAGTTCCAGAGAAGCAGAAGAGTGAGCATTAAAGTCACAGTGAACACACTTATTATCACCTGTACCCACACCATCTCTTTGGGAGCATGCATCCCCCTGCTGAGGAGGGTCCTCTGGTTCTAGAGACATTTGTTCCTTTTTATCAGTCAGGTGACTGTTGACTTCCCCATCTGTAGAATGAAATACATTTTCAACTTCCACTTCACTTGGATTTCCGTGCTCTGCTCCTGGCTTTTCTGAGGTGCACGTATCTGATTCAGCTGACTTATTAGCAAGTTCATCAGAACCTGCTGAGATGACATTCCTTCTGCAGGCTTCCAGGTTACCCCCTTCAGGGCCAACAATGATATCTGAACTTTGCTTGCCATTTGCTTCTATTTCTACACGTCCTTTATGTTTCTTAGTGGCACAATGACGTTCCATATCTCCCTTGGTCACGGTATAATACTTACACACTTTGCATAAATAACTATACTGGTGACTGTGTTTCCGTCGAATGTGAACAGTCAGGTTTGTGATACTGGAGGCCAAGAGACCACAGTGAGAGCATGTCCGAGAGATGTTACCTTTGGGTCTCCCTCTCTTTGAAGTAGCCGTCAAAGCTACTTCATCCTCCCTGGCCATTACACCAGGCTGTGGCACTTCCTTGCTAGTCAGTACACTCTTTTCAAGACAGGAAGGCTCCTGCAACTGCACCCCTTCCATGTGGCCTTCTATTCTTCCATTTCCAGAAACGTGAAGCTCCTCTTTTCTGTCATTTGCACCTATACACACCCTTTCAATACACTCTTCAAAACTTAAGCCAATGTTGTTTTTCTTGGCATTTTCAAGATGCTTGCTTCTCTTAATGTGCTTCTCCATTCCCTCCTTGCTCAGCGAATAAAGATTACACGCTTTACAAAGAAAGTGGTAGTCCTGACCATGCCGGAGCTTTATGTGTCTCGTGAGAACAGTGGAGGACCTCGTTTTATAAAAACACTTCTTACACTGAAACTGAGGCTTACTTGAATGCCTTACTTCGTGTCCATGGCTCACCCTGGGCTTACCTGCTTCCTCCTGAGCTGCTTTACCTGACTCGCTCATTTGATCTTTCATGTTCTCAGATTCTAAAGAACTTAAGGGTAAGGTCTGCAAAGCCAAATCACTGTTAAAGGACTGAGAAGTCTTTGGTTGAACCAGTAAACAAACGTGCTTCTCGGCCATTGCATGTTCTTCCAGGTCTTTCTCAGACAAGAAGAATAGATTGCAGGGAGTGCAAAGAAAACCCATCTTGTGCTTTTCCTTCATGTGGTCTCTGAGACTTAGTTCATCCTCAGAAATAAACGAACAGCACTGACACCTGAGGCCAGCGGCAGCGTGCTGGTGCTGGCTGTCATGTGAATGCCTGTCCAAGTCCCTCCTCGACGTGCTGGAAAAGTCACAGGCCTGGCAGTGAAGCTTCACCTCTCCAGGGGGGGCCCTCTCCCCATGGGTCTTCAGCTCTGTCCTGTTTGTAGCCTCCTGACCACAATCTGTACAAGTCCACATCTGACCATCGGCAGCTGGCCTCACCACCACGGAGCTAAAGGAGCACGCCTGATGGGAGCTTCTTTGGTCCTGCTTCAGGTCTGCACTTTCTGAGGAAGCCACACACACACTGTCCACACTGCCACTCGTTTCCACGTGTTTGGCCACGGACTCTGCCTCACTTGTCTTCACCTGGGTTCTAAAGTGTTTCATGTACATCCTCTGGGTGTCATTAGCTGCTCTTTTACTAATTCCTAAGAGATTAAATCTTTTCTTGGTCTGGCCTTTTAAGGTAAAAGTGCCAGTCCGTCTTCGGAAGCTACTGCCCAAGGTGAGGATGTTTCGCTCGGGTCTGGGTCTTGAGCTTGCGCTGACACTGTGTGCTGCCTGTAAGGTATTTTTGGTAGATTCAAATTTCTCTAGGAGACCCTCTGAACTGACCAAAGCTCCTAACTTTTTATTTTTATCCTGGTTTTCAGTGTTTCGAGCTATGCCAAGGGAAGTAACGTTTTCTTCGATGATCTCTACTTTTTCTGATGAAGTATTCCTGGATGGCATCATTTCAACAAGCAGCTCACTGCTACTTCCACTTTGCTTAGAAATGTTTCCTCGGAAATCTTTAAATTTGCTTCCAACATTTCGTAATCCTTTTGAATCACCTGTCTTTGCTATTGGTTTAGAAGCTCTTGGTCTTACGCGAACATTTTTTGTTCCCATGGCACATGGTTTCTTAGGGAAGGGCTGTTTTGTTAAGATCTGTACAAATCCTCCACGAGCAGCAAGATTCTGACGTCGGAGATGCGTTTTGCCGAGATAATGGGCATTCAACAGGTTTTCTTCCACACACTGAAAGCCACAGAGATCACAAGAAAAGACTTGCTGTGGCCCATGTGTCTGTCTGACATGCACATGCAATGCTGCACTGCTCTCTGCTTTGTGGCTACAGTGACAGCAGGTATGTTCCATAGATTGTTGCGTATGACATTCAGCATGTTTTTCCAAATCAGGGCAAGAAGAAAACAAATGACCACATACGCTGCACTTGAAAACTGAATCTACATTTCCAATGGTACAACTAACACTGATCTCTTTCAGGGGGAAAGGAGATTCTCTTTCCGGATCAAGGGAAACCATTTCCTGAGCAGATTTTTTTTCAGTGTCTATTTTCGGAGAAACAGCATCCACAGTGCTAAGACTGCAAGGAGGGGAGAAGGCATTGGGAAGATGCGTGCCTCCATCTGGGCATTCATTCAGGAGGGTCTCCCTCGCTGTCTCACCTAACGGAATATGCCCTTCTGGGACCATGCTTGCAGAAGTTTCTAGCCTGTGAATGCCTTGTTCTTCAGGCTCCAGGTGCTCTGCCTCAGCTGATAATTTCATTCGTTTGGAAGCATGTTTGTTTCCGTCTTCCACCACAGCGACACTGCCAAAGTGTGAGGATTCTGGAAAACCTCTTTTGCTGGTGGTATTCTCTGAGGAATTTGGGATCACGTCAAATACAGGCCCACAATCAACATCATGAGATGAAGTACTTCTCAAGTCTTTTGCTTCTTTGTTGATATTTTCATCCTCATCATTCTCCGGCTTCTTCTCAGTATCCATCATTAATAACGCACCGGTGACGTTGCTTATGTCAGGGCAGCTCACTTGGCACTCATAACCTGTGCACAAAATAAACATGGTATTAAACCTCTCAACATAGAGAACACACACGCACATATTTTGTCCAAAAGTCAACATAAAGTGACATGCTGAGTGAAAAAAATATCACAGCCTCAATATTTCCTTTTTATTGAGATGAACTTGATGCTGTGTGTCAAGTCCTTATGAAAAGTTCAAAGTCAGATGTGGGAAACACACATCATCACACTGTTGGCTCAGGAAGCAAGACTATGGCATCTCTGACTGAAGAAGTGTTCTCAACCAGCTTGCAAAAAAACTCCCATGTGTCAATTCTCTCTACTAGTACATTTCAGTTTACTTTTTTTTTTTAAATGGAGAAACCGTCTTCTCAAATTTTATTTCAGCAAACCCCTGTCTGTAAAACAGATTAAACAAAACTGCTATGACTCAAGCCAGGAAGTCAGGCCTTCCCCTCTGCAGCCTCCCAACCAAAGCCCAAGCTCCAGTGTAAAAGGAAATAACAACTGCTTCATCCTTTGCCCCTACAGCAAAGAGACTTACCATTATTTTCTAAATATATCTTAATTAACAACATACACATTCTCATCACACATCACTATTCCTGCTCAAACTTTCCTACCAATGAAAAGCCACTCCTGTTCCCACTGTCAATCACCAGTTTACTCATCTAATAGCCATTCTGTACCATCTGAAGGTTAATGACAAACAGAAATGTCAGCAAGAGAGCAGGATTAATGAAGAAAATTTTGGGAAGAGAAAAGAATCTCACTGAATAAAATGCTTTAAAATCAATAATATTGATTTTATTTTTCATTATGCTATTTAATTCAATTAAAACATATCATTTTCCATTTACTTTACACCAAGATTGGAATTTTCAGCCAAATGCCATTGGATTTGATGTGAATAAAAAACCATAAAATATTATGGCCTCAAAACTAATGAGAACTACTTTTAACTATTTTAACTACTTTTTTCATAACAATGACAAACCAAATAAAGGCTGTTCCTTTGACTCTGTGAAAAGTGGGGAACAAAATATATTTATGTGACACCAAAAGCAACAAAAGAAAAAATGGATAAATTGGGCTTTATCAAAACGACTGTATGCTTCAAAGGCCACAATCAAGAAAGTGAAAAAAATAACTGACAAAATGGGAAAAACTTTTTACATATATCTGACACAGGACTTAATCTAGAACATATAGAGAACTCTTACAACTCAATGATAAAAAGATGAGCCAATTTCTAAATGCAAAAGGACTGACTATACATTTCTCCAAAGAAGATAAACAGCCAAAAAGCACTTGAAAACATACTCCATATCAGCTGTCATTAGAAAAATGCAAATCAAAACCATAATGTAATACCATTTCATACTCATTAGAACAGGTAGAATCAAAAGGTCAGTTAATAACAGGTATTGGTAAGAACGTGGAGAAGTCAGGATAATCACAAAAATGCTAGTGGGGACAGAAGAGGGTGACGCCACTTTGGAGAAGAGTCTAGTGGTTCCTCAAATGGTCAAATGTGGAGTTACCATGCAGAGCATCAATTGCACTCCTAGGGATACACCCAAGAAAAGTGAAAACATATGTCCTTGCAAAAACTTGTACACAAATGTTTACAGCAGTATTCTTCACAATAGCCAGGAGGTGGAAACAACCCAAATGTCCATCAAGAGACTTATTGGAAAAACAAAATAAGGTACATCCATATCCACACAATGGGACTTTGGCCACATAAAGGAATGAGGTACTGACATTCACCACAGTCTGCATTGCCTCAGAAATGCTAAGTGAAAGTAGCCAATTACAAAAAACTACATAGCGTAAGATTCCTTTCACAGGAAATGTTCAGAATCGGCACATCTATAGATATAGAAAGCAGGCCAGTGGTTCCTTAGGTGAGGAGCAAGACAGGGGGTGAAAGCTAAAGAACACAGGGTTTCTTTCTGAGGTGAGGAACGTGTTCTAAAATTCACTGTGGTGATGGTTGCACATGTCTGTGAAGATAAATCCATTAAATTATAGTTCAAATGGATAACATGTATAATATGTGAATATCTCAACAAAGCTGCTTAAAAATTCTAAATTTACATATATAATCTAAAACACAAAAACATCTTGTATTTGGTACTGTGTTATAATTTTTTTTTATTTATTTATGATAGTCACAGAGAGAGAGAGAGAGAGAGAGAGAGAGAGAGAGAGAAAGAGGCAGAGACACAGGCAGAGACACAGGCAGAGGGAGAAGCAGGCTCCATGCAGGGAGCCTGATGTGGGATTCGATCCCGGGTCTCCAGGATCACGCCCTGGGCCAAAGGCAAGCGCCAAACCACTGCGCCACCCAGGGATTCCAGGTACTGTGTTATAATAACAGAGTGTACCATTCCTGTAAAAGAGTAAAAAAAGATAAATGTACATAGTTTCATCACACTTATAAGAGGTTTACCATTTCTCCAGTATGCAATCCAGAAAATAAATTAAGTAGGAGGTTAATAGATGTTTGGGCAGGAAAAACATACCCCTGGTCAAATACCTTTAGGCAACTCTGGTTTGAACCAAAGTTTCTTTACCACAGGATGTCCCAGCACATAAGCATTTCTCAAACCAATTTCATTACAGAACTCATTACTTATAAAGAATCAAGAGACCACAGGTTCCAAAGAACCCTTTAGAAAATGCTCCTTTAAATAAAGTATTGGTTCTGCTAGTCAATATTCGTAATTAAAGAGCAAAGGGGGGGTGGGAATGAATCATGCATCTGTCCCAAAAACAGTATTCTTGGTTGTAGATACCAGAACTACAGCAAAGAACACAAAATCTCTGCCTTACACTGTAAAGGATATGACATTTTTTTTTAATAGAAATATTTCCCAATCCAGAACATCCACCTCTAGTCAAAAAGAGTCACAGGGACTGGATTTACTCTCTTGCATTAGACAACTAAAAAAGAAAAAAACAGACAAAATCTATGAAACAACATCATAACACTTTGGACATCAGAAACTAAAGGATTCAGGGCACCTGGGTGGCTCAGTGGTTGAACATCAGCCTTTGGCTCAGGTCTTGATCCCAGGGTCATGGGATAGAGTCCTGCTTCCCCGTGGGGAGCCTGCTTCTCCCTCTGCCTATGTCTCTGCCTCTCTCTCTACCTCTCATCAATAAACAAATAAAATCTTTAAAAATTTTAAAAAAAAAAAAAAAAGGAAAGAAAGGACAGTGATCAGAGATGAGATGCAAATAAGAGAAGTCCCAGCTTCCAGCCTGGAGAAAAGACCCAGGCCACAGCACAGCAATGGGGATCTCATTCAGAGCCCAGGGGTCTCCCAACAGAGTCAAGGGACAGCTAGAGTCTGTCGGGTAGAGTCAGAGAAGGGAGAAGCACCAAAAAAGAACAGTTCAGAGACCTGCAAGGGGCCCCTCATGGATGTCCCTATCAAAATAGAGAACATGCCATCTTCTTATAAAATTCTTCTCCTGCCCCTCACACTCACTCCTTGGTAACTCCCCCTCCCTGAGACAACCACTGCCCAGTATTCTTCTGCAATGAATTAGTCTTGCCTGCCCTGAAGTTCATAGAAGTGGAATAGGACAACAGGCCTTTTGGGGGAAAGGAAGGTCTGCCTCCTTTGCTCAATACAATGTCTTTATTGCGTGTATTAACAGTGCATGTGTTCCACTTTGGTGCTGAGCAGTATTCTGTTGTATGGATATACCACAATTCCGTCGATGGACACCTGAGCGGTTTCCTCCTCTTTGGCTATTATGATAAAGCCACTATGAATATTCTTTGCAAAGTCTTTTTATAGACATATATTTTCATTCCTTTTGTGCAAACACCTAAGCATAGTAATACTGAACTACAGGAGCAGAGGTGTATGATAGCTTTATGAGAAATGATCTGACTGATTTTCAAAGTGGCTGTGCTGTTCTACACAGGCACCAGCAATGTCAAGCATTTTGACTAATCCATACATTCTCGCCAATATTTGATGCTGTCAGTCTTTGCAATTTAAGTCATTCTGGTAGGTGTGTATGGCTTTAATCTGCATTTCCCTGACAGCTAGTGATGGTGATAAATACTTTGTTATGTGTTTTATGAAATGTTTGTTAACCTTTTGCCCACTTCTTACACAGGTTGTCTATTTTATTATTGAGCTGGAGGAGATGTTTATGTGTTCTGAATATAAATCACTTGTCAGATACATAGTTTCACAAATATTTTCTTCCTTTTCACTTTATTAATGTCTTTTGATAAGCAAAAGTTTTAAATTTTGATGAAATCAATTTTTTCCTGTTCTGGTTATTTATATGTCTGGTTTATTTTTGTCTTCCCATGCTAGAAAGTAAGGGCATGGTTTATTTTATCCACCTTTATATCCCAAGAGCCTAGAACAATTCCAAGCACATATAAGGTACTAGAATAAGCAAATATTTCCTTGTGCTATAAAAAAAAATGTCTCTTCCATACAAAAAAAAAAAATGTCTCTTCTCTGAGTATTTATAGGTAAAATGAAAAATATCTGAGGTATACCTCAAAAGAGTTGAGCAGAGGGACACAGTGAAGGCTATGTGGTGATAAAGATTAATGCTGAGTGACAGTTACATGGAAATTCAATATACTATTCTATCACCTTTTGTATAGGCCTGTATATGTACATGTTTGAAAATGTCCATAGCATAACTTATGTTCTTTTTAATGTTTTGTCTAAAATGGTGTGAATTCTCTATCTTTTTTTTTTCAAAATTTTTATTTATTTACTCATGAGAGACAGAGAGAGAGAGAGAGAGAGAGAGAGGCAGAGATGCAGGCAGGAAGAAGCAGGATGGAGACGCAGGCAGAGGGAGAAGCATGGATGCAAGGAGCCCAATGTGGGACTTGATCCCGGGACTTCAAGATCATGCCTTAGGCTGAAGGTAGCGTTAAACCGCTGAGTCACCCAGGGATCCCCAATTCTCTTCCTTTCAATGATGACTCCAGCCATCTCTTACTCTTCCAACACTGCTATGGCATACTACTCTACTACCTTCACTGTGGACACTAGCAGGAGTTTCATCTTTAGAAGTCTCTGCCATGGTTTAAAACATAGAACAACCACCAACTCACACACACCTAAGCAGAATGAATGTTCTAATGATGGCACCTACTAATACATTTTTGAGACAAAAGAGTGACCACTGCATTAATGTGTACACGCAAAATAACGAAATCCTTTATCTTCTATAGAATGCCTCCAAAATTTTAAAACAAAAGGAGAAATATTTCTACACTTGTTACTACCCAACTGATTTTTTAAAGTAATGAAATAATTCAACATCTTATTTTATCAAGAAAGAACAAACATTCAACAAATATATACCGCGTGAAGGGAACTATCGTGCTACAGATGTGTTCTTTGCCCTCACCAGGCTCTTGTTCTGTTATGAGCCATGTCACATACACACAAAGGAACTCTAATACAAGGCCACATATGAACATGTGTGACAGGAACTAAGATCTACAGCTGTATCAATGAGCAAGGAATCATACTTCCAAGCAGAGTATCTGGCCAAATAGCAGAAATATCATATGAGCTACAGCTTGAGGAAATTGAAACTACTTTTTTCTTTTTTTGACAGAGCAGGTAGCAGCAGTGAAACAACTCAAGTAGAAGAAAGGGATTAGGCAAAGCCACACAACACCCGCAATGCAAGCACGCAAGACTGCTGCCTGCAGTCCAGAAAGCCACAGTGCTGATTTTCTACTATACAAAAGCAGGGGGTCAACCGAAGACCATGTCACACAAGGCTATGAAATGAAAGTTGGAATTTATTCAGTAGTGCCAGTGAGGAATCACCAAAACACAGCAGTACTTTAGGATGATTAATTTTTCAATATGCAGGACACACCACAGGTAGAAAAATTATACACGCAGAGAGAGTGTTTTCCAATAGTTTAAGTTACAAGGTCCAGAACTAGAATGATGTCAGTAAAATGATTTAATAAATATCTTAAAGTGATCTAAAGGGGATTAAACAGAAGTGAGAGCATTCATGCTAATGTAAATTAAACAAAAGAGTCTTCAACAGAAAGATTATGAGAACAAGCACCAAACTGCCAATGGAGATGAGGGAGAGAATCCAACTCACCCAGCTACGACAGTTTAAGTGCTCATTTTTCAGGAGGCAAATTTCATTCATTCGCTCAACAAACATTTATGGAAAGCCAACCAGAAAGTACCTTTAATTTTCTCAGAAACAAAGCAAATGAACAGGTAAGGGACTCACTGCCAAACAGCAGTAAGTAAGAAATAATCTCTGTTTCTTCGCAAAATACTGGTACCAGTGGAGAAAGAAAATGAGTCTCATACATCCTCCCAGAGTAAAGTTTCAAGACTCAGAACACCCAGGAGGGGTCTATGCTAAAGTAATGGGATACAGTATTAAACCCATCTTCTGAAAGCATGTTTCCTATACAAATCCATTAATTACCATTCAATACATATCCTCACTGTGCCACAAAGATTCTTAAACACGTAATTCCATGCACTTTATCTCCTTATCCAAATTCCCAACCAGTTGTTCCCTGACTTAAAAAAAGAAAGAAAGAGGGATCCCTGGGTGGCGCAGCGGTTTGGCGCCTGCCTTTGGCCCAGGGCGCAATCCTGGAGACCTGGGATCGAATCCCACATCGGGCTCTCGGTGCATGGAGCCTGCTTCTCCCTCTGCCTGTGTCTCTGCCTCTCTCTCTCTCTCTCTCTCTCTGTGACTATCATAAATAAATAAAAATAAAAATAAATAAATAAAAGAAAAAAAGAAAGAAAGAAAGAAAGAAAGAAAGAAAGAAAGAAAGAAAGAAAGAAAGAAACAAGTAAGCTGCATGTAACTTTATCATCTTCAATTTCACCTATAAATTATTACCTCACCAAGAATCTGTCATAAAAGTAAGTTCCTGCTCTAATTGACACAGTCTCTGCCATGGTTTAAAATTCTTTAAAAAGTTGCAAGAGAGAAATCAAGACACTCCTGTACTTTTTTTTAAAACACTCATATACTCTTTAAGAACAAAATAAAACAAATCAATAGCAGCCTTCTGATGACACCTGGTGGCCAGTGCTCACAGGAAGTTTCTTTCAGTCTTTGAAAGAAAGAACTTCACAAATACAGGAGAAGGGTGATTACTGAACCATTTCACAAGCTCTTTACTCTGGGCAGAGTGCCCGAAGTCTCTCCCTTCACGTTCCTCACTTAGGGTGTACTCTTCACCCGTTCCAAACTCATCTTTATTTCTCTCTTCATCCCTTTTCTCTATTCTGACACATGTTAAGTGAGCTCGAGCAACTGGCTCATGCATGCTCCTCCTTTCTCTTACATGCTCATAGACACCTCTCACTGGTGTGACAAAGCCACCCACGCTAGAAACCACCCCTCCTGTTTCCACTCCATGGCACCTCACCCTTCATCCCTCCTGCATTCACCCCAGTTAGTAGTGCAAGCAGTGTGAGGTGAGTACCTGTTGACACCAGGCCAACAGTAAAATCACAGCAGGGGACATGTGAGTGCAGCATGGCAGGTGCGCACACACATGCATATATAAAAACTCCCAATGGTCTTTTGTCCTTTCCCTTTGGGGAGTTCAAAAAAGGATGAACTCCAGAAGTCATTAAGATCTGACAGTAGGTATTCTCTCCTCCCAGAAGGACAGGGTAAGGCAGGTAAGACTTCCTACAAGTCTATTATGAGCTGCAAAAGTCACAGGTGAATGGGACAGGAATACATGGAAACCAGTGGACTACTCAGATCTCTTCTACCTGCCACTTCCAACCAGACTTACCATTATGCTATCATCTAAATGAATAAAGTATCACCCAATCCATTTTTCGAGTTACAATTTGTAACAGAGACCACAACATAAAAAAAAAAAAAAACTCGATTTTCTATGAAAATGCTCTAAGTTGAATGAATTCTTCCATGACAATAGAGTATAATTTAGCACCCTAAAATCCATTCACTAGATAACACCAGAGGCAGCTTTACCACTAGGAATGGATGTATCCACAGTCATGGTTTGTGCACCATCAGACCAGTGCATGAATACTTCGGTCCAGTAAAACCCACGTCCTTATCCAGAGAACAGGCCACAGTGCATTCCTACATAGTAAGTTGGTAAGCATGTCCATTTCCTCACCCAGGAAAAGGCCTGTGGTAGTTTAAAATGAGTCCACAGATTGTCTGACATTCCCTTCAAAGGACAGAAACCTCATTCTGTCCCCTCTGTGTGGGCTGGCTTCACTGACCTGCTTGTAAGTGGAAGTGACGGTGTCTGACTCCAGAGAGCAGGTCATGAAAGGCACAGGCTCTCTGTGGGCCCCCTCTCTGGCCTGCCTGCTGTGAGGACATTCATGCAGCCTCTGTGTGGGGCAGGAGACTAAGCTCCCATCATGGGCCGGAGAGGAACACAGGGCTCCTACCAGCCGGTGAGCAGCTACTCCAGCACCAAGTCAGACTGCCGATGACCACTGCCCCCATAACAACCTGACTGCTGGAGAAACCAGGAGCCAGAACCTTCCCAATCCACAGAACCAGGAGTAACAGATGCTTGTTTCTTTAAGTCACTGAGTTTTAACATAATTTGTTACATAGGGACAGAGAACTAATAGAATGCCCTTCTGTCCACCTTGTCAAAAATAACAATGGCTCAGTTTCACCCTCCTTTATGTGTATGTTCTATACACTTCCTTTCTTATGTGCTCTAACCTTTAACCACAGAATCCTCTGTGCTAGCACATTAAGATTAAGGTACACAAGAGGGGATCAGTACGTGTTCACTGAAATACATTGTACAATATGCATGTCAAGAGCAGAAATCTTATCAAACTTCTGTAAGATTTTATAACTTTAATCAACTGACATTTATACCTCTTTCACTACCAAAACCAGATCTGATACAGCTTACAATGAAAAACTGATATAACAAAGTCAAGAGTTATTAAAGAGCTAACTAATAAAGAGACGAGGAAGAGTCTTAAATTTAGATTTTTATGGAATAAAAGGAATGTCTTAATGGTTCCTGAAAAACCTGCTCATTTTGGAAGAAGACACTCACTTGTATAGGCCCCAGGGATTGCTCAGAGAGCAACCTGCCCCAGAACTAATGGTAGCCATGAGTTCCTTTCCAGCTAGACTCTGAAATGTTAGCAGCCTACATTCCTAACAGTCGCGAAATCCAATGGGGCAGCTCACATGGTGAACACATGCATTGGCCAAAGGCCACATGACCCCCTCCTTCCCCTAGCAGGACACATGCAAGCTCAGAAGATCCAGGGGACACTGGCCACAGGACTCCTCATACCTGATTAAGTTCCAACTCCAAAGTATCTCATGTACCATGTTTAGCTTAGTCCCAACAAAGAACCTTCCCCGGCCAGTGTCCAGGGACACACTGAACAAGCAGGCCCCAACTATGTGCTCCCCAGCCCAAAGGGTAGGAGTAAAGTAAAACTATTTGACAGAGAAAAAAATTCTCACTCAAATCAGAACAGATTTTTGCTTCTATTCTAGGGAAACATGTTTTATTTCCAATATCCAATTCACTTTTGCCTGCAAGTTAAAAATTAGAATATGTGCTTGGTACCTATGGTAGAGCTAAAACAATCACTAAAAAACCATACTAAAAGACCATCATCCCTTTGATTACCAAAGAGTTCCACCTTTCCAACACTACTTACGAAAATGTATTAAAATCAACATAAAACAACCAACCATGGGGCAAGATAAACTGTAAAAGTAGCTCAGCCTTCTTACCTGGCTATTTCTTTTTTTTTTTTTTTTTAATCTTCCTACACTTCAAGTACTATTTTCCAAATACATTAAATTGATTCAGTAATAAAGTTAATTTTACGATAATCTTATATCAACCATCTCTGACAAATGCAGCTTTTTGTAGTCAGAAATATTTTACACAAAATGTTAAAATTTAATATATCTTTCACAACGGATTTTTTTTAAATCAATGCTTGTTAGTATTTCTACCAATTTTTTAAAATTTATTTTAAAGAAATAAAATTTTTATTGGAACAGGAAAACAGGATAAAAGAAGGGGAATGAAGACTGAGTAGAGAATGAAAAAGTTCAATGCCATTAAAAGCAGACGCACAGGATCCTTGGTATCTTATGCCATTTGAAAAGGTTGTTTTATTATCAATGTAACTAATCACAATGAAACCATCTCTTACAACTAAAGACATTATAATGAATTTTCTTTACAACTGCAGAGAAATGGGACTTGCTGTTTCACATCAAATAGAACAGGCTGTATAAATTCTTCTTCCTATTTATTGTAAAATATAATTTCATCTATAAAATCAGTCATGAAATATTAAAACTGAAACAACAGAATTTATATCCTTTACTTAATTTAGTTTAAACGGTCTATTCACTAAAAAAGGGGGGGGGAGGTATATGTGATAGAGCCCCTATACTTTCTCATTAAGTGTTTCCATTAGACCCTTTATTTTCAAGAATTTATAATACAGCCATAAAAAAAGCATTCCATGATAAAAGTTAGTATACTTTACTCAAATTTGCCTTTTATCTTTATCAAAAGGCAA
Source organism: Vulpes vulpes (assembly GCF_048418805.1). NCBI lineage: Eukaryota > Metazoa > Chordata > Mammalia > Carnivora > Canidae > Vulpes > Vulpes vulpes. The sequence continues at coordinate 54,324,435 of NC_132784.1, read as the reverse complement.
GAGAATGAAATGAAGCACATGGCATACTGAAAGCTGAGGAACGAGGAGGAGGAGAAGAAAAAGAAACACATAATCCATTTACTCTAAAAATTTTAAACACTAGTGAAAGAGAACATTAAAGTACAAAGAAGGAAGCCTTTGTTTTCATCCCAAGCTTCCCAACAATAGGCAGCCCGCGGGGCGACCACCTACCACTGCACCTAAGCCTCAGCGTCCTGGGACAGAGGGGAGGGGAGGAGGAAGAAGACCCCTGCATTCAAGGAGAAAACCCCTCAGTGACAGTAAGGAGCCATATCACACTCAACCAATAGAAAATGAACTCTTAGGTATGGATTTCTTTTTTTTTTTTTTTTCATTCCAGCAGAAAAAACAGGAAGGAAAAAGGGATTTCCAAATTGCGAATGTGGGAGAAATACAACAAAAACCCACGAAGAGACACGTTCCAGAGCTCTTGCTGAGACCACATCACCAGGTCCACTGGGGGGGAGGGGGGGGTTACAATGGCTCATCAGAGAGCTGCAGGGAAAAAAGACAGAAACTGCTAATTTGGGAAGAAATCTGGGAAACACTGTAATTCCAAATGTCAATAAGCTAACACACGATATAAAAACTATCAAGTCTCAGAACATGTGGAATATAAATTATTAGGTATCAAAGATCTGAGTGCTAAAAAAGTATATTTAGAAAGGAGAAAAGGCTTCAGTATTAAATTTTTTAAATGGAGGTAGTTTTAACCAAGTCCGTTTATATACCAAAGTTAATAGTTTTTTTATTTCCTCTGGGTGGCAAAATTATGGGTCACTTTTCTTCCTCCTGGCATTTTCCTATACTTTCTAAAACATATTACTTTGGGAAGACAACTGACAGGGATGCTTTTTTAAAAATCTCTACATACGGTTGAATGGAAATTGACCACTCAAAAAAAAGAAAAGAAAGGTGGGTGGGGGTTGGGGGTGACTGGGTGACAGGCACTGAGGGGGGCACTTGATGGGATGAGCACTGGGTGTTATTCTATATGTTGGCAAATTGAACACCAATAAAAAATAAATTTAAAAAAAAAGAAGCTCTAAGACAGAAACACATTTATGATTGTGGTTCTTGGACTAAACTCTGAATCAAAATAAATAAAAGGAAAGATATGGGGAACTTATTAAAAAGTAAATGTCTGAGGAAGCACTCAGAGACCTTACACTGACACGCAAGAACAGAGGGAGGTGGGCAGAAACAATTAATACACCCTTAGCACCAGATCTTGGCCCCTAACACCACTCCCACTAAAAGGAACTTGGCAGCCTCAAGAAAAGGCAGATTCTAGGGCTGGGGCAAAGTAGGTGTACAATATAAGCCTAGAACATTTTATTATGTCATAAAGTGGAGAAATGTTTTTTTTTTTAAGATTTATTTATTTATTCATAGAGACACAAAGAGACAGAGAGAGGTAGAGACACAGAGGGAGAAGCAGGCTCCATGCAGGGAGCCCAACATGGGACTCGATCCCGGGTCTCTAGGATCATACCCTGGGCCGAAGGCGGTGCTAAACCGCTGAGCCACCCGGGCTGCCCAAGAAATGTTTAAAAAAGATGATGATGATGATGTAACACAGACACAAGAGTCAGCTGGAAGGGGCTCCTCCTGGCCAAATCTGGGACAATGTGAGCACCAAATAATTAAGCACCATTAGACACACGAATGGACAAGTCCATGTTCATAGTTGGCAGATGGATGAACCGATGGGAAAAGACAGCCCTGTGTATATAGCAGGATGCTGAGGGCCGACTGGTAAATATGGAGGGAGTGAAGAAGATAGAAAGTCATACTAGCAAAGACTGCATCAGGCAAGAATCATCAATGGATGCTAAGTCTAGGGTGGGGAATCATCCTGATATGTAGAATGTTTGAATGGTATGAAAGCATTGTCCCAAAAACTGCTTATCAGTTTCAAGGAAAGAATTTTTTGAAAACCTCAGTAATTGTCCAGTGGATAAATCAGCAACAGCTGTGAAATTAATATTTTCAAGGAAAGGCAGAGAGACATAGTATGCCTCCAGGCAGAACACCCTGAGAAGGACAGGACACCCATGCACAATGCAGGTGAGAATGCAAAACCTGCAGTTAATCAAGAGGAAACAGTAGACAAACACAAGGTGAGGAATATTTTATTTTAAAAAGATTTTAAAAAGAAAAAAAATGGAGAGGACTACATTCCTCACCAATGTCAATGTCATAAAAGACAAAGACTATGGAAACATTCCAGATTAGAGGAGGCAAAGGAGAGAGGACAACTGAATGCAATGCCTATTCGCAGACTGAATCCTGTGATGGCAAGGAAAAATGCTATTAAGGACATTTTAGGTCAACTGACGAAAAAGACTGTGATGATTAACTGTATGTGTTAGCTAACTGGGTTAAGGGATGGCCAGATCGCCAGTAATACATTACATCTGGGTGTGTCTATGAGGCTATTTCTGGAAGGGACAGCATTTGAATCAACAGACTGAGTAAAGATCACCCTCACCAATGTAGGTGGGCATCACCCAATCTGCTGAGAGCCTAAATGGAACAAAAAGACAGAAGGAGGGCAAATTTGTTTTTGGGTTTTTGGTTTTTGGTTTTAGATTGAGCTGGGACATCCATCTTCTCCTGCCTTAATACTCCTGGTTCTCAGGCTTTTAAAAATCAGACTGAATCAAACCATCAGCTTTTTCATGTCTCCAGCCTGCAGAAAGCAGGCTGCTAAGAGAAAGCTCTTAGCCCCCACAGTCGTGTAAGCCAACCAACCCCTATAAGACAGGGGCTCATCTGTATACACACATATATGTGAGCCTACTGTTTCTCTGAAATCCTGACACACATTTTTGTACAGAGTGGTTCCACAGGAGAATATTAAAGGATAAATTTTCTAACTTGGTTCTGGGACTTCTAGAATTGGCTCTCTAATCTGATTGGATTAAAAGATGCTAATGATTCTGTTTTCAGTGTAAAAAGAGTGCTTATACTTGGTCTATGATGAGAACTGATTACAGATACACAAAATACCTGCACTGGATACTCCTAATCAACCACTTATATGAATCAAAGTGCTAAGTGACTCTGTAACATTTCTGAAAAACCAAGGAATATAATGACTGGTTGGTTGGCCCATATGTTGCTGGACAAAATGAAAGAAAATGATGAGCTTGGAGAGTCAAGTCCCAGCTCAAGCACTGCATAAATGACCTGAGAGCTTCCAAGTGTGCCCTGCAGGAAAGCCTGATCTCCTACAGCTGCAGGGCGGAAAGTGCTGCCTATCAAATGCTGAACATCCTTCAGAGATTGGCTAGATCCAAAAGCAAAGTGAATGGGCAGCCTCTCAGGGGTACACTGCTACTCTGAGAGTGCTAACTGGGAAGGATCCAAGCCCCAAACCCTGGGATGGGGACATGAAGGAAGACCCTAATAAAGCTGGGGATGCTGAGTTCCTAAACTCTGATGCATCTTCTCTACCAGCGAAAGAGGTCTTCCCAACCCCAGTAGTGCCCCCATGCCAATTCCTATTAATAAATGTCATTTTCTGTGTCTACATTTAATATGCCATTGGTTCTGTTTCTGTGGAGAACCCCAATGTAAGTACTAATGTGAATTTATATAATTAAATGCTTTAATTATATAGGGGAATATACTTATTTCTAGAAAATATACACTTAAGGATTTATGGGTAAAGGGTCATAATATAGTTAATTTGCTTTCAAAAAAGTTCAGGGAAAAAAGGGTGTATACACACACACACACACACACACACACACGTAAAGAGAGTGCACACACTCTCCAAATTATCTCCAAATAAAAAGTAAAGAAAAAAAACAAAAAAGAGTTTGTTTCAAATAGATGGCTTACAAAGATCTCTGCCACATCTCTAGGAACTGTCAGGGGATCAAATACATATAAAGCTTCTTAAAGAAAAAAAAAAAAGATCACTTTCTTAGACTTGACAGAAAACTACATAGGAACTAGCAGCTCCCATTTAGACTTCACTTCCAATTGAGGGCCCACTGCAAATTATATCCTTCCTAGTGTAGCTGTGTCTCTGTACTAAAACATTTTTGGGTTTGTTATAAAGATTTTATTTATTTATTCATGAGAGACACAAAGAGATGCAGACGTAGACAGAAGAGGAAGCAGGCTCACCACAGAGAGCCTGATGTGGGACTCGATCCCAGGACCCAGGGGTCACGAACTGAGCCCAAGGCAGACGCTCAACCACTGAGCCACCTGAGTGCCCCTGTACTAAAAAGTTTTGACTCCTTTGCCATTAGAAGGAAAAAATTATTTGTTGGTATCTGTTGATTCCTGTCCACTTATAGTTTCCACACCAGCCTTAAAAAGTTCTGGGAGATGCCAACGCCAACAGAGTGTCATACTTCAGAGGAGTATGAAGTATTTTCCTATTCCTAGCAAAGCTGGTTAATGTATGTTCAATCTTACAAAATTTCAATGGTATCAACCATCTGCAACAGATAAACCTTCCTCGTGTCCCAAGCAAAAGGCCACGAACCGGCTAACACATCAGTTTCCTGACAGAGGCATGATGTATAACAGCACACTGTGATAACATGCTGCTAAGAGGCATCACAAGACTTCCTGCATCCTTACATCCGGTCAGCACCGCTTCCATCTTCTGTCCTTGGACACCTGAGCTCTGTCCGTACCATCTAGTCCAATCCTCTGCAACTAAGAGCCGCTTGCAATCATACACATCTGTGGATTCTTTCATTGCCCTAGAAGGTTCTTTCTGCAACTACTCTGCCATTCATTACAAAGTGCTGGCATTCTTCTATAACTTTTCTTACCCCTTTTCTCATGATTTACACCTGGTAAAACTTCATTTCCATTTTCAAGTTTCCCTCCAAATTCTCCTTCTGACTTCGATTTTGCTGTTTTTCATTAAACCTCTGTGTCTCTCACATCTCACTGTTAACTAGGATGACAAATGAGAAGGTTAGCCCCACATCAGGGTATCGGGTTCTCTGCTCTGCAGGGAGTCTGCTTCTCCCTCACTGCACCTCCCTTCACTCATGCACACATGCTCTCAAATAAATAAAATCTTTAAAATAAAAAAATGAATAAATGAGAGGTTAAATAACCTCCAAACTGTCTTTTAAAAATGATTATTTTTCACTTGATGGGATGAGCACTGGGTGTTAGGCTATATGTTGGCAAATTGAACTCCAATAAAAAAAATTTAAAAAAAAAAAACAACAGTAACAAGTATGAATTCAATTTCTGCAATAAATTCAGCAATATTCAGTTATCTGCATTTTTCTTGAAAAAAAAAGAATATTTTTGGACCATTTTAACATACTTCTTTTGTTTTACCTGATGTGGTACAAATTAGGAAAATAAATTCATCACAAATTCTATCACCTTTATTTTTCCTGCCTGCTTTTATTTATCCTGCCTGCTGACATGGGTGTTAATGAATGCAAAAAATAAAATATGGTTAAAGAAAGGAGAGAAAACTGGACTATATACAAAGATAGACTCTTCAAAAGGAAAACCAAAAACACTGTTTCAGTTTCAACGTCTACAGTGCCTAAGACTTGTCTACAAAATTCTGGAACACCTGAATTAAGAAACTCCATTCTCACCTTAAAAGACAAATATTAAAACAGACTTAAAGTATTAATTTGTACACTAGGAGACAAGCTACCAAAATGACTGTAGAGGTTAAAACCTAAGGTGATATAAGTGCAATGTCTTAGGTAAATTCTAGAACTTTAAAACCAATTGTGAGGGGAGTGAAAACATGCTTGGCCTACTTCCTCAGTCACAGAGATGGCAGAGGCACCCCTCCAACAAAGTACCCCCTCCTGTTGACGGTGCCCAAAATGCCCCCACGGTGGCACCCTACACACACTTAGGAAAAGAATATGAAAAAAAAAAAAAAAACTAAAAAAAAAAAAAAAAAAAGAATATGAGCAACTGGAAGAAGAAGAGGGAAATGTGAGTGAGTTCCTCACTGCCCTTCTTCCTAATACACCCAAAATCATTTAAATCGGTGATTCAGTGGTGCTTCTCAGCTCCTTCCAAGCCTCACTGTCCTCTGGGAGTTTGGGCCAGGGGGTTACCATAAGGGGCTTTCTCTGCTGGAGTATCAGCGTGTTTCAGGATTCCCCTTCATGCCACGCTCTTGGCTTCTGCAGGCCCACCGCTCACTAACTCTAGGAGATGCTGCTTCACGCCGTCTGCAAATAGTTAAGACACACTGTTTTTGTGATCCCTCAGTGACCACAAACACAGACATGAGGAAAACAGAATAACAACCTTCTTAATAGGAAAATGTTGCAGCCAAAGCCTCCTCAGACACAGTGTGTCTGCTAGTTTCCAGGTGACTGCATTTATTTCTATTCAAATTTTATGGATGAAGCACTGAAGTTACTAAAAAATAGTGTTTCTCATGTGAACAATATTTCCCAAGTGCAACAGAAAATCACTAATGGCATTTTAAAATAAAGTTACATACCACAAGCAAGGATTTTTAAATAAGTACATATTATTCAACCACGGATAGGAAAAAAACACAGGACCAACCTAGGACTTCACATATATTAATATATTACTTCTTATGACAAGGTCCAATTTAAAAAAATATGTGAGATTAAAATACTGGGGTATAAAATATAGCAAAAACAATCAAGTAGGCAAATGACTTAACCCTTGGAAAACTCTACATCATATCTTATTCATTTACTAATTTCTTTTAATTATATAAATGCTTAAAAAAAATCAGTAGGAATCAATAAGGATTCTCAGCTCTGAGTTCATTCTGAAACAAGAATGCTCTGAAAATCAGTCCCCTCCCTGCTATTGGCAGCCCATCCGGGCTGGTCTCACAAAGTCCCATTTATGGATATTCACATGTGGGTAGGAGCTTCCTTCAGATCACACATCTATGAAACAGGGCAGAATGATAAAAGACCCCAACTCTGTAATATCATGCTTCCACATTCCAAGGAACAGATCACAGAACTGTATCTGTGGAGGAGGATAACTACAGAATACTAGTTTTCTACATATTCACAACCTGCTTTTCCTTTTTGATTTGGATACAGAAGCTAGAACCAACGCAGCAAGAAGGTAACGCCTAACACTTTTACTACTGTAATAAGTGAGTTTAAAAATGGGCCAAGCACAAACACAGAAGTTTGTGTCTCACTCTTGAAGATTTCCAGGGCAAGTATTCCTGGTCTGCAGGCAGTCAGGTCCAGGTCCATCCTGGAATCCTGGTTCCTCCCACCTTCAAGGCCTGCCCTAGAGCTTCCTCTTTCCCTGCATCCAGCTGACAGACACAGAGGAGCTGAAAGAGGCAGCACATTTGCTTCTTAAAAGCCTTGATTGAAAAGTGGCACCTACCACTTGACTCATACTTGCTTCCTGCCAGAGTCGGAAAAATGTGACCTGGAGCCCTGCAGCTCTGTCTTAGGAAAGAGAAGAACTGACAGATTTAGGTGGGCAGCCAGCCTCCTCTGTCACACACCAACCCCACAATGATCATATTGCTTATCATTAGACCATTAAGGAAGGCTTTCAGGCTTTCAAAAACCTTTGAGAAATGCAACTATCCCTGAAGAGCACACCTGGAGCTATTACTTCCACATTTGTAAAAAACAAGGAAATTATAGACAATATCAATCCCTTACAAATTCACCTAATCATCAAAACTTGAACCCTTGGTCCTATCCACAGAGAGATTCTGATTCAGAACGTCCAGGAGTGCCTGGGGGGTTCTGTCCCACTTAAGTGTGGGACTCTTGATTTCGCCTCAGGTCATGATCTCGGGGTCCTGAGACTGAGCCCTGCACAGGGCTCCACACTGGGCTGAGAGTCTCCTTGGGATTCTCTCTTTCTCTTTCTCTCTCTCTCTCTTTCTCTCTCGCCCCCTCTTCTGCCCCCCCCCCCCCTCGAGTTCACACTCTGGAGTTCTCTCTCTCTCTCTCTGTAAAAAAAAAAAAAGAAGAAGAAGAAGAAAAAGAAAAAAGAAAGTCTGGGATGGGGACAAAAGTTAGTAGTCCCATACCCATACCCAAAACCACATGATGGACCTACAAGATTCTTAATGAAAACCATTTGAACTCATTTTTTGAAAGACAATAATTTCTCCTACCATTCCTAATGATCTAAATTTTCTAAGCTATTTTTAAAAGTACATTACCACCTTAGTTTAAATTCTAATGGCTTTATAATTATATGCACTCCTATGATTTCTCATTCTATAATAAACTGATCCAATAATTATATACCAAATTCGAATTCATAATTCACAGTCAGCAGAAATGTAAAGTGAATTGTACACTTAAAAAGCAGCAATTTGGGGGATCCCTGGGTGTCTCAGCAGTTTAGTGCCTGCCTTTGGCCCGGGGCATGATCCTGGAGTCCCGGGATCGAGTCCCGCGTCGGGCTCCCTGCATGGAGCCTGCTTCTCCCTCTGCCTGTATTTCTGCCCCGCCCCCATTTCTCATGAATAAATAAATAAAATCTTTATTTTTTTTTTAAATAAAATCTTTAAAAAAAAAAAGCAGCAATTTGTTGCTGCTTCTAGGTTTCAAACACCAAGGTTCCATTATATTTAGTAAGGGACAAGAAAGCTGGACTTTGGTTACAATGGATGATTACACTGGTTTAACTCCCAACTGGGTTAAACAATGTCTTTTCCTGACTAGGCTTACTACCTTACTTGTTTTTATTTAATGCTATTCTGTTTGTATTTACAAGACAAAAAGCACAGCATATAGGAGAAAATAAAAGAGAAAGTGTGAACATCAAACACATTGCAAAACACTGAGAGTTATGACTGAGATTACACAGCTTCAGCAAAATGCAGCAGAAACTAGGAAAGCTGAAGTATCTAAAATCAGTTTTAAGAAGGCTGTGTTCTACATTTGCCCATAAGGGATCTCTGACAGGCACTCCATGTGTCTGAAATGCAGACTTCCCTGCTATGGAGGGACTCTCGTAGGCTGTCAACTTCTTAGTGAGGAGCTGACTTTGCTAGAAAGTATGACATGATATAATTACAAACATTTGACAGTTCTCCTGATTTAGACAATTTTAACACTCTGAATATCAAACAAAAATAGTAGTGCTATTTGGTTCCATAGGACATATAATTTGACATAGGGCTTCAAGAACCACATTTTTATTTTTCCTGTATATACTTGTTAATTTCAAGGAGTGAATGTCATACCATGATGGCTTTCAATAAGATTTTCAGTGCAAGCAATGTTTAAGGAAAAAGTCCTCAGAATATGGGATAAACAGGACACTCAAAAAAAATTATCAAAGGTGAAGAAAAAACAGGCAAAGGTAAATTTCTCCAAAGTTCCCTTTTTAGCAACCAACTGCCCAAGCCAAGAAGTATCATTTCTTAAATCCTCTGGCCTAATACCACTTTCTAATGACCTGGAAGATGCAATCCTTAGAACTAAAACAGAATTCTATTACTTTTTCAGCTTTAGGGACTTGTCATCGGCTAATTCTAGCAGATAAAGTCATGTACACTGGCTTAGGAAAAAAACCTAAGACAAAGTAACTTTTCAAATGGGGCAAACAGACTCTTTACCAGTCTCCTACACTCCCCACTTTGCTTTTACTTTTTCTCTCCTAACTCCAGCACTCTCAGTCATTAACTGTTTTGTCGGATTATATTCTTGCTCTGACCTTTTCTAAGGGTGTTTCAGATCAGAGAGCCTCTACCACTTGCACTTGCAAGCCCACAGCTACCTTTACTTTCCTGTACTGGTGATACTGGCCCACACAACCTCACTGTATAAACTCAGCACAAGGGATGCCTGGGTGACTCAGCAGTTGGGCGCCTGCCTTCGGCTCAGGTCTCAATCCCAGGATCTGGGATCGAATCATGCATCAGGCTCCCCACGAGGAGCCCTCTGCCTATGTCTCTGCTTCTCTCGCTCTCTCTCGCAATCTGTATCTCCTATGAATAAATAAATAAATCTTTAAAAAAATAAAAATAGGGGGATCCCTGGGTGGCTCAAGCGGTCTCGCACCTGCCTTTGGCCCAGGGCATGATCCTGGAGTCCCAGGATCAAGTCCCACATCGGGCTCCCGGCATGGAGCCTGCTTCTCCCTCTGCCTGTTTCTCTGCCTCTCTCTCTCTATGTCTAATATAAATAAATAAAAATAAATCTTTAAAATAAATAAATAAATAAATAAATAAATAAACTCAGCACATGATGTACTTGGCAGTAAGCACTCCGCAAGTATTAACAATCGTTATCATTAAAACCAATTTTCTTTTTTGAAATCTCTACACCTGAAAGTTTATATCCTAATCCTGCAAAAACACGTCTTTACCATGATCACCTCATCATATCTTTTTTACAAAAAGTGAATAGTCCCATGCAGACAGACTTTGCAAAAAAGAAAAAAAAGCAGGGATGTTTGTGTTTTAAATATTTGGTAGATATAAAAAACAATTTTACCATGGGCAAGTTATTAAGCACAAGAAAACAAATCCCTGGGTGCAGATCAGTTTAAGAAAATTAAATACTTATCTTTGTCCCTCTCGGTGCCCCCACCACCTTCGCTCTTCATACTTACAGAGCTCTCCTCGGACATGGACTTTGTGTCTGTAACTTATCTGTTTTCTTAATTACTTTAGCAAATAGTCCTCTAACAGTATACAATTTTGTTTTGCACATTTCCAAACTTAAAAAAAAAATGAAAAATAGTATATATATTCTTCTGGAAGTATCTTTTCTTCCCCCAGATGACCTTCCTGACACTTATCCCTGGTGATGCATGCAGCTAAAATCCATTCAGTTTCACTACCGTATAGTCCTTCACTATAGAAGTCTAGTACAACTTATCCATTCTCCTGTGATGTACACTGCTTCCAGTTTTTTCCTTTTACCAGTGCAATAGTGAGCATTCTTGTACATGTCGCCAGGCATTCAAGTACAGCAGTTTCTCTAGAGGGCAGTGAATTGCCAATTTTAGCATGTACCCATTCACCTGAAGAGCTTGTTAAGCTGGCCCATCCTCAAAGTCTGATTCAGTAGGTGTAGGGTGAGGCCCAAAATCTGCCTACAAAGTTCCCGTGAAATCCGGGGAACACATTTTAGAGGCACTGCTCTAGGATAAAGACTTTGAAATGGAATTACTAGGTCAAAGGATACACTGGTGTCTAACTTTACAAGATAATTCTGAAGTTATTGTACCAAGTTACACTCCTATCAGTTGGGTATAAGCAATCCAGCTGTTTCCTCCCAAACAACAGATATTGTCAGATTTTTATGCTGTTGCCAACCTAATGTGTGTGAAACTATATACCTTTTTCATCCTAATTTGCCTTTCCCTAATTACCAATTAAGTTGAAAATCTTTGCATTCGGGTTTCCTGTTTTGTGAGATGCCTATTGAGGTGGGGTCCTTTGCCCATTTTTCTATTGTTATTATTGATTTGCCATTTACCTTTCTGGATACCAACCTTTTATCACTAATGTGTACTGAAAATACCTATTATCACTTGTGACTTGCCTGTTCACTCACTTGATGGTTTAATAAACACAAGTTATTGATGTTAATATTGTCAAACTTATGAATCTTTTCCTTTATGGTCTGCGTCTTCTGTGATTTGTTTTAGAATCTCTTCTCTATATCAGAGTCATACAACTACTATCCTACCTTGTTTTCTAAAAGTTCCACAGTTTTGCTGTCTTTAAGCCTACAGTTGACCCATAGTTGATTTTTTTTGAATGATGTGATTTAGAAATGTATCCCACTCTCAAAAACGTTTGATGTGATTTAGAAATGTATCCCACTCTCAAACGTTTCCTGTTTGGTAAAGACCAGTTATAGCCAACTATAACTTTTGTGAGGATACAAAAAGTGCCCCACGTAAAATACTGATTAGGTGTTAACCACTCAGGCCTTTATTGGGAGTTATTCTGCTCTCTCATTGAGGCACACAAAAAACTGAAAAACTCCAATGTGAAAACATGGAAAGTTATTAACAAATTAGACTATGATCCCCAACCCACCATACTCCAGGAAGAATCCTTTAAAAAATCCCAAAAACTCAATGTAGTCTTTTTAAAAATATAGAGAATTAAGCATTGGGAAAAAGTGTGGGAAAACTGTCATTCTCAACAGTACTGGTTGGGATATAAATCTATACACCTTCCTAGAAGGTAATTTTTCTCTCTGTCTCTCTCTCCCTCTCTCCACACATGCACGTACACACTCTCTATGTGTGTACATATACATTTGACCTATCAATGACTCTACAAGAAATAATTGGACAAAATACGTGTTTAAGGATATTCAGCATGAAGCTCTTTATAATATGAAAATTAGAAACAACCTAATATCCAATGATGCAGGATGGGTTAAAGATAAAGCTGCCATGGCATGTCCATACATTGGAATACCGTGCAGATTACACAGCTCTGTTAATGTGAGAAGATGTTCAGCATATTCTACTAACAAAATGCACATATAAATATTCATCTATTCATAAATATCAAGTGCCTTGTGTGTGCCAGGTACCAAGCAAGTCACTGGTAAACAGAAAGAGATCTGTTCCCTGAATCCAAGGAGAGAGAGCTTGCGAGCTTTGCTGGGAGACAGACCAGATATATAGCTTCAAATTATTCTGGTTGGGATAGAAAAGGCACGGGCATTTTGAAAAACAGAACCAACTTACAGATGTGTATATGTAATGTATCCAGCACTTCACCATGGTATACAAAAAGAACACATGCACTATGCACTATCAAGTGCTGGGAAGTAGGAGAATACTTAGAGCATACAAGGTGCATCATAGCACCTTGTGATGAACTGAAGTGTATCTACCTTCTACAAAAAGGCTCTAGGGAGAATTTTAAGAAAAGCAGTGTAGTTATGGAAAGTCATACACTGGAAGACAAATGTGAGACATTGCAGGACCACAGCAAAAGAACTGGGACAAATAGCATCCATTCCTGCCAATTCAAAACTGAGATTGACCAAGATCAAGTACAAGTTTTTGAGCAAATAACCAATCTTCCAAGAGCCTACACTTTTCCCTTTCCATGCTATGTTTGTGTCTGACAAATAATAATAAACCTCCTGAGATAAGAAATTTCTCATAATTGGGACCAGGCTCAAAGGATTCTGACATTATATGCTCATTTCTTTTAAACTTCTGTACCAAAAATCAGTAAAGCAATGAAAGTAATCAATTTCAAAGGGAAAATATTTATCTTTAGAGAACAGCTATCACATACTATCCCAACCAAGAGATCAAAGTTAAAATTCCCCAGTGATAAGACATGTCTATGTCATGTATGTCCCAATACGAGAGACCGAGAAGGGCACAACTTCACCACCGTGGTCTTCTTATCAAAATACTTCACACTCCATTTAATCATGAAAGGACATCAGACAAATCCAAAATAAAGGACTTTCTACAAAATAAAAGACCAGCACTCTTCAAGTGCATAAAGGTCATTAAAAATAAAGCCAAAAGGAGATGTCACATACTGGAAGAGACTAAGGAGACAGAATACCTTAATACAATGTGGGCTCCTGGATTGGACCCTGGACCAGAGAAGGGACACGGTGGTGAACCTCAAAGTCTTTAGATTAATTCTATCAACTATCTGGTTTCAATAACTGCACTATGGATGCATAAGATGCTAATCAACGGATGCTTGTTGAAAAGTATACAGGAACTCTCTGAGCCATTTTAGCAACTTTTTTGTAATTCTTAAGTTATTTCAAAGAATAAGGTGTTTATAAATCATTTCAGATGAATGATAAATGATACACAAGGTATGAGATGAATCACTCATTAACTGTAACATAAAAACAGGCTGCGTCCTCCAAAATTGTGCTTAAAAAAAAATCCAAATAATTGCAAATAAGGCTTAAACTGGAATAAATTATAACTTTTCCATAAAAGCCTGTAATTGTGATAATGTAGAAAGTATAGTAATTTTCCTAGGGCACTGAAATCTCTCCAGAAAAATGTTCTACTTTATTTTCCCCCTTAATCTTTTTTTAATTCAACTTACATTTATTTAACATCTACTATGGGCACATAACTGTGTGAGGGCCTGATAAGATTCTGATATATAAGAAATGAACATTTCAGAACACAACAGAGAAAAGCATAGAGTAATAAAATTGGAAGTAATTTTTCACTCCTATACAACCTAGCAATTAACCCAGACACTCTTTAAGTGCAAATGTCGATAAGACGGAAGGTCCTCAGAGCTCATGTGACTTCTCTTCAATAATGAGTGGTTCTGACCTCTAGAATTATCTCCAAAAATTATCCTTGAAAATGCCAAAATGACTCCCTCCAAGAAATACTATATTTCTCATCCTTTTAATTTTTTTTTCATTTAATCATTATGTTTTTGGTACACTGCTGATTGGTAACACGAAATTAAATAACTCCATTCTTTGAGTACCAGGGAAAAGGTTACACTGGTGTAAACCCAGGGAGTTTACTTACTCTCCTAAGAGATTAAAGGCAACATTGTGTATGGCCAGGGCTCTCAAAGTGTGATCTCAGAGCCCACAGCTTCAATGTCACCCAGGAGGAACCTGTCAGCAACGCAAATTCTCAGCCCCAGTCCAGACCTGCTGAATCAGAAGCCCAGGGGACGCTGAGCATTTTCATAAGCTCCCCAGGTGACTCTGATGCACCTTAACTTGGAGAACCCCTGATGGAAGCAGAAAGACTGGCCTGTAAATCAGGAAGCCTGATTCTAATCCCTGCTCTGCCGCTAAACTCGGAGACAGATTACTCAGCTTCTGTGGGCGCTCAGCCTCCTTACAGGACAACCAGGGAACTGGAACAGATCATTGCCACAGTCCTGAGAAAGATTTGACCAATCTAGGAAGGCGGTCACTTCTTTAAGGCCTAAAAGTGAAAGGACCACCCAAGTATTTCATCGCATCTTTCTTTTTCATCAAAATGAAACAACTAAAATTTCCTCTTTTCTTCAACTGGTCTCTGAATCGCATTTAATATATCTAAAATAAGGGGCACCTGGGTGGCTCAGTCAGTCTTCGACTCAGGTCATGATCTTGGGGTCCTGGGATGGAGCCCTACCTTGGCTTCACACTCCGTGGGGAGTCGGCTTCAGGATTTTCTCTCTCCCTCTGTCCACAACCCCTGCACATTCACTCATGCTCTTGTGCTCTCTCTCAAATAAATTTTCAAAAACACATATATATCTAAAATGTCTTATCTAGATAAAATTGTGTTTGCTTTAGCAAAAACCATACAAATGCTGATTTTTCTATTTATTTCCATATCATGTCTGTACAGGAGGAATTTCACATAAAAACAAAATCTCCAAGAAACCCATCTACTATAGTCTGAATTGTGTCCTCCCCCAAAATTCATTATGTTAAATCACTAATCCCCAACGTGAAGGTATTTGCAGGTGCAACCTTTGAGAGGTAATTAGATTTAAATTAAGTCATGAGGGTAGGGTCTCTAAGATGAATCAATGTCCTTATAAGAAGGGGAAGAGAGGCCCAAGTTGTCTCGATCTCTGTCATGTGAGGACACAGCGGAATAAGTGGCCATCTGTAAGCCAGGAAGAGGCCTCACCAGGAACCAGCACCTTGATCCTGGACTTCATGTTCAGAGCTGTGACAAGTAAATACCTGTGTTGTCAGTTCTCCAGGCTATCACATTTTGTTATAGCAGCCAAGCTAAGGCATTCACTCAAATGTCTGGGGTAGGATCTAACACACACATTATAGTTCAGAAGAACTGGGGGATCCCTGGGTGGCTCAGCGGTTTGGCACCTGCTTTCATCCCCGGGCATGATCCTGGAGACCAGGGATCGAGTCCCACATTGGGCTCCCTGAATGGAGCCTGCTTCTCCCTCTGCCTGTGCCTGTGTCTCTGTCTCTGTCTCTCTCTCTCTCTCTCTCTCTGTGTGTGTGTGTGTGTGTGTGTCTCACAAATAAATAAATAAATATTTTAAAAGCAGCAATAAAAAAACGTAAGTATTTGAGAGATAACCGGTTAGATTGGGATCATGTTGCCAAACTACAAAGCAGGAAATCATATTAAAAAGAAAAAGAACTGTGCCCCATCCTTGCATAAAGAGCATGTGTGACCTAACCACAAGATGTACTTAAGTCTGAAAACAAAGAATTTTAAAACATGCAGCACCTGGGTGGCTCGGGTCATGGTCTCAAGGTCCTGGGATGGAGCCCTTCATCAGGCTCCCTGCTCAGCGGGGAGTCTGCTTCTCCCTCTCTCTCTGCCCTTCCCTCCCTGCTTGCACTCTCTCTCAAATAAATAGAATCTTAAAAAAAAAAAAGAAGAAGAAGAAGAATTCTAAAATGTATAGATGTAGACATTTCCATTACTGCCTAAGGAAAAGAGCTTAATTTCTACTTTTTTTTTTAATTTTTATTTATTTATAATAGTCACATAGAGAGAGAGAGAGAGAGGCAGAGACACAGGCAGAGGGAGAAGCAGGCTCCATGCACCGGGAGCCCGATGTGAGATTCGATCCCAGGTCTCCAGGATCACGCCCTGGCCCAAAGGCAGGCGCCAAACCGCTGCACCACCCAGGGATCCCTTAATTTCTACTTCTATTCATGGATTTAGGAACTGGAAATCTCACCACCATGAGACCTGAAAAACCTGTCATACAAACCCCTTCTTTTGAAATGTGAGAGTCTAATTTATAAAGGTCCGAATTCTCCTCTAACGACACAAACCTAGTTCAAGTCAATGCTAGGAGAAATGTCCCATGGAGCAAGTGAATACCCACTAATCCTGGAGACCTAAACCAAACCCCGTCCCCTGCAAGCCCTCATCACTCCTTCCCAGGCAGACACCATTTGCTCTGTGCATTTCCATGTCAGCACTTAGCAAAAGGCACTGTATTTGTTTCTGTATCTGCCTCCTTAAGCAGATCCTGAAATCTAACGCCAGCACCTAGAGTGGTGTGTGGAAATAAGCAAGGACCACTGTTTGCTCAGGTGGAGTCACTACGCCTTGCTGAATACCGGTGGGACCCTGTCCTGTCTTGCAGCTTTTCTGTAAATCTGAAATTATCCCAAAATGTTTTTACAAAGGCACAGTGGCAACCGTGTTATCAGCCACAATCACACCTGCCTGCAGATCACGCAGGAAGACATCCGCTCCTAGAGAACCTTGCACACTGTGTATCAGACATGCCAAGAGGCGTTCGTTATCTCGAGTAACAAACTTGAAGAATGAGTAACAAGCATTTGAGATTTGAATTCTGACATTAACTTTGTTTGCAGTATTTAATCCGAGTTTTAATTGGCAAAAAGGGAATAACTAAATCCTAGTCTACGAGGTTGCTGAGCTAAATGAAGCATACAGAGGATGCATCAGAAATGATGTTCCGATCGATGGCAGGGCCCTTCCCTCGGCGGTGCTCCCGCTGGACCGGACTCGCCACCGCGCGGCGGGGGACACTGTGACTCAATCCAGCGGCACGGGCGGCAAACCGACAGCGCAGTCGCCGCGAGGGCTGTGATCGCCTGCAAAGTAAAGACCTCCTGCACGTGTGTGGAGGGATGCTAACCTTGCCGAGATGCCCTTCCTAGCCCCTCAACTCCCCAGGGAAACAGAAGGGCCATCAAAACTCAGCTCGCCGACAGGGGTCAGCACTCCTGGACGCACCCCCCGCAGCCCGACCTGGAGGACGCGGGCGAGCACGCTCAGGACGCGCTGGCGCTGGCGCTGGCAAGAGGTGGGTCTCCCCCCGGGCCGAAGCCGCCCGCGCACGCCGCGCCGCAGCCCCGGGCCTCCCCGCGTCCAGAGCCGCCGGGCCGAGGCGCGGGACCCTCCCCTGCAGGCGCGCTGCTCCCGGGCTCCCGCGTCCTTAACGGAAGGAGGCGCGGGCAGCAGCGGCGCATCGGTGCATCTGGGGGTGACCCGGGAGCAGGCGGGCGGAGGAGGAGGAGGAAACCACCGCCCGGACGGTAACCCGGCGGGGCCGGGGCCGCGGCTCCAGGCTGGGGCTGGGGCAGGTGCTTCACCCGCACCCCCACTGCGCGACGGGGTGCTGACAGCCGGCCCGCGAGGGAGCCGAGGCTCCGCCGGCCCGCGAGCCCCGCCGCAGGCTGTCGCGCAGCGAGCGGGAGGAGGGCGGGAGCGGAGGCCGGGCGGCGGCCGGGCCGCGGGCGGCGGGCGTGTGCCGGGCGAGGCTGGGCGGCGTCGGGAGGGACCGGCGAGCGGGGAGGGGCGGAGGCGGGGGGAGGGGGGGAGGAGGAAGAGCGAAGGGCCTTGGCGGGGCTCCCGGCGCCCAGCAGCCCGGGCCCGGGCCCTCAAGCCACCGCCCCCAGGCCCTGCGCTGACGCTGGACGGTCCCCGCCTCCAAACCCCCCGCCCCGGCCAGAGAATAACTTACCTGTTTGCCGACGGAATCGCTCCTGCTCGCCCCTCTGACTGACTCCTCCGGCTCACCGTCTTCCCTCTGGGAGGAAGGGGAGGGACTTCCTGCCTCTCATTCGAGCGACTTCCGGCGGTTCCCAGGTCGCCTCCGTGGTGGCCCGAGCGCCGGACACCACGACCAAGAAACAGGGTCCCGGAACTGGTTTAGCGAAAGCGCATCGAGTTCCCTGTTTCTGCCCCGAGTGGCCGGCCGACCCGTGTGCCGCCTTCTTTTCGGCCCATCAGCTCTTGCCGGAAACCACTCGGAGAGAAACCGGAAGTCCCTCCCTCCCCCGAGAGGAAAACGGAAGGCCGAAGGAGTCAATCTCGGCGAGGGGAGATGCGTGTCAGGGTGGACGGCGCGCGGTGTCGGTCCGGGAGGGCCCCTTGGGATTTCCAGAGGGCGCGGGAGCAGGAACTTGCCGGCGGGTCCTGCCCCCTCCCCACTCCGCCCCTCGTTCGCTCGCCGTCGCTGTGGGCCCCGAGGACGGCCCGAGGGGTGCGGGAGCGACCGGGGCCGGCAGCCCTCGTCCCGGGGGCCGGGGGCCGGGGGTCGGGTGCTGGGTCGGGTGCTGGGCCGGGCGCGTGCGCAGCCCCAGCGTCGGAGGAAAACTCGGGCGGCTCCGGGAGGGACCCTCGGGGTCGCAGGCCCTGGGAAGCCACGGGGGCGCAATATGCTGACTGTGGCGGTTCGCCAGTGTGGCAGGAGAAGCTGGAGAAATCCTCGGTGTTAAAAATGTCCCCGCACGAGCTGCTTTTACTAACGTTCAGGGCGCGGCACGGCGGTGGGAAAGCCAGCACGGCCTGGCCGCGGCGGCTCGGAATTTTAAATCTACGTTCTCTTTGAATGCTGTTTTGGTTGGATTGTGATGTGGGGGGTGAGATGATTTCAAACTTCACATTTTCTATCCTAGTCCAAGGCATGATTTTTCCAGCAGGGAAGGCCACGCAGGGTCGGGTCGTGCAGCTCCCGCGTGCCAGGGACACCTGTTGAAACTTTGGCAGTTAGGTCATTTTAAGCAAATGGATTTAAAAGTCCTGGTCGTATCATTGTGGTGATGGGCTTTCTAAACCAAATCCTCTCTCAAGGTGAAGTCCAGCCCTGTTCTGTTTAAGAATGCAAACATTTAGGTGATGATAACCCTTTTAAGATATTTTTTAAAGTGATTTCCATGCTTGTTACGGGGGTCACGTTCCACATTGTAATCCCCGTGAATCCTCCTGTCTGTCCCACTGTCGGATACTGCAGGTTAGAGGAGCCAGCCGCTCCGGGATCACACAGCTAGTGACGGTGGGGTTCAGCCTTAGACTCGAAGCCGCCCTTGCCAGTCTACTGCCCTAAGCCAGGTCGGTAACCGTGAACTAAAAGTTCTAGAGACATACGTGGGAAAGCCTCCTTAGACGACTAGCCTGTCAATGCTATGTTTGTACCATTTACCAACATTGACTGAGTGAAAACATTACTGGTAAAAGATGAGTAATTAGATTCTTTCTCCAAAGAGTTCGCTTGAAAAAGTACTTAGAATTTAGTTGAAAATGTAGTACCTACGAACTTTGAAATATCTATTTCGACAGTGTTGGTCCTGTGTGACATGGTGATACCTCTCTGAACAATAACAGTAGCTAGTGCAGTTCTCCATATGGATTAGGCATCCTGTTGGGCTTTGGGTGATTGATTTCTACCTTTATTACCTTGGGGGGGGTTAGTTAACATGTCATCTTTAAAATAAAAAATAAAGGATCTTATGTATTTGATAGAGAGCAATTGTAGAGAGAGCACAAGCAGGGCAGGAGCAGAGCAGGGGGAGAAGCAGACTCCCCACTTCCCCACTCAGCAGGGAGCCAGCCCCGCATCCCAGAATCATGACTTGAGCCTAAGACCCTTAACCAACTGAGAATCTTTCTTGAGCCTTGAAAGAAAATCTGAGTTTATCATTTTCATCATTATTTTGCTGAAACAGGACTTTTACATCATAATGTGACCTTAAGGAAGTCAATGGGACCTCATTTTACTCATGTAAATTGGTGATGGTGTCTGTTTTCCTTAAGTAAAAAAAAAAAAAAAAAAAAAAAAAAAGCCTTCATACAAGCTGATCATTCACACTCAACTAGAATTTAGAGAACATTTCATTTCTGACCTCATCTCTTTTTACTCTATAATGTTTTATTTTGAAATTTGAAAGTACAAAAAATTCCCATGTTTCCTCCAACCAGATTCTGTAATTATCAACATTTTACCATATTTACTTCATTGTTTCATACATGTTTTTTTCAGAACCATATGAAAATAGATTACAAACATGATGCCCTTTTACCCCTACACATGTCAGTGTACATGCCCTAAGAACATGGATAGACTCTTATATAGCAATACAATTATCAAAATCAAGAAATTAATGCTGATACAATGCTTTTATCTAATAATCAGACTTTACTCGTATTTTTGCACTCATTTTTTATTTTGCTCTCTTTTATCATACAATATAAAGGATTTCCAAAAGAGTTTTCAGATGAAGTGCAGAAAACAAAGTGGGAGACCTTAATCTAATTATATTAATAATTTCATGAAGTGTTATTGACTAATACTCTATTAAAAAGAAGATATTGCCAGAATGGTTAAAAAAGAGTGTCTTAGCCCCATGTGCTGCTCACAGAGATTTTGTTAAAAATGCTCATGTCTTCAGCCTCCATTTGTTTCTGATGGAGCAGACATCATTCAGATCTTTCCTTCCTTTGATGTTTCCTTATATGTAATTTGCCTTTTTTTTTTCTCACTACTTTCACATTTTTCTCTTCTTTATTTTTGCCTTTCAGTGGTTTCATTACGATGCGTCTGGCCGTAATTTTCTTCATGCTTAACCCGCTTGGTATTTTCTGAACTTTTAACATCTATAAGTTTATGTATTTCACCTACTTTGGAAAATTAGGGGTTATTATTTCTCCAAATATTCTTCTTCCCTATTCTCTCATTCTCCTGAACTCCAGTCAAATATATATATACAACTCTCTGAGGCTTTCTCCTTTTTTGTTTTGTTTTCATTTTTTTCTCTCAGATCTTGAGATTGAATAATCTATTTTCTATGTTCCCTGATTTTCTCTTCTGTGTTATCTCCAATCCCTTGTTAGAAGTGGCTAGTGATTTTTTTTTTTATTTCAGATATTGTACCTTTAATTCTAAAATTTCTATTCAGTTCTTTCTGTTTCTCTGATGAGATTTCCTATTTGTTTACTTATGAAGGCATATTTTCTTTTACGTCTTTGAGCAAAACTATAATAGCGGCTTTCACATTTTATCTGCTAATTCCAATATATAAATCATTTTGGAATTGTCAGTAATTTCCTCTTGATTAGGAGTCATGTTTTCCTCTTTGTTAAATGTCTAGTAATTTTGAGTTGTAGTCTAGATATTTAAGGAACGTAGATATTCTGGATTCAGTTGTGTTCCTCTGAAGAAGTTTTCTGTGGTTGACAAAGTATTAACAGGCAGTTATTTTGGCTGTATTCCTACTCCATACTTTGTGTCTCTTGTTATGGTGGCAGCCGAAATCTCATTCAGTTCCCTCAGCCTTAACTGGGATGCTTGAATCTGCCCTACATGTGCATGGTGCAGAGGTCATCTGCCAATTTAGGCAAAGTATACAGAATTTGGTGTTTCCCTTTGTGACTTCTCTTTCCAGAACCTCCCTTCCCTCACTTTGGCTAATGTAGTAACCCTGAGCTCTGCTTTCTGGTTCTTTTTTTTTTTTTTTTTTAAGTTTATTTATTTATTTATCTATTTTTATCTATTTAGGAGAGAGAGCAAGCAAGAACATGAGCGGCAGGGAGGGGCAGAGGGAGAGGGAGAAGCAGGCTCCCTGCTGAGCAGGGAGCCCTCTGCAGGAGATCATGACCTGAGCTGAAGGCAGATGCTTAACTTAATGAACCACCTAGGATTCCCTGTTTTCTGGTTCTCTGAGTGGAGTTTTAAATAAAGTTTTTATGACCTCTTTTATTTGCTTATAATTATTTAAAATTTGAGAGAAAGCATTGGTCATTTTTGGTGACTATCAATTTTGATGAGTAATTAATTTAAGTGTCATTTAAAGTTCTAATTTCCTTCAAATTAATATGTTCTGCCATTACATTGAAATGCCTACCTACAAGAACAGTCAGAATGTGCTACAAACACTTAACCACCCACGCTAGAATTTTAAGTCTACATTCTCTTTGAATGCTGTTTCGGTTGAATTTTAATGTGGGAGGTGAGATTGACTTCAAACTTCACATTTTCTATCATAGTCAAAGGCATAATTTTTCTGACATCTTTTTTTCATTCTGGGTAAGAAATTATACTAGCATAATGTTTTTAAATAAAATTTTTCCATGTAATGAACATTTTTTTCTGTTCAATTTATCCAAGCTAAAAAAGCTCAGAAGCATTTACTTATCATAACTGTTAAGAAATTATAGTCATTACACCTACCAGCCATTTTCTTCCACATCATGCTAGAAAAGAAAGAATGCATCACTTTTCTCTAGGAAATCTCTTGTATTTCTCTTGGTACGTCATCAATTGTTTGTGCCTTTGGGCAGCTGAGCAAAACATAGACTGTACCCAACCCAGTTTCTGCCTCCCAGAGCTTGCTTCCTAAAGAGGAAAGTTCTTTTTAATGTACTAAAGAGGAAGATTATCTTTCTTGAATGTCACAAGCTCTACAAAATAGAATGTGGATGTTAGAGTTGGCCAGTGGAAGAACAAAAATAATATGTGCAAGGATTAGGCACATATTTGGTTTAAGTTTTACTGCTTGTCATGAAAGGCATGGGTATTTAAGGCTGATAACTACATTAGATCGGACATAAATACATCATTACAGAAACAAATATTTCATCTTATATAATCAAGACCTCAAATCATTGTTTAATTCTTTAGCTATTACATAATTAATATTACATCTTAAGACAAAAAAGATTAAAAGACAAAAGCTAGATGATGTTGAATACATTTTAAGCTAGATATTTAAAATAGTATGGTATTTAAAAGTCACTTGGCCCTATCATAAAATGGCATTTGAGGTATTTTTTTAAGTGAAAGGAGCTATCAGTAGAAGTAAAAAACCACATTGAATAGCATCATCATCTTTTGTGAGCTTCCTTCTTTTCCATATCTTAGAAATTTGTTGAGTGCATATTATGGGCCAGGCACTGTGCTTAGCACCACCTCTCAGCTCAGTGTGTTCGCCAACCTGCGTGAACAGCAGCTCAGTGTGGCCCAATCTTGTGGTTGCTCAAGAGAAATTTTTTGTATAAATCAGTCTACTAATTTCGAAATGCTGGCATCCAATTCAGAAGTATGTAGGACATTGTGAAGGCCACATGAAACAGGGTAAATGGCGCCTGGAACTCACAGACTGCTGTTTTGTGGCCTCTGAATTAAAGCATGATCCTCGTGAAGACACAAGTGCTGCCCAGCAGGATACACATGAGTGAACCATTATCAGTCAGTGGCGCCTCAATGTGACATCCTAATGTGCTTTTCCCCAGCACTGGCTATTCCCAAGACAATTTCAACTAGGAAGAGCCTGAGAGGAAGAGCATAAAGATAGAGGTCTGTACAGGGCACAGCAGGCCTGCTAGAGGATACTCAAAAATGTAGCTACAGATTCAAAAGGAAGATTTCAGCAAGCAACATGGAACATCTATGTGCAGTGCACTTTGCTGGGGTGTGCATACTGCAGTGTAACACTTCTGTGGGAGAGGGCTGCATTTATGCAAAGAGGTTCGGGAGGGGCTTTGCAATAACCCAGCAGAAGTTAGGATTTGGCCTTCAGGCTGTGGGAAGTGACAGTGGAAATGGAGTCAACAGGTTTAGATACTGAACTGGATTTGAAAGAGGGGAAATGTCAGAGAACAGTCAGGATTCCAATGGTCCAGGAACACTGGAGGTGAAACAGGTTTGGGAGGATGAATAAGACTTGTTTCCATTTGAGATGCGTCCAATTTCAGATAGGAACTATGCAGGAGGGTAGGGGGTCCAGTTCTTAGGAAAGGGGCTGTGCTGGCAGTCGCGGGCATCTTGCTAACATAAAGACTGAGAAAAGGCTGTGAAGTGAACAAATGGAGGGAGAAGAGAGCCACATCAAGTCCTCTAAGTGTCCTGGCCACTGCCCTGCTCCAGCTGCAAGTGCAGAGAACATGTATGGCCAGCGAGGTTCTTGCACTGTGGCCCACACCATCACAGAAGTGCTTACAATACAGCCAGTTTTTGTTCATTTCACTAATGAACACCCTTTTAAGAATATAAATTGGCATCATAAACCTCTTACAATTAATTCTTGGGAACTCTACGGAATACGTCAGGTAGGTCCCACAAGATCCAAACATCACATGATTCAACATAATGTGGCAAGCATGAACCAAGCATAACAAAGTATCAAACACCTGCCAATACTCAAGAAACAGGAATTGATGTTTTCTAGCATCAGAGAGAAAGCAGGTCACTCATGGATACCTCCAGACTCACACCTCATCCAAGTCCATTGCTGTGATGAGACTCAGGGTAAAGCTGAATCGCTGGCCCTATAATGCAGCCCTTTTGGATGTGGTGTTGCAAATTTTAAAACTGATGTTTCAAGAACCCAGGAAGAGATTAAATGTGTTACACTTTGATTTTATTTGGAATCATAAGAGAAACATCTTTTAATAAACTCTTAAATCCTTCTCCATTAATGTGATTTAAATAATGAATTTATAAAGATTAAATTGATTTGTTTACATACACTCAACTGGAGAAAAATTATATTCTTTCTGTTTGTTTGTTTACACCATCAAATGCAATCAAGCCAAACAAGATGGTTAACTAAAATGATTACTGAATGCAGCATTAGCTGATGGCTTTAAATTTAGAATGTGTTACTGATGTCAGGGCTGATTAGATTCGTTCTCCATCTAAAACTGATGCTATTAAAAGCTTTGAGCAATTTAGATGTAGTCACTGAAGTAAAATTCCAACAGGGTGAGAGAAATTCTATCAGGACTGATTCTGCAGTGGTGACTTTACATATGCACAGATGGGGGGGGGCTTCAGCGGTGGGTTACAAAGAATAGGGTGCGGGAGCGGTGGTTGGTTGGCATCAATCCCAGAAAAGGTAAAGAACCTTGGAATAGAAAAAGTACTCATCTTCACACATTGAATCCCAAGTGGCATAAGGACACAACTACTGATCATTTCTGTTTCAGAACTTTCCAAGAAGCAGGCAAAATAAATGAAGGGGAAGCAAGAGGTTAATGTGACATCATGCTTTAGTTACTCCTCTACAAATGAACCCACAGGGAAATCATGGTAGCCAGTGGTGGAACCAACAGTTTTACTAATAAATGAAATGTGTGGTAAAAGCAAGGTTGATATAAACACTGTACAGAATGATGATGTGCCATGAGCACCTCAGAACCTAAAAGCACACTGGTGTGATCAGACCTATCAAATTGCCAGGGAGAGTCTAATGGAGGAATGTCCTTGTGCTCCAAGGAAAGAGTGAGTCCAATCCTGGGGCTCCTGGAGCCAAACTGGGGGAGATGTTGCAGGTAGCGGTGACTTTAGAAAGGTGTGCCATGGGGACAGTATACCATTCCCAATGTCTGTGCCTTTAAGATATTTTATTTCTGGTCCAAATGTCCTAAGACATTTTAAATGGGAAGGAAAGCATTATTTCCCAGACTGAAATTCTCTGGTTACTTAGATTCTGTTCCTGTCCAGGTGTGCAGAAGAAGGTATCTGTCAGGTCAGATTTAAGCTGGAAGGTTCATCATTATTAACGCAGCTTAGCCATCTCTAGGAAAAAGGCAGCAAATAATTTGGATCCCTCTATGTAGTTCCACCTAACAAAGGAAGAAATAAAGAGAAACACAGTTACTTCGGTTCAGGTGATGGGGGAAAGTCGCCTACAACGTAAATAGGAAGATTTGGTGATGTGAATGCAATCTAAAATATATAGCAGGTGGAGACCTGGCTTTTGAGCAGTGAAGAATCGGCCCCTGACAGGAATCCACTAACCTGTTGATTTTCTCCTTCTGAGAGTGCTCCCCATCATCCACAGCACCCAGCGGGAGCATCATCACACTCT
The DNA here is from genome assembly GCF_048418805.1 of Vulpes vulpes. NCBI lineage: Eukaryota > Metazoa > Chordata > Mammalia > Carnivora > Canidae > Vulpes > Vulpes vulpes. The sequence continues at coordinate 54,297,907 of NC_132784.1, read as the reverse complement.
TTTGGATGGAATCCTGGAATATTTTGGCAATTGGTATGGTTGATCCATCCCGGATCATGTCTGGCTCTGTTCCAAACACTGAAGCACAGGGAAAGAATGCATTTGAATAAAATAATGACAAGACCACCCCTCATAATCTTCTCAAGTGTAGTGTTGGCTTTATCTTTCCCTTTTTCGTTTTTATTTAATCATTAACTTCTTCGGTGTCTGGGGTAGGTAAGCTTCTTGATAGCATGCAGTTTATATTCTGAAGACAATAGAGTCACGAAGAAAACCATGGTTGCATTCTTTATAATTACCCACTTCAAAAAAAAAACCTTTTTAAATAAAATTTATATTTTGAATTGTAGATTTTATAGAAAAGTTGCAAAAATAGTACAGAGAAAGCTCCCATATGTTCCTTACTTTACTTTCTGTAATGTTAACATCTTACGTAATTATCGTACAATCTTAAAGAAAAGAAAGTTAACACTGGAAAAATATTATTAACTAGATTCAGACCTTATCTGAATTTCACCAGTGCTTCCCTTTTTCCATTCCAGGACCCAATCCAGAATCCTGCACTGCATATTGTCACTTCTAACTCTCCTCTGGTCTGTGAAAGTTTCTCAGTTTCTCCTTGTCTTTCATGACCTTGACTCTTCTTGAAGAGTTCTGATCAGTTGCTTTGTAAAGTGTCTCTTCATTTGGGCTTGTTTGATATCTTCTCATGGTTGGAAGAGGTCATGCATTTCTGGCAGGAGTATTACAAGACTATGTACCTACTTTTATGGTCGCTTCATGAATTAAATATTTGGAAAGTGGGATTTCTTTGGTGGTGTAACCAGTATACAAATAAACAGCTGTATTCAACTATCACTTGAATGTTGTGGTGTTTGTGCTTAACTGTCAAGGTATCTCATGAAATAAATGTAATGGATATCCTAGGTTCTAAGGAGTGGTGAGTTCAAGCCTTCCAGGCGAGAGGATGAGTTGTCAGTGATGGATTGGAAATGCAAAATAAAATGAAGACACAAAGGTAATATGCCATGTCTTATTTATCCACAGACTAGGGTGTGAATGTTAGTAAAGATGATATGCTTTGTTAGAAGAACTTGTTTCACACACAATAAACCACAAGGTGCCTTGTGCATTCCTGCAAGAATATTTCAGGGCTTTACTGTTGACCTTGACATTTCAATCACACATCACTCTTCAGCTGGGATTACATTTACCTTCCTAAGAACTTTTCTTCCTCCTTTCTTGACCAAATTTTACTGGTAAAATACTGCTACAAATGGGAGTAGTAGGAATAATTATGTAGAAAAGTATGGCTCCAAGTCTCAGACCTGTCCTCTAATGTTTAATGTCGCTGTCCTTTGTACAGATAACCCTGATCAAGTGTTAGTGCTCCTAGGTGGTGGGGACCTCCAATTCCAGCTGTGCTCTGTTAGGGATGCGGCATGAGGCCTCACCTGTGAGAGAGTGCCATTAGTCCATAGTGTTTCCCCACATGGCTTTTTCTGAAAGTCCCCCTGCTTTTTAGAGAGTCCCCTGTTTTGCAATTGGCAGCGTCACCTTCCTGCTGCGGAAGCCAAAGAGCCTGGATAGATCTTCTCCCTGCCTGGGCAGTTGGAGCCCAGGGATGTGTCCTGTGCTCACCAACAACAGGACCCTGCCCAGGCCTTGAAGTATATGCAGTCAAAATAGGCACCACCAAAGAAATTCCAAATAAAGCTATGCTGCCCTCCCTACCTCCAGGGAAGCAGAGTGGCTCTGAAAACATCACTGGTTTCAGAGTCAGATAGGCTGGAATTGAGTTTTTGTGTTTGGTAGTTTTATAAAATGAGCATCCCCAGGAGGCCTCTCTGTGAAAAATCTCAGGTGGCCTGCCGTGGGGCTGTTTGCATCAGAACTGGACCACATGGAGAGTGGAGATTAAAGACCCAAACCCTGTGAGGATGGATCTGTGGTCAGCCCCCTCCCTAACCACATTAGGCATTTGGAAATTCTTGCAAAGGGAGAGGGGAGGTGATGCCAGGCTAAGCTATAAAGGGTGATTGGGGGATGCCCTGCTTTAAATAGTGAGTCTCACTTCCTATTCCCTACCTTCTGCTGACCTAAAAACCCAAACCTCCTTGTGACCAAGATGAACAAATCCTACAGGACAACCCAGGGTCAGCCTCTCACTCCATTATATTTTAGCTCCTTTTTTTTAATAAGATTTTTTAAAAGATTTTATTTATTTATTCATGAGAGACACAGAGGGGCAGAGACACAGGCAGAGGAAGAAGCAGTCTCCATGCAGGGAGCCTGACGTGGGACTCAATCTCGGGTCTCCAGGATCAGGCGCTGGGCCAAAGGCGGCACTAAACCGCTGAGCTACCCAGGCTGCCCAATAAGATTTTTTAAGAGAGAGAGAGAGAGAAAACATGCACCTATGGGAGGGGTGGGGCAGAGGAAGAAAGAGAGGGAGAAAATCTCAAACAGACTCCCCAGTGAGTGGGGAGCCCAGAGCCTGATACGGGGCTCAATCTCACAACCAAGAGCGTGACGTGAGCCGAAATCAAGAGTCAGATGACTGCACCAGCTAAGCACCCCTAGCTCCTTTATTTTTAACCCCAGATTTCCTTTACTTTCATGCAAATCCAGCTGAGCCTTTTAAAGGGCATTTTTATATGTTGGCCATCATTTCCATAAGTATCAGAGGCTTGCAAGACCATCATTTTGCCCAAAATTCAGGTTTCCAGACGTGAACCTGGCTTTGCCACTTCCAGCTGGGTGCCCTTCAGCAAATTCCCTAATCTCTTCCAGACAGACTTTGTCAACTGGGGAGGGCTGTCGGGGGGTCAGGAGACAGTGTGGATCAAGTGCCCTGGTGGTTAAAAAAAAAAAAAAAAAAAAGAGCCCTGGAGTGTAGCCGACATTCAGTAACACAGCCAAGGGGCAAAGGAGAGCTGAACGAAAATTCTGACCGTGCCTGCTTTCTCCTCTCCGCTGCCCCACCACACACCACGCTCTGGTCCCACTGTAAACTGGCAACTCCAAGTATCACAAGTCTAACCTGTTTTGATGGCTCTTTTTGCCGCAAGATACTGATTATCTTTAATATTTGCAATCCATGGCTGTAGTCCTAGCATCATAGAAACAGCCATCTGGTTGGAACTATTTCTTTTGGAGAATACGTGTTCAAGATGCTGCTTCACCTGAAAAGGAACATTTTCAGTTGTAAGAGAAAATTTCAAGTTATTCTCTCATGCAGTGAATATGCAGCAATCTTTCATCAAGAAACTGAAATCCCAGCTCAATAGGTCCAAGTGTTGTGATTTTACCCTCGTCCTCACAGAGGATGGACAGAGTGAGCAGGGGCTCTGGGATTGAGGCCTTCAGCAGGGAAAGAAACCCTGGTCCCATGCCCCTTCTACCCAGGGACCCTCCAATCCTCAACCCTGCGCCCGCCCCATTCTGACCACAGTGTCAGACGATTAATGCGTGGTCATTGTGAAACACAATGTAACTTCTCAATTTGGATATCCCTCTTTTCGGACTTGTCAGGACCTTAATGACTATTTTCGGAACATTAGGCATTTGGAAATTCCTGCAAAGGGGGAGGGGCGGTGATGCCAGGCTAAGCTATAAAGGAGCCTTTTGTCAGCATCCTCCTCTGTCCCCTGGGCTCCAGGCCAGTGGCTACCATGGAAATCCTCCCAAGAAAAACTCCTCACACTCTGAAACGTTCCTCCCATTCATTCCATTGACAAACACTGGTTGAATTCCTGTCATGTTGGCAGGAACAGTTCTAGGTGTGAGAACACAGCTGTGAGCAAGACCAAGGGGGCTGCCCTGATGGAACCCATGTTTTGAGAAACAGAAACGATGCATCCAAAACAGGGGAAGGGAGGGAGAAAAACAGGGACTGAGATAGGGAAGGAGGGCATTTTAAGATGTAATTAGTGCTAAGAAGACAATAAAGGAGGTCAAGGGGTTGTAGAGATTTGGAATGAGGCATTCCTGGAGCTCATTCAGAGCCTTCTTTCTGTTGAACTTGAGGTAAACTGACAACAGGTTGATAATTTAGACACGTAACTCCTTCCAGATAACATTTTCATTAAAACAGCTGCTTTCAGAGTGTTGATTTCAGACAACAAGGGCAAACTAACTATGGGTTTGAGCTTTTCCAGCTCCATGCGGCCATAGGCAGTCAGCTTCTCCATCTGTGTGTAAACCAATCTTGCCTTTATTTCAACTGTTTAATGTAAAAATACTTCCCATCACTCCAACCTCAAATGGTTATTTATCTGACTACTGTAATTGCGTATAATTGCAGAAAGAGATTTTTACTGAACAAAAATTATATTGGTTTCTTGACATCTGTTCCAGTTATATTGGGGGGGAAATGATACTTCAGCACTAACAACTGAATAGCTCGCTACACTGTGGGATGTGACGCTCAGAAATGGTGCCGTAGGAAGAACAATGCACATTTGTTACCTGTTTTTCCACCACAGATGTATTCATGTGAGGGACCAGACGGATTGAAAATTTTCCTATAACTTGGCCAGGGATGACTGTCTTAGCTCCGGGCTCATCAAACGCACCCTCAATCCCATGGATTGAAAGAGACGGGTATCTCCATAGGTGCATTAGAATTTCCTCCTGAATTAAAATAAAATTATTTTACTATACAAAAGAATGTTTGATTAAAACTCTTTGAATTGTATTGCTTGCATCACCGACTCCTGTAAATCTCCGCCAGCGTTCATGACAAGTTAATTATCACCTTCCTTAGACACGCCTGGACCCATAACACAGGCAGTCTTTCCCCTCCGGCCCTGAGACCCTCTGCTGTCCCCTCCCCACCTCCAACCAACCTGCTCCACTGATGCAGGCCCCTCCTCACCCAAGCTCTGAAGTTAATAGATGGCAAAGGAGCTTTCAGAATTTGAGGCTTGATTATAAATTTCTGTCCCCAATCACTACGACACTCAGTTGCATAGTAAATGCATTTTCTTTTTCAGAAGGCTGCAAAGAACTCTGCTTATGGTCCGGGGGAAGGGATACACTTCACCATAATAAACTCCACTGCCTCTGTTCCACCTGGTTCTCCCTCTCCTGGCAGCCCCGTCCAGAACCAGCCACAACCATCCTTCACCATAGCAGGCAAAGGTTGTAAAAACAAGAAGAAGAAGGAGAAAGAAAACATCCAAATTTGCGAGAAATGAATGGCTTTGGGCTGTGGTTTCCTGACTACCCTGAGGCAGTGATGTAGCAATGTACAGATTAGTCCCTAAGGCTCTTAATTCTATTAAAATGAACAATTAAGGGTTTTGGGCTGGAATAATCTCAGATTGTTCTCAGCCTTTAAGGAGATAGGAAGCAGAGATAGCTGGGATTGAGTCTAAGAAACCCCGGAAAACGTGTATGTGAAATGAGGGATTGCCCCAAGGCTATGCACCTGAGGCCAGTTGGACCCCAGATAAAGTCTGGGTTGCTCTAGACCTGAGGGAAATAAGTGGCTGTGAAAGGACAAATCTGCCTCAGAATTCACATCTGCTTTCAGTTCTGAAATGTGCAGGTGAGCCTCCCACAGTAAATCAGGAACTGGAAAAATAGGATTTATTACTGCCTTTCCTCTTTCACATTAGCCATCAACCTGGGACCATACCTTGGTGTCAAACAGAAATCTCTCAACCCGGCTACTGTTCCGGTATTCTTCTAGGTCCAGATCTATGGCTTTGTACAGTTTTCTCTCCTCTTCAGTAAGAGGAGCCACTTGGTCATAGATTCCAGGGATCAGAATATGACCGGATGAGTCCACAAGGCTCCCTGCAACCAAAGCCAGGTAGAAGGTACGAGTGAGTGGATGTTCTGGGCCTGGAGCAGGACCAGGGGCCGCAGTGGGCCTCGTGACTGGCCCTGGTCCCCCTCGCGGAGCCACTGGCACCACTCACATCTCCAGGGGGATGGCTGGAGGAAGCAGCTGGTCCCCACACAGGCTGAGGCTGAGGCAGATCCATTTTACTGTCCACCTCATCAACGGAAAGATGGAAACACAAGGTCATAGGCGATGGCTTACCTGCATTACACCAGTTCTCAATTACACCTTCTGTATCACAAAATAGGTTCTTTCTGAAATTTTGCTTTATCCTGAGTTAAGATGCAATGTATGTTCACTATTAAAAATCTTAAATACGTATGTATAGGCCTATACAGACATTCCTGAGGAACCAAAAATCCTCATTCCTTCTCAGCTTCTCTCCCCTACACACACTATCATAGGATAGAGACTCACCTTTGATCAAAAGCATAATATCTTGAGGTCTAGTCTAGGAGGCCTACATCATGACCACAAATGCCTTCAGAGTGAATAAGCAGATATTCTAGTCCGTTATTTAGGAAGGAGTTTGGGGATTAATAGAAGTGGGGGTGAAATCATCAAATATCTACAGAGGAAGTAGAAGCAGAAGTAGAATATTGCTCACTACCTTCAGAACATACTTATCAAAGTAGGAAAGAGACTAGCAGAAATGGTGAAAAATGTATCCAGGGCATCTAAATTCATCCTCAGGCCACCTGGGGCCTTTCATTCAAGTAAAGACACTTCATAAAAAATATGCTCCACATTCTTTTATTTTATTTTTTTTTAAGATTTTACTTATTTACTCATGACAGATACAGAGAGAGGCAGAGAGACACAGGCAGAGGGAGAAGCAGGCTCCCTACGGGGAGCCCAATGTAGGACTCAGTCCCAGGGCCCTGAGATCATGACCTGAGCCGAAGGCAGACGCTCAACCACTGAGCCACCCAGGTGCCCTATGCTCCACATTCTTAATGGGACTATAACTTGACAATGTCAAAAAACCATCATGAACCACCATGTTTTCAAATCTTGGTCTCACAGCGAACAATTACAAAGCCCCGGGTCGCAGGCTCTGGGAGAATCCAGCTGTGCCCCCTCATTACTGGAACCTGCTGTGGTCAAGGCACCTGATGAACCCTGGGGACCTGAACAGTCCTGAAGACCCCACTTTCATCAGCAACAGCGCCATCTCTTGGTGCACAGGCTAAATGACAAATGTGACTCTCCCTGGGCTGACCAGTAGGTAGTTTGGCTCTCCGTGTAGACCCAACAGGATCCAAAGTAACCACCCTTCCAGAACCAACAGGAATGGCAGTATATACTGGGTGTCCCAGAACTTTGAGATGATCCCAGAAAGCGAAACCTCAAGTTTTGAGGTGCTGAGGCAGCAAAATGAGAAGGGAAGTTTTTACTGTTCTGGCTTAAACATGGCCTCCCTAGCCCCTACCCCTGCCCCCCATAAATCAGCCAAAAGTCTACAACCACATTGTGCAGGTACAAGCCTCCCTGCAGTACTGAGCTATGGAATTCTCTGCATTTAGCCCAAACAAGTGTAGAATATAGTAAATAGATGCTACAAACCCATTGTAAAATTCAAGTCAAAAAATAAGTTGGGTGCCAATGGCTGGGCCTGACTGTCAGTGCTTTGCAGTCCACCCTCCGTGACCTCAGCAAAATCCAAACCAAACATAAAAGCGCCACCAGTAATATCATCACTGAGTGTTCCCTCAAGTGCCTGTCCCTCGACTTCTGCTGACATTCTCAGATGCGAGAACAGAGCTGCAAACGCGGGTGAGACGCAGCCCCTGCTGGTGATGCGGCTGGAACAGACCCAGGGTAAAGAAACAGCTGGGGGTCTGCAAGCAGGGGCAGGGGCACTGGAAAGCCAGCGCAGCAGCATGGCTGGGCCCCAGAGGTGGTGTGAGAGGGTCTGTGCAGCCTTGGCGGTGGGAAGAGAGTGTTGGGAGGGTCAAGGTTGGCAACCAGTAAGACCTGAAATACTTTGGCAGCCAGGATGCTCAGCATCCATGTCCCGACCCAGGACTAGACATTTTCTCTATCATTCAAGCTGGCCCTGCAGGTATTGCCGTGGGGGGTGGGAGGGCAGAGGTCGTTAGCAAGTGAAGCTGGGGTCTGAGCAGAGTGGCCTTTCTACACACTCACTGCACCTCTCCAGCACAACTGGCCCGGCCGGGGCTCAGGATGGAGTCGCATCAGGATCCTGTCTCCTTAGGGCGCAGGGCAGCCCTCCCAGTTGCGGGCTGCAAAGAGTGCCAGCAGATGCGTGTCCCCAGAGCAGGGGAGAGCACATCCTCCTCTCCCTGCCCCTTCCACCCGCCAGCAGGGGTTGCTCCAGGGAGGGCTGTGAGAGGTCACCGCAGGACCCGGTGGTGGGAAAGCGCCCGGCGTGCTGGCCAGGCCTCTGCCTTACACACCCTGTTCTTGTTACTTCTTTGCCAGGGTTTTTCAACACTGAATGCATTCCCAAAAAAACAGGATGTTGCTGAAGGAGTTCATCTCCCCACCCCCCTCCTCATTTCCCACTTGAAATCATGATCCCCTGAACCAGGCCACTGCTGCCGCCGCCTCCCCCTCCTCCTCTCTCTCCCCCTCCTCCTCGGCCAGGAGCCCAGCCCGGAAATGCACAGGAGGCCCAGAGGGTGGTGCCTTTGAAAACTGCACACAGGAAGCAAATGTAATCCTGATCCCCAGGAGTCCTCTCAGAATTTAACATTTTAATACTATGGTGTAGTTGGTGCTTAGAAGAGTGCCCTGGGCCCAGTAATCTTTGGGGCCATCAAAGCAGGCCCAAATCCTGCTTTGTGGATTTTAGGAGCATTCAGGGAAGGTGAATGTCCTCAAAGAGAAAAGCCCAGGAGCTGAGGGCTCTGTGCAAACTGGGTATCTGCACCCCCACCATCACCCTGTGTCTCCCGGTTGGAGACTCCCGCGCCTTTCACACGGTTGGCACTCAATAAACATGTATAACCTATTAGTGACCCTGGCTATCAGGATCTACACATGAGAAATAGGGGACAGAGAGATTGGGAAGTTGCACAAGGTCACACAGCAGCAGGAGGCTCCCTGACTAATGTTTAGGGCACCTGCCAGTATGCAGGAGGAGAACCCGACAGGCCCAGCTCTCCCAGGACACCCTAACCTGCAGTGGCCCTGATGGAAGGCACAGGAGCCAAGACGCTACTGCCTGTCATCAGTGCCGAAGCTCAACCCCATGCCCTTAGGTCTTTGTACAAAGCATATGAAAGCCACATAGATGATCCAATCCAGAATCACTTTGTTATGGATTATTTGATTTGTCTCAAAAATTAAAGAAAGTGAAACCATATGCTTTTCATTCTGTTCATGATTCCAATCTGATTTTTCCTAGCAGAGCCATATGCATTTGCAGGACTAAGTGGAATTCCATGCCTGGGTGAAACCGTACCATCTAAGAGAATGTAACGCAGCAATCATTACTGGGGGGAGATTGAAATGTACCATAAACATCTGATGATGCCATTCCTAGGGAAGAGAAAATTAGTTCTGATAAAACAGAAACATAACCCTTTCCCTCCTCCTCAAAATATTGAGTTGTATGCTATCTGAATTCTTTTGGAAACATTTTAAACACTTTGAAGGAAAATGGATTTATTCCATTTGAAATTGTCCAGTATGGGAAATATCGCCCAAGAATTATATTTTAGGAAAACTAGAAGGCCACAAAGGAAGAAATTGATGGTAGATAAGTAGATGGAAAGAATAGGCAGATGGGAGATAAATGAAAGATAGATTGCAGAGTTAGATCACACATGACAGGTAGACACACAGATTTCATTATTCACTTTGGAGAATGAAGGAGCACAAAGCTCTACAACTAAAGATGGTCCTGAAGACCCTGAGGACAGCTCCCAACAGGTGGCCCAGTTGCCCCGTCAGAGACTGCCAAGGCCAAAGGGATGCAAGCGAGTGGGGCAGGGGTAAAGCTGTGTCAACACAGAAAGACAAGAGACTTTTGCTAATAGATGCCCTTTTTTGGCACTGTCTGCCCCAAAGGGACATGTGGTAAAATTTGCATAAAGGTACCCTTTATGCCAAGGAGACAGATCCAAGTATTGTGGGGCTGAAGCTTCCCTGAGAGCCTTTAAAAAAAAAAAAAAAAAAAAAAAGAACACCAAATGATGAACATAAAAGTGCAGGGTCCCTGCCAGGACTGTAAAAGGGGCTCCTCCAAGTGAGGCTCCCAAAGACGCAGCTTCCTTCACTCCCGGGATCCAGCCTAAATGCGAGCAAGAGCTACAAGATGAATCGAGGTGGTCAGGGTGGGCAAACTGGCTCTCTAGAAAAGCATACACGTACACATGACTTCTGCCTGTGAACTCCGGGCACACCACAGAAGGTGAGGAGCAGACAGAGACGAGCAAACCGATGGCCTCTCTGTGCCACTTGAGGCCACAGAACTGGAAACAGAAGCCAAATGGTGCTGGAGCCTTTGCTTCAGATGCTTCTTCCAGATGCTTCCCCAGAGGGCTCTCTCTGCCCCCGAGTATGGCCAGATCACAATACCCAGTAAAAGAAAATGGGGGTGGACTGAGGAAGAGCTTCGGTCCATCAGCAAACGTAACGTGGACCTAATAAACCTAAGGAACATTTAGCCAAAGGAGGGAAAGCTAAGACTATGATTTTTCTTCTACTCCATCCTTATTCAGAACTGGCTTGGAGGCCAAGGGAAGAGAGTGGCATGGAGTCAAACAGAAATGCATTCTAGTAGGTTCCATGATGCTTAAAAAGTGAAATGAAGGGGCGCCTGGGTGGTTCAATTAGGTAAGCATCCGAATTGTGGTTTCAGCTCAGGTCATGATCTCAGGGTCAAGAGATGGAGCCCCAAGCCCATGTCAGGCTCCACACTCAGCAGGGAGTCTGCTTGAGATCCTCTCTCCCTCTTCCTCTGCCTCTATCCCAACCCTCAAATTAATAAATAAATCTTTTTTTTTTAAGTGAAATGAAATAAGACATTACCAAGAAGAGCAACCAAGTCAGCCATTGGTTCATGGAGGATACCACCAAAGGTTCCTGAATGAAAGTCTTGATCTCGGCACTTCACCTATAGGACAGGAGAAAGAAAAGGCAGGCACTTACCTCTGTGGTTGCTCTGGCGATAGCTTTCATGTGGTTGTGCACAGCCCCATGCACTGTCCCCCAGGACTGGGTGGGTGCCTCCCAGTCACACGAGTTTGAGCATCTACTCCTCCCATGTCTTCAGTCTCATTCTTTCCTGAATCCCCCAAACTGATTTCTGTACCCATTTGTTCCCCTAAGACAGCACTGCTGGGGCCAGCAGTCCCCTCTCTGAGTGGTCCAGGTAGCCCATCCTCTGTCACTCAACCCTCCTCCCAGAAACCGTCTTCTCTTTATTCTTTTCTTATGATTCTATTGGTGTCTCCACTTGTAACTTCCTCCCAGCCTCCTACCCCAGAGCTCAGGCCCTGGCTCATTCTTCCTCTACACACAGAACTTCAAGAACTGCCTCCCTAGATTTCAGTTACTGTCTCCACACCACACACACTCATCCCTGTAGGGCTGACCTTTCACCTACTCACTTGACCTAAAGATTTTGGCTGCTGGTGGTGCATAATACTTTGCTATGCTCCCAATGTCTGAAATTCAATGGATGTAGGAGGGAATTCAGCATCTTCTCCTATGATTACTCCCTACCAGCCCACCCACTTCCAAAACAAGAAGTGACCCCAGTCCTATAAATCTGTCGCCTTAAAATGATCTTTGACTTCTGTGCACACCTTATCCAATACACTACCAGTTCCTAACGAGTTTTGTTTAAATTGTCTCTTTGGTTCCTTCCTTCTGTCTTCCCTCCTGGCTGGTCCCCCACCAGCTCCAGGCCATCTCTAAAGCACTGCCAGATGGATCGCCTGTTCAGTCACTTCAGCTTAAGACCTTTGTTTCACTGGGCGGTCATACTAACTAAAGCACTTTGGGGTTTGCAGAGCTCCACCTCTGAAACCTTAAGCTGCCTTATCCCACCTTCTACTCCCAACTTCATCCCCCTTCACCCATTCTCTTGTCACTTCCTGCACCTCACCTGCTCTTGGCCTCACTTGACCCATCCCAAATTCCCCCCATGTTGCCCTCCTGTGTCCCCTGACCCCACATTGTTCATTGCTTCAACCTGTCTGTGTCAGTACTTTGCTATGCTCCCAATGTCTGAAATTCAATAGATGTAGGAGGGAATTCAGCATCTTCTCCTATGATTACTCCCTACCAGGGAGTGCTTCACTTTTTCCTTCTTCTTCCCTCACTTCCCATAGAATGACCTCAGTCAACCCTGCAGCAACCCCGCCTGCTTGTCCATCTCTGGCTACTGAGCATAGCTGCTAAGAATCACCCAACTGGATAGGCACAGGGACTCTACACCCTGAATCCCACCTGACACTTGATCGTGCTCCAATCTGCCCTCCCACCCATTCTGCATGGCAACCACTTCCAGCAATCGCTCCTCGGCAGGTGAGCAAACTTCCTACTCAGTGGAACACCCAGAGGCCAACTACAGCAAGACACACAAATGTTCCGGAAGTCTTCTCTCTGCAAAGCCATTGTGCACCTGCACAGAAGAGGCTCGGGAAGAAGCACCCCTGCCCCTCCCCCAACCATCTGTGTACCTGGAGCTCCTCCCCAGGGCACCGCAGCCAGCCCCTGACCAGGCAGTCTCCTCACCCCCGTGCACTGCTCTTTTCACCCCCAAACTCCACAGCCATGCCTCCTAAGCCTTCTGGTGTTTGAGTCACAGATCCCTGAATCCTAGAACGGCCCCAGGGTGTGGGAAGCTTCTGGAATCCCCCAGTCCCGAGACCTGTGGGCCCCAGGGCCATGTCTCCAGGTCAGAACTTTGCTCTCCCAAGAGCTTTCTCTCTTCCTGCCAAGATCCCAGGATGGACTCCTCCCTCCACCTTAGGGGGCTTGCAAATACCTCCACCCTGAAGTAACTATTCCCTCGAGTCCCGTAAGTGAGGGCTGGCTTCCTTTGGGTGAGCCACAGGTTATCTGAAATTATGATGTAGTCTACACTGGAAAAGAACCGATCCTTTTCCTTTCTGACCAGTTCCTCCAGGGCAACAGAACCAGCTTCTTCCATCCCTTCAATGATGAATTTGATATTCACAGGGAGATCCTGAATCAAATGAACAACAGGACAAACCATTCTGTCAGAAAAATTGCACGACTTGCCCATTCATCTTTTTCAGATCCAGAATTAGTTTGCATGTGACATAAATACATTAATTATTACACACATTCAATGTACGGGTTGTCCACATTCCCCACAGCTCCGTTCACAGCAAAGGAGTTATAACCAAGAGCGTGAAGGAGAATACAAGGGAAGACCCAGTGTCTGGCCTCCAGCATGACCCTGCTGGATTCCATGTGAACCCTAAAGGATGATTCCAGGGAAGAATTCCTGCAGGAAAAGCCATACCCACGCTGCGAAGCTCTGCTGGGCCTCCTCGGAGACAGACGCTTTCCTCCTTCTCCCCAGAAGGAACCTTTCGAGAAAGGTTATTCAATTACAAATCTCTTTTCTGTCCTCATAATTCTGAGTATGATGAATGAGAGCTCTTTCCTTTGAAAGACTGTCTAATGTTTAAGCCCCAGGATAATTTTTATTTCAAGTATCTGTTATTTTTCAGCTTTGAGTTCTATCTGCCTTTTAACTTATTCAAAGCTTTGATCTTACAGCAAAATGGAACTTGAGTTTTTCCTCTGGTTAATATTAGGGCACAGAATAGCTCCTTTAAAATTTTTACAATGTGCCTTTCCCCCATTTGGTTTTGATCTTTTTGTATCTTTATAATTTATAACTTCATATCTTTGAGAGGGAAGGTCAAAGTCTTCCTGGAGCATAAAACACACACAGGAGAACTCTAGAAGTAATTCTATTCAGATAAACGATAGCACAAACATACTAATTAGTTTTAATGAGTGGGATTGACTCACCAAAGATTAACAAAGGCAGGATGAGTAGAGGATTATATATTAGAAAGTAAGTGACCTTCGGTCATTCAGTTGGTTAAGGACATTTTGGGATAATGATTTGTTCAAGTGTATCCCTTGCACACATTTATTTCTATGTGTCTTAAGAAGTGAAGCTAAAGTTCTGATATATTAATATTTGAAAGCTCTTTTTAACATTTAACTAGAAAACAATTGCTGAGAAGTAGTTGGAAAGCTTAAAAATTTTCTGGTAAAATGTGATTAATGAAATACACACCAGTAACCACTATGTGTTGGGGGAGGAAGACAGACCAACTAACTGCCAGGCCTCAGTTTTGGTGTCTTCTCTGTCACTGACATACAAGGGACCTGGGATAAGTCATTTTACCTTTTGGCCACTCACCTCCCTATCTATGCAATATGGGTATTAATAATTGTCTGCCTCTTAGTTAACTAACCCAGTGGTGTGAGGTGTATTCAAGTGCTCAGTTAGCAACACAGGAGAAGAGGGGAAGATGGAAGAACAGTGGGCACCAGAAAAGAAGCAGCCCCCCCCATAAAGGGCCTCGCACTCACAGGCACTGGGGTTCCTCTGTGTGTTACCTTACCTACTCCATGCCAGGTTTCTGAGGCAGAAATAACTATTCCTAGTTCACAGATTAGGTTAATGAGGCTCAGAGAGATCAACTGATTTGTCCAACAGCAGTGAACATTTCTTATGCTTTGTTTGTGATTATGTATGTTTCAGAGTGGAAAGTTAAAAAGCAAAGCAGATTTTGGCCTTTATATGGGAACTTTCTTATAAATATTACTTGCTTCCTTGTAAGGAAGGAAGGAAGGGAAGAAATGGAGAGAGAGGAGGGAGGGAGGAGGAATAGAAGAGAAGGAAGTTGTCATCATCTTCATCGTTGTCATCATCGTCATTGTCATTGCCATCACCTTCACTGTCATTATCATCGCCATGATTGCCATCATAGTCATTGTCATCACCTTCATTGATGTTGTTGTCATTCTCATCATCCTAGTCATCATCACTGTCATGATTGTCATTGTCCTCATCATCACTGTCATAATTATCACCATCATCATTGTTGTTGTCACCACTGCCCTCACCATCATTGTCAACATCATCATCATCATTATGGTTTTTGTCCTCATCACCATCATCATTATCATTGTCGTCATCATCATCCTTCATATTGTCATTGTCATCATCATCATCCTCACCTCCATTGTCAATACCACCGTCATTATCCATCACCTTTATTGTCACCATCATCATTGTCATCACTGTCATCATCACCTTCACTACCAACATCATCATTATCATCATTGTCCTCACAGTCACTGTTGTCGACATCATCCCTTCCCAAACATGGCTGGTTCCCTACCTCCTCCAGGGCTCTGAAGGTGCTCACAGCATTAATCCATGCTAAAACAGGGCCTTTGTTGTCTGTTGCTCCTCGTCCATAAAGTTTTCCTTTAAAAATGAGGGAAGAATTTTTAGAAAAGCACAGATACCTCTGCCAAGTTGAGTGAGTTAAAAACAAAGGTTGTTTTATGGAAATCATTTTAATAGTGCTTCCTATTTTTCCAGGCACAAATCTTGCTCCAAGGTCAAAAAGTCTGATTTCTTATGTACAAATAGTATGGCCATCAGCTAATCAGATAATATAAACTAATTTGAAATATGCATATCCCTTTGGCCTTACCGGGAATTAGCTATTTTATCCAAGTTCGTTGAAACAGACCTGAGGATTTGTTGCAGGATGTCATATAACATAGCCTCTCTCATTTCAAGATTTTATAATTAGTAGAAGAATGAAGAAAGGGTATGAGTGTATCTCCATTAACCTTTCTTCTTTTCTTTAAAAAAACATAATTACATTTAGTTTTTAAAAAAGGAAAATGTGTGACTTAGACAACTTCTTCCTCCCAAGGACTGCCATCATGGGAGTCAATTCGCCCAGGGGCATGCATCACGTATGCATAGGTCTTTCACAAATGAGAAAAAAGCCAGCCTCATTGGACAGCTGGTGGACTGTGAAACGGGTAGTATTCTGTTCATTCTTAACAAGAAACAGGGTAAGTCCTGGAGCTGGGGACAGGAGTCACATCTTCAATAGCTAAGCCTTGTGGGGAGTCCCTTATCTGCAAAGAACCCAGCACTGATGCGCCACTGACCATCCACCTCTGTCAGTGTGTAAGGGTCTGTGAGCCACCCATCTTCCCGTCTAGCAGGCTGCACATCCAAGTGGCCATAGAAGCACACAGTGGGTTTCTTTGGATCGTTCCCCAGTTCAGCCAGGATGATGGGAGGTATTGGGAGAGTCTGACCATCAGGCAGCTGCAAAATAAAAAAAGAAAAAACCAACCAAACAAACAAAAACATCACATTAAAAAAAAATGTTGTTTAGTTCTCCCAGAAAATTCAGACATGACACCAGGAGTCCTGTTTCTACCGTTGGGTTTTTGTCATGCCCACATAATTCTTTTAGTCATCACTTTATCTACCTCTAAAATGGGTGCCATGAGACACTGAATTAAAACGTAATAGATAATTAAAAGTAAAGTGCTTCCTTGGATGCATAGTGACAAACAGTAAATTTAATTGAGCACATTCTTCAATATGAATTCAGACTTAGGTGGCTTAAATTAGATGGACATGGTTCTGGAAAACACATGCCACTGGGGAGACTCAGCCGTGCTGAAGGAGGCACCACCGGCGCTTCAATGAAAAGATTGCCCTTTATCACCGGGACACAGCGATAAGCGGGGATTCTGATGAAAGACCGGATCTTTTGAGAAAGGTACATGTGAACATAAGGGAGGGACAATTTAGGAGAAATTTAAACCACATGTGAAGGATGAGACTAGTATGGGAAAGGGGGGGTCTTTCTGAAAGGTTGGCTCTGCTCGCCCACTCCATCCGCTCTCGCCTGCCCCTCTGCCCCGACACCACGAGAAATCAGTAATGCCGACTTGTCTGGGACAAGATTTTTTTTTTTAGCCCTATTGGGAATCGAGATTATGGGGGCATTTCTGTGGAGGATCGGATGGGAGCAGGTCCCAGTCTTGCCACGCCCAAGGGAAGGCATGGCCGATGCACAGAAACGACAGCTCGTCGGGGGGAGGGGGCGTCCGGCACCTGCTGAAAACCCGAGTCCACGGAGTCCACGCTGGCTCCCAGGCACCGAAGCTGCTCTGCCGCCAGGGCCATCATCCTGAAGACTTCTTGTCTCAGGTGGGGCAGGGGCTGGACCGAGTCACTCTCCACAGCCACCCACTCCTTAAGCGTCTGGAAGGAAAGGTGACAAGGTGATTTGCCTGAGGGGGGTCAGCGTCCACTCTAGGTGGGACACACCTCACCGAGCGGTGCCTCGAGGGCAGGAGGTACCAGGTGCCCAGCGCTCCCCACCTGCGCTGGAGGCTGAGTTGGCAAACACGCAATATTCCAAAGTAACTGCCAGGTGGGCTGCTGTGGTCAAGAACCAGAGGTAGACACGTCTGCTTAAGAAGGAAGAATAGGGCAGGACAGGCAGGGTCGAAGTTTGCCTTCCAGGACCCGGGCCTGTGCCTCGCTGGAAACACCACTTCTGGTTTATTAGGAGCCGGGAGCAGCTGGCTGGCAGCCCCTAGTGCAGGACTCTGGGCCTCCCACGAGTGCCCTGGAGGCCTCTGGTCCTCGAAACTCACTTTAGGAACCACACAGTAGCCTCAGCTGGGCTGCAGGCTCCCCTGACCATCCTCTGCATGCAGGTCTGGCACCTCCCGAATCCGGAGGCGGTGTCCCCAGGGCTAGGCAGGCAGGGGGCCTTGGCTCCTGTACCCGGTTCCACCCGTTGGAGGTGTAGGATTTGCATGTGTTCAAGCTGGTAGCCTCAGCTCCCTCCTACACACGAGGAGGGCGGAGCTCTCTACCTGCAGGCTACCGTGAGTGTGATACTGTCACACGACAAGAAATACACATGTTGATCTTTGTCCTGAGCTCTTGGCCAGAGCCCCTATGACCTCTAACTTCGTATGTGATAAAGGTGCTAGGAGCATGTTTTGTTCAGAGATTCAGTCTCTGTCTTGGGTTCCCGACACAGCGCTCCTAACTCCCTGGAACTTCCTGGGAGACGGGAGCATATTGTGTTCTAATGGGGCAGTTCTAGTGGGCTCCGGGGTGGGGGCTGCCTCACCAGAAAGACCAAGCTGTGATTAGAAGCTGGGGGCTCCCTGCTCCCGCCGCATCCTCTGGGGAGGGAAGAGGAGCTGTAGGTTATCTTGCCTCCATGATGAAGCTTCCACAAGCACCCTGGAAAGTATGGGGTTCACAGATCTTCCAGGTTGGTGACTACAGCCTGGGAGGGTGGCATGCCCCAACCCCAGGGGGACAGAAGCTTCTTCCAGACCCTGCCTTGTGTGCCTCTCCATCAGGCTGCTCACATCTACCCTTTATCATGTCCTTAATTACATAACAAACTCCAAACATAATTGTTTTCCTGAGTTCTGGAGCTGCTGTAGCAAATGACAGGCCCTGAGTGGGTTTGTGGGAGCCCCAGTTTGGAATATGTAAGTAACCAGGGGCCTCTCTACCTACGTGCGACTTGGCATCCCCCACTGGCGCTGAGGGTAGGAGAGTGATGCTCACACCAGGCAGGGGGTGTCAGAGGGAGTTGCACTGTGAGGTGCCCCTTTGGTGTCCAGAGAACTAGACAGTTGCTTGATGTGTGGGAAACACACACATCTGGCCACTAAAGTGAGGGGAACCATGGAAGAAAACAAGCATTCCTTTCCGCGAGGATTAGACAATGTGCATAAGACTTAGCTCAATGCCTGGCCCCTACTGGGCACTCAATAAACACCAACTAATATTGGAGATTAATAATCATCAATCACATTCCACTATTGGCGCTTGAGTTGTTCATATTGGGATAGCCACCATTTTTATTAAAAACCACATATACTGGGGATCCCTGGGTGGCTCAGTGGTTTAGCGCCTGCCTTTGGCCCAGGGCGCGATCCTGGAGTCCCGGGATCGAGTCCTGCATCAGGCTCCTAGCATGGAGACTGCATCTCCCTCTGCCTATGTCTCTGCCTCTCTCTCTCTCTCTCTCTCTATGTCTATCATAAATAATAAATAAATAAATTTATTTATTTAAAAAAAACAAAACCCACACATACTTTGGGTGACTGATCTTGGATTCCCCAATTTATTTTAGTTTGATCTCTTTGCTGGGTGTAGCACTTTTGTTTTTATTATGAAGAAATGAATTTAACCTTAAGGAGTACTGATTTTTACACTCTTAAGCTGGAATTTACAGAGCAGATGCTGTCAAGGAATCCCTAAAGGTAACAGATTGGATACATGTGAGGAAGTTGCAGAAAGAAGAGTTTTGGCTCAAAGACCCAAATTCACACATCTCCACCGCACACTGTCCCTCTCCACTGCTAATTCCAACCTACAGGTGGAGTCCCCACGTGGGCTTCAAGAACCCAGGAAGCATTATGTCAAGTAAATATGCCCAGGAGTATCAGGAAAGATCCCGTGAAGGTCAAGTGTAGGACCAGCGGCCTGGCCATTCAGCTCTGTGTGAGAGCACGAGACATGAACTCTTCTCAGTGGTCCGCACATGAGTATCGCCAGAAGGGGCTGATTGATCCAGTATGCACAGACTGAGCACCAACTGTGTGCCACACAGGGCATGGGGGCTCAGTGTCCAAAACTCCGTGACATGTCACACAGTCCCCGGGCTGCAGTGGACATATCATGTGCCCGGGGACAAGAGGGTCAGCGGAGGAGAAGGGGACTTGTAGGCTGATGGTGGCTACAGTCCTTCCCTGCCCCCATCCCTCAGCTCCCAGCCTCCCTCTCCACTTGGTCTTTGCCCTCAGGCTCCAGCTCTTCTCCCCCAAGATGTGCACCCACACCATGTGCAGTTTGCCATGTAGTGAGTTAGAGGATTACAAGGGAGGAGACGAAGTGTGTGTTGCACAAGGGCTACCTAACAGCGTTGACATTGAACTTGGCAGAACTCTGGACGTGAAGCCAGCTGTAGGCAGGTGGAATGGCTCTGGGAGGGTGTCCTGGGGGTGGGCGGTGTCTCAGCAGGCCTTGCAGGAAGGGACCTCAGCAAAGGCCCCTCTAGAGGGGGAATGGGCGTTCTGAGGACGATCCAGGGCCAGTGTGGGCTCCTCGGGCATCTTCACTGCTCAGACAGTCTGACCAACACGCTAGGAAGGCCTTCTCTAGGAGGAAAGGCTGCAGAGGATCTCTTCCCTCAATCTGACAAATATTTACTCGTTTAACTCACTGAGGAGCCACAGACATTTTAAATGGACTTAAGTTTTCAGGCAAAAAAAAAAAAAAAAAAAAAGAAATCCACACCTCTCCGCAAATAAGACTTCATTTACCCAGATACCCAAAGGGTCTGTCATGCAAGCATTTTGCGTGTACCATTTCTCCTACCTGTACGAACTCATCCTGGTGGAGATCAATGTACTGGAAGACCTTCTCCAACAGCCCAGCAGGTGGTGAGGATGGAGAGAACATGCCTCCCTCGAGCAGCAGCAGGGAGGCAAGAAGAGAGGATGCCTGGAGTGGGCCACAGGGGAGAGACAGCAAAAATAAACACCAGATTTGGGACTTCTAACCTTCCAAATACTTCAAGAAAGCTTACTTTATCAGACACAGCTGCTTCCAGCCATTTGGACTAAAATAACAAAAGTAGTAGAACAGGAAATATATTTTTTGCTATGTCTCCACCAAAATGCTTCATTTTCAATGCTTAAGAATTTCAATAAGGGATGCCTGGGGGGCTGAGTGGTTGAGCATCTGCCTTCAGCTCAGGGTGGGAGCCCGGGGTCCTGGGATCAAGTCCCATGTCGGGCTCCCTGCAGGGAGCCTGCTTCTCCCTCTGCCTGTGTCTCTTCCTCTCTCATGAATACATAAATAAAATCTTAAAAATAATTTCAATAAGACAGGAATCAAGTAAACAAGTTTGTCTTTTAGCACCAAGTTTCTCTTTTAGGTTTTCCCTGCCATGCAATCTTTCCTATTGGCTCTCTTCCTGAGAAAAGAAGTCGGCACTCTATACCCTAGGTGGTAAGGGCAATAAGAGAGATTAGTGTGAAGCAGTTCAAAACAAAATAAAACTTTTTTGTATGATCAACCAGTTTATTAGGAAAAAAAATATTTGGGGGCACCTGGGTGGCTAAGTCGGTTAAGTGGCCAACTGTTGATTTCAGCTCCGATCGTGATCTCTGGGTCCTGGGATCGAGCCCCATGGCTTTCTGTGTGCTCAGCGAGGGTCTGCTTCAAGGTTATCTCTCCCTCTCCCTCCGTTCTTCCTGGCCCCGGTTTTTTCTTTCTCTTTCTCTTTCAAATAAATAAATCTTAAAATATATATATATATATATATATATATATATATATATATATATATTTATACAAAATATATATATATTTTGTAAGGACTCTCTACAATCCTGTGTGGTATTGTGGGTTTCTCCCATCTGCTCCTGAAGGTAGAGGATGTTCAAAAGAAACTCATAAGCCATGCTGTGATAAATGACACAGAGGCCCTAGCAATCACTTAGATACTGTTAGCCACTCTCTCTGCCTGGGAACCTCAGCCCATCTCTCTGGTCTTCCTGCAAATCCTTCTGGCCCCTCTGCTTCTGTCTCTGAGCGACCCTTCCTTACCTTGCCTGTAAACATGGGACGTGCCTGAGACCCCAGCCTCTGCCCTCCCCTTTGGCCACTTCCCAGCCATCCCTCCATCCCCACGGTAGGCTCCAGGCTGGGCCCAGAGCAGAAAAATTAGGTCCAGATGAGGGTAGGCCAAGCAAGGTCAGAGCTACACTAATGCTCTTCTTCCCACCCAGCTCTTCCTTCTGGGTTTTTTGCACATTTTTACAACAGAACCATTTCAGACGATTTCCTCTTGGCCTCTGGTTCTGGGCATGAGCAGGGTCAAGGTGAGGACTTGTGTCGACAGCACAAGAAACTGCAGCTCCCTAATAAAATACACACTACCCCAGTTTAAAAATGGGCAAAGGATTTGAACAGACATTTCTCCAAAGAAAATATGCCAACGGCCAATAAGCACATGGAAAGATGCTCAACATCATTAGGCATCAGGGAGGTGAAAATCACTTCACACCCATGAGCCAGGATCAGTTAAAATCAAGAAGTGAGATAAGAACAAGCATAGGTGGGGATGTGAAGGGAGTGCCCCCTTCCTG
Organism: Vulpes vulpes; assembly: GCF_048418805.1. Classification (NCBI taxonomy): domain Eukaryota; kingdom Metazoa; phylum Chordata; class Mammalia; order Carnivora; family Canidae; genus Vulpes; species Vulpes vulpes. Next base: position 54,275,835 of record NC_132784.1, on the reverse strand, counting down.
CACCGATGGGGAGGATGTAAACTGAGGCACTGCTGTGGAAGCCAGGCTGCCAGGCCCTCGAATGCTTACACACGGTCACCGTATGACCCTGCAGTTCGACTCCTAGGTACACGCTCAAGAGAAGTGACGACACGTGGGCCATACAGGAACTTGTCCAGGATGACCTGGGGCAGAGTTCTTCGTGGCAGCCAAGAGGTAGAGCTCGTGCAAGTGAGCGCCCATGGAAGAGTGCATAAACAAGATGTGGTGTCTGCATGCGAGGGAATGTTGCTCAGCCATGAAAACTGACGAAGGAGTGACACATGCACGACACCAAAGAACCTTTAACACACCGCACGGAGTGAAGGAAACCAGACATAAGATACCACAGATGCACTAGTCCGTGGATGTGAAGTGTCCAAAAGAGGCAAATCCTGAGACGGAGAGTGCCTTGCTGGTTGCCTAGGGCTGCTGGGAGGAGTGAGTGCTGGTGGGCAGGGGGTTCTTTCTGGAATGTTCTGAAATTGTGGCAGTGGCCACACAATTTGATATCCTAAAAGGCGTTAGAAGTGCACACTTGAAATGGGTGAACCGTATGGCCTGTGAGTTCTAGCGCAATGCAGTTGGCACAAAAATAGCAGTCATACATCGAAGCCCTGTCCACAGAGGAAGTGAAGCAGCAGGTAAAAATACAATAAAAGGAGCCGGGCTCCTTCAGGAACAGATGAAGCAGTTGGCCCAGTAGATGGTGCCAGTGGGCCTCCCTGAGCGGGATCCCTTTGCCTTGCGTTCTGGTAGGAGTGCGGCTGGATCCAGCTCAGCTCTGTGGCTGCAGAGCCAGAAGCCAAAGGTTACAAATAAATTCTGAGGAAATGAGTCCTCTGACCCACAGTGGCAGGAAGATGGAGCTCTGGGCACCCGCGAAAAGCCCTTTGAAGTGGAGTAAGCTATTTTTTTCACAGCTGATACACCTAAATTAATACTTGAACTTTTATTATTCATTCATTGAATTTTCATGAAAACTTGCTGGATGCTCCTCTCTGATGAAAAATAAAAGGAGGAATTTGGTGAAGAAGAGGGTGCCACCGGCAAAGAAGGTAAAGGGTGACTGCAAGGACCCAGGATCTTTCCAGTCTCAGTGGGAACCACCTCCCTTCTCAGGCTGAGGACTGAGCTTCCAGAAAGACTCCCCCATCCCTGCATGGCAGACGGATGCAGGGACGGAGCACTGCTGTCCTTCGCCATCAGGCCCACGGACACTCACTCTGTGCACCAGCCCTTGGATCCGGGGTGGGACCCCGGGCGGCATGTCTGCCCCGCTCCAGAGTCCTTCATGTCCCTTTTCCTTCCTGTTTGTCTCCATGTGTTATAGTCACACTTGATCTTGAACTAATCACCCAAAAAAATCCTGCAGATTTAGAAGGTTGCCAGGGAACAGGAAGGTGAAGCGTGGGGTCATGGAGGCAGAACCTGTTTTCTCGGGGAAGCAGGTTGCCCAACCCCAGGCTAGGGGCGGCCCAGAGGAAACCTTGCTCTCTCCACAGGCTTCTGCTAACTCCAGCTGGTCGTTCTTTGATCTGGAACAAACTCCCAAGTGTCCCTGTGCTAAATCTTATTTTTAAACACTTTACCTCTTGAGATTTATCGATGTCATGCCCAGGTTTGTGATGTAAAGCACCCCCCAGCCCCAATCCAGCGCCACCTCCTCAGAGCCTCCCTACTGCCCTCCTGCCCCAGGCTGGTGCCCCAGCTTCCTCCCCATCCACCAAACCCTTTTTGGCCTGTAAGAAACTTCAAGGCCAGGTTGGACGTGCACACCGAGAATTCTACTCACCTAGTCTCCTGGGGAGGCCTGTGTCACAGTCCTACAGCACTTGCTCTGCCCGGTGGCTGCTTAGATGAATTTGTTAGGATTCACCTACTTTATCTCACCATGCCAGGGTTCAAAATAAAATCCCAAACCCAATCCCAGGCTTCTCTGGAGTCTTGTTAATTCCCCTGCAGGTGCTCAACTGAACCGGGTGATCCTGTAGAGATTAACGAGCTCTGGCAATGAGTCTGGAAGAACGAGCAAGCCCGGGGTGTGGCTTTCACAGGGAGCCTGGGTGAAGGAGAGGCTTGCAAGGAGCAGAACTCCCTGGAAAATCTCAAAGCCGTCAGTTTCTCCAGCAGAGACTGCCAGAAGCCAGGGGATGGAGGAGGAGCTGGGTGCGGTCACGGGGTGCAGGCGGCACAGGCCCACCCGTATGCCCTCCCGAGGCCCAGGCCCGAGGTCCTGCACGGCATCGGACCCTCCTCTGCCCTGGGCTCTGCACACAGTGCTCCATCCTGGGCCTGAGACCGCTGGTCCCATGATCGAGCTGTTGGGGACTGCAAGGTTCTCTCCCTCCCTCTGGTCTGCGCCCCACGTAGGCCTCAGGGAAGGAGAAAGCAGGCATTGTCCGCCTGCGACAGAAGGGACTCTTGGGGCCTATTGTATTCCCCACAGTCGCGGGCGGTCCTGGCCCAAACACCCGCACAGAGGGTCCTGCTCCGCGGCACTTCCGCAGCCTGCTGACCCCTGGCAGGGTGCCAGCTCCCAGCACCTGCAAGCAGGGCCCAGGCAGGCTGGGAGCAGAGGGGGGAGGAGAGGGGGGAGAGGCCCTACTGCCTCCCACGGTGTGCAGGTACCCCAGGTCACACCTGAGGGGCACCAGCCCCAACAGCAGCATCACGGCAGGAGCTGGATGGGAGCTTCTCAGAGGCCAGACTCCCCCTGGTTCTGCACCCAGACTGGGTTCGGCCTTCAGTCTGGGGGGGCAGGTCCCAAAGCATCAGTGGTCCTGCCCCCCGCTCCCAGGCCAACTTTGTGTCTCCGGGCCTCCAGGCTGTGCGTAGACGGGGGCCAGGGTTCTCCCGTTGAAGCTCACCTGACCGACTTTTCTACTTTTCAGGATGAATGGAAGCACCTGCAGGGTGACTGACGGATCTCAGGGCACGACAGAAATCAGGGTGCTGGCGGCAGCTGAACAGAGAAGCACCCGGAAGGCCCGGGGTGGGGGGGAGGAGGGAGACCCAGACCAGGCCCAGAAACGGGGCTGACCGGGGAGAGCGAGCGAGGTGCTCGGGGTGTCGGGAGTTGCTGGGCAGTTTGTCCAGAAACCTCTAGTAGCCTCCATACTCCTGAATGTCAGCCTGGAGCTCACAGAGAACTTGCTTTGACTTCAAAGCACAGGCTTTCCTCGTCTTCACGACCAGAGCCCAGGGCAGCGTGCAGGTTCCAGGCCTGGCCCCCCGAACACATCAGGCGTCTGCAGGCGGCCTGTGGTGCCCAACACAAAGTACGACAAATGAAAGTTCAGGTCTTTTGCCCATTTCATGATTGGATTGTTTGTTTCTTTGGTGTTGAGTTTAATAAGTTCTTTATAGATCTTGGAAACTAGCCCTTTATCTGATACGTCATTTGCAAATATCTTCTCCCATTCTGTAGGTTGTCTTTTAGTTTTGTTGACTGTATCCTTTGCTGTACAAAAGCTTCTCATCCTGATGAAGTCCCAATCGTTCATTTTTGCTTTTGTTTCTTTTGCCTTCGTGGATGTATCTTGCAAGAAGTTACCGTGGCTGAGTTCAAAAAGGGTGTTGCCTGTATTCTCCTCTAGGATTTTGATGGAATCTTGTCTCATATTTAGATCTTTCATCCATTTTGAGTTTATCTTTGAGTATGGTGAAATCTCACAGAGGAAGACATGGACATGGCCAACATGCACATGAGAAAATGCTCCGCATCACTTGCCATCAGGGAAATACAAATCAAAACCACAATGAGATACCACCTCACACCAGTGAGAATGGGGAAAATTAACAAGGCAGGAAACCACACATGTTGGAGAGGATGCGGAGAAAAGGGAACCCTCTTGCACTGTTGGTGGGAATGTGAACTGGTGCAGCCACTCTGGAAAACTGTGTGGAGGTTCCTCAAAGAGTTAAAAATAGACCTGCCCTACGACCCAGCAATTGCACTGTTGGGGATTTACCCCAAGATTCAGATGCAATGAAATGCTGGGACACTTGCACCCCAATGTTTCTAGCAGCAATGTCCACAATAGCCAAACTGTGGAAGGAGCCTCGGTGTCCATCGAAAGATGAATGGATAAAGAAGATGTGGTTTATGTATACAATGGAATATTCCTCAGCCATTAGAAACGACAAATACCCACCATTTGCTTCAACGTGGATGGAACTGGAGGGTATTATGCTGAGTGAAGTAAGTCAATTGGAGAAGGACAAACATTATATGGTCTAATTCATTTGGGGAATATAAATAATAGTGAAAGGGAATATAAGGGAAGGGAGAAGAAAAGGGTAGGAAATATCAGAAAGGGAGACAGAACATAAAGTCTCGTAACTCTGGGAAACGAACTAGGGGTGGTGGAAGGGGAGGAGGGCGGGGGGTGGGGGTGAATGGGTGACGGGCACTGAGGGGGACACTTGAAGGGATGAGCACTGGGTGTTATTCTGTATGTTGGCATATTGAACACCGATGAAAAATCAATTTATTTAAAAAATAAAAAAATAAAATAAAATTTATTTCAAAAAAAAAATGAAAGTTCAGGAACAAGGGGAGCCCTGAGGAGCCGGCAGGAGTTTCTCCGTCCTGTATATTAGTTCCCTAGGGCTACTGGAACAAGTGCCACTGACGGGGTGGCTCAGAGCCGCAGAGCGGATCCTCTCACAGCTCTGCAGTGGGAAGTTAGGACCACGCTCCCTCAGAGGGCTCTAGGGGAGGCCTTCCTTGCCTCTTCTCCAGGAGCGAGTGAGCTGTGAGAGAGTGGGGCTAGCTGCCATCCTGGGGAGCCCAGTTCACCATCCTGGGGGCTCAGCTCATCATCCTGGGGAGCCTGGTTCACCATCCTGGGGGCCCAGCTCCCCATCCTGGGGGGGGGGTCCCGACTCACAGCTGCAAGGTTCTGATCTGCACACCAGCTCCACCCACCTCCATCTGGGTGTGTCTCTGTGCCCTCTCTCTTCTCAGAGGGACACTGGCAGTGGCTCTAGGGTCCACCCCACTCCAGTAGGACCCCATTTTAACTGATTACATCTGCAAAGACCCCACTTGCAAATAAGGTCCCATTTGGAGGTTCCAGGTGGACATGCATTTTGACCCAGTACAACCTGCTCTTTATTTTCTCATGATTTCCTACTCTGTTCTGTGTTCACTTAATAATGATCTGACTTGCTTGGACATAAGTTGTATAAGGGCCAGGACCTTTGGAGATAAGGATCTCCATATCCCCGCGTGCCTGTCACAGAATAAGACCCCAGCCAACACTGAGGGAGCGATTACAGGCACAGATCTGAAGGATACTGGGACTTTCACTGACGCCACTACTATCTCAACACCGCATGGAAAAAAGCAAAACCTGTCCACTGATAAGACCATTTCAGCTGTGACATGAACAAGGGAAGTGTAAATACAAGTTTGGGCTGATTTCATTCCCTCCCAGCAATCTCAAGAGTCTCCAGGGTTTCCTGAAAACCCACCAATGGATTTGCTCATCGTTCTGCATGAGGCCCTCCTTCCTTGTCCATAATCCACAGCCTCGCAACCCTCAGTTCTGTGCCCGCACAGTGCACACCAGCTGCTGCAGCTGAATGGGGAGGCCCTCTGGGTGCCGGGGCATCTACAACCAGCACCTCTCATGCAGGGGGATCATCGCTGCCGACTGCCTGCTCCCCTTCTCCCCGAAGGGATTTTGGATTTTCTCTTACTCCTCAGTGTTCTCGGCCTCACTGTGATGTGTCAGACATATTTCCATGTCTTGCTCAATCCTCAGCATCCTTTAGCAAACTGAAGACTACTCATTAGTCCCTTTCTGTGGCCAGTTATGCATTTACCTGAACCATAGAGTTTTTCCAATTACTAATATCCATTTTCAGGACTTCCAACTGGTTGTGTTTCATATCTGTCTGTTCCTGGCTCATATGGGCCTTCTACATGTGATCACCAATCTCTTGAATTTAAACATACATCATTTGCATCCATTTTAAACATGTCCTATTTGCGTTTCAGAGGATATAAACTCGCTTCTCAGTTAATTTGTGGGCTTTCTTACTGTGAATTTATATTCTTTGGGATCTTCACCTGCAGACTCTACATGAATGACAGCTGTTTTATTCTCCTTCATGATTATTTCTGCCTAGGACTGATAAGGTTGCCTCCACCTGGCACTTCAGGATCCCTGGTCTAGGATCAGGTTTTAAGCTGGTGGCTTAGCATTCCCAAACTGTGCAGTGAGGCTGGGATGTGTCACCAGCAGGGAGACCCACCAGTCCCTCGGTTTCTGCAATGGCAGTGGCCCTGGCTGCCCTCTGTGCGGGGCACTATTGGACCTATGACTCTGTGGGAGTCTCATTTCCAGAGGCCATGGCCTGTTTCGGACCCAAAGTCCCGCAAAGCAGCAGCTTCAGCCCCAGATCACCTCTGTAGGTTTGGTTCTGTTTTTGTTCAGTAGGGATATTTATTATGTTTCTGAGTCTATGTGTTTTTTAAAAAGATTTTATTTATTTATTCATGAGAGATACAGAGAGAGAGAGAGAGAGAGAGAGAGAGAAAGAGAGAGAGAGAGAGAGAGGCAGAGACACAGGCAGAGGGAGAAGCAGGCTCCATGCCAGGAGCCCAACGTGGGACTTGATCCAGAGTCTCCAAGATCATGCCCTGGGCCGAAGGCGGTGCTAAACCGCTGAGCCACCTGGGATGCCCCTGAGTCTATGTGTTTTTAATTAAAAATTTAGAGCACATGTAATTGGGGTATTTGGAGTGGATGGGAGAGTTCAAGAGTGAACTCAATGAATCTTGATCAGAAGTCCCTACAGTGATTGCCTCCTGAAAGGCAAGGGCTCCCCAGCCTGGCCCAGTGCAAGCCTCAGTGAACAGTGTCCACACACAGACGCACAGGAAACATGCCTCACTGCACACTTTCCCAAGTCCAGGGGTTGGGCAGGATTAGCATGAAGAAGAACTCCCTGAAAGGCTGTGAGCTGCAATTACTATGCCTTAAAAGACATAAACGTCCATGTCCCAGATACCCACAGCCTCCAAGACCAGGACAGGGGATAGAGTAATAACTGTGGGCCCAGCACTGTGAGTCCAGGATCTAAACCAAGGGCTAGGTCAGTAGGGTCTGGGCTCTAGGTCACTGCCCCACCCAGTGCTCCTGCAGAGACCGTTGACTGCACACAGTACAGGGTGTGCAGTTTGGTAACAGGATGCCACCCACAATATCAGTATGGCGACTCCGGGAGCCCGGGGTGCTGGGGTTGCTCATCATCCTACAATCCTTGGGAGGTTCCACCTGTGCACACTCCCTCTGGCTTCTTTCCTTTCACAAGCTCCTCACTCCTTCAGGGTGTTCTGTACCCCATTCCTTCAGGGGTAGACAGGGAATAGCATCCCCAACTTTGTGTGCCAGTGGCTGCCCAAGCTGAGTGTGGTCCTTCTCAGGGGCATCAAGCATAGTCGGAAAAGGTGCCTCTGTTCCAACAAGAGCACTTCTGAATGGGGAGGATTGTAATCACTTGAAAGAGCAGTTGAGATATGGGGCACTTGAGGAATTACAGGGGCCAGCAGAGAGAAGTGCTCTGGGGACGAGTCCCTTGCACCCACTGTATGGGAATTGCCTATCGTTCTGTGCACAGGGCTGGGAGGGGTGCAGTGGGGCTTACTTGCTCCTGCTGCAGCATTTCTTATCTGCCCCGAATTAGTGAGACTACAACAGCTGGTCCAGGCTCTCCATCCGTAAGTAATCCACCCGCCTGCCCCTTTAGGCAGGAGCTCTGTGTGGGTGCCCTGAGAGTCCAAGAGGACTGGCACATCCTACCTCCATTCTCCTCCCAGATAAACCCACACAGTGCTTAGGTTTTATAAAATACATCTGCTTCAAAAGTTCCCAAAATCTTATACTAAGTTAAATTATGTATACTCATTAAATATCCAGACCATTTCTAAATAAGATAAAATACTGATACAATTTATAAACATGTTTTAAATATGAGTTTATCTACTTTTGGCTTCTTATTACAGAGAGATAAGGTATATGAATCTATTGGTAAACATATTCCTTTGCTACATTGAAAATAAATTGTACTGTGAGGAAGCACAGGCCTGTAGAAATTATGATGATGTATTCATAAAGTTGCTAATTTACTACAGACTATGCATGTAACAACCAGCTTACAACTGCTTACCTCCTCATGTTCACTAGCTATCAAAGTTACAAAGGTTAAGAATTCTAATCCATGCATATAAGTGAAACTGCTAAGAATAACTAGGGTAAAGAAATAAACTCTGTTTACAAAATACACAAGGAAAGTAAGGTGTGCTTTTGATAAGAAAAAGTATATAAGGTGTGAAGATATGTTCTTACTCAAAGAAGAGTGATTTTGTCCTAGTTAGGGGTTATCTAAAAGTTGTTTCAAAATCTAAAAACCAGGAGAATAAAAAATAGAAATGAAACAAGTATCAAAAGTTGGGGGGAAAAAAGAAAATCTTATGTTGTGTGGTGAAACTGGTGAAAATTAAATGAATTTATTACAAGTTTTTCTAAAAGAGCTTCCATATCAACAGTATAGTGGTGCCTATGTAACACTAGAATTTAATAATCTTTCTCTATTAAAAGGACAATACTTTTTTGGATTATTGTAAAAGACTGTTTTTCACATGTTGACTAATCTGCCCAGAAAATAAAGACTATGTGCCTTATTAAAATAACTTCCTGTTCTTTACGTTGCTTAATCAGGTCCTTGATTACTTAAGAAAGTCGAATCTTCTCAGTATTAAAAGAACTAAAGTTTGGGGGGTTATTATCTTTTTCCAAACTATGCAACTTCCTGATTTGCCCTTGAAAATTTGAAGTTATCACTCTGGTTAAATAGATAATCAAGTATTACTTCACAGTGACCTTTGATAATATTTAACCAAGTTTTAAACCTTTGGATGTTTTTGACAACTTCCAAAAGTCAAATTTTAAATGAAGTCTTTTTGACCTATAACTAGTTTTGGGCTTTTTAAGAGGATCCCTGGAAAAATCTCAAAGATTTGGGAGTGATATTAAACTATGTATAATTAGGCCTATCTGATATGTTAAATTACATAAAAAGCATGAACAAGGGCAGCCCAGGTGGCTCAGTGGTTTAGAGCCACCTTCAGCCCAGGGCCTGATCTTAGGGTCCCGGAATCAAGTCCCACATGAGGCTCCCTGCATGGAGCCTGCTTCTCCCTCTGCCTGTGTCTCTGCCTCTCTCTCTTTCTCTGTGTCTCTCATGAATAAATAAATAAAATCTTAAAAATAAAAAAGCATTATCAAACAAAAGTGATGTTTAACCTTCTTTAGGTTATATTTGTATGGTTACTAATATAAGTATTTAAAATACTCTATAAAATTTCTAGAAATCTGTCCATGTTTGTACTGTACTTATAATCCATCATAATCCCAATGTTTATTTTTAAATGCTGTGTGCCTCAGAAATAAACAAATTTCTTTGTCAATTCCATCATTTCAAAATGAACTTTCAATACATCTTTAACCATGGTTATTTTTCTGTCTTTGTCATTAGCATTACTGCCTCATTCTGATTCTTTTCCCAGAATATCTGTAATCAGCTGCAGCAAGAATGCTCCATGCTGGCATCACTAGAAGAGCTCCATGACCCTGCCACTGGGCTGAGCAAGGATTTCCAGAAAAAGAAAGAGCTGACGTGGTCACAAAACTTCTAACCAGAATCGAGCAAAACAAAAAGTTAACTACAGGGGACTAAGCGACCTGTTGAGGATGATTATCATTTTTTAAAAAACTTTTTGTTTGAAGTATTGCCAGTTCCTTTAGGATTAAGGAAACCCTTTTCCCTTTTCTTTTCCTAAACTATCTTTAACTTATAGTAATCTGATAAATCATTTCTGTAAACAGAATTGAAATATTTATGTTTTTCTCCTTGCCTGATCCCTCCAGAATTTGTAAATTCTTATTGAGTGCTCTTATTTTCATGGCAATATAATTCATGTGCGTGTGTGTGTGCGTGTGTGTGTGTGTGTGTATAGGCAAATGCATTCACTAAATAGGAATCTTTCTTCCTTTGAGAGAATATAATTTAAAACATTAATTGCTAAGGTCTTGACTGGATTGTCATATTTGAGAATGATGTGCATAGAATCAGATATGACCAGTTTAAAGGAACTAAAGTTGATTTTATCAAACCAATAAAGCCCCCACAAAACCAGCCTGGTCCCTTGCTTATAGGGTTACGGTTAAAATAGACTCTTAAATAGCAGTTGCCAGAAGGAAGTGGGGGATGGGTGAAATAGATAAAAGGGATTAGGAGGTACAAACCAGTTACAAAATAAATAACTGACAGATGCAAAGTACAGCCTAGGAAATAGAGTCAATACTACAGTAATAACATTTTTTTGGTGACTTTGCTATTGCAGTGAGCACTGAGTAATGTCTAGGCTTGTTTAATCATTACGTTTTGTACTTGAAAATAACACTGTATGTTAATTATAATTCAATAACAAATAATTAGTTTAAAATATATATTGGGGAGCCTCAAGAAGAGAGGCATTCACCCAAATCTGTAGGTACTGCAGGAGAAGAATGGTGGCAAGTCCTTGGCTTGAGTTCCTGGTCTAGAGAGACTTTAAAAGTCTAATCAGAGATTCTTTATTGAAAGTTCTGGCAAAGCAAACTTAAAAAGAACCTATACAACCAATCACTACTCTTGCTGCACTTAGGTAAACGCCCAGGTCCAGTGTAATGCGAGTAGACTTACGTTAGCAACAAATAAATTCTACTGTGTTTATGTCTGATAGAAATGGAGGTGGCGGTGAAGACAATAGCATGTTTCGGTGAAGAACTGTAGTGCACCTGTTATCAGGTCCTAGCCCTAGTCACCGTCCCTGAGGTTTTGTTATTCACCTATAGACCAGACTGGGTCCCAGATTCTTTTTGTTTCCTCCAATAACTGGCTACAACTCTCCATATGAATATTCGCATTTTTCTTCCACCCTTCTGACTTACAATCACTAAGAACTAAAACTACTTCCCTTTTCCTCAAAGCGCTACAAACTTCAGAGAAATCATCGCAGTGGTTCATGTGCAGGCACCATTTCCTGCCTGCTGCTACATGAGCCATGCAAGAAGTTCACTAGAACACCCGGCGCCACCACCAGCGTCACTCCAATTGCAAAGCTGGAATTCATCAGAATCACACCTACTGCACCATCTAAAGATGCTCCAAGGGGATCCTTGGGTGGCTCAGCTGTTTGGCACCTGCCTTTGGCCCAGGGTTGTGATCCTGGAGTCCTGGGGTTGAGTTCCACGTTGAGCTCCTTGCATGGGGCCTGCTTCTCCCTCTGCTTGTGTTCCTGCCTCTCTCTCTTCTTTCTCTGTGTCTCTCATGAATACATGAATAAAATCTTTAAAAAATAAATAAAATAAAGATGCTCCAAACCTAACATCCAGAAAAATCTTCTCAACTGATCGCCCTCTAGACTCAAAAACAGAGTTTGGAGTTTGTTCTGATCATAAACTTTTATTTTTGTCCCCTCAGAAATGCTTCTTGTTAAGTAGCTGACTGCCTGCACCATAGGGAGCCCTAAAAGAGATCCAAGCAGATGAATCTTCCTCAGGGCCAGAGGTAGGGATCAGGGAATCGGGAAGTCATCGTTAAGGGTACAAGATTTCTTTCACGAGGTCATGAAAATATCCTAAAATCAACGCGGTGATGTATATCTGCGTATCTGTGAGTTTTAGTATGTAAAACTAAACTCATTGAATAACACACTTAAAACTAAGTGTGTTACTAAAATTAATTGAACAACACACTTAAACTGCAGATTCCTGGGCCCCTACTCCAAAACTATGCACATGAACTTTGGGGGCCGGGGGAGAGTTCAGGGTTTAGTGAGAAAGGCAGCAAATTGCACCTGAATGTGTAGGAGTCTCCACACCTTCTATCTTCTATCACTTCTTCTAAGTGATACCTCACCTTCTGCATTCAATAGCTAGAGTTTCTGCTCTGTGGTTTTATTATGAATATTACCTTTTGAGGAAGAAAAAATGAGTATGGAGAAGTACCCTGTCATCTGTCCTAGCTTGCCCCACCTGGAGCAGGCTCTGGGGGCTCAACCGAGGCCACATCTGGTTCCAGCACTCACCGGGCACAACCACATGCTAGGCACTGCATAAGCTACTGGAAAATCTTCCAAAGACCACCTCCCTCAGAGGAGACAGCGAGCACCTAAGAACGTTTCCAGTGGTGCATCTCAAGGGCCACACGAGCATCCGCTCTGCTGACCTGGCACACTGCTACAGCACACATGCTCCCTAGGCAAACGAAGTCTAGTCTAGCGTCTGGTCCCCCAGCCTCTGAGTGTGGGAGGGGCTACTCACCATTCTTCCAAGTTTGGGATCCATTGGGCTGGAGTTCTGTGGCCCCTAGGAATTCCCTGGACCTCAAAGGAAAGGGGAAGAGAAGGTCTCATAGAGGCCTTCAGCTGGCCACCTTAGCTGTCTCTCCGCGAACTGCTGGTCTGTGCTTCCATTCCTGCCCCCGGGAGGAGGACGGGGCTGGTATAGTAGACCTATTCACACTGGGAAAACAAAGATGCTTCAGATATTCATTCAGTTGGAAGGCAGAGGAAGAAACAATGCATCTCGTATGCACAGATGATGGGATGAGGTAGTGGCCGGGAAGTCATCTGATGTTCCTGAAGGCCATCGGGGTGGCTCAGGCAGTGGGTGACATAACAGGTGCTTCACTGGGTATATGTGGGGGTATGTGTGGTGGTGACCCTTGAGAGGAGGTAAGCGTACATGCCCAAGGCCACAGGAGCACAGCCTGTTACCTTGAACAGGTGGCAGAGCCTGTGCTCTGTTGTTGCAGGCCCCTGTGACCGATGCTGCATGTGAGCTACGTCAGCCTCACGAGCGCTGCTCAGGCTGCTGCAAGGACATCCCACAGACTGGGGCCTGAAACAACAGAAACCTGGTGCTGGAAGTTCGGGAGGCTGGTAGCAGGAGATGAAGGTGTCAGGCATGAGTGGTTCCTTCTAAGGGCTGTGAAGGGGAGCCTCCTCTGGGCCTCCCTCTCTTTGCCTTCTGCTGGTTGCTGGCTGGTTGGCATCCCTTGTCTTGCAAACACACCACCCAACCTCTTCCTTAATCCTCACACACCCTTGTCCCCCTCTGTGTCTGTGCCCAAGTGTCCACCTTCCGTGAGGACATCGGTCATCTTGGGTCGGGGTCCGCCCTACTCCAGAATGGCCTCCTCATAATTAATTGCATCTGCAAAGTTCCTATTTCCTGCTATGGTCACCTTCTGAGATACCGGGAGTTAGGACTTCAATGTACAATTTTTGGGCTGTCTCCAAATCACCTAGAGAGATCTCTCAAAGCACGCCAGGTGGTGAATCTGGATCTCCGAGGATTACTGTGGGCAGGGTGGCCCCTGATCTCTTCCATGTGCATGTTGGGGCTACAGGACCATCTCCATCAAGCATCCGGACAGTCCACACTGTTCCCTCTCCAGTAGGCTTTACCCATGACCACCTGCTACTCCAAGGAACTTCTCTTCTTCCTAAATGACTTTTCAAGGTGAGCATGGAGGCAGCTTCTCCACAAAGACCATTTCAAATAACACAGGTCAGCAGAATTCTGCAAACCCTCTTTGTATGCATCGTTCCATACAGGGACCATTGTCTTACACCAGAGAGTAACAGGTTCTCCCAAACTCAGGTGATGGATGCTGCTGGCCACAGACCCGAAGGGAAGGGCTGTACCAGGCTTCACTGAGAGCCCGAGTTGGCCCACATTGCGTGTTGATGGGAAGCAGTGCAAAGGAAAAGACAGGAAGGCGTGAACACCATTCAGTTAGGGTTACTTCCTAGCCCCACACAGCACACTCCCTGATGCCACAGAGGCTGCCGCAGATGTTAACATTTTCTCTGAATGGGACGCCTGGGTGGCTCAGTGGTTGGGGATCTGCCTTCGGCTCAGGGTGTGATCCTGGAGTCCTGGGACCAAGTCCCACATCAGGCTCCCTGGATGGAGCCTGCTTCTCTCTCTGCCTGAATCTCTGCCTCTGTCTCTCATAAATAAAGTTAAAAATTTTTTTTTTCTCTGAAAAATGAGTAACAAAGTGTACTCCATGAATCCTTCCCCTATCCGGGGCTCTGCGGCCTTTATTCCTCCCTGGCTGCCTTGGGACCAATGTCATGGCATAACTGCTGTGTACTCCCAGTTCCTCTCCTCCCTAGTGAGGCCTTGGTGCAGTTGGGAGTGGCCACGTGACCTCCTGAGATAAGGAACAGGTGCTAAGTCTGGACTATGCAGAGGAAAGTAGACTTCCAGGGGCAGAAGAGCTGCCACAGCAGCTGGGCCCACCTGTGAGGACATGACAGGGAGACGTGTCAGTGGTCATCGTGACCACAGTGGCCTGGTCTATGTCCTCACTCATACCTGTGGTCGAGGATTTGGACATGTCTGTCGCCTTTTCCTGACACCATTACCAAGAGGAACAAGGGCAGAATGAACTTGACTTTCCCTGGGTCATGTGGAGACACTCCAGTTCCTTCAGGTGGGAGAGGCTCAGCTCATTCTCTCTAGGGTCAGGGAGTTCTATTTTTTTCTACATGAGATGAGGTGGCTGTATTTCTGTTGGTGGCCAGCTTCCTGCAATGGAGTTAACACAGGATAAGCTTTGGATTCCAGCAGTTTGGAGCCTCCCCCAGGCACAGAACTTTTGGAAAGCTGACTGATGAACACCATCCCATCCTGCACAGAACTCTATCCCCCAACTAGAAACCAGAGGTAGAGCGCGCAGACCCCGAGAGGTGGCTCAAAGGAATGAGCCACATGAGTGTCCATGGTGGGCAAGTGGTGTCAGGAGAGGGATGGGAAAGAAGGGGAAGAGGCTGTGGGGGACACGGGCTCCCCAGGGCCCTGCAGAGAACCTGGGGCATGAGGGGGTAGAGAGAGGCGCCAGGGCCCCAAGGGCCACTTCCAACGTCCCCCTTCTGTCTTATTCGGTGTGATGTGGGGGGACCCAGTGAATACCACCAGCACCCCGCCATCCCTCGTGTGGACTGCTCAGAGGAGGCAGGGGTGAGCCCCTCCCTGCGCCCCGCCAGTGAGTCAGATGGGCAGGAACGCTCCCAAGAGGCTTCATTTGTACCTTTTTATTTGGTAGCACGTACTGAGAACAAGTAATCCTTACGGTTAGGTTTAGGTTTTGAGGAATCATCATAAAGAGAAGATAGGAAATAGCAGTACTGGTTTCAGGCTGGAGACAAGGACAGAACCCACACGAGGGCGAGGGACGAGAAGGGGTGGCCCCTCGAGGCATCACGTGCCCCTGACTAAATCTCCCAAGTGTGCCCAAGCCAGAGTCAGGAGGCAGAGAGGGGGGAGGAAGGAAGACCCCCCGTGCAGCCCAGCTGGACGGCAACCAGAACCTCCGACGAATGTGTGCTGTTAGATCCTGGCTACTTTCCGGAGACCATCGCGCTGACCACTTCCTGAGTGTTCGGGGTGGAGCGAGGGCAGAAGCAATTCCTCCCACGGCGCTCCACGGGCGAGGGGACCCGCTCCCTCCTACAGCTGAGACACTTCGTACAGGTACGCAGCCAGCATCTTGGTTCCTTCTATGTAGTTAAGCCTAATGGAGAAGAACACGCCAGCATGTTGGCTGCTGTCCAGAGGTGCAGGCATGCACACGGCATTCTTTCTGGGAATTCTACCCTCTCGGTTTGGGGCCTTGAGAACTGGCTCCCAGGTTCCCAAGTGCAGGATCAGTCCAACAGCCCCACTGGGGACCAGTCCTGGTCTTGGTCTAACAGAACCCACGGGGCCCCTCCCAGGTCTTCCTAAGGAAAGCCTCACTTTAATCACAGCCCCTCCCTTTGGGCAAGAGGCTTCGCCCCATGCCCTGACACCCGGGTTTCTGCCCCCTGCCTGCTGCCCTCCAAGCAGGGCCTGGGCCTCTGTCTGAGCCCCAACTAGCCCACCCCTGTGGCCCCCAGAGGCTCCTGTTTTCCGTCCTCCTCAGCCCCTCCTATACTGCACACAGCTGCCCCCTGCTCACTGGACCTCTCCTTGCAGCTGCTAGCTTAGGGCCAACCTTCCATCCCTGCTGGCCAAAGAGCCCCCATCATGTCTGCATAGGCCAGGAACATCTAGAAGGGGCTCATGGAGCCAGCAAGCATACTTATTTTCCAAACAGGCATAACTGGAGGTTCTTTAGGAATCCTGGATGATGTCCTGAGACAAACACAGAGCACTGGCCAAAGCTGGTTGTGAGGACCTGCCACCTCCCCACGGCCCTGTCTCTGCCTTCCACCAGAAGTGCTCGCTGAGCTCTCGCTGCCCAAGGACCATGGTAGCAGAGTACTGCCCTCGGGTAACCACAGACCACCCCCCCGCTGCTCTCCTCTCCCAGCAGCCTGACAGGGAGTGGGGGGGAGGGGAGGGAGCAGCCAGGGAGGGGACAGGAGGGGCTGGAGGGCACCCTGGGGCTCTCCTGGGGTTCCTCACAGGCAGCCGTGAGGAAAGCCACCCAGGGACAGGACTGGAGAGGGGGACCAGAGCCCCGACCTGTTGAGCTTCTCGTTCTGGGAGTGGGCGCCGTCATCAGCTGAGCCCACAGGCAGCAGCATGACATTCTTCCCCGTGGCCTCCTGAAAGGTCAAAGTCACAGGAATACTGCCACCTTCCCGGGTCAAGTCGGGCTCGACGCCAAACACTGGGGGCGAACAGGACAACAGAAACGGTGAGCTGTGAGGCTGCGGGGCTGGGGGTCACTGCACACCTACCGACCAGCAAGGCCAGTCCGGAGCCCGAGTGCGGCCCATGTGGCCCCGGGAGAAGTCTCACCTGTCTTCAAGGCTCTTCTCCCAGCCATGTAATGAGGGTGGTTGAAGTCAGACACCCAGGGCTTCCCACCGTGGCCCATGAACACCTTAAACTTGTTGGGGCTGTGCAGCTCAGCAAATTTCTTCGTCAGGTAGCCTGTGACCTGGGTCACAAACAAGACACAGTGGATTCCAAGCCTGCATCTGATCCAGCGCTAGAGGTCTGCCCTGTGGTGCTCTGCAGTCTGCGGGGGCCCTGCAGTCAATCTACATGGAGTCTACCCAGAGTCTGCATGGAGTCCACCTGGAGTCTGCATGGAGTCTACACAGAGTCCACCCAGAATCTGCATGGAGTCTACACAGAGTCTACAGAGTCTGCAATGGGTCTCACTTTCTGCTGCTGACACTGAGCTTAACTGTGGTAACAAAAAAAGGGATTTTACCCAGATAAAAAATCCAGCTACTTAAAGGTAAATGGTAATGCTTTCATTTCCAGCAATTCATCCTTTACACAGATGTTCCCATGTGATAAAATTTAAATGTCTTTAAAAAAATGTCCCTTGATTTGTTTTACAATAACCACATCTAGACCAACAGTGGAGCCCTGTGCCACTGAGGCACAGCTGGTGACATCTCAGTCCCCGCTTCCTCTCATTAAAGAAGTCCTTGATTCCATCTCTCGGGGAACTCTCAGATGAGGGCGGGTGGCCGCCCCCATGTTTGCCAACCTCCAGAATTTTCCCTGTCTGGAATCTTGCCCTTCCGCTCCTCACATTGGCCCAGACGCGGCTCCTGTGGATTCTCACTTTAACAGACTCAGCCCAAAGTTAGCATTTGCCCTGAAGCCTTAGGATGAGGTCACAGGTCAGATTTATAGCATGCCTCAGCAGTGACAAAGGTCATACGTGAGGATTTTTATGTGGCCTTTATCTTCGACCAGTTTCTGAACTGCTTATTCTAGTAATTACTGAGTTGGCAAGAGTCAAGAAGTGGGAAGTGTGGGTCTGGGGTTTGGTGCCCTGCTAAAAGCCTCTGTGCTCCGAGTCTCTGCTGTGGCCCCTCCCCGCATCCCAGCTCCATCACATGCCTGCTCGCTGACAACTTCGGGAGTCATGTTTGGCACCAGCCGGATGGAGAACTTGCCGACCACTTTCCTAGGAATCACGGTCTTGGCCCCAGATCCAGAAAAGGCGCCTTCGATCCCATGGAGAGAGAGAGACGGGTACCGCCATCTGTGCATCAGGATGTCTTTCTGCAGAAAACACAGGGGGGCAGGGGATAGCACTGTCTGCGGATGAAGGAGGCGGCAGTGTCATCTGAGAGGTCCCTCTTGGTCATCAGCCGGCCTAGGGTCCACATAATCCCAGGCAGGAAGTACAGCCCCCGGAAGGCTGAGAGATGAGCCTGCCCTCAATGTGCTCTAGTACCTGCTATGGGGGTACACCACAATGGGGGGCACTGCCACATTCCGAACAGCCTCAAGTGTGGCATCTCCCTGCCTCACTGCAGCTCAGGGCTGCCGCTGGCTCTGAGAGCCGTGGGGTTCTCACCAGCCCCGCAGAATTCAGGGCTAAGTTGTGGTCCCACAGACCTCAGAGCTCCTGCGGGACCAGAGATGCCAGGAGCCAGGAGGAAGAGGGCAGGAGAAGGCAGGCCATTTGTGAGCCCCCTGGCTCCCCCAGGGCATTTCCTACTGGGAGGAAAGCCAGGACTGCCCACCCTGTCCTGGGCCAGGTGACAAGAGACTGAGCATCATCACCCTCTGCCAAGTGGGCTGGCACAAGGCAGGCCCTCATCTCCCCAGTGTAGGACTGAGACCACCACCTCCCACACCTCACGCATCCCAGCAGCAGCGCCTGAAGAGTCAAGAGGACACGAGGCCCCTAACAGGCTGGCAAGAGAAACCTGACAGGGCCCCGGGGCTCCTGTGATTTGGCCACCTAACGTGTGGACTTCCTGCTTGTGAAACAGGCTCAGGGACACCTGGAAGGAAGACATGGCCCTAATGCAGACACCTCCCACATACAGACACTAACTCGAAGGCCACAGTGGGAGCAAACTGAAGTCTGTTCAGAAACCAGCTCTCCCAGACTCAGGCCCCCCCGCCCCTCCAAACACTCTACTCTCTGGCCTCAGGATCCCACTGCCAGCCGCCCTGTGAAGGCCCCCACCCGTGCCTCTACCTGCGGGATTCCTGCTCTGCTCAGGCCCACCAATTCTCCCCCGTGCATCCCTGCCAGCTCTGGGTGCCCCCTGCAGCAGCACAACCAGTCCCCCAGCCCCAAGCCCTCAGCACCCCTCCAACAGTCTGCCCGCAAGGCGGGTCTGATCAGCTCATCCCTCTGTTCGAACCCATCACATCCACCATCTTCCAGGGGAGCACATGGGTTCCTTGGGGTGTCACAGGCCTGCAGCTAGGCTTTTGTAGTCTGAATCCCCAACCCCCTTCAGCTGGCCCTCCCCACGAGCAGCTGGACTCGCCTGTGCCCCTCCTGTCCCCCTTAGGCCACACCCCTCCCATCCCCTCAGGCTGCACCCCACCCAGGCACCTGGCCTCCATACTCTTTTACACTTCTCTGTGCGTTCCTCTCCTAGAGAAACGGAGTTCCTGGGCTGCGCCTGGCCATATTCCTCCTGCACCCTAGGGCCTGTTGCTACAATTTGACTACCATTGCCTATTGGACTCAGGAGCCAGGATCTAGGCTAACGCATTTTATGCGAATGGTTCCCACCTTGGGGACTGGCTGTGGGGTTAGCCTTAATCACCTCTGATCCCAGTGGTACACAATGATTCCAGAAACACAAATAAGGCAAAAGCTACCTGCTACTATGTGTTCTTTGCACACATTCTCCAGCTCCCAGGCTGTCAAAAGTCAACATATGACATTTTTAAAAAGCTCCTAATTCTAATTTCAAGCCCAGTAAGGTGCTGCTTTTCTATGTCTGTACCATCTGAGGGCTCCCGACACACAGATATGCCTGGGTCTCTGCCAGCACCTCTGGCTCCTTCCCACAGGAGGGGGGGGGTCCCCCGCACAGGGCACGGTGGGCACATAGGGGACACGTGGACACAAACAAGGCACCTTGCAGCCGTGCAGCAGAGTCTCTGCCCCCACGTCCCTGGTGTACTCCTCCATGTCAAAGTCAATCTTGTCGTAGAGTTCCAGCTCCTCCTCTGTCACGGGGGCCACTGCCTCGCTGATGCCGGGAATGAGGATCTTTCCTTTCCTGTCCACCAGAGAGCCTGGGAGGGCACAAAGAGGAGTGCTCAGCAGCGGGTGGCACAAAGAGCTGTGCTCACAAGCCAGAGACCATGGCCCCCCACCCCTCAGCCCCTGGGGCCCAGGGCGCAGGAGGACTGAGAGCTTTGCAGTGATGTTCCCTGGGCACACATGAGCTCTCGAGCATGGCCTGCCAACAATCAGTTACATATGTAAACAACTCAGTGAGGTGAGCAGTATCATCTTCCCACTTTAACACACAAGATCCTGATCTGGAAGGGTAGGTGAACTGTCCACAGTCACAGACCAGAACGCAGTCTGTGCAGTCTGCCTCCAGCAGGCTTCCTATAAAAGCTGCTACACTGATCAGTATTTTTAAATACACGTTCCACAAGAAACCAGCTGTTCCCTAGCTAAGGAGGCAAGGACGAGTAGAACAAAGTAGACTCCGGGCCCAGAGATGACAGGCTGCACATATGGAAGCCTGTTATCCAAGAGGGAAGGGAACAGAACTTAGGCAAATGTGGATGAGGCAAAGCTATGTCCAGGCTTAAACTAGCAGGATGCCAGAAGGACTGGGCTGGGCCTCACTGCCACAGAGCTGAGCCTGAAGGAGCCCTTGCTGGGGTGCTGTGGTGGAAAATAGAGCCGGTGCCCTCCAAGGGACGGAAAATACAACTGTGTTCAGGGGAGGGTGGTCACGTGATCCTAGAGGCCGGCTCAGATGGGGCCTGATGGCACTAGGGGCTGCCCCAGGTGGGTCCTGGAGGCAAGGCAGGGTTTGATGACGCATGGAGGAATCCAGGGAGACAGGCAGAAATGAAGCATGTCCATCTTTCAATGGGAACAGAGAGCAGAAGGAAGTAGTTAGAAAGTGAAGGAGACTCAGGTGCTCCACAAAGAACGGTGACAAGGGCCAAATGCTGATGACAGCCTGAAACAAGGTCACTCTAACTTCTCTCCCAAGTCACTGAACAGCGACTGAAACCGTGCTTACCCATTAGCATGATGAGATCCGTCATGGCCTCATGCACCGAGCCCCCGTACACGCCAGAATGGAGGTCCTTGTCACTGCACTCCACCTGGATGGAAAGAGACCACTCTAGCTGCTATCCAGTGGGAACTTAGCCTGATCGTGTGACAGTAAATTGAACCAAGAACATTCACGAAACCTAACAATTTTCAAAATCAAGATTTGTTCCCTCAAGGAGGAAAGCAAGGCAGTTCCTAAATTATAAAACTTTGGTAGCAATGACAAATATACTCTTGGAAACGCTGACTATGGGTGAGAACACTCAGCCGTTTCTGGAGGCTTCGTGGAGACCCTGCGCTTTTCTGCTGAGAGGGAACACCCACCATGAAAAGTAGCCTGCAAGGACCTTTAGCCTGAGGACCTGGGGACAGGGCCCCCAACACCCCACAGCCTGTGACGAGGGTCACCTTTGGAGCCTCGCCAGGCCTGACTCTCTACACCTGTAAAATGGCAAATTGGAAGCATCTGACTCACAGCCACTGGGTTCTCGGGTGGGACCTGAGAAAAGTCATTCTGAGAGACTAAGCGCTCAGGGCAGCAGTTAGGATTCTGGCACTTTCAGCCTGCACAACACTCCCTCACAGGCATCAGTCACCCTATGTGTTAGGACCCCCCTTGTCTGTGCAGGAAACCCGGGCTCAGCTGTCCGTGGCCCTCCCACTCCATGCCTGTGCCAGGCTTCTGTGTGGGCCACAACCACCCAGGTCCCTCGTGATCTCTGGTCCAGGCAGAGCCTGAGGGCTGAAATGTGAACATCTTACTTTATCAAAGTAAGTCTTTCTATAGTGCTTTGCAGAAGTCAACCTTCTGAAATGGGCGAGTGGCAGTTCATCCTTCCTCAACTGCTCCCAGCCAATTCTCCAAATACCCCCTGTGCCTTGAGGTGGTGAGAAACTAAGTGTGGCTGGAGGACCCCAAAGTGGTGTCACAGAAGACCTGGCACATAGAGAAGGCTCTGGGCCTCTCCCTGCACGGCTGCCTTCCAGGACTGACCAGCTGCACACTACAAAGGACAAAGGAGATTACAGGCTCAGAGAAACAGGAAGAAACACGGAAAATGCAGGATACCTCAATGAAGAAGTAGCAAATGCCCCTGAGACCATATGTGATACAGGGCTTCTTTTTCCCCAACCAGTAATTGTCAGAAATGCAGATGTAGTCCACATCTTTAAAGAATGTGTCTTTACGGGAAAAAATCAGTTCGTCCAAGCCTTCGGAGCCCGACTCCTCCATGCCTTCCAGGCAGAACCGGACATTGACTGGAATTTCCTATGGAAGGGAAATGAGGCATTCAGTTCTCAGGTCCTTTTATTTCTTGAACACTAGGGACATGAAGTCACCAAGTGCTCTGCAATCACAAATGTCAAAGCCTCAACTTCCTCACGACCCACCACTCGGATGGGCTGTGTGCCTGGCAGGGATCCTCGGTCCTCGGGTGCCGGGCCATCAAGGGCCGAGCCTGGATCCGGCTGCAGCTACAACCTCACTGAGGACTCCTGCCCAGGAGGAGTCCACAGTGTGACCGCACGTCCTATCCACACGCCAACCAGGGGTCTCCAAGGAAGCCTGAGTTGCTCTCTCTATGGCATGTGCCACGACACAGACAAAACCAGCCTCTGCCTGCGTCAGGGAGCAGTCACCACCCCGCACGCAAGAGCGAGTAGGGGCCCGCTCCTATTTCAGGCGCTCTGCACCACGGCCTCTCCACGCGCGGAGGGCCTTCTGAGGAGCGGACAGTAACCCCAAGATGCCGCCCACTGTTCTGTAGGCCCCATCTCCCCAGCACCATGCAGGGAGGAAGGTGGCCTTACACATGTGAGAAAATGAAGCTGCACCCAAGCGAGGTGACTCGCCAAAGGTCGTACAGGTCACAGAGCAGCAGAGGCCCCACAGGGACGCAAATCCGGGGAGGCCTAGCTCAGAACTGCCCCTGGACAGCTCCCCGCACTCCCCACTGCCTCTCCCCTTCTGTCTCTCAGATGAAACCTTTCCTGGGACCCTGGCAGCTCTGCCCTGCACACAGCCATTCCCCCTCGGTCACCTCCAGATCCCGAGGGACCCTGGAGAAGAGGGAATCTTCCCAGTCCCCAAGTCCAGTCTGTCGGAGGGTCTGGGCCTCAGCTCCCTCTTGTGCAAAATGACACTTGGACCAGTGAGTCCCAGTCCCTTTTCAGATCTACCACTCTACCCTCTGACAAAAATGCTTGTCTTGATATTTTTATTTTATCACGTACGAGATAAAGCACGATGCAAAATCTGTACACAATGATCAGGATTAGGTTAAAAACAGTTGAAGAGATCATGAAGTAACAAAATACAAAGTCTCTAACTGCTGGAATTCTAGGCATCTTTTTCCTCTCTACTTTTCTATTTTACAAACTTTAGACATGAGCAGTATTTTACAGTTAAGGAAATATATTCTAAAAAATAAGGACTTTTTAGAAGGATAAAACCACTCCCTGAGAAAGCTAGGAGTCGCCCACTACCACAGAGCCCAGGACGTGGCCTCAAGGTCTGCTGTCCCAGAGGTAGAATCAGTGGCTGAAAACTCGAATTTCAGGCACTGGCTGGATTTCTGCTGAGTCATCAGTACTATGACCTCTGAGCGACTGTAAAACAATTACAATTCCTAAAGCTAGAAAACAAACCTATAGCCTTATATCTGATTGCACTGTGCTGATACACAGGTTTTGGGAGACCTTGCTTTCTCATATCCCAGTGATCTGTAATCTCTACAGGCCGTTCCAGGAGAAAACAGCCCTGCTTTGTATCGTTCTGATGGAGTCAGGTAGTTAGATGGGGTTGAAGTACCTGATTTGTCTTCTGGAAGGCTTCCAGGGCATTCAGCCAGCCGGCCACTGGACCCTTATCATCGGTCGCACCTCTCCCATACAGTTTGCCTAGAATAGCAATCAGCAAATTCCAGTTAGAATCACAATGAAATAGAAAAGAAAGTGTATTTCTGGAGCACGCCTGGTAGCGTAGCACAACCACATGCAGCATCCTAAGACCCCCCTCTTCAAATCAGAAGCCCCAATTTAATTCTGTCAGGAGCCCTGAGTCTCCCTCCTACACTACTGTTAGGATCTACCAGAAAATTCACCATAACCTAAGAGCAAGCCACGTGGATGCTCCCAAGTTCCCCTCCCCTTCTAGCAGACACGTTCCTGCTGACTCGGGCATTGACGGCAGAGCCAGCTCCAGGAGGGCACTGCTAGCTGGCTAGTTACTTCAAATCTACTTCCGCAACCAGTGCGTAACAGTTAGGGGCAGACAACCTGGTCATACATAGGTCCCACCATGCACCATCATCAAGAGAGAACTACAAATCTCATTCAACCCCAATTTTGACACAGTGATATTTCAGTGACTGGTGCACATGTGCGCAACTTCCAGAACCCAACTGCCACGTGATGTAAAAATAACTTGTTCTGGAAGGATAACCTCTGAGAGACACAGTGTAGCCCCCAGGTAAGAGAGCAGGAAGGCTCCTCCAGATGTTTCCTGTCCCAGAGAAGAGCATCCCTTACCATCACGCTCCACCAAGGTGAAGGGCTCACTGTCCCAGCCATCATCCAGGGCCGCTGGTTGCACGTCTAGGTGTCCGTAAATACACACGGTTTTCTTCTGCGGGTCAGAGCCCAGCTTGCCAAGTAAAATGGGAGGAAGTGGGATCTCAGAACCATCAGGGAGCTAAGAATCAAGAAGGAGCCAATTGAAGACAGCCTTTGTTTTAAAAATTTGGTGCTTCTAGTAGATGTTATTAAAGTACCTGGAAAATTTCTACTTTGTGTTCACTGTTCTATTGTTCTCATCAAGCAGCTGGTACTGTAGAGGTCAAGAACACAGTGTTCTACCGGGTCAGTGATGAACAGGAAATTCCTTTCCCAAAATCCTGAGCACTGAGACCGTGTCATGTTCACCAACTGCAGGCAGTCTGGTGAATTATTTTTTTATTTTTTTATTTTTTGACAGGCGCCGGCGCAGGCCCACTTTATTGGCAGAGTCAGCCACCCTGGGCAGGCCTCATGCTCGCGCCGGCGGGATGTCTGTTGAATTTTTAAAGGTTGATTTCCTTTTTTTAAATTTTACGTTAACAAAATGTTATGAAGGCTAAGTTTGTACGAGATGCTAAATACAACTTTCATTATCTTCTAAAATAATGGATGAAAACTACCACCGTCTTAAAGCAGGAGATACACATTTAAAATTCTGCTTGTGGGTCACAAGTGTGCACAGAAAAGGACGCAGACCAAGACAGAAGGGAAGAGTGAGAGCCGGTGCTCCTGCTGGGCTCCCTTCCCCCGCCTGACCCGTCTCCCACACCCCCAAGAATGGGGGACCCCAAGAACGGGGGGGGGGGGGGGGCCGGCTATGAGCCAGTAATGAGCGGATCATACTCTAGCTGACAGGCCAGGCTGCCGGGACTCTAGCAGGATCTGTCCTGCCAATGAACTGCACTCAGAAATGCTCACTGCATTAAGTCTTGGGGACCCCAGGGGACCCATGCTCAGCCCTGGGATCCAAGGTCACCTGTCCACGTGAACCGCCCGCAGGGCTGGGTTCTCCCGCAGGTTCCGGAAGAACAGCCCCAGCCACAGGGGGCAAAGAATCATTCCTTCAACTCACTGTCTTGGTCACACATGACAACACGTGGCACTATAGTTGCAGCTGGCCCTGCACTGGCCTCAGGAAAATAATGATTTTTAAATGACAGGTTTTCTCTAAGTAAATTTCTACTCTATATAATTGAAATACTCCAATACTTCACCTTTTTTATCTAAGATGCCGTTTGGGCCCCCAGGTAAATTTGTACTGAAATTCATGTTGCAAATCTCTGCCTGGGTACCCCTAACTTCTCAGGACATGAAAGAATGATGTCTGGCTGAGCAACACCATCAGGTGTTTTGAGGGGCACCATGCCTTCCTCTACCAGAGTACCTGTGTGGGCACAAGTCATTGGCAAGGGCTCCACATGTCTCCCTGCTTCTGTTCCATCCCCATGGACGCCATGCTAGTCCAGTTCCCAGCCCTACACTCACTGTACCGGCACCCAATGGGCCCTATTCCGTCCCAAGTGCTTTGTTCACTTCCTGTCCCTCACCACTTTGTGAGGGAGGACTCATGACTCTCCCACTTTCTGAGCACTTGTCTGGAGGCCAGGCCCCTGGTGACCGGGTCCCCCCCATCTCCTGGCCCTGCAGCCTTTCTGTCCTACTGCCTGGGCAGTGGCTGGGCAGCGGAGGGGCTGGACCTGACATTACCACACCAGCCCTGGCAGTGGGCCTGATACCAAAGAGCCCCATGTCAGCTTCTCCCACAGCCCATGCCTGCCTTCCAGCCTGGCCCACCAGACTCATGCTCTGAGGTCCGTCACCAGGACCTGGAACTCCAAATGTCATCTTTCCCCCCGTAAGCCTGAGGATGCTCCAGCTTCTGCGTGTACACATGATAACCTCCAATTCCACCTCCACAACTGCCCCAAGTCATCATGGCTTCCTAAAACATGGGACACTGCTACCACAGGAAGAGAAGCTCCAACGTGCTATTACCCCATGGTACAAGGATCTTTGTGGAACTTTTCTAACAGTGATGAAATCTATCAATTCCTTGATAAAAATTGTTTTTATGGGGCAGCCCCGGTGGCCCAGCGGTTTGGCGCCACCTTTGGACCAGGGTGTCATCCTGGAGACCCGGGACTGAGTCCCACATCAGGTTTCCTGCATGGAGTCTGCTTCTCCCCTCTCCCTCTGTCTCTGCCTCTCTGTCTGTCATGAATAAATAAATATTTTTTTTAAAAATAGGTCTTATGTAATTCAAGAGTATAGCAGTCATTGGTGTGTCTTTTGTCCTTCCTGAAGAAATGCACTCCAACGTCAGTGTTAAATAGAATAATTCTATTGCAATGAAACAAGTCTTATTATTTGTCACCTAGATTTTTTTTTTCATATACTAGGAAAAAATGGAGGAGAAGCAAATTAATTATGCTTCTCCAATAAAACAATACAAAGAACCTTGATTTATTCTCTCACAGGTGGGGAAAAGTGCTGGAAAGCTATAGTACATCTTAAGTCAATTATTACACTTGTGGCCAAAGGAAATCTCATACGTACAATAATGGACCGGCAATCAGGTGGTCCATGTTTGAACCCCCTTCATCATCAACTGATTGTGGGTGCTCAGTGGAGACACAGCCCATCTGGGCCTCTGGGTTCTTCTATTTTTGAAAACACCAAATATGGCTAAATGTCCAAACATAAAACCCCAAGACTAGGGGCAGCCCTGGTGGCGCAGCGGTTTAGCGCCGCCTGCAGCCTGGGGTGTGATCCTGAAGACCGGGGATTGAGTCCCATATTGGGCTTCCTGCATGGAGCCTGCTTCTCCCTCTGCCTGTGTCTCTGCCTCTCTCTCGCTCTCTCTGAAAGAATAAATAAATAAATCTTTAAAAACAAAAAACAAAAAAACAAACAAACAAAAAACCCCCAAGGCTATGATACCAACGGACACTTAAATCACCAGGCAAGAGAACTCTGTCACACTTTGCAATATAAAAAAATACTACAAACTTAGAAAATATAGGACATGAGACATGTCATTAGCATGGGACTTGAAATCATCTGAAACTAAAAAAGTAGAATAATGTATTATTAGTGAGATGGTTCATTCATATCAGTTAGAAAATGAACCGTCACTTGTCAGAAACCTGTGCTGGGCCAGTATAATACAAAAACAGCTCTTTTTTCAGGAACCAAGTCATAAAAAAGTGCTGTTTCTCCCTGGGATGCAGGGGACACAGCGTGGTGAA
Organism: Vulpes vulpes; assembly: GCF_048418805.1. NCBI lineage: Eukaryota > Metazoa > Chordata > Mammalia > Carnivora > Canidae > Vulpes > Vulpes vulpes. Next base: position 54,247,918 of record NC_132784.1, on the reverse strand, counting down.
TGGGGGTCTTCATCACTTTCACATCTACACGTTCAGTGTGCATGCTCCTAGTTTGAATGTACACTGCTTTCTAGGGGGGAATCCCAGAGATTTTCTAAGAGTGACCATGACATTAACATACTTCTTTTGCTGCTGTTTTTTTTTTTTTTTTAAGTAGGCTCCACACCCAGTGTGGAGCCCAACTCAGAGCTTGAACTCGTGACCTTGAGATCAAGACCTGAGCCAAGATCAAGAGTCAGATCCTTAACCCACTGAACCACCCAGGCACCCCAAATTAACTTACTTCTGAGTAACTTCAAGAGCTCTCCCACCTGGAGAAAATTGCTGGGTATTACAAAAATTTTGCCCCCATCCAACTAAGGAAATCATATAGTTTAGTATGAAGATCAGGCCTTTTCTGTTTAAAGACAGGAAGATTATCTGAAGCAAATGATGAAGTTTAAGAACATGCTGGGTCCAAGGCACCTGGGTGGCAGTTGAGTGTCTGATTCTTGATTTCAGCTCAGGTCATGATCTCAAGGTCGTGAGACTAAGCTCCACATTGGGCTCTGTGTTCAGTTGGGAGTCTGCTTGAGACTTACTCTCCCTCTGCCCCTCCCCCAGCTCACTCTCTCTCTCTCTCTCAAATAAGCAAGTACAAAAAAAAAAAAAGAACGTGCTGGGCCCTCAGGTAGGTCTGATCATTGTGGTTTTGTAATTCCAAGAATGCCAGCGCCATACCTTCTGTTTTCCAATATCTACCAATTCCACAGAGCCACCCAACTGCTTGATGTCTGCAGCGGCAACTTCCAGCATCCTTCTGATTTCACCTCTCTTCTCAGGCCATGCAGATACACTCTGGATGGCAACCCATTCTGCGAGTTTCTGTTTGTGGATAGGAAGTAAAAATGGATTCTAAAAAGGTGCTCCTTAAGAATTCATAAATTTGCCAGGTTTTAGGCACCCAAAGTTGACTTGCTACCTGCAACCAGTCCGTTTTTAATATGATGGCTAGATATCAAAGAGAAGAGCTATCGCATTTGCTTTTTAAGATTTTAAAAAACTATCTTTATTGACCCTGTATGCAGAACTACAGCATAACAGGAAAATGTTAGAATGTGTATTTTTAACCATTAAGCACAAGATGAATGTGAAATGTACAAAGTTCCATAAATAAATTTACAACTGAATCTAACAAAATCACAACTGAAACAAAGTACCCAACATTTTCAAAGTCCAAGTTAGTTTATTATTCACGTTCACAATGGCCAAGTTCTTTAAAATATAATTTTTAGAATGAGAACTAAAGATTTCATCTGAAATGTGTCTCCCAAAAATAACTGCAAAGCACAATTCTTTAATGTCAAGAAAAAGATTTTATTTACATTACCAAATCATTCAAAACAGATGAAATGCCAGAAAAAAGTTAAGAGTTCTTTAGTCTATATCTACCACAAGAAATTGCAGATGGAGATTAAACTAAAATCTCTGATCAGCTCTGCTATTTCTAGAAACAAATATATGTTGAGATTTTCTGTCAAAAGCCCAAAGTATAACTTGCATACTGGAATGAGGCAACAGAGGAGACCTCCAGATGATACACACACACTTTTTGGTTACCATTTCTTCTGTATGGTGAGAGATCAGTAAGATCTACTGTTTTAGCAAATTTTAAGCATATAATACAGTATTACTGAACGTTTGTACCCTTGGACTGACATCTTCTCATTTCCCAGCCCCCAGAGTTTTACTTTCTGTTTCTGTATCATTAACTTTTTAAGATTCCACATATATGTGAGATCACACTGTATTTGTCTCACTCTATCTAGACGATAGTCTTCATATTTAAATGGCACAGCTCCTATTAGTTTCTTGAAAGTTTCTCTGAGCCCCACTGCATCGAACCAGATTTTAATGTTTACTACAATAAACATTCCCTTACCTTAATGTAGCGATCCTGATTTTCATCGACATACTTAAACAGGGTAGTGAGGGCCGACATCTTTCAACCAGACCACCTTGAAGGTTCTTGGAAGGAAAAACAGCCTGTCAGTCCTGCCTGTGGATGGGCTCGACTAAGCGTGGTCAGGAAGGCATTTGTGGAGGTGGATGAAGCGCTGCTCCGCCCTCCAGCGGTCATGAGGACTCCAGGAAGTGAGCAGAGATCACTATGCACAAACAAGCTTGGGGAAGCAGTTAGAGGCTCAGGGTGATCTGTTCTTTTTTCACAAGGAAAATGCACACAAAATTGTGTGTAAAAATGGCAAGTAACTGCAGGAAGGGCCTGAGTTTAAGACAATCTGATGAAAATCAGAAGTTAAGTACTTCCTGGTAACACTCATTTACCAGCACTTAACATTTTTTTTTTTTAAAGCACATAGAGAACTTCCCATTTACTATTACCACAGAGGAAATAATCATTCCAAGGATCTCAGCAAAAATGTCACATCCTGTTTGTTACGGTCACAAACCCATTAACACAGCAATCAAAACAGAAGGGAGGCAGATAAATTGTGTTTAAAAGTCGATAATCTGAGCCCAGAGATGGTCAGAGGCCTCATTAAGATAAAGGAACCTTTGTGGAGCCCACAGCCTCTCTCCAGGGTGCACTGGGAACATGGTTTCCCATGTGTGAGACCTAACACACTCTGCTCCACATTACAAATACAGGGGAAACGAGAGCATCTGACCAGCCATCTTTAAAGTGGGAATGAAGAGCAAACAAAAATGATTCTGGTTTGGGGACTTTAAAATTGGTTCTGTCTCCTTCCTCGCACTGACATCTCAGTTTCCGTCAAGTGGCGAGACGGCCCAACGCAGCAGTGGGCAGAGCTCGGCTGTACCACAGTGATACCGAGGATTTCAGAAATGCAGCTATAGCCACAGGATCCTGTGACATCTACCTAGTTCTAAAAGCCTGTGTACCCACACGCTGTAGTCAGAGTGTTTTTTCCCCGGTGACTGCTAAACAGAGGAGTGACTCTATCTACACTGACACCAGGCGTGGCAGCTGTTGAGCAGGTTGAGGAAGTCACCTCAGCCCTGGAGTGTGGTTTCAGTCAGGACAGATCAAGCTACTCGTTCCCAGGGCCTCCTTCCTCCTCTTCAAACACCCATGACGGGGCATAAAACAGTCACAGACGTCCCAGCAGGGAGGCTCGGCCTGCTTCAGCTGAGGCTTTTATCTGAAAGACAAGACCGTCCACGACCGCTGGGGAGGCATTTCACGAGCACCAGTAGGTCAAACGTTCACCTATCCCCGCTCATGAAAACTGAGAAGCCGTCGGTGACCACACACCGCTCTGGGCACCGCCGGTCATCGGGCCGCGCAAGCTCACCGCGAGCCAGAACTACCGGGTGGCACAGCACCCAAGACTAGGCGGGTGGGCGGGGCGGCCGGCTCGGCCCGGCAGCCCAGGTGGCAGGGCTGGCTCGCTCTTTCTCTGAATTAGCAACCCAGGGAAGCAGGTCGTGCCAGGGCCAAGCGCGCCCTCCCACCCAGTTCTGGGCTGTTCTGTCCCAGCCTGCCCCCTCCTCCACCCAGAACCGCAGCCTCCCTAGGCCCCGAAGAAGGTAAGAGCGCCGCGCCAGGGCGAACCACGCCGGCACCGCGCTGCCCCAGGGACCGCCAGGAACTCCCGGTCTCCTGCGGAGCGACGTGACGTAACCGGCCCAGGAGACCCGCGGCCGCGCAGGACCAGCGGAGTACGCAGGCCCGTGACCCGGGAACCTGCCGGCGCCACACACACACACACACACACACACACACACACGAGCCTCCCCAGCCCCTCCTCCCGGCACGCGGCCGGACACCTCGCGACCCCGGGCCCCCCGAGCCGCACCGACCGGACCCCGCCCGGGCTCGCCGCACGACGAGAGGCTTTCGCTTCCCGCGGGCCGCGTCGGGAGCCAGCAGCTGGCGGTCCAGGGCGCGTCCTCCCCGCCGCGCCCCGGACCCTCGCGGGGGCTTCTAACCGGGACATCCTCCCTTCCTGTCCCCGCCGGCCGCGCTCGGAGCGGTCCGGACGCGGGCCAGGCCGCGGGCCAGGCCGCCGCCCCGCTCCCACCAGCCCAGGCGCGACTCCGGCCTCCGCGAGGCCCCCTGGGTCCCGCCCGCCTCGGCCCGCGAACGGCCCTCACCCCTCAGCCGCCGCCGCCGCGCCGGTTCCGCGGCACGTGCCCGGCCACGCCCCCGGCGCGGGCCCGCCTCCCGCCGCCGCGCTCACCAACCCCCGGCCTCGCTCGGAGGGCAGGCGTGGCGTCCCCCGCTGCCCACCAACCCCCGGCCTCACCTGGAGAGCCGGCGCCGCCCCGCCCGCCCGGAGGGCTGCCGTCGCCCCGTCTCGCCCCGCCCCGCCTAGCAACCGCCGGGCTTGTGGGTAGAGCCGCCGTCGCCCCGCCCCGCCCGCAGCTCAGGGGTCGTGCGGGGGGCGGGACTTCCGGGCTGGGACCTTTCTCCCGCCCCCCGCTTCCGGCTGCCTGCCGAGTCTCGGCGGGCGGGGCGGGGTCGGCAGCCCCGAGGTCCCCGGGTCTCAGGAGGGCCCGCCCCCCGCTCTCGGGCCGCTCGGGAGGGTCCGGCGGTGTCACCTGCCGCAGCTTGGCTCTGGGGTCGCCGGCCCCGAGATCGCAGGACACGGTGGCGGAAAGGCCCGTGTTGACTTACTGCTCTAAGCTTTCACCTGTGTGACCGCAGGGCCCAGGGCAGGTGATCCTCTCCGCGGGAATGGGCAAAACCTGTAACCTTCCCGCATTCTTTCCTTTTTAAAAAAATAGCAAGTTTAATGGCTTCAAAGGATGTAATTTCCCACATGCAGTAGATACTTTAAAATAGAATGACCTCCCCTTAAATGTCTCAGTGTAAGGCTTTTTGCTGATCAGGTTGGAAAAGTGAGGGAATACTGGACAGTGCTCCGATTCTCCCTCTCCGTCAAGTCCAGCTGTACCGAGAGCTTTTATCTTGGGGGCAAATGTCTATTTTCAGTAGTCTATTATTCGTTGTTAACCATTTCCTTTTTTTCTTGTCTTTGGGTTTTTTAAAAAAAGGTTTTAATTGAAGTAGACGTGCCCTTGAATGTATTGGTTTCAGGGGTACAACCTGATTCAACAACTAGCACCATGAGGAAGCCCTCGCCAGCCTGAGTGTGTTACAGTCTGTCGTACAGTCACGACAGTACTATTATTTTTTAAAGATTTTATTTATTCATGAGACACACAGAAAGAGGCAGAGACCCAGGCAGAGGGAGAAGGGGCTTCCTGCGGGGAGCCCAACATGAGACTCCATGCCAGGACCCCGGGATCACTCCCTGAGCCAAAGGCTGACCAACCGCTGAGCCACCCAGGTGTCCCTGTTACAGCATTATTCACTATTTCCTAAGCTGCCATTTACATCCCTGTGACTTACTTATTTTTTGGAAGTTTGTACCTTTTAACCCCCTTCAGCTAATTTGTACAAGCTCCAACAACCTCCCTTTCTGTCCACTGCCACTTCATTGTCGACATTTAAGACTGTTTCTCCTTTGTGTTTTAGATTCCACGTAAAGACGAAATTACAAAGTTTTTGTCTTACCAAGAAGATCCATCCAGTTTATTGTGAATGGCAAGATTTCTTTTCTTTTTTTTATATAGCTGGATAACATCCCATTGTATACATATCTCCCAGCTTCTTTATCCATCTGTGGATGGACGCTTGGCTCCTCCCGTATCATGCTGCAGTAAATAAAGGGGTACGTGTATGGCTTCAGATTAGTGCTTTTGTTTTCTTTGGGTAAATACCCAGAGGTGCAATTACTGGATAGTATGATGCTTCTGTTTTTCATTTTTTGAGGGACCTCCATACTGTTTTCCATTTTGCACCAATTTATCAATGTCACCATTTTTTTTTTTGCCGATATAGCACCAATTTACATGCCCACTAATAGCACACATAGGTTCCTTGCTCTGCACATTCTCACCAATGCGTGTTATTTCTTGGGCTTTATATATTAACCATCAAACATTTTAATACTTCATAGTCTGTTATTGATGATCCTATCATACCTCTTTGCAGGAGGATATGAATGGAAATTTAAATTAATATGTACTTTTCTATAGCTAAACGTTCTAAGTGTTAAAGTTTTTTTTTCTGGATTAAGTTCTCATCATAATCATCATACGTGGTTGATGAAAACCACCTAAAGGTGGGATCCTTGGGTGGCTCAGTGGTTGAGCACCTGTCATGCCCAGGGCGTGATCCTGGAGTTCCCAGATCAAGTCCTACATAGGGCTCCCTGCATGGAGCCTGCTTCTCCCTCTGCCTGTGTCTCTGCACCTCTCTCTCTCTCTCTCTCTCTGTCTCTCATGAATAAATAAATAAAATCTTAAACCCCACCTAAAGGTATTACTGTTGACCCCTGAACAACACAGGCATTAGGGGTACCAATTGCCCTTGCAATTGAAAACCCATTTGTAAGTTTTGACTCCCCAGATCCTTAATTATTAATAGCCCACTGTTGACTGGAATCCTTACAGATACCGTAAATAGTTGATTAACAAATATTTTGTATGTTATATGTATTATATTCTATAAGGTAAGAGAAAAGAAAATGTTAAAAATATAAGAGAAAATATATTTACAGAACTGTACCGTATCCAAAAAAATCCACAAATGAGTGGATATATATATATTTCAAACCCATGTTTAAGGGTCAACTATATACATTTGGCAAAGAATTTTTAGATACTGAAAGTAACTTATTGGAAATGTATCCTCTAATCATATCTATTGGGCTTTTTAAGAAATTAGTTCAGATGTCTATAAGTGAGATTATTGCTGGAATGAGGCAGGGTTCCGTGAAAAATATAGCAAGTACCAGTCCTATCTGCCCTGTGAGGGAGGACATGTGGACTTTGAGCAGCTGGAAACTGGTGCCCTTAAAACTCTGAGGCCTCCTTTAAAAGTTCTCCTGTGACCCCAGGTATCTCAGACTGCAGACCACTGCCTTACACCGCTATTCAGTAAAGGAGCCGATATTTGAACCTAAGTGTGCACAGCTCAGAATCCCCAGCAGGTGGCCCTGCAATCCAAAGGATACTTTGCGGATGGCTTTGTAGCAAGGAATCTGATCTGAGCTTCCTTTGCTAAGTAAGTTGTTCTCTCTTCTTCTCTGCTGGACTTTCTGGAAACAGGGCCACCATGAAAGAAAACGAGGAAAGAGGTATGTGGACAGTTGACCAGGGGTTGGGTGCTTCAGAAAGAGAAATGATGTGACTTATTCTGAGAATTTTGGGACTCTAAGCATTATGACTTACTCTTCATTCCAGACCCACTCATAAGAGCATTAGATCCAACTTCCAATTACCACCGTTTCCAGTTCCCAGCATGAGTCAGAGCTTGATTATCCAGAATATCAGTCACTTGTGTGGAGCTAAGCTTACCTAAACACACAGCCACGGGAGCAACCATCCCTCTGGAACACTGAAAATTTTCCTGGGCACAGAGGCTACTTTGGAGTATGTAACTACCCTCCAGCACCGTAGCTGCAGAGACACACGAGGGGACTATGTTAAGAAAATACCTGCCAAGTAGGACAGCAGAGAGGAGAAGCCAAAATACCAGAAGGCTAGGACCAGGATGGAGCAGCGACAAATGCTCTGCAGCGCTCTACATTTCCTTAGCCTGAAGCAGCTGGTAAAGCCTGCCCCCCCCCCCCCCTCCCCGCCGAACTGGCCTCCTCTCTTGCCCTGCTTTCATTCCCAGGGCATCAGCCAAGCCCTTTCTTCAGCCTGAAATGTTTGCATTTCCTCTGACCTGCAGGATGTTCAGGATTAGCATGTCTGTCAGGCCCCGCACCCCATTGTTTGTGACAGCAACTGGGGAGCCCTGGAGGCTCAAAGGTCCAGGGCGAAGTTTTGGGTCTCTCAGATTTTGCCTTCTGTTTCAGTCGGTGTCTCTGATCCCAGCACTGGGGTTCTAAGTAACCCCTGCCTATGGTTATAGTTAGATCCTGCCTTGTTGTCTTTTGGTGTCATATTCAGGCAGTATGGACAGTATGTTCTCTGTTTTACTGCAGGCATTCTTAGCCTTGTGTTTGTTTGTTTGTTTGTTTGTTTGTTTTAATAAAGATGGATTTAGGCAGCTAGTATCTGAACAGGAGCCTTATTGTCAGTTTAATGCTAGATATTCTTTTTTAACATTTGGTGTTTCAGAGGTAAACTTTTGTTGATGCGTTCTAGCGACACACAGATCTTCGCAATGGAACACTTTTAGAAAGAATGTTCTGGAAGCCACAGTCGTGGCATGCCAACAGGAAGCTGTAACTAAACACATTGCACTTCAGTCTCAAGTACTGACAAGTCCAGTACCTGGCACACAGTAGGTGCTTATTAGGGACTTGAAGAGTGATTGGACAAATGGAGGGATAAAACTATTCTTTCCTCGCGCCTGCCTTGGATTGCTCTCCAACAGTTGTACTTTATAGCTGCACTGATTTGGAAGAAAAGTTAGAACGCTCCCCCTTGCCCCTCGCTGTCCTGCCTTGTTAAGCAAAATTATATGTTTACTGGAAAGGCTTGAGATGCAAGCTCACAGTTGCTTACTCATCATCGGAGGCTGGACCTAGGAATAAATGCATAAAATCCTACGTTTGCAAGTTTTAAATATCTGTAGGCAATCTAACGCTATGGCAATTCCAGACAAGGCAAAGAGGAAGTCCAAGATCCTCCCAACCTCCCCTCCACCCAAGATTTCAACGCAAACCAAAATTTTGGCATATACATGGTCCTTGGACAGAAGGAGGAAAAGGCCCCTTCTCAATTCCTTAACAGGGTTGAGTTGAGGGGTTTTTTTTGTTTTTTTGTTTTTGTTTGTTTGTTTTTTTAGGATTTCATTTATTTATTCATGAGAGAGAGAGAGGCAGAGACACAGGCAGAGGGAGAAGCAGGCTCCATGCAGGGAGCCCGATGTGGGACTCAATCCCAGGACCCCAGGATCACACCCTGAGCCAAAGGCAGATACTCAACCACTGAGCCACCCAGGAGTCCTCTCCTTAACAGGTTTTGAGATGCAGTTATCAGCTGGGTGTGTGACAGTATTTACATAGCTTCCAGATGGTTTTCTGTTTCCAGGTATCGCTGAATTAGATCTTTAGACTTAGTCTGAAACTAAATTGTCGTAACTTCCCTTTGGGTTTCTTGCGTTAATTGAATATAGGGAAAATGCAGAAACCCTACTAGAAAGCACTGTTTCCAAACTTGCCATATTTAATAGTTCACAGAGCACATTTCCATTCCTTAGGTCATCTGATCCTCAGAGCACACCGTGAGACAGTATTTTCTCCCTCTGTGTCCCGCCACCCTTCTATTCCTTTTTCTCAATGTGATGTATCATGTGCGATGAGGGTGGAGTGGGGGTGGCAAAGAAGGCCAAGGCCTTCTGTCTGCAGTTGTGATGGCATCACCCTGTTTCTTAGCAAAAAACTCTTAAAGACAATGGAATCCATGAATTTTTGCCTTTAGAAAACAGCTACGTCTTATACAAAAAAGTTCACTTTGACAGAATTCCCAGTTTCTTTTTTATTGTGGTAAGAACACTTAAGAGAAGATCTACTCTCTGAACCAATTCTTAAGTGTGCTCTACAGCTTTGCTAACTATGGGCCACGGAGCTCTAAGGCTTATTCACCTGGCATCACTGGCACTTTTAACTGCTGGGCAGTGATTTCCAGTCCCTTCCCATAGGCCCTGGTATCTACTAACCTACCTTCCTATTTCAGTGAGTCTGACTACTTTCAGTCCCTCATGTAAGAGGGACTGAGCTGTACTTGTGCTTCTGTGTCTGGCTTATTTCCCTCAGTACAATGTCCTCCTGGTTCATCCATGTTGCCACAAACAGCAGGATTTCTTTTTTTTTTTTTTTAAGATTTATTTATTTATTTATTTATTTATTTATTTATTTATTTGAGAGAGAGAGGGAGAGCTAGTGAGCACATGAGCAGGAGGAGAAAAGGAGGAGGGAGAGAATCCCCAGCAGACTCCATGCTGAGCCTGGAGCCTGATGTGGGACTCGATCTCACAACCCCAATATCATGACCTGAGTCAAAATCAAGTCGGAGGCTTAACCCACTGAGCCACCCAGGTGCCCCCAGATTCCCCCTTTTTTAATGCTGAGTAATATCTCACTGCATGTATGTATCACATTCCTTTATTTATTCATCCATCAGTGGATATTTAGGTTGTTTCAAAAAACTGAAACTAGAGCTACCATAGGATCCAGTCATCCCAGTTCTGGGTATTTACCCAAAAGAATTGAAATCAGGATCTTGAAAAGTTATCTGTGCTCCCCTGTTCAATGGAGCATTCTTTACAACAGCAGAGATGTGGAAACAGTCCAAAATGTATTTTAATTACCTCAGGCATTTTTAACTGCAGACTTCACAAAGTCCTTCTCTCTCTGTACTTGGGAGAAAAGTGTTACCTTGTCCGAGAAACAAAAACTGTGGCATTGCATTTGTGAGTGTGCCTGAAAAAGTAGAGAGAGAGTCGAGGTTACATGATGACCCATCAAATGAAGGGAAAACTGAAGAGTGTTTGGAGACCTGCAAGACTCACCCCCCGCGCAGGCACAGGGGTGAGGTAGAACATGTGGCTCTGTCACATTCTGCCACAGTAGAAAGGTCTGGAATAAGGGATGAGGAAGACAGGTGATCAAGCTCACTTGCCGGGATTCTGCTTACACATATACCTTTATTATGACACTGATGTGGATAAAAACTATTTTTTATTTTAGTCTTTTGCATTGATTCCACTCTACTCACCTGTATGAATCTCTAAATGCTGTAAGAATTTCAAACTGATTTTGGAGCTTTGCAACTAATAATGCTAATTGGGATTTCTCATCCTTTGTAAGGTGGCCCATTGTCTGGACTCACCTCTGAGCTGGTGATGAGCCTCCTGGGTTTATAATCCTCTCCCAGCTGCAAGAATACCACTATCTACTTCTCATTGATACTTAAGAACACCCAAATATATAAGGATTATATTTTGATTAATCAAGAAAGAACTTTTCAATGTTTCATCATGTCCCCCGACTCCTCATCTTGCACTGATTATTTAGAAAGGATCCAAATGCTGAATTTAATTAAAAGCATGCAACACTTACTGCAGCTGACTTTAGATTTAAAATAAAGGGTATAAAACATAACAGAAACATGTGTGCTCAACAAAAATTATACCCACTTACTGATAACTCACAGTACGTTTTTGCCAAAACAGCTCTCACGAGTTGTATTTAGTGGTCTGTGATCTTTAAATTTCTGCCTGTTTTTAAGCCAGTACAGTTTATTCTTATGATGTAAGGACGGTGAGGAGATAAAGAGTTCAGTTTTCCATTTTGTGATCAACTGACTCGTCTGTTACCTTTCCTTGTCTTATTTGAGAAGGAACCCATGTATTGGGGAGACTTTAAAAATTCATCATTTGTTGGCATTTCACTGGCAGTTTGAAGCTATTTTCCCGGCCTGTTTTTTATGTAAGAGGGAGGGGGAGAGAAAAAAAAAAAAACCCTATCCTGTTTCAGAATATAAACAGCATTAAAACCCTTGGCGAAGCAAAAGAAAGTTGAAACTGCTGAACATTCCAGCACATATCAAGAGTTCTGTGTGTTTTAGGTGATAGCAATCTGTCCACGGGCTGGAGGCGAAGAGCTGGGAGGGAGGCAAATGCACAATCCTGTGCATTGTGTATTTACCGCACAAAAGTTGCAAAGGCGCTGGCGAACCTGTCTTTTCTTTGGACGTAGGAAAATATCCAAACCCCAGAGAATGGCATTTGCTGTTTGCTGTCAGATATCTGTCACTTCTGGGGCCAGGTGAGGTTTCCACGCGGGGCTCGGAGCATCCTTTTGAGCCGGTCTAGGGTAAAGCAGTGTGTTACCGCGTTACTGCTCCCTTGCCCTTTGCCTTTGGGTCTTATCTTGGGACTGTTGTTTTCAAATCATTTAATTACCTGCTCGTGAGTTTCCTGGGGCCACTGAACACCGCGTACGTAGCAGGAGTGAACCGCCTCCTGATGGGTCTGGAGCCCAAATGTCTGAGGTGCAGGCCTTGGCAGGGATGTGAGCCCTCTGAAGGCTCCAGGGCAGGAGGCTCCCTGCCTCCTGCAGCATCTGCTGGCTCTGCGTGGTCCTGGCCTTTCCCTGGCTGTAGTGGCACCACTGCGACGGGTGCCTCTGTCTCCGTGTCCACCTGTGTGTCCTCTCCTCTCTCGTAAGGACGCCCCCACCCCTTCAGTCAGAACTCCTCCCAGTCTGCAAAGATCTCGTTTCCAATGAAGTCCACACCCTGCAATTCCAAGTGGACATGAATTTGGGGGACACTACGCAACCTGGTAAATGTGCGTTTTGCAGTCATTTTCTTCTTCTTCTTCTTCGTTTTTATTTTTTTTCTTATTCTTTTTTTTTCTTTGTTTTTAAAAAAGATTTCATTTATTCATGAGAGACAGAGAGAGAGGCAGAGACATAGGCAGACGGAGACACAGGCTCCCCGTGGGATCCCAGGACCCCGGGATCATGCCAAGCTGAAGGCAGAGGCTCAACTGCTGAGCCACCCGGGTGCCCCTCGCAGTCACCTTAGTGTGCACAGTACAGACCATTCCCCAGGTCTCCCCCTCTGCCCGATGGTTCCCATCCCTCTGGCAGGTCAATCCACAGAGTCAGCCAAACAGACTCCCCGATGATCAGCATCCAGAGCAGTTCCTGGCATCTACTAGTGCTTCCAGAAGGAAGAAGAGAAAGAGAAAGAGGAAATAGGAGGACAGATAGAAGGAAAAAGTGGTGGGAGAGGGATACTAACGGAGACGAGACACTGAGGAGGGAGAGGACAAAGCAAACCCCTGGCTGTCAGGCTGCCTCATGGCGCCAAAGCAGCTGCTGGCCTGATAGTGAGAAATGGCACAACTTGCCAGCCCACAGGTTGTCTCTGGGGTCATCTCTGAGGCACAAAAGTATAGGTGGAATAGTGCCAGGATGGGGCTTTCCAGGGGCCTCACTCGGGTGGAATCATGTGGGGCTTGTGCAGTGCCCACGGTTCCCATCCCCTGCTGTGTGGGCAGCAGGCCAGGCACTCCTGGAAAGAACTGTGAGTGCAGGGGAAGCTTCCTAGAACCCAGGGAGTTTTTATTCGTGATTTTGTATCTGTCTTCTTACAGGGAACTTGTAAATTCGAAATACTTCAGGCCCCCTAAACTGGGGTCTAGCCTGGGCTCATGAAGGATGGTAGAGCTGCCCAGAACCACCAGGCAAAACGTCCAAGGCCCACCCAGCTCTGGGTCCCAGCTGCTGCCTCAGGTCATTCCAGAAGACATGTGGGCTTCATTTCAGGGGCGTCTGCTGTCTCCTTGTGATGTGTAGTGTGCTGCCTCATTTTGAAGGCCCACTTAGCTTTTCACTGTACTTAATTTTACAGAAAATAAAATTGGAGAAACCATCGGTATCCCCTATCGCAGGATTACTTGTAGCTCGGGCTCTTGGTTATCTTCGAGAACTACCTCCCCTCTTGGAAGAATCCCCTGGGCCCTGGGCAGCTTTAAAAACCAGATCATGTCCCTGAGGGTTTCTAGTTGTTCTGGTGTGACAGGTCTGGGATGCAGCCTGAGCGTCAAGATTCCTGAGGCTCCCAAGGCTCCTGGGTCAAGGGCCACTGATGTGATCCAAGTTTGCCTACCCAGTGTGCTTGTGTGCTTGGGAGAGGCTGTCCAGGGAAGATGTGAGGGGACTTCTGTGCACTTTCCAGAGGGTAATGGGCTGTGAAGGAGCCAGGGGCACCTCGGGGAAGATGGGCAGCAGGAGGATCTCATCCCTGCTGCACTTCCTTCAGACCCTGAGCATGAGATGTCTGTAGAGGGATGCAGTGAGATGGGGTGTGAGCGCCTGTGTGGAGTGGAACAAGGGCTAGACTGGGGGGACTGCTTTTCTGTAGATGCTGCTGCAGATCAGGGTGGAAGCCACTCTCCTGCCTGCTCCCCAAGGCCAGTGGCACCCCGGCACCTGAGCCCCCAACGTCAGCTCCTGGAGGAGACCTCGGTGTCTTCGTGATGGGCAAGGGTTTGCTGAGGGATTCTATGGGCAACAGGTGCTGGAGCTGAGGGGTTTGGGGTGCTGCCTGCAGCCAGTGGACAGTGGGGGCCCTAGGTCACTCCATCAGAGATGCTGAAAAGCAACTGGGGGCACCATAGGGTAGGCAGATTTATAGCACTGAGCAGAGTGGGGGATTGTGCCACAATACTAAATACAAAGAGGAGCTGTGTCCGTGTTTTGTAATCCTAGTGTGCTAAGACCCAAGGCATAGGGCGACATTTCCATCTGGTGGATTCGAGAACTCCCTCAATACAAGTAAAGACAACGAGTTTCCAATTAAAGCTTTTATTGAACAGATGGGGTTCAGTTGTTACATGCTACCAGGAACACTGAACAAAGTTTTATTCCCCTTTAAAACATTTGTTTCCCGTTGGGTGAACGCAGGCAAGATAAATGAAGCATTGAGTTCAGAGACGCAATCTGTTCATGGGTTATTTTGCAGGTTTTCAAACTGTAAACAGTTGTTGTCGCTCACAATTCAAGTGTCATTATTCATTGTGTTCTAAAAAGAAACAAAAGGAATTGGAGCCTGGTTTTATGAACGTGAGGAACTCATCCTTAAGTGAGCCTGCTATGCTCAGGGCTCAATGCTCAGGTTTCTGAGTATGCTGGAAATCTGTAGGACACAGCTGAACACCCACTTGCATTCAGCATCCACATGCAAGGGGTGTCCTATCGGTATGGCCCATTCTCTAACTGCCTGGGATGCCTTGAGAATATTCCTACCTTCAGGTCAGTAAAAATCGTGTGTATTAGCTTCCTGTGGCTACTGTAACTAGTTAACAAAAACTTAGTGACTTAAAACAGGAGCAATTCATTCTCCTACAGGTTTCAGGTCAGAAGTCTACAATGAAGGTGTCAGCAGGATGGTTTCTTCTGAGAGCTTCTGGGGAGAATCCACATCTTTGCCTTTTCCAGCTTTTGGAGGCACCTTGTGCTCTCTTGGCTCATAGTCCCTTCTCCCTTCTCCAAGTTTCTTCCCTTAATCACACCTGCAAAGTCTCCTTTACTATATAAGGTGACATATCATAGGTTTCAGAGATTAGGATGTGGATGCCTTTTTTGTTGGGGGCTGTCATTATTCAGCTTCCCCCATGTGTCAGGTACTACTAGTGGAGGAGTCTCTTGGGAAATGAATGAACCCCAATCAAACACCCGTCTGGAAAGTCCAACTCTGCAGTGCCCCAGATGAACACTTTGGGGTCTGTGTTTCTGCATGGTGAGTTTTGACTTAGTCACAGGCTTCCTTTTCAGGTTGCTCACATCAGTAGAAATGCTCAGCCTTTCTTTCCCACCTTCCTTTTGTTGATAACTGTCTTATTTTATGTGTGTAATCAGATGTCAAGTGTGACTCTTCTATAGTCTTTGCAGTTGTGACGTAAACCTATAAGATGAGAACAATGCAATAGGTCCAGATATTCTAACACCCTGGTGTTGGGGCCACTGCAGCCAAGGACTTGCACAGGAGGTGTCCAAAGTAGTCCCTACCGAGATTAACCTCGTCCTTTCTCACCTCCACAGGCAAAGCCAAAGATGTTCAGAGAGATTGAAGAGAGAGTTGATGAGAAGTTCTTTAGAGTACGTTGTTTGAGTGCTGCATATTTGTTCTCCCTTCCCCCACTGAGGAGAAGAGGTGGTGCCTGACAGACCTGGAGCCACTTGGAAAGCTTGTCATGAGTCTACTGATGTAAGTGTCTGATTCATGCTGGAAAAGCTTATGGCTCAATCCTTACAGCACTGGCTGCCCTAAGCAGACTAGAGGAAGTGGCTGGAATGGAAATGATCTGCTTCCATAGTTTCCTGTGGGCCAGATGTGGATCCTGCAGGAGGGAACCAGACTGGATCATCTTGAGTGAGAATCTACCCAAGAGAAGCATCTGGGGAAGGGGATCCCAGAGCAAGGGCAGAACACAAAGTGCAGACAGTCAGAGAAAGCATCAGATAATCAAGTAAGTTGTAGGTAAGAGCCCTGGGAACATTATCTCTGAAGAGCTCATAAACACTTCTCTTAATAAACGAAATCAGCATTTGAAATATGCCATACATAGAGAACTTCAGTGTCAAATCATAAGCATCCTCAAGAGGCTGCCATATGCATGTGAAAGTCACCCTACGGAGTTTTGCAATGCACAGTCTGTAGCACTGTTTCTCACTTCTTTTCCATCTCCTGTTCCACAACTGTAAGGTCCTGAAACACCAGCTAACAAGTGGAGGAGGAATTTCCAGTTCCTGCTAATGTGGAGGCTGAGCATGGACTTTGGGTACTCTTTCCTATAATGAACCTTGGATTATAGAGAGAAACATGGAATCAAAACAACAACAAATAAGCAAATGCAAATTCCCTGGGAGACCCATGGCTGGTGTGGGAGTGGAATAGGTTGAGTGTGGTTATAGCCACAGAGGGTGGCTGGTGTTGGCCAGGGGAGAATAGGTGAAAGGAAAACCCATGTAAGCTCCCTGCTCTTGCCCCAGTCATTGCCTTTGGATCATCATTGTCCAAGACTGATGATCTAGATGTCCATAGGAGTAAAATCAGGGCAGGACCAAATCCAGGCTGAGTGAGGAGTCCATGCATCTACTCATTTACTCCACAAATATTTATCAGGTGTCTTCCATGTTCTAAGCACTAATCTAGACACTGGATATGGCAATGACAAAATGGAAAAAAAAACCAAACAAACCATGTACTCGTGAGTGGGAGCAGCTAGTGCAAAGATCCTTAGATGGAGATGTGTCTGGTATATCCAAAGAACAGCAAGAGGCCAGAGGAGCCACCATAAAGAGAATAAGGGAAGGAGAATTAAGAAATGGGATCAGAGAAGTGATTAAGAGCACATCATGTAGAATAAGGTAAGGCTTTAGTTTTTAATGTAAGCAAGATGGAAATCCATTGAGGGCCTTGAGCAGAGAAATATTTATCTGTTCTTGAGAATGAACTGGCAAGATGGAGGCTGGGTGAAGAGTTAGGTTGCTATAGGTAGAGGTATGGATGGAGCTTGGGGTGACAGTAGGGCAATGGTAAGCGACTGAATCTTGGATATATGTGGAGGTACAGCCAACAGGATTTGATGATGGGTTAAATTTGGGGGTAAGAGACATAATTCAAGGATGACACCAAGAAATTTAGCCTAAGCAATGCAAAGAATGAAGTTGCTGTTAACTGAGCTTGAGAAGCGTGCAGAAGGAATAGTTAGGGAATATTAGGAGCTCAGTTTTTGACAGGTTAGGTTTGCGATGCCTATTAGTTATCTTTCTGGACACAGATAAATAGGACAGGAGTTCATGACACAGGCCAGGGCTGTGATAAGAAGGTAAATGATCATGAAGATGTTACCACTGTAAATGCATGTGTACCTAACAACTGAACCCCAAAATACAGGAAGTAAAAACTGACAAAATAGAAGGGAGAAACAGGCTATTCAATAGTAATAGCTGGAGACTTATATCTTCCACTTTCAATGATGGATGAACAGCTACATGATCAATAAAGAAATATAAGACTTGAGCATCACCAAAAACCAACTACACTGAGCAGACATGTAGAAGAACACTGTCTCTAACAACAAAGAAAACATATTCTTCTCAATGACATGTGGAACCCTTTCCAAGATATAACATCTTAGACACAAAACAAGCCACAGTACATTTAAAAGGACTGAAATCATATGAGGTATGTTATCTGATCATAGTGGAATGAAGTAAAAAAATCAAGAAGTAAAAATGATTTGGGAAATTCACAAATATGTGGAAATTAAACAACAAACTCCTTAGGGGCACTTGGTGGTTCACTCAGTTTAGGGTCTGGCTTGGGCTCAGGTCATGATTCTGGGGTCCTGTGATGGAGCCCTGCATCAGGCTCCCTGCCTAGCAGGGAATCTGCTTCTCCTTCTCCTTCTGCCACTCCCCCTGCTTGTGCTCTCTTGCTCTCTCTCTGTCTGTCAAATAAATAAATAAATAAAATCTTTTAAAAAATAAATAAAATCAACAAACTCCTTAGTAATCAATTGGCCAAAGAAGAAATACATTGGACAATTGGCCAAAGTTAGAAAATACATTGAGATGAATTAAAACAAAACACAATATGCCAAAATTTATGAGATGCAATTAAAGTAGTGACTGGAGAGAAATTAATAGTGATAAATGCCCATATTAAAAAGGAAGAAGGATCTCAATCCATAACCTGATCTTCCACCTTCAGAGATAAGAAAAAGAAAAATCTGAAGCAAGCAGGAGAATGGAAATAATAGAGAGTAAAACATTAAAAAGAATAATTAAATAACCATAGAGAAAAATAACAAAGCCGGAAGTTGCTTCTGTGGGAAGATCAGTAAAATAAATCTTTGGCTGGACTGACCAAGATATAAAGAGAGTTGATAAAAATTATTCAAATCAAGAATAAAAGAGGAGACACCACTTTTTTATGATGATGATAAGGAAATCCTATAAATAATTGTATGCCAACAAATTAGATAAACTGGATTGAATGGATAAATTCCTAGGTAGACAGAGACCAGTGAGAATGATCTGAATCTACCAATAACAAGTAAAGAGAGATTGAATTAGTAATTTATTTTTTTCTAAAGATTTTATTTATTTAGTCATGATAGACAGAAAGGCAGAGAGAGGCAGAGACACAGGCAGAGGGAGAAGCAGGCTCCATGCCGGGAGCCCGATGCGGGACTCGATCCCGGGACGCCAGGATCGTGCCCTGGGCCAAAGGCAGGTGAGCCACCCAGGGATCCCCCCTGAATTAGTAATTTAAAAACTTTCCACAAAGAAAAGCCTAGGCTCAGTTACCTTGACTGGTGAACTCAACCGTACATTAAAAGAAGAGTTAATACCAATCCTTCATGGCTCTTCCAAAAAATAGAAGAGCAGGAGATACTTCCAATATCATTCTATGAAACCAGTATTATTCTGATACCAAAACTAGACAGAGAGCACAAGAAAACCATAGACCAATATGCCTGATAGTATATTAACACAAAAATCCCCAAAAGAACAGCCAGTGGAAACTAGCAATATATAAAAACAATTATATAGCATAACTGAGTGGGATTTATCCCAGTAAGGTTGCAGGTAGTGTGAACAAGATCCTTTCAGAGACTTTATATTTATATCATATATTTGTATAAATATTTATATATTTATAGCCTTAAATAGTCTTGTATCTTTTAAAAAGAAGACATATCAGTATCACATAAGTGAACTAAGTTTCCAATTTAAGAAGTTAGAAAAAGAACAAAAGAGCTTCATAAAGTCTAAAAAAGGAGATAATGAAAAAAAGACTATATATTACCAAATTGAAAACAAAGCAATAAGAAGACTGATCAAGCTAAAAGTTGGTCTTTTAAACTTCTGGGAGATTACTTAAAGAAAAGAGGAGCAGTTAAAAATAGATAATATTACAAATGAAAAAGAGGACATGAAGTAGATAGAGGAGCTATCAGAAACTCTTACTACATGTGACTCAAGAAGAAATAGAAGTCTATAAGAAATAGAAAACCCAAACAGTCCTGTAACTACTACACAAAGTTAGGTATAATTAAAAATCTTCACACAAGAGAACATCAGGTCCAGAAGATTTTACACAAGTCTTCTAAATTTTCAAGAAACAGATCATTCCAATCCTATACAGACTCCTCCATAGGAAGTGCTCTTCAAATCATTCTATGCGGCCACTATAATTTTGATGCCCACACCAGAAAAAATCAGTTTATTAAAGGAAAATGAGAGACTTATTTTACCCATGATTACAGATGAAAAGTTCTAATAAAATATTAACAAACTAAATTTGACTGTGCATAAAAAAGATAATAAGCTATGATCAAATTGGATTCAGAGGAATTCAAAGATTTTTTGATATTTGCATATCTATACTTTTAATTTACTGCATTAAGAGATCAAATGAGATAAACCATATGACCATATCAATACATGTAGAGAAAAGCCTTTGATAAAATCAGCATCCATTGATGATTTTAAAAAAGCATCTTAACTTGATAAATGATACCTGTGAAAAACAACATTTGAAGATTCAAAATAGTAAATATGTCAATTCTTCCCAAAATGATTTCCAGATTTAATCCAATTCCAAATAAGATCCAAGCAGGATTACTTTGCAGATATAGACGATCTAATTTTAAAATTTATATGGAAAGACAAAAGAATTAAAATAGTGAAGACAAATTTAAAATTTCATGACTTATTGTAGAACAATAGTAATCATAACAATATATATTGGCAAAGGAATAAACGCACAGATCAATGGAAGGGAATAGAGTTTAGAAATGGATCCACATAAATATGGCCAAGCAAATTTTTGACAATGGTAGAAAAGCAGTTCAATGGAAATTTCAAATCAAGAAGCCTTTTTCAACAAATGGAATTAGAACAATTGGATGTCCATATGCAGCAAAGGGATCTTCCTCCTCAGGCTTTATTCAAAATTAACTTAAAAAGTGAGACCAGCTGTCTGGTAAAAACAAGCTCTTTATTGAGAGATAATATTTACATGCCACATTTCCAGTAAAGAATTTTCATCCAGAATCTGTAAAGAATTCTCCACTTCAACAGTAAGAAAGTCAAATAAAACACAGGCAAAGACTTGAACATTTTACAAAAGAGAACATGTGATGACAAATAAGCACATAAAAAGGTGTTCAACATCATCAGATATTAGGGAAATGCAAATTAAAACCACAGTTGCTGTCTATAAGTCTCATGTGCCCCTTCATACCAATGTTGTCTTAGATAGCAAATTCCAAGAGGGCAGGGAATTTAACCTGCCAGGATGGCTAGAATTAAAGAATACTTACAACATCAATGCCTCGTGAGGATACAGAGCAACTAGAACTCTCAGCATTGCTTGTGGGATTGTAAAATGGTACAGCCACTTTGGAAGGCATTTTGGCAGCTTCTAACAAAGTTAAGTGATCCCATTGCTGGGTATGAAATTCCTAAAGAAATAAAAATGTGTTTTTACACAGAAACCTGGACACGAATATTCACAGCAGCTCAGTTCGTAATCACCCCAAACTGGAAACAACACAAACATTCTTCAACAAACGGTGGTACGTTTATACAGTGGAATACAACTCCATAATAATAAAAAGGAATACATTATTAATACATGCAAAGACTTACATGAATCTCAAAACATTATGTTGGAGTGAAGGAGGCCAGTTTCAAAAATGTATGGTTCCATTTCTACAACCTTCTCAAAAAGTCTGATCTCTCACGATGAATTTATATTGTGAGATTCAGTGATTCTCTAAAGGACAAAACTTTGTGATTACCAGGGGGTGGGGTGGAGGTAGAGACGAATGTAGAAGGGCAGTTGGTGGGGCATGGATGATGGGATTATTCTGTGCATAAGGCTGCGTGAATCTATACATGTACTTAAATTCATAGCATGGAACACACACTCACACGAGTCGATTCTACTGTCTTGTCTGCTCCTTTAAAAATAACACAATAGAAGCTAATTATCAGGACGTGTATGGATGATTCTTATCATGCACTTTCTTAATTTATTTTTTTAATTGAAGAATAAATGACATAAATATTGTATTAGCTTCAGGTGTGTCACCTAGTGACTTGGTATTTATATACATTGCAAAATGGTCACTGCAATAAGTCTGGTTACCATCTGTCACCATCCGAAGTTGTTGCAATATTATTGACTGCATTCCCTGTGCTGTTTAAACCCTAAGTCCCTGCAAGTCCCTCATGTGAGCAGAATTTCTTACAGCTCCCAGTAACATTTGTACGATTTCTTCAGTTACACAAAGAAAACATTTGACGAAGTCACAGGAAATAAAATAATGTGGGAACAAGACATGGATGCCTACTACTACCACTTCTGGAAAAGCCTGAAAGGAGTTTTGGGGGGTGGCGCATAAGGATTGCAAGGAAACCAAAGCACCCTGATTTGCAAGTTGGGGAGGAGGGGGACTAAGAAATAGGAAGAGGAGAGATCACAGGCCCCTCCTCCGTGCAGATGTTCTGGCCTGAGGCCACCCTGAGCCAGGAAAGGAGAGACTTAGTGAATGAACTCTGGAGCTCTAATGTTAAACAGGACTCTTGACCACCTAGAAAGGAGGCTATTGTTTGGCACTGAAAGTGATGAAGCTGTGAGAATAGCCAAGAATGTCTGGAGCCAGGGGTATTGCTGTGAAAAAAGCAAAAAGACAACACCTGGAAATCTGTGATGTGACCCCCTGGTGAGAGGACCTTTGGGGCTCTTTATGCTGATGAGATGCTGACCTCTGATGGGACAGGTGCAGCAAAGGGTGGGGGGCCGGGACCTGCTCTGGGATGTCCCTGTCCATTCCCTGCTTGTAGAGGAGCAGGACCCACGGGCAACTCCCCAGCTCAGAGCAGATCAAACCAGCTCCCTCCCTGCCCCCTTGGAATTTACGATCCACAACCACAGCATTTGTGAAAGGGCACGGAAGGCGCATAGACAACTCCGCAACCCTTTCCCATTACAACTGCAGTCTGCGAAGGAAGGATTAAGTGCGTTTGGCAGGAGGAGTGAGTGAATAAGGGAAAAACTTAGATGATGGAATGAGGAGAGCCTGGCAGGGAGCTTGGAAAGGGAGCCTGGGGAGCGTGGGAGGAAGGCTGGCCGCCAGGGAGTTGGGTGAAGACCCTGTTGAGCTAATTGGCCTGCAGGGATGAAAGGCAACTTTTATTCCGGCTGGAATTACTTGATTACTTGCATTGACTGGCATTTGTCATACGCGATTTTCATCCTGAGTAATCCTGTGCATTGGCAGGCGTGTAAAATACAGTTTTTATAGCTTTTTAAGAAAGCACCACTGGTCTATGTTAATAGCAATCAGAACAGCCATACCCTATGCTTTAGAGAATCCATTTTCTGACTTCACAGAGGCAACCAGGCATTACCAGAAGGCTCTCTTTCATTATTGCTTATATTTTTCTTTACTAAACAATCCTGTGTTCTAGCAGAGACCCAAGCAGATCTCTGTATACCCACGTTCACAGCGGCATCATTCATAAGAACCAAAAGATGAAATCCCACCCGAGTGTCGATAGATGAATGGATAAGCAAAGTGTGGTCTATCCATACAACAGAATGTTCTTCAGCCTTAACAAGGAAGGGAATTCTGATATTTGCTACAAGATGGATGAATCTTAAGGACATAAGTGAAATAAGACAGACACGAAAGGGCAAAAATTGTATGATTCTATTTATGGGGTACCTCAATTAGTCAAGCTTCTAGAGACAGAATGTCGGATAGAGATTGCCAGGGGCTGGGGGAGGGGAAAGTTAGTGTTTAATAGGGACACAGTTTCAGTTTGGGAAGACAGAAAGTTCTGGAGATGGATGGTGGGGATGGCCACACAGCAGTGTGGATGCACTTAATGCCGCTGAACTGCATGCTTAAAAATGGTTAAAATGACAAATTGTATGTTATATATTTACCATAATTTTTTTAAAAATCATGTTTTCTAATGGGAAAACACATATCTTTCAGGCACTTGTTTTATTGTTAAAAATTAGTATCACCAAAGAAAAATACATAATACCATCAATCTATTTATGAACCATTTTCATAGTCTATCCTTAACTATTTTTCTCTGTTGCTTATTTATTCAGTGCCAGAATTCGCTTAAAAACTTATTAAGGTACCTGCTGTTTAGTGAATCATCTCATGGCTCCCTTTTCTGCCTTTTTTAAGGTTCTGTTTAGTTCTGTAAAAAATTGTAGCTAGTGGTGGGATATGAAGAAGAAACCTTAAACAATGAGAAAGTTTCTTGTTTCTGTGTCTTGTTTGTGCAAATGTATCTGCGGGGACAGTACAGAAATAATGCTGTAATTCTTTAGCCAACTTCTGAAACTGCTTCATTTCCCTTAAGCGTCTTTTGGGGTGCCGTCTCCCACAAGTTCACTGTCTATAAAGTATTCTTCCGAAGGACCTTCTGCTGATTCCCAGTCTCGAGGTGGGGTCAAGGAGAGGAGCTGGTGGGACCCTTTCCCCACTGACATCTGAGGACCTGCTCAGAGCCATGGGCTGGAAGCTGAGGAATTCAAGATACACAGCACTGCTTTTCCCTCAAGAAGTCCCCGGGGGAGTGGAAGAACCAGATTTGTAGAATAGGCACACAACCAGATAGGTATCTCAGAAAGGTATTTAGACAGTGGCAGGGTGTGGACAGGAGAGGAGGATCAGTAGGTTGAATGGATAAATAAACTGTGGTCCATCCACACAATGGAAGGGTAATCAGTGTTAAAAAAAAATCCCTAAGCTATCACGCCATGAATAGACATGATGGAACTTTAAATGCACAGTAGTACATGACAGGAGTCAATAAGAAAAGGCTGTGTACAGTATGATTCCAACTTGGGCATTCTGGAAAAAGCAAAACAATGAGGACAGTAAAAAGATCAGTGGCTGCCAGAAATTGGGGAGAGGGAGTGATGAATAGATGCAGCACAGAGGATTTTTGGGGCAGTGCAAACGCAAATGCAAATACCCTGTTCCGTATCATAATGGTAGATACAGATCATTGTTTGTCCATTTGTCCAAACTCATAGAATGTGCAACACAAAGTGTGAGCCCTAATGTAAACCTTGGGTTGTGGGTAATTTTGATGTGTCCATGGAGGTCCATCCATTGTTACAAAAGTACCACCACTTGGGGTGGGGGCAGGTTCTTGATAATGTGTGAGATTGTGCATCCAAGAGAAACCTCTAAACCTGTCATTTTTTTTCTGTGAACCTAAATCTGTTCTAAAAAATAGTCTAGTTAAAAAAAAATCCAGTGTTAGGTGTGAGAGAAGGGTAGGACCAAGGATCACCCTGGGTTTCTGGACTAAGAGGTAACTGGGTGGACTGTGACATCATTGGTGGATTTAAGCTCCCAGAGGAGTGTCCTGACCAGAGAAGGTGGAAGTTATCTGAGCGGATCAAAGGCCGTGAGATGCTTTCTGGGGAGCCGGCTCAGAGGGCACAACCTCTTCTATGTAATAGCGCGAAAGCCACTACTATCTTTCAGCGGAACTTGGAGAGCCGGGACTAATGGAGGTGAGGGGAAGTTGGGGTGATCTGACACCTGGGCTGCTCCCTGCTGACACTTAGTGACCCTTGGTAATAAAATCTAATTCCAGGATGACCAGTATTTTCAGGATGGTTATTTGGCAAAGCAGCCGCAGCCAAAACATTTCGACTTCTCTGATTTTAACAACTCAGACCCGTCAGGGAGCTGAGAGCCTTCTCCTTTCATCTGCAGTGAAAAAGACCTACTTAATTAGGTGAGCAGTTAGAGCTGCAGACTATTTCAGGTTTGCTTTACAGAAGCACACTGCTCTCTGCAAAGAGTTGCATGTCATTTGCCAAAAGGGAAATAACAAATTCCGGAATGTCCCCCTTTGCTAAGGACCCCTGTGTGAGAGTCTCACTGCCAAGTAGCATGATACATTTTTTCCCTGGGACGTGCTTCCATGTGAATAGAATGGGCTCGATAGGGATCTTTCACATGTGCTCACATGAAGACAGTCTGTGTGTCAAGTGCCAGCTGGACAAAAGGTGCGGGGCAGGAGGGAGAAGGACCAGCATCTGCACGGTTACTCCCATCCCTCTTGCACTGGAGGGAAATCCCACCAAGCAGCTGTGTCTTGAGTTGAAATGAAAATATGAGAAGAGATGCCAAAAAAGGTTAGACATTTCCTAAAGTTTGTCCCAAACAATGTGGTGCAACTGTAGGTGGTTAGGGAACCCCAGAGGCTTATAAACCAAGGTGACCCCTGTGAGGAACACCGTGATTCATTTTGTGCAAAGGTTTCTGGCCAACCTTAATGAACAACAAAGACCTCAACAAAACGGCCCCGCAAAGGCTGCAGCAAGTGGTTCCGGATGTATGACGTTAAAAACAGTATAGGAGGGATCCCTGGGTGGCGCAACGGTTTGGCGCTTGCCTTTGGCCCAGGGTGCGATCCTGGAGACCCGGGATCGAATCCCACATCAGGCTCCCGGTGCATGGAGCCTGCTTCTTCCTCAGCCTGTGTCTCTGCCTCTCTCTCTCTCTCTCTGTGACTATCATAAAAAAAAAAAAAACAAAAAAAAAAACAGTATAGGAAATAATGAAATAAGGCTGAGCATCTGTCCGTTTTTAGTTCACTAACCAATATCGCTGGTGTCCTAAGACCAAAAAACAACACTGCTCGTGTGTGTTCGCCAGAGCTGGATTTCTGCAGCATCTACAAAGGACATGGTGCTCCATGTTCTCGGGCTTCAGGTCCACTGACAAATCCATGACAAGCCATGGTTTCCCTCTCATGCAGGCTCTTTCCACCACCTCAAACCAGGCAGTGCTGTGAAGAAGAGAGGACCTGGACTCCAGGTTCCAGAATGTGATTCTATTATCACAGGACCTACTTGCAGGACAATGAAGGCACGGTTGCATACATCGTAGGCCACTTCTGGTCCTTGAAAATAAAAATGAAGAGTCTTGATTAGGGGAAAGCATTTTTAAATCACAAGAAAAGGCCTCTTTACATGTACTACGATGGCCATCACCAGCATCACGGCTGTTGGCCAGGATGGGGAGAAACTGGAACCCTTGTGTATCGCTGATGGGAATGTAAAGTGATGCAACCACTTTAAACAACAGCTTGGCAGTTTCTTAAGCTACACATAAATTTGCCATAAGACCCACGAATGCCATGCTTAGGCATTTAAGGAAAATGAAAACATATGTTCCATGTGAGGACACAGACATACATGTTCAAAACAGCATTATTCACAATAGCCAAAAAGTGGAAACAACTCTGATGTCCATCAAATGGTGAATCTCTGTGGAATGGAATACTATCCATGAGTACAAAGGAATGAGGTACTGATACCTCATAACATAGATGAACCTCAGAAAAACTGAATTAAGTGCAAAGAACTAGGGGAGAAAGATACCTATTGAACGATTCTATTTATATGAAATGTTTAGAAAAAAACAAATGTGTGGAAGCAGACTCATGGTCACCTGGGGCTGGGGCTGGGAACAGGCAGTGAAGGTAGACAGGCAAGAGAGATCTTTCTGGGGTGATAGACATGTTCCAAACTGGATGTGGTGATGGTTGCACAATTGTAAATTTACCAGAAGTCATTGAATTATATGGCTAAAACTGAGGAGAGTTTATGCATGTAAATTATGCTTCAATAAATCTGTTAAAGACTAATGATGCTGACTGGAACCCAGTAATCTGAGACCACATGGGCTGGAGGATGTCTGGTCTAGCAGGCTGCCCGCCCTTAGAATAGAAGGAACTGTTTGCCCTCTTTATATGGGCAAGAGCCATTGTCCCCAGTTTCTGGGGGGATGACAAGAGATTTCCTCTGGCCCCTGGAAGATGACAGACATGAAACAGAAAAAAACGATATAATTCTGTGGCTTGGCCCGCAACCCCTCCATCACCATGGCTCACAGCCCATCCTTTTCAGGGTCACTGTGCATGCTTGGAGTGCAACACCTAGCAGGTGGTCCTGGGATCAGCAGGGGTTTGGTAACAACAGCTGAGGGCCATCTTTTGGCAGGGACCCTTGGGGGTCCTGGGTGGCCAGCGGGCATGGGGAAGGGCAGAGAAGCAGCATATCCTCCTGCAGAGAATCCCATGTTGAAGAATAACTGTTTTCACCAAAGGAGGGCTGAGACCCTGCTCTTTCACCTCTACATCTTTGACACCAAAGTAGTGGCACTTATAGAATGAATGAGTGAATGAATGAATGCATGAACTCCTACCATGTTAAGCATTATTACAGAACAATGAGCAAGACTGTGAGATCACAGAAGATGAAGAACTTGCACTTCTAAAGTGGTTCAGGGTAGCCCAGGCCTGTAGTTCTCGGATGTCTAGCATCACAGCAGCTGATGAGACCAGAAGCTTCGGATACCAGAATTCTGAGATTGGCTTCTCCTGCAGTGATTCATCTTAAATAACAATGCCTTTTTTTTTTTTTTTTTTTTACTATCTCTCTTTGTAATGGGCGGTTGTCTTAAAATCAAATTAGGAATTTGACATAAAAAATAAAAGCACCTGTCCTTCCTCCATCTGGATATAATACTGTAAACAATTTGGTGTCTCTTTCCATCAGTTTTTGTGTACATGCAAAAATATGTGGTTTGGATTTTTAAAAGGTGCCCCGGATGGGACATAATGTTTTGAAACCTGCTTCTTCATTCAGTGACATCTTATAAGCGTCTGTACCGGTCAAGACTCTTTCCATCATAAATGACAGAAAACCAGCACATGCTTGCTAAGCCACAAAGGGGCAACTGAAAAGTCAGGTGCTCACATCAAGTCCTCAGGAATCCTTCCTGGAGGCTGATCATTCTCCTGCAGGTTCTTCCTGGGTGGTCTCTGGTGCCTGCATCCACAGACCCTGACCACCTGGGGGTGGGGGGAGAAGCTCTCTCTTTCCCACCAGTTCCAACAAGAACAGAGTCCCCTTGTCTCTTGGTGGCCCTTTGGGGCTCCACCCCTCTGTTTGGGGAAGGTGCCTGCTGTCCTCAGCAGGCTCCCCTGCCACTGTCTGTAGACATCAACCCTGGGGACTGAGAAGGAGAGGGCTGATTCCCTGAAGAAATGTGGAGTGTGTGCTGACAAGGGAGGGGAAAGTGGGAAGTTCTTCTCTGATCCCTCCCCTGTCAACATAGACTTCACGTCCCAGGTTCTGGTGATGGCATATGTTTTCCACTTAGGGGTGAAGGAAGCTTATCTAACCGATCCCTACTATCCACATTGGGGTTTCTTCCCACTTGTTATTATTATAAAGTGTATTGTAAGGGAAATCCTGATGCATCAGCCTTGCCCAGTGCATTCAAGAATGCTGTATTCTAAGTTGTGGTAAAATGGTTATTGAGCTTTATAAACCATATGATCTGAGGACTCTAGGCAAGATCGTAATTTTTTTTTTTTTTTTTAACCATCCTAACTTCTATTCCTTCACATTCTGGAACCCTGGCCTCTGGTTGTAAAGGATTCCTAGAGATACCTAAACCCTGATCCCCAACCCAGGCTGGCTCAGATACAGGATCGCCTCTCCTTCCTCTCCAAACGCAACTTGCATTTTAAAACTAGGGCTGATCTCACTTCAGATAAGAGCAAAGTAAGTACATGGATTCAGGAAAATCCAAATGATAGTGCCGTTTGCCTTTCTGAAGTGTGGAACGTATTTGAGGAGAGATTTATTGGAGTCGGAAGTCTGACTGTCCATTCTTTTCTTCACACTTACCCTCCCTCACCCCACAACCTGATAACAAGTGAACAGAAACACGCCGTCTTCTGAAGGGTGGCCTCCCCTTTTCTGTGGTTCCCCATCGGGCAAACATGGCAGCCACTGTTGGGATGGGAAACAGAGACAGATAGTAGGAAGGCATGAGTTAAAATCTTGTTCCAATGATAACTTTTGCAAATGACTGGTAAGACAACAAAATGTGTGAAACTTTCTTGGCCTGTGGCAGGATATGTCAACAAACAATTGTGATACATATAGAACATTTTACATTCTCACTTCTAGAGAGGACCAGAAAACCAGCATCAAAACAGGAATTGATCTCAAGCCTAGAAGCAGGTGAGTGGCCTCTAACACTGTCACTGCCACTAACAGGTCCTATAAAAGAGGTCATGCCCTTTTCTATGAAATACTCCATAGTGGCATTCACACGATCCACCTGCCAGGTTGCTCAGAGAATACTATAAGCTAATGTATGTGAATATATCAATTACTATATTAAAAACAGGCATATTTGTCGTTATCCAAGTCCTTTTAGGAAGAAAAATATTTTTACAAGCTCAATGTATATGGAAATGTAGCAGAATCATGCACTAAGAAACCTGTCTGTCTAGTATAATCAAAGTCGGAAAACTATAGAATTTTATCTTTTTTCCCCCTAGTAATGGCCTATAAGTGAAAATGCTCATATTTTTTCTTGGTGACAAGTTCAACTGTCAATAGATGAGTTCAGAACCCAAAGGATATGTTCAAACATATTCCTAACCCTGTGATGTGCTGGATTGCTCAATTTAGCCTCAGGAAATCAGAAAGAAATATTTATGTGTTCAAAGAACTTTTTCAAGAAGAATTCCATGGAGAATCTCAAAGTTTTCTGACCTTTCACTCCTTTCTTCAGCAAATAGATATTCCTTTGTATTGGGTACCAGATGAGGTGCTGGGATTACAACATAAAATGAGACAGTGCTTAGCCTCAAGTAGCCTCCAATCTAGTGGAAGAAATAAATGAACTAATACAGTCTAGTCTAACTTCTTATTTAAAATGAGCAAACCCTGATCACATGCTGCATTTCCTCCTCTCCGTGGGTGCCTGAGGCCTGGGCACAGGGCATGGGTCCTGGACTCTAGGACAGGGTGGCCTGTCATCTGCTTGCAGACCTTTCTCTCGGGTGGCATGTGGAGCAAAATTTCCATCTCCTTCAAGTCAGAGGAAAACCACTCCGTGTGAATGCAGCATGGCCAGAGGGATCGCTGTGCCCAGCCATTTCTAATATTATGGCTCATTTTCATAGTTCAGGTAAGGGAGTAGGTGGAAGTAGTTCTTGGATTTCACAAAATTTTTTTAAGGAGTCAGAGCCTATTCAAATCAATCTGATGTGAAGCAGGCGCCGGGCCAAGCCACTCCCCAGCTCTGCCCATACCCCTATTCCTGACCTGCGGTCCCCCTGCCAACCCCACGAAGGCTGCCAGTCATTCTGAATCATGCAGCACAATTGCAGAGACGTGCTGATGGCACCAACGTGCAGTAGGCAGGGCTTCTGGGAGATGAGACCTAACTTGTTTTTCTTGGTTCATGAAGCCAAAGCTTCACATTCTGTTGTTAACGCAATTATGGATGTATTTGTTTGTTTTTTGCAGCTCTAGGGGAATATCTTTAGCATCAAGGGGTACAGCTGGCCTATGAGTCACCTATATGTGAATACCCCAAAAAGCCCCCTTTAGACAGGTAATTCAATAGCTTCATGCCCCTGCATGAGGCCCCTGGGGGACAAAAGGTTTGGGGGGCTGAGCTCCGGTGGACTTCAGTGCCATCCACCTCTCCATGGCTTTGTGCAGTGTGCAAACTGTACAGCAGGATGGCAGCCTCCATCGTCCTGCATTCTGAGGATTTTATTTTGGTCTAGCAAGTACTGTAACTTCTGTGTTAAAACAATGCTGAATATTTAAAGGATCTCTTTATTGTGGGGTTATAATTTTGTTCTTCCGTTTCTTCTTTATAAAACGCCAAAAGAAGTGTGATTGACATTTTTAAAACCTTAACAAAAGTAAAAGCTACCTTTGCAAATCACAATGTTGTTAACTCTGATTTCAAGTTCTGTTTTCCTCCTGTGATTTTGATCCCAAGGTTGTAAAGGATAAGTGATCACACGTCTTTACCTCATTTTTCCTTCTTTTCCTGCCCCAGAACTCCAGATTCTTGGGAAAAGGAATCGACTTTGCACCATCGGGTCAAGATTTTAGAGCAATAGCCTCTGATGTCTTCCGGGCTCCACAATTATTTTGAAATGATATGGCCAGCTTACCAAAATCCTCCCAGCAGGGCTTCTGTTGGGGTGTACCCTGGGAAGCAGGGTGGCAGTGGCAGGAGAGGGACTCTGGCTCACATCACTGCTATCTAAGTGACCCCCAGATCTGAGTGTCTGTTGCATCAGGGAACACTGGCCCTATACCTAAAGTGCTCACTTGGTGGCCTCTGTTATTTTGATGTTTCACAATTTCTAGAGACTTCTACCAGCAAGCCATGAAGGTTAAACGGTAAGTTGCAGAATGTGCAAGGTTAAGAAGCCAGTTCCCCAGGGATGATCACTGAGTGCTTTATCAGGCTGGAGTAGTTCCTGTTATTCCTACACCCAGGAATGGAAATTCGGTTACAGACCAGGCAGGAGGGTGATCTGGGCTGGAAGGGAACCAGCGAAGAATAAGCTTTCAGGGATCCCTGGGTGGCGCAGCGGTTTGGCGCCTGCCTTTGGACCAGGGCGCGATCCTGGAGACCCGGGATCGAATCCCACATCGGGCTCCCGGTGCATGGAGCCCGCTTCTCCCTCTGCCTGTGTCTCTGCCTCTCTCTCTCTCTCTCTCTGTGACTATCATAAATAAATAAAAATAAAAAAAAAATTAAAAAAAAAAAAAAAGAATAAGCTTTCACAGCGAATGCATGAGCTACCCAGGGGGTGCAGCTTCCAGAGGCCTTCAGCTGTGGCAGTTCACCTCCTAGGACACCACCCACCTCGGACCCTCCTTAGAGAAGAAAGCCTTCCAGGGAACAGAGGAGCAGCCCAGGGTGGGGTGGAGAGGGCTGGCAAGAACCAGAGACAGCTC
Organism: Vulpes vulpes; assembly: GCF_048418805.1. Classification (NCBI taxonomy): domain Eukaryota; kingdom Metazoa; phylum Chordata; class Mammalia; order Carnivora; family Canidae; genus Vulpes; species Vulpes vulpes. Next base: position 54,215,479 of record NC_132784.1, on the reverse strand, counting down.
TGTCGGCTGAGGCGCCCGCCTATTTCATATAACGACTGGGATTTGAACATGGAAGCTGCCCCCCCAGATGATGTTACAAATATACATAAATACAGATTTAGCGGCGTTTAGTGAACGCTTGCTCCCCCCCCCCCCCACCCCCAGCCAGGGTAAGCGGAAACGTTTCAAGAGTGTGGCACTGGCCGTCCCTGGCGTCCTCTGGCATCCTGGGCCACGCGGTGGGTTAGGAGGCTGCCCGGGAAGTGTATGTGTGTGGGGTGTCGCCGAGACGTCCGCAAGGTCCCAAACCCTGGCTCTAGGCACGCTGCGGGGGGCGGGGGTCACCCCCGGGAGGGCCCGGAGGAGACCCAAGTTGGTTTCAGAGGAGAGAGGAATCTCGGAGAGGGGTCAATGGGGGGGTAGACTGCAGCCGAGAGCACCCGGGCTGCGGGGTCTGTAGAGAGCTCGGGCTCGCCGCCCAGAGAAGGGGGCGGAGGTCTTGTCTGGATTAAGGGTGTGTTATCAAGGGGGCCGGGAGAATGACCGGCGGGCGGGGCGGGGCGGGGCGGGGCGGGGCGGGGGCTTTTAAATCTACGCGGGTTCTGCGGGTTCTGTTTGGGAGGGGACTGGTCTTCTTGGGGGAAAAAGGTGCAAAAAAAAAAGTGGGAAAGGTGGTGGGAGCGGCGGGTGGAGCAGGGCGCGCGGCCCCTGCCCGGCACCGCTACCCGGTGGGCGCGCGGCCCCTGCGCCCTGCCCCCCCCCCCCCCCCGGCCGCCGGGCTCCCCCTCCCCCGCCGGGCCGGCCGGGCCGCGGAGCCGCCCCGAGAGCGCGGGGCGCGGGCGGCGGGGGATGGCGCGGAGGCGGCCGGGGCGCTGCGGGCGCTGCGGGCGCTGCGGGCGCTGCGGGCGCTGCGGGCGGCGCGGGCGGTGCGGGCGGGGCGGGCGGGGCGCGCTGCTGGCCTGCGCTGCGTGCACGGCGGGCTGGGTGCTGGCGGCCGCGCTGCTGCTCCGCGCGCACCCGGGCGTCCTCTCCGAGCGCTGCACGGATGAGAAGAGCCGGCGCATCCTGGCCGCGCTGGTAGGTCCCGGAGCGCGGCGCCGGAGCGGGGCAGTCGGGCGCGGTCGTGGCACCGGCGGTGGCGGGGGGGGGGGGGGGGGACACGGCGCGCGGGATGCCCGGCGCGTGCGACCCGCTCTCTTGCCGGCGAGTCCGTGGGCGCGCGGAGGGGTCTCTCCCTGTCGCCAAAACTGGTCCTTTGTCCCAAGACTGCTCCTGCCCGACTGCTCTCCCGCAGCCCCCGCGCCCCCGCGCCCGCGCCGCGCCCGGAAAGTTTGCGGGTCTGCTCCGGGCGTCCCGGCCGTGCCCTCGCTCAGCGGCGGTTCCGGGAGTCCAGCCCGGGCGCGCCTCGCCAAGCCCCGCGCAGACGGGTGCAGGCGCCCGTGACCCCGCGCGGCCGCCGGGGCCCCAGGCAGAGCGCGCCCGGGGAGGGGGCCCGGCAGGCGGGGGCCGAGGGTCCGGGCCGGGCGGGCAGCTGCGCCGCGCACTGGGCGCGATGCTCCTCGGCCTCTCCGTTTGGTCCGCAAGATCATGCGCTTTAGGAGCCTGGGATAAAGGTAGGAGTCCCCGAAAGGAAAGCCGAAGAGGTGAAGACAGGGGCAACCACGAGTATTCGCTTCCTAAGACAGTGACCATCCATCGAAGCATTTGCTGTGAAAAATGATCTGTTTTCTAAGAAATCCTCAAAAAACGATGGGACGTGCACAGTCCAATTGCTTACGTATGAGTGGGGTTTTTGAGATTGTAGGTTTTCAAAATTTCATAGCCTAAAAATTAAAAAAAAAAATTAAGTGAGATTGGAAGGATTAAAGAAGTGAGTGAAACATACAAACTAAAAGAAATGACATTCCCTAATTGAGTCTGACGTCTGTCATTGTGAACTGATCATAATGCCAGTGGGACCCTCATCAATGATCCCCTCCATCCTATCTCTCAGTCATCTATTATCAATCATCTATGGACTGTGACACTGAAGTTCTATCAAGTTTTCTTTACCTTGCAACAATTCATCAACTTTCTCAGCTACCCATACAAAAATTCTCTTTACGAGGCTTTCCCCACCTCTGTTTTTGGGGGACTGATTGACTAATTTTAATGAAGGAAAATAGCTTTTTCTCCAGGCTGGAATTCCAGCTTTTCCCCAGGATGGAATACCTGTTTACAAAAGTAATATAATCTTTTACATTAAAATAAAAATGCTATTTTCATTTATTTATCTTTGGTGAAGTGGGAAAAGGACTAATGGAAATTATATGGCCTAATATAATTTAGGTAATTGCTAATCATAACTTTCCCAGCATTCTAGCTCATAAATTAAACCCGATTCTGGTTAGAGGCTCTACCAATATATCTCTAATGGCAGCCAGCTGGGGTTGTTTTGAGTCTGACGTGAAGCTGAAGATATGGGCTCTGCTTCCGAAGGCTCCCAATCTTGCCTATTGCCAAAAGAACAATTTGAAATACTGCCTCTGTCTATCTTCCTGGAGATCATCTGGTGTTGTCTCTGTGAACAGATTTTTTGAGGAGCGTCATCTGGACACCCTGTTCAAGGCCGTTATTCCTCACAAGTGCTCAGGGCTTGGCTTTCTCTCCCTCTCTCCCTGCCTCGTCCCCTTTCACCTTCCCCATTCTGGATTTGTGGGTGTTCGCTCTGCCCAGCACCCTGGCTCACTGTGTTCCAGCACTCTGTGAACTAGTGCGGGTTTGAACAGCACCTCGGTCTGCACAACCCAGGCGCTGCTGGGCCCTGGCTGCCACGCAGAGGCTGGCATTGTAGCCGCCCAGGACTCAAGCTGAATCGACCCTCTGTCTCTAGGCTCCCAGGCACTTTCAATTCATTCTGCCTGGCTTTTGTCCTAAATAAGAAAACTGGCCATGATTTTCCTGACTGCTCTCCAGACCCTCATTAGCTTTCCCTCTGAATACCAAGCACAGAGGGCGTCACTGCAGCGGAGCCAGAGAGAGCCCTCTCCCTCCCCGGCAGAGCCAGGGGGAGCCCTGAACTCCTGCTGGTGTCTTGGGCCTCGAGGTGACAGGTACCACCGGTGGCCCAGGGGGAGCCTGTAGACACAGGTGCAGAGCTTCAGGAGCTGGGAGCCGGGCCTGCTGGCACCGCCTCACGCGGCACCCCGGCTGCCCAGGGAGCTCAGCACACTTCGTGGCCCTGGAAGAGGAGAGAGTTGGAAGGGCCAACAGGACTTTTTCCAAGGAGTTGAGCCCTGGACCTTCTAGCTTTGGATTTTTTGAGTCAGACTGCTGTGCTCCTTTGTGCTGTGGCTTCTCAGCCCATCTCATATTCAAGACATCTGTAAGCCATCTTTGACTTCTCTGTATGGTTTCTAGAGCCCTTCCTTTCTAGTGAGCTGTGTCAGGGCCCATCCCAGGCTGGTGAGGGTTACACTCACCAAGCCTGGCTCCCGGTTCTGCAGGCAGAGCTTGTCACACAGAGGCAGAGAGATAGATGCTGCTGCTGTGCTGTGCTGACTCTGGGCAGGCCCTGGGCTATGTAACTTTCCCTGTGTTTGTTCACTTCATCCCCTCAGTAACCTCTGCGAGGGATGCGCTTACATGATCCTCATGCCACAGATGGCATGAGCCTCAGAGAGGTAGCGTCATTTATCCTGATTCACACAGTTGGTATGTCGTGCAGCCAGTATGAGACTCCTGTCCAGTGTGACAGTAGAGACTCCGTGACAATAGGTGGCTTCCCCAATGATAAAAACCCTGAGTAACAATGAGGTATTTTTAATCCTTCCACCACACATCATTTTCAGGGCATCTCAAAAATATGCTCACAGGCTCTGTTAGTCAGAAGGCTTAACTCCCTTTTGGCTCTTTAGGTCTTGATGTGATTTAATTTAGTTGCCTCCAGTGGAGATTGCTTTTTCATAGGGCAGGCTTATCTTTCTTTGCTGTGGTAGAAACCCGTGGCCCCAGGGGGACTACAGCATCCAGAAAGATTTTGTAGCAGGGAATGACTCTATTTTCCTGAGTGCTCTGGCCATGTTTGTAATGCGTATCTTCTAAGCCATCCAGGGGCCAAGAGGGGTTGCACAGTAGACTGGCTAAATGCTCAGAGATTCTGCAGTGCACAGCTAACTGCTCAGGAAAGGAGTTCTATCCTGTGCTATGTTGCTCACCACCTAGAGACTTCATGCTCCTTAAAAACAAAAACAAATACACAAAAGGAAACCCAGCCCTTAGGCATGACCTTTGAGACCCTGTCAACAGTTTCCCAGACTCAGTGGACAGGTTTTGTTTTTGCCTGAGAACCATGATACAAGCTGGAAAGATTCTAGGAACAGCCGCTAAGACATTCCTACCAGAATTGAGAATTCTAGGAGTGTGCGTTTGTGTGCATGCAGACAGTCTGGAAACACAAATCCACCCTGAGTTTAAGTAATTAAAAAAATGCCAGTCAACTTCAAGGAGACTTTATTAACTTTTTTTTCAGTTTATTTTAAAACATGGTACCTGTGGATTTTGTATGCCTACACATTCGGGCACAGAAGTGCACGTGTCTTCATGCTGGCAGCTCCTCCTTGTATTCAGAGAAAAGTGATTTTAAACACGGAGTTAAAGTGCATAAACCACTTTTATTGAGTTAAAACATAGCTACTTCAGGAGGATGTGCTGGTCATAAAATAAGTTCACTATTGTCTCTACCATGATGGCAATTTTTAATTAGCTCATAAACTTGTAATTTGTATTTTAAATTCACTGTTTTGTTAAAAAATGCTAGGTGAATTCTCCCTGTTTAGGAGGCACAGACATGCAAAAAAAATCCTGCAGACTCACTCCAACACTGGTAACCAGCATAGCTGCAGTGGGTGAATTTTACGTTCTGTAAGAGAGTAGGAACTGAAATGCCAAAAGCACATCATCCAAAAGGATGGTGACGAGAGCAGCTCTGTAATCACCACACCGTGTATACCCTGCTCTAGTGTAAACTACCCGCTATGACGAACGAGGTGACGGGGTACCAGAAGTTTGGTCATAAACCTGAGACCTCCCCTATGGTAGCTGGCAGGCCCTCTGGGGTTCTGGGCACCTTCCTCCACTTGGGGCCTTCCTGATGCACGACATTGCACCCCATAAACCATGCAGGAGGAGCACTTATACCTTAATGTGTTAAGCTTCAGAAAGACACCCCAAATAACATTCCCCTCCAAAAGTGATAGGCTCTATGATCAATTCGATGATGATACCATTGTTCAAAATATCTTGTAACTCCTGTTGGGAATTGCCATCCAAATTTGCAGGGGCAAAACCATATAGATTTTAATTTGATTTAAACTCAATATCATCAATGCAGGATAGTTTTGTAGAAAACACTGTGCTGTGGGGAGCTGGTGGGAGAGAGGACAGTGCAAGTGAGTCTGTCGGACTGGGAGCTGGGGGTGGAGGACAGAGATGAGGATCCCCTGGGGAAGGTGGGTTGTCCCCTGGGGAAGGTTGATCTGGCTCTTGCAGGGTAGAAGCATTTTTATCTGGCAGTGACATGGCAGTTTTTCATAGGACAGCTCAGTCTGTCACACACAGTTACTGGTACTAACTGTGCTTTCCAAGCCCCTGAACACACCAGGCTACTTTGCAACTCTGGCTCTTTGCACAGCTTGTTTCCTGCAGTGGAACTGCCCCCCCCTGCCCTGCATCTGCTAGGCACACTGCAATTAGGCTTTCAAAATTGGGCTCAGGTGCATCTGTCCAGGAACAGGATTCCCTGCCCACCGCACCCCCTTCCGCCCTCCCCCCTCCCGCACCCCCTCTGCCTTCTAATGGCCAGGGCTGCAGAGGGTAGGAGAGAAGTAGCATCCACTGAGACAACCCGGTCCTCTGTATCTATGACCTTGGTTGACCTTCACAGGTCTCCTGTGACCCTGTATCAGCATGCTACAGACCTGGGCAGAAGCCACCAGCTCCTAGGTCTGCAGAGATGGGAGGCAAACCCGGTGTGCCCAGTGCCAAGTGTGGCTGTGAACCTACCCCTGTACAGGTCATACTCAGCTCTCATTCATGAGTTTGGAAGGCAACCACCTCTGTTCTGTGAGCACATAGGCCAGGTTAAGTTGAGAGAGATACTTTGTTGATTTGAAGGTGGCCAGGTGTGGCCCAAGCAGCAAGGCCTTGTCCATTCCCGGTCCCAGAGGAGTGGAGCTGTCTTATGAGCCCACAGTTGTCTCTCCTGTGGCAATTTCAGCCACAGTTAGGGATGAAAGTAAAGGCCCTGGGCTGTCGTGATCGATGCCTCCATAGTCCCCGCTTACAGTGTGGTGGACCCCGTCTGCCTCTTCCCTTCTTACCCTGGCTTCTCCCAGGATTCTGAAGCTCTCGGCTCAGGACTCACCTCCTCCCACCAGACCGGTTCTGTCACCTGCTTTTCTTTTCCTGTTCTGTACTTCATACAAAAGCACTTTTTATTAGACTTTAAATGTGACAACACTCCAAAAATGTCTATGGAATTGAATCAAATGATTTGAAATCATGCAAAAAGGAATTTGGGGGCTTTATAAGGACTTTTTTTTTTTAAAAGATTTTATCCATTTATTCATGAGAGACCCAGAGAGAGAGAGAGAGATTGGCACAGAGACCCAGAGAGAGAGAGAGAGAGAGATTGGCACAGAGACACAGGCAGAGGGAGAAGCAGGCTCCATGCAGGGGGCCCGAAGTAGGACCCCATCCCAGGTCTCCAGGATCACGCCCTGGGCTAAAGGCAGGCATTAAACCTCTGAGCCACTCAGGGATCCCCGAAATTTTCTTAAAAATGTTTTTTGATCTGTTTTACTAAAGAAATGTGAGACTCTGCGAATACAAGATAGAGTAGGAAAAAAACTACCAACAAGGGAAGGGAAATGAATGCCCCCCCACATTATTTCCATCATTCATATCTTTTTTGCTCCTGCTTATCTAGAACACTTCACCTTTTCATCCCCACCTTCCCTCTGAGAATATTCTGAGAGGTCTCCGAGAGCCTGAGTCAGCTGCTATTTCTTACAAGGGGCAAAATGGAAGCAATTCTGAGCAGAGAGTGAGTGACTCAAAGGGTCCTGATCTTTTCAACACTCATTTCTTGACCCCAAAGCTTGGAATTAAAAGGATGGCATTTTACCAGCATTGTGTTACGTTAAATTGCAAGATGAACACAGCATCACGTGTGTTTAACGCAGTTTTGTGGGTGTTCATTAACACAGCTTAATCACGGGGGTCTGTTTGCCAAAGACAACAAGGCAGCCCAGCAACAAGGTGGCATTCCCAAGCTCCAGGTCAGATTCATGACCACGCACATCCTTGTGTTTGGTCAGTGTGACACCCCCACCACCCAAGGTGATAATACTAAGATTGAAAGCCCCCAGAGGAGAGATGGCTCCTGGGAGCCTCCTTCAGCAGAAAGCCTCAGGATCAGGTGAGATGGTGTGACCTGGGTCTCTCCGGCTCTTGTCCAGCTAAGGCCTGAAATGGTCCCGAAATTCCAGATACTTGTTTTAAGAACTAGGAGTATTTCTTTTTAATAAGCATTTTGGGGGCAGCCTGGGTGGCTCAGCGGTTTAGTGCTGCCTTCAGACCAGGGCGTGATCCTGGAGACCTCGGATGGAGTCCCACGTCGGGCTCCCGGCATGGAGCCTGCTTCTCCCTCTGCCTGTGTCTCTGCCTCTCTCTCTCTGTCTCTCATGAATAAATAAATACAAAAAATAAGCATTTTGGTAATGCTTGCTTGGAACAATTAAACTAGAGTATTTAGAAAGGTCCACAGTCCTTTTTCTAACACTTGGGGACCAGGCATGTTTTTTGAAGTCAGGCTTTTCTGGGCATTAGAAAAATAATATGAATCATTTACTTTATATGTTGCATATGAAGCAGAACCAGTAATCAAATGAATCATTCTGCAGTGTAAGGTATGGAAATTCACACCGAGTTGAATACATTCAGACTACAGACTTGCAACTTTTCAGTTGGGCTTTGGTACCACATGAGTCTCAATGAGTCATGAAAAAGTTGTAGTTTTCAGAGCTTTTAGGAGTTTGGAATTGTTCATATACCCTGGCACTGGAAGTATGTTGTCTGACTTTGAGCTGCTTATGATACAAAGGGGGCCAGCATGAAGGGACCAGAGTGTCTGGAAAGCGTGCAGTCATATAGCTGGCCATTGTTGGAGGGCCATGTTGTGATGCCTTGTGCTTGAATAAATGAATGGTTTTCACATACTTTTCTCAGTCCGCCTGTCCAAAAACCGAGCAAGGGAGGCAGACAGGTGATGCAGGGAGGGAGTCAGAGGCTCAGAGCGGTGGAGTAGTTTGCTCAGGATATCACGGCAGAGCCAGGCCAGGGTTGGAGCTTTGTGACTCTTGGCCACATCCCATGGTCTCTACTGCTCTTCAGCTGCAGCTGGTCACTCAAGGCACTTGTAGCGCACAAGATAGAGTGAAGGAAACAGCGTGGTGGCTTCCCTTTGTCTTACCATCTGGTGAGAACGAAGGGGAGCCCCTGTCTCCTGTGCTGCAGAACTTCTAGGAAGAAAAGACACATCTGTGGGGGAACAGATGAAGGGAAGCTCCTAATAACAATGGGGTTAGCAGTTTAGGTTTCCTGAAATTTTTTTTTAAAGATTTTATTTATTTATTCATGAGAGAGGCAGAGACACAGGCAGAGGGAAAAGCAGGCTCCATGCAGGGAGCCTGATGAGGGACTCGATCCCAGGGCCCCGGGATCACGCCCTGAGCCAAAGGCAGATACTCAACACTGAGCCACCCAGGTGCCCTTAGGTTTCCTGAAAAATTAAAAAAAGAACAGAGCAACAATGCTCCATTTCACTTTATTCTGCTCTAGCTCTGCCCTCCCTCCTGTCCTCGTCCTGGCAGGACCAGCAGCCAGGGCCTGGCTTGACTGTCTTCTCAGGGATGTTTATAGGTGGTGGTTGTGTGTGTGGGAGTCACTGGGTCCCCTTGTGTGGCACCCATCCTGAGAGCTGCTGAAGCTTAGGAGAAAGCCCATCTGAGGGCCCCCGGACCCTCCTCCCCGCCGCCAGGCACCCAACATGCCCTTCACTTCCAGAAGGGCTCCTGTGTTCCGAAAGCTGTTGTTGGTGACACAACCAGCCACGAGGCCTCTTCTAACTCCTGTGTCCTATAGAGGATGCTCCTCTGAACCCCTGTAGTCCTTCCAGATCCCCTGGCCTTATAGGCCACACCGCTTGGTGTCACAAACAGCAGGCCGAAGGGCTGCCTGCCCAGAGGGTCGTTGCCGTGGCTGGCCCTGGCACCAGGTGAGGCTCGCTGGGGACCCACCTTCCAAGGTGTGACTTGGCCGTTCAAGTCTCCCCAGGGAGGCCGGGTGGTGGGGCCAGCGTCGAGATCCTGGCCTGGCCAGCCCTGCCTCTGCAGCTGAGGGAAGTGACACCAGCTGGTGAAAGGCCTTTCCGGCATCACATGGCCAGAATGGGGACGGGGTGGGGGGGCCCCACATCTCACCGGGCCTCCTGATCCTGAAGACCTGGGCCTGCTTAAATAATGTGATAAATATAAAACACTCTTTGAATGATTCCACTTAATTACTCAGCCCATGACGTTCACACGCGTGGGGTTTGTCTCAACAGCTGCCAAGGAGCATCTGCGTGCAGGGACCCACCTCTCCCTGCCCAGTGACCACTCGGCCCCTCCCGCCTTGTGACCCACTGTTCCCTTCCTTCCAGTGCCAGGAGTACCAGGGCGGGGTGCTGGTGGGCGACCTCTGCGAGGACCTGTGCGTGGCGGGGCAGCTGCGGTACCAGCGCTGTCTGTACTACGAGCGGGGCAAGAAGGTGCTGCAGGCTACCTGGCGCGGCCGGCCCATCATCCTCAAGTCCAAGGAGGAGGCTTTCTCCAGCTTCCAGCCGCTCAGCTTGCCCGAGGACGCGGCCGAGGAGGGCGGCCCGGACGCCCTGGAGGCAGAGCTGCACCTGCTGGTGGCCGGCGAGGTCAGGAACGCCCTGGGCCTGGAGCTGTCGGGCGGCAGCCTGGGGCCGCTGTGGCCGGGGCGGCGCGGCCGGGGGCGGCGGGGCCAGCTGGCCAGCCTGTGGGCCCTGCTGCAGCAGGAGGAGTTCGTGCTCTTCAGCCTCCTGCAGGACCTGAGCCGGCACGCCCTGCCCGTGCTGGGCTCCTGCGGCCACTTCTACGCCGTGGAGTACCTGGCCGCGGGCAGCCCCCGCCACCGGGCCCTCTTCCCGCTCGAGGGGGCCACGGGGGTCCCCCGGGGCGGCCGGGGCCAGGCCAGGGCTGTCAGCGACATGGCGCTCAGCTTCCTGGACATGGTGAGCCACTTCGAGGATGACTTTGCTTACCGCCTGCACCTGTGCGATGTCAAGCCCGAAAACTTTGCCATCAGGAATGACTTTACGGTGAGTGGCTCCAGGAGGGTGGGGGTGGGCAGAGAATCTAGGAGGGGGTGTCTGCAATCCTGGGAGACTGCTGCCACCGTGTGCCACCTCCCGGCCTGGACACCCCGGACCCGCCAGAGCACCTCCCTGGGGGGCGTTGAGAGGATTTGAAGAACCTGCGTACCTTGCAGCACCCAGGGCGAGGAATGATAGTGAAGGCGCCTACGGCAGGGGCAGGGACAGGGGCAGGGGCAGGGGCAGGGGACCCTGCAGGGCCAGGTTTGTCCTCCCTAATGGCTGTTCTGGTTTCTCCAAAGCAGCGTAGCAGCTTCTTAGATCTAAGATCTAAGAGGGATCTCTTAGGGGGAGGTGTCTGCCTCTGTGCTGCTCTGTGGGGTAGGTGAAGTCTGCCTCCCCTCTGGGCCATGCAGGTGCACAAGGAATTGAGTGTGGTGGAGAAGCAGCAGGAGGGACTCCAGTGTTTTATTAGGAGCTAACCCCCTCCCATTTCCCTCGTCATTCCCCGCTCCCCCCCATCCCTTCCAGGTAGGCTAAGCCCAAGTGTCAGGTTAATGCCGTGGCGATCTGGGTGCCCTAACACAGGTGTCCTTACCCTGTGCCGGGGTGCATGTCGGGACCCCTTAAGAAGTAGCTGTGGGTGTGGGGTAGGCCTGGGGAGGCAGCTGTGGGGGAGGGTTCTGTTACTGCCGGCCAGGTACTACCTACTGGTACTACCTACCGCAGCAGGTAGCAGAGGAATGCCTTCTTACAACAGCCTGAAACCTAGGAAACAAAATTTGCCCCCTGTGTAAACCCCTCTCCAGTCTAGCCTCTGTCACCATGAAGAGCAGGGCAGCAAGTTGCCCAAACTGCTTGGTCCTGACGCCTTGTCCCTGGCTGCTCCAGAGAGATTGATAAGCTGGGGTGGCCCCAAGTGTGGAAGGGAAAGAGCTGAGAGGTTCCAGAAGGTTCTGGGAAGTTCCTGGAGGGTCTGCACGCTGGCTGGTGAGCTCTGGAAGAGTTCAGCTCTGTCTGCAACATCCTGAGCTCCACAAGACCCCTAGCCATGCTCCAAGCTGTGAAGGGGAGGGACACCCAGGACCCCACCAGCATATTTTTCCGAGGTGAAGTCCCAGCCAAGCTTCCCTAGTTCATGAGCAGAAAGTTTATGTGATGGACACGAAGCACCACCGTTCTCTTTCTCAGTGAAGTCCTGGGAACCCGGGCACCCCAGGGCCCTGGGAAAGAAAGTGTGGTGTGTCTGCTCTGGCAGTTCTAGGACCAGGACTCATCTGACAACAAGTGTCATGGAGTGTCAGTGAGTGGAACTCAACAGGCACAGCAACAGTTGAGGGGATTGTGAAGCTGTCTGGGCTGAGTTCCCGGGAAAGGCTGTAGGAAGGCAGCGGGGCTGACAGGTCTTCCTTGGGGAAAGGGAAACATGGCATGTTGCTGGCTTGTGCACTGCCCTAGAGTTATGCCTTCCAGTGTCTTGTGCGTAATGGATGTGAAATATTTGTCCAGTGAAATAATAGCTGCACTTCTTGCCCTGGCCCCAGACTGTACCCTGTGGACCGTGCTGGGGCACACAGGCCCTTCCTCTGCCTGAGCTCTTCTGGGGGGGCGTGGCTGTGGGGGAGGAAGGACAGAGATCCCCCTTGGCCAACCCCACCATCATTGACCTCCTCACAGACGTGGACATTCAAGAAGTTAATTTTACCTATGATTTCACGACTTTAAGTGAAACCCAGCAGTATGAGCATCACCAGAGGACTTGTTAGAAATGCAAATTATCTGCCTCTGTCTGCCCTCCCCTGCCCTCAAGATCTACTGGGTCCGACACTCTGGGGGTACGACTCAGAGACTTGCAGTCCTTCACTTTCTCTATAAGTCCCCACTTATAGGTCCTGAGAATTTACCCAGTGGTTGTAAAGGAATACCTGGGAAACATCCTTGCTTCATGCCCCCAAACCATCTCCAGCAGGTGCTCCTTTTAGCCAGACGTGTTTCCTACTTAGGAGGAAACAGTTCTCATCAGCCCCTTCTAGCCGGATGCCAGCATAAAGTCTGATGAAGATGTGAGTTAGGTGATTCCTGCAGGAAGAATGTGCTGATTCTCCTAACATGATTGAAGAAACCCTGTGCAGGTTTTATGGTGGGCTTGGTTCCTGTTCTTATTTTAGATGCGTAGAGTTAATGCTTACAATAGCTGTAATCCCTTCTACACTGCACGCTAAAAATTAAAAAAATAAATCTGGCTCTCCCTGGGAGATGAGAAGGGAAAGATCAGAAATGGGAGAGAAAAGTCACAGGAGCTGAAAGGACATGTGGGGGCCATGGGAGGTTGCCAGAAAGGATGGAAAGAAGGGAACCTTGGAGCCCTGACAATAAATTATAGAGACAATAGATCTGGGACGCCTGGGTGGCTCAGCGGTTGAGCATCTGCCTTTGGCTCAGGTCATGATCCTGGGGTCCTGAGATCAAGTCCCACATCGGGCTCCCCCCAGGGAGCCTGCTTCTCCCCTCTGCCTGTATCTCTGCCTCTGTCTCTATGTATTTCTCATGAATAAATAAATAAAATCTTTAAAAAAAGACAATAGATTCATGAGCACAACCTTAGTATATTTTTCCTGTATTAGCTAAGGTAAATAGCCAACGTAGCTATTTCTTTTGGCTAAATAGGAGAAATGGATTAAAATTGTAATTTCTGTTTGCTGTGCCTGAATTAGTAACTAAGCAAAGCTCTTAAGTAGGGAAAATTTCCCTGTTCTTCATTTTCATTATTCTCCATATATTTTGAAAGAGATTATTTTCTCTCTTCTGTTCTACTGAATCATTCCCAAGGAAGTTCACTACCGACTGGCATCCCTCCTGAGTGAAAAACAAAAATCCCAAACTGGGGAATGTAGCTTCTAACTCTGCCGAGTTGCAGAGGAAATGGACCCCAGCCAGGGAGCCCTCGTTGAGATGCTACCCAAGGCAGAAGGAAGGGCTCACGTTTGGAGGGTGGCCTGTGAAGGCTTGTGAGACACCACCAGCTCCAGAAAATTCATCAAGTCTTCAGAAAGCTTTTTTAATACCTTGAAGCTATGAACTGCTTGATTTGGGCAGACTCCAGGTTTTATCAGGTTTGAGATAATCCTTTTTATTATTATTATTTTTAAAAAATTCAGGTGGTGGAGGAAAATCTGCATAATGTAGATGGTATTCTTTTTACTGGTTTTGAAGCCTAGTTGGTTTGAAGCCAAGAAGATCAATCTGAAATTCCAGGGAGTCGATCACGTGCTCACACTGACAGTGGTATTTAGTATTTGATGCTGTTGGATCAGGGTCCACAGGCATCAACCCTCATGCAAGAGGTTTGATGCTGCCTTTTGCAGCCATGTGTCCATCCAACCAGTCAGTAGGAAACCAGCTGACTCGGGCCACAGATACACTGTAAGTAGACAGCATAGGTCCTGCCACCCACTTTCACCATCACACTTACAGACTCTGGGACGTCAGTTCCTTCATTGTTTATATTTATGGGGATAAATTATCTGTGTCTCACAGCTTTTATAATGCTAATCCTTGAGGGTCAGAGACCCAAATGATACAGCAATGGAGGAGGAATTTATTTTTAAGCCATTTCAGAGATTCTATTTTTTTTAAATATTCATTTATACGTGTGTGTGTGTGTGTGTGTGTGTGTGTGTGTGTGTGTGAAAGAGAGAAAAAGAGAGAGAGCCAGGGGATGGGCAAGAGAGATAGAATCCTCAAGCAGACTCCACACTGAGTGGGTTGGATCCGGGGTTGGATCCCAGGACCCCGAGATCATGACCCGACTGAGAGTTGGACACTAAACCGACTGAGCCACCCAGGTGCCCCTCAGAGATTCTACTTTTAAAGCCGAAAAAGTATTTAAAGTTGAAAAATGATACTTCCAGCTATAGTTCCAAATCTAGGCTTTCACCAGCAAAAGTCCTTTTTGCAACAAAAGCCTTGCAATATGGTCAATGCCACGTGCTTGTGTGAATAAAGCAAGAGCCCTGCAGCATGGCCTGGGCTCCTCTTTCCGGCAGGTAGGGTTCTGTGATCCCGCAACCTGCTGGCACCTGCACTGCAAGTGGGGAACAGAGATGTGCCAGCTCCCACTCCCCTGAGCCTTGGAGTCCTTTTGATGGCCATGTGCTGTTTTGGTTACAGGTGGTGGCCATCGATGTGGACATGGCCTTTTTTGAACCTAAAATGAGGGAAATTCTCGAGCAGAATTGCACAGGAGATGAAGACTGTAATTTCTTTGACTGTTTTTCAAAGTGTGATTTGCGAGTCAACAAGTGTGGAGCAGAAAGAGTGAACAGCAACTTACAGGTAAGCAGCAGCCACCACGTGAGCTGGGGGACACTGTTTTCCGGAGCTGCCACTGCCTTCTGTGCTGTGGCACCCCATTCATGTGGCCTAGTCACCCCTTTCATGCCACTCAGGCTGGATGTGCTCAGTGGGGGCAGGGACTGGTGGAGGGGGTGGTGGTCATTTGTGCCTGTCGCCTGCCCCTATGGGTTGTTGGCAAATGACCAACAATGGGGGTCTAATGGATGGAGCGGTCTGCTGAGCCAATGTTGGGCTCCCCATCTCTTCCTAATGTATTACTTTTCTAAGTTAAAATTCTACTAATATATATATATCCCTGTCCCGATTGAAGAGCAAAGGAATAGAATTTTTTTAAATTTCAGAGACTGACATAAAGGCAGGTAGCTATCGGGCCGGCAGGAGGTGGCCAGGCTGTGGGAAAATAGTGCTGGTCACCGGGTAACCAGGCGCAACAAATGATTGCATTTGCTCCTGCTTCACTGCTGACTAAATTCTAGAGGGCTCAAGTCTTTACTCATAAATACAATCCTAAATGTACCAGAAGAAAACTGGGAGAATTTTTAGATATTATTCAAGAGTAAGGAAGGCCTTTCTGAGTTTGGACCAAAGCTCAGAGCCTGTAGGAAGAACAAGTGACAGATTTAACTATCTTGAAAGAAATCCACATAGAAAAAAACAAAAGAAAATCCCCCCAAAATATGAGCAATATTTAAAAGTTAAATGAGAAACTCTCATGAATAAATAAATAAAATCTTTAGAAAAAAAAAGTTAAATGAGAAAATGGGCAACATATTTGCAGTTGTTCATACGGGTCAGGAGAGTAGAGGGCAAGGGGGGGCCTTGTGCTCCAGCTGCTGTCAAGGCTCAGACAGTGCCCCCAGGATTGTCCTTCCCCACCGAAGCTCCTTTGCCATGGCTTTTCCAGGTGCCAGGCACAGCATCTGTGGATCGGTCAGTGGGAGCAGGGGCATCCGCAAAACCCAGTCCCTGGCCTCTGTAAGGAAGGCAGGACGATTTCCATCTCCCTCAGGCCCATGGAGGTGTAATTCCCAGGCACACACCTCAATAAATCCCTGCTTGCAAACCTCCATCTCAGAGTCCACTCTCCAGGAAGTCTGTCAAAGCAAGGGATGATGTCCTTACAAAACAAAGAGTGTCTATGAAGCAATATGAAAAAGGCCAACAGGGCAGCCCAGGTGGCTCAGTGGTTTAGTGCCACCTTCAGCCCAGGGCGTGATCCCGGAGATCCAGGATAGAGTATCACATTGGGCTCTCTGCATGGAGACTGCTTCTCCCTTTGCCCCGCCCCCCCCACTCTCTGGCTCTCATGAATAAATAAATAAAATCTTTTTAAAAAGGCCAACAATCTGATGGGAATGTGAGCGAAGGACATTAACTTGACCATTCACTGAAAAGGAAGCACAAAATGCTCTCACCCTGATTGCTAAGAAGTAGGCAAATTAAACCATTTTCACCCATTGGTTGGCAAAAATGAAGGACAATGCACGTATTGGTGGCCAGTAGGGGAGACCGGTGTTGTCAACGTACTTTACTGTAAGAATGTATCTCAGTACAACTTTTATGGGGTCAATTTGGCAATATGTACCATAACAAAAAATGCACACATACCCCTCGGCCCAGAAATTCCATTTTAGAAATTTAGTTGCATGTGCAAAGTGAAAATGACATTTATGCAAAATATTTATTGTAGCATTCCTCATAATAACAAAAGTTAGTAAACGACCTTAATTTCATGAATAGGGAGCTAGTTAATTTATGATCTATCCACACTCATGAGGTGCAGCCATTCGAGCAATCGGGAAACCCGTACAAGAATCAACGCAGAAGGTGCTCTCCCTGATATTTGGTTAAATGGGAAGAAGCCGTAGAACGGTGTGTAATATCCTGCCTTTGATGCAAAGTGGGAGAGAAGGAGGAGCATGTACAGGCCTGTGTGTCACATACTCTCTCTAGAAAGACAGTCAAGGAAGGGGTCGCCTCCCAGAGGCCGGCACAGAGTGTCTGACGGTCAGGAGCAACGTGGAGGCCCAGGACTGTGTGTGGTGTGTCCTTGGGAACATTTAACATTTTAGCGGATGTATCATCACTGCACAACTAAGATCATTTGTTTTTTAAAAAGAATCCTCGCCCTTGCAGGGATTGGGAAACGAACTTAGTTACCTGTCTTCCGTGAGAAGGAGCTTTACCACCCTGAGGCCTCTGTTCAGTGGGTCCGGGCCAGGGTGACACAGAACCATAAAGCCCACTGACTCTGCAGCTCTGGGTGTGGCGGGCCCAGGGAGAGGGACCCAGGAAAGGTGGGGGGAGCGGCCGTGGCTTCCGTGGGGTGTGAGATCTGTGGCATTGGGCCTCCAGACCCTGTTGGTCACGGGTTGCCAGGTGGCGGCTTAGTTCTTCACTCCTGCTCCTGACACAGAGGGCTTCGAAGTCGCTTCCAGCACAGCCTTTTTCTCCACGCGCGTCTCAACGGGCAGTCGTGTGTGCCGGCCGCTCCTCACCCGCATGTCACCAGGCCCCGGGCCAACCCTGTCAGGTGGTCATCGCGTGTGGTGATCCTCTTAGCGGTGAGCGAGCCCATCTCAGAGATGCAGTGGCGCAGCCCAGGGGTCACTGCCGGGGACTCCCTGCTCCCCTGTCTCTACGGACACCCGGACCCTCCCCTCTGCTCCGGGGCTGGACGGGGCCTCGACTCCCGGTGCTGAGTGGTTCGGGGTCTGGAGGGGAGGCCGCTTTGGGGTCAGAGCCACGCTGTGGGAGGAGGCCTCCCTGCAGCAGGGGAAGGTGGGGCCGGGGTGCAGCCCACTCTAACTGCCCTGTCTGCCCTCCCACAGGTCATCTGCGACAAGATATTCCGCCACTGGTTCTCCTCGAGTCTGGGGAGGTGGGCCATACCCTTCCCACTGCAGCGGCAGTTGCGGGACGCAGTGCAGGAGTGCGCTGACCCTCGGAGCATGGCCCGCAGCCCCCCGAGAGCAGCCTCTGACGTGTTCTGGAAGCTTCGGAGTCTCCTCCGAGCCACGCAGAGGGAACTGCAGGAGGCAGAGGAGTAGCTGCTGCCATGGCCTTGGGTGGACTCCCTCCACATTGTCGTAAGGAGGAGACGGTCCTCCCTGCAAATGCCCCCCCCCCACCCCTCCACGAGCCGTCCCTGTGCTCTCCTGACATGTGAGCTGCTGGTGCTCAGCCTTGGGAGCAAGGGATTCCAGCTGGCCTCCCTGCAAACGTGGCTGCATTTCAAAAAGTGCACACAAGCAAGTACAGGTGTTTGCATAGGTGCACTTGCATGCATGTGTGAGCGTGAGCATGAGCATGAGCAGGTGAGTGCTTGAGGCTCTGGGTAGAGAGAGGTGCTTTCCCCAGCCTGCCCATGGGGACAGCTTGCCTGGCTGGAATTTGGAATTAAATACAATAAAAAAAAAAGTTGCATCTTTAGGAAACATAATGTGTAAGGAGAGGATGTGTAAGGACAGCATATAGCAGTTTGCATTTGAAGAAGTTTTCGGACAGTATTTTAGGGAGCACCTGACTGCTCACCCCAGTGCATCTGCCTTTGGAGTGGGACTTGCAGGCTTGTTTGCACTGTGTTGACTTGCCCTGAGGATTGGAGATAGTGCAAGTGCCAAGGTTAGGCATGGACTTCGGGCAGGGTCAGAGGCTGACCGGCCTGTCCATGAATGAATACAGAGCCCTAGGCGACACGCCATGCTGGCAGGTGTCCTTGAGCCCTGGTGAAGCTCTCCTGCAGGAGCTGAGACACGAGGTCCCTCCTGGGACAGGTGGATGAAACCCCCGGGAGCCAGCCAGGGGTCCCCTGGGAAGGGACTCCTTTCTATGGCACACCCGGGAGGAAGCTGGTGTGCCACACATAACCGGCTGGTAAATCGAGAAAGACGCTAGGAGAGGAAAAGGAAATGGTTGATGGCTTACAAACTGAAGATGACAAAGTGATCTGAAGTTTAAAAACAATCCCAGATTGACGAATTCCAAGCTATTTCTCTTTTCCTTGCTCCGCGCCTTCCGGGTGCGGACAAAAAGGGGCTGCAGACTTGTGTTCATTTGGATGCATTTCTCCAGGTGCCAGCTGGTCTGCGTTCTGTGGGTCCTGAGCACTGTTGTGTGAATACCTGTGGTCACCTGCAGTGCCCCCCCAACCTGTCACCACTGGCAGGGTTCGTAAGGGCCCTCCGATCCTGCATATTGGATGCCTCACCCTGCATTTGTAGTCTTTGGCAGGAGTGAAAACCTACGAAGTCCCCTCTGTGGCAGAACTACATTAAAACTGAGGTTTGATGCACAGACCTCGGACTGGTAGATTCTACAGGAAAGGAGAACTGGCTCTTGTCTACTGAGCAAAGACTCTGGCTTCTCCAGGGCTGTGCTCTGCACAGTGGTTTTCTGCAGTGGAAACAGTCTCTTTGAACCCTGCGAACCACTAATTAGCTTCTCTGCAGCAAGATTTCCATGAAGTCAGGCATGAAATGAAGGGTGAGCAAGCAAGGGAGGGGCAGGGGTTTTGCGGTCTGTGTTCCTAAAACAATTGGCTTTTGCAGTGTGACAGCAAAGAGGTCTCCTGTGGGTTGACCCTGGGATGGCAGCCCCTCATTAGCGTGGGCTCTGAGCCATCTGGCTGGCTTGCGAAAGGGAAAATGTTCCTTTTCATTTAGACCAAAATGGAAGCAAATGTTATTGTTTATCATGGAGACTATGCAACGTGTAATTATCCGACACAATGGTGTTCTTATTGCTGAAAACAGCAGTTTGAGCCTTATGCCCTGTGTCTGACCACCCCATCTACCTCTCTTTCTCTCTCTCTCTCTCACACACACACGCACACGCACACAGACACGAGCCATCCCTTCCCATCCCACCTGGCAAATTCCATGAAATGCCAGTGACTCCTAAACTATCTGTGGGTTTTGTTTTGTTTTTAATTTCAAACCCTTGCAAAATAATGCTTTTATGTAATACAATGAACAAAGTCTGTTGTGTCAGTATTTAACATTTTTAATGTGACAAGTGAGATTGTTTCAGGCTTATCTGGTTGAGCAACTGCCCTACTTGCAGGAAAAGGTCTCCATAAATGATTTCTGTGTTTTGTTTTAATAACACGCAGAGTAGAAAAAAACTCTCCTAAGCTGTGTCCTCAAAGAGGAGGAGGTTCAGCAGATGCAGGCTCTTCCTTTTTAGGTTTTACCCAAATCAATACAGCTGGTGCATCAGAAGGTGGTTTTCACCGTGTATCTTGATAGCATTATAATTGAAATTATCTTTTGATGAAACGACTCCAGATTGTAGGCCCTGTACAGTTCCAGTGGGTGTGCTGTAACTGCACAGAAATTGTGGGTGGCTACGGACTGTGTGATAAAAGCCAGTCTGAAAGAGGTCAGATGGCCCCCTGATGTTACAGGGAGGGAGTAGCAAGCAGTTCACAGAGGTGCCACCTCCCAGAAGTCCTCCAAGCCTGCCTCAGCAGCATGATCAACACCAGCCTGCCCAGCCTCCCGGGAACACTCAGGATGAACGTCTCGGATGTTAAATTATTGGAAAAACAGCTTTTGTTCTTAAAAAAAAAAAAATTGATTCAGAAGCTGTTCTTTGAGCAGTTGGGGGTGGTGGGGGAGTTTAGCTGGAAGTTTTTCTTTTTAAAGATTATTTACTTATTAATTTGAGATAGAAAGAGAGCACAAGCAGGGGAGAGGGGTGGAAGGAGAGGGAGAAGCAGGCTCCCTGCTGAGCAGGGACATGATGCAGGACTTGACCTTGGGATCATGATCTGAGCGGAAGCAGATGCCTCACCAACGGAGCCCCCCAGGTGCCCCTGGCTTGAATTTTCTGAATCCAAGGACCACATACAGGAGCCGTTACTTTTCCTGCCTGGGCCCCCAGCTGTGGGTGAACACATGCCACCCTGGATGGGAACATGTGTAAGTTGTCTCAGCTTTCGGGCTCTGGAATATGAGCACAAGTCTTCAACATTGGCCCAAGGCCTGACATTGGCCTTAGCCCTGCTCCTTGCATTTTCCGGGTGGAGCATACTTTACCCTGCTACAAAGTGTTGGAGCTGAGCTTCCCAAGAGATCCCACCGGAAGATGGGGACCGGGGAGTGCACGCGTTTGCTGAGGTCCCCATTTGAGTTTCCTGAGGGGGCAGCTGATCAGGAGTGCCAGGGGGTCTCTGAACTTCGGAACATCGGAACATGCCTGCCCCTCCCTCCGCTTCTCCACGAGCTCTGGGTCTGTCAGCGTCCCTGTACTCCTGCGGTCTAGGGATCAAGCTCAGGGATCAGACGAGCCAAAGCTCTGAGTTAACACCATTTATCAGCGCTGTGACATTGGCAGACCTTTCTTGTCTCAGTTTCTCCATCTGTGAACATATTGAAGTTTGTAGTGTCATATATCAGGGGTGCCGAGGATGGAATAAGAGCGCGCGTGGGTGAGTGGCATACTTGGAGAGCCCTGTGACTGGTCATTTTCAGCCATCTGAAGCCGCAAGGCTGGCTTGGAGAGGGATATGAGGCCTGCTTCTCGCCCAGTGTCTCCTGGTCTCCTTTCTCTGCAAAGGCTCCTGCCCCTCTTTGTCTAATAACCTCACTGTGAGCTATGAGGACAGTCCCTAGGCCCTGGTCACACAGGGTTGATGCTAACCCAGGGCTTCCGGGTGGAGGGGGCCTGGGCCCTGCCTCACGTCTAGCAGAACTTCACGTGGGCCCAGGTGTAGGTCCTTTGACAATGTCCACAGCAGAGGGTGATGCATGTCACCAGTCCGGCGGCTGGTAGAGAGCTTCTGTCGGGGACTGTTTGTGGCTCCCCCAGCCTCCCCTCCCCACACCCCGATGAATTCTTGTCCTGAAACCAAATGCCCTGGGTGCTGGTGCAAGGAGGCAAGGCCTTTGGGAGATGATTAGGTCGTGAGGGTGGCACTGGAGTCATGGGATTAGTGGGCTCATCAGAAGAGATACCAGAGGGCCAACACTGGGCCCTGCCTCCCCTCCCCCCATCACCTCCCCTCGCCTCCCCATCGCAGCCTCCTCCCTGCCTGTCCTGTGTCTCCCTGGCTCTGCCCTGAGGACACGGTGAGAAGGCAGCAAACCACCAACAAAGCTCCCACCAGAAACCGAAGTGGCTGGCCCCTTGAGTTCGGACATTTAGCCCCGAGATCCGTGCATGAGGAGTGGATGTGCGCTGTCCACGAGACCCTGAAGTCTGTGCTTGTGTTGCAGCAGCCCAAGCTGACCCCGAGGCCTTCCCGGCTCTACACCTGACCAGAGGGCTTCTCATGGTGTGGCTGTGCCTGCCACAGGGCCTCTGGCCGCAGGGTCACTGCCTCCCACTCAGCCCTGGGCATGCAGGTGCCTCCCGAGCCAGGGCAGCGGCGGCTCACCTGCGGTTGACGTCACGGCCACGAAGCTGAGCGCCAGTGGCTCCCAGTAAATCCAGCACGGTGGGAGGGGGACAGCCCGTGACCCGCAGCTAGCACCTGGCCACAGGCTTCAGGAGGCCCAGGCCCCGCAGAGGCCGCTGTGTGTCCATGTCTCCCCAGGGCCTGCCTGCTCTCAGTGACCGAACTCTCAATGCTTCCAAAAGGCCTTCCAAGCCAGGGCTGCAGGTAGGGAAAAACCCGTGGGGTACTGAGGCTCGGGGTCCCCACCCTCATCTCTCCGTCCTGTCTTCCTGTAGCAGAAACAGGAGAGGGGCAAACTGCTGCCTTGGGATCAAGCAAGACTCAGGACAGATGGGCAGTTCTGATTTTTAAAATCAATTAACATGAGGGCACCTGGGTGGTTCAGTGGTTGAGCGTTGGCTTTGGCTTAGAGCATGATCCTGGGGTCCTGAGATCAAGTTCCACAACAGGGTCCCCATGGGGAGCCTGCTTCTCCCTCTGCCTGTGTCATGAATAAATCATCAACTTTTTTTCTAAAGATTTTTTATTTAATATGAAAAGTACACAATGATAGCATTTACAGAGTCATTTTGTGGAAAGAAATGCACTTACTGGAAATTACAACAGCCTTGGCAAGTGCAAGGTGTTTGGTCAGCACAGTTCTGGGTAACAGTGAAACAAAACACGCTTAGAGAACTTTCTAGAGAGAAGCACTGGGAGAAACACCCCAGTCTTCACCTTCATGTTGTTCCAAAGCCGCTTGTCATCTGGGTAGGTTTTCACAAGAGGAGTGACTTTTCTCATGGCCACCTTAAATTATTTCCTCTTTCTAGCCCAGCTTCCTTTTATTGCTGTGTGTCAGGACAAGCAAATTAACGGGCTTTGGAATCTAAGTCAGCTGAGCTTGTGGAAGGTCCCGAGCCTGGAGCCGGAGCCTTGGGTTAAGGTTCGGCTTCTCACGCTAGCTGGCTGCATAACTTCAGGAGGCAATTCCTGTCTGCCTCCATCTTCTCTCTTGCAAAATGGAATATAAATGTTCCCCAGGGGATTGAATGAGCTAAATAGGCTGAATGGGTCTGGAACTCGCCAGGGGTTAATGCACAGATCAAGAGTTTCCCTCTGAAATGCGTGATTTTAATCCACATCAGCCATTTAAATCAGCGCCGTGGTGGTCGTGGCTCATGCTGCCGAAGGGATCTCCCTAAGAGGAAGGCCAGAGCAGAAGGGGGCTGGTGGGGTCTGCCGGGCGAGGCCCTGTATGGGGCGGAGAGGGGAGGCATCCTGTGACAGGTGTGGAAGACACCTCGGCCTATTTGTAACTCCCCAAAGTCAGCTGTCCTCTCATGTTTTCAGTCTACCCCTGAAGGAACCTCTTGTGTCAAGAATGATGCCTGGCCCGTAGGAAACGCCCCGAAAGTTTAGCTGTTTACGATTAAGATTAGGATGATGATCGCAATGTCTACACAAGCAGCATGGGCCGTAACTGCTATGGGGAGTTGGTCCTGCACCCAATCCTAAGAACACGCTGGTCCATGCAAAGCAGGGTCTCGGCAGCAAACGCTGGAGCTGGCAGGTGTGATGTTGCAACCTTGGCGTCACGGTAGCTCTGTGTGAACAAGATTGCTGGATTCCAAAAACCCAGCAACAGTGCGTTTCCCCTCCGCTGTCCACACCACCAGCTTCAGAAGCCTCTTCAAAATGCACATTCCAAGGTCTGCAATCAGGGTTTCCAGGGGCAGAAGCTGCTCCCCGTCCCCAAGGTTTCTGGTGCACCCCAGAAGTTTGGGTATAGCCGCTCCCCACCTCTGGCGACACCCTTCATCCTAGGACTGTAGCTGCGGAGGCGGTTATCGGGTGGCCCAGGGCACCGCCGGCTGGGGTTTGACCCTGACAGTCCTCAGGCACTCTCCCCGGACCTGCAGGGCATTTGGTTCGTTTTTATATAAAAGATTATCTTTAAATAAAATGATGGCTTGCTGCCCAGTGGCGCTCGCCGGATGGAGGTGGAGGTGGCACTTGGCGTCTCTGCTACTTCCAGGCTAGGTGTGCGGTTTGGGGAACAGCGAGCTACCCCCAGAGAAGCCCGAGGCAGGGGCGGGCCCAAACCTGGGACAGGGGTGGGGGCCCCCGCAGGAGGACGCGCCAGCTCCCAGCTTCCCCTGCCGGCCTCGCCCCCGCCCCGCACCCCCGCGACTCACCCCTATTTCTGAGGACGCGGACGCTGGGTGCTCCGAGCTGGTTTTCGGGGGCGATGAGGGAGCCTCGGGGAGGGCGGGCTGCTGACCCCCACCCCAGCCTCAGGGCCCCCGCAGGTCCGCCCCCAGGTCACGGCCCCTTGTGCCCCAGCTCCCGCGCCCGCGTCCCTGGGGCCCTGGTCACCTGCTGCCCGCGGGCCGCCTCACCTCTTCTCCCGCCGCCTTTGGTATTTTCTCTGAAAATCCTGGGTCGAAGCGCTGGGAGCCCTGCGATCTCCAAGCCGCGGGGGTGGGGCCTCACTCTGGCCGCAGCCTCCCCGCCGGCACCGGGCTTGTGGGCACCCCCTCCGCACTGGGGGCTCCCCTCTCTGCACTGGGGGCTCCCCTCTGTGCTGGGGGCCCCCTCTGTGCTGGGCCCCCCTGCACTGGGGGCTCCCCTTGCTGGCTGGAGCCCCCCTCTCTGCTCTGGGCCCCTCTGGGCTGGGGGCTCCCCTCTCTGTGCTGGGCCCCCCTCTGGGCTGGGGGCCCTCTCTATGCTGGGGACCCTGTCCTGGGGGCCCCCTCTCTATTCTGGGGGCCCCTCTCTATCCTGGGGACCCTCTCTGGCTGAGGCTCCCCTTTCTGTGCTGGGGCCCCCTCTCTGTGCTGCCCCCCCACCCCCTGCTGGGGGCCCTCTGAGTGCCAGTGAGGGGTGTGGCCAGCTTGGCTGGAGGTGGCTGGGGGGAATCCCTCAAGCCCAGAGGGCTCTCAGGGAAGGCCTCCGCCTGCACCAGCTGAGGGCCGGGGTGGGCCTCCAGAGTCTCCCCTTCCTGGGAGCATGTTAATGCGTAGGCTTCCCTTCGAGGAAGGCCAACTCTGAGGCTGTAAAAGCAATTCTGATGGACTGTGTTTCTGTAGCACTCGTTTTGCAGAAACTGTGCACCTGGGACCATGCCTCCCACCCACATGGTTTTCTACAATGGGGCCAATTTCTACAGCGAGGTCTGAGGAGAAAAGAGGCAAAGGGCAGAAGAAACAGAGCTTGTACTTGAAGAGTAAGTCAATGTGACCCATATTTTTTTCCTTTGTGGTCAATATACGTAAGATTTGCCATTTTAAGTGTACAATTCAGTGGCATTAAGCACACTCACCCTGTTGTATGCCCTTCACCACCATCCACCTCCAGACCTG
This sequence comes from Vulpes vulpes, assembly GCF_048418805.1. Taxonomy (NCBI): domain Eukaryota; kingdom Metazoa; phylum Chordata; class Mammalia; order Carnivora; family Canidae; genus Vulpes; species Vulpes vulpes. The sequence continues at coordinate 54,189,978 of NC_132784.1, read as the reverse complement.
TGGTATCACCCCACACTGACTCTCTGGACCCATGAACCGTGAGCCCCCCTCCCCCAGGCTCTGGCCACCTCTGCCCCCTGTCTCTGTGGACTCACCAGGGACCTCCTGTAAGTGGACACCCACACTCTTGTCTTTTTGTGTCTGGTTTGCTTCACTCAGTGTAACGTCCTCGAGGTTCATCCATGTAGTAGCACGTCGGGAGTCTCTCTCTCTTTTTTTTTTTTTTTTTAAGATTTTATTTATTTATTCATGAGAGACACAGAGAGAGAGAAACAGAAACACAGGCAGAGGGAGAAGCAGGCTCCATGCCGGGAGCCTGATGCAGGACTCGATCCCGGGTCCCCAGGATCACGCCCCCAGCTGAAGTCCGCGCTAAACCGTTGAGCCACCTCAGCTGCCCAAGGGAGTCTCTTGCTTTTTACGGCAGAATAGTTTTCCCTTGTGTGGATGCTCCACGACCCTGTAGAGTTTTGCTCCCAGTCTGGTTGTGATTCACTTCACTGGGCCTGGGATCAAAGGTCCAAGGTGAAGTCTGATTCCAGTGTGGGCCAGCATGTGTGAGCTGGGCTGAGTCCCCGAGCCTGCCCTGTCACCAAGGATAATAATCCTAGGCGGGGTCGGGCCACAGGGCCTTCTGGCAAGGTAGAGGAACAACATATGATAAAGGATGTTCCCAGATCCCCTTCCAGAACACCAGGCTCAATGTGGGCACATCTTGTCCTATTGCACTTCAGATCATGCATTTTTTTTTTATACAAATTTAAGGTTTCTGGTGACACCCCTCCCTGTGTTGAGCAAATCTATTGGTACCATTTTTTCCAACAGCATTTGTTCACTTCCTGTCTCTGTGTCATTTTGATAATTCTCCTAATATTTCAAAATTTTAAATTATATTTGTTTTTTATTTTTTAAATATTTATTTATTTACTTATGATAGACATAGAAAGAGAGAGGCAGAGACACAGGAGGAGGGAGAAGCAGGTTCCATGCCAAGAGCCCGACATGGGACTCGATCCCTGGACTCCAGGATCGCGCCCTGGGCCAAAGGCAGGTGCCAAACTGCTGAGCCACCAGGGATCCCCTAAATTATATTTGTTATGGTGACTGATGACCAGTGATTACCACCCACTGAAAGCTCAGGTGATGGTTAGCATTTTTTAGCAATAAAATATTTTTATTTATTTTTTAAAGTTTTTTAAAATTTTTATTTATTTATGATAGTCACACACACACACACACACACACACACACACACACACACAGAGAGACAGAGAGAGAGCATGCGGCAGAGACAGAAGCAGGCTCCATGCACCGGGAGCCTGATGTGGGATTCGATCCCAGGTCTCCAGGATCGCGCCCTGGGCCAAAGGCAGGTGCCAAACCGCTGCGCCACCCAGGGATCCCTCAATAAAATATTTTTAAATTAAGGTATGCACATTGTATTTTTAGACAAAATGCTATTGCACACTCACTAGACTGTGGAATAGTGCGTACGTCTTCCACGCACTGGGAAACCCAAAAATTCATTTGACCTGCTTCCTGGCAACTTTGATTGCCACGGTCTGGAACCTAACCTGCAGGATCTCCAAGGCCTGTGGTTTGTCCTGGGCTTTCCCACTGTCCTTGGCCCTGAGGTAAGGCAAGGCAACATATGGGAAAGCTGTAATTCCCACTTCGCACAGGTACATCGTGCTTCATCTTTGAAGATGAGTATGGAGGGCGAGCCGCCCCTGGGCCTGGGGGCCGACAGTGTGGCTGGGGACCTAAGGGCTGACACCTCTGGGGATCACTGCCAGGTCTGATTGTGTGAAAGCCCCTTAGCCCAGTCAGGAAGGGGACCCCTGAGGGCCTAGACCTGGGTAGCGGCCTCGCAGGGGGAGAAAGGAGCATGCACTTCAGCCACACGGAGTGGAAAACGGATGGACTTTGGTGCTAGTTTGGTCAGGGCTGGGGGCAGTGTTTGGGAACCCCACATATGGCTGGGTGAGGGTCCTGGGGTTTACAACAAGGCAGGCACAGGGTCCTGGGGTTCACAACGAGGCAGGCAGGTTCACGACGAGGGTCCTGGGGTTCATGATGAGAGCAGCTGGTGGTGGCGCTGCAGGGGCTACAAGATTCAGGTGTGATCACCTGAGCCGAGTGCCTCCAGGCAGAGTGGATCCACATGGTGCGCAAAAGGCAAAGGAAATAACAGCGTGAGCTTTCTATCATCTCGGAAGGAAAAGCTGGAAGGAGGAGAGGGGGACAGAAAGTGTCCCTAAGGTTGGCAAGGCAGTTCTCTTCTGTGAGAGAAGCTTCTCCTGTGTGAGAACCCAGCACAATCGTGAGCAACTGGACATCTGTCAGTCATCTCAGAAAGTTCCAGAAGGACTTTTCATATCCTAGCCATGAGTCCCTGCCAGAAGCAGAGGGCAGAAGGCAGCTCAAGGACACGCACACATGTAGGGTGGCAGATGTCTCCCTGAGAACAGCAAGAGGAAGAGGAAGGACCTTTCCGTTTTTGTCTGCGGTGAGTTGGACTGGATGTTGATGCCACGTAAGCGTCCTGAGAAGTGAGGAGTCAGGGAAGGAAGTGTTTGATCCTGTCCACTTCACGGGAGGGAGGGCGGAGCGGCCCCAAGAGTCAGGGGTCTCAGGTCAGGACACAAGGAGCCAGTACAGGACTGGGTGGGCACGTGGGTGGAATTCCTACAGCACCACTGAGTCTGTACCTAGTATTTATTTCAAACATATATAATTAATAAGTCAGTAAAATAGGAAACAAAGACCAGAAGGTCTGAGTCCTTCCAGGGTCAAGTTGCTCTTTTTTGGGAGCCAAGTTAGGATAACAGTGAGCAGGTGGCAGGGACCTGGATGCAATGGTAGTTTGGCAGAAGGAAGGGCCATCCCCAGGTGTCCCCTCTGTCACCTCTGGCCCCTGTGAGACACATGCGAATTAAACCGAGGGGGAGCCCACGTCTGCCTGTCTGCACACTGAGGGTGCTGCTCTCGGGCTGTGGGGTCGAGTGGGTGCAGGCATGGGGTGTCCACACATGCTGGTGACCGCGGCCACGGTATCCTGATTGTTGCTCTAGCTCTACCGCAGGAGCATGTGCTGCAGGTTTGCTTGGCTTATTTATTCACGTCAAACCCTGTGGCTGGAACTAGCCCGTATGAGAGAGGTCAGGTCCAATCAGCCGCCTGAGGCTGGTTGCCAGCCGGCTTTGACCTTGGCCTCCACGGGCAGAGGTGAGATGCTTCGTCCAAATCCACCTACACGTCATGTGTGGCCGCGACTCCGGGGTTCAAGGGAGCCCCAGGGGCCTCTGAGATGGCTGCTCCCCCTCCTCCAGCAGGCAGCCTTCGTGGGCTGTGGCGGCGCCAACAGTGGGGCAGGGGCATGGGGGGTGGAGGGGCAGGCTGCGGGCCGGGCGTCTGCAGGAGGCCAGCGCTCCCTGGCGGAGCGTGCGGGACCCGTGAAATCATGCCTTTCATCCTGATCGCCAGTCCCACACCCCAACACCAGTCTCTGAGGCGGGCAGAGAGAGTGGGAGCAGCCACGGGACGGACACCATTGGAGGCTGAGCCCAGGTGCAGTGCTCCGTGGACACCTGCGTGTAGCACACCAGTTGCGGCCACGATTGCCCTGAGGACGGATCTCTCGGGGCCTGTGCCCAGCGCTGCAGGTGCGGCAGGGAGAGACCACTGCCCCTGAACTCAGCCCCAGCAGGTGCTGCTCCTCAGGGACACGGCCGCAAAGGCTCACAGGACAACAAAAGAACGATGGGCTCCAAATGTGACCCTGGCACGACGACAGGGTGTCGGGGTGGAGTGTCCCTCAGAACCAAGGACACTATGACTTGTGCTCTTCGCAGTCTCCATGGGCAGGAACAAACCAGGCAGCAGGGCTAACTGAAGGGACCGTGTCAAGTGGCTTTGGCCCCGAGTCCCCTCCCACGGCAGCTGGTCCTGGGGTCCCCTCTCTGAAGCTCCTCAATGGCCCTTCTCACCACCGACATCCTCAGCTGTCCTCTCTCCACCCCTCCAGCCAGGCTGGGAGCTCTGGAGATGGGCCCCGGCTTTGCACCCAGACCTGGGCATCAGGCCAGGGTGATGAGGTGGTGGCCCCAGAGCTTGCGGGGTGGGACAGAGCACACAGCCAGAAGCCGTGTTTCTGGTTCCTGGTGAAGCTCGACCTGCCCCCTGGGGGCGTGACAGCATAGAAAAATGGGGGTGGCATCAGTTGGGGTGCCAGTTTGTCCCACTGGGACCCTCCAAGCTGGTTTTGGAAGATGCTCCTAGACCCGTGATGGGAATAGGTGGTCATGTGCGGGGAACGCAGGGGTACACGCCGGAGGCTCCCTCCCCGGATGCAGGCCCTCGCTCCTCAGGCTCTGTTTGGAGGAGTCTGACAGAAATGGAGGGGACACCCAGACAGGTGAAGTTCTAATTCTGGAGGAGACACCTTCTTCGCAAGAAAAAGTCGATACCCTCTAACTCATCAGCCAGGGGCACCACAGTCATTTAGAAGGTGAGGCTGCAGGCAGCACAGGCAGCAGGGGAAGGGCAAAGAGGCGAAGCTATTTATAGAGACCTGAGGCACGGCTACCTGAGTCGGAAGAGCTCCCAGCACCCCAGAAGCAGGAGCAGGTTCCGGACGTAACCTCCTCACTAAGAAACAAACCATTACGATGTTCTGCTTCTCATAATAAAGTAATGTATGCAGCCTCTGGGCAGAAAATGGTCAAATTATCTAAATAGTTTGACAACACAGAACTTTAAAAGTAGAGCAATCTGGTTGTTTTGGAGTATTTACAATCCAGTTTGCTGAGGGCCAGGGTGTGCACCTTGCTTGGTTGGCTCAGCTGGGACCCAGGAGCAGCCTGGTCGCCTGGGCTCCAACCTGAGGGAGCTTTTCTCCTCCTTCAAGGCACGACCACTTCCAGAAGCGCCCTGTTAAGGGCCTCCTCAGATCCGTGTCTGCAGCGATGACTCTGGTCTCCCCACCCCCACTGCTCTCTTCCCCATGGAGTCAGAGCCCCAGGTGCTCACCCTCCCCTCAAGGCATCTGTGTCTGGTACCCCACCACCCCTGAGAGATGTCCTTGATAAATCCTTCATTGAAAACAGCGAGCTGCAGAACAAAGGGCCTACTACCATTCAATTTGTTTTCATTTCTGAAAACTGAAGTATAATGGGCATGTAACAGATAAATTGTGCAGCTTAAGATAAAACACATGTCCATACACTACATGCATCTATTGCAATATGGTTTTCATCACAACCTAGATGACACCCCTGTTGAATTAATAATTATCATTCCTTTTTCGTGGTGGGAGCAATTAAGATCTAGTCTCCTAGCATATAATTCAACTTTTGTTAAAAGGGGAAAAAAAAAAATCCACATCTGTGTGTGTGTGTGTGTGTGTGTGTGTGTACACATTACATAAACAAAGATATGTACTTAAAAACCGAAAGCATACACACAAAACCGATGGTGACCATCTCTGCGAGAGGGTGCAAAGGGTGGATATCTATTTCATAATTATATCCTGCTACATTCTGTAGTTCTGATTTTTCATAATGATCACTTGGGCCATTGAAAATGAATGACAGTATATTTTAAAAGTAGAGGTTTTCAAAGTTTTCCAAGAGTCCGTTTTCAGTTTCCCAGGGAAACTTATTTTGAACTGTTAAATTTAATAAGATTACAGGCCAAGGCCTTGGGAAAAAAATACAAGTCTATAAAAATCAAGGTTATTTTTGCTCAGATCCTTGGTACAGTTCCGTGAGTTGGGAAGCAAAGCAATTCTGCTCTCACATTCGAAGTGCATGCTACTTATCTTCAAATGACATCAGCGGTGCATTGCTGGTTTTTGTTTTTGTTTTTTTATGTAAGGGGCTTGATTTCATGTTTTCTGAAACTTACAATCATACTTGTAATTATGACCCCACACGGACACAGCTTCTGTGATAGACTATGCTCATCTGGAGAGAAAACTGCAGTACAGCGGACCCTTGAGCAACATGGGTTTGAACTGCATGGGGACACTTACATGTGGATGTTTTCCTCTAAATACAGACAGTACTGTAAATGCATTTTCTCTTCCTTATGACATTTTAAATAACTTTCTTTTCTCTAATTTATTGTAAAAATACAGTATATGAAGTATATAACACACAAAATATGTGTCATCAACTGTATGTCCTTGGGAAGGCTTCTAGTCAGTAGTAGGGTATTAGTTTCAGGGAGTCAAGAGTTAAACACAGATTTTTGACTTTCAGGATGTTGGCATCCGTAACCCCTGCATCGTTCAGGAGTCAACTGTGTTTGAACCTATTGCTTATTCTTTAAATGCTTTAAAATTCAAGGCACTCTTTTCTCGAATATGTTGGCTAGGTAAAAATCGACTTCACTCTAGATCCTGCTTTTCTTATGTTTTGTAGCTTTCTGAAATATTTAATCTCCTATTTTACTTTTAGTAAGCTGCAAGTCTAAATATAAATAGAGACAAATTATGTGTCTTTAAAAATCTTTCTCTCTCTATGAGGACAGGGCAAGATTCTGGCTGTCATTAGAGTTTCATTGATCAAGGGCATTGGAATTGTGAAGCTTCTTCTTAGGACTTTCAAGATACAGTTAGGAAAAAGAAACCAGAAAAAGGCAGGAAAGAAAGCAGGCGATTCACCGAAAGTATCTTTGGGGTCTTTGATACTTTATTTTGCTTTGGTTCGGTTTCTGGTTTTTCTGCTTGAGGATACTTGAGATCTATATTAACTGTCAAACCACAAGCAAAGGCTGTGGTGATGTATCTGCAATCCTTTTTGGACAGAGAAGTTATGACTAAGCACATGTATTCTGGTCCAACATTAGCTGGTGTGCAGGAGTCTGCTAGAAGCTTACGTATGCACATCTGTGTCTTGGCCATACCTTTGTACTTGGATCCGTCTTCATGACTCTGTTCTCCAGAGCTTCCTAGGACCATAACCTCCCCATAGCGGGGACCAGAATGGGAGGGGATCACAGGAGGACGGGAAGCACCATATGGTCACTTGGAAAGTTCAGGGAAGGGCGGGTGAAGAACTTTCTACTTGAGGTCAATGGTGCAAGTAATTTTCAGGTCCGTTGGCAAGGGCGTCAGAAGACAGATGTTCCTGCTGTTTCCCAGGGTCCATGCGGGCTCATAATGAATTCTAGTGTGGGTTTTCCTTGGAACATCTAGACCTGAGGTCCCTGACCAAGTTGTCAATGCAGCTTGAGTGAACAGCTGAGTCTGAAGATGAAAACAGGAGGCTTATTTTTAACTAATAAGCTAATAAACCAGAAGGTCTAAGAAATAGCTGGAATGTGTTTGGTTTGGAGAAGGAAGCTATTATCTTAGCTATTCATTAATCGGTCCATCAATCTATCCATCATCTGTCCCTGTCTATTTATCTATGAATGATAGTCCTTCCTTACAAAAGAAATAGCCTGCATAGAGTTGGAGAAGACAATATTAAATAAGATGGTACTATTTTTGGGAAATGACATCCATGGAGGTGCTGCGAGTATAAATGACACAGGCTAGCACAGGAATGGGGTTGGGGACCATTCACGGGGGTGGGGATGGGGGACAGGACTGCAGAGCCACACCGGTGGAACCCATCAGCCAAAGCTTGCAGAACATTCAGTGCTGGGAGACAGTCAAGCCAGGGGAACAGGCGTGGAGTCCTCCCTGACCTCTCTTCCCATGATGGGAGTTTCCTTTAAAATGCAGACTTTTTGTATGGAATTGAAAGAACAAATCACATTGTCCCAGTTCCCCACATCCCTCCCTGCCAACCCCTGAGCTAAAGAGGATGGCCCAGCCTCTAGGCCTTCATAAGCTAAGGTTTGAAGCTTTATCTCAGTCTTTGTGAGGTCAAGACAGCCATCCTTAAGAGGGGAATGCCTCAGAAATGGGTCTAGTTCTTGTTCTGGGGGGAGGGGGGGAAGATGAGATGCTGAGGGGACTCCACACCCTCCCTAGCCTGTTCTCTAATCCCCTCAGGGTGTATTCAGAAGGCAAACCCCAGGGGGTGGACAGGAACCCACCACTGGGGTGAGAAGCCATCCTGCTGCCCTGCAGCTTTGTGATGGGAGGAGTGAGGATCTTGTGGGGGTTTTGGCGCTCTCTTCCCCTTGGACTTACAGCGGCTGTGCTATTTTCACCGTTGACCCATTTTGCCCTTAGTCATTGATCTAGAACCATGGGAGACTGCTTCACTTTCATGAGGTGTGGTGTGGAACAGAGGGCTGGGGCAGAAAGGCAGAGGAGCGAGAGAGAAGAGCCTGGTGAACCCACACCTAGGTCTGGAGTTCTAGGAGGGATCCTGATGGGGGCTGAGGGGGTGGGGCCAGCAGTGGAGCAGTTGTGGAGGGAGTGGGCAGCCCCTGGTGGATTAACTGAATTTCACAGAAAGAGTAGAACCACCATGGGGGGCCTGGGGGGCTCGGTTGGTTGAGCATCTGACTCTTGATTTTGGCTCATGGTCTCAGGGCTGTGAGACTGAGCCCCGTGTCAGGCTCTAGGCTCTGTGCTCAGTGTGGGGTCTGCTCCCTCTCCCCTCCCCCACTCCTGCTCACTCTCTCCCAAATAAATAATCTTTAAAAAATGGGGAACCACCTGAAAACCTTTTGGTCGACTAGGAGGGGATGCCAACAGTCAATTAATGATCACAAATAACTTATAATGCTGAGTAAATTGCTGAAGGCCAGAAAAATCCCCCACGTGAAATCACAGAGAGGTAAGGGAGTATCACGCATTGTGGGCAGAATGAGCCATTGAAGGGATTCTCGCAGAATGGACCTAATTTCGGGTGATGTGATAATCTCGGTAGATAATGGGAATTCAGTGAGCTAGAGTATCTCTCTGCTTCTTTTGAGCATTTGTGGCTTCTCCATAAAAACTGTCTCAGAGAAAACCAGCTCATTTTATAACCATGTATTACAGTTCTATTGGCTTCTATTTTTTTTCCCAGTGAAATCATACACGAAGTAATTATTAATAGCTCAATGTCAAGACAGGAGGAAGTATTGATCTGAAGAAAGCACTTTTCTCAATTGCTACCAGCTTTGGAAATTGAAATTGACAACAAGCCTTCTGATTCTTGCAAGAAATAACACGGGAATCGATAAAAGAAGGCTCATCGGGACCTGAACAAAGAAATGGGTTGGGAAAGAAAAGCTGAGACAGTAAATGAAAAGTGGCACAGTCGGGTGTTTGAGTGGACAAGAGTGTCAAGGAGAGAGGCTCCCGGCACCACGAGGCCTGGCTTGGATGCCTGAGGGAACACGGCTGGGGCCCACTGGTCATCCATAGGGGCGGCACAGTAGCCTTCCCCAGGGGTGCTGTCGCTGTCCTACCCAGGGCTCTACCCTGAAATCTTCTCGGTAAATTCCCTGCCTTGTCGGGGGAGCTGGGGAGCTGCTCCCTCCACTCCCAGAAGGAGGGTGCCTGGAATCTGTTACAGCAAAACTTAGTGATAAGAGAAGGTGGCCTAGGGATCCCTGGGTGGCTCAGTGGTTTGGCGCCTGCCTTTGGCCCAGGGCGCGATCCTGGAGACCCGGGATCGAATCCCACATCAGGCTCCCTATATGAAGCCTGCTTCTCCCTCTGCCTGTGTCTCTGCCTCTCTCTCTCTCTCTGTGTGTGACTATCATGAAAAAATAAATAAAATTAAAAAACTCCCATTGTCTATAGAAGTTGGTGTGAGCTTTTAGAGCCATGTCATTAGGGGGGTGGGGGGGGGGGAAGACTATTCTTTAGAGCACTTTTAGATTCACGGAAAAACTGAGCCAAGTCGAGTTTTCAGACTCCATGCCCACGCACTGCTGCCAGTGCTGGGTTTTGTTACAATGGAGGGACTGACACTGATGTGTCACCATTGTCAAAGTCTGTAGCTTGCATTAGGGTCTGCCCTGGGTTTGGACAGGTGTGTAAGGACTCTGCACCCACAGAGTAGTTTCCTTGCCCCCGAAATCATCTGTTTGTGTAGGAAGAGGGCAGCTTGTGGGGAATGCAGAGAAGAGCATCAGGGTCAGAGATGCATTGGAAACGACCAGAGAAGAGGGTGGATTCGGTTCTCCCATCCTTGGGGGGGCCTTTCAGGCCAGTGCCACAGCCAACTGTGGGTTCAAAGGACAGGGCTTTCTATCTGTTCATTTCTTATAGTCCCAGTGCCTGGCACATAATAAATGTTCAATAAACGTATGTCAGATGAACAAGCCAGGCTTAACATAACGAATAGGAAATTTAAGTTGAGGGTGAAGGCTTTCCCAGCCCTGATTGTTATCAGTTCCTGGAACTGATTACGAAATCCTATCTCTGCAGGAAACCAAGCCTCTGGAGCCAGCCCGATTCAACACAGATTTTGTGAGTGTTAGAAATAAGGGGCATTTGGAAAAAAAAAAAAAAAAAAAAAAAGAAATAAGAGGCATTTGGGACTAAACAACTGGTTTCTTATATTATCTAGTCTAGGGAAGCAGCAGAGGGAGGCAGGGGCGTCTGGGTGGCTCAGTGGTTGAGCGTCTGCCTCCGGCTCAGGTCGTGATCCTGGGGTCCTGGGATCGAATCCTGAATCGGGCTTCCCGCAGGGAGCCTGCTTCTCTGCCTGTCTCTGTCTCTCTTTGCGTTTCTCATGAATAAATAAAATCTTTAAAAAATTAAAAAATGGGGGAAGGCAATCCAATCAGAAAGGTGGAAGTATGCTCAGCGGAGCTGCCCCCAGGCTGGCTGAGCATGAGACTTCCCAGGAGAGCCAGCCTGCAGGCCCCACCCCAAGCCTTCCCAATCAGGTCTCTGGGGCTCGCTCTGGAATCTGCCTTTAAAAAAAACAAACCTTCCCCATGTGATTCTAATGATCATCTGGTGGGTTCGCCAGATGTTGGTATAGAAAAATCATCAAGTAGGACGTTTTAAAAACAGACTAATGCCCATCCGTTTAAAGTGATGTTGATATAGTTCTCTGGAGGCTGGAGCCAACTTTATGCTGGTAAATCGAGGCAGGTCTGCTGGGGTGGGTGAGAGTGCTCCTGCCCCCTGGCAATCTGCAGATTAATTCCCACCCTGAGCACTACCCTCCAGAGAAGCAAACACACATTTCAGGGAGATTATCCTGAAATCCACCTGCTTTGTCTCCTGTAGCCTCTATAACGAAGTACCACCACCACCTGAGTGGCTTGAAACCACACACATTTATTTGCTTACATTTCTGGAGGCCAGAAGTCCTGGTGCCGGCAGGGGTGGGGACTGGTTCCTCCTGAGATTCCCAGGGAGAGCGCCCTTCCTCTCCTCCTCCTGCCGTGGGCAGCTGCTGCACACCCACCTCCTCGTCTTCACAAGCGGATCGTCCTCTGCCTCCCTTTGAAGGAAAGACACCTGCGTCGCTCCGTAGGTCGGCCAGGCCTCCAGGGCCCTCTCCATCTCAAGGCCCTTAGTTTGTTCACAACTGCAAAGTCTCTTCCATCACATCAGGAAGGTTCCGGGACTTAGGATGGGGACATTGTGGGGGTCGCCGGCCAGCCCCCTATCGCGCCAGTCTGGAGGACCCAACAGACGCCGGCAGTTCACAAGCTCACGTCCTGAGCATGACTCCAATGAGCCGCGCCGAGCGGTGAGCATTTTATTGGACGGGGGAAGTGAGCTGCGGAGCCCGGGACAGGGCTGGGAATGCAGGCATCGGCCACCGGGTCTGGGAACGCAAAGCCCGGGGCGGGCAGCAGGGGGTCCAGTGTCACCGGCTTGTGCAGGGATGTGTCCGAGCTAGAGGCGAGGCCGCTGGACTCCTCTTGCGAGCCTGAGGCCGCCGGCGCGGCGCGGGTGCCGGGTGCTGGGTGCCTGGGGCCAGAGACACGGAGCCACATGTTCCCGCTGTCAGCAGGCGTCATCGCTCGGGCCTGTGCATGGGGTTGGCTCGCTGCTCAGCGCCCAGGTTCCCCAACGGAAATCCTCGATTGTTGCTTTGTGTGTTTTGTCCTTTTAACCCAAAGCCACGCTGCTTGGAGAAACCGCGCTCTTGGAGGTGCGCAGGCGGCGCGTGGCCCAGAGCGCAGGTTACAAGTCACCGTGGGGGGGCAGGCAAGGCCGTGGTCTTTACAAGCACCTCAAGATGGTGAACAGAAAGTCTTAAATCGCTATCAAAAAAGAGACTTTTTTTCCTCCTTAAAGCAATAAGGGAATAATATTTTTGTCTGGGACACCAAATAAAGTCACAGACGATGAAAACCTCCTCTGGGCAGCTAATGCTTGGGGCTGATTGAAAATGAGCGGCCGCAGCCCCTACCCTGAGCCTGTGGGAATGTGCTCTCTCTCCGTGAGCTTTCCAGAGGGAAAATGAGCTGTGGGGCTGGTGTGAGGCCAAGAGGTACCCGGGGACGTTATCGCCACCAGGGCCCCTGGGGCAGGGGCCAGAATCTCAGCAGCCGCTGTCTGTGCGGGGCAGGGGACAGGGGAATGCAGGGGTGCTGACCTGTGCGCCCCCGCCTCGCCGGCTCCATCCCGCCCCCTCTGGCCACTCTCAGAGGAGATGCGCCCCACGTTACACCGAGACCTGACCAGCCGCGCTGGGGTCCGTGCGAGAGGCCCGAAGAGGCGACGAGGACACTCACACATCCGCTGGCCGGGTGGGTGGCCGTGAACCACAGCCAGACCGGATCTGGTGCCCAGACTTCATGGCCCTGTACTGCCCTGCGCAGGTGGATTCACGTCGTGTCACCCGCATGCTTGTGAGCCTCAGACTCCCGTCCGGATCAGGTGCTGTCTGAGGGGCCCGGGGTGCAGAGCCTGTCACACAGCCCAGGCCCAGGGCGCCCAGGGTCTGGCACAGATGTGTGCTTGGGTGAGTGCCAACTGGGTGGCTTCCTGGAGCCTGAGACGGCGTTGGCGTGAGCCCTGCGGTCCGGGTCGCTGCCTACGTGCCCGGGACCCGACTTGTTTCCTGGCTGGAGATGGTCATTGTCTTCATACAACATGGCGACATGAGGACCATCATGTCAACCCAGTCTCGGTGTCAGATACTCCCCCAGCGTCACCAGCTCTGAACCTGAGGAGCTGGGCCCGGAGCCCCTTCCTCCAGTTGCCCACTGCTGCCTGTTGCTGGGCGGCGGGGGGGGGGGGGGGGGGGGGGGGAGGCTCTGGTCTGCAGAGCTGCTGCTCGGCGCCGGGGGTGGGGGGGCGGCAGGGGGGAAGAGCTGCTGCGGCCCCAGGGCTCACATAGCCCAGATTCTTGTGTCCGTGTGAAGTGATGTGGTCTGGAGGCTTTATCTAGCAAGTGGCCGTGTGGCTGGACACCAATGACAACAGTGGAGAGATGCTCTGGGGTCTGGTCCTTGTCCAAGTCAAAGGGCAGGAAGCCGGGGAAAGTAGAGCCCAGGCCGCAGGGCCCTGAGGATCCGCCTGAGAAAACACATGAGGAAGGATGACCCCGACTGCAGCATTACTGAGTCCCAGCAGTCGGCGGCCCGCAGAGCTTTGGGGGAGGTTCCCGTCCCCCCAAAATGCAAGGCTTTGTCCAGAGCACACAGTGAGCCGTTCACTATACTGCATCTGTCTGCAGGGAGCCAAGCGTTCTTCACAAGGGAACAACCTACAACGTCCTGACGATCCACCCAGCCAGGCCCTCGCAGGAGGGCAGGGGTGAGGAGCCTCCGGAGCCTGGTCCAGGGCACCCATCCGCTCATGGGGCTCCACCCTCACACCCTCATCGCCTCCCCAAGCCCTGGCTCCTAATGCTTTTGCCTAGGGGTTCGGCTTCTAGGTATGAATTTTGAGGGACCCTAACATCCATTCAGAGTGATATCCTCTTGAAAATGCTAATCCTCGAAGCTTCGGTCCTGAGACAGGCACCACGGCACCATTTCCCCACTGCCTTCCCCACGCGGCAGGTGCACCTTGGTGGTTGAAGACTGGTCTGCACTGGGAGGCTGGGGGCTGCTCGGCTCCTCTGGGATCCCCACTAGCGTCTGGGGTGCAGGCTTCCCCAACAGCTTGGGGCATGAACCCAGGTTCTTTCTCTCTGTGCTCAGAGAGAGGGGATGATAGTGAGTACAAGGCAGCAGATCCTTGTTGGTCATTCTGTATTTTTTCCCTCCCTATATTGATAACCAGCAAAAGAGGTCTTTTGGGTGCTGTTACCTGTTAGTGGTTGTTACTGCTTTTTGTTTTTGTTCTGCACCCTCCGGGGTTGGGACAGGGTGCCCACATCTTGGGCCACCAAGCTGGGGGGTTCTAGAGAGGGCAGGAGAAGTGCATTCCCAGTGTTGAGCCCCCTCGGTGGGTGGGGTGGCGGTGGAGACCGGGGCTCCCAGGAAGGCAGGACTGTCAGTGTGACAGCACCCCATGGAGAGCCGTGATGACAGCCAGCATGGGATGAGGGGTGCAGAGGGGGGCCTGTCCCTTGGGGCTCAGCCATAGGACACAGAGCTCTGTGGAGGGCTGACAGGGGCTGCTGGATCCCATGTAGCAACCCCACTCATTGATGAGCCCCGTGGACATTCGCGCTTGAGGCTTTGCTCGAACTTACCCCATGACTCATGTCTTGCCTTGTGGCCGCAGGGCCGGGAGCTAACCAGTGTCCTTGGACTGGGGAAGGAGTGGGCATCGTCCTGTCGTCCTGTCGCCTGAGCCCCTGGGTCAGCAGGCGCATAAGGAGCTGATCAAAATCAATTGCTGGAAAATGCTTCTAAAGGCTCTGTCCCTCCCTCTTTCCCGGGGCCCCCACACTCTCTACCCAACCCGTCTCTCCTTTCTTCTCCTTCTTCCTCCCCTTCTCACTTCTCTGCTCCCTGTGAGGCCATAAGACTGTCACGTGGGGACAGGCTGGGCACCCTCCCCCGCCAGCTCCTTTATCCTGGCTTGGGGGGGCTGCCCTGCAGGACCTGCGGTGGGAGAAGACACCCCCACAGTACGCAGCCCTGGGAACTGGATACCCTGCACAGCGGTGGGCCACCCGCCTAGAGCCGCTTCAAGCTATTTGGGTCATCAATTAGATCAAACGAGGCATTATAGTCCAGTGAATGGCAGGCTCTGAATAGATGTGAAAGTCGCTTTAGCTGGAGTCCCAGCGTCCCAGAATCCAGGGGTCGGAAAGGACCTCAAGCCATCTGTCTAATCAGATCAGCTAACTGCTGGAATTCCCTCCAGCAGAATCCCTGGTCCTCAATACCTGAGCTTCTCGAGCACCCAGGAACTCAATACCAAGCAAGGGGGCCTGGGTAGGGTGTTTTAAGTGGTAGAAAATTTCTCAGATGAGTCAGAATCAGTTTCCTTGTAGTTTCTGTCCATGATTTTTATTTTACCTCCGAGGCCATGCAGAATAATTCTCCTTCTGATTCCATAGTCCTTTGCTCAGCAAACCTTCAGGAGGTTCCAGAGTGCCCTAGTGGCCAAGAACAGGGGCTCTGGACCCAGACAGACCTCAGGCAGAACTCCCATTTCCAGTGAGTGACCCTGGGCAAGTGACTAATGTCAGTGGGCACCAGGCTCTGCATTTTTAAGTGGGGGTTGAAGACATACCTACTTCCAGAAATTATGTGAGTTGTAGGGGACATCTGGGCAGCACGTGCAAGGAGCAGCTGCCTGTTGCTTGAGCACCTACATGGGGCCTGGCACACGGTTGGATTCTGGGATCCAAAGGAGGCTTAGAGGCTGCCCCTCCACCTGCCCAGTGGAGCCCTGCAGCTGGCAGGCTTGGAGAATAGACTATGGACGCCTGGACAGCATCTTTGGGTTTCTGCTTTTCAAGCTGGACTTGGTTGTTCTATTAATTGAAAATCCCAACTCTGACCTGTGAACTTGGACTTTTGGTCAACACGACATGGTGAGTGGAGCTCATATGGGAGACCCTCAACCCCACCCCTGACCCGCCATCACAGGGTGGCCATGCTCCAAACAGAAAAATGCTGGATAAAACAACAACAGGGATGCCTGGGAGGCTCAGTGGTTGAGCGTCTGCCTTCAGCTCAGGGTGTGATCCTGGGGTCCCGGGATCGAGTCATGCATCGGGCTCCCTGCATGGAGCCTGCTTCTCTCTCTGCCTGTGTCTTGGCCTCTCTCTCTCTGTGTCTCTTGTGAATAAATAAATAAAATCTTAAAAAACAAAACAAACAACAATAACAACACACTTAGAAATGCAGATCCAGGCTGAAAATTCTCCAGAGCCAAAGAGAAGGGAACTCAAAGCCACAGCTGAGAACCAGAATGGAAACTCCGTGGTGTGACAGGTCCTCAGAACTGCCTCACCTGCAGTGATGAGACCAAAGGCGCCCTCTCTCCACTGCCGGTCCCCCACACTCAGCGCAGGGAAGGAATCTGACATTCATGGGGAACCAGGGAAGGCTGTCCCATCTGTGAGCAGCGTTAAGGAAATTCTGTTTATCTGCTAGGGGATATGGCTCAGAAGCGCACCTCTCCCTCTGGGTCATAGGTGGAAACAGTCATCAGGGGTCTGGGCCACCCCACCTGAGAGGTGCAGATGCCCTGAGCTGAGAAACTCACACGGGAACCTGGTCCAGCAACGGTGAAGCCCAGGGCATCCTGAAGGACATCCCCACACCCCGGGGCAGGTGCAGGGACTACATGTGGAAACTGCTTACACTGCAGTCGACTTCACGGCCAAGTCATACACATCCTGCAAGGCAACAAGGTGCTGTGGGAGCACAAACAGATGCAGGGGTGAGGATGAAGAACCTCCCTGGAAGCCCCGGGAAAGAGCAGTCTGGGAGAGACGTCGATGTACATATCCTGGAAATCCCAAAACACAGGAGGCATTGAACAGCACAGGAAGACCCAGGAAGGAATGAGTAGAAATTCTAGGAATGGGGAGTATGGTTATTCCAAAGAAAACTCAATAGATGGCAGCATGGTATGCTTGATACCATTGAAGAGAGGGCTGATGAATGGAAGAGCTGGAGAAGTCCCCTTTCTGCTCTGACTGCCATTTTGTCAGACAAAATGAAGACCCGGAACTCCTGCCCATGGGATATGCCGACTGGCTGGGACGGGATGACCCCACAAAGGTTCCTGCAGAAGAAAGGAGTGCACAGAATGGGCAAGGTGAATTTGAAGAAACAAAGGCTGAGAGTTTTTAAAATTTAAGGCAGTCTTCAGGGTGAAGAAGCACACAGTGTCCCAGCAGGAAAAGTGAAAACACCTCCACATTTAGATTCACCATCATCAAACTGTGGTATATGAAAGGAGACGAACTTTAGCGAGAAGTAAAGCATCATCCCTTTATAAGGGATGATGACTTGACTCAAAACAGGTTTCTCATCAGTAATAAATGCCAGTAAATAATGCTGAGAGAAAATAATTGTCAGCCTGGAGTTCTGTCCTGAGCTACCTTATTAGTCAAGAACAACAGTGAATTATTTCACTTTTGGTCTAAGACCTTTACCAGGCTAAGCCCTTTCTGAAATAATTACTACAGGGTGTATCCAGCAAGAAGGGAATGGGACTCCTGCAAGACAGTAGGACAATTTGTTAAAAAGAATGAATTTGGGGAAACTTAAAGTGGGATTAAGACAATAAACTAAAAATAATGTGGAAAATGGAGGGCAATGGGAAATGAGCACATTTTTAGGGGGTGGTTTTGTTCCAGAAAATTATAGGCATTTTAACTAAATTTGATTTCTAATGTGAAGAATGAACTACAGGAAGATTTCATGGGAACCCTACTGTGCAAGGGGAGAGAAGGAGACAGAAAAAAAGAAAAAGAGGAGTGGGGAGAGAAAGGGAGGGAGGGAGGGAGGGAGAGAGCAAGAGAGAGAGAGAGAGAGAGGCATTTATCTTAGGTACTGAAAGTTAAAGGACTTTAGAAGTTCAAGTCGCCCAGACTTTCTGGGGAGAAAAGCCAAGCTTCACCCTGTTATTAAAATTAGAATTCCAGTCTTTTGTCTGGGTAATAAATATTCAGATGGATGCTGACCACCCGGATGCAACTCAAGGGAAATGTACGTTGTGTTCCTTTAGCTCAGCTAGAGACGATGGCCGCATCGGTGTTCACCCTCACCAGGATATTTGTGGGAGACCAGGGCATGAGTCATTGACATTTTGGTAGAGGTCATTTGAAACTGGGAGTCACAGTGGCTCACCAGAGGCCAATCCATGCTAACCACGTTCTGAAAGAAGCTGTGACCACTAAGCAAACAAGAGAGAGGCAGTCACCAGATACTGCCATCAATGAATTGGATGGAATCAGCATTAGATAATCAGTCAATACACTACAACTCTACACTGTCTTATTTGCCTTCTCTAGCATTAATACTTGGTAAACTCCCCGAAGCCAGAATCCCCTGGGTTGGAAAAGGGCAAAGCTCCTCCTGATGGCTCATCATTCAGAACAGTTTGATTCAGAGCAATCCAAGCCGGGGTTCTGTGGCACGTGGAGTCTGCCCAGAGAGGGAGATGCTTCAGAAGTTAACATTCAGAGCTTGTGGGAATAGAACAGAAATAGAAACTGTAACTTCCCCACCAGGAGAGAAAAAAAGAGAGGAACTAAGGAAAAATTGACAAATCAACAGAAAATAGAAATGCAGAAGAAAAGGAACCAAATAGAAAGGAAGGTGAATAGGGAACCAAATGTCATGCAGAACGTAGCCCACGTGGTACTGAATGGGGGATGGAGCCATGCGGTGTAACATAAGAACGAACAACAAATAAAAATCATAAGAGCTGGAAGAAAGTAATAAAACTGTCATTTTTTTTTTTTAGTAATATGATCGCATATGTAGAAAACTGGAAAGAATTTAGGATTTAGAAAACTCAGGAGAATTTAAGGATAAAAAGAATCAATCAAGAATTAATTTTAATTAATATAAAATGTAGCCTTTTTGTGAGAGGCAACATGATTAGAAAATGTAATTGGAGGCACATGGGTGACTCAGTCTGTGAAGTGTCTGCCTTTGGTTCCGGGCATGATCCTGGGGTCCTGGGATGGAGCCTTGCATTGGGCTCCCTGCACAGCAGGGGCCTGCTTCTCCCTCTCCCTCTGCCTGCTGCTCTCCTTGCTCATGTTCTCTTTCTCTGTGTTAAATAAATAAATACACTACAAATAAATAAATAAAATATTTTTAAAAAAAGAAAAGAAAGTGTGATTGGTGGAGATGCTGTTTATAATAGCAAATCTGCCAACAGGACACTTAGCAATAAATTCAATAAGATGTGTACACCCTTTATGAAGAAAATCATGTAATTTTAAGGACATAAAGAAGACTTAAGTGTAAAGACCTGCAAAGACCATGTATCCAAAGACATAAATATGTCAATTTTTCCTCATAGTTGCTACTGCTGTGTAAAAAATCTCTTTGAATTTAGTGGCATAAAAACCAGCCATCTTTTTATGCTCATAGACTCTGTGCGTTATGGTCTGGAAGGCCCAACTGTGGGCACCGCCCTCCTTCTGTGAGGCAGGGAGACCCATTTCCAAGCTGGCTCCTTCCCTTGTGGTCTGGCGGCTGGTCTGAGTGTGGTCCTGAGCACCTGCATGTGGCCTTGTTGGGACTTGGCCTTCTCATGGATGCCCTGGGTTCCAAGCAGGAGCCTGCAGATGGTATTTGATCCCAAGGTAGAAAGTTCTTGGTCTTCATGGTGAAGAACATTCTTGTTACTGATAACCCTTCCGTGCTGTGCTGTGAAAAATGTAGTGGTCCTGAGTAGCAAAAGACAATGTCCTGTTTATACCACACACACATACGTAGCGATGAGGGGTCGGAACCCTGGTGCTCAGGTGCTGTCTGCCATCTCCTCATGGCATGTTTTTATTTTTCGCTCTCACTCCTCCACATGAGTAGGTGTCGCTGTGCATCCTGAACCTAAATAGTCTATTTATCTTCTTGATTTGTTCAATTATTATTTGAGATAACATTGTGTACTTATTGCCTGTCTTGGAAAACACAACATGCATGGCATGAAGCCACTGGAGGGAAAGTGACAGTGGCGTTTCTAGAAGGAGAGTGACAATGTCCATGCACGCTGACTATAGGTTTATGGTTCTCGCGATTGCTCTCTCAGAGCGGAAGGTACTACACAGAATAAGGGTAGAAAACATGCAGAGAGAAGCAAGCCTTTCTACTTATTGCCTGGAAATTGAGAAAACGTGTAGTCAATTGTTCATGTAATAAAATGTCCTGGGTTAGTGCAAAATTGACTATTTCTCAGCGGAAGTCATCCTCTTACCATCCCTTCATGGTTACAATAAATATGTATTTGAGAAAAGTCCTCAACATGAGAAGACTTAACTTCCTACCTTTTAGAAAAACTTAAAGATAAAGTGGCAAAATGGCACAAATTAAATGAATTCTTTTCCAGTTGACTTTTGAATGTGATGACACAGCAACTTTTAAAAACTGCTGATACAAAGGTCCAACTAGCATAGGAAATGCCGAGTCATCCCGGGACGTGAGAAAATGCCCGTCAAAACCACAAGGAGGGTCCTTGGCTGGCTCCGCCGGTGGAGCACGAGACTCTGAATCTCAGGGTTGTGAGTTTGAGCACCATGTTGGGCACGAAGCCTACTTAAAATTAAGAAGCCACCGCGGTGGGACACCATTCTACACCCACTAGGATGGCTACCATACAACACAACGGAAAATAACCAGTGTCAGGGGGACATGGAAACCCTGGCCTGGCTCACATGCTGCTGGTGGGAGTGCAGCCATGCAGCCTCTGTAGTAAAAGGTTCAGCAGCCCCTCCACGTGTGAGACAGTTACCGTATGCCGCAGCAATTCCACTCCCAGGTACATGCTCACAAGAATTGGAAAAAGGTGTTAAAATGAATACTTGCACACAGAGGTTCATAGCAGTGAGATTCACAACTGCCATGAGGTAGAGACAGCCAAAATGTCCATTAGCAGGTGACAGAGAGACACAGCATGGGCTCTCCCCACAATGGGATGTCGCTCGGCCATCAAAAGGGATGAAGCACTGTCACACGCTACCATGAGGATGAGCCCTGAAAACGTTATACATGGAGGAAGCCAGATACCAAAGGCTGCATGTCGTAGAGATGCCTCTCGTGGGATATGCCCAGAGCCAGCAAATCCAGGGGGACAGAATTGCGGGGGTGGTTGGGGAGAGGGAGACAGGAGGGACGGCTGAACAGGGTAGGGGTTTTATTTTGGGGTGATGACAAAGTAACCAGTCACCCCTAGTGACTAGTAATAAAATCAAATCTTAAAAAAAAATCAAATCTTAATTTCATTGAAGGAGGGGTGCACTAGAAAGCAGAGATGCAGTATTTTTCCATCACGCAGCTCAGGGTAGACGAAAGTTCCCTGGACAGGCTCCTCCCGGAGATGGTGCCTTCCAGCCGGGCTCTGGACACTGGGCTGCATCAGAGTCAGAGTGCAGAGATACGGCTGCTGTGCCTCCTGCCAAACGAAACAAAAAATACAACCCTCAAAACTAAAAAACAACAACAAAAAAAGCCCCAGAGATTTATTTCATACACACAGAGCCTGATTTTTGGGAGCGAGAATCCTCTGGTAGCCAGGGTCCACGGGCTCCCCCGAGAAGGCTGGTTCCATCCCCATTCTGTGGGGGCAGAATTTCCAGATGTGGCTGGGAGTGAAAAATGGGCGTCATCCCCTTTTCAGAAGAGAGGCAGCGGTGGTGGGGGTGGGAAGAGGATGGGGGCCGGGCAGCGAGGGCTCCGGGCCCTGAGGAGCTGGGAGGAGACGGCTGTGCAGCTGCTGCATGGGTCTCCCCTTCTGGAAATGTGTCCAGGAGGAATCAGAGCCCCAGGGGTGCAAGTCTGAACACTGTGGCTAACCTGTTTTCTCCGTGGCAATGCCCCGCTCTTTACCTGCGGATTTTGTTCATGCCTTAAGACTCCATTCCAATGGGAACTCCGTGGGTACCCCTCAGTGCTTGCCCAGCCAGAACCCACCCCACTCGCCTCAATGGCTCATAGACCTTTCTGTAGCTCCTCACTGACCTTTGTTAGGTCAGTAATCACAGGGTTCTTGTGTTCACTCCACTCCCGCCTTCAGGCCGGAATAAGCACATGCATCAGAGACTGTTTGGCTGGTCTGCAACAGCCATTCTCTCCTTCCTTAAAAATAGAATCTTAATTTTATTGAAGGAGGGGTATACTTTTTTGGTCCTTTCCCACCTTCCTCATTCCAGATGCCCGGAAAGCTTATGTGATGACTGGACTTCCAGCAGCTCTCTTGGATAATTAGGTGTTCTTGAATACGGAAGTCACTGGTTGGATAGCGAAGCAGAAATCTTCAGGGTGCCTGGATCTTATCATCATGGACCTGTCATGGGCCATCAGGACCAGTCTTGGACTGCTTATGGACTTGCTTCACATGAGACAGGAATACATATATATGTCATGTAAACCACTATTATTTTGGATATTTCCATTATATGCAGCCCAAGTTGAATGTTTAGTGGCACACTTGCATATTCTTGCACCCAAAATCCTCCCACAAATTCCAGAAGCATGGATGAGTAATGTTCATTTTACTGAACGTCGGAGAAGGATGTTATGTTATTGCAAATCACAAGAATTCCAAAAATCCCCTTGAAAACACTTCTGTTTTTTCGCCAAAATTCTTTCCCCAAAGCAGTGATGTCATCCCTATTCTTTCTCACTCATGCCAGATCTCTTGAGCTTAACCCACCTTTCACTCCCACAACCCACCCTCAAAGTTTTGTCAACCTACACACTCTAGCCCCGTCACCTGCTGAGTAGGATGAGACCACCAGTGGCTCACCAAGTATGTCCCCTGGGGCCTCCAGTCATTCTTCCACAGTTGAGATTATAATTACTTCTATCTTTGCAGCCACTACCCTTCCTAACCCCCGCCCCTGCTCACATGATGGGGTCCCTCAGTGTGCAGAACTCTGCATGCATCTGCGTATCCCCAGTGCCCAGCACAGCACCTGGTACACTATGGCACAAATCATGGGCAGCGTTCTCCTCAATCCACCTGGTTGTCTTTCCTGTGGTCACACCTGCCACTGTAGCCTCCACAGTAAATGAAGTCCGCTCTGTATTCGCCACATAAAGAATCTGCTGTACCAAGGTTATAACCTGAGTCACTGGGTGTTCTTCACACCTCTTGACCTACACTTGGGGGGCTGTATATTGCCTCCTTTTTGGTTCCCTTCTAAATAGAGTGCAGGATGGGAGGACCAACTTCAATTGTTTTGTGAGCTACAAATATTGAAGCTAATGTGTATCTAGGCTATGTGTTTCTTCTGGGCTTTGCTCTGCGCTTTCATTGGCTTTATCCCAAGCCTCTTGGGCAGTTATTTTTGGCTCATTCAGTAATTGGCTTTAAATCAACTTTTTCTGTTCCAAATGCTTTATATAGGGCTTGTCCACATGTAGTGTTCATGGTATTATTGGGAACTGTCTCTTGTAAGTAAATCTTTCCATACCTAATCAGTTGTCTCCTTGTGGGTGCTGTATATACTCCATTTGCCTAGCCCGACAGAGAATTTTTTAAAGATTTATCAGAGAGAGAGAGTAAGTGCAGGGAGAGGGTCAGAGGGAGAGGGAGAGAGATTAGAGGGAGAGGGAGAGAGAAAATCTCAAGCAGATTCTCTGCTGAGCGTGGAGCCTGACACGGAGCTTGAACTCACCACCCAGGAGCCAAAACCAAGAGTTGGATGCTTAACCGACTGAGCCACCCAGGTGCCCTGGCCAGGGGCTAGGTGTGGGGTATTCAGGCTGGTGCACTGGTCACAGGAGACTCAGGCTGTTTCATATCTTCTCTCTGATTTCTTCTCTTTCTGTATAATTTCCCACTGTTGCTGTAGCAAATAACCACACACCTAATGGCTTACCACATACTTACACACTTAAGACAACCCAGATGAATTGTCTTACAGATGTGGAGAAGTCTGATATGGGTCCAGTGGGCTAAAATCAAGGTGCCAGCAGGATCGTGTTCCTGCCAGGGGCTCTAGGGGGAACTCTGTTTCCTTGTTTTCCCCAGCTTCTAGAGGCCACTCAGGTCCTTGGCTCATGGTTCCTTCCTCTTTCTTAAACCAAAAACATGCTACCTCCAAATCTCTCTTTCTCTCCCCTCTGCTCCATCCTCATGTCTTCTCTCAGCCTCCTGCCTCCGTCTCCCCCTAGAAAGACCCACCCAAATATTCCAAGATAATGTCCCTAAGATTCTTAATCACATCTGCAAAGTATGCCATATAGGGTAGCATATCGTTTCTGGGAATTAGGACCGTGCGGCCCTCATTCTATCACCCCTCCCTGACACTCTGAGACCCAGAGGCAAGTCCTTCATTGCTTCTTGTAATTTTTGCCCCTCCCACCCTCAGACCCAACACAGGCTCTCCATCCAGTGCCTGGACCATGGTCAGGCGTTAAGTCTGATAAAAAGCTTCTCTTGGCCGTTGCTTATGGCTGCACTGTCTGCAGAGAGCCCACATCCCTCCCTCCTCTGCCATCCTTGTTTTTATCTTGATTTCTCTATTATCAACTTCCATCTCCTTTTTGTGTTTTTTATTGCATGAGAAAACTCCAGAGCTTAGCAGAGTAAAGGGATGGGTAGGGTGCCCGCCCGTTTCCTCTGGATCTGTTCCCCCCATGCAGCTGTGGGCAGGGAGGGACGAGGCAGTTCCACCGTAAGTGGGGCGGTCTGGAACTAGATTATTTTAAGCACAGAAATGTGTTAGAACTTCAAATCATTGTTGCATCTGCTGGCTTTTCCCCCTTTTAGGCTGGCTTCTTTAATAGTTCTCCGATCTTCCCTTGAAAAATAATAGCCTCTACATAACTCTGTGGCTGGAAACACAAGGTGAGCCCACTAAGCCCACCAGTTGTTTAGGAAATGTGAGTTTTAAGATTAGGAAGCAAAAAAAAAAAAAAAAAAAAGAAAAGAAAAGAACATGTTGCTTGGGTAGCTGGAGATCCTCAACAGGAATGTATGAACACTATTCTGTCTTAAAGGTGACAGTTTCAGGCAGCCCCTGTGGTACAGAGGTTTAGCGCCGCCTGCAGCCTGGAGTGTGATCCTGGAGGCCCCGGATCGAGTCCCATGTCGGACTCGCCCTGCATGGAGCCTGCTTCTCCCTCTGCCTGTGTCTCTGCCTCTCTCTCTCTCTCCCCCTCTCTCTGTGTGTCTCTATAAATAAATAAAAATATTAAAAAAAAGAGGTGACAGTTTCAAAGCCTAGGAATTTTCACTAAAAACAAAATCCAAAGTAGTTCATAGTCCCTCTTTTTTACCTTAAGTTTTTCCCCACATCTCAAAAGATTCTGCTTTTATACAGCGAACTATGGGGGTGGGCGTGGGAAATGCACACACACCCCGGTTCAAACCCTGAGCTTGACAACAGCAGTGAGTACAGGCAGAGCCAGCCTTAGGTGCTTCTACAACTGCCCGAGCTTCCCTGGGAAGGCCCCGCCTGCCTGGAGGTGGTGGGTACCCTGGTCCCAGCACCAGCTCCGCGGCATCACCCAGGGACTGGGGAGCATGTGGGTCCCGGCACCAACTCAAAGGTCCCTACAGCACAATCAGGGGGTCTGGTCTGCGGGAGCCGGTGTCATCCTCAGGGCCACCTCTCATGGCTGAGTCAGGAGATTCAAGAGCAGGATCCTTCTTCCCGCCTTTCCTCACCCATGTGGACACATTAAATTCCGCAATTAGCAATGCATTCCTTTTATATATTTTTAAAAATATTTTATTTATATACTCATGAGAGACACACACACACACACAGAGGCACAGGCAGAGGGAGAAGCAGGCTCCTCACAGGGAGCCTGACATGGGACTCGATCCCGGGTCTCCAGGATCAGGCCCTGGGCTAAAGGCGGTGCTAAACCGCTGAGCTGCCCGACATTCCTTTTATATTAATGATCATCTACCCCTTTTTAAAATAGAAGAGGTTAAGAAACACTGTCGCTTACGTTGTGCTCTTTTGGGGACCTGCCAGGGCACCCCTCAGACCAGCAGCTGTTTTGACTGCATAACTGAGCAAAAAGGGTCACAGCTCCAGCACAGGATACTTTGAATCATTTAAAAAATATACGACCTTCTAAGCAATACTATTTTAATGTCTGGCAGGAGATGTAAAAGTATGAGGAGGACGGGATATACCGTGTCAGAGGAAAATAATACAAGAGATTTGCACATTCTACCTGTGACAGTCTACTAGGGTGAAGGGTTTCCTTCTGTCGCTAATGGCGTGGACAGTTATAGAGCGTGACCACTTGATACCGGGTTATACTCAGTTTTGTGCTGAGGAAGTGCCTCCTACATTTTCCGCGCACAGTCGAACCTGATGGAAGGCTGTGAGCGTTCCACTCTCACAGACTCCATGTGATTTGTGGGAGTCACCTAGCTCGGCTTGTCTGGAGCAGAGCCACCTTCTCATGGAGAGGTGCTAGAAATAAGTATCTTAAAAGCACTTAAAAGTGCCTTTTGCAATTGCAAGGTGATCTAAGTCACGAATGCTTGCTAATCATTATTTCCCCCAGGCTCTTAATATCTCCAGGTGCCAGAGAAATGCAAGATTAAATTAAACATTAGCAACTACCTTAAGTGCTGCATTTTCAGTGCTGACACATTAACTGTGGTATTTCAAGTTGGGAAACACGAGACCAATATATATAAATTGGAATCCTAAGTACTCAACCGTGCTCTCCCTGGGAGCTCTTATAATAGATGGAAGCAGCAATGCTTCTTGAGGATATGCCCAGAGATCTGGAACTGGGCAAATGTTTCCCAAGTCGAACAAGAGAACATGGTGTGTGTTAGAGGCTTGAAGCATTTTTTTCTTTCCTTTGTGTTCTCGTGGTATTGGAATCTGTCCCTCTTTCTCTCACAGTGGGGGCTGTAGCCCCACGCTGGTGTAGGCGAGGGCCCTGGGCTTTAGCGGTGCCCCTGAGCAGACACCTGCCTCCCCCATACCGGCCTATTATGATATTGTTTAGATCAGTGTGTAATATTTAAACTATTATGACTGAAGAATATTCATCAATGAGCAATTTGCTGTACAAAGTTTTGTTTTCCTTGAACTTAATAATTTTTTTTACTTATTTGGCTTTCATGTTTTTGTTATGAATTCAGCCTCAAACTCTTCTCCATCTGTCCAAATCTCCTCTCAAGACACGTCAAAGGGGATCCCTGGGTGGCGCAGCGGTTTGGCGCCTGCCTTTGGCCCAGGGCGTGATCCTGGAGACCCGGGATCGAATCCCACATCGGGCTCCTGGTGCATGGAGCCTGCTTCTCCCTCCTCCTGTGTCTCTGCCTCTCTCTCTCTCTCTCTCTCTCTGTGACTATCATAAATTAAAAAAAAAAAAAAAAAAAAAAAAAACAACAACAACAACAACAAAAAGACACGTCAAAGTGCTGATTTCATTTTTCTGAGCATGCCGGAGACCTCTGCTCTGCTTGGGTCTGATGGTTGCCTGCCAGCCAGGTGAACAGCTCACACCTGGGACCGCCCTTTGTGGGCCCTCTGCAGACTCTCATATCCTTCCTGTCCTGGGTTTCTTACTTCCTGTGTCCCCCATCTTCCACTTTCTCGTTTTAGGGGAGCACATTTCCCAGTATTTTTCCAAGTAAGGGAGCGTGGGAGTTAATTTATTTTACACCTTGCATGACTGAAATGTCTTGATCTCTCTGACACATGGGTGACAGTTTGGCTGGCCACAGACTTCCGAAGCAGAAATTTAATTTTCCTTCTGAATACTGGAGAATTGACTTCATTGCCTTCTAGCTTCCACCGTGAGCTGCGTGGTTTCCTGATCGCTGCCTGTGTGAATGCCACCTATTCTCTCTCTCTGGACATTTGTAGGATGTTTTTATTTGCTTTCAGTGTTGTGAAATTTCAATCATCATGTTGGGTGCTTGGTGGGTCCTTCCAGTCAAGACACTCATGTCTTGTACTTCCAGGAAATTTTCTTGAATTATTTCTTTGATGATTTCCTTTCTTAAGCACATTGTTTGCATTTTCTTCCCAAATATTAGGTTTCCTGAACTTCTCTCATTTCTTATCTTTTCTCTCCTCTTCCCATATTTTTGTTTTTGCTCTATTTCCTGGAGATTTCCTGACTTTTACCTCCTAATACTTCTACTGAGTTCTCCATCTTGCTGTCACATTTTAATATCTATGAGTTCTGTGTTGTTCTTACTCACAGTTAAAATATTTTCCCTTATCTCTTTGAGAATACCAACGACAGTACTTCTGGTTCTCTTCTTCCCTCCATGTGCTTGTCTCCTCTGTTGGTCTTCCTTTCATGTCAGATGTCACAGATGTCTGGCGAGCCTCAGATTTAAAGATTGGGAACTGAGAAGCTACTGGTAAGCTCTGAGGATCTGAGTGGGTTCTGTGGATGTAGGGTTCACTGTGGGGAGATTTGTTGAGCTCTGCCACAGGGGAACCTGTGATGCTGATATTCATGTTTAGGAATTTCCTCTTGAGCTGGTCAGCTTCCCCAGAAAAATCTTTTTCAATCTCTTGCCTGGGGGACTTAGTTCTAGGAGAAAGGCTGATGATCTCTGTACCCATCACTGTTCTCCAGAGAAGCAGAGCCAATGGGATTAGTGTAAGTATATTCAGAGATTTATCCTAAGGAATTGGCCTTTGTGATTGTGGGCTTGGCATGTCAGAAATCCATGAGGCAGGCTGGCAGGCTGCAAATGCAGGCAGGGTTGATGTTACCATCTTCAGGCAGGATGTCTTTTCTTTTCTTTTTTTTTTTTTTTTTTCTGGGAAACCTCAGTCTTGCTCTTAAGGCCTCCAGCTGATTGGGTGAGGCCCATAAACATTACCAAGGGTAATCTGCTGTATTGAAAGTTGACTGATTGTAGGTGGTAACCACATCTCCAAAATACCTTCACAGCAACACTCAGTGTTTGATTAAGTAACTGGAGACTGTGACCTAGCCAAGCTGACACATAAGAGGAATCACCAGTCTTCCTATCTGATTATGTTGTAATTAATTCATCAATAAATAATAATTCAATAAATATTTATTGAGCAGCTAGTCTATTGACTCGGCCTTTAACCCTGTCTTTGGTGTGTACCCTGCTCTCCGCTGGGCTTGGTGCCTCACAGAACAGCTGTCCACATCCGCAGAGCAGAGAACCCCCGGCTCACCCAGGGGATGGGGTGTCAGGACATCTGGACGACAGAACAGGGAAGGAAATGGGTTTACATGTAGACAAACTTCTCGTTTTATTGCCTCACTTCACCCACTCCATCCCAGGCAGGCAGTGATCTGTCACCTGTCCAGATGCTTTTCAGATTTTAAAACCACATTGGTACTTGAGTCAATCAGCTGCTCTGTAAACACTTCATTAGTAGCCGTTCGCTGTTGATGCGACACTTCAACTGCTTTCCTGGCAAACAGGTGGTCTGTGCTCCCCAAACTCTGTGTGGAGAGCTTCACCCCCAAACTGGCATCTTCAGACTGAAAGTGTCAGTCATTGTATTCTGTTGGGGATTCTCAAACTAAATCCTAGTGAAGAAGAGCTACCACCCCAGTGTGGGCCCGCCATCAGAGGGGGTGCCAGCGCTCGGGTGACCGTTCCCCGGGCTGATACCATTAACCAGCAGCAGCTGAAAGGCATTTCCCAGCTTCTGTCTGGACCCACACAGTAGGTCTACACACCCGGGTTTTGTGCATCCAGCCTCTCGGCCACCCAGGATAGAGTGGTACAGGGTAAATGCCCCTCAACTCACACAGACGTGGGGTGTCCTGCAAAGTTACATGGAAACGCCACTTCCCTAGACAATGCCCAGATTTCCCAGTCTCTGTATCTGCTTTTGCATCCACGCTCTGGCTCCCGTTTATCAAAACCTGAGCCGTTCTTCAGGGCAGGGCGGCCACCTTGCTGGGTCTATGGCACTTCCTCTGCCATCTCAGGCCACACGTTCCCTCTTAAAACATCCCAGGCAGGTCCAAGGCCAATGACATTTAAGGCTCCCTGGTCCAGGAATCTGAACGCCAGCAGCCTGCATGTTAGCCCCCAGCGAGGGGGGCAGCTGCCATTATGACCAGGTGGGTGGGGGAGCACCCAGGGCACATGCCAGGGCAGGTGTGAGGAACAGGCTTTGTCTGTCCCTCCTTGCCCCTGACCCCCCTCAGAGGGGTATGTGGGGAGGAGCAGAACCTGCCCCCTGCCCCCCCCCGACTTTCCTCACCAGGCCTCCCCAACACACACACACACACACACACACACACACACACACACCCCATAACACCCCCCCCCCCCTCGGGCCATGATTCCAGCCTGCCCTGTGGGAGGAGGGGGCGGGGGCTGCCCATCAAACATGAGACTCACATCTTCAAACCGGTATGACTGTACCTTACAGGACACAAATGAAACTTTCCAAAAACTCGCGGTTACCCGAAAGCTGCGCAGCTGGACTAGGTGTCGGGAGGGTGGCTGCCGAGCCGTGGGCCGCTGTGGACAACACAGTCCGGGGCCGTTGAAGCAACACGCTGAATCTGCTCCTCGGCTTGCTGCAGGATAGGCCACTGTTCCTGACTCCGGCTGCTCCTAACCCACCATGCCTGCGGGTTGGTGGGGGGAATGGCCTCCTCCAGCCTGCAAGCTCCCGTCGCCCCCAAACCAGCTGAAGCGGGGTGGGGGGCCCTCAGGAGCTCTCGCAAGGCCTGTTCCTTTGTTCCCAGGAGCCCCAGCCACAGCCTTCAGGATCTCTTGGGCGGCATGTCTTCTTTCTGCCTTCCTCCCTGGGTGAGCTCCCCGCAAACAAGGAGGGCGGCACTCCTGCTTCTGTGACCTCACGGAGGCTGTGGACAGGGGTGCGCCCTCCCCGAGCTGCGGGTGCGCCCGGAATCTCCGCGGCCCAGCGGCCTTGTCAGCCGCCCTCGCAGGCCCAGGGCGCCACGGGCTGGGCGGACTCCCGGCCTGCGAACTACTGGGCCCGGCATGTGAGCAAGACACGGCAGTTCCGTTCAGAGCTGTTCCCTGCGGTTCGACAACAGGCAGGAAGATGGTCGCAGCCGCGTAGCGACAGCCTTCCCGTCCCGCCCTGCCTGGGCCTCGGGGGGGCCACGGGCTTGGGCTCGGGGTGTTCCCCCGTCCCGGGCAGCCCGCGCTGTGGCTTTGGGAGCTGACTCGAGTCATGCGCTTATTTGCTCTCGGGTGTACTGAGGGCCTCGAGGTCCTGTCGCTCCTCAGCTGCATTCTCACCTGAGATTGGGCCCCCGAGGAGCCAGTCGGTGTTGGAAGTGCCTTGTACACACGGGCCCTGTCGGGTACTTGCGGAAGGACGAGGACGGGGTGCGGGGCAGGGCTTCTGCCTTTATTTCCCTGCACTGCCGCCGCGCACGGGCAGGGGACCGGGCCTGCGGTCAGTAGCCAGAGAGGAAAGGCGGTGGACTGTGGAGTGACATCCCGAGAGGCCTGACCGTGGGGCAGGGGAATTTAGGGGCACGGCCTCCTCTTCCCTTCACCGTTTACTTCACAAAATTACCAAGTGCCCCCGAATCAGCATCCAGCCTTCAGTGAAGTCTGGAGCCCATCCAGGACCCCCAGCTGGACCCCAACCCACCATCACCCCTTCTGTCCCACAGCATGTCTCCACTAGCCCCCCTCAGGCCACCCGGGGACTGCCTGTGCCCACCTGGACCTGTAAGCTTCCAGCATCTTCCTTTGCCCGTCCTGTCTGCTTCAGGAGGCCCGGCCAGCCCAGGCGGAGTGCAGCCGTCTGCACTGCCCACTAGGCTCTCCTGGCTGTGCCGTGAGTCAGAGCTGTGTTCCCACGTAGGCACACCCTGCAGAAGAGCGACTCTGGGTCACAGAGCTCACTCTCAGAGCCCTGTACCTATGGGGACCCCATGGCCAGGGCACCCACTGCAGCGTTGCAGGCTCGAGATCTCTCCGCATCAACACTGCCAGCATTTGGGGGGGATGCCTCTGCTGTCAGGGGTTGAGGGAACAGCCTCCATGGCCTCGCTGGGTGCCGATCCCTCTCTAGTAATTTCCACCACTGCTTTCTTAAAAACACATTCTTCTCTGGATTTCTTCAACATGATCTCAGAGTAAGCCCTGTGGGATCCCTCGTCTTACCTTGTGCCAATGCAAACTACTGGATCCACCTGGGGAACAGGTGAGGGCTGCTCCACTGAAAACCACCAGCAGCCTTTGAGGTAACATGCAGACTACAGTGAAGATCTCTGCACTGTGATGTGAGGGACAGTGGCATCCAGAGCCCGGCCTCCCTGCAGGAGTCCCCACTGACGACCGCTGGCCACTGCCACCTGCTGGGTCCAGATGTGACAGGAGCAGGGCCAGTGGCCTAAGGACAGGGACACGGTCACTCGCAGGGATGCTGAGCTGTGGCCCTGGCTTGGCAGCCCCATGGGACATGGAGGTTCCCAATGGTCCTTAGGGACATCCAAGAACGTAGGACATCTTCTTTCATCAGGGCTGACGCTGAGTCAGGACTCGTGGAATTCAAAACCAGAACCTGATGGAGAAATAGAATAAAATGTGAGGGTTCAAACAGAACTTCTCAAGATATCCACAGAAGCACATGAGATCTTCTCAGATGTGCGACAGATGTGGCTAGAAATTTCCAGTTAAAGAGTGTGGGTAGACACCAAGGTTTTAAGTCCCCCAAGAAGAAATAACCTGCAACAGAGAATAAAAAGTGCCCTCAGGCTGGTCTCGATTAAAGTTGCTGCAGGCTACCTCATGACTTCTTGACTGCTTTATAGCCCCTGTCCTATCCCACAACCTCTTTCCAAGGACAATGTTCTGGATGACAGGGAAAAAACCAACAAAACAACTCCCTGTTTTCTTCTGTTTAAATACTACTAAATTCCCTAGAATTTGTGACTTTAAGGACTTAGAGGAATTTAAACTACAGACTCCAGAATTTCTTCAGTTTTACCAGTTGTTCCTTTGATGGTTAGGTCATGAGGCAGGGACCTGTACACTGTTCCCTGAGGAGAACTTCGATGTAATGAAAGAGGATCTCATCTTTACAATGAGTTCTCTACAGAGACCAGTGTCCCAAAAACTTAGGATTACAGTGTTGTGAGAACACTTTCCAGGCACCATTATGGCTTAAGAGCAGAAGGTAGGGGGGTTAGGAGCTGGCGTTAGACATCAATAGGCACCAATGCAAATTCAGGGTCTGCATTTATGTCCTAGCTACTCACGGCAGGTGAAGCAGAATCCATAATTCCCTGCTCATGTTCCCTGCCTGACACATGATTCTCTTCCCCATTGAAAACAGTAACAAAAGGCGATGCCCCTGGGGGAGACCAGACACCAAGTTATTTGTATATGTATATGTATATATACAACTTATTTGTATATATCCTTATTGAAGACAGAATGGTAATTATGATTCTAATTATAATGGTAATTATAATTATAAAGTTCCTGCAATATCTTAAGAGGTAAGAGGTTGAATCAGTCTTTGAAGCTGAATGTCTTTTTCTTCTGGGAAGCCACCCCAATGGGGAGAGACCCTCTTCTGGGAAGGAGATGTTTGAAACCATGTGGCTCTGGCTCCAGGGAGGCTAAACTCCTCTGCATAACACTGTAAAGGTTGTAATTATTGTGGTCAGCATCTCTTTTCTACAGACTGTGATTCTTTAGAGTGATTTTCTTTCCCAAATATGGATTTGGACTACAATGTGCCAATATTTTATTGCTTATTTTTGTGGAGTCGGTGCATAGTTCTTCACAAGCAGTGTCGAGAA
This sequence comes from Vulpes vulpes, assembly GCF_048418805.1. Classification (NCBI taxonomy): domain Eukaryota; kingdom Metazoa; phylum Chordata; class Mammalia; order Carnivora; family Canidae; genus Vulpes; species Vulpes vulpes. Next base: position 54,156,315 of record NC_132784.1, on the reverse strand, counting down.
AAAAATCTGCAGACTGCAGGAAATGCATGCAGGCCTGACCTCTTCACTCCTATGTACTGGAGAGAGATCACTGAAAAAGAAAGAAAGAAAAAAACCCCAAAGAAGTCAGATAAGGCATGGTAAGATCATCTAAAAAAGGGAAGGGAACCAACTGGGCTTGGGGTGGCCTCATGCACAGACCATATCCTGGGCTACAAAACAGGTCTTAATAAATTTAAAATGAATGACCAGAGTAGCATTAGAAAACAATGACAGAGATCTGCAAAAGCCACAAATATTTGGAAATTAGAAGCTTGTTTAATAGCACGTGTATAGCACTGAACGCTTACATCAGAAAAGAGAAAGATCCAATACCTGTGATCTAAGCTTCCATTTTATCAGTTAACCACTAAGTCTTGGCACCTGGCAACTCTACTTTCTGGATGTTTCTTAACCAGTTTATTTCTCCATTTCATGCACTGCAGTCCCCTAAGCAATCCCTCGTCTCCAGTCTTGCCTTCCTCCAACCTAAATTTCCAGTCCCTCCTGGCCACCTGTTCTCCCTACTTTCTGCCTTGCATTTCAGCCCTGCTGATCTTCTCTGGCTTCTTGGAGTTCTCATGCCTTCCTCTGGGTCTTTTCTCACACTCGTCCCTCTGCCTACACCACCCTTACCTCCAGTTTACACCACTAAGTCCCCATCCATAGAAATATCCTAGCTTAAACTTCCCTTCCTTCTGGGAGCCATGCTCCTGCTATTGCTTCCATGATAGATCCTTGAGCTTCCTATGTGATAGCATTAAACAATCCTCAAAACATCTTGCATTGTGTCTCTTCCCCACTGGATGAGGGAACAGCAACCAGGCCCTCTATATTTGATATTGCAATATCTGGCTTCTAGCATAACTTCTGTGCATAGTACATGCTAAATAAATAGGACCAATAAAGTTTGTGCTTACAGGTCGATGAGGTCAGGATTTTTGGATTACAGCTTGTGGTCAACATCACCTTCCTGGCATCCACTTGCTCTTCCAGCTTGACAGCAGTCCTGAATTCTATTTGGGAATCTGCATGGTTCCGGGAAGCATATACTTACCTTGACTCCAGCAGTTACTTAAATATTCACCATTGAGAAAGTTGATAGGCTTGTGGCTTCAACTGTTTGAAGCTGCAATTTCTCAGTTAAATGAGTTATTGGGATTCCCTAAAAGGCTCCAGGGCCCTCCTGTTTCGTCATCTTCCTATCATGAAGGTGCCGGGTGACTGCTCTGGCAGTATTCCTGTCATGTTTCCTGGCAGGACTATTCAGAAGAATCTGGGCCATTGCCCAGTGCTCTAGAAAGAGCGTAAGCAACAACTTGGCACATGTCAGAGTGAAACATGCTTAACACCCTGAGGAGATGCAACAGATAAGAATAAAAAAGGAAAACCAATGTGGAATTAATCTAAATTTAAACAGTATCACTCCTTCAATATTTTTGCATGTATCCAGCAAAAGGAAATGACTGTCTGGCCAAAAGATAAAATGCTATGTCTTGCTCCATCTATTTTCCAAAATAACATGAAATGTCTTTTTACTGATAATACAAATAGTTCATGTTTATTATCAACATTTGGGACATTTTAAAAAGGCACAGAAAAGAGAAACATCACCCAAAACAGCATACAAAGTAACTACTGGTAATGTTCTGATACATTTCCTTGCAGAAGTTTTCATACATGTAATGCAGATGTACATTTTCATTTTTTATTTTTTTAAAGATTTATTTGTTTATTCAGAGAGAGAGAGGCAGAAACACAGGCAGAGGGAGAAGCAGGCTCCATGCAGGAAGCCTGACGTGGGACTCGATCCCAGGTCTCCAGGACCACACCCTGGGGTGCAGGCGGCACTAAACTGCTGTGCCACCGGGGATGCCCACATTTTCCTTTTCAAAATTCAAATGCATGTTTTTGTATTTTAATAAAAAGTTGCTTTAAAAAAAAAGCAAGATGGGACTTTAAAGCAACAGAATGATTTTTTTTTAGAATTATAATAATGTGAACTATGCCTACTCTGTGTATCTTGGTTCCCTCACTGTTGAGTTAAAGGAAGGAGACTTGTCGGCCAAGATCTCTTTCTGTTCTTACACTCTCTCATTCAGCACGGAGCAGGCTGGTTTGGAAAGACCTTGAGAGGACATCTGGTCTATCTCCATACTTTTAGAAGAATTGCCAGTTAATTAAAACCAGCCCAGACAAAAGTGAACCAGTTTGATTTGGAAATCCCACACTCCCTCTCCCCAGGAAGAAATTACACAGCCTTGTTATATGATTAAATGTCCGAAAATTCTTCCTTCTGACTTACAGAGCTGGTTTACACTTTGGTTTCAAACAATGGGACAACACATTCAGAGTTGGGAGGTTTGGGGAGACTAAGCCGAAATGGAGCTGCCTGTTGGAAATGTCATGGCTCCCAGCACCCAGAGAGAACACTGTACCTGTTCCTAGAGCACAACAGGGTGGAGGTGCCACAGGTAGCACGTATGTGGAGGTGAATGCTGGGCTAATGTGCTCTTGGACCAAATAAAATGTCTGTCAAGTTAATGGTGCAAATACAGCGTTCAGTAATCTCTTAAGGGAGAACATGCCTGATGTGTGTCAATGTTCCTATACGGCAGGGACACGCAGAACTGTACGTTTCAACAGAACTATTTTCTGATAATGTGGAAGAAGCATTCTTACACAAGATCCCCAAGATCAAACTGCACTTGAAATCAGGTTAACTAGAGCTAAATGTAATCACTGTGTGACCTAACTGGGTGCATGCAACCCAGTGTATTGAATATCCTACTTTGTTATTTTTATTCTCAATTTCATCCAGTTATTTCCTTAGGGACCACAGAGCAATAGTAGGCAGCAAAGTAATGAAATGTGGTTAAAGAGAAGTAGGACTAAAAATACTTTGCTTTGTTTCATCTTAGCAGCCCCATATATAGCGTGGCTTATTTCAGTTTACAAAGTCCCAAAACTAGTTCTTAAGGAGGAAAAAGGCAAGCTGAATTTATTGCTGTGGGAAACACAGAGCTTGCTCAATTTTATAACATAGAAGTTCTTTGTTTTATAGATATGCCATGAATGTCTGGGTCATAATCATTAACTGCCATTTATAGTGGATGCCAAAGCAAGCCCACTGAAGTTCATGGGGACCTCCTGAGCTGGTACGTGGTGCGGGTGGCACTGCACTGATGGCCCGACCAGCCCTCAGCTCGGTGGCATCCTCGTCGTCGTCGTCTACAAGGCAATTGCGTGGCCTGGATGAGATTAGCATGGGAATGTGGTGACACCAGATGCACTCTGGAAGCCTTAACCATGATCTCCAAGGGGACAGGCTGTTCTGATAAGTGAGAGAAACCTACACTGGTTTCTCAAATACGGTCTTGGTGCCATAAGCTGGGAGGAGTTTTGGGCACTGGCCTAACCCAACTAAGAGTGATTCTCCAGGAAAACAAAGGAGAAAGGGCCAGGATTCCCCTCCTGTACTCCTCAGTTCTTGAAAGGCTTTTTCAAATGTCTGAGCTCCATGCATCACTGCCAAACCCTCCCTCCATCTAGATTCACTGAGGGGGGGTGCGAAGTGTCTAAAGGGAGCAAGTTTAGTGTCTAAAGGGGGCAGTGAGGTAGAGAAAAACCTGAGAACTGCTAATGTGAAGAAAGGCTGAGAAGGGTTGTGTTCAGAGATCGCTAATACCCATGAAAATGATCACGTGAACGTGTCCTCCAAATCCTTTTTTCTCACACACTTAGAAAATCTTGAAAATCGTGGCATCATGTGCTCTAGCAGGAAGAACACGGCCCTGAGCCAGTTGATCTGGGTCCTCTGCGTCACAGACAGAGGCAGGGAGTGCCACGGGGCCTGACAGAAGGCCAGGGAGAGGAGGAGAGGAGGAGAGGCCACGAAGACACGAGTCCCTTGGGCTGGAAACGCGGGCTGCCAGGGAGGGCCCCTGCCCTGGTGTTGGGGGCGACAGCCCTCCCAGGGGAGCGAGCTTCAGTCTGTGGGAAGCACTGGTGCACCGCCTGGGGACAGATCTGGGGCTCCATCACCTCCCAGCACAGGGAGATCGGTGTTTCCCACCTGGCACCAGACTGAGCATCACAGATGTCCCCAAGCCCTGCGGCATTGGACCCCGGGGGCCAGGCCTCCCCACCCCCCTGCATGCTGAACGGTTCTCCTCTGGCACCACTGGACAGCAGGCCAGGGTGGCCGGCAGCGCGGCAGTCCCTGTCCCCTCTTCCACAGTCCTGTTCTCAGGGGCTGGCCGGGCAGCGTGGCTTGGGACTCAGTCCTCCAGCATTACCACACCGCACAGTTGGGTCTGTCGTCAACTGCTGTGTGGCACATTAACCCCGAAACTCAGTGGCTTAAAACCACTGTGAATATTTCTTTTTTTTTTTTTTCACTGTGAATATTTCTTTGCCATGCTTTGTGTGTCTGGGATTCGAGTCGGCGTGGCAGGGGACGTGACCACCGCACCCCAAGTAGCAGAAGGGAGCATCGCTGGGAGGCGCCTTGCAAGTTCCTAATAATGCTCCTGAGATATTGAATGAAGTCCATTTCCTGTCGACTCTTCTCCTCCAATTTGCAGTAACTGAATTCTGTGCCCCCAAACCCCATTCCCAGTTTAGCTTTTTTGTAACTATGTATTTCCTGTTTCTTTTTTTTTTCCCCCAGCAGGGGTGGGGGCATTTCTCTCCTCTCTTTAAGGTTTACATGATGTGCTAGGACTTGGCTATTTAACACTCCTATTGCACAGTATGGTTACTTATATTGTTTTTCAAGTTAATAAAGGAATGGCTTTCGAATGCACTGCTGATCTTTATATTGAACCCCGAAGCATATCCATGAAATAATAAAAAACAAAACACCTTAGACTCATATTGGTCACAGGTAGCTGTCATGGAACTGCCCTCCTCGAGTTTTCCTCAGGACAATCCCTCAGCGTCCTCATTATGTGGATAAGATTGAATAAAACTAGGTTGGAAGCAGAGATTATAGTTTTATTTTTTTGGAGCTCACATGAATTGACCTTAGAACTGAGGTCCACAAGATAAATGATAACTGTAGACCTAAGTTCAATTCACTCTTCTTTTCACGCTAACCATTTTTGGCTAAAACTTCTCAAACTGCCAGACCTGATTGGACTACTTCGTTCCACGCTGTAGCGCTGCATTTCTGTTGCCCTCTGCCCTTACCACTTAACCCACACACCTCTGTTGGGATTTTTTTGAGCCTGGTGTCCTCCTCTGCTGCCGTCTTGCAACCACCCATCCCTGCACCCATGTAGAGCAGCTCATTCTGAGAGTCCTGGGCACCTGCCATACTTCAGAGAACTGTCAGATGCCATCCTCAGAAACTACAGCCCCATTTTACTATCTTAGGGTCCCAAAGGAGAGTCCCTTCAGTCTTCTACACTATGTGAAGGCTATCTTTTTCCATTTTATTTTCCTCTTTAAAAAACAATCCTCTGTGTAATATAACACACACATTGAAAAGCACATAAACATGTAGCTACAGTTCAATGAGCAGTGAAGTCAATGCCTGTATAACTACCAGCCAGGACAAGAAAGAACAGATATCACCAGTATTCTAGAAGGTTGCCCTACCACCTACCTACTCCTACCAGACTCCCACCTCTCCCTCATGACACATCACTGTGCTGAACTTTTAAATGATAATGTCCTTTTACTTGTAATTTTTACACTGTTCTTTTGCTTGATCTGGCTTGGGTTCATCTAACAGATGATCGGTTCATTTGCTATACATTAAAGTTTGGTAAGAAAACCATTTTTTTTTTTAAAGCTCCAATGAAATTATTGTCCATCCATTGCTTTTTTTTTTTTCCAGAGGCATATGTAGGTTGCAGAAACCCTTATCTTGCTTATGTTATTTTTAAGGATTATATGGTTGTCTGCAGAGAATTAACAATTATATCATCAAAGACTTCTTTGTCTAATATACTGCAGCCTTTAAACAACATCAAAAGGAAAAATAAAATATTATTGTGGCAAAAAAAAGTCCATAAACAATATGGTTAAATTTTCTGTTTTTCAACTTCACATGAATGGAAGCTCATTCACATTTTTTTTTTTAAAAGATTTTACTTATTTATTCATGAGAGACACACACACACAGAGGCAGAGACACAGGCAGAGGGAGAAGCAGGCTCCATGCAGGGAGCCCAGTGCTGAATTCGATCCCGGGCCCTGGGATCACACCCTGAGCCGAAGGCAGATGCTCAACCACTGAGCCACCCAGGCATCCCTGCAGTTGTGATTTTGAGCCATGCTTCAACATGTTCATTTTTAGAACTTAAGCTTATTCTAAAATTGATATGGGCATGCAGATGTCAGAGATAAAGACTCAACAGAAAAACAAGAAGAGAGACAACTTGCTCTCCGGATAGCAAGATTTCTACAAAGCTATAATAATTAAAACAGTATAGTATTGGTGTCCAGATCGCCAAACCACCAAAACAGAGGAGCTCAGAAGTAAGTCGTATATAAATAGGATTTCATACTATTACAGTTCTCACAATGTCCCAAAGGCAATCTAAATGGCGATTATGAATCTTACTAACATGGTAAGAAGTGAGATGCGAGGGGATCCCTGGGTGGCTCAGTGGTTTAGCCTCTAAAATCTTAAAAAGAAAAACCACAACTGCATCTTTTCACTATCCAGTTTCCAGTCTATGAACAGGGCACAGGTCTCCATTTACTTCAATATTCTTTAATACCATTCAAAAACATTTGGTTTTCTCCCTAAAGTTTTTGATATCTCTGATATTTTAAATTAAATTCTTGGTTTACATTTTCTTGGATCACCCTGGTGGATTGGGGCCGAGGTCTGTGGGGCTTACGTTTCCCCTGCTCTTCTCACACTAAAGCAGTGCACCCCCCCCCCCGGGTCTCCTGGGGTTGGTGGCTGAAGGCTCACCACCCCTTACGCACAGCCTCCCACAGAGTGAGGTGGGCATGTCCATCAGGCTCCCCGCCTTTGGCAGGGGCTGGGCTGTTTCATTTCTATTCCCCTTGCTCTTCAACATCATCAGAACACAGCTCCATTCCCAGTCTGGGCTATCCAATATCTTAAGTGCAAAAGTGATTTTAAATTGTTTATCTTTCTGGTTTTCTCTTAGCATTTACAACTGGTAATTCTTTATGTCATTTTGGTTCTTGAATGTTTCTATGAACTTAAAAAAAATGTATCCAGCATTACTGGTTGTTTTCTGTGACAGGTTTAGTTTAAATAAACTAAACTAGCCTGCCGTTATCAGAAACAAGAACTCTTTGAGGAAGCTAGTTTTCAAATTCTGACTCAGATCAAAACAAGTTCACCAGGTCCACAGCTGAAGAGAGAAGAGGGTAGGGGAAGCCCTCTGCTTCATACAAGTCCCATATTTATTTATCTCAGTATGGTAACATTAGTATGGAGCAAAACTTGGAATGGATTTGGAAAAAAAAACATTTTAAATAAAACTTTTAATGGGTTAAACACTAGGTTTATAAAATTCCATTGTATTATTCATTTCAGCTAAAATGATTATGTTGATTATGTTTCCTCTAAGTGCAGACCCAGGATTTTAAGGCAGCTCAACTCATGGTTTTCAGAGAGTTAAATATTTTATTCCTAAATTATTTTAGAGGCGAGATAAGTAGATATATAATAAACCACAGAATCAGTTATGTTTTGCCAAGTTTCTCCTTAATTGTAACTGCAGATTTCTACTATTTTTACATAGGAATACAGGCTTTTAACTAGAAATAATTCCCATCGATGCTTTGGAAAAAAGCTAGTGGAACAAAATTTAAAAATATTATGCACATACTATATGTAATTTCTTTCATGGCTAAATGTCAATAGCAAAACATTCTTTGAATATTTAAATTTACAAATTTAATAATATAATGAATATTATAGCAGTCGGGATGATCTTTGTAGAATAAAATATTGATGTATTTTTTTGTGGGAACTAGGAAAATTTTTTCTGGGAGAAAAGAAAAGATACATGCAATATTAAAATCAATCATGAACATTCATCTTAAACACAAAGCTAATAAGCTAAGATGATCAACTGTTTTATGAATTTTTCTGTTAACATTTAGTCGCAGTAGTTTCCAGAATTTTAAAGAATCATAGAGGAAAAAGCTTAAGATGGAAAAATTCTATCCATTTGATATATTTTCACCAGGTATTTGCTCCTAGTTGTACTGAAGTGTTTCATTCTTTTGTTTCAGGTCACAAATGTCCCATTGATCTTGCCATCTCTTCACACCAGCCTTCTTGCAGAGGACCACAGCACTTGCTTCCTGTGCACCTGACCATCTCCCCTTTGAACTGTGGCAGCCACTGGGGACCTCTGGGACCAAAGCCTGCAGTCTCTCAGGTCTCCTCCTGGCCAGTGCACGGATGCTGGCCTTGCCATCTCCACACTCTCCTCTGCTTGGCTCTGGGACACCTCATCTCCTTGCTGATCTGCTCCCTTTCCCCATTCCTTACATGTCAATATTGTGTACTCAAAATTATCATGTTCTTCACTCCTTACACGTACATGCATCTTCAATAGTTTTATGTGGACAATATCCCAAACTCCATTTCCTTGAGCTTTAATACAAGTGTCTATTGTCCATCTTTACCTGGATCTACTAATGCCACTAACTCGGTTCATGTTGGACTGAATCAGCCATCTTCCCATTGTATTTTCCCCGCCATGCCTCCATTTTCTGTATTTTTAAAAGGTGACATTCTTCTTATAGTGGCTCAAGATCGAAAATTCAGCTTCACCTCTGACCCTACCTCACCCAACATGTGCTATTGATAGCCAGCTTCCTTGGTGGCCACTTGTACATCTGTCAGCAACCTTATTTTTTATTCTCTGCTGCCTGGATTAGGATTCTGGAACAGACCCTGGATGGTTTCATTCCCAGGCCTCAAACTCCTTTACCACCGTGACCTGGTTTGCAGTCATTCTGGTCCCCATACGAAGCACATGCTAACCATACCAGTATTCATTGTTTCTAAACATGCATACCTCTTCATGCCTTTTCTCATTTCTTTTTGGAATGCCCTTCCTCATTCCTCTTATGTCCCAAATGTCTGGCGTAACTATTCTTTATCTCTCAAGGTCCCTGGGTACTCAATGCCAATAAGTAAAAGAAACAGAAAATGTGTCCAGAGATACAAGATTATAGAGGCTGTGGGAGAATATAGTCTCAGAAAGGGGATAATAAAAGATAATATTGTTAAGGGTAATTAATAAGGATCCAGAGAACTCCAGTGATGACACTTCTTGAAAGAGATTTCTACACTCAAGATTTCCAATTCTCCTCTCCCTTCAACCCAGTCAGGTTTTTGCCTATATCACTCCATGGAGTTTTCATCGACGGCCTCCACATTGCTAAATGACAATGGTCCACCCCCAGTCCTCCTCCAAATCTGAAGCCTGCTCCTTTTCATCTCAAGTGAGATGTAATCAAGCCAAACACTATGGAGTCATCCTAAGCACCTCTTCTTCTCTCAATCCCTAGTCCAGCCACTCATCTCCTCTGCAGTTGCAATGGTGGTACATCACTTTCATCTTTGCTGGATGACTGCAACAGCCTCTGGGCTGGTCTCTGTTTCTTCTCTCACACCCTCCTCTAGTCTCAGTCTGCACTCAACGTAGCAGTCAGAATAAGCCTGTTGAAACCCCAGGTCAGACCATGCCAGTCCTCTGATCCCAAACCCATCTCAGAGTAAATGAGTAACTGTCCTTGCCATGGCTGACATGCCCAGTATCATTAGTCTTATCTTCTGGACTCCCTTCTCTGGCTCTTTTTACACTAGCCACTTTGGATTCCCTGATGTCTCTTGAACATACATAGCCTGTTCCTTATGCCTAGAGAGCTCATCTCCTTCTGTCTTTGCTCAAGGAAGCCTACTGTAACTGTCTCCCTTACTTTTCTATTTTTTTTATATACTTGTCACTTTCTGATACATTACATATTTGTCATGTTTATTGTCTCTCAGTGTTTGCTGATATATCCCAAGGTCATTGTTCACTGATATATCCCAAGAATCTACAATAGTCCTTGCCACAGAGTAGATACTAAATAAATATCTGTTAAATGAAATGATGAAGGAACTTTTGAGAATAGAAGTTCTGTGAAGTGATAATGATCTAACTAGTTTACATGGGTCCAGAAGCAAATGCATGTAAAGAAACAGAACCATAGGGGATCCCTGGGTGGCTCAGCTGTTTAGCGTCTGCCTTTGGCCCAGGGCACGATCCTGGAGTCCCAGGATCGAGTCCCACGTCGGGCTCCCAGCATGAGCCTGTGTCTCTGCCTCTCTCTCTCTCTCTCTCTATCATAAATAAATAAATAAATAAATAAATAAATAAATAAATAAATAAATAAATAACTCTTAAAAAAAAAAAAAAAGAAACAGAACCATAAATGTAAAATAGTTTGGAATTTATCCAAGCCTTTCCATTCCTGTATGTAGTCACTCCAAAACATGAAAAATACATCTATCTGAATACTTTTATTTTCTTATTTAAAATAAAATGCTATATAGGATACAACATGGACCTTTTAAGCATCAATAAATAATGGCCCTGACATCTTTAAACAATTATAAATACTGACCATTCTTAAGTATCAGTGAACACCCAATATATTGTTAGTTCCAGCATAACATTAGATGATGTGAAATTTGACAGAGTGCAAACACTGGTTAGTGAGCTGCTTAGTAATCGACAAACCTATATATATTTTTTTACCTTTTTGCTATGGTAAGCAACAAATACAAAGAAAATAATATATAATAATGTATAATTTTAGTAATATATAAAAAATAAAAGTAGAAAAATTCAAATATAGTAAGCAAAAAAAACACTGAAATTTAAAATATAAATAGTACATGAAAAGCATTTTTACATTTCTATGAAGATGACTCATAGCATTAATTTTGGCATATTGCCATGTCTTTTAAAGTTCTGCATAAAAGCAAACATAAAATTATTTATGGTTTAAAACTGTAATGGTTCAAAAACTAGCATACAACTGGAATGTGAAGAATGAATTGAGGGCAGGGTAAGGGTGGTGTCCATAATGCATATAAATCACCAAAAATTTAAACAAGATAGCATAATTTAGTTTTCCCTAATTAAATTTGAAATTATCCTGGCTTTCAAATAATAATTTTTAAAATGAGCCAAAATCTTCATTAATTTCTTCAGTGAGTTTGAGCCCAGCAATTTAGTCTGTATCTCTGAACATGAAATAGTAAATAATCAATTTGCTTGTGTATCTCTATAGTAAATCATATATGTACCATACATATATATATATGTACATACATACCATGTATACACATATATCATATATATTTTGGTTTAATTAGAATATTGTAAGATGAAAAACAAATCTACTTTATACCAGAAAATAGACTGATCCTCAATACGCAGGCTTTGCCATGTAGATTAACATTGATCTAAATGAAATACTATCCTAAAAATTAGTTTTAGACACTAATAGAGTGGAGGAGGAGCTAGCAAGATTATTTAAAGAGTTGGAAGATACTACACACTAAGCAGTGGATTTATCTTTTTAATTATTTTGCTTAGTCTTTTAACTAAAGCATGATGACTGGACAGTAGCAGGAAGGTGGCTAGGAATGTATGGAACAAAAGGAAAGACTGGTTTCAAGAAGTATATGCTGTGGACAACTGAGTGACCAAAAATATATCCTTATTCATAGTAATTTCTTTAACAAATATTGTCATAACCACCTCACAAACACAATGACATACCATTTGTTTTTTACTGCAGTCTACTAGTTATCATACTAGTTTTAGAATGAGCAAGGCACATTCAAAATGGGCTTTAAACTAGTTGTGTTTGCCTATGAAAATTATAAAAAATATTTTAAAATAGAAATACTCGGGAAAAACAAATGCTTCCAATAAAAGACATACAGGTAAATTGATTAACCACATGCAATTTCAAGAGCAAGAACTATATTTACAGTTTTGAAGCAGAGTTTGTATTCACTTTTGCCTTTAATTGCAATGACTCAGTGAGGTAGCAAAAACAGTTAATCACATTAAAAAATCAAAGTTAAACTTACACTCAGCTCTCTGCTGGGGTTTTAAAAATTTAATGAAGAATTATTTCAGTAGAATATTAATGAGGATTTTTAATTTCTTTTAAATATCTTACAAGAATTATATCACATTTTGCAAATTAAACATCTAAAATGTTTGAAAGCCAGAATAATACTAATTAGGTGAGAATCTTTGTTTCTTTTTTAAGTTCAGTAATTTATTTGCAATATAGACCAAAATGTCATTGTTAGAATTTGCTTCATTGTACATACACAACCCCTACATCTTTGCCAGGAACCCAGAATAGGCTGGCTAGAGACTAGACTACACAGCCAATGGCAGTTTTGTCATTTCAGTAGCACAGTGCTTGGTCCACTGCCTGGCACAGAGTACATATGTATGGCAGAAGAAATAAATATTCATGCCAATATTTTGGTTGTATGATTGAAGGCTTTGGCTGGCTACTTTGTGAAATAGGTTTAATGTTTATTGAGGGATTCCTGTCAGTTTGCATGTTAGACTAAAGTAAAATTTAATGAGCTAGTAAAGATACTGTAGACATGCCAAAAATGGAATGTACAGACATACCTTTTTTTCCTTTAAATTATGTTATCCCTTGGCTGGTAGAGAGCTATACTCAAGTGTTTATAGATGACCAATCTGATACTTAATTTTGCTTTAAAATAGTACAGTAAAAAAGTGGATCTGTGAGAAATAGGTGAAATAGAGTGATGAAATATTAGTAATTGTTGAAGTTGAGTTTTAGTAATTGAATTGTTGATACTTAGAGGTTCTTTACACTATTATCTGTACTTTGTAAAGCTTGAAATCCTCAATAAAAATAAGTTCAAATAAATCTCCATAAAAATAGGGCAAAATAAAGGTATTTTCAACTAACAATACTGTATACTCAGATATTTAAAAAAAATACCTATTCAAGACAGTTTATACAATATTGTCACCACAGCGAAGAGTTGGATCTAAAATGTGAATCGGTAGGGACAGTTAATATAGTAGACCCACCAGCTACGGAATAAATACTATGCACCCATGACAACAACAATTTTCAAGTGTTAAAGGAGGTTCCACAGCAGTGTGTGGGGCCTGATTCCATGTTCACAAGAGCGTGCAAATGTCCATCCATGTTCAGAGTGATTATCTCTGCAAAGAAGAATTACAGGTGTTGTTTTTTTTTTTTCTCTTGAAACTATTTTGTATTACTTAAATTTTTACAGGGGTATTTATTAACTTCATACTTGGCAGAAGTTATTTTCTATAATGATGTCCTGTAATTTTTCTCATTATGTTACTCTTTCTAGGAGTCTTAAATTCAAAGTGGGAAAGTGCTATACTTCTAAAAAATTATGAAATCTGAAATAGATTTTTAAAAATGAAAATGATAAAAATTAAGGCATTCTAGCACACACATTTTTCCTCAACCACTTACTGAGTGCATTAAAATTAAGATGTCAAAAACTACATGAAACACAATATGATTGAAAAAATAGGAACAGAATTAAGCACCTTTTAGTTAAGTGAAATCAGGCTGAAATTCTACTACAGAAAGAAACAGCATTTGTAAGAGAAAAGAAAATGTTTTCTAGTTTGTTCACAGGGAATTTGAATTGAAAATATTCCAGTAATTCTAACACAAAAAAATATTTGTGGATATTTTCGTAATAGGTTTGTTCTTAGAATAAAACAGATGGCAGAATGGAATAAAATGCGATTTCCAGATGCATGGTTTGTAAATTCAATGCCTTGGACTCAGCACTATCAGCTAAATCTCAAGTTTCACTTTTGCCAGACTGCAATAAGGTGGAGTAAATTTTAACTTAATGATTAACCTATGAAACATCACTTAAGGTTAATTATCTTGGGTAAAAGTCCCAAAGGTACATGTCCTAGTGCCTGTAGAATCTCACAGTTTTAGATGGTCTGCTACTGCTATGCAGTCTTTTAGTCTGCAAAGACCACAGAGCAGTGTGGGAGACAGCCAGTAGTGGGACTCTCTTCACCTCATCCCTCTGTGGGGGGCCTTTACTATATGCAACAGATTCTGTGTACAATCCTTATTCAAGGGCTGCACTATTCCCAGTATTTCCTATTTCCTTGCTGATTATAAGGCTTCAGGGAATTTAAAAGGAGCTATTTCTTACCAAGAGGTTGGGGATTCCTAAACATGGCAATTCCAATATGGATAATGTTAACAAAAAAATAAATCAAAATATATCACCTAAGTTACCTGGTGCATATTTCCTTCCTTCATATCCATGTTCTAAGCTTTAGGGATGATGAGAGATTTCTGAGCTTTTGATTTGTCCACATCATGTATCTGTAATCAGATTGAAGAATCACTTTGTTAAAATTAACTGTATATACTTGCAGCTGTGTTATGGTAGTCATTCTGTTTTTGATTATATTTCTAGATGATCTGGGGCAAATCATTTATATCTTTATTTAGGGGTTTTAAAGGCCTACCATATGATAAATACCCCAGATTTTTTTTTTACCTTGTTCCTAGAAAAACTGGACTGTCCATAATGGATGGTATTGGAATGAGGTCTCTTTGAAGTTTTTGAAGATTCCTGACACAATTTTCTTTTAGACCTGTGGGATGTTTTGCTTATTATCAATTTGTGGTCATTTACACCAACTTTTATAGTTTCATTTATTGATTGCCGCTGTAGTACTTGGGCATCTTCTGTTTCTGTATCTGATTCAAAAATGTGTGGTTGTTTTTTTATTTTCACTGACTCATGGCCTTTCCCTAAAATTTGTGTTATATGTTTGCTTGTTAAATGTTCTTTTCCATTCACTTGGAAGTCAACAGCACTGTTTATTAGACCTATCCTGTTCTTTGACATCTGAAATACTAAACTATTAGACAGGTGTTTACTTTCATTTAAACTCATAGTTGATGATTCTCCATTAGAAGGGGGATGTTTTATATTTTCACAGGACCCAGTGTTTTTTTCTTGTAGAAGTCTAGAAATCTTCTGATTTAAATTTCTAGTATTCATCTGAATGTTATGATTAGATCTTTTTTTAATAGCTGGATCTAAATTCAGTTTGTCATTTTGCATCACGCTAGTTTTAAGTGAAAAAAATTTAGATTCTGTAACAAGCTGTTTTCTTTTTAGATTGCCAGGTTCTAAGATATTTTTGTTCATCTGTAATGATTGATTTTTGAAAAATGGTATAAATTTAGGGACAATATTATTCTGGGAGGTGAAATTTGTGTCTTGAACTTGAATCTTTCCTCTGTTGGGCTTTGGTACTTCCATATATACTTGGGGTGCCTTGTCAGGTAGGGCTTTCTTTCTGTTCTGAACAGCTTCTTGCTGGAGCTGCAGAGTTGAGGGCACCCAAGGTTTCTTCAGATGGCTGCCTGAAAGCTCCACCTTGTGGTCCACAGCTACTGAACACCATTGAAGATGCTCAGCCAGAGCAGGTCTTGTGGAAGGGGCCTGAGTCAGAGAGGACCTGAACACTTGTTTAGTGGTCACATTAAACGCCTTGGCTTTGTTTTCCTGAAAAGATAGAGATTAGAAAATTTTTTAAATGTAAAAAACGTTCTTAACGGAACAGAAATAACATACAAAATTTCAAAGTAAGAACATAAACACTAAACATAACATAAACACATAAAACAGGAAAAAAAAACAAAAAACCAATGAGTCTTCTTGAGGAAATATGAATGCTTCTAATGGCTTGCATCCTTTTTAAGATACCAACCTTTCAAGATATTTTAAAATGAAGATATATTCTATATAAATCAACTATTAAAACTACAATTAGCTACCTACTGTCCTCCAAACAGGTCCATGCTGCTCTCTCTCAGAAAAGTCTTTCCCTCTTCTTTACATTCTTTCCCTTTCAACTTCCTTTTTTTTTTTCCTTTCAACTTCCTAATAAGGATGTGCTATCAGTGTTTGTCTCTCACACACACACAAAAGTAAAGGGTGGCATTCTTATCTTTCAGCATCCATGTTCCATCTCCCTATGTATATACTAGATTCTTTGAAGGTAGGAACCATGATATATTTATTCTTATATACTTCACAATTTTTAAAGATTTTATTTATTTATTTTAGAGAGAGTGTATGAGTGCATAAGCAGAGGAGGGGCAGAGGGGCAGAAGGAGGGAGAGACTCCCAAGTGACTCCTCACTGCCCAAAGTGGGGCACTATGTCATGATCCTGAGATCATGACGTAAGCTGAAACCAAGAGTTGGATGCTCAACTGACTGAGCCACCCAGGTGCCACTATATTTCACATTCTTACATCATTCACACAGTTACTATGAAATACTTGTTCCAAGAAACTAAATGAATGGAAGAGGTGGTTGCATCTATACCAGACCTTTAATAAGAATAAGTAGGATATTGACTATAGGGCATTGGCTGGCTGTGTCTCCATCATTTTGTATTCTCACTGCTTAAAAGATTGCGGGTAACTGGTAAGCAATTCAACAAGAATCTGCCAGACTGACTTGTCAGACAGCTCGAAGAGAGCCAAGTATTTACAGCCTTTTTTTTTTTAATGTGATAATATAGATGAAACATAAAATTACCATTTTAATCATTTTTCAATATACAGTTCAGTGGCATTAAGTACATTCTTCATTGTACTCCTGCTGTATAACCATCACCACTATCATTTCCACAACATTTTCTTCATTTCAAAGAGAAACTCTGTAGTTCTCAACAATTCTGGTTTTCTCTATTTCTCTAGAAACTCTATCCTACTCTCTAGGGTTTATGAACTTTCCCCCTCTAGGTATCCTGTGTAAGTGGAAGAACACAATATCTGTCTTTTTGTGTATGGCTTATTTCACTCAGCATGTTTTCAAGGCTCATCCACGTTGTAGCAGGGGTCAGAATTTCCTTTCTTTCTATGACTGAATAATATTTCATTGTATAGAAATCCCACATTTTGTTGATCCATTCACCTGTCAATGGGAAGTGTTTTTTAAAAATACATATCTATCGAGTCCCAGAACCTGGAAAAAAGTGACATGTGACAATAATCTGAAACATGGGATAGGGAGTTCTATTCTCATCTTCCGGCATCAAACAGAGTCACAACTTGAAACAAAATTTTAAAAAATGCTAGGAATAATGTGCAAACCAGAACAAATCGTTTTCCTTTCTCTACTGCTGGTGGCCTAGTTGTTGAGTCGAGTTAAGAGAAGAGTAGTAGAGAGTTTTGGGGGATAAGAGTTGTAAATAAGCAAAGAAAAGTGAGTGATCCAGTTATTAAGCAGAATAACTAAAATTTGGTGGTTCTAAACAATAATTAGGTCTCCTGTCTCATGATTCTGGGAGCTGACTTGGCTTAATTCAGAGTCTCTCAGGGATTTGCAGTGAGAGGGACTCTGGGATGGGTGTCACTTCCTCACACATATGATGCTAGATGCTGGCTGTAAACTGGACTTCAGGCAACCCCATCATGTGGTCTGGGATCCCAGAGCAAGTGTCCTGAGGGAGATAGCTTCCACTTGACCTAGCCTTGGAAGTCATGCAGCATCACCTCTGTCACAGTCCTGCCCAGACACAAGAGGGAACACAGTCTACCCACCCCCAACCTCGTAATAGCATAAGTGTTGCCACTGATCATAAGGGCATGTGGATAGACAATCTTGTGACCATCTTGAAAAATGGAGTACACATCAGAAAGCATGCTGTGTCTAGCTAGAACCCACGTCATCTCTTATCACTCTCAAGCCTCCAATGTCACAGTATGGTTGGCCTACTAAAGGGCTGAAGCTACACAAAAACCTGATACAGGCTTTAGGAAGGCTTAAAGAGGACATATGGCAGGAGATGAAGGAACCATGGCCCAATGCCTACTCCACACCAACTAACAAGGTGCCACAGCATATCCCTGTGGGTCTGAGTTATCACACAGGCTTAACACAGACCTTCCAAGTATAAATACAGTCTTGCTTCACTTTTACATTTCCAATCACATGCCACCCTAAGCCAGAACTATGTAGAGAAAGGAATTCAGAAAAATGTACTTCTATCATACTTAAGTTGACATAATTCAAAGACACCATAGAGAATAATATTCCTTCTCCCACACCGGCTATTCTCTGGGGAAGTGGGAAGACTCCAAGAAAAATCTTGAATGAGGATTGAGTTGATGCTCAAAATAGATGAGCAGGGCTCACCTCTTGTCTGTAGATTTCTCAAGTTGGAGGTTTATTCATGTCAGTAGAGCAAGGAGACACCTTTCTTTACTTCCCCATAATTTTCAGAGGGAGGGCACAGAAGACCCAGCCAGGTTTCATGACCCTGAGTAAAGGGACAGAGAGGCTGACTAATGAGTAACAGCTGGCTTATAACCCCCCAGAGATTTGCTAGCCTGAATGAAAAAACATGTATCAAAAAGTGGTTTATCTTAGTTTGATAGGGCTACTGTAACAAGCACTGTAACTGAGGGGCTTAAGCAACAGAAATGTATTGCCTCAAAGTTCTGGAGGCTAAACGTCTGAAATCAAGGTGGTGTTAGGGTTGGGGTCATGAAGAAAGTATCTGTTTCAAGCCTCTCCTCTTGGCTTGTAGTTAGATGGTCATTTTCATATTCACATGATGGTCTCCCTGCACATGTATCTGTCCCCAAATTTCTCCTTTATATAACAGTATCAGTCATACTGGATTAGAGGCCCACTCTATTCCAGTATAACCTGATCTTAATTATAAATGCAATGATCCTGTTTCAAACAAGGTCAAATCCTGACATACGGGGAGTGAGGACTTCAATACATGAATATGGGGCAAGGAGGACACAATTCAATCCATAATAGGGCTTGACATGTACTTCTGAAGACAATAAAGAGGTGATGCGGTTGTTCTTCTGAAGACTCTCTGAATAAGGTAGCTAGAAGAAAACCTTATAAATCATCTTCACCAAGATACCACATGAACAGAGACCACCAACATTAGACCAATCCAGGTCAAGAAACAAATGCCTCCCTCTCCCCTGCATTACTCAGCTGTGAATCTCTGATGGATATTGGTGGACTGGAGAGCAACATTCATTCTACCCTCTCTGTCTAGTGTTTCTTTCTAAACTGGTGTCTGGAAAATAAAATGGACAATTTCTCCTTTGCAGTTAGGGTTCAGGATGCATTTTAGAATCAAGGAATCAGGGATCCCTGGGTGGCGCAGCGGTTTGGCGCCTGCCTTTGGCCCAGGGCGCGATCCTGGAGACCCGGGATCGAGTCCCACGTCGGGCTCCCGGTGCATGGAGCCTGCTTCTCCCTCCGCCTGTGTCTCTGCCTCTCTCTCTCTCTCTGTGACTATCATAAATAAATAAAAAAAAATTAAAAAAAAATTTAGAATCAAGGAATCAGAAGCACTCATTCATTATTTGGAAGGAAGAAGTAAGTGAAAGCCGCACTTCTGCAGTTCCTGCTAAAAAGTTCAATTATGAATGCCTCTGGTTTTTCAGTTGCAGAGTTAGCAGAAGCCAAGTATCAAGCTCACCATCTCTATAGGTGACCAGAAACAGCTTAGGGTACTTATTCTCCTGGACCATATTAGGCAAATACACCAAATGCCCTCACCCTACACTGCCTTTTCCTGTACATATACGCTATCATGGGGAGAACAATTCATTAATTTGAATGAAATTCCACCTCAAAGAGATGTTTTATTAGAAGAGACTAGGTCATCTCAATATATTTAGAGAGATTTTTTTTCCATTTCATGAGAAAAGCATTCAAGAATTAAGCCATTTTTGACCCCTGCATTTTATAAACTGTAGTAACTTTTAAATATACCTACTACTTGAAATTCCAGAAGAAAAACTCATTCTAGGTAGATTCATATGAGAACAGAATTACTTGCATTCTGACATAAAACTTACATAGAATGTGTCTAAATATGTTTATGTTCACACAGTTTCATCACCATCTGTTTCAGAAACATACATTCGATGAAAATAACTTCCAAAAGCCTGTCTTGCCCCATAGCCTGTTGATGTATTATTTACTCATTCTTTCAATTTCTAAAATATAGTAGATAGCCCAAAGGGTGAAACTTCCAAGTTTATATTCAAAATTTATAAAAAGACTACAGAAAGAACAGCAGGTGAGATCATAAATAATTCATAGAACTTGAAATACTTAAATGGTCAACAAACCAAAGCTTTATGAAGCCATAACTCAACAAATATCTCGTATCTTACTACATTATTACCATTATTCTGCCAGGTGTCACTGACAAATGTGGCTAAGTTGACTTTTAATTTCTAGACCTTCACAAACAACTTACATAACTTGGAGTACATTAACATAAATTGTAGAGGAAAAGCAAGAGCCTTAACTGATACTTAGATATGAATGAATGTCATTTAATGGAGTCCTAGAATTAAGGTAATGATTAAAAGAAACTTGAGGATTGACCAAAATGACTGATCAAATGTGTTTTCCCTATTAAAATCTGGTTCTGTGTATTACGCCACCTGAATGTTTCTTGATTAAAGTTGAACCAGAATTCAGTTAAGCTTAGATCTAACCACAGGTTTGTAGGAAATAGAAGGTTTAGAATATGTTAACTTCAAACGACATAAAGCCACAGTCAGATATAGAATATGGGACATTCTCTAGGGCAAATGGTCCAGTTTTTCTAGCAAGTAACTAGCATAAATAAAAAGGGAAGGGGGTTTAGACTGTTATAAAAGAGACCTAAGAGGACAATAAAATGAAAATACATGGACTGGGGCAGCCCCGGTGGCGCAGCAGTTTAGCGTTGCCTTCAGCCCGGGGGTGTGATCCTGGAGACCTGGGATGGAGTCCCATATTGGGTTCCCTGTATGGAGCCTGCTTCTCCCTCTGCCTGTGTCTCTACCTCTCTCTCTCTCTCTCTCTCTCTCTCTCTGTCTCTATAAATAAATAAAATCTTCAAAAAAATTTTAAAAAAAGATAAAATAATTTTTTTAAAAAAAGAAAATACATGGACTGTGCTTAGATTACGATTTAAACAAAGTTCCTAAATCTTTAAGATATATAGGGAATTAGAATATGAACTGGTATTAGATATTAAGAATTATTGCAAATAATGTTTTTAAAGGCTCCTGTCAGAGATGCATACTAAAGTCTTTACAGATGAAATAACATCATATCTTGGGTTTCTTTTAAAATACTCCAGTATACTCCTCACCTAAAACTATGTCAAAGAAGCGCTAGATGATAGGCATATGAGTTTGTTATACTAATTTCTTTTATGTACCTTTGAGGATTTCTATAAATTAAAAAAAGAAAAATAGTTTGGTTAAGCATTCCTGCTAATTTTTTTAAAAGTCAGTTGAGTTTTAACAAATAGTCTGATCAATCTATTTTTCACTTTTTAAACTTAAGCTTTTTAGACTGCATGAATCTCATAGTTTACACATGGTATAGCAGTAGTAGGAACTAACAGTTACTGAGAGCTCACTAAGTACAAGGGACTGTTATTATCTAATCCTAAAACAAAAAACCAAAACACCCTGTGAAGTACTGTAAAGGAACTGGTCACATGCTACTCATATCCCCTTCATAAAAGGGCTATTGCCCCCACTGCTGGGAGTTGGCCCCTGCAAGAACTCCCTAGTTCTAGAAACTTACCTCACCTTAGAACATGCCCGTCCCTGGGTGGCCCAAATCCAATGACAGATGAAGGAATGGGTGTAAAGGCCTGGCTATTTGGACAATGTAAAATCACTATGATGGGTTGTTTTAGCCTTAGAGCTCCTGGAAGATTGGCCAAAGCTTCCTGGTACCCACTTTGCTATTGACTTCTTTTACCCCACCTTCTTCTAGCCTCACCTTCCACAGGTGTTCCAAGTTCAGTCCTCAATAAACATCACCTGCACTAGACTCCAGAGTCAGCTTCCTAGAGAGCTCAATTTGTGACAAATGTTATTACCACTACTACCATGACCTGTTTTACAAGGACACTGAGGCACAAGAAAACCAAATAATTTGCTTAAGATTACACACATAGTAAGCTCTAGAGCTAGAGCTTTTAAACACAGATCTAAACTTTTTCCAATTTTGTGACTGAGAATCTTCCCCTGAGTTTCAGTTCTAATTCTGCAATGTATTTAATTATATGGCTTTGGTTAAATTATTTGGATGCTCTCTGCTTCAGTTTCATTTACAAAAGTGGGAAAACAATTCTTTATTCTTAGAGTCTGTTTTGAGGATTATGATGAAATAATACACATAAAAGAAGCTGGCACATAGAGGTAATAAAACTGAATAGGATAAATTCTTATTGTTAGGAGCAATACAAAAACCAGATTTTCCAGTTAAGTATTGTTTTACATTTAAGAAGCAAATTTGCACAAGTATATTGTCCAGATTCACTCTTTATAAAACAGTCATGGACTGGAAAAAATAAATATTCAATAAATATGTCCAATAAAAATGAATTATGTAATGACATATTTTCTTCTAAATTCCTCAGATTTGGACTCGGCCAATAACTACTAAAAATGTTATGTCTGGCCAAAACTTTAAGATTCATTATCATAAAGGTGTCGATTGGAATTTGTCCACTCACATTTTTTTCTTTTTATTTTAGAGATGTATTTATTCCAGAAAGAGCGAGTGTGTGCATGCAAGGGGGTGAGGGTGGGGGAGCAAAGAGAAAGGGAGAGAGAATCTCCATCACACTCCTTGCTGAGTGCCCAGCCTGATGTGTGGCTCAATCTCACAACTCTGGAATCATGGCCTGAGCCAAAATCAAGAGTCAGATGCTTAACCCAGTGAGCCACCCAGGTGCCCCTCACATTCTTTTAGGAAATGGCCTTGCCTATTGGCTGCCATGTTTTTATACCATTTATACGAAGTGTTCTTGATTCAAGGATACCAAATCCACATGCTGGCTGGTGACAAAGGGGCCTCGCCTGAGAAGATGAATGGGGCCTATCAGATACTGGCCCTGGTGAATTTTATTTGAGGATCATAGAATGGCAATTAGCACAGAAGCAGAAGCTGGAAAAACTGCCATGTGCCATAGGCAGTCAATACCATGTGAAACCTGAAATCACTGGAGCAGTGGAAACTATAATAAACAGAGGACACAGTTAAGAAAAAAGATTAAGCAGACACAGAAATATTCATATAATTCACATTACATTTCAAACTGCTCAAATTGTTCAACCTTTTGCTTTTACCTTGTATGAAAACACACAACTGTCATTTATAAGAAAAGGTCACTGTTGAAAAATTTAAATTCCTCATTTTTGTTTCTCAAAAACTTCCCTTTCAATTTTATTGTCTATTGACAAAGAAATCTTATTCTAGTGAGTGTGAATATAGGCCAGCATATTTCTTCATCAGTTTTGCTTAATTGCTGCTACTTCTTTTTTTCATAAGATTTCACTTAGCATATTGTAAGATTTCACTGACAATAAAAATGTTATTGAATGAATTCAATTTCTGTAAATGGAACTATACAAAGGCTTTTTTTTTAAACCAAGCACACTCAAATGAAGTTGCAGTTCGAAGTAAACTTGAATTTGTATGAGACAAATGTTTCCGAACTATTCTGTAAGATCATTTATTCATTGAAAAATGCTTTTAATGAACACCTATTTTATACTAGGTACTTGGCATAAGAAAATGAACATGATCTCTGCTCTCCAAGAGTTCATGATAAATTAGATCACTAAACAACTATGACTACAATGCCATGTTAAATACAAAAAAGGTAACAAACAGCAGTGACAAATGGTCAAGTACAATAACAAACAGCATTAGGGAAACACTGAACCGACAGAAAATAATTCTAGTACAATGGGTTAGATAGCCCCTCACAGAAAGATCCAAAGACAGGTGCATACTAGGTCTTAGAGTGCTCAGAAGGACATGAAATCTCTTACCTGTACATGAGGTTTCATTAGTTCTTGTGTGTAGTAGCATGCCTTAGTTGTCATCTTTATGGGAAAGCCACATATCTGAGGCAATTTAGATTTTAAGTCTGAAAGGAAACTTTTCAACACACCTTCCAAATCTACTCTTGGAAAGAACTGAATGGGCTGACTTCTGATGCAGCTGAGAGGGTATCTGAACACTGTTAAAGAATAGTAGAACATTTTTTTGTACTAAAGAGATGCAATTTTTAAAAAAGATTTATTTATTTATTTTACAGAAAGAGAGAGAGCACATGAACCAGAGGATCAGAGGGAGGAAGAATCTCAAGCAGACTCTGCTGAGTGCAGAGCCTGACACAGGGCTTGATCTCATGACACAGATCACAATCTGAACCGAAACCAGGAGTCGGACACTTAACCGACTACTCTACCCAGGAGCCCCAAGAGATAGCAATGCCTATGGAATTTAAAAAGTATTACAATATTAACTGTTAAAAAGACACACATAACTAAACTATTACACATATAACATATAACTATTTCATATATTGCTTATTTCATATTTTCCAAAGCTAAAAGTATGTTTTATCACAGGGTCTTAATTCATTCTATTTTAACACTCAGTATCAATACTGCTCATTGTGTTGTTATTACAGATCTTTCTATATAGACTGGCAGACTAAGATATTATGAAAATGATTTATAAGAAAGATATTATGACCTTTAGAGGTTACAAAAATAAGTGTTTATAGAAAACAATAAAGAGGTGGCATCTCCAAAAGCTGTAAAAATTCAGTACAAAGAAACAACACACAGTGTTTTCAAGCTCTAAAAGCAATTCTTTGAGAAGAGCAGTTGCTTCTTTCTGATGAAAAATACTCTTGACAACTTGGAATAATAATGTCTTTGCCTCTAATGAAAGGGAGTATTTTATCCCTGTCAACATCAATTTTATATTAAGTTTTGGGTTAGGAAGTGTAAAATGCAGAAAGAGAACATTATGGCTCTTCTTCCAATTTGAAACTCCAGCAGAGCTTCAAATCCATACAGAGACTGGAATGTGAAATCAATACTGATTACAATTGAAGAGTTTCACCTGAATACTTTTAATTATTATTAAATTATTTAAAATAATGTTAAGACAGATATTTTATTAAAGCATTGGGGAGCATTAAGTGCAAGTCAGATCCTCTAAATTTTGCCTGTAAAATTAAATAATCTTCCAAAGAGAAAAATCTTTGTTAAAGACTAATTCTTTTAATTTTACCCTTTCAATAATATCCAAAATACCACTGGAGGGAGCCCTTGGCTAAGGAGAATCATAGGACTATTTTACTGTCTACTAGAAATCCTGTAAACATTTTTCTATCTAAAGTTCCTTTTGTTGCCTAAATTGTTGCAATAGAACTTAAAATAAAAAATATCAAGTTCTTTCTCAAATAAAAATAGAAAAATTCTAAGGAAAACAAAAAATATTCAAGCAGGGGAGGAGGAGCAGAAGGGAACACAGTTTCATTCAGACATAGAGAAGGTTGAAAATGATGACAACACTAGAGCCAGGAGTAAGGATGGATCATGAGGCTGGCAGGGGGCTTCTGTTATAAGTAGTGTGTAAAAGGATACGTGAAGATTCTTTCTCCTATCATTTTGAAGTAGATGCTGCAGTAAATTTTAGTATTTCCACAATCTTCTGGAAGTTTATAGCCATACTAAAAATTAGGAACAAAGATAAAGTTCTTTTGAGAGAAAGCTACACTAAGATTAAATTATATGAAGCAAAATTAAATAGTTCCTACCATAATACACATTTCTATTTCTTACCAAGTCATCCCAGTGCATCCGGAAATCTTCATATGAGTGAAAAGGACAGTCAGGGGGTGTGGTGTGAAGAATACTTATTATTTGTCCCCTTTTCATACTAAGAAAAATAGGAGTTGATAAAGTATTATGAGCCAGTGTTTGGATATAATTTAACTATGTAATTTAATTTAAAAAAATACTCAAAAAGATTTAGCAGCCTTCTTTACATAATAAACTAATCATTTGCTACTAGTTCCAAGTACACCATTGTATTAAATCAGAACCAGAATTGTTAGAAAAAACTAAATTGAATTAATGCAAACAATGTGTCAGTTATAAACAACAAAAACGTTTATTAAGTGTTGCCACACAGAAGTATGCCTGGTAACTCAGACTTTAGGGGGAAGTGTGTTAAGTATTAACTGAATCAGAGTCAAATCTATGTTCCCTATCTACCTCTTCCCTGCTTTGATGATTAAATTATTATGCATATTCTGTTAGTTAATTAAAGTTCTTTTTCTTAAGCAGGTTAAAATTTCATCCCAATAGTCCTATTTATATTAATAACAAGCCATTTTCCCCTAAAGACAGTGCAAACTTAAAACAGCTCCTATCAAATGATAAAGAATCATTAATTGTATGTAGCGTTTATAAGGTTTTACTGATATTACTATAATAGTTTAATTTCATAATTAGATATCTGGAAATTTTACTTTTGTAAAAACTATATTTAATGAAAATATAAGGGTATAATAGAATTGTTTTAGTAATTTAATACAGGAAATTGATGACTTCTGTATGACCTTTTTAAAGTTACAAATTACGTTCAAAAATTCAGTTTCAAAAATTCCTTTATACTTTTGTACACATTGATGCTGAAGCAAAATGAGAGAACTACTACATCTTGGACCTACCTCAGATGCTACAAACTGAAATCTCACCTTGGCAAAACGTAGCACCAGTTGTTTAAAATTGAATGTCCTTCAATGACAGCATTGTTGTTAGTATCAAAATCCTTTATAATACTCTGGGAAATACCAAATTCTCTTAGCTTTAAATAGAAATAAGATTTAATGCATAACTCCTCAAAAGAATTTGTCAAACAAGAAGAAACACATACACAGTCAATTACAGAGTAGTTTTAAAGGCTTAGTTTAAGTTGGAGGTGCATAATACTTTACATAATGTATTTGATGTTTCAGCTCTCCCTACTTCTCTCTATACAACATATCAAGTATTTCATGCCTTCTCTCATTTTCCAACCCCAAACCTCTATCTTCTACTTATTTCAACTGGCTTTCAATTTTTTAATTATGTTAATTTATAGGAAGTTGAATTCCTTCTAAAGCAAAGTATTTACATTTTTTAAGAATAGTATCTTATTT
The DNA here is from genome assembly GCF_048418805.1 of Vulpes vulpes. Classification (NCBI taxonomy): domain Eukaryota; kingdom Metazoa; phylum Chordata; class Mammalia; order Carnivora; family Canidae; genus Vulpes; species Vulpes vulpes. The sequence goes on along the minus strand of NC_132784.1, from coordinate 54,129,155 downwards.
TTTTTTTTTTAAACTAGAGAATGAGTTAGGGAGTTGTCCCTCTAGTTTGTCTTCGGGAATGAGAGCAGAGAGCTGATACTCTCATGTATTCCTTTTCTATCTTCTGGAATGTTTTTCCTCTGGTCCTCAGGTGACCTATCCACAGGGTATTTAAGCTGATAGTTTACCAATCCTTTTCTACTTACAGTTTCCTCACTCTGTGGGGCATTTTAATACAGAGTCAAAGATAAGGAGGACAAGTCAAAGATAAGTCCTAAGAGGACACTGTTAGGATGAGAAAGAATGGTTCATAAATCCTCATCCCCTTTTAACCTATCATCATACAGCTTTTGGGAAATAACATTCTAACTTCATTCTCTATTGCTTTTCAATAAATTCCAGCTAAGCTGGCCAATTTTTCTTTTTACTGCCTAGACAAATCATTAGCATTTTATTTTATTTTTTTAAAGATTTTATTTATTTATTCATGAGAGACACACACAGAGAGAGGCAGAGATACAGGCAGAGGGAGAAGCAGGCTCCATGCAGGGATCCTGACGTGGGACTCGATCCAGGGTATCCAGGATCAGGCCCTGGGCTGAAGGTGGTGTTAAACCACTGAGCCACCCGGGCTGCCCAGCATTTTAATAATATACTTGCCCTTACTGTGATATATCTGAGTTCTACCAGTAAGAAAGAGCCTTATAGGCCTAGAGCTAGAACCATCTCCTCTACATTCAGTGACAGATCTTTCTCTGAAATCTTACAGCATTTATTAAGACTAATGGAAATGAGGCAGCACAGCAGAAAAACATAAATGCAAAAATATAAAGATAAGAACTGCTGGTTATGTTGTGAGGTAAGAGAACAAAGACAGTAAGAATGAATAAGGATTTATATTGTCCTGTACACTGGAGGATAAATCTTGCCCTGTGACATAGTGTGCTTAAAAGCTCAATGGTCTAATCTGTGACCTAAGAAAAGGATGCTCAGTGCTGGGATGGCTATGAATGTCAGGAAAGACTGACTGCAGGTGAATAAATATATTATTTGAGAGAAAACAACCAAAGATTGAATTCAGAGAGGGTAGGTTTTATGTCCAAATGTTCAAAAGTTTATGAGTTCTCTTATACACCCACTTACATAGCTTTAGTTTATATCCTTCTGGCTATTTTCAACACTATTCAGAGACTAAAGCAAATTGCTGCAGAGATCTCCATGGTACCAGCCTTTAAAGTCTCTATCAGCTTTTCTCAACCTGGATATTTTTGAAGACTGGCTATCCACGTGTTCACTATACGCCTCCAAGAGACAGTTAACCTCTTACATTTATTTAACAAATACTTAAAATGTGTCCTTTTCTGAATAGACCTGCACTAACAAGGTACTCAGGAAATATCACTTCTTCCTTATAATGCCAAGCTAAAGGAATTTGGATTTTATTTGCTCCAGGCAATGTTGAGATACTAGAGAACAAAAATAAGACAAAACCTAGACTCTCAAAGAGATCACAAAACTTAATAGGAACAGAAACATGTATGAAACTAATTTTTACAAGAGTCAGAACATGAAAATTGCCGTATCAAAAATTTAGGTAAAGTGAGATTTAGAGGAGCTGATATCAATTATAATTTAGGGAATCAACTACAGAACACTTCTGAAAGAGACTGAGGAAGACACAAAGAGATGGAAAAATATTCCATGCTCATGGATTGGAAGGATTAATATTGTGAAAATGTCAATGCTACCCAGGGCAATTTACACATTTAATGCAATTCCTATCAAAATACCAAAATATCAAAATGGACTTTTCTTCAGAGAGTTGGAACAAATTATCTTAAGATTTGTGTGGAATCAGAAAAGACCCCGAATAGCCAGGGGAATATTAAAAAAGAAAACCATAGCTGGGGGCATCACAATGCCAGATTTCAGGTTGTACTACAAAGCTGTGATCATCAAAACAGTGTGGTACTGGCACAAAAATAGATACATAGATCAATGGAACAGAACAGAGAATCCAGAAGCGGACCCCCAACTTTATGGTCAACTAATATTCAACAAAGCAGGAAAGACTATCCACTAGAAAAAAAGACAATTTCTTCAATAAATGGTGCTGGGAAAATTGGACATCCACATGCAGAAGAATGAAACTAGACCATTATCTTACACCATACACAAAGATAAACTCAAAATGGATGAAAGATCTAAATGTGATACAAGATTCCATCAAAATCCTAGAGAACACAGGCAACACCCTTTTTGAACTTGGCCACAGTAACTTCTTGCAAGATACATCCATGAAGGCAAGAGAAACAAAAGCAAAAATGAACTATTGGGACATCATCAAGATAAGAAGCTTTTGCACAGCAAAAGAAACAGTCAACAAAACTAAAAGACAACCTACAGAATGGGAGAAGATATTTGCAAATGACATATCAGATAAAGGGCTAGTTTCCAAGATCTATAAAGAACTTATTAAACTCAACAGCAAAGAAACAAACAATCCAATCATGAAATGGGCAAAAGACATGAACAGAAATCTCACAGAGGAAGACATAGACATGGCCAACAAGCACATGAGAAAATGCTCACTTGCCATCAGTGAAATACAAATCAAAACCACAATGAGATACCACCTCACACCAGTGAGAATGGGGAAAATTAACAAGGCAGGAAACCACAAATGTTGGAGAGGATGTGGAGAAAAGGGAACCCTCTTACACTGTTGGTGGGAATGTGAACTGGGGCAGCCACTCTGGAAAACTGTGTGGAGGTTCCTCGAAGAGTTGAAAATAGACCTGCCCTATGACCCAGCAATTGCACTGCTGGGGATTTACCCCAAAGATACAGATGCAGTGAAACGCCGGGACACCTGCACCCCGATGTTTCTAGCAGCAATGTCCACAATAGCCAAACTGTGGAAGGAGCCTCGGTGTCCATCAAAAGATGAATGGATAAAGAAGATGTGGTCTATGTATACAATGATTACTCAGCCATCAGAAACAACAAATACCTACCATTTGCTTCAACGTGGATGGAACTGGAGGGTATTATGCTGAGTGAAATAAGTCAATCGGAGAAGTACAAACATTATATAGTCTCATTCATTTGGGGGAATATAAAAAATACTGAAAGGGAATAAAGGGGAAAGGAGAAAAAACGAGTGGGAAAGATCTGAGAGGGAGACAGAACATGAGAGACTCGGGGATCCCTGGGTGGCGCAGTGATTTAGCGCCTGCCTTTGGCCCAGGGCGCGATCCTGGAGATCCGGAATCAAATCCCACGTCGGGCTCCCGGTGCATGGAATCTGCTTCTCCCTCTGCCTCTCTCTCTCTCTCTCTCTCTCTCTCTGTGACTCTCATAAATAAATAAAATTAAAAAAAAAAAAAAAAACATGAGAGACTCCTAACTCTGGGAAACGAACAAGGGGTGGTGGAAAGGGCGTTGGGCAGGGGGTGGGGGTGACTGGATGACAGGCACTGAGGGGGGCACTTGATGGGATGAGCACTGGGTGTTATGCTATATGTTGGCAAGTTGAACTCCAATAAAAAATAAACAAACATAAAATAAATGAACAGAAAAAGTGTGTATTGAGCATATAATGTTGAGCAGAAGAGAAGGGTGCATCTTCCCCATTTCTGATGTTCGTTTCCATGCTGAGAAAGTTCTAATACATATTCCTGAAGTCTCTCTGCCCTTCCATTCATTCATCCCTAGGCAGATCAGGTGACTTATCTGGTTGGTAAAACTGGGACAGTTCCTTTCCCTTCCTCTTGGGAACTGGTCTGTTGGCACGAAGTAGTACACTGCATTGTCATACTGGGAATCGTGCCTGATCTCTTAAGAGAGCCTGGGGGTTTATTACTCCCACAGGTAGGCAGGGAATCTACCTAATTCTAGGGTTCAGATAGGCCACATTCTCTAATAACTTTTTTTCTAACAATGAACAGGATGACCATTTATCTATTAAAATAATAAAATGGGAGACTAAACTTGAACATTCCTTAGGCAGACAAAACCAGCTAAGCCACATAAATAAAACCTAATCTAGCTCATTCTGTAACACAAATGAAATTTAACTTCAATTATTTCTTGTAAATGCGTCTAAAAATCATAAAACTTATATTGTTTTCCAAAATGGAGTAAGATAATCGCTTTTAACTAATCCCCTGTCATTTGGAAAACCCCATTACTATAACCAATCATTATAAAGATAAAATAGCTCCCACGTATTCATTACATAAGCTGTCCTGCAACAACACCCTTCTGAGTTTCATAACACTGTTGGTTTGAAGACTCTTGGTTCACAGACTATTCTTCTATGTACAATAAACTCCAAAAATACAATTTTAAATGATCTGATTTTATTTTAACATACCCTCCAGTTTATGTATGTTGGGCCAGTATCCCAGTAGGTTAGTTTCCCTTTCACTCTCAGAAGTATCCATTTGGGATCATAAATTATATTCTCATCCTAGTAATAAAGATGGTATTCTCATCTCTCTAGGCCTTATTCTTTGTCAGTCTCTAACTGATTCAAAACTATATATATAAAACACAAGTATCATCTGTACAAAATTCAAAGGGCAGTAAGACATGATGTTAGTCCTTAAGAAGCTTATTATAAATTTGGCATATAAAAATGAGTATAATTCTAAATGTACAAATAAGTGAGCATGATGTAGAACAGAATGAAAGTTTAAAAGAGGCTAGGAGGTCACACTGGCCCCAAGCCTTGCAAAGGTTCCTCATCAGTGCAAGACAGTCATGTCATCCTGCCCATTCCATTTACTGTTATGCAGGTCAGTTTCCCTACTGGCTCACACAATTCTTGAGGGCCAGAAAGTAGATCCTATTTATTTTTAACTTGCCTATTGCCTCAACACAGTAGAAATAAAAAAACTAAAGTTAAGGAGAAGTATGAATGGAATTAGCATTGGATCTGGCCCTTAAAGGATAGGCAGGATGTATAGCTAATGGGAGGATCACTTGAGGCAAAGGAGGAATCATCTGTCTTAACATGGACACTACTGATACTTTGGGCTGGATAATCTTGTGTTGGGGTGGAGGTAGGGTTGCTGTCCCATGCACTGTAGGATTTTTTTAGCAGCATCCCTAGCCTAAAACCACTAAATACCAGTAGCAACACACCCATTCCCCTTTGTCAATAACCAAATTTTTCTGTAGACATCACTAAATGGCTCATGGGGAACAAAATAATTCATTTTCTTCTCCACCCTCCTCTACTGAGAACCACTGCCACAGAAGAAGGAAAATAATATTTGAGTTACTATTAATGTATAAGTTTCCATGCTGGATGCTATGAGAATTAGTAAAATAAAAGACCTATTCTACTAAGAAGGGAAAAAGTATTAATGTATATTGTTTTTTACAAATATAAAAAATGCTACCAGAATGCTAATGAAGGGATATTATACTTAGTATGAGCTGAAACAGTCTTTTTAATATTTGGAGGTGAAAGAAGAGGCAGAAGAGGTGAATGCTGAAGCACAGCAGGGTTGTGGAGAGTCTCTACCGTCATTTAAAAAGATTTCTGAGCTAGAGAATACTACGATTAAAGCTGTGTCAGAGGTGCCTGGGTGGCTCAGTCGGATAAACATCTGCCTTCGGCTCAGGTCATGATCTCAGGGTCCTGGGATTGAGCCCTGCATCAGGCTCCCTGCTCAGTGGGGAGTCTGCTTCTCCCTCTCCCTCTGCCCCTCACCCCTGCTTGTGTTCTCTCTCTCAAATAAATAAAATCTTTAAAATAATTTAAAAATCTGTATTAAACTAACGGAATATTTTCTTCGAGTAAACAGATTTAGAACAGTATCAATATGTCAAGCATTTAATAATATGGATTTTGGTAATAATACCCTTCTTATCACTCTTCTTAAAAATTAAAGCCTACTAGTATGTTGCTAATAAAGCATACAGTAAGTATAATAAAGTTAATTACAGAAATCAAAATATATGGTACCTCAGGTGGTGGCAATCTGATTGTGTAAGCTTCTATACTTAGACAAACTTGAGTTTCGGTTACATTGATGTCTAATACTGAAAACAAAATATTTAACTGTGATTTTCTGGAATTATTACTTCATTTTATTAAAATTTAGTAACAAAAAATAGCTTTAACTTAAATTTATTCACATTAGAAGCTCAATTAAGAATATGTACTCTTTTCCATTCATGGTAAAATCCAAAAAAAATCACAATATTTGAGAGTCTGCAGATGAGCCAGGTTTGGAACAACACAGATATATGGACATGTATGTGTTGGTGGCAGGCATCAAAGGGCAAGGCTATAGTAAGAATGAGACATCCCACAGTTGAGAGAAAAATTCAACAAGCAACTTTTAGAAGCCTGATTTCTATTACATATGAAAAATGGAGACTGTTTTCTTATATCAGGAGAGGTACCATGCCAAGCTCCTAACTCCATAGTCTTTTCATGAAGACCCATCAATATACCAGCAGATATAATACGGATCTCATAAAGCCCCAAGGCTTCTACCTTGCATTCACATGATTAGAATCACTTACATAAGTCAGAAAGTGGTTATCTTGGGAAAGGGTAATACTTGGAAGAAAGCATGAGGGGATCCCTGGGGTACTGGTAATGTTCTGTTTCTTGATTTGAGAAATAGTTATGAGAATATGTTTAGTCTGTGAAAATTCAATGAGCCATACATTTATAATTTGCAAGGTCTGCTATAGAATATTACATTTGGTAAAACTAAAAGAAAATTTCTAACACAAGAGTGAGGAATTTTGCTCTTCTAAACCTTACCTTTAACATCTGACAGTATAGTGTCTTGACAGTTTGGGTATGAAACTGAATTTCTGTAATGAAACTATTTGTTCAGAGCTAGAGCACAATGACTGCCACTGTCGAACTTAAACATAACATTAGGGCAAAGAGTGCAAACAGGCTTCAGCCTGAAAGTCAACTCAAATCAAATAGTTGTGGAGTAAAGGTGCTAGCTCAGGATTTAAGGCTATGCCCAAATTGCGGTGAAAGCTGTACCGTCTGCTATCTGTGGACTACTGTTTTTATGAACAGGTCTACTTGCAAAAAAGGCCATGCTTATCAATGAAAGAATCAGACCACTCTATAAACTGTGTATTTTAGATCTCTGTCTCTTTAAACAACCTTTTTTTTTTTCCTCTCTTTTAAGGAAAAGAAGAATTATGTTCTCATAAGAAATATATCTTTTACTTACGACAGTACTAAAGAATTTTCAATGATATGACTCTGTAAAGTATACAGTGCCTGAAAATTTCACTTCAGAGTGGAAATTGTAATTAAGTAGAGAAATTAAAATTATAGATTTTATTCCTATTAAAAAATTAAATTTTTTCTCTAATAATTAAGAACATATATTGTGACCCAGAGAGGATGTACTGGGTCAAATTGTGATTATAATAATACCTGATTAAATTCTGATAATCATCAATATTGTAACCCAACATTCCATAACATTTTAATGACTATAACCATATTAACGTTTTATCTAATGACATATGCATTTTTACTTACCAACAGCACTTTGCTTTCCCATTTGAGAAAGAAATTCTCTTCCTTAAAAAATTCATAGGGTATGCCATATTATTATAACTTATAAACCATGGTTGATAAATAAAACTTTTTTATGTTTACTTATCAAAGCAAAGGAAAATACTTTAAAATGTAGTTTTACACAAAGGAATATCTAAAGACAATTCAGAAAAAAAATATGACCACTCAAAAAGTATCTTTTCAATTAAAAAGACAGAAATACCCAATTCTTCCTTCTAGTATTTATTTCCTGGCATAAAAATACTTATAAAATGGTCAGACCTCAATATAAAATCCAGAATAGCCTTTTGGTTCCAACAATTGTTAGTAATTTGTATTTATTTTATTATAATGCTCCATAGCTTATATTTATTCCTTCTTAAACATCAAGTATTACATAATTTAAAAAAATTCTTTGAAAGAAACATCAGGAGGCCTCTGGATATCATCCTAAGTAAAAGATGACATGATGTTACGGACTTGCCTGAGAAGGCTTAATTGGGACTATGCTTTAAAAACTATTCCCTAAAAATAATATATCTTGAAATTTAAAACAGATGCCTAGAATAGAAGTAATCTAGTTTAGAAACCTCCAATGACTGAAAGAGATGAAGTCACCTTGCACCAAGAGATGGCCAGTTTTATTCCAGGCTGGAGCAAGTCTAGACATGAGTGAATATGAAAGGCAATTTTGAAGAATTACAGGAATTACTCTTTGTGGAGCCTCTACCTAAACATATTAAAGAATAAAACATAGGAAAATTTACAGCAATTAGTATATTTCTATAACTCAAAGAAAATGTGTTTAGATCACCATCCAAAAAACTGGGTTATTTTGGATATGAGTTATAGTCATCACTACAACTAATCCTATCTGATTCTAAAGTTAAAGAAGCATTCAAACGTATTTGCTCTGAAGCCATGAAGACTATCATGTCGCAATAGCCAAATTCTCCCTCCTTATCCTGGACCAATAAGCCTAAATACTTAGAGTTCTTGTGCTAGGTCTCTACACTATACTTTGAATTCTTCTCTGCACAGAGGAAACCAGCCCAGAGCTGTATTAGAATTTTCATTGTTGTTTACTCTAATTCTACATCAGAAAACAAATACTTTCATGGGCACACATGAGACGAGCAGACTATCTCCTCTACCTGTAGTGAATTTTTAAAAATCAAGACTTCTACTTCTGACTAAGAAGAAGTAATACAATCCAGATTTATCCTCCCACTTGAGGTAACTAAAAAACTGAGCAAGTTACAGGAAACAATGGTTTCCAAGACACTGGACATCCAGCAACAAAGAGGAGCAATCCTTAAGAGGAAATCTACAATTACCTCCAGCATGTTGATTAAAGAGCAGTTTCTAGGCTGTGGTGCAGTGAGGAGGAACCCTGGAAGAGCCAGTGGGCTATCTTAGATGAGGAGACAGCTGAGAGCTCAGGAGGCCAAGGGAGCTAGTTTTGGGGGCAAAGTATTAGAGGGGACAGAGCTGCACAGAGAGCAAACTCTTATGACCAGCAGAGTCCCGCTTGAGTCATCAGCTGAGCATGGATTAGCACATGCATGTAAGGAAAATATCCAGGCTAGGGAAAAAAAACAAGGTTTTCTTCTATACAAACATCCTCACAAATACAGCACAAAAGAAAATGCTGCCACTGCCACTCTTAGCCAGACATGTAGGAAAATGAGAGGACCAAGGAGAATTATTTCCCAATATTATTCACCCCCCATTTTTGTACCATTTTGGTTCCTGGTGAATTTTCCCAGGATACAAGTAACCAAACTGTTGGCAATGAAGACTAAATCCATTCAATTTGTTTCGTAGATATTTTAATTCAGGATAATATCAATAGGACTTCAAGCAGCAGGATGAAGCCAACCTGTGACACTAACCTCAAACATGAACACAGGGTTTCAGGGCTAAACTGCTGAACAAATCCCAATAACTACCAGCATCTTCCTTAGAAAGCCAAATGGCATTCTCCTTGATTCTGTATTGACTTTCTTCTTGGACTGAAGCATTAACCCAGATACAGAAGAATGTTATCAGCATATATTTAGTTTTGGCATACAAGGAGAACTGTAGGGCAATTCTGTCATCCATAACCATCCTGACCTGGATGCCGTTCAGGCCAAAGATGGCGCCACTGACCACTGCAGCTAAAGTCAGGGCCAAATTTTTATCACGTTTTGATATAACAGGTAGATAGAAAATAAGGATAAAGTAGCTTAACAATACTATCAACCAGCGTGACCCAATTAACATTCATAGACTACTTGACACAAAAGTAGAATACACATTGTTTGTAAGTAGACCAGGGATATTTAATAAGGAAGACCATAAAACAAATTTCAATAAATTAAAAAAAGGTTCAAGTTATACAAAACATGTTCTCTAGCCACAATTATAATAGAAAACAGTAATAGAAGGATCCCTGGAAAATTTGAATATGTGAAAACTACATAACACACTTATACTAACCCATAGTTCAAAGGGGAATTAGAGAGCATTTTGAACTGAGGAAAATCAAAACAAAACAAATACTTAGGAGGAAATTAATAGTAATGACCAAAATGAAAAGCAATGAGATACAAAATAGTACCTACCAAACCAAAAGCTTATTTTTTGTAATCAATAAACTTGCTAAACCTCTAGCAAGACTGATTAGAGAGAAAAAAACAAAACAGTCACAACATGACGGATATCAGGAATGACAAGTGACATGACTATAAATTCTACAGCAAAGGAAATTAAAAGGAGTATTATAAGCAACTTTATGTCAACCTATTTAACAAGTAGATGAAATGGACACATCCCTTGAAAGAGATAATTTGAATAGTTCTATTATCTATTAAAGACATTGAAATTGTAGTCAAAAACCTTCCCATAAGGAAAATGTCAGGGCCAGATAATTTAATTAGTGAATTTTATCAAGTATTTATGCAAGAAATAAAAATTCTGTACTAACTCCAGAAACTAAAAAGGTGGACTCTTTTACATGCAAAGCATTAACTTATGAGAAAGATATTTTTTGTTTGCTGACAAAAGAAGTTGAATACAAAGTCACTATAAATAGTATTTGGAATTATTATTCTTTTAAAAACTTACTTTAGATCCACATTTTTCAATATAGGCATTAAGTTTTCCAGCTTTATAAAATGGTATCTGTAACAAAAACACAACAAAAAGCCACAATTATGAAAACTTAACACGAATATATTACTAAACAATGCAATACATAAAGAATTTAAACATTATCTAGAAGCAGACTCATCATCAGCTTGTCATCCTAATGGCTTCTATGCTTTGGAGAAGCAAGTGATAATCATTCTCTCTCTAAAATAGAATCTATGGGTATGTTCTCAAAGTGAGGAAAAGCCTTTCTGAGAGGGACATGAACCTAGAAAAGGAAAAGGCTAATAAATTTCAGATGATATTTAACAACTTTCTTAGTAAACAGTAACTTCCTAGGCATAAGAAAAATGGACACAAATCCAGAGAATATTCAAAAGGCCAAGGTGCTACAATTAATCAGTGACAGAAATCAGAGAAGATATTTTTAACCCAACAGACTGGCAGATATGTAAAGGGAGCTGGTAACTGGTGTTTATGAGGATGTGGAAATACAGATTATCTCAATATGCTATTAAAATGCCATCTAGTATATATAAGCTTTTCCGAGAGTGATTTAGCATTACCTACATTATAGTTTAAAATGTACTGCAATCTCACTTCTAGGAATTTAACCCATAGAAACTATCAAATAAAAGTGATATAATTGCAATGAAGCTTTCTGAAGCATTATAGTAGTACAACTAGAAACTCAGATGTGCACTAGAAAATATTAACTAGTTATACACCCATACAATGAAATATTTCACAGCCTTAACAATTAAGAAGATATATGTATTGGCATAGAACATTCAGGAGAGGCTGTTCAAGGAGAAATTAAAGGCAAGTTTCAAAATAGTATGTAAAAAAATCCCATTTCCTACTTTAAATATTTTCAAAAAAATTTATAGTATGTAATATCTTTGTAAGAAAACAAAACATTTCTAGATGGCTACTTTCCTTTTTTTATTCTTTTTTTTTTTTAATTCTTGCTAAGATTAGGATGCTTGAATTTATAAGAACTGTGAAACAATGACCACCTTGTTCCAAAAGAGGTAGTGGTGTTTACTTGTCCATCAACAGCTTATCTTATTTATTTATTTTTTAAATATTTTATTTATTTATTCATGACAGACACAGAGAAAGAGAGAGAGGCAGAGACACAGGCAGACAGAGAAGCAGGCTCCATGCAGGGAGCCTGATGTGGGACTCGATCCCGGGTCTCCAGGATCACACCCCGGGGCAAAAGGTGGCGTCAAACTGCTGGGCCATCAGGGCTGCCCTGCTTATCTTATTTAATAGCAGTCAGTAATGTCCACAATAGCCAAACTGTGGAAGGAGCCTCGGTGTCCATCGAAAGAGGAATGGATAAAGAAGATGTGGTCTATGTATACAATGGTATATTACTCAGCCATTAGAAATGACAAATACCCACCATTTGCTTCAACGTGGATGGAACTGGAGGGTATTATGCTGAGTGAAATGAGTCAATCGGAGAAGGACAAACATTATATGGTCTCATTCATTTGGGGATTATAAATAATAGTGAAAGGGAATAGAAGGGAAGGGAGAAGAAAAGGGTAGGAAATATCAGAAAGGGAGACAGAACATAAAGACTCCTAACTCTGGGAAACGAACTAGGGGTGGTGGAAGGGGAGGAGGGCAGGGGGTGGGGGTGAATGGGTGACGGGTACTGAGGGGGGCACTTGACGGGATGAGCACTTGGGTATTAATCTGTATGTTGGCAAATTGAACACCAATAAAAAATAAATTTATTATTAAAAAAATAACAAAAATGAGAAAATAAAAGATATATACGTATATAACCTAGAAGAAAAATAAAGGAGCTAAAGATTTTTTTGATGGTTTGTTAGTATTAATAAACGTTCATTTCACTAGATTCTGAAGAATTAAAATCTCAGAAAAAGATTTTTAGAAATATTTTTGACAAAAATCTCAGGATAATATAATTTTTATAAAATTTTTTGGCATTTCATTATCATTCCCAGTGACATACAGCACTGGGAAATACGTTTCTCATTCTAATTTTATTATTTGTAATTTTTTTAAAGTTCTAAATTAAAAAACAATTTCGATCTAAGTTCTTTAAAAACAATTGGAAAAACGTTGGAATGAGAAACTTCTTCCTTTTATATTAAGTGGAATTCTAAAGAATAAAATACAAAAAAAATGGTTAAGCCCATGCTATCTTAAAAACATGCTGTAATATTTTTTCATGAATAGTCTTATATTAGCATTTGTGACAAAAAACTAAATATTAAATTAAAACCACAATAAATGAATTTTAAACATCAGGTATATCAAAGTTGAAGTCTATAAATGGTTCAATCAATCTACAACACAGGTAATTTGGCTTCATAAACTACCTTAAATTAGAGCTATAATTAATATCTGAATTATTGCTTATCAATATTGCTCCCAATAATTAGTAATAATACTTCTTAAAATTCTAAAATACTAACCGCCATCACTACCCAAATTTGGCTTAATATTCCAGGCACAGGTGATACAAGAATATCTTGGTGCATATATAGCAATTGCCTGTGGGAAATGAAACACAGAATTTTATTTTATTTTATTTATTTTTGAAACAGAATTTTAAAGTGGACTTCCCCTTTGATTTTACTTTATCAGAACATTTTGAAAATTGCTTAGTTCTATCTAAAAGTTTACATTTTTTTCTAGGGAAGGAGTATGTTATTGACTTTCTCTCTCCCCATGCTTAACTTGGTAATGTGAACATTTAGCCTTTCAGCCAAGATTTAAGAATGTTACAAGGTTTCAGAAATTGATATGAAAACTTGTCCCTGCCTCTGAGTTTCCCAATCTCTTTCATCCATAACTTCTTCAGCTGTAACTCCATTTCTGTCCAAATAGAGATTTGAAGATGTCTAAATATTGTTAAGAATCCAGCTTTTCTAACTTCTATTTCTTCTATTTTCCATTTTTTAAGTAGTGGTCAGGAGGCACTGGAGGCAAGAGTCCAAGGATTCATCTATCAGTGATCAACTACTTCAATGTTAGAACTATTGACTAGATGCTTTTCCTTCAAAAAGGAAATTTTTTCCAAGCCAAAATAAAATAGTGATTTTATTTTAGCATTCAACAGCCAAATGAACTCACAATAAAATCACAATTCAAAATATCAATAGGTTTGTTTCAAAGGTCAATGAAAAGGTGGATAAAACACATGAAAAACTTCAAAATCAACCATCAAGAAAACAAACTGCAAAAAATATGAGAGTGTATGGCAGGGAGAAGTTCCCTTAAAAAGTAAGATGGGCCAGTTTGTTTCTGGTCAGAACCCTGGCACAGAGCCAGGCGCAGTAAGTACTTGGTTTTACAAGGGCTGCCTTTATCTGACACAGCTAAGTCTCTTCTCAACCTGTGCCAGCCTCTTTAGCAGTTACTGGGACAGTGAGTCAAGACACGTCACTCTGCGGGGATGACTACCTTCAATTTGAGGGTAGTCGACAGAAAATCTCAGGTTTTCCACCTATTTGTTTCCAAAAGAAGTCAGGTAAATGTTCAATAGGTATCAAACTACACTTAGCACACAGCGTACAGGCTCCTGGATGTACTTGAGTGGGAAAATAAACCAGAAGGGAAGTTTTGTAAATAAGAGCAAAATGGGAGGACATTCCAAGAGTGTCTTATTTCTGATTCCTAGCAATCTTATGTTTGTTCCTGTCCAAGAAATTCAGTGACAGATCTAATCTTATCAGGTATTCTAAGAGTCCTTCTTTGAGTGACTCAAACAATTTATTTTTTTTTTTAATTTTTCTTATTTATTTATTTACGATAGAGAGAGAGAGAGAGGGGCAGAGACACAGGCAGAGGGAGAAGCAGGCTCCATGCACCGGGAGCCCGACGTGGGACTCGATCCCAGGTCTCCAGGATCGCGCCCTGGGCCAAAGGCAGGCGCCAAACCACTGCACCACCCAGGGATCCCAAACAATTTAAAGGACAAATACATGGTGGGTCTTCAGCAATCATGAAGTTATACTTCAGGCTTCACCCAAGCTGTTTTTCAAAGACTATCCGGGGTCAGACATTTCAAAATAGTTCTTAGAGAAATACTCTTTAGAAATCTTATGTTGACCTACAAATTAAACTGCATTTTTCTAAAATGTTTATAGTATCTCTTAAAGTGCCCATAAACAGTTGGTATTCAGTGAATATTCATTAATCTCTACCTCTAAGTTTTTGAGAGCCTGATTTATCAATATCCATAAAAGATTTATATTAAAAAGGGTCACAAACATAAAAACTCGTGATATTCAATCTCAAGTATTTTAAGTCCTCCCCTAAATATAATCCAACATACCTGGCCAGAACAAAACTGAATTTATTTAAAATCATATACACAGATTAAATGAAAGACTATTTTGTTTTAAAGGAGATACTTCTAAAACAGCTCTTACAGGTCTCAAAAAATTTAGAAAGCCTTACTTATAAAATGTTTTACCTGCACATCTTCATTTGTGTACTCCTAATTTCAGTATCTGCCACCTGATTACTCAATATTATCTTGACAGCACAAAGTTTGTATAAATCTGGAGGTGTGATGAAGAACAGTGATTGCTGTCTAGGATCATTCATGTTTTCCCGTTGACTGAATGTCTCAGCTCTCAGGCCTTTAAAAATAAGCAGCAATCAAATGGTCATAAACTGTCTTACCAAAAGGGTTTTACTACCAACTCACCACAGAATATTTGATATTGTGTTGGAATAAGATAATAAAAACAAATTAGCAGGCTTTAACATTTAAATATCACTAACATTTTACCTGTAAGAATTGTTTGGGGGGCTTGGGGGGCTCAGTCAGTTGAGCAACTGACTCTTGATTTTGGCTTAGGTCATGATCTCAAAGTTGTGAGGTCAAGCCCAAGGTGGGCTCTGTGTAGTGGGGAATCTGCTTGAAATGCTCTCTCCTTCTGCCTCCCCAACATACACTTGTGCTCGCTTGCTCTCAAAATTTATATTAAAAAAAAAAACCCAATTGTTTCACCTGTTAAAGCTTCTTGGTACAAATTTTATCAAGATGTAATATAAATAAAGGATGCCTGGGTGGTGGCTCAGTGGTTGAGTGTCTGCCCTCAGTTTAGGGCATGATCCTGGAGTCCTGGGATTAAGTCTTGAATCAGGCTTTCCATGGGAATCCTGCTTCTCCCTCTGCCTATGTCTCTGCCTTTGCATCTATCATGAGTTAAATGAAATCTTAAAAAAAATAAAAAGATGCAATACAAATAACCTCCAATTCACCTTTTTATAATATTCAGTGGTTTTTATTATGTTCAGGTATGCAACCATCATAATACATATTAGAAAATTTCCATCAATCTCAAATTAGAAGCCTGAAGTTCTAGAAGTAAAATAATTTGAATACAATAAGATGAAAATAAGCTATTTATTAAATACCTATTCTAAACTAGATACTAGATATATTTTTATCTTATTATCTTTACTTAATAAACTTCCAAACTTCTTGGCTATCTTGTTTCATTTGGTTTTCAGAAAAGAAAAAAAGAGGGATCCCTGGGTGGCACAGCGGTTTGGTGCCTGCCTTTGGCCCAGGGCGTGATCCTGGAGACCCGGGATCGAATCCCACGTCGGGCTTCCGGTGCATGGAGCCTGCTTCTCCCCCTGCCTGTGTCTCTGCCTCTCTCTCTCTATCATAAATAAATAAAAATTTAAAAAAAAAAAGAAAAAAAGATTTCCTATGATAATTTTTTGAATATCTAAATGTATAGCAAAGTCTATTGTTTCAGGTTAGCTCATAAAGCACCTCAAGGTTGAATATATTTTTCATCTTTTTATATGAAAAGTATTTACTAAAATCTCTAATTTTTGTTATTTTCTTTTTCCAAAATTACTTAGCTTGAAAACTTGTTTGGAACATATTTTATACTTGATAGTTCACATAATATCTCTGAAGTCTATCCTATGTATTAGAGAAAACTGGAATGTTAAAGTAGCTGAGTTAATTTAAAAAATAAAATAAAAAATAAAGTAGCTGAGTTAAGCTCAATTTTGGTCCTGTGCACACATAGAGCAGGGGGAAGGTAACGGAGACTCGAGTACTTCAAATTTTTTAAACATCAATATATTTTCTCCCTTTAAGAAGAAAAGTAATCATATATCTGCCCTGGAATCTGAGGTAAGACCAGTCTTACGTGTGATCTCAGAAACCAATTGTGTTGTGTCATGAGGACTGCCGGCAGGGCCCTTCTGGCTGGTCGCACAGCATCCTCATTCGAGAACCAGTGTTTGAGATATTCATCTCTAGAGGGCCACTCGCTTCTTTTAAAATGGGAAACACTTAGAAATGTTAACACAAATTCCCACCAGGTGTTGGTGACCTCGTTAACAGGATTGACACCATCAAGAAAATCTTCCTTCTCCTTTTCTGCTCTAGCTCCCATTTTAACACGTACTGTTCTGAAAAGTTTATTTTTTCATAGAGATTTTATTCATTGAAGAAAGCGCTCCGGGGAGAGGGAGCAGGAGCTCCCCACTGAGCAGGGAGCCCGATGCCGGGCAGGACCCCAGAGCCCTGCGGCACACATGTCACCGAGTCACCCAGGCGCCCCTTTAAGTGAAAAGTTAAGTGACAAGTTCCAAAGCAAAGACAACCTACTTCCCAATTTTGCCTAAAATTCTTTCTCTGAATCATTACCCTAAACGGCATCAAAAGTGAGGGTGCCAGAACACAAAGAGCCCACCAGGCCCTGGGCCATAATTCGTTAGCGTCACTTCCAACACATTTCCCACTAGAATGACTGGTTTTCCCTTGACCGGCTTCCAGCAGCGGCGGGTGAACAGCTGCGGGCCTTCAAAGGCTGCTCAGAGAGCTCAGGGCGGCCTGCCTCGGGCGCGGTCGGGTTCAGGGCCCCAGACGGGCGGCTGGCAGGGCTCGTCCCCATCAGCACGTGCAGGCCTCGCCTCCCCTCCCTGTCCCCGTCCCCCTCCCGTCCCCGCGCGGCCTTCCCTCCCCCGCTCCCCTGGGGCCTCGTGTTCTCCCCTGCGGTGCCGGACCGGTAGGGAGCAGCTCCCAGAGTTTTGTGCAGCTCCCACACGCTGCCTCCAGGAGTCAGCGGGGCACATGGCCACCCGGGGCTCCGTCCCACCCGGCTCCTCCAGCACAACCGGCCCACAGAGACCCGCCGCGCTTGGCGGGGCGCCGACACGGGCCCCCACGCAGACTGCCCCTGAGGGGGGCGCACAGGCCTTCTCCCTGCTGGTGAGGATGGGCTGCGGCGGACGGCAGGGCCTGCCTCGCCCAGAGCTCTCCCAGCCTGGCCGCTAAGGCACCTTCGCCTTCCGCTACGAGGGCCGCGTCCTCAGCCGCCGCTTCCGCGCTCTCCTCACAGCCCTCTGGCGGCTGCTCCCAGCATGCCCCGCGTTCCTTCCCAGCATGCCCACACCCCCGACACGCCCCCGTTGCGCGGCCTCCTGGCACGAGGGCGCTCCTCGCTGTCCTCGAGGCTGCTTCCGCACGCCGCACGAACCACGTGCTGCCGCCAGCGTGCCCCACGTGTGCCACGTGACCCTCTCCCAGCATGCCTGCCGCCCGGCCGCAGCCGCTGTGCTCCGGGCTCCCGGCGTGCCCTGCGCGCCACGTGCGCTCTCCGGGCCTGCCCACGCTCCTCAGCCGCTGCCTCTGCGCCGTCCTTGCTGCTCCTGGCGCTGCTCCCTGCGTGCGTGCGGCACGTGCACGCTCCCGCCATGCCCTGCGCGCCCCAGCTCTTCCCGCCGACGCCGCTGACGGGGCACGTGCCGACGGTAGCTGCAGTTCCCTCACAGAGGCGCTGGGCTTGGGGCCAGCCGGGCCCGCACGCGACGCCTGGCGGCCTAGCGGGAGCGGACGCGCCGATTTTCCGGGCCCACAGAGACAAGCGCGCCCTTTGCGTCCCTGAAAGGCCCGTGGCAACCGAACCGCCCCGGACTGGAAGGTTCCGCCGTGCTCTGGCACCGCAGCCGGGTGCCAGCGCCTCTGGGCACCTCTCCCTCTTGGGACAGGTATTTAGGAAGCGCCTGCTGTGTTACTGGAGGTTTTCCAGAAGTTGGTGATGGACCACGAAGCAAACAGTGCTCCCTGTGCTCGCGGACCTTGCATCTTACATGGTGATTGAGGGACAGAAGACGGGACAAATGAGCAGCACCTGAGGGGGTGGTTGGCGGTGGGTGCACCGAGAACCATAAAGTGGGGCGGAAAGCCAAGGGGTGTTGGGAGAGGTCAGCAGGCCTCGAGAAGACACGAGGGCGCGGGTGGCTACACCGGGTCGGCGGGGAGGCGTCCGGGGGCCGAGGCAGGACGGTGGCCGGCGGGCGTCCTGGAGCCCCGAGCGGGGAAGCAGGATGCGCAGTGCTAGCCCCAGGCCGTGCAGGTGCGGCGGGCGGGGGCGGTGGGGGGGCACCTGGGTCGCTGTGCTGAGGATGGACGGATGGGATGATCAGGGCAGGGCTGCGCGGGTGGCCTTGGGCTGGGACACTTTAGTTAAATTAACTTTATTAATTAAATGTAACTAGTTAGTTAAATCTAACACGTTTGGGACACGGATGGACAGGGGGTCTCAGACGAGCGAGTGTAATTCCAAGGTGTTTGCGCGGAGGACTTGGGAGGAGGGGAGGCCGTGGGAGGGGTGCGTTTGGGGACGCAGGTCTGGAGGGGTGCGGTTTCAGACACGTCCATACTGGACAGTGAAGAGGATCTTGCATGTAATGGACGGTATTTAAAGCCGAGTGAGTGAGTGTAGGAAGAATAGAAGACTCCAACATAAATTCCTGCAGATAGAAGCAACCTCGTAGTGGGGCGCCAGGATATTTTATTATTTAAATAAAATAATAAATATTTTATTATATTTGTAGTATCTTTATTATTTTTATTATGAAGAGCCATTTTCAACCTCATTTTACCAGGTTCGAAAAGCTATATTGTGAAAGGATGAGATTTTTTATTGTGTTTAACTTAACGTTGGATCCATTAGAGTGATTACTTTGTATTTGCATGATAAACTTTGGTAAAGGGGAGTACTTTCTGGTGTCTTCGTGACTCGTGACTCGGTTGGAAGGTGCTAAATACTGGTTTGGTCACCTGGGAGATTATGGTGAGTGATTAATTATCACAGGATTGATGAGCAAATTGAGCCTCCTGTGACACACTTTGCAATATTAAGTGAACAAAATACAATCTTCTGAAACAAGCATACCAACAAATAAACTTTTTGTCTTATTTCTATAAAGATTTATTTGTGAGAGTGGGCAGGGCTCCCACCAGCCCAAGTCCCAGAAAAGGGGAAGCCAACTTTCCACTGAATGTGGAGCCCAAGGTGGGGCTAGATTTCTTGACCCGGAGATCATGACCTGAGCCTAAATCAAGAGTTCCTTCCTAACCGACTGAGCCACCCAGGCGCCCTGTCCTAAACTTTTACAGTCTGGTTATATGTCAGCAATCCCTGGAATTATGAAAACAAACCTTTTAAGATTTACAGAAAAGTTCTTTATCTTACCTGGTATATACACACATAGGGGAAAAAATTGCATGAAGACAAGGTAAAAAATGTAGATTCAGTTTGAATCTTATAAATGCATATATTCAATAGCTTATCTATTTAAATACTGGTAGTCTAGCGTTTTGCATTCTGAAAAGCACATCTGTCAGTACTTTGTGTTCTTAATACCTCTGGTATTGAACTTTTGGTTTTTGGCTTCAACAGTTTTAACAAGGCAGAATTAAAGATATTTGAAGTTTTCAATTGTGCTCACATCATCAAATCACCCAAGTACTAAATGTCCAGTTTTACTCCATTAAAGTGAAATGTTGCCTTATGGAACAGCATAGATCTATTAAAATTAAAATGTGAAAGAATTCTATGCAGTCAGTTTTGTGGTTTTTTAAAAAGGACCATCCTTGTTTACCCACCAGTCAGATCTAAAAGTAGGAAATTATGGGGATCTCCAACATTTCTCTTCATGCCCTTTCCCAACCACTTACTTCCTCCATTGGTAGTCACTGTCTCGGCTGCTAACATAATATTGCTTTTTTGAAAATTTGTATCAATGGAAGCATACACCATGAATTCTTTTGTGTCTAGCTTCTATTGTGTTATGTCCATTAGATCCATATTGTGAGGGTAGTAGTATCTTACTCATTTTCATGACTGGGTAGTGTTCTATGTTCTATTCTGTATATATATATACTTCACTTTATCTTTTCTGAGGTTAAATGGACAATTAGATTGCTGCCAGTTTGGGATTATTATAAAGAATGCTGCAAAGAACATTCTTGTTCAGAAGAAAGTCCTAGAAAGCTACATACTTGTATAAGTTCTTTTTTATACAGCTTAATAGTTCCCCAAGAAAAGCTGAATGAATTGTTGAGCTGAAACAGTTGAATATAAAAATGATATTTTTATATGTGCAGAACTTTTTTTATAAGCAAGGATAAATTTATAAGCACGTTTCAGGATAATACTGATTAATTTTGGTTGGCAGAAGGTTGGGATGTAGGAGGAGCCCACACCCTAAGTCGAGTGAAAGGTTTATTGGTGCTCATTTGTTATCATTCTTCTTCAAAACATGTTTGTGCATCCACTTATATGAAGCATTACATCATTATTTTTAGTTAATAAAAAAAATACAAGATGTTATAGGGCCACTCAAACTTTTTACCCAGGGAAAAACTTTACCAATAGGATACATTTTGATGACAAGTTTGTGGGCAGGCTTATTCAATTTACCAGGCATGAGTTACTTCTGTTTGTTTCTCTTTATCTCATTCACAGGCATTCAAGATAGGAAAGAATCCTCTCAAAGATTCCACCCACCAGTTTGACTGTATTTCTTTCATGAAGATTAAGGTTGTTGCATTGTGTTAAATCATGTTTAAACTGTCTGGACACACAAAGATTAGGCCATATTTTGTGGTTAGGAGGTAAAGATTACCTGGGGAAGAGTCAAATCTTTATTAAGGAAGCTAGAACTAGGATGATAAGCCCCAGGTGGGGGTTGGGGCTGTGTTCAGCATGCACTTTGACCTGGAATTTGAACAGTTGGATGTTTAAGATTGGATCTGTGGGTAGAGTGTAATCAACTGTTCTCAAACATGCAGAGGGAGCCTGGGACTCAGCATGATGTGTCCCTAAAAAAGGGTTCTCACTGGGTTGGTGCCTCACAGTCACTTAAGAAGAATTAAGAAATCTGATGAACTGATTCAGTTGATGTTACTGCTTCATTTATTAAAGATGAATAGAGTCTGTTAGACTCTAGGATCATTGTATGTGGAGGAAAGTCATTTTTTGCTTCCTTAGCAAAGTTCATTTGAATACTTTGGCCCTGTTCTAAGAAAGCTAAAGAGAACTGTTTCTTCATACTTCAGCCAGAGTGCCAAGGAGGAGAATAGGGTGGTGGTATTGTGGTAGGGAGTGATATCAGTAATCAGTAGGAGAATCAGAAAGGAGGATATCAAGAGACTACTAATATTCACTACTTTCCAGCATCAACCTTAGAGGTCCTAAGTGATTATTTTTATTCAGGTAGGTAACTATTCTTGACATGGGGTTTCCAGCTTGCAAGAACTCCAATGCCCTCTCCATCATTCACATGTACACTTACGTGAATGTGTGGAGCATTTGGATTGGTCCTAGGTGTGCACATTGTTCATTTTAAACTATTTTCATGTTGCTGCTGCATTTAGCCTCTCTTTCTGTTTCCTAAGCTGGGAAAGAAAGAAAACATTTTTATCTTTAGAAGATGTCTTGGGAAAAGTTAGAAAACTTGGCTAGTACTCTTACTAGTGACAGATAAATTAATCCACATTTTTTGGTACAGTTATAGGAAAATTATGATACTTCCACGTATTTACGCACCATATTCTAGATCACATCTATACCCTTATTTGTTCAAAAACATTTACTGAGCACACACTGAGTGCTAGGCACTGTGCCGAAGACAGCTGTGACCAACTGTCTCTGCCCTTTAGGAGCTCTTGGCCCAGTGAGGGCAGACATATAGACTGATGACTTAGTTGGCTGTGTGATAGAGGTGATCAGAGAGTCAAGGAATACTGAGTGGGCATTTGTGGGAAGGGAAGAATGTGATCAGCACGTCCCTCCTCCAGTGATGCTAAGTCAAAAACAGTCCTGAGTCCTAAATCAAGAAAAATAAGAGGGAGAAAAGAGTGAGGAGAGAACTCTGGCAGAGAAGGGCACTTGAATAGGGCATGGAAGTGAGGAAAGGATGCTGTGCCTCCAGAGATCTAAAAATAGCTCACTGTTGCCAGGCTGCAGGTTTGAGGTGGGAATGACAAGCTGGAGAGCAGAAGATTTTGAATGATCTCAGATGCTCTGTTGAGATTGGAACTGTAGTTATTGGGAGACATTGGGAAGTCTTAGGTTCATTCTTGTATGGAAGAGGGACCCAAGGACTTGAAGACCAGAAGAACCACCTGTTATGGGGAACAAGTAGGGAGGTAATTGTGAAAGCAGATCTAGCAGAACGGTACTAGGGATAAACGAGGACAGTGCTTGTTAGATACTTAAGAGGAAAAATCTCTGGGACTTGGTGATGGAATCAATTTTGAGGATGACTTGGATGATCTCCAAGCTTCTGACTTGGGAACTACACCAGCAGCTATTTCATAGAACTGTCTGGAATGCTTTACAAAGTTAATTAGGATATCTAGACTTTTCTTTATATATACTATTTTGATCTTGTTCTATTTACTTGTGCTGGAGACAAGAAGATTTTTAAAAAAATAAATATTGCAGCCATGTCTACTATCAAACATTCTCCTTATTTACCTGTTCCTAAAGATGGACATATAAGGAAAATGTGCATCAGGATGTATTTACAAAAAGATATATAATTAATTTGTCATTGTTTGAAGTTAGGAAAACTGCCCTACCTTAGCGATGAACTTTAAGACTTTGTGTGAGCTTTGTGGTCAGAGTGTACCCATTGTTCTCTACTCATTTCTGCTTCTGCAGTCCATTGACCAGAGATTTTCAACTGACGTTTTGTGTTATACATGGATAAAAATAACCTCAAGCCAAACATGCTTTATTTGAAGATGAATAAATATGTAAAACATTTAGAAAATCTTGGAAATTATTGCTAATAGGAAATTATTTAGAGATCAACCAAGTAGGCTATATAGATGATAGATTAAGATTTTTTTGAAGGAAAAAGTTGACCTATGCTAATATAGTATTTAAAAGACCTGGATATAATGCAAATTATCTGTGTAGATATTTGAATTGAGAGTCCCATCTTTGTAGAAGTGCCCATTTGTTTGAGGGAGCCAGTTCTCTGTGGTTATACCCATACTATGGCAAATATAACTATCAATGGGCAGGAAAAGGCTGTCCAAATACATCTTGTGCACAAATGATAGAATTAGAAAATGAATAAAAAATATAATTATGTTTGCTTACTTTTGCCTTATAGTGGAAAAGAAACTGAGCAGTTTTTACAATATATTTTTTACCTGAGGAATTTTAGGAGTGTAGTTGGTTTTCTAAATGTTTATAAAAATGTCTTTGCTGGAGGGGAGGTCAGGAGGAGTTTGTAAATATTTGTGTTCTTTAATTTGTAGGTTTGTTTCCAAATTTGCTTAGATTTACTACAGATTGCCTTAGAGCACCTACCAGATAGGATGTTTCCTCATTTCTGTGTTTTAGAACAAGGAGGCCTTGGTGAATAATAATAACTGCACTAACTAAAATCTATTGAGTGCTGTCTCTGTTCCAGACCTTGTGCTAAGCATTTTATAAGTAGTGGCCTAGAACAGGCAATTGACTAGTTCATAGTTACGCATCTGATAAGTCATTAAACCAGGGGTGAGATTCAGGTCACTAGTGCCAAAGTTTTGTTTTTAACCACATCTGGAGTTGGAACTGGGACTGAAATCTAGAATGGTATTGATGTGGTTATAGATGTACTGTACCCATGACCTCGAGAGACTCATTGCTCAACTGCTAGAAGTCATGAGAAGATTCAGCAGTTGAGAACTGTTTAGGGAAGAAGTATAATCTGGTTTACTATTTTTAAAATGTATGGGAAAATTATAACACTAAATATAAACATTTGAAAAGAGAATCAAATCAGTAATTTAAAGTCCTGCCTGGAGCAACTAGAAAAAAGAAAAAAATAAATGTAAAGCACACAGAAGGAACTTATACAAAAATTACACAGAAATTAATGAAATTGAAAAAAAAAAAAAAGAAAATCAAAGAGTTGGAAAGTTGGCTTTTTGAAAAGATCAGTAAAACTGAGAAACCTCCAGCAAGGCTGACAACAAAAAAATGAGAGAAGTCACAAATTATTAGTATCAGGAATTAAACTGAGGATATCATTATAAACCCTGCAAACATCAAAAGGATAATAAGGGAGTATTATGAATGACATCACACATAGATTTGACAATTTAGATGAAATGGATAAATTCCTCCAAAAGTATATAGCACCGCGACTCAGCCGATGTGAAACCAGTAATTTGATAGTGTCATGGAAATTAAATTTCACGGTTTAAAACCTGAAAAAGAAATGTGCAAGCCCATATGGTTTCACTGGATAAGTCTATCAGTTCTACCTCTAGAGAATAAAACCAATTCTATACAATCTCTTCCAGAAAAATAGAAAAAAGGGAATACTTTCCAACTCATTCTAAGAAGCCAGCATATACCATGCATGAAAGAAAACTGCACACAAGTATTCCCCATAAAAGTCTAACAAAATATAATTTAGCAATAAACAGGTGGGCTGTACTCAGAGATGCAAGGCTGTTTCGGTATTTGAAAAGCAGTGTATCCAATCATATGTAAGGGCTGTTGGAATGGTTGGGAAAATCTTTCCTCCCCATGGGCATGCATTCCTATGGAGGAGGTCAGGTGGGGGGAACGAACCTTTACGGAGCTCCTGATGTGGGGGAGCTGTGTTGAGTCTCTAGGAGGATGGCCTTCCCTGTACCCTGTTGTGTAGGTCCTTCTGGCATTCACTACTATAGCTGAAAAGGGCCTTAACAGGTGACTGGATAATGTGCTGGGATTTCCCCTTTTTCCTCAAACATTTGCAAGTCTTCCTGAGTGCTCGCTGAGCAGTTGCTGTTCGGAGCCCAAGTGCTGTTGGTCTTTAGGATTTATGTCGACATCACACTGCGGAGACGAGACCGTATTCGCCGGGCAGTGTCCGCAGAGCGTCAGGAGTCCTTAGGCTTCTGCTTTGTACAGAACCAGTGCCTTCCCTGGGTCTTTTCCCTGAAGGCACACTGTTTCTCTGAAGCAGGGCTGTCCCGTCACGTTAACAGTTTGATATTAACAGACTCGTGGCACAGTGACTTACGCAGTGACATCCCGGGCTGGCGAGTCTGACCTGACCGCGAAATCACCGCGAAGGAGCCGCCTCGGCCGGCCACCCCGCCGCCCCGCGCCTTCTGCGCAGACGCGAGCGAAGCCCCGCCCCTGCCCCGCCCCCTCCCCGGGCTCGCCACGCCCTCCGCGCTCCCGCCCCGCCCCTGAAGGGCACTTCTTGCAGCCAGTCGGCACCCGCGCGCTGGGCGGGGGCGCGCTGAGATTGGCGGAGGCTGTCGGCCGAGGGCGGGCCCCCTGACTGACACGGGTTCTGTCCAGTCACCGGGGGCCGTGAGCCACCGCCCCCTCCGTGGCGCGGGCCGCCCTGCTGTCCGCTCGGGGCTGGGGCGCGGGGAATGTCCCGGGTCGAGCTCGCAGAGACGCGCTCAGCTCCGCCCGGCTCGGCTGCTGTCTGCACGGCCTGAGGCCCGCCGCTTTCCGAAATGGCCGAGCAGTCGGACCAGACCGTCAAGTACTACACCCTGGAAGAGATCCAGAAGCACAACCACAGCAAGAGCACCTGGTTGATCCTGCACCACAAGGTGTACGATTTGACCAAGTTTTTGGAGGAGGTGAGTCGGAGAAACGCGAGCTGTCTGTCGTCCACAGCGCCGTGGGGCTGACGTGCGCGCAGGGTGGGATGTGCTTCCCGGTGCGTGCGCCCCCGGCTCTGCCCCCGAGCGCCTTCCTGGTGTGTGCGTAGGTGCGCCTCCAGCCCTCGGAGCGCCCCTGCACCCAGCTCTGCCCGAGACGGTCCTGGGTGTGTGTGTGTGTGTGTACGTGCGCCGCCGGCCCCGGGGCGCCCCTGCACTCACACCGGCCTGTGCACGCGCCCAGCTTTGCGCGCTGTGCTGCACGCTCGGGAGCGGGGGCTACTAGGCGAGCCCGGAGCAGCCCGCGACGGGCCCGCACCTCCAGGCGTGCAGGACGGCGGCGCCGGGCACTTGGTGGGAAGCACAGCCGCGTCTGGCGCCGCGGAAGGATTTTGAAAGATCCCGTCCGGAATTTGCATAGGGGGCTCCCTGGAAGCCCGGGATAGGCCCGCTTCCGTTACTGCGGGGGGAGACCACCCTCTGAATGGGGGGTCCACCTGAGAGAACCCTGAGTTCGGAGGTCGGGGTGTGGTCCACAGGCCCGCCCCCAACCTGGACGCGCGCCCTGTCTGGAAGGAGCGCCGTGATTGTTAACAGCATCCAGTGAGGACTTCACAGCGCCGACTCTGGAGGCCAGAAATCAGCCCCGCCGCGGGTGAAGCTCTGAGGAAGGCGGAATATAGGCCCTGAGGCTGCGGGGGGCGCTGGACCTTACCTTTGGGAGTTGTGAAATCACTTTGCTTCACTTAAAGGAACACATTCCTTGATAAGATTCTTTGCATTAGGATATAATTTTTGCAGCACATCCTAAGGGGCTTTTCTTCGCTACCTCTGGATTTGTTTTATCACTGAGTGTGAGTGAGAAATCTGAATGTAGCACTTACCCACCTCCCAGACAAATAAGAATGTTTAGAGATGGGAATTTTTTTACATAGTTGAAGGAGAAATGAAAATAGAGGCCTGTCTTAGCTGAATAAAAATGTACATCAAGGGACTTTTGTAGAGAATTTATTGATTGATTTTTTTAACTCTTTTTTTAAAAGTTGAAGCTGATGTTAAATAAGATATTTTACTCCTAAGTTGTCATTTGGTGGTGTGCCAGAAGATAAAATAGTGTTCTGATTTAGGAATGGTTTATAGTAAGGAGGCACACCTGATCTGTCCCTTCTGAGCCACCGGCATTAGAGAGGGTGGAGTTAGCAACCCTGCCTGGTAATATCAGGGCTAGTTGATGCCAAAGATCTACTTTCAACCAGTTCCTTCTCCCTCTCTCTCCGTATGTGTAATTCTAGAACTTTAAGACTCAGTGTGTGCTTTCTTTGTTTCTATCTGTAAAAAAGAACAGCATTTACGAAAAAAATAAAAGGATATTTTTGTGAACTATTTTTTCTTTTTCCTTTCTTTGTGGGTTTTGTTTTGTACATTGTGTTTTACAGGCTGCTTGCCTGGCCTTTTCCCCACCAGATGTCACCACTCACTCCCCAATTGTGACAGCCAGAATGTCTCCAGATATTGCCAAGTGGCCAAAAATCACTCCTAGTAGAGAATCACTGTCCTAAAAATGTATTTTGCATAACTTTTAAGGGTAAATTTCTCAGAAGGAGAAAATAAAGAGAAGATTGCTAAATTTTAAACCACTCTTCATTCTTATGAGGCAGGAAAGAGGGAATTGCACAGAATTTTTGTGAGTGAAATTGTAAGAGATGTGAACAAGCTGTTGGATAAATTAGCTGACAACCAATTCCTTTATTGTATTGTTTTCAGTATTCTGTATGGAAGTAGCTTCAGGAGAATCTGTTAGATAATCGGTGAAATGAGTTTGTCACTAATGTTTGATAGTGTAGTGAGATAACTAAAACTATAGTGAAATAAGTAAAAAGTTTATAGTAGTTCTGTTTCCTTTTCTAATTGGTACTTGGTGAGATGCTCCCTGTGGTAGCCTCCTGTGATTTGAGTTTGGGGCACAGAAGGCTGTGTATTCAGCCTTCTAGGAGTTATGCCCTTTCTTTTGATCCTTACTTTGATCAGTAAGTTCCGTATCTTATGTACTCCATTGGGTATGTCTCCCTCAGTAGACTACAACCCAAGAGGAAGACACATGATTTCTGTTCCCAAAACCTTCCATTGGAAGAAGCAGAAATAGGACAGGAGAGAGTGCAGTGCTTGGGTCTGCTGCATCTAACTCAGTTGGGAGCAGACTCTGGAGGGCAGTGTGAGGCCTCAGGCCTCCGCTCTGTAAAGAGCACCTGAAGTCCCCAGTGGCGGGATGGAAAGGACAACCCAGGTGCACAGAGTGGGATCTTGATTAAGGTAGAAGAGCAAGGTGACTGACATTTTGAAGTTGGACCCACTGGCAGGATGCTGGGCATTTCCAGGGTGATACCCCCTCCTAGGATCCCTGCCTATGGCTTCCTGCATCTTAAACACACATCCCATCAGCTTCTGCAGGACACTCTGCCAGGTGTCATTCTTCTGGATCCCTCTTATTTGCATTACTTTGGCCAATGCTGTTTATCTCATACCTTCTTTAGAGACAGAGAAAGGAGTCCAAGAGATCTGTATCTTCCTTCCTGCCTTGCCCCTTTCTTCCATCATTTTAAAAACTGCAGGATTTTGGGGATCCCTGGGTGGCTCAGCGGTTTAGCGCCTGCCTTTGGCCCAGGGCACGATCCTGGAGTCCCAGGATCCAGGATCGAGTCCCACGTCAGACTCCTGGCATGGAGCCTGCTTCTCCCTCCTCCTGTGTCTCTGCCTCTCTCTCTCTCTCTGTCTATCATAAATAAATAAATAAATCTTTAAAAAAAAACTGCAGGATTTCATGAAGCCTTTGTATGTTAACTAAAGAATGTTCTGCTTTCCCTAATTTACCTAAGTTTGAAAGATTTTTCTTTTTTCTTTTGGAATGGAAGGCTTCCCTCTTCTAAAGTGAACTTTGAATCATTATGGGCTCTCCTACTACATTATGGGTTTCTTTCTACTATGAATTTACCCGTTCGTATGGACAACAAGACTGTTCATGGCTGAGTATTTTCTCCTATAAGAATATCATACATTTATATGCATGTTCGTATTGATGTTGAGAAAATATCCTGTGATGGAAGAGGGTATTTGTCTACTACCTACACTCTATGCCTCAGATACCTTGTTTGAAGATAAAATGAGAGGATGTTAATAGTGTTTACTTGACAGGATTGTTACAAAAATTAAAGTTTTTATACCACATAACACACTACCAGACATATGGACTGTGCATGGGTAAATATAAACTTCTGTTTTCTAATTTGGGGCAGGGTAGGCTGGTGGCTTGTTTTCTGTAGTATCCTATGTAGCTGAGTGTTAATAGGAGATTTTAGGTAAAGGTGTAAATCAGGCAAGTGATGTTGAAATGAGAAAGGATTATAAAAATTATTTCCTTCCAGTCAAGAGACAGGTGAAGTTTCTAAGTTGTGCAACAAGCTCTATCTCTTGAAATAATGGCCTTAGAAAACTGGTTTGTTGTTCAAGAGGAAGGTAGACACCTGAGAGGGCAGGCTGGCTCATTATTAATGGTGGGCTAAGTACTGCAGGTGTTTAGTTACTATCTAATGTTGACATGCAGCATTATGAGCTTTGTTGCCTGTGAATTTTGGATGAGGTTTTTGTTTTTCAGTCCTGAGTTCTAGTTTTTTAATTTATATTTGTGAAGTTGGGTTTTGTCTTAGGTGATTATTAGCAGGGCTAATGATTATAGAACTTTGAAGAACAGTTATTTGAAAGGAGAACGTAGGCATTTGGGCCTGGGAGAAAAAAACGGTTTTCTTTTCTCTCTCTGTGATTTGAGCAGAAGTGTGTATTCAGTTTTTAAGAGCTGTGGGAGGTGAGAAGAACACATCTTAGATTGATGAAGTTATATTAACCTGCTTTCAATTCTGGTCAATAGATGTTTAATTTATGAAATTGGTATCTTCCTTAAAAAATGTGGTAGAAGAGAATGCTTTTGTGTCAGGTTGCTCCCTCCTTTGCAGGAAGAAAATGAGAACTTGTTTTTTGTAGAACATTTTATGGTCATCCTGGGATTCTGATGCTGTGTATCTGTATTGTGGATATTCTTTAATAGCGTTCTACTTTACAAACGCTAGTTAACGCTACTTTACAAACGCTAGTAGTTTTGATAGAGGAACTTACTTTTTCTTATTTTCCTTGAACATGGCTGCCTGCTTTGCAGAAAACAGTGGTTTTCTGCAGAAAACAGTGGTTCCAATTCTGGGAGACTCAGTTCCCCTGGACTCAGGAAGAGTGTGTGGGTGCTTGAAACTCATGCTCTTAATTCTGAAAGAGGACAGTATATCTTTACCCTGATATAGGGTGACATATTTAGGGTAAAATCATAAATGCCTTTGAGTTTTTTCAAGGAAGTTTGATAATACTCTGAATCTGATACTCCTAAAGAGATGTGGTTGCAAATATGTCTTTGATTAATATAAAATGGGAATGTTACTATTTCATTTATATAGTTTGGTAAATAAAACTTAGAAAATATGAAATCCATATGAGGAAAATGTAAAGGGGTCCTTGGCAACAAGTGGCAGAGCCACAAGGCTACTTGGGGAATGTGAGCCCGTGGGCAAAGGCCTCTTTTATATTCCTGCAATTTTTTTTCCCTTGGTAACTTCTTGCTACTTTTGAGAAGAGGTTTCAGGAGTGCTTGTGAGCTACTTTGTTTTGAACAGTAAAAACTTAACAAAAAACAACACTTGAGATAAACTTTTGCTTTTAGTTTAAGATGGATGGAAATTCCAAAGAAAGTGAGAATAGATTATACAGGGCAGCATGGCTAAATCGAGGAGTAAATAATGCTCGTTTCTACTGAATGCAGCTGTCATTCCCAAACCCCTCCAGATCCATAGAACACAAGTAGTGGGTACCTATTATTTTTTAAGATTTTATTTATTTATTTGAGAGAGAGCACGCACATGCACATGTGTGCACAAGCTGTGAGAGAAACAGAGGGAGAGGGATAAGCAGATTCTGCTGAGCACAGAGTCCAGTGAGGGGTGGTGGTGGTGGTTTCCATCCCATGACCCTGAGATCCTGACCTGAGTGGAAATCAAAAGTTGAATGCTTTACAGAATGAGCCACCCAGGTGCCCTGCAATGAGTACCTTTTAATATAATGGAGTTTAAGCAACCCAGGTCCCCCACTAGACGTTTGAGGAGAAGTGTTGGAGGGGAGTTAAGAAAACTAGGTCTCATTTTAGACCTATTTTGAGATGACTCAGGGAAATTTTCTAAATCTTTTTCTTCATTCTTAAGTGGGGAATATTCTGTCTCCTGTATCAAGTTTGTGAACATTAGAATATTGTGAAAACACTTGGAAAAGTGTATACAAATTTTGATTAAGATGAAGCTTTCTTATATATTAAAATATTGTGTGGAAGGTTTCATATTTATTTAGTAGGAACACATACCAATTACAATGTTAAAAGCAAAAAAGTTTCAAAATGCAAATATTCCCTTGAAATACAATTTTTGAGGAATATGTGCTGTGCATGATGAGTATCATCTTTTTCTGACACTTTTAATAATATAACTTTATAGTTTTGGGGGACAAGAATACATGAGAAAAAAGGGAAAAATCAAAACTGACCAGAGTTCCACTGCCTGAAGTGACCACCATGAATGTCTTGATGCACATTCTCCCCTGATAGCTTTATGCACATGGATTTGTTTTACATAAATGAGAAAATACTCTGCATGCTGTTTTATAATCTGTGCTTATTACCCTATATGTGGAGGGCACCAGTCTGTTTCCGGTAAATCATGGTTATTGAGGCTTAACATCTTCCTTGTTATGTAGATGTGTCATCATAAACGTAACCAAATCCTCTCTCATTGTTCAGTTTGCCACCTGTGATTGTCTCCTTAGGTAAATCTTTGTAAGTGTGACTGCTAGGTGAAAAGTTACATGCCTTTCACTCCCAAAGTGTCCAAGGTGATTATACTACTGGTGGCCACAACCAGGGCTTACACGGAGGTGGACTTGACTTTCCCCAGGGTTTTGTTTTAATAATTGAGAAACTTAGTTGATTTCTCTTTTCCTGAATTATTTGGGCGTGTATTTTTCTCAGGGGCAATGTACGGAAACTTTTTTTTTCTCCTGTAGCATATACATTTTCTTAAAAATGCACCTGTACCGTAACACCTTGTTTATTGTAAAATTACCAGCGCTAGCCAGTTTGGAGCACTCAGGAAAGTGGCCTGAGATAGCAGAATAATAAGGATGTAAATCTCAGTGGCTCACTACCCTTCTGTGCTGCTTTTCCTTGTTACCCTTCAACTTGGTTTTCTTGGGAACACCTGTTGCGTGTGCATATTTACTAACTGACTGCTGGTGTCTTAGACTAAGTCCTATGTGGGGACCAGGAAACTGAATTGAAGATGTGGAACTCAGTTCACTCTGGGTGAGTAGAATTTGGTCTGAGCAGCCTGTTGGTAAGTGATCTGTGGTTAGTGGGAGCTGACATCTCGTGGATGACAGTGTAAGTCATGTTCTTGCATGCACAGACTTGTTTCTCTACTCAGATTCCTGAGGTCACCACGTCCAGAAGGATTGCACTGACCCAGCATTGCTGCTGGGAAGGAGCAGGATGCTGAGTGAATGTGAGAGAAGGAGGTGGCATGAACGGCCCAGGCTCAGTCAAGGGTCTTTTGTACTGGCTTTCTAAGGGTGGCAGGCTGTTGCTCTTTGGCAGTGAAAACTAGAGTGTGTTATTTTCCACCTGTTTCTTGCAGTGCGTGCTCTTGCTTATCATGGGCAGGATGTTCCCTGAGTTTTGCACAGCTGTGTTAAAAATTAGCCAGGACCCAAAATATACCCAGCTTGCTTTCTCCTCTTTCCATCTTCAGAAAGTGTTAACTAAATGTCACGTGCACTTCCTCCCTCAGGAGAGATCCCCAGTAGGCTAATGGTAAAAGTAATAACAGGGGACTCTCCTTGTACATTGATTGGCATGGAGTATGTGCTAGATAGTATGCTGAATGCTTTTTGTGCACAAAGCCCTCCTTCACATTTGTACTTTTAATCTTCAGAATGATCCTCCCAGGTTGGTGGTGGTATTCTCCTTCTTAAAGGTAAGAGACATGTGGCTGGGGAAGTCAGTGACTTGTTCCAGTCCACGGCCATTAAGGACAAAACCAGGATTTAAGTCTAGGTTGCAGGACTCTGCAGCCCATCTTACTCAGCTAACTCCATAAGGAGGGCAAGAGACCTGAGATAACTAGGAGAGCTTTAGAAGACAGGAGCCATCCATTTAGTACCTAGTTACTATTACTTACTTTGGGATTTCCATCCCATGTCTGGAGATCATTGCAGGAACCAGAGATAAAGCAAAGGGAAGTTGGGAATGGTAATTTTTGAACAATAAGATAACTCTTGGGAGGTCAAGGGGCAAAAATGTGCCCCTCCCCCCACCTATTGTCATTTTACTATGTTGCTTTTTAGAAGGTGAAGGTACTAGCTGGTTAGTTTCTCACAGGAGGTTTCTATAAGTAGAGGGTCTTGGTGGAGGCTTCAAGGACTCATTTTCTAACACAAGTAGCACCTGGATGGTCTTAAGAATCAGTGTCTTTTTGTTTAAGGAAGAGGTTGTTTATATATATGTTAGGCATGCCTGAAGAGTTAAATGTTGTTTTGGAAAGGCTTCTTAAGTGTCCTGGGAGGACTTGTTCTGAATGGAAATCTGATGAGGTTACTGCTCTGATAAAATCCCTGCATGGGTTCAGCTAATCCCTGCCTGCCCCTTTGCGGGTCCTTATCCTGGGGACTGTAGGCAATCCCCTGCCCTACCTTGTCTACCCGTGTCACCATTCCACTTAATGTTGCGGGCTCGGGATTCTTGGTGTTGGCCCTCCCCGCCACCCCCCCCCCCCATAAGGTCTCTCCCTTCTTGATCCTTCCCTTCTGTTGTCGTACTATCGTTGCTTACAGTTATCGGCCAGACTCTTCCTTGTCCTGTGTTCCTCAGAGCACATCCTCACCCAGTCTTCAGGATTTCACTGGTTCCACCAAATTGTGGTTGCTTTGGGTTTTCAGTTTGGGGAGTGTATGTTATTGTATTAGAGAATGTAACTTCTCGAAGAAAACCGAAACTGAAAAACTTTGTCTTGTGGAAACAGATTGCCATTTCTCTGCTTAATTCTTTTCAAGGCTTTCTGTTGCATTGATAATAAAAATCCCATCTCTGTGTCCTGGTTTAATAAGATCTGCCTGATCTGGCCCCTACCTCAGCTAGTAATACTATATCCCCCTGCCCTCCACCCCTCGCTCAGGCCCTCTCTGTTTCTCAGACAAGTCAGGCTTGTTTCTGCCATAAACCTTTGTACTTGTTCCCCCTCTGTGTGATGTATATTCCCTTGATCACTGTGCTCGTGAGGTCACATGTCAGTATGTTTTCCCAGGACTGGGAATCTTCAGTCCCATCATACTGATTTGCTTCTCTGTTAATACTTCACTCTGTTCCTTGTTTTCTGGCTTGCAGCCGTCCCCACCAGACAGCCGGGCCCCTGTCCGTCTTACTCACTGCTCCATATCCTGGCATATAGTGCTCGTGGGTGGAGGAGGAGAGCTTCTGATGGAGGGACACAGATACATCCTCTGTTCTCTCTCTCTCTCTCTCTCTCTTTTTCTCTTTCCACACCAGTGATACCTACTGGTTTTGTCATGACATGATCCTTTCTTGGTTCATAGATGTTTGCTTGGATTCTGTCCCAGAGATTTAACAACGTAGAAACTGGTGAGACATTACTGGGACAGCTCAGATGATGGCATAGCCCCAGAGTGTGGAATGCGTAAGAGTGATACCAACAGGGCTCCTGGGAAGTAAGGAGAAGAACATGGAGAGTCAGAGGCTGAGGTTTCCTGTATAATCTGCCCACAGCCCCTTCTTCAGCTCCCTGCTGCTCCTCTGCATAAACAAGCTTCTCCTCTCACCCCACTGGGTGGTTCTCCTGGTGTTCAAGCATGCTCTATTGCTGCTGTCCTAAAACACACTCACACACAGCCTCTCTTTACTTCCCCTTCCTGGGGCTCCTTGTTTTCTGCTCCCTGGACAGTAAAACCCTCTGAGAAGGTTTTTGAGCCTGTTGTCTTCAATTTGTCTTCACTGTTCTCTTAAAACAATTTACCAACACTGTTCCTGCTGAGGTCTCCAGTGATGCTGCTGGTCTGTTCACAGCTCTCCTCTGCCTGACTTACCTGCACTCCGTGACCAGACGTTCCCCTCTCAGAGATGCTGTTTGCATGTTGCTGCCAGTGCTCTTCTCTCCTGGTTTTCCTCTTGCCTCCCTGGTCTGCTCTCTGTCTCCCTTCTGACCTCAGGATGGGAGTGCCCTCCAGGCCAGCATTTTGCCCTTTCCATTGGCCATCTCATTTAGTGTCATGACTTTAAATGTGCTGGCAGCTTCTGAAGTGTTATCTCCAGGGCAAAAAGACTTTTTCCCTAGCCTTGGGCTTATTGTGTGCACAGTCTGCTTCATGTCTCTGCTCCAATGTCTGCTAGGCCCCTTACACCTAACATATTAAAAAATGAACTGACCTTCCCTTGTAAATCTGGCCCCATTGTGACACTTCGGTTGATGAAAGTTCTGTCCATTGGCTCAGGTCAAGAACCTTGAGGTCCTATCTGACCCTTCTCTTACCTCACACCACACATGAATCCAGTAAGACATTTTGTGTTCTCTATTTTTATAATATAGTCAGATTCTGACTAATTTTTCCGACTTCTCCCTGCTGTCTCTCTAGTCTGAGCACCATTGGTCCATGCTTAGTGTCCCTTGCCTGGGACAGCATACTCTCACTATCATAGAGTGACCTTTTAAAGTGTAAGTCAGAAAATAAATAAACAAACAAAGTAAAATGTAAGTCAGCAGTGCCTGGGTGTCTCAGATGATTGAGTATCTGCCTTTGGCTCAGGTCATGATTCTGGGGTCCTGGGATCAAGTCCTACATCAGGCTCCCCGCTCAGCAGGGAAGCCTGCTTTTCTGTCTCTCCCTGCCTCTCCCTCACCTCATGCACTCTCTCTCAAATAAATAAAAATCTTTAAAATAAAATATAAGTCAGAACACGTCACTTTCTTGTACAAATCTTTTCATGACTAATTACAACACCTGATTTAAAACTTAGGCTATGGCTATAACAATCAAGAAAAGTTGGTCCTGGTAGAGAGACATATACATAGATTGCTGGAACAGAGCAGAAAACTAAGAGATAGACCCATGCAAATACTTCTGACTGGTTTTAGACACAAGCAATTTGATGGAGGAAGGACAGACTTTTCAACAAATGGATCAGGATCAATTGGACATCAGTAGTTGAAAAATCCTGACCTAAACTTCACACTTGATGAAAAAAAACTAAATATAGATCATAGATGTAAATATAAAATGTAAAGGATTTTAAAGAGACTTGGGCAGAGTTCTTAGGCATGGTAGTGCAAATGTGGTCTCCCTGAGAAGAAATGGATAAATTGGGCTTCATAAAAACGAAAAATATTTGTTCTTTAAAAGAATGAAATGACAAGCCACTGACTGGCAGATAATTTTTTCTAATCTCATATCTAATCAAAGACTTCTATCTAGAATATATAAAGAATTGTCTGAATTCAATAATAATAAAACAACCCAAATAGAAAATAGGCAAAAGACTTGAATAGGCATTTCTTCCAGAAAGATATGTGAATAGCAAATAAACATGGAAAGATGCCTGGTGTCACCACTACAAACCTCCTAGAAGAGCTGTGATGGGGTGCCTGGGTGGGTCAGTCGGTTAAGCATCTAGCTCTTGATTTAGGCTCAGGTCATGATCACAGGGTCTTGGGATCAGCCATGTTGGCCCAAGTGGGGCTCTGTGTTGAACAAGGAGCAGAGATTCTTTCCTTCTCCCTCTGCCACTCCTTCTGCTTGTGTATGGGTGTGCTCTCGTGCACTTGTGCACACTCTCTCTCTGAATTAAATCTTAAAAAAAAAAAAAAGACTGTGATAAAAAAAATGCTGGTAACCCAAACGTTGGTAAGGATGTGGAAATACTGACTCCAGCATGCATTGCTGGTGAGAATGCAGAATGGTACAGACACTCTGGAAATCATCCTACTTTTAAAAAGTTACACATGCACATAGCATATGCGCCAGAAATCGTACTCCTAGCCATTTATCCTAGAGAAATGAAAACTGTGTCCATGTGAAAGCCTATACACAAGTCCCAGCAATTGGAACAATGATGGTGCATAGAGAGGACTCGGTTTTTGTTGACTGAATAATTAAGAGTTTATAATTGTGAACTATTAGAAAATTGATAACTGTTGGTTAGTAGCTTTATGTGTAATATCCCCAAAACTGGAAATAACTCAGGTGTTCATCAGTGGTTAGGCTGGTACGTGCATAGAGTAGAATATGACTCCTCACTGCAAAGGGAACAAAGCAACCCGAATGGATCTCAAGGGCATTATGCTAAGTGAAAAAAGATAATCTCAAAAGATTGCATACAGTGTGATTCCATTTATGGGACATTCTCAAAATGGCGAGATTACAGAGTGAGCACCAGATAAGAGGTCATGAGGGTGACTAAACGGGCAGTGGGAGAGCCCTTTGTGATGATAGAACCATTCTGCATTATGTGAAATACATGTGGGAGAGTGCTACAGGCCAGGACACACCAGCACACCAGACAGACACGTGAGTGCCCGCAGCAGCTCCCTGAGAAAGTCTGGTGAACTGTGTTATGCCAAGGTAGCCATGGTTTTGATAATGTTCTGTGCTTCTGTAAAATGTCATCCATTGAGGTAGTCTGGGTGATAGGTTCATAGAACCTCTCTGTACTATTTTTACAACTTCTTGTGAGTTTTTTCAAGATAGTTAAAACAAAATGCCTTCAGCAGCTCTCTCTTTCATGGTTAAAGCCAGTGTTTGATGGTTATAAGGTCGCATGTTGCTCGGAGCCAGATTCCATCTCTGATAGTTCACTCTGCTGCCGCCTTTCTGTCATGTCTCGCTTCAGGCATACTGATGCTCTGTTCTTCTGTGAACATGCCAGGACCTCCCCCACCTTAAGTACTTTGCAATGGAATATTCCCCCAAATACCTGCAGTGCTCACCTGTTTACCTTCTCAGTAAAGCTTGTCCTGACCCCTGCTCCTCATTTAAAAGTGGAAGTTCCCCCAACGCCGGGCACCCCAACAGCATTGCCCTAACCCAATTATACATATTGCTTGCCCGTCTCCCTCCATGGATGCACGAGCATATGTTTTTCAAGTATGCAGGTGTACATACTTCCTGTTTTATTCCCTGGTATTTCCTAGCAACCAGAACAATGCTGGTACATAGAAAGGACTCAACAAGTATTTATTGGATGAATGATTAAAAGTTTTTAAGTGTAGAATATTAGAAAATTGATGCAGGATGTCTATTGGACTAAAGTGAATGATTTCCTGGTAGCTTATTTTATTTGCCTTGCCCCCAGATACAGGTTTGAGCCAAATTTATTGTTCTTAACAGTAGATATAAAAGGAAAAATAGGCCTAAGATTTGAGGAAGAAAGTGAGAAAAGACAGTGCAGTATCAGCCCTTCTTTCCTTACCCCTTTGTTAAGTTAACGTAGACTGTCCTATCATCTCGTCATTTGGCTATTCTAACCCATGGTGGATCGCAGACTGTAGATGGAGTAACAGTGCCTCATAGATCACAGCCTGCCCGCCACTGACTGGGACCTCGAGTTTGGTGGCTTTGCTCAACGTTGGGTTGAGATGAGCCATGAGGCAAATGGTATGCTCTTCCAACTCCTCTCCTGGCCTCAGCGTCCCCTGCTCTTTTCCCCTAGAAGCAGGCATGTCTCTGTCCCTTTCCTCTACCCAAGGTCCTTTCTGCAGAATCAGAGACTTATGTTCCTTTTGGAGATAGAGGAATAGTTCTGTCAGTAGATAACACACTTGCTTTATTGTACCTACTGAGAGAAGTTTAGAAATGGTAGAATTAAAAGTATTCTGACTACATCAAAACTATCTTTGATATATGGCACATTTTCAGCCAAACATTTACTATCTCAACTCTAAAAATAACCAAGAAGAATTTTGCTTCTCTCTTTTCAAGGAAAGACAATCTTAACAGCATTCTGTGGAATAATCTCCAATTCACAGCTGCATCACTTATCTGTTCTCATCCCCGTGACCCTTAGGAATACTCCCTTGTAGGCAACGTTTGTTGTCCTGGCAATCATAGTTTCTGTTAACTCTCATCATTTGTTTCTGTAGCTTAGTACAATCAAGCCGAATAAATCTGAGATTTAATCCACAGAAATCTCTTGAAGATGAAGGGCAGGATAGAAAGAAGTGGGAGATCTTTTGCATTTGGTGCTGGACTTGGCCTTCAGCAGTTCATGGGCACGGGGTAATGTTCAGGTTCTGGACAAAGTTCTCTGTGGAAACATCAAATGGGGGTGTTGGAGAAAGAGAGTGAGATCGACATTACTAGAATACGTGTCACATGCCAGGTGTTCTGCTCTTTGTACTGTTTGCTCTCCTGGGGAGAAATTTGTGATGTGGAAATGGAAGCTTAGAAACATCTAGAACCTTTCTGGGTCACTTCACTAAGATTGGAAGAGCTTGTTCAGCCTACACAGTATTGCCTGAACACAGATGCTGTGACAGCTGGGGTACAAATTACAACTTCTAGAATACTAACCATGACACAGGGACTGAGGAGTGTAAGTAGGTAGATGGTAGAGCTCACTGAGGCGGTCAGGGCGGTATCATGAAGGTTTAGAGGCTTGTGGTGACTGATGAGGGGTCTAATTTCACATTTTGGTAAGTGATATGGGGAAGGGTTAATTATAAAGCCAGTGGGAGGTGACATGTCCTTAATTCTCCTTTCTAATTGCCTCCCCTAATCCAGTAATGAAAACAAGTGAAAGAATGTTCCAGCAATTCATCTTTATACATGAGAAATCAGGTGATTTATACTACCTGTGCAGTTTGTTCAGGATGCCCTTGTGTTTCTGCCTCTCGTATTTCCTTTGCATAGAACCTCACTCCCTTGTTAACCCTGGGGAGCAGCTGTTGAACCTTACACACTATCGTTCAAGCATCTCTCCTGAGTCCCATTCCCTGGCCCCTCCCTCGCTGGCCTCCAGCACCTGGGTTATCCTGTCACCTTCTGTGCCATAGCTCCTATACCTGGCACTTACAGTGCTTAGCTCTTATATGTCTACTGGCCTGTTTGCTCACTAGCCTAGTTCCCTGAGGATGGGGGCTGATACTTACCCATCTTGGAAACAATAGAGCTTGGCATGTCACTTAGCAGATGTGTGGTGGATGGGTCTTAAGCTAGCGGGGAAAATGCTACATAGGCTTATAGATAAGCCTTACCTCTCCTCCCATGATTTTCAAGGGAAACAAGGAGAAGTAATTCAGATGATGCTGGTGAGCCTCTGGCCCCAGAGCTTTGCTGATTCAGTGAGAGGGTGCACGTAAAGCCCTAGGCAGTGTAGAAAAAGTGTCTAGAATTATGGAAAACATTTGGTTGAGCTATCTTATTTTTTCTAAATCTTGTATAAATTGTTTATGGTCCAAATGCCTTTGAATTGTTTTCGTTTTTGGCTTATCTATTGCAGATAATCTCTTTAAATAAATTTTTTTGCTTAGTCATTGTTTATGGACAGTATGTTTATTTGATCTTTTTTTTGGGCGGTGTTAAGTATTGGGATTGAAAAATCCTATTTAAAACTTTAGAACTGGTAGACTTTGGGTCCACATAACATTAAAATGGACTTTAATTTTGGGATTTTTTTTGTTGTTATACTTTGTTTTGCTTGTTTAACCAAACCCTTGAACGGAATGACTTTGACCTGACATGTTGTGATTCTGTAGTGTAATTCTTCATACCCTTCTGAGGTTTTCATAGGGATTAACCTCACAGAATTGTGAGGTGTGTGTGTGTGTGTGCGCGTGCATGTGTCTGTTTCCTTAGAATCTTGCTTAGTTGATAAGACCCAAGAAGTCAGAGCAAATGACAAAAGCTCTTGGGACCTAGAAAAAGTGAGAGAGATTTCCCCCTAAATCCTCAAATTTATGGAGAAAATTTATTTTTAGGGCATTTTATCTAAAGTCACTGATCAGAGACAAAAACATGGTCAGTTAATTTGCATATTCAGAAAAGGGAGGCTAAACTATGAGTTGGACACCAGGCTTCTGGTCTTGCCTCCTCCATGGACTGTCAGTGTGATGTTGGGCTTAATTTCTCTGGGTTCCAGTTTCTCCATCTGTGAACTTGAGGATGTTGAGTCTCTGAAGGTTCTTTCAGACCCTGACATCCTGGGATTTTTAACCTTCAGCCTACTTTTTTGAGTCAAAATCTTTAGCTCAGTTTTATGCTTTTGATGCCAAGCTCACAAATGAGGTGGAGGACAGCAGGACATTCAGGAAGCTGAGAGTGGTTTATTAAGGCTGGAGCCTGTGATGGATTGAGGGAAAGTAGAAGGGCTCGAAAAGCTCTAGTCTGAGGGAGCAAGGTAAGATGACATGCCCCAGCCCAATCAGTGAGGCAGGAGCTGGGGGCACATTCCTTCTTCTAATTTTGGATAATCCCATTTACATTAGGGAAGGTAATCTGCTCCACTGAATCCACTGATATGAGTGCTCATCTCATCTAGAAACACCCTCTCAGACACCCCCAGAAATACTGTTCCCTCTGGGCATCCCTGGACCCAGTCGGGCTGGAACATAAAATGAGCCATCAGACAGCATTATGTATTTTGCTTTATTCAAACTTTTCTCTTTACTAACCCTAAGCATTCATGTACATTTCAGCCAGGAAGCCTTCCTTGGTACTCATACTCTTATTGAGCCTCTTTATCTGCTGTTTATCCAATTTTTTTTTTTTTTAAGATTTTATTCATGAGAGACAGAGAGAGAGAGGCAGAGACACAGGCAGAGGGAGAAGCAGGCTCCATGCAGGGAGCCCGATGTGGGACTCAATCCCAGGTCTCCAGGATCACGCCCTGGGCTGAAGGCGGCGCTAAACCGCTGAGCCACCCGGGCTGCCCTGTTTATCCAAATTCTAACTCTCCTGAAGGGGCTAGATTATCTTTTAATATAGTCTGTACCTTTCTAGACTCCTCAGTTCAGTCAACAGTATTTTTAATCTTTTAATATTGTTCTAGTTCTTTTTATGTATGTGAAGACCATTGTCCTAATA
The DNA here is from genome assembly GCF_048418805.1 of Vulpes vulpes. Classification (NCBI taxonomy): domain Eukaryota; kingdom Metazoa; phylum Chordata; class Mammalia; order Carnivora; family Canidae; genus Vulpes; species Vulpes vulpes. The sequence continues at coordinate 54,086,319 of NC_132784.1, read as the reverse complement.
TGGTTTTAAGTTTCTTGGCACTGGGGGAATAATGTTTATTCACATCTTTTAAATGCTTTAGGACTTTAGTGCCTGATGCATGGTATTGACAAAATGATGGATGCAATGATTAGAATTAACCTCAGAACTCCAAATAACTGTGCTTAAATAAGAAGTTTTTTTGTTATAAAGAAACACGCTTTGTAGTCTAGGCCTAGTGTGCTGGCTGTGTTCCATCAAGCCCTCAGGGCACTATACTTCTAGTTTACTTCTGGGCCATCCCTAGGGTATGGTCCTCATCTTCATGTTCAAAGGCAGCATCTCTATTCCAGAAAGCAGGATGAAGAGAAAGGGCAAAGGGGCACACTATTCTAAAGAGAAGACTTCTAGAAGGTTCTTCAAACACTTCCACTTCTATTCCATTAGCCAGAATTTAATCACATGGCATACCCAGCTGAAGGAGAAGCTGGAAAAATCTCTGTTCTAGGTAGCCATTTGTAGCTAAAAGTTTAAGTGTTGTGGATGGAGCAAAGAGAGTATGATGAGCCATGAGCAGCCTTTGCTGCCACTGACCTGCTTGTGCAGCTGAAGGCACCCCCTGTGCTGTGTAGATATTGAGGCTTTCTTTGTTGAAATATTCAGGAGGCATTTGATTTGCGTGCAGAAATTCACCACTATAGATATTTGAGTGGGATACATGAAACAGTCAATATTTGAGGATGAACATTGTAGCAGCAATATAGAAGATGAGTAAGAATAGGAGAGGAGTTGGGGAGAAGAGGACTAGTTTGGTGGCTGGAGCCATGAACTCCCACGAGCTCTCTCTGGTCTTACTTTCAAGAATGCAAGGCTTTCCTGTCATGTTGAACAACACCTAACATTTGACTTTGAAATTTTACAATTTGTTTTTTCAGAGTCACTAAAATGTAGGAATTCTAGGAGTTAAGGTCAAAGACTAAGCAAAAATGTTACTTTCTATCAAGCCAAAGACAGTCTCCTATATGAAATTACTTCCTTTAAAGGGGAATATAACTAGCACAAATTATTCTAAAAGTGTAATTTGTTCCCATCTATATTTTCTGAGTGGAGGAGCCAAGGAACTGTAAAAACAATCGCAGAAACAAACTGTAGGGATGCAGAGTGGATCTGAACTCCACTAATTTCACAAGTGCGAGGAATACAATACCTTTTTAAAAAGTCTCTCTGGCTACAACTTTCGGTAGATGGTCCTCTACCTGGTGAAGATGAGTTCAAATGCGAACAAACGTTCTGATGAACTTTCCAAGACTGGTGGAGATGTATTTTCACTCAGTAATTAGTTTTGGAATTAATAGTATTTACAGGCTGCATATTTGAATTGATTTTACATTTTCTTTCTCATTAAGATTATTGCCTTCCTGGGGAGGTGGGTGGGAGCATGGGTTAAATAAGTGATTGGGACTAAGGAGGGCAGTTGTGATGAGCCCTGGTACTGTGCTGGAGTGTTGAATACTGTATTGTATTCCTGAAACTAGTATTACACTGTATACTAACTAATTGGAATTTAAGTAAAAACAAAAAATTTCACAAATCACATTATGGCAGAGTAAGGCTATAACGGATCTCTAGCTTAATGTTGTAACAAAAGGATGACTAACAATTAGTCATTTGAAAATATTAAGCTATTTCTAAAAATGTTTCTATTGCATGTGATAAAAGTGGAAATTCAAATTTTAAAAAAGTACTCTTAAGGAAAAAGAAATTCCTTTAAAATAAAAAAAGATTATTACCTTCCTAATAAGAATTTATTACTTATTGAAAACATCTGTATCAGGAGAGGCATCTAAGTTTATCTTTTTTATTTTTCCAGTTTTTGTAGATGCTTTTTTTTCTATATTATTGCCATTATTTATTATATGGTGTACTGCTAAATATTAAATAGAATTGTATTGCAGTTTAAAAAAATCCCCTAATTTTGCATTTATTCCTTTACTTAGCATTTCTCTTTGGCCTCATTCTAAAAAAGGATTTGTAGCTTCACTTTCATTATGTTGATGTTATAATTCTTGGCCTCCTTAACACACAAAAATAATCTAAGACTTTGCCTTCACCAACTGTACCTGGCCCCCTGATATGTTTGTACTCTTGGGCTCTGGTAAAGCACCTTATAGATTACTCTGATACTCATTTTTTTTCCCTGTGCATGGGAAATTGGACTTCTTTTCATTTGAAAAAAGTTACATGTTTATGTGGCATTGCATGTTGTATGTTGTATCTCTTGCTACTAGTTATTACTGAAGCAGAGAATATCCAGGGGTAAGGGGATGAGGTGTAAGAAGCAGCTCTCTAGGACTGACTTTCACTACTTGGATTGATGGTGCTGCTGTGACATCAGTAGACTATAGGAGTCTTGCCATTAGGTTTGGGTCACATCCCTTTTTTTTTTTTTTTTTTTTTATTGACCTGGGGTATAAACCATTGAGCTACTTAGTATTAAACAGACCACATGTTCTCTCAGATTATTTAGACTTTGGTTATGATTAGAGCTTATCATATGGTTTCTGAGTGGAGGCTGTTGAGTGTGGGGTTAACCCTGATAACATGGGTACCCCTCTTGAACAAAGCAATCCCAGGAGTACTTGAGCCCCAGTTCCACTGAGTGTTTTTCAGACAAATTCTTACCAGTAGGATATATTTGGAAAGAGAGGTGGGTGGGGTCATGACTAGGCTGGCTCTGTAGGTGAAGAGTGACAAATCAGTCATTGCTTTAAGTGTGTGAGATTTTTCTTTCTTTTCTTTCTTTTTTTTTTAAAGTAAACTATACCCACCCACATGGGGCTCAAACTTGCGGCCCCAAGATCAAGAGTTGTATGCTCTACAAACTGAGCCAGCCAGGCGCCCCGAAGTGTATGGATTTTTCACAGCATATCAATATTTACCTGCTAATACTAGCGTGGCACTACTAATTTAAGATGAAATGAAAATCTGAGCTTGTTTCTTTTTGTTAGTATTGTGCAAAGAATTGTAAATACCGATTAATTTGTTATGGATATTTGGTGCTCAGGGAAGAAATACTGATCGTGTTTATAATATTTTCTTTCTTTGTGAGCTCTTACATTTTTTAGAAATCAGGTAATAGACCTATTAGATCAAGCGCCATTAATGAGGTATGGGTGACCTCATCCCCATCATTCATTTGGCATGTGGAGGGCTCCATTGTTGCCTATCCTCTATTTGGGATGACCTATTCTTTCCTTGGATTTTGATACTCATTTAACACTTTTATTTTCTGCCTTATTGGTATTCCTCTCATTTTTGTGTGTATTTGTGAGTTCCTTGACTTCAATAAATCCTTAAATTCACCAGTTCGTTAAATTCACAAGTAACATATTTCTCATGTTAAGTGTAACTAAAAAGTTTAAGAGACCACTGTAGACCTCTAGTGATTGTAAAAGGACAACAGCCATAAGCTAATTATTTATTAAATTAATATGAATAAATTGCTTTGTGTCATACTAGTCTTTATTGCATTGTCATTATACAGACAAGGAACTTCAACATCCTTATCCTGTAATACCCTAGGGTTGGTAAAACAAGTCAGGCTTGATCCTACAACCTGCCACAACCACAGAGAAGAGTCATTTGGTCCTTGGCCATCATATCTTTTATCTTGGCCTCTCCTTGAATGAGTCAGTCGACAAAAGTTTTTTCTTCCAAGGCAGTTTGGTTTATGCTTAGCCCTTATTCTAGCCAGTGGCCCTTACCCATGAGCCTCCTCACTCTGAGAGGCAGTGCACTACCAAAGCTGTGGGGTTGCCTCTGTTGCTTGGTTTCACATATACCTGTCTAATAAATATATGAATCTTTCATTGCAAATGAAATGCTTTTTCAGTTTTTACGTAGGTTGTCTGTATGTCTTAAAAAAGATTTGTGCTATCTATGGCTACAGGATCCAGTGTGGTAGCTAATGGGTGTACATGGCTTATTTACATTAAATGTAAATTTAAATTTCTAACCCCCCATTTCAAGTGTTCAGTAGCTGTGACTAGCAGCTACTATCTTGGGACACTTTAGATATAGAATATGTTCATCATTGCAAAAAATTCTATTGGGCAGTACTGGTCTGGAACAGTCACTAAAGCAGCTTTGTGAAAGCCACTTGGTTTTTGTATGGATGGTATATTTGGTGGAACCATTTGTATTACAATTCAAAGCCATTTCTGAATTCACATCTTATTCCAAACCAAATTTCTGATGTCTGTTAACACAACCATTGTTTTATTATACTTCTTGATTTTTCTCATTTCTATTACCATTATTAACAGGTGACTTTTTTTCTAGGGTGATTTGTCACAAAGAAAGCTTTTATCACATCCTACAAGTTATAGCATTAAAATTAAGTTGAGAATCACATTTGCACTGTGCTGTGGATGCTGGGCAGTAGCTAAGTGCCTCATTTGCTACTGACTCTTAGGGAGAGTGATTCAAATCCATGTTCAGCAGTGCTGCATATTGCTACATGTTTAAGGCCTGTTGGGTCATTATTCATGATTAGTCAGAAATGTGAGGCTGTGTCAGTGGAGGCCAAGGGATTTTTCTCTGTTGTTTCTTTAAACCTCAACTGAACTGCATGATTCTTCAGGATTGAGCCATGTTGATTTTTCATGAACTTTTGTGTGTCCCGCACAAGGTCTTGCTCGCAGTAGATGGTAAATATTTTGATTAAATAACTTAGCAGTTAAACATAAAATTATATGGTTGCTGAATGGTAAGAACTATTATCAGTTCAGGAAAAGAAGAGTGGTATGAACTAGAATAGTTGAAATGAGAATGTCATCAGCCACATAACTCTTTATATGTAATGATTCCAAAGCCAGTGTGTAACAACCTGTGCTTATCTCTGTTAATTATCCAACAATTACTTAAAATATTTCTTTGTATCTGCCGTGTGCCAGGCATTGAACCTAGGTATTGAGGCAGTAGTGAGACAAAAGTCTCTGTCCTCATGAATCTTACAAATGGATATAAATATAGATTGTAATAAGTGCTGTGAAGGCGAACAAATAGGAAGTTGGTAGAGAACGTGATGTGGGATGGGCTCTTTAGATTGGAGAATCCTTGAAGGGGTCTAAGAGGCCAACTCGAGTATGAATGAAGGATAGATGAAATCAGGTAAACATTGGGAGAGGAGCATTCTAAGCAGAGGCAGATGGGAAGGATCTGATGTGGAGAACAAGTTTAGCAAGACAGAGGGCCTGCCCCAAGACAGGCAAGAACTGAGCGAGGGAGGACTCGCTTTGCCGTCATATGAAGCTGGAAAGACTTTGGATGTTAGCAAGTTGGCCATCCTCAGTCTGTGATGCTGTCTCTTTTCCTTTTCTATTTCCCTTTTACCTCTCCTCATCTCTACTGTCACCAGCCACCCTGGACTAGGTAAATATTAGCCCTTCCCTAGATTATCTTAATCACCTTTAAAAGTCCTCATAGTGTGACAGTGTAAGGGAGCTAATTGTAGGAGGGGCAGGAGACCAGTTAGGAGACCATTGCGGTAGTCCATGCTTTGTGTTGATGGCTTGGTCTAGGGTGGCAGTGTTAGAAATGGGAAGAGGTGGTTGAATTCTGAGTATGTTTTGAAGGTAGCCACCTGGATTTGCTGGTGTGTTGGGATGGGAAAGAAAGTGGAAGAACATTTGACTTCTAGTTTTAGACCATAGCAACTGGATATGTGGTGGCACTGTTTCCTGAGAATGGAAATTCTGGAAAGCAGTGCATTTTTTTTTTTAATCCATCTATTTATTTTAGAGAGAGAGAGAAAGCATGAGCAGAAAGGGCAGATGGAGAAGGAGAGAGAATCTCAAGTACACTCCGTGTCGAGTACAGAGCCCAACACAGGGCTGGATCTCACAACCCTGAGATCATGACCTGAGCTGGAACCAAGAGTCAGACACTCAACCGGCTGTACCATCCAGCTGCCTCTGGAAAGCAGTGGATTTTGAGGGAAAGTAAAACATTTGTTTTTGTTAGGTTGTGTTTGGGATATGCATCAGATGCTGATTGAACATGTGAGGTAGCCTAATGTAGGTGGGAGGACTCACGCTCAAAGGAAGTTGGTATTTCTCAACTGCACTCACTAGGGAATAGTGATTTTCTGGATGAGAGACCAGGTGAAATCACTGAGAGAGCTAGTACAGGTAGATAATGGGAGAGTGCCAGGACTGGGCCTAGGGTGCTCCTATGTTGAGATTGGAGATGAACAGATTAGAAAGTAGTGGCCAGTCAGGTGAAAGGGAAACCAGAAGGGCCTGCTGTCTCAGCAGCCATGAAAAGCCAGCATTTCAAGAAGAAATCATTTCACTGTGCCAAGGTTGCTGAGGATTTTTATGCCATGAAAAGTAGAAAGTCAGATATAATTTCAGGCCCTGGTTGCCAGCATTATTGTCCATACCACAGAAATTTACTGTGTCTTCTGAAAGTGTCCTAAGGAGTGGGACGGGACTGTAGCAGTTTATGTCTTCTGGATTATGGACTCTGCCAATCTTTTATCTTTTCAAATATATTTTCCCGTACAAGACCCTTTAAGGATGTCCAGAGTAAAAGCTGTTTCCAGTTATTTCATTGGTATTCCTTGGTTTCTACCTGGGGGTTTCATATGGTGTCAGAGCAAGTATGTTTGGATAACTTGTGGAATAGAGATATTGCAGAGGTAGACAGAGGGAATTATTGGATTACCAGGTATGTGGATATAGTGAGTATGTAGAGGCACTGCTGGAACCAGTCTACTGCCAAACCTGGTCTGCTGCCAGGATTCCCATTTCCAGCAGTTGGCACCATCATCCATTTGATAGTACAATCCCCAAACCTGCATTCTCATGTTGCATCTTCTCTCTCATCTACCATCTTCATCCCACCAAGAAGTCCTTCCTCTCTTTCCTTCTGGGTCTTCCCTCATGCCATTTCATCTCCATGGCTGCTACAAGCCTGTTTTTGTCTTTTTTTTTGGCTGTCTTTGCCTAGATTATTGTAATGGCCTTACTGAGTTGTCTTCCTGAATCCTCTCCTGACCTTATATATGTTGTTCACTCTGAAGACCAGGTTATATTTTTAATACTAAATCTACTTTTGTCACCTTATCTTCCTAGATCTTCTCAATGGCTTCTCATTGCTTGCAGAAGAATGATCAACATCACTGAAGAGGCCTGGAGCCCTGTGTGGCTTGCCCTGCCTCTGCTGCTTCCCCTTTCTCCCTCCTCGGCCCCGTCATGGGACGTTCATCCCCTGTCTCTGCCCCTCCTTGACCTTGACTCCTGCTTTGTATCTCAGCTCAGTGAAGCCACACCTGAGTCCTTTGTGTTGTAGCCTTTATGGCGCTGTGCTCTTTTGTTGCAGAACACTGGTTTTCACTTGCAGTTAGTTGTACAGTTAAATATTATTCCTGTGGGATCCCTATTAGTTTGTAAATCCCCGAGGGCATGATCTGGGGCCTTCTCTGCTCCGTGTCTGGCACACCTTGGTGTCTGGCACGTGGAGACGCTTGGTGTGTGTATGTTGAGTGGATTGACTTGAGCACATGATAATGCAAATGGAAAATGAAATCATCCTCTGGAAAAATGGGAGATTTTATGTTAGAAGTACAGCTGTCATGGAAATAGCTAGTTTTCGTAGCTGCGCCCAGTTCTGTTCATCATGGGTCCTTCTTACCATCAAACCTGATGTTCCCTCTCGTGTCTCTCTTTGGGCCCTACAGCTGCTGACTGCTACCACATAGTGGGATGAATGGGGCTCTAGTGAGGTCTGCTTTATGAGGGCAGAATTCTATTATAACTTCACCAGGGTTTGCTCAGACTCTTGAGGAGAATCTCACATCTTTTGTTACTTCTGATCTTGCCTGTGTGTGACTAGGCACTTGTTCTTTTCCGTACATCTTTCAGAAAATCACCAGATAATTTTCATCACCTAGTAGCAGTTTGTCTATTGCTTTCCTCTTTGAAGCTTTACCTTTTCTTTGAGTTTCTCTCAAATTCTAGAAACTGCCCAACGGATAGCAGTTAAGTTTTCTCAGAGCTTCTGGGCACAAAGTGTAGACATATGTCATCCCTGGGAGTAACCAAGATGGTACCAACACCAGTGTCCCCAGGTCTGACTCTTAAGAGTGCTGACAGGTAAGGAAGTGAGTTTCCTTCAGGCTTAAAATGAGATGTGTGCATATTAAGGCAGCAGCATGCATCTACTCACAAGAGTGAAGAGAGAGACAAGGTAAATCACCAGGTTTCAAACCATCATGATTAGACTTGATATATTTCACAAAGTGTGTATCTCTCTCTCCACACATCATAAATATATTTCAAGGAAAATACTTGGTATTACAATAAGCAAGTCCTGTATCTTTCGCTGTCTTATCAAGACGAGTTATTTTGTTCCAGGGAAAACAAAACAAAACACAAAACCACCTTTTAGTTTGTTTGTGTTTTTTACTATTTAAAAAAGTAGGGCAGGGCAGCCCAGGTGGCTCAGTGGTTTAGCGCCGCCTTCAGCCCAGGGTGTGATCCTGGAGACCCGGGATCGAGTCCCACGTTGGGCTCCCTGCATGGAGCCTGCTTCTCCCTCTGCCTGTGTCTCTGCCTCTCTCTCTCCTTCTCTGTGTCTCTCATGAATAAATAAATAAAATCTTAAAAAAAAAAAAAAGTAGGGCAAAGGTATTTTAGTGTCAATTCGTTCATTCTGTAATTCTTCTTAAATAGTGATCAGTGGAACCAGTGGAACCCAAGATATCTTTCTTGTTTTTCCCTGAAATAACTACATCACAGAGATGGTTTAGGTAAAGTCTAAAGCATAGCTAGATGCACACATACGTACATGCAGAGACATACTCTTCTGTTGTCCTTGCTTGGTCAGAAATTAAGTTGAGAAGTTGCCCTTTTGTTTTAGGTTAAGATTGTCATGTTATTCTCTGTGAAATAAAATGTTTACTTTGTACATTTTAGCATTTTAAAAATCAAAATTCTCTATTTTAAAAACTTGTCTTGTTTTATAATATTTATCAGAGGCCCAATCTGTGTTTTTTAACCTCATTTGAAAATTTTCTTTGAAGATAGGCTGTAACTGGAAACTAATGATTCACTCTGGGAGATTTGTCTATGTTCACATATCCTTAATAAGAACCAAAAGTTAAGGAACTCATGAGTTCAGCCACCCACTTTGAAGGAAAACAGTCTGTGAACTTACATAATTTGTGGGTGCTGAGTAAGTTGTCATTTTATATCTCTTGTGTTTTGCTTCTGTACTCCTCAGTCCATGTCCAACAGTAAGTAGACTGTTCCAGAATCAACAAGTCATGGTTTCCATTGCCACAGTCTTTTTTTTTTTTTTTTAAAGATTTATTTATTTATTTATGATAGACACACACACAGAGAGAGAGAGAGAGAGGCAGAGACACAGGCAGAGGGAGAAGCAGGCTCCATGCCGGGAGCCTGATGCGGGACTCGATCCTGGGACTCCAGGATCGCACCCTGGGCCAAAGGCAGGTGCCAAACCACTGAGCCACCCAGGGATCCCCATCCATTGCCACAGTCTTGAAGGTGCATCAGGAAACTTCAGATTGCCTTTCAGAGTAGGTAGTCAACTGCCTTTACCCTTGGTGTGACCTCTTGTGTTTGTTTAAAGTGGATTTCTGACATTCTGCGCCTCCAGTAGAAGACGTTTAAATAAATCTGGAAATTCCTGCAGAATAAAGCATTACATAGCTATTTAAAAAGTCATTTTGAGGGACGCCTGAGTGGCTCAGTGGTTAAAGCATCTGTCTTTGGCTCAGGGCCTGATCCCAGGGTCCTGGGATCGAGTCCCACATCTGGCTCCCTGCATGGAGCCTGCTTCTGCCTCTGCCTCTCTATCTCTCTGTGTCACTCCTGAATAAATAAATAAAAATCTTTAAGAAAAAAAAAAAAGTCATTTTGAGGAAAGATGCCTGATGACGTTGAAAAATATTTTTTTTGACGTTGAAAAATATTTAATGAAAATGCTAAACAGTGTTTATTCGTTAATCTGTGTCAGACACCTATATTAAAGCATTTACTCTTTACAAATTTTATGGGATAAAAACCATTATTTTCCTAAGTTCACATAATAGAAGTAAGTAACCACTAGCATTACTGTCTCTGTCATGTATTATAATCTGTTTTTAATCTAACAAAACCGTATGTCTAAGGTAATGATCTCAGTTTTCCTTTAAAAATTGTTCACATATGTACGTGTGTGTATCCAGCCCTATTGAGAAGCAGGGCCATAGGTGATTTCTGCTTTATTCTTTCCTGGTATTTTGCAGTTTTACTATTTATAATAGAGGAAATAAAACCAAGTAGGAGTTTTCTATAGCAGTAGATATATTTAAACAAAGTAGGAGGGGAGACGGATTTCAAAACAGAATAATTGTCCACCTTTCTCTGTTTATGTACCTTTATGTTTTTCATCACTGGGAGAAATTTAAGGACAGAGTGCTGTCAGTTATGCAGAGAATTGTTCTGTTTAGTTATTGGACACGTACTTTTAAAGGTGATTTGCTTAAGGGCAGGGTAAATTTGATCTAAGGAAATAGTGAAGCTCAATTAAGAAGGTTTTTCTCCCCCATACATATATTTAGGGTGATATAACCAACCACTTAACTTTCTTTTCACTTGCTTGAGGGCTCCGTTCCTTGCCTGAGGATCTCTGGACTTCATCTGTGTCTGTGCCTGGGCCCCTCTTGTCAGTCCTCCTCCCTGCATTGTGACCATCTGTTTTTTTTCCTGATTAAAGTAGCTAAGAGCACTAAAATATTTCCTTTCCACAAGGGCTTTCCCCCCAAGCCCCAGTGGAGTGTGCTGCTCTTTCTCCCTCGCCTCCCTTGTCCACATCAATAATTTGTCCCTATAGCAAGCAGCTTGAGCAAGTCACTGCTGCACCTGGTTGCTTTCCTTTTTCTTCCTTCTTGAAAGTGAGTTCTGTTGGAGGCAAGGGATGCTCTTGCCTGTCCAACAGGCTATATACGCTGTCTGTACTTGGCTGGCAGACAGGGCGCTTTTCAGAGGTGAGTTATCACACAGTTTCCACCGAAGACATAGTTGTGTAAGTCCACACTTAGACCAAAGAAGTCAAAGATCAGGGTAAAGGTCAAGAAAAACAATGCTGAGTTTATGGTAAAGCAAAGAAGACATTCCCCAAAGATTAAAAATCTGTTATCTAATGCTTTACTACCATAAGAGTAATCTAGGGAGATGAACATCTTGATTATTGGAGAAAGAGTCTAATGAACTCTCAAGAAGGAAATTAAATACAAAAGAGTATACAAAAGAGTATACTGTTTTCATCTGTATTATGGATGAGTTGTACTCACACATTGTCATCTGCCACTTCTAGAGTAGCAATTTGGTTAAAGAAACTGGCCACTTCCTTTTAGCTCATTTGCCTGGAAAAGTATTTATTTTTTGTATCTGTCCTTCAAACAGCATCCTGGTGGGGAAGAAGTATTAAGGGAACAAGCTGGAGGGGATGCTACTGAAAACTTCGAGGACGTGGGGCACTCTACAGATGCCAGAGAATTGTCCAAAACATTCATTATTGGGGAACTTCATCCGGTGAGTATCTCATTGGGGGCCTTCTCTTTAAGGCTGTGGGTTGACCTTGCTCAAAACTGTAGACTTGCATATTACATAGTTGAAGCAGAAGTAAAGCAAAAACAATTCCTCCTGATTTTATAGCACCATTCTTGTAATAAACAAATCAACCAGAAATTTCTTTGTATTTCCCTGGTTGCAGTTTTCACTGGCACTCAGAGTAAGGACTCTGTAACCCAAGGCCATGGTAGGGGGACAGAGCCTCTCAGACTATGAAGTGTCACCAAGCAACAGATTTTAGAAGAGGGGGTTCTTTAACCCAGGATAGTTTTTTTTTTAATTTTTTGACTAAAATATTTTACTTAAGACAATCCCTTCTACTGTCATTAGTTTGAGGATATTTTAATTAAAAAAAAAACTGATTTTAAAAAAATTTTAAACCACTTCTGTTAAATGAACAGATAAATAAACTCTGCCTTCTGTAAAACCTACACATTCTCCTTACTCTTCTCATTTTACCCCAGATCGTTGAGAACATCACCTTTGGTGCCAGTCTCTAGACTAACTTTGGGAAAATGCTGGCCTAATTTAGCTTTTATATTAACCTGGGGCTGTAATGTGAATTTAGGCCCTTCTGTGGCAATTCTGACTGACCATATAAACCTTTGCTAATCTGTCAATGGGAAGTTATCAGGAATGTAGCTGAACACTTGGGAAGAGGTAGTGGAGTGCTCCACACAGTGAATCCTATGCCATGCATTCAGCTTTTCTCACCTCTACAGAGCACCTGGGCCTCTCAGCAGGGTTGCACCATCTCAGTCTTCTGTCTGCCTCCCAGCTCCTGTTGCTTCACTGGGAGCTAGCCAGAGTGGATAGCGATCCTGTTAGAAGTGGCCTAACAAGAATTAGCATAGGCATGTGGCCTCAGCTCAAGTAGGCACTCTGAGAAACCACTGAAAAACAAAAACCTGTATGAAAAGTTTTGTTGGTTAATGGTTTTTACAATGACCATGAATGAAGGAAAGTTTAAAGTACACTTTTTATTGAAGGCCTGAAAATAGGAAACCTGTTTCAGAGCAATTTCCATTGAATGGTGGTGGTTGTTTGGTGGTAGGGAGGTGATACTCTGAAAGAATAAGCTTCACTTACCTGGAGAGTTTATTCACCCACATATTTTCATCTTCCTCTTCATACTTAACTGAAGTGAAGTAGTTTTATGGTAACCAGGGAGGCCTTCCCTTAAAATGTTTGATTGTATCCTTATTCTTTCCTTTCCAAACCTGTGGGTGTAAAGCATGTGGGTTTTCAGGCTGTGACTACAGCATTCTGCATCATCTCCCTACTGGGATCCCCTGTGGTCACCTTCAGGTGACCCTTAATTTGGACTACTTCAACCAGAGGTTTTAAGAAAATTACAACCCTGCAGTTGGGAGATTGCAGGAATTCACTCAGGATATCACACCCAAGTACACACATATAGCAATACACATATACATACACTCATTTTAGAGGATAGGAGGGAAGAATCTCAGCTGATCCCTGAATTAAAGTTCAAAATCCAAGTCTAATAAATGTATATGCACATCAACATATACATATGATTATCATGGATGATATTCTAAACTTTGGGACTCTAGATTGAAAATTAATCATTTAATCAGCTATTAATTTTTACAGTCAAGTCAGATGGATCAAACTTTGTGATTAACAACCTAGATAGATGAACTCAAAATATTAATTACTGAATATAATTTTTAAAAAAACTCAATAAAAGCAAGTGCTTTGGACATTGTACTTTTGGAAATGTTCTTTCATTCTGTAATGTGCCTTTTTTTTTTTTTTTAATTGCAGGATGACAGAGCAAAGATAAACAAGCCTTCGGTAAGTGTGTCATCTCAAGTGTCTCAGTGGCTGTGTCTGTCTTCACTGTATTTCATACCTGTCAAACTGGAGGACAGAAATCTTTTACCTATTTGAGGCCAGCATAGGTCCCTCTAGGTAAGATGAATATGTAACCTGTTGGCTCAGCAAAATACTTTGTATATAGACCACCTATTGTGTTTCATTTAGACAGCTTGTGTGTTCTCTTTGTAAGACTCTCAATACATAATTTTTTCATCATAATTATTAATAGATACCTTATGAAGAGCTACTTGTATAAGTAGTACTGTGCTGCTAATCTCAAAGATTTGACACAGGCCTTATTTTCAGAGAACTTAAAATCTGATTGAGCAGGGGTCTGAATACTTGAACCTTGGAGGACACTACCCATGTCGTCTTCATCCACTTGGGACATAATAGGTATTAAATAAGTATTTGTTGGATGAATGTAATGTTAATCAAACTAACTAATAATTTTTTGATGCATTTTTCATTAGGAAAGGAAAATATATTCTAGTAATAACTTATTTTATGCCCTAGCTCACTAGCCCTTCCCTCTGAGTTGTTCATCACTTACGTTTGAAGATAAATCCCTAGTAAGAATTGATGACAACCAGAGCCCCTGAAAGTACAAGCAGACAGAATAGTTACTGGCCTATAATTAAAGGAGGAAAGTTTTACTTAAACCACAGAAAGGAAGGATAATTTTTCCATTTTGGTTTCTGCTCTTTTATTAGAGCCCAAAAGTGAGACTACATAGGGCTTGTAGGAAGAACTGGTGAACTCATTTACTAGCTGCTGTTGACAAGACATTGTCTTTAATCCACAGCAAAATCAAAGCAGTAAATCCAATAGCGCATAAAGGCCATGCTTACCTTCATACCTCAGACAGTGCAATAAGTCTTGCATAATACTATTTCCTACAAAGCAATTTCATTTCTATCTTTTCTTCTCCCTATTCAGAAAGTTCAGTGTTGGTGATTGGAGTACTTTGGGAAGATAAAAAATGGACTTCCAGAATTTGAATAGCCTCTGTAATAGTTGCTCAGTCTTTGCTGTTGGTTCATAAGACATTAGCACCTTTGTTGAGGGTACTTTTGGGATAACTGAAATCCTGTGATGCATATAGTTTTTGCTTTTTCTCCACAGTCAGGGAAAAAGTATATATTTTTTCCTATTAGGTGTTTAGAATGTTAATAATTTTGGTGCAAATCATTTAGTTATAAAATAAAGATTTTGTTAGGTTCATTACATTAACTTAGATTTAATAATGTAGGTCCAACCATATCTCGAATTTTGATACCTACAAACAGAAATTAGGGCTGAGATGGTAAGCAGGTCTCCTACCATACTGTTACATTTCTGAAAGACAGACCCTTTCCTCTTTTAGAACATACATGACTTTGCTTATGTGAGCAGAAGTGGAGAAAGGCAGGACAAGAACTCAAACTTTCTTTCTTAGAGGCCGTAAGCAAATATAGTGAAAGAAAATATATGACCACTTTTTTGAATTTATCTTTCTTATGCTTCTACTTTGCCAGAAGATAGTGTCCTTAGATAATTTATTTTGTTGTGTCTCTGTATAACCATCTGTCTATCTCCAGGCTGGTAAGTATACGCTGTGGTCTGAATTTTTTTAATATTGCCACATAAAATATCTAGTTGAATTATGAAATATGAAGCAACAAAGATTATTATGCCCAAAGGAAAACATGGTGTTTAGTTGCCAAAGTAAGGTATTTGTAGACCAAAAAATGATGCATTTTTAAATAAATTTGTATCTATCAGATTTGCTTACATGGAGGGTATCAGTATTATCAGTACTTTTTCTTGGTTGTGGTTTTCAAATCATTGCTGTTTAAGTGACTTTATTTGGTTCTTACGAAAACCCTGTGGGATCCATAGACCTTCCAGGGAAGGTGTAAAAACAGTGAAGTTCAGACCTTGTTACAGGTCACACTGCAGAGCCATGGCGAGGACCCATCTCATGTTTGGCAGATGTAGTCTCTTAAGCTTCCCCTGAAGGCTCTATACCCCAAAGGCATCAGTGTCCCTAGTATTTTTAGGAAAGCCTTCTAATTAGGGAATATGCTAAAGTAGATGAATGTATAAATGAGATTATTTTGATTTACAGAAACTTGATGTACTTTGCATGATTTTATGTCCAGCTTCTCATGTCCTGATGGAATTAGTAATCATTCCTCTGTGAAATTGAACCCTTCAAGGTCATGAAGTGAACAGGTGGCAGAGCCTGTAATAAAAACCATAGTCTTTTCTCTGCCAGTTGGTTTTTGACATATTTGTTAGTTAAACAAAACCCAACTTAGGCCCCTTAGACCACTGGACAGGCGAGACAGTTTCATTTTCCTTTTTCATCAGTGTGGTAAGTGGTTATTTAAACTTGCTTAACTCTCAGGCACTTTTAGGTTAAGAGCCTAACGTAATAAACACTCAGAAATGTATATAATTTTTTAAAGTACAGCTCTTTAGAAGATCATGATTGCTGGTGGCAATGGTGCCCTAAGAGTTGTAGCATTAACACACAGGACAGTGATGGAGGAGGAGGGACAGGCCAGCCTAGTTTCCCTAGAGTTGTCAGTATGTTTGTAAAATGCACGTGCTTAGTATAACAAAATAACAAATATGTGTTTGTGTTGTTTACTATTCCGGGCTTAACTTTCTATTGTAACAATAATATTTTATCTTCAATGAACTGTTGTGCTCCAGTTGCTGAACTTATGTCTTCTAATAGCTGAATAATCATTTTGCATAGTCCAGTGACTTCTGGTAATCTTTGTTAATTTTATTCATATATACAAAATTAGAAAGATAATCTTGCAGTAGTTATGAATACTTTTTGTAGTCGCTAAGATTTAACATTGCTTGAAAGATAATAAATGTGTGTTTTCTTTTTAAATGATTTATTTTCCCCTCCACTGTGTCAGGAATCTTAAAGGCCATGTTTCCAGGTTTGTGGGTCTCCTAACTGATTTGCTTGCTCTTCCCTAACAGTTTTCTGCTTTTTCATGGGGTTCCTCTAATGTGCTGCCTCACTGTGTGTGTAGCTTTGCCTCATCGCAGAGTGTGGATTGTTTTGCTAACGGCTTATCCTGTGCTTTGGGAAACTGCAGAGATGAGCTCTCTGATGGAGCTACCTTACTTACTGCTATCTCTGAGGCACTAATATTTTCGCGGGTGTGAAATTTCAAAGAATGCTTAAGTTTTCAATCCCAGAAAAGTTTATTTTTCCTTAGGCCTTCATCATTCAGCTGTTTGGGGAACTATGTATTTTTCTAGAGCCAAAATTAGTTCATTTTCATGGTACTGACAGAACTTCTCTCAAAGTTCTGGAAGACATAATAGGCCAACTGTGAAAGACCCCAGCACACGCACAGGGCATCTTTATTCGGAGGTTTCTTGGCTGGTGACTGTGTGAGGTCAGTCCCTGAAGCCTCCAGGTTTTAGAACTTCTTGTCAGAGTTAGAAAGGGCCAGGAAAGGTGTTGAACCAGAGTGTGATAATTTTCATGACAGTTCTTATTTTTCTTTTTTTGATTGTCATGTCTTTTTAACACAATTTGGATACACTTTTACTTCATATAAAATTTAAATGAAATAACTGATTTTATTGAATGTTTCATTCATCCTTTTAGAGAATCAAACTTTTCTTCCTAAAGGTAGTGTTGGGGTTATGAGTCTATGTACATGATCTTTGTCTTTAGTTTCTACATTATTCAGATGTGTACTGTGTTGAGGATATTTTATGTAGCCTATTTTTAACTTTTTTTCAAATTATCTAGGTTATGTTTGTAAGCGATTTAAATACAGAATTCTTAAAATCTTTTTTTCTGAAAAAATGGTGAAATTAGACATTTTAGTGAAAAGTTTATGATGTAATTTTCCCTTTCAATGTGTTTTGAAGAATAGTGAAAAAATATTGTGGTCTTATTTTAAAATGTTCTTAGTCAATTGAATAAATGTTCAGATGTTCCCTTTAAATTTACTTTTTCTCTTGTATTTCAGGAAACTCTCATTACTACTGTTGATTCTAATTCCAGGTATGTGGTAGTTTTCGCTTAAAGTATCTATGATCAGAAAGCCCGCTGAATCAGGGAGGGATTAGGGCCCCTCCCCCATCTGACCCATCTGAGGCTCAGGCTTCCACTGCCCCCCTCAGTGGACATCCCAGGGACATCTCCACTTGGTGCCCAGGTGACTCAGGACGCCCCCTCCTCAACTGTCAGCTCAGACTCTGGACACTCTTCAGAACAACCCCAAATCTCACCCTCCAGCTGCATCCACCCTGTAGAATACACAGAATAAATTGGGTCTCCCTTTCTCCAGGGTAGTCCTGTGGCCTGCACAATCTTTGATTGTCTAGGCAAACATCCTTTCTATTCAGTATATGATCCATTTCTTATCTTGTAGTGATCATCTCTTCCTAAGCATGGCTCAGTGTTCCTCTAGGTGTAACATGAATCTCTCATTCTGGGACTGGATTTCTGTGTTACAGTCCAAGATCTATTACATTTGTGTCAGCTCTACCATATTGACTTGTATAATTGGCATTTATCTGTCTAGTAGATAAAGATACTTGGCCCCAAGCTCAAAACCACACGTTTATGCCTGTTTTATTTTACCCTGTCAAATATAACTGCCCAGTCTCTTGGTGTTCTGGTACATTCCCTGCCTTCAGGCAGTAGTACTTTGCTGTATGTTTCATTGACAGGTCAGTTTTCTGACTTGTCAGAACCTCACCAAGATGAAAGTTACATTTGCAGTTTAAATCTTTTTATTGAACTTAATTTTTGTATGAGTTGATATGTGAAGAGTATTAAAAGATAGAAAGTTTATGACAGAACATAATTGTCTTTATAGGTATTACCTGGTCTAATTCATATTCTACAACCTGTATATTTTGTTTTCTAAGAAATTATAGATTCATAGCTAAATTGAAGATATTCTAGCTTTGTCCCTGGTTTGATCTGTGATCTGTCATTTATAGTGAATTAAAAAACTATGCACCAGGCCTGAAACAGTGTGCAAATTAGGCATTTTTCTGAGTTTATACCTTTGAGCCACAGATTAAGTAGTTTGGGCATGCTCTTTCTTGATTTGTTAAATCTACTGTGCATGTGTAACGATTAGATTTTCAAAACAGAATCATAGAACATAGAGCTGTGGTGCTCATAGCAACCTTAATAATCCTATGGCTCAAATTCCTTAACTTCATAGTCTCTGAGATGTGCTTTTCTCTTGGTTATAGAGCCTGCTGATGGCTGTCCCAAAATAAGAACCTTGATTTCCTTGTTCTCAGTTTAGTGCTATTTTAAATTCTTAATGTCTGTAAATAGAATAGAAACTGTAAGGAATATTTGCTTTTGTGAACTTATATACGTTGTAACCCAGAGTTTATGTCCTTAGATAAGTCACTATTCATAGGTAGCATCTGTTGGGGGAGTGATTTATAGCTCTTTGTATAAGTCTATTTATAGAAATAGATTTACGTGGATTGAGGTTGGGGGTCATTAATTTTCTTATAAAGCTAGAACAGTTGCTGGTATAGTAGAGCTTGTGTTGCACTCACGTTGCTTTTAACAACTCAGAGTTGACTTTTCATCTAGGTAGATTACAAAGATAATAAAAAACTGCCATATTGATTTTCGGTAATTAGAAGTAGCCAAGGTTTTGAGTTCTGTGTGTCAAACAGCGGTACAAACATCATTGCTGTTTCTTTCCAGCTGGTGGACCAACTGGGTGATCCCAGCCATCTCAGCACTGGTGGTAGCCCTGATGTATCACTTCTACACAGCGGAAGATTAAACACATTCTCAGAAGCCAATGAAAGAAAAGACTGCTTTGGACCGGGGAGAAAGAAGCCAATGTTAACTGCTTCAACTGACAGAAACTTTCACCCAAAAAATAATTTTAATACACCAGTTTCCCTTTCTCCTACTTTGAATCAAACCAAAAGAGAACTCTTCTGTTCTTTCTACTCCTGAACTCTTAGAATGTGCCTTTTGTTCATCAACTTTTTTCGATGTTCCATCACTACATAATTTACTTATTATAGGCGTGATATTTTAAAAATATATCTGGCTTTTAAAATACACCACCCTGTTTGCCCGTCTATTTAGCATATAATTGTCCTAAACATTTAGAATCTGATTATTTAGCAGAGTCATTTAGTTTGCTAATCATTCAGACCCAAGTAGTCTATATGACGTGAGAAGGGGAATGTCCTTAGATCCCTCCTTCATATCTCCCTGAGCAATTCAGTACCTGCCTGCCCCAGCATAGTTTCCTTTCCCAGGGAATTAAGAAAAGCTCAGAAATGAAAGATTTCTAATTGTTCTACGTGAAATAGATGACAAAAAGAAAAGGTGGCCTGTAGGACCTATGAAAAAGATCTCATCTCTTTTTTGATTAAAAAATATAGTCAAAAGAAAACCTCACAACTGTGAGAGGACATTTTAGCTGTCCCTTCTCACAGACTAAAGATTTACTGAAGAGGTGCTTAAAGTCTAAAAAAGATTCCTCATTCAGAGGCAAAAACTGTTTATATACTCATTAAGGAAATGTTGATTTCCTATTTGCAAAAACAAAATTTGAGAGAGATAACGGGACATTTGGAATCTGATTTTTGAAGAAATTTAGCTGGTAATGAACCATGAGGAATTCTAGTATGACTCTGCTCATTTTTTCTTTGGAGTTCCAGTAGGTTAATTCTGTCGTTTTTGTTTGTTATTCTCTGCCCCATGCTTTTTTTTCTTCTAAATGTGGAAACTTAAAGGATGAATTAGATTCTAAGTACTTTGCAGTTACTGTATGACTGCAAGTTTCCATTGGCCTTCTAACCACCTGATAAGCAATAGAGTTCTTCAGAAATAACTAAAACACATTGGAAAGGAATTTTTAAATTACAGAGTATTGTTTAAAAAGAGGCAACAAACTCAAAATTGAGTCACTTGTGCTAAGCCCATGTCACCAAACCAAGACTGATTACAGTTTCAGTCTCTCCCAGGAGTGGAATCTTAAGCCAGTCAGTCTCGAATGATCTGGTCAGCACTAGTGGAATAATCCCCAGGAGACACCCTCCCCAACCCATGACCCCTCAAAGGAAGGTGATTTTGCCTGTAACAATCAGCTCTGCTAAAATAATTTCCTTGTCCCGCCTCTCTCTGCCCATAGAAGTTTTCCATTTTGTACAGCTCTTTGGAACTTCTTTCTCTTTGCCAGATAGGATATTGCCCGATCTATGAATTGTTGAATAAAACTGATAAGATCTTTAAATTTTATTCAGATGAATTTTGGACTTTAACAGATTGGGTGGCAGTGATGAGATCTGAAGGAAGCTTCTGACAGCCTTGGGGGGTAACGAGAAACACAGGCATGGTACCCCACTAACTGCATTCTCTGTGTTTCTCTTCCGAGGGCCATGGGCAAGTTCCTCTCAGCTCTGAGCTCTGCTTTCTTTGTGTCAAGCTCCTGACCTAATTGGCTTTACAAGGGCTCATTTGATTTCAGTCCCTGATTTCATATTGAGAACTGCTGGCAGTCCAGTCTGCAGTTTTCCATCTGATCAGAATCCTTAGCTGTTGGTTAAGTCTCCAATTCCATGTTGCCCCTGGTTTAGTCCACAGTTCTCCATTTGTTTGGTTTAGTTCTGTCCCCAGTCCCATGTTGGGAATTGCTGGTGGTCGCCAACTGGGGTCAAACTGGGTGTGACTTAAGCTGGCCTGGATCCAGCGTGTTTTGTGTAGTTAAAGGCTATTGCTACTGGGAGTCTTGGAAGCCAAAAGCTGCTTGATTATTGAGTATAGGTTGAACATTTAAAAGCTGTTAGAATGCTTGCCACCCAGCTTTATCCATAAGTTGGTCACACAACAGGTCAGATTGACATTAGGTCACCCGCCAACCACAGGAAAGTCTCCATGCAGTAAGGTACACTGTAAAACCCACACAATCTGCAATCCACGGACACATCCCCTTAGATATTAGTTTGGCTCCAAAAGACACAAAGCCTTAGCTCAGAGTTGAGCATGCCACCTTTTGATACAACTGCTTATTTGATGTCTAAGAACTGCTGTCCTGGAAGCTTTAGATATTTACAACAAAGTTTTACTAAATAGGATCTGGAATTATAATGGCCATTATGAAGAACATTCCCAGTAGACAAGATTCTGAAAACAAGGGCTCACAAACCAAACAGAATGGGTTACTTCAGGTTATGGGATATCCTCCTCAGATATCTTAAACTCCTTGGTCAAAGTGTGAACTAAGGGGCCATAGTCGAAGAATTTCCTATACCCAGGGAGGATCCCCCAAAAGTTTCCTGAAGAATTTAGAGTCATTACCAGGGCCAGTGAGCCCAGGCTTCCAGATCTCTGTGAGCTTAGGCACATGCTGGTCAGCGCTGAGGAAGCCCAAAAATGGATGCAGGAAGCAGATTGGCATAAACCCAAAGATATTTAGGAAGCAGATTGGTGTAAACCTGAAGATATTAAGGATCCTCGCTCTTAAACACACTTACCTCATGGACCAGAAAAAGTTTATAAAATGGTGATTGACCTTTTAAAAGCCATTCTCAGAAGGAATTTTCCCTGCCTGCCTTGTTTGGTTTATTATTCAAAGAAAAAAGGTGAATATGTGGCAGACTTTTTTTTTTTTTTAATTTTTATTTATTTATGATAGTCACACACAGAGAGAGAGAGAGGCAGAGACACAGGCAGAGGGAGAAGCAGGCTCCATGCACCAGGAGCCCGACATGGGATTCGATCCCGGGTCTCCAGGATCGCGCCCTGGGCCAAAGGCAGGCGCCAAACCGCTGCGCCACCCAGGGATCCCTGTGGCAGACTTTAAAGCCTGTCTGGAAGCACTCTTCCTATGGCATTCCCATTACATAGTATAAACAAGGTCACCCAACATGCTCTGCTGCCCTATTTGTAAATGGATCTGTTCTTGAGACTAGGAGACTGATTAAAAATAATAATAACCAGGGTGGAACTGAGCTCCCATAAGTCTGACAGAACTTATGACTGCAGCTGAGTATTTTGAATGGGACTTGGAAACAAGACCGTAAACAAAGTTGGCCGTTAGTGGCCTTATGGATCCCTCATCTACTCTCAAAAGAGAGTTCCCATATGGGTCCCCCCAGAGTTGACAGGACTCTGGGAGATTTTTTTGGTAAATGGCTGTTATTCCCTTAAACAGCCAAGGAAAACTGAAAATGAACGGAAAACCTTGCCAGATTCTGGTGGATAACTGAAGCTACACTCTAAGACCACTTGGATCCTGTGGATGAGGTCTTGGGAAAACTGGCAGAGGCTGGCTAAGGGTGAGGGTCCTTACCAGAGTCAGCTCTCCTGGATCTCTGTCTGCAGTACCTAGTTGAGAGGGGAAAATAAAGTCCTTGAGTTGTCTTTCCAAGTCCAACCCACTGGTTATTGACTCCCTCTCCTTCTCTCTCTCTCCCCCAGGGATAGGTCTTCCCTTCTCCCTTGCCTCATTTTGCGTCCTAAGAACCTACCTGGCTTTGGTTTCAACCTGCCTTGGACACAACAGTTGTCATTTCTTCCTTTGGGCTGTCTTTGGGAGTGACTCTCTGGATCTAGGGAAGTTAGTCATCTTTTCATGCTTTTTGAGGGGACCCCTCTTACATCTGAGAGGGGATGTTCAATACTGCCAAAAATACTTATTGTTTGTCCTAGCTGAAAACTAATAAAATATTTAAAGGATTTTTGTAAAGTACCTCTGTGGTCAAAAGATGGCCAAACTGGAAGCTGATATTCAGTGTCTGATAGAATTTTATTTTAGGCCTTCTCCCCTAAGCTAAAATAAAACTATGCATCCAGAAGGAAAGAAAAACCTTCTGAAGGCTTTGTAAAAGATTTACTAAAACATCCCAAAGACAAACAGGTCTAAATACAGAACATAAACATCTTTGATTTTCATCTTAGTTGGAAATCCTCTTCCTGATATGAAGCAAATTGAAGATAGTGTGGTTAGATGGACACATCAACCCTTCGGTAGAATTAGGCAGTAATCCAATTCTTAGAGGAATTAAAAACAACTGTCCTTATCTTACAAATCTTAGTAAAGCTAGAAATGCAGCTCTGGGAACAATTCAAAGTTCATCTATTGTTACCAGTCCTGAAACTGCTTTGATTGCTCTCAAAAGGCTTGTAAGTATTGTAAAAAATTCTGACCTTAAGAAACAAAGTTTCTTCTGGGAGGAACCTGCTTTTTTTTTTCCCTGTGCCTTTGGGATGTAAATGTTCTAACGGGTCTTCTCCTGGCAATCCTAATTAGGCCATGTCTTTGAAATACAAACTTCAGGGAGGTAATTCTTACCAGAAGAAAAGCAAAAGGGGTGGGGGTGGGGGGAGGGAAGGTGATTGGAAACGTAGGCAAATGAATAAGTGTCTTCTCTATAAAGAGCTTTAGTCTCCTGAACACGTAACCTTTACTTTTTCATCTTCCAGACACGCGATTTGGATCCATCTAGTGAGTTCTGCATTATCCTACCTATCTCATGGCTAAAGTCGTAAAACAAAAGCAATTAGGTCTCTGTTTTCTTCTGTCTATATGTATACATATGTTTACATATACACGTATTGTACATGTGTGGTATTTTCCACCTCCATATGATATTGCCAAAATTAATTTGTAAAAAAGCTCTATTCAGTTGACATAAAGAAAATTAGATGGTTATATGAATAAAGTATTCATAAAATTCTCAAAAATATAGAGACCTAAATGCTTTTTGAGATCATGTGATCTAGGAAAACACTCAGTATTAAAGCTGATTAAAATTAATTAGTTTAATTGAAATAGACATGTCTGTAGAATTATCAACATTAAAATAACACACACTTTTTTTCTTCTATCTGGATTTATTAATTAAGTTCATGTTATCTCAGTTTATAAAATCTTTCATCAGGAAAAATGACTGGGTATGATATTTAAATTTTCATAAGTAAACATAATTGTTGAGAGAACAAGTGAACCAAATAGAACTAAATAGAATAAGTGTTAAGTGGGTCAGAAGTTTTTAGTTGAACTTTTTAAATAGTTTCCCCAAATCTTTTTGGTAACCTGAAACCTTGAAGTTTTGTTAAGTTAAATTAGTCATTGAATGCCTAGATCATTACTTAAATAAAATATTGAAATTAATTTACTGAATATGGATACCCTTTTCTACTTTTTGGCTTCTAAAGACAACTAAAGCTATTTGAATCTATGAGTAAATATGTTTTGTGCCACAGTGAGAAAGCATGTGTTTCTAGAAAATATAAAATGTATTTATGAATTTGCCAAGCCAGAGCAGGCTAAAGTAAAAGCTCACAATTGTTAACTTCCTGGTTTTCATCAGAAATTAAGGTTTTTTTAAGCATTAAAAATTGTAACATATGTAAGGTACTAGAAATAATAAGGGACGACGTATTTCTGTATGCAAGGAAAGGAAAATGTGTGCTTTTGGTAAGAGATGATGTGAGGAATGAAGATCCACTTTTGTTGAGGGAAAAGAGTGATTTTGCACTTAAGTGAGTGGTTATTTCAGAATGAGAAACAGGAAAAATAAGACAAAATTTGAGGGGATATTTAAAAAGTCAAAATTTGTGGAAAAGAAACCTTTACAAAAGGTTTTTATGCGTGATCAAGCTGGCTAAGATTGGAACAAAGTTAAGATTTTTAAAAAATCTTTTAAAATGATTTTTTTTCAATGTTTTTTTTTTAATTTAATGTCAAAAGTAATCTGCTAGGGCACCTGGGTGATTTAGTCAGTTGAGCATCCAATGGCTCAGGTTATGGTCTCAGAGTTGTGAAATCCAGCCCTGCATTGGGATCCATGCTTAGCATGGAGTCTATGTGAGATTCTCCCTCCATCTCTCAAAATAAATAGATAAATCTTTTAAAAAAAGATTCTCTTCCTCTGCCTCTCCTCCTGCCATGCATGCATGATCTGTGAAAACAAAACAAAAAAACATAATCTGCAAAATTGGAATTGGGTGTTCTGTTAAAAGGGCAAAGTGTTCTTGAACTTTTGGTCTGCTTTTGATAGGTTGTAAAAGGACTTTACTTTTTAAGTAATCTAGAAAACAAAGATCATATGGTTTATCAAAATAATTTACTGTGTTCCATGATAGGTTTATCAGGTCTTTGATTACTAAAGAAAACGGAGTCTTCTCTGTTGAAAAAGCTAAGGTTTTTTACATAACTATTTAACTTTTTGTATTTACCTAAAGTCTTTGTCATTATGATTGAATGGATAACTAAGTATTGTTTCACAGTGGCCCATAATCCTATTTGACCAAGTGTTTTATTTATTTATTTTAAAAGATTTTATTTGTTTATGAGAGATAAAGAGAGGCAGAGACATAGGCAGAGGGAGAAGCAGACTCCCCACAGGACTCAATACCAGGACTCTGGGATCATGCCCTGAGCTGAAGGCAGATCTCCACTGCTGAGCCACCCAGGTGTCCCTTGACCAAGTGTTTTAAAACCTTTTGATATTTTTGATAAACTTTCCCCAAACCAGATTCTAATTGATGTCTTTCTGAGCTGGAGATAACTTTGGGATTTTCCAAAAAGTCCTTGTCGCATCCCAGAAGATTTGTTATCTCTCCTTATCTTTTTAGAAAGATGTTAATTAGTCTTATCAATAGGTTACATGAGAAGTATTGTCAAATAAGTCATACCAAGCCTTTTTTGTGTTGTATAGATATAATAAGTATTCCAGAAATTGCATACAATCCTAGAAATTTGATATGTCCTGCTATAATGTTATTAGTCATAATTTCAGTTATCTTAAAATGTGTATCACAGAAATAACTATATTTTCTTTTTAAATGAACTCTCATCAGATTTAACGCTGGACATTGTACAATCTTTTGTCATTTAGTTACTGTTTTACACTGATGCTTTTACAAAAGTGAGACTGATGGAAAGGACCCTACTAAGAACTCTTGATCACTGACACTGCTGCCAAATTACAGAGTGTCAATATGTGGTTGCATATGTCACAACTGAAGAAGGCCCCACCAGACATCTGGTCCTGTGCAAACTCCAGAGATCTCAAAATCAAATTGACAAAAGAACTAGTCAACATCAAAGTAGACTGCTTCCACACAAGATGCCAGATCAAGACTTCATACTTTACCTAAACGAAACCCTCTCCTCTCTCTTCCCTTCACTCCAGCATTGGCCTGGAAAGATGACACCACTGTGTATCTCTCAGGCCATTGCTAAGACAGAGTGCAGGAGACTCTGGATTTGTCATCAAAAACTCTGATCTCTCCATGATCCTGGAGCCCCCTGGTCTTCCCTGGATCAATTTCTCTTCTATTCCCAATGTCACCATAAACTACAGTTGATTCCCCCACCCCCCACCCCCCACTCCTTAGAAGCCACAGACTCTGACTTTCATGGCCAGAACATCCAGTGCTTTGTTTTTGCCTTTGGATTGCTTTAGAGAAAATACTGCTTTAAGATAGAATAAGGTATTTGGTATGTGAAATTTGAGCAAAACAAATTATTTACAGTGAACAGCGACATCAGGTCCATGTACAGAATCTGTGAGGCTGGACTGACCCAGTGTAAACTCTTTCTGCTCCTCTCTGACTGTATTTGTGTTCACCTCATCTGGAGGTACATTTTGGTTTGGCCCCAGGGTGGGGAACACTCATACTCAGAATAGTACAGAGGCCCCCTTGAGAGATCAGGGTCCACTCCTGTGCCATCAGCATTTGCAACATGGGCTTGCATATGAGGTCAAGGGGAATGAGATGGTCCATGCTCTCTGGGCAAACGGGGAGGGGCAACAACAGGTGAGGATGTTCCTGCAGGAAACCTGGATGTCCATCTCAGAAACAATAGGAAAGGATAGGAGGTGTACGGTGTTTCCATCATGATGGATGAGGAGGGGGATGGTTCTGTCAGGAGGCATATTCTGCAATACACACACATTTGAGAATTCGAGAGTGGTGAAATCATTACATAAAATCTGAAACCTAAGTCATTATCACTTGTTTTTTGATTGTCATGTGAACATTTCCATCAAGATCGAAAACAAATCCCAAGTTGTAGGTGGTGGGAACAATGCATCTGTCAGGGAAAGTCCTAAAAATGAGGAAATGAGCAGTGTTTGTTTTCCTGCTTCTCTCTACTCTTGCCTCAGCCTGCTCACAACCCTTTTCCTACTGAGACTAGTTACTAACTGCAAAGAATCCAGTGAGTCATGAAATTCACTATGAACCAAAGCCTACACTGTGAAAGTCGAATTTCTGACATATCAAGGGGAGTTGCTTTAAGGAGGGTAAGTGGGCAGCAGGTCTTCTCAATCCCACACGTGGTCTCTGCATCTGATGATATTTGGAGTCTCTCTAGGGCCAGGCTGAGTTTACTAGAAGCACCCGTAGCTCCTGGCATGAGGCCGTTGTGTACTCCATCATCATATTGCCTTTAAAGAAGAAAGAAGCAAGTGAAACAAATTTTCTTGTGTGGACAGCTTAGGTCCCTCAGGAAAAAAAAATGCAGAATATGCAACTTCAAACATTTCATATCCAGTCCATGTAATGTAAGGAATCATTGAAATGGTATGTTGTCACTTTAGATGAGAAATTTGATTTAATATTCTTGGAGCCATGGGGAATTCTGGAAATAACTGAACAATGAGAAGTTCTAGTAGAAAGAATTTGAAATTCCCATAATTTTAAGTGATGTGTATCCTGTGGTGAACACTCAATAATTTTTGAAAACTCTTGTTTTATTATCCTAATATTTTTCTGAACTGAATTTCCACTTCATGATTATACTTGTCAATAGCTCTTTAGGAAGGAATCAGTTGAGAATGGTCATGGAAAAAATTAATATTGTTACAAAGAGGAGTGGCATTACCTTCACATTCATTTCTTAGTTTACCAGTTCAAGAACACGGTAAAAGATCTATAATTATCTTGGAAGAAAACAGGTCTAAATCTTTATGATTTGGATTTAAGCAATGGTTTCTTGATAATACCAGAAGCCCAAGCTACAAAAGAATAAATAAATTGAACTTCACCAAAATTAACAACTTTTGTACTTCAAAAGACACCAGCAGGGGCGCCTGCTGGGTGGCTCAGTGGTTTGGCACCTGCCTTCAGCCCTGGGCGTGATCCTGGAGACCCAGGATCGAGTCCCGCATCAGGATCCCTGCATGGAGCCTGCTTCTCCCTCTGCCTATGTCTCTGCCTCTCTCTGTGTCTCTCATGAATAAGTAAATAAACTCTTAAAAAAAAAAAAAAAAGACACCAGCAAGTAAGTGCAAAGACAACACACAGAATGGGAGAAAACATTTGCAAATCTGGTATTTAATAAGGGACCTGTAAAGAACTCTTACGACTCAATCTAACATAACTCAATTAAAAAATGGGCAAAATATCTGATTATACGCTTCTCCAAAGAAGATATACAAATGGCCAATGAGCAGGTGAATTGAAGTTTACTATCATTAGGGAAATGCAAGTTAAAATCACAAGATGCCACTTG
Organism: Vulpes vulpes; assembly: GCF_048418805.1. Taxonomy (NCBI): domain Eukaryota; kingdom Metazoa; phylum Chordata; class Mammalia; order Carnivora; family Canidae; genus Vulpes; species Vulpes vulpes. Next base: position 54,057,368 of record NC_132784.1, on the reverse strand, counting down.
ATACCCACTTGGAAGGCTGTAATCAAAAATTCAGATGATAAGTGTTGACAAAGAGGTGGAGAAATTGGAACTCCTATGTATTCTTGGTGGGAAAGTAAAATGGTGTAGCCACCATTTTACAGAAAACAGTATCACAGGTCCTTCAAAAGTTAAACATGTGACCCAACAATTCCACTGACAGATATATGCTTAAGAAAATTGAAAACAGATGTTCAAAAATGTGTGCATGGATGTTCATGGCATTATAATTGCCAAAAAGTAGAAACAACCCAAACATCCATCAACAAATGAATGGATTAACAAGAAGTATTGATTGATTGATTGATTTTTGTAGTGAAATACTATTTAACAGCAAAAAGTGCTATATGATAGGGTTACAGCATGGCTGAACCCTGAAAATGGGATGGTAAGTGAGAGAAACGAGCCACGAAAGGCCAGATATCGTTATGATTCCATTTATATGAAGTATTCAGAATAGAAATCTATAGAGACAGGAAGTGGTTGGTTAGGTCTGGGGAAATGGAAAGTGGTGGCTAATGTGTGCTGGGTTTTTTTACGGAGTGATGAAACTGTCCTAAAGTTGGCTTGTGGTGATGGTTGCATGTATCTGTGAATGTACTAAAAAGCCATGGTATTGTACAGTTTAAGTGGGTGAGCTGTATAGAGTGGGAATTACGTTTCAGTACAGCTGTTAAGAAATTCAACATGATCCAAGTAAACTCATCCTCTAAGAAATTGTTCTCCTCTGGTTGCCTATCTCAGAAACATCTACCCAGGTCATGCCAGGAATGGGGGGTGACGTCCTGCCGCCCCTCAGCATCGCCTCCTAAAATCAGCCATCTGCTAAATGTGGTGTCCCGGAAGGTGTGGGATGCAAAACTAGAGGAGGGGCTCTTTATTTTTTGCCCTGTTATATAGTATGAATGAAAATGTTTGACTTCTGCAATTGATAGTAAGAAATAGCTGGAATGATTGATGACTCTAATACCCATTTTCTTTCTGCACCTCCCATGCCACCGCTGAGTTTACACCTTCAGGTCTTCTCTCCTGAATTGTTACTGCAAGTGCTCCCTGGCTCCTCCCACCTGGATCTGGTCATGCTATTATTTTGTTTCATGCTGTGTCCTCAGAGTCTTTTCCAATTCCTGGAACAGAGGTATTTGTTGACTGAAGAACTAAACTAAGGTGAAGTCCCTTAGCTTCTCCCCCACTCACCATCTCTACTTCTAACCTCCAATCTCCGTCACCATCAGATGATTCGTCCAAAGATACCACTTTGATGTCACCCTTGCCCAAAAGCCTTGGCAATATCACCAAGTCTGGTAGTGCTGAAGGCACTTGACAAACTCCTCCTCAGCCTTTAAAGATAGTGATTTTCAAGAACTGCGGCCAGAAGGCTGAGTGTTGTAGGTTGGAGCACAGGCACATTTAGACTCCAGCACTCCTTCAGCATAGCATGAGGTGGAGAAAGATGTTAGTTGACAGAGCTCTGATGTTATTAACTCGCTGGATCCTGTTGGCTGATGAAACCCTAGGAAAGGCCACGTTAGTGCCTCGATCTTGGAGCCTGTCCAAAAGATGAAGGATGAGGGAGGGTAGAAGGTTATCAGTAGCAAACACAAGGGAGGGCCAGGCTGGCCGCGTATCTGAGGGTCAGGGAAGTTCTGTGCTCTTGATTAGCTTATGCTAAAGTCCCCTTTATCTCTGCCAAGCTGTGGTATCTCATGACTTCAGCAAAACCTGCCCCCAACCTGAGTCTGCAGTCTAACAGGCTAGTAAAGTTTACTTGACAGCAAGCCCAGGACCCAAAAGCCTTCCTTTTAACTAAAACCTACTGGTTTGGGGGGCCCCAAGTGACGATCTTCTCAGAAAACTGATTATTTCAGCATTCAAGACCTACTACTGAGGCTTAGCAGTAACTAGAGAAAACATTTTTTCTCTTTCCTCTTGGTGTGATCTTGGTCACTGATTTGCCCCCAGACACTGAATACGACTTAAAGCAACTCTGTGTTTTTGGTTGAAGTTTTCATATATTAGAGAAAATCCTTTCAGGGAAATCATGGAGTAGGTCTTTGCTCTAGTCTCCAGAACTCTTGACTGTTGATTGTCTTTCAGGATCATCTGTGCTGAGCATTATGCCTATTCTTGGCTGGTTCCCTGTGTTTTTCAGATCCAAACCGGATTCCATAGCCCTTTCAATTCTCTTCTCACCAATTCTCTTTTTAAGGCTCTTCTCACCAGAACAAATGCTTCTTAGCTTGTGGCTGTCTTCTGTGCCCTCTGCAGTGCCCGGCTTACTCTCCTCAAGGATTCCAGGTCAGCTTGATTAAGGCCGGGAGAAGAAAAACTGTTCTAGTGCATTCCGTCTGTGTAGAAATTGATTCCATAATGCTTACAGGATTGGTTTAGATTTCAGGTTGGCTGCCTCCTTATCTTCAGATTGTGGTTGAAGCCCCTTTAACTATGTGTGGACGGTTGATTCCTCAAAGTCAGGTAAACTGGGAAAACTGGTAAAAATCATTTTAACTTATTTTAAGTTTACTCAAGTGTTCATTTATTTTGTTCAGAGCTTTTAAGTGTGGGTCCACCGATTGCATCAGTAATGCATCATTTAGATATCCCTTGCTCTTATGGCCACAGTATTTCTGGAGTTTTAGAATTTCCTACCTAGTCTTTACAGTATCTTGTCTGCTTCTAACCAGCCTTTTGAAAACAACCCTTTGACCAAAGCTTTCAAGCGCATTCAACTTAGTCTCTGCAGTCTTTATAGGAACCTCTCTTCTTTTGCACCGTGTTTTTTTCCAGATTACTTCATATTCACTTAAACAGTGTAATTGCACCTACAGATACAGCTAATATAAATAAGCCGAGTAGGAACAGATAGAGCTGATAAACACCCCACTAGATAGAGTGGGGTGTGTAGGCACTCAGGAGGGCATACACGGAGTGTATGAGGGCATATCACGGAGTGACAACGGAGTGTATCAGTGTGTTGCGGGCATTGGGTGTCACGTATTTCAGAGGCCCTGGAGAGAGACAGCTAATCCCATGATGAGATTAGAGATGGACGATTGAGCTCCTACTGTAATTTAATTTATACTGATGACTTATTTGTTCTCACCCATCTCAAGCTCATGTTGTAAATGGAAACTTATGCTTTGTGTTCCTGCGTTCTCTCATAAACAACTGCCTCTCTGACAGCAGTGCTTACCTCTCAGAGAAACCCGGAGGAAAGATTTTTCTGGTAACTTCTGGTGCAGCTGAATAACAAATTAGGCTTAAAAGAGTGGCATCTATAGTTAGGGAGGCAGATTTAAGCTTCATGAAGCAGCCCCAGGAGATCATTAGAGCCCCACAAAATACATGAAACATTTTGTTCGTATGCATGGTTTTCCGAGACAGGTATTAGTAACTTTCCTTAAATTCTTAGGGGGCCTGTTATTCCCCAAAGATCAAGAACCACTAGTTGTTAAGTGTAAAAATGAAGGAAAAATCATCTCTCTTCAGGTCATAACTGTCCCTAAAATTTACCCCTCAACTATGCGTGGAGTCTGGAACCATCTTGGCCTGAGACACAGGTCTGAACAGGATATCATAGTCCCTACCCCCAGGATCCTGCATCCACGGGACCTGCAACCCATGGGAAAATAAAAGATACATGCATGGAACACTAGTGAACAGTGTTATGAAGTGGGGGAGGCAGCAGAAAGGGAATGGGGTGTGATTCTAGGGGAATTAGGAAATCTGAATTGAGGACCTCAGAGTGCAGGTCAGCATGAGGTGGGGGAAAGAGTCATGCAGGTGTGTTGGAAAGCATTCCCTGAGTGGGTACAGCAAGTGCAAAGGACCTGTGGCAGTGGTGCACCTGCATATTTGAAGAGGAACAAGGAGGTCAGTCTGCCTTCAACGGCCATCATCCAATTTGCATTTTGAGGAAGCTACCTGCAGATTATAGACTATGGATGGCCAAGAGCAAGTACCCAAACCTAGGAATAAATATATTTATTTGTAAATATGTTTTTCTGTATTTAGATTTTTCAAAGTAGGAATTTTTAAATTACTGTTATTACTTTTGTACAGATTTATAGAAAGAAAACCAAGGGATATAAATCATAAATACATGAAAATAAAATTTAAATTGGTGGCCACATAAAAATAACTTACAATTAGCATTTATATATATATATATACACACATAAATAAATAAATAAATAAATAAATAAATAAATAAATAAATATATATATATATTCTTCCAGAATTACTTCCCGTATTCCTTTAGAAATGTGTAATCACGCTGGCAAGATTGTTTTTCACTGTACAATAAATAGAAATCTGTCCAGATTGAAAAGCAAAAGGCTGTGTCATGGCTGAATGTAGTCCATTATGCACTGTTACTGTTTTCATCGTAGTAAAATAGTCACGCCATCGCTTTTAAAGGAAATTAGCAAGGCTTCCACCCTGGCTCCTCCACGAACATTCTGCACACCAGCTGCCTCAGTGAGTTCATTCAGTGAAGCATCTGGGGCCCCACCAGAAAGATGGAGAAGCAGTGAGCTCAGCGGTGTTAATCAGGAGGCCTTTGGAGGAACAGCCCTCCAGCCTGGAATGGGTTGTTACCTAGGGCTGCCCTCTATCATACCACCTGCAGGAAGGACCTCAGGTGTGACCCTGTGACTCCCTACTCTCCTTCCGAATCCCCCAGTCGGACACCTTCCAGCCACCATTCAACACAGGGAGAAGTTTTCATACGTCTGTGTTTACAGAAAGCCCTTGACCTACAGTCAGGAAGCTGAGCAAGTTGGAGAAGGTTTTGGGGGACCGGCGTGGGTATCTGGGAGTTGGCGTGCCCTTTAGACCAGGTTGGAGACCAGGCTCAGAGGCGTGAGCTCTAGATCGAGGGGCCTGGGTGGCCTGGGAGGAGGCTGAACACTGAGGCAGGGGGAGGCCAGGGGCGTGCAGGCTCAGAGCCAGAGGGAGAAGACGCTGCCCCAGAGGTGTCCCTGCGGCGGGTCACAGCAGGCTCGCCCCGGCAGCCTCCTGGAAGGGTGGCACGGCCGCCTCCTCCCCACCACATGCTGAGGCGGGAAGCTGCTCTAATCACGGTGTGGAGGGGGAGGTAGCGGAGGCACAGTGGGGCACAGACAACTCACCCGAGGTCACCCATGAGTGTCACCCGGGCCCCAGCTCCTGCAGGGCTGGCTCGGCACCCCTGTGCTAGCCTCGAGCCTGAAAACTTGCCCTGGGCTGGCGGCAGAGCAGTCCTGGTGGCCTTCCCAGGGGAGGCTGCCTCGTCAGAACACCGGCTGGCATGGGGGCAGCGGGTGGGGTAGCCCCCAGGGGCTGTGGGACAAGGGGGCTGCCTGCGGGCTACAGGGCCCTGGGCTGGAAGGGCCAAAGAGGCCTGAATGTTCCAGAGGAATTGGAGAGAAGAGGTGAAAGGGGAACGAATCCATGCCTCTCGTCAGCCACGAGGGGAGGTGGTGGAGAGAATGTGGCATGTGTGGAGAAAGGAAGGGGAGGTGTCTGGCACTCCAGGGACGCCAGCTGGGTTTGGTGTTCCCAGCGAGGCACATAGGCCACTATCCAGGTCCTCTCAAAGACCCCGGAGGCCCCACATGGCCCCACATGGCCTCCTCCCCTCAGGTGGCTGTGAACCCTCAGGGCACTTACTGAGAGCACAGGCTTGTTCTGGTCACGAGCACTGAAGTGCCAGCCCCGTCCCCCCCCACCATCCCCCAACCCCCCCCCACCCCTCGCAAGTGTCCATTCCCATCTGGTTGCAGTACCCAGATTTGACTGCAGGAGCCCAGCCTTCCTTACTCAGCTATGTGATGGGTGGGATTGACCCGAATCCTGACTCCAGCCCTTATTAGCTTGAGCTAAAAAAAAAAAAAAATGCCACCTTGCCACCTCCTGACCGTAGTGAGAAAATATTTCACTCAGTCAGAACCGAGGAGGTCGAGCTGTTGGCCAGTGTTTGTGGGGAGGTGGAGCTCCTTCCCTCTGTGCCTCTGAAGAGACTGATTCTCCTTTCCTGGAGGATAGAGCGTACAGATGTATGTTTTGGCGTGTTGCAGCCATGTTGACATCATGAGATACCTTGGGATGAGGACTCATGTCTGAGATGAGCCTGTCCCCATGGAAGGCAGACTGGGAAGATGGGGAAATCTGAGTCCTTGGAGACACTTGCTAAGTTGCTGGATCACGTCTCTCCTGAAGCTAGCTTGATCTATCATGGGGCTTTTTATAAAGTTGGAAGCATAGACCACTGCCGACAATTTGCTGACCTGCAAGAATGGCAGTTTCTTTCAGTTCCACCTGAGAGCTGAAATTCATAAATCCTCTTGATTATCTGAGTTTTAGGTGAGTTTTCTATCACTTGCTACTCAAAAGACACACTCCTGTGGCCAGTCCACAGGATACAGGTATGGGCACCCTTGGCTTCACTGACCACTGTGTCCATCAGCCCCAGCCTGAAAGACTTAGGACTCAGAGCAAATCCCAGCTCAGGTAAGCAAAAGGGAGCAGGTTAGTGTTTGGGAACCCCCCTCAGGTGAGAACCATCAGCAGTCAAGGGGGTACCCCCATCTCTGTCATGCATATTCCTGCAAACATTAGCATGGGCCCAAGCAGGAGCCTTCTCCTAAATCCTGAGAATGCACCCAGGATCCCTCATGGTGCACACAAATGTTTGAGGTTTTTTTTTTTTTTTTTTAAACTTTGAGTGAATATTTGGGACTAACAGAGGGATTTGTGTGTGGTGGGGTACATCAGCCCCCCATTGGTTTGCAGGCTATGGGAGGTTTTCTAGCTTAGGACATGTACTCTGTGGACCACTGAGCCCTCCTGCGAATGCTAACATTGCTCTAACGAACTGCAGGCTAAAGCAGGAGCCATGAGTCATTAGTCCTGAGTCATCGTGTTTCATCAAGTGATAGACATTTGCTCATGTGGGGGAAGAGAAATCTAAAGTCGGGTTGCATGTGTGCTCGCCCTCTAGAAAATGTGTGTGTTTGCTCATGTATCACATTCAGCCTCCTCTGAGCCACAGGAGCTGCTGGGCAGGTGGGGGCTGTGCTTGGGGTGGGGTCATGTGCCCCCCCAGCCCCTTGGCCAGCCCCTGCTGGGGTAGGAGCTAGTCCCCAGGGGGGACAACACCTGCTTCATCCACCAAAGAAGGCCAGGCTGATGCAACACAACCTGCCTGGGTTAGTTTCAAACCCTGTCCCCAGAGAGAAGGGGACGTACGTGCTCCTTCCTGAGCCTCAGTGTGTGCAGGGTGGCCCAACTGATCCAGCCAGCAAGGTCATCACGTCCACAGCCAGGGCTTTTAAAATCCCTACACCTTCTTTCTAAGGGGCATAAAATGAGGGCCAGATTCCAAACACCGCTTGGCATTTGCCTTTATGATGCGGGGATTTGACTTCATAACGGTGCAGGGCTTGCTATTTGGGTGAGGAAGGTATATTCTCATTGTAAAAGCTTCTTCAAGCACCTTTAACTCTTGTGTGGGCAGGAGAAAAGGAATAAGGTAAATTTAATACCTCTGCCTGCCTTTGAGTATCGGTCTTAAGTTCAGCCAAACAATGAAATGACAAGATTTATATTCTAATTTTGCATGTGATACCAACAAATTATTATTATAATTTCATGTGACTTAAACCTCTCAGCTTTTACTTTCAGGAAATAACTGAGCTCTCTTCTGAGGAAGCCTGCCAAGGAGCCCTTCCGCAAACCCTTTCTGAGATCACGCAGGCTAGAATAGCCAACTGGAAACTAATTTCCTAAACACATGAGTCACTAATATAATAAAACATACAGTAATAAAACAACTAATAGATAACAAAACTATTTTAGATAATAGTTCAGAGGTAGGTTATTTGGGGGCAGATTCGAGACCAACTCACCTTACAGTCAACTTTCCTGGAAAGTCCAGGAACAGAGGATAAGTAGGAGGGAAGCATCTCACATTGTACTAATTGATTTGGATGCAACTGGGTAGTTGGCAATTATTCGGTTGCATTGGTTCCCTGGGTCATACCTGAAAGTGGATATTTCTTATAATACAACTTTTTTAAAGGATTCATTTATTTATTTGAGAGAGAGAGTGGGAGGACGGGCAGAGAGAGAGAGAGAGTGAGAGAGAGAATCCTCAAGCAGACTCTGCTGAGCTCAAAGCCCGACACCGGGGCTCCATCTCACGACCCCAAGATCATGCCCTGAGCCGAAGGCAGATGCTCAACCACTGAGCCACTCAGTTGTCCCTTGATAAACTTTTATTTTATTTTTAATTTTTAAAAGATTTTATTTATTCATCATAGACACAGAGAGAGAGAGAGAGAAAGGCAGAGACACAGGCAGAGGGAGAAGCAGGCTCCATGCAGGGAGCCTGACGTGGGACTCGATCTCGGCTCCAGGATCGCACCCTGGGCTGAAGGAGGTGCTAAACCACTGAGCCACCCAGGAATCCTCCCTTGATAAACTTTTAAAGGAGTGCATGAGCGGCTCAGTCAAGTGAGCATCTGACTCTCGATTTCTGTTCAGGTCATGATCTCAGGGTCATGAGATCAAGCCTTGTGTTTGTCTCCGGGCTCAGCAGGGAGTCTGCTTGAGATCCTCTCCCTCGGTCGCTCCCCCCCCCCCACACACTCGCATTTTCTCCCTGTCTCTCAAATAAATAAATAAAATAAATCTTTAAGTTGAGGGGACGTTGATCGTCTGTACTTTATTTGGAGCTACATATGTATGGCTCAGTTATATGGAGCTTGTATAGGGAAGAGAAATGTCAAGGGTTGAAGTACATCTCCCCCAAAAGATATGTAGAAGTCCAAATCCCTGGTTCCTGAGGATGTGATTGTTCAGAAATAGGGTTGTTGCTGATGTAATTAATTATCATGAGGTCAAGGGGTGTGGGGCGGACTCCTGATTCAATACGTCCTCATGAGAAGATGGTTGTGTGAAGACAGGGACACCCATGGAGAACGCTGTGTGCTGACAAAGGGCAAGATATGAGGGATCCAGCTGGAAGCCAAAGAAGGGCAAGGACTGCCACAGCCACCAGAAGCTGGAAGAGGCAGGAAGGCACCCCTGCAGGTGTCAGAGGGAGCACAGCCCTGTCCACACCTTGATTTTGGATATCTGGCCTCCAGAACTATGAGAGAATACATTTCTGTTGTCTTAAGCCACCAGGTGTGTGGTCTCTAGTTACTAATCCAGGAAGAAGCAGGGTTGTGTCCCATTCGAGACAGTGGGTCAGGGAGCATCTGAGCGGCCAGCACTTTTCTCTGTCCCCTGGGATCTTGACCTCCTAACATACCCAGATATTTAAACAAACAAGAAGGTTAAGGTAAAGATGTCAATTAAGTAAAAAGAAACATAAAAAGGCAAGCGATTTTGAGGAAGTATTTTGTCTGGAAAGCTGTGAGAACTGAGATGTGTTTTTGATTTTCCTTAAGAACGATGCTAACAGGATGCTTCCTGGTGATAACGACCGCTGCAGAGAGAGCAGTTCACCAGAAATGAATGCTGACAGCAGAAGTCTTGGATACATTTGGCGACTTCCTTCCACAACTGAAAAAGAGTTTGCTTTGCCTACGATCACCACGCACAGCTTGTTGGTGCTGGAGCACCAACCACCTGCGAGCACCAGCTTCTCTGGGCTGCCCTGTGTCATGATTCCTGGAGGGGTTCCCTGCCTTGTTTCTTTGTGTCTCTTTTTGTCACCCACAGACACCCAGGCATGTGCTCTTTGTCTCTTCTTATCAACACATCATCCACTGGGTCTGCCTCTCCCTGGGTCCCTGGATAATTTCTCTTCATATATTAAAGGGCTGACTTGACAATCAGCCACATCCAGGTCATGGAAAATTCTCTCAGAACTCAATGTCTTCAACAACTAGGTGGCATGAAGATGATACTGGATAATCAGGCTCTTGCTTTATGTTTTGCTGGAGATGATAATGGTATCATTCTGGACTGTGAGACATGTGTACTGAAGTGTGTTTACAACGTGTTTTAGTATTTTCTTGCCGAAAAGTATGGGGGAGCACGGAGTAGGGGGGTGAAATAACAATCATGAGCCCCAGGCAGTGCAGTGTGGGTGGGGCTGTGCTCACCGTGTCTGCTGCCTGTGTTTCTAGGAGCCGCCCCTCAGGAACTAGGCCCCCCTGCCCTGTACAGGTCTGCCCATGATGCTCGTTGCTCTTGACCTCACCTCCTGTCTCTCTTCTTTCTCACCCAGGCACAGGCCAGGCCTTCTCCTTCTAGGATTTCCTGAAGTGCCCGAGGGTGCAAACTGCTTGTTCTTACTTTGTAGGTGGGCTGACATTTGGTGATCTAAAAGATATTTTTGACATTATTTTTTTAGCAAGTGGTTAATGAATAGCTTCCTTTTTTCTTTCTTTCTTTCTTTCTTTCTTTCTTTCTTTCTTTCTTTCTTTCTTTCTTTCTTCCTTCCTTCCTTCCTTCCTTCCTTCCTTCCTTCCTCCTTCCTTCCTTCCTTCCTTCCTTCCTTCCTTTCTTTCTTTCTTTCTTTCTTTCTTTCTTTCTTTCTTTCTTTCCATTTAAGAGTGAGCTGCTTCTTATGCGGAGAGGGGAAACTCTTACACTGTTGGTGGGAATGCAAGCTGGTGCAGTCACTCTGGAAAAGTGTGGAGGTTCTTCAAAAAGTTTAAAATAGAGCTACCCTACGACCCAGCAATTGCACTACTAGGTATTTACCCAAAGGATACAAACATAGGGATTCGAAGGGGCACCCGCACCCCAATGTTTATAGCCACCCTGCGGCTGGGTGATGATATTTACCTGTCAGAAGACTTGACGGTACCTAAGTCTGTGTAGACGGGCCCGGGGTTCCTAACCTTACTCTGGCAGAGTAGACATTGTCAGGGCCCCATGCGTGTCCCTCCAACCTGTCCAGGAAGTCATTCTGGGGCAGTTCCCATCAGAGCCATTGGCTTCTTGTGTCTCTGTGTGAGGCATTCTCTGGCTTGGCCTGGGACCGTGACTGGCCTGCTAGTGTGCAGGCGTGATGTGCCTGAGAGGTAATGTTCCAGGAGTGACTCAATCAATGGGGACAATGGGTAAATGGTGAATGGGTAAATACTTGGTTTCCTCTCCTCTCTGGGGGTAATGCTGAGACGGACTCTTTGCCCTCTCTGGAGTCACCTGCTAGGACCAAGCCCCAGTTACCTGTGACTATATCCCTGCCTCATTATCACCACCTTCATGGTGTCTCTTCCCTTCCCTGTCTCACTTCCCCACTCTGGGGTCACCTGTCACATAAACTATTTGTACTTGTAGCCTCGTCTGAGGGTCGACTTTCAGGGGACACCTGTCTGGGACCTACAGACTTCTCATCTTTATAGCTGTAAGAATTGTCTATTTCCAGAAAGTATAATGATTGATCATTGCCTTTTACTCATCTGTGCATTCATTTATTGAGCAAGTATTTATCGAATGCTGCTGTGTGCTAGAACCATGACTTAGAGATACAGAGCTGCAAGGACCTAGTGGGTGGTCAGCAATTGCTTGGAGGAAGCGATGGAATGGGAAGGGTGAGGGACACCTCTGTCACAGCACATTCAGGGAGCCCAGAATGACAGGCAGACAAAATATAAAGTAAATGTACTTGGAAGGTAGTATTAAAAATAGAATGAGGTTTCTTTCCAAATAAGCACTGGAGTTGTACAAAGTCTGACTTTCCCTCAAACAAAATTTTCACTTGCAGTACAATCTGTTGCAATTATAATTGATATTTTGAGCCATGTCGCAACACAGGTTGGATTGGTACAATCATGGCAGGACTGATTGACCTCAGCAGGCATTTAGAAGGCAGCACACTATTGCCCCATCTCAATTCCCTGCACCACAAATGTGAGTATACCCTTTGTTCTTGGTGGCCACCACCAGTTGATTCAGAAGGAGCGTTGAGTTTGGAGTTGGAAATGGGCCTTAAGTTTGTGAGTGGCCTTTAACTGACCGTGACCTTGGGCAGTAAGTCCTGCAACTTTTCTCAGTCCAGATTTCTTGTAAATTATAAATTATAAAACCGTAAGATAATGGGCCAGGGATGAGCAGCATTGTGCTGCACAGAAGCCAATTTGAGATGAACGTGGTTTCACCTTCAAGAGCAAAGTGGTAACTTGTAAAATCAGGAGTTGCAACCCTGTGTCTGCAGTATTTGTGATTTCTTTCTCCTGAAATCAGATAGTGTGTTGGGTGTGGTGGCCTCGAAGACCTCTTGCAGCTTTAGAGGCTTGGCTATCATTATTCTAGCCTCAGATAATAACTAGAGTTTAATTTGACATCTTTTGAGATACTTGATATGTCTTGAAAATGATATATACAGGGTTACAAAAGAGATGTTTGGTTTTTTTTAAAAGCTTTTTTTTTTTTTTTTCTATTTGAGAGCTAGGGAGTGAGTGAACAAGAAAGAGCAAACATGAGTCAGGGCAAGGGGCAGAGAGGGAGAAGCAGACTTCCCACTGAGCTGGGAGCCCGACACAGGGATCATGACCTGAGCTGGAGGCAGACACTTAACTGGATGAGCCACCTGGGTGCCCCAAAAGTGATGTTTTTAATCTGTGACCTATATGTACCTTCAAATAGTTCTGAATATATCTGTGAACTTGGAGATGTCTCAGGTGGGTGCCAGGGCAAGTGAGCGATTCTTCTAGACACTGTCCCAGCTACACAGAGCAAGGGGTGCTCGTCTCCGTATGTATCACAGGGATCCACTGTGCCCACAACATCACGTTGGGAGTGATGAACTCCTTATCAGGCAGAAATATTTGCTTGTTTGATTTTTCCTACATCATACTTTCTTTCCTCTGGTTGTTGATTCACACTCAGTCCTATTTATAAGTCACGAGAGTTCATTCAAATGCATCACCTCAAGTCCCAAGGACCCATGCACACCAGAGCTCACTTTTTTTTTTTTAAATTTATTTACTTATTTTAAGAGAGACAGACACAACAAGCAAGAGGGACAGAGAGAGGGGAAGAGAATCTCAAGTAGACTCCCCACTGAGCACAGAGCCCACCTCGGGGCTTGATCTCACCACCCTGAGATCAAGACCTGAGCCAAAACCAAGAGTCAGGGATTTAACCAACTATGCTACCCACACGCCCCCAGAGCTCACTGTTTTTGAACACCACCTGCTTTAGGAATGTGTATTCTAGTCATTCCAAGTCAGCCAGGCAGGGTGCATGAACTCGGCAGTTTTACATTCAAATCTATTCCTCACGTGTCCCCTGCCCTCCCTGTGCCCTGTTGCACAAGAGCACCCATACTGCGTGTGCTTCCTCAACTCCTGAGGCACCGGCCCTGGCTGAGTTCTGTGAGCAGGGGCACCAGGCAGGAGAGCAGGGGAGGAGCAGGTGGCTTTGCAGTGGCCCGAGCTCTGCTGATGAAGCCCACGACGATCCCAGTTAGGCCTATAGCTTCCCCACCCTTCCATGCATCCATCTGTTCCTCCCTCTGTCAGCTTGCATGCCCTGTCTGGCCTCCTTGACCCCTGCTCTGCTTCTCGGTCCTTTGATCAACAGCTTAGCAAATCCACCAGCACTGATTTGATCTCAGATACTTTGCATGGTTTCTGTTCTCCTGATTGGACCCTGACTGATGTGGGGGTGGTGGTGGTGGGGTGAATTAGGGCTTCATTCTACACTTGAAGAAACAAAGGCAGAGATCACATATTTAAGGTGTAAGAAAGGTCAGACCTAGGGCTTCTGGCCCCAATGCCAGAGATATCCTGCAGCCCAGACCAGCTCAAGTCCAGTTGGACTGAAAGTTGGACAGGAACCATGCAATGTCACATGTCCTGTAATATTAGAATTCCAATGTATTGGTTTAGACACTTAGAATGATCTTTTTAAAAGTCAAAGTGAGAGAAATGTAGAAAGTACCTTGCTTTAGTTACGTATTTGATACATATCCCTCATTATCAGCAAAAGTGGGCTTTGAAATCATATTTTTGAAAAGGTCATGGGACGATGAAATGCATATAGGCTGTGAGATATAATCACTTCTTGAAGTAGCTTTTGAGCATTTCATCTCATGCCATCCTCCATTCTGGGAACAAGGCCGTGGTCACCACCCCCACCCCCTACCCTGGCAGCGTCCCGTCCCGGGCTGGGCTGTCCCACATCTGGTGGCCCAGTGTTCTTAAAAATGATCATTTCCTCACTAACTAGGACTTTCAGCAATACCACCATGATGCAAGAACCATGATGCTCCTTTTACTTTTTTTTTTTTTTTAATTCTTTTTGCTCACTGTTTGGTTAAGATACTGGAGACCAGGGCAGCTGGCTGTTTTAGTTGGAGAGGCATGCAAATCCTGATCTTGGGGTCATAAATTTGAGTCCCATGTGGGACACAGCAATTACTTAAACAGAGGACTTAAAAAAAGAAAAAGAAAAGGAAAAGATACTAGAAATAATTTAATGCCCCAAAAGTATTAATAATTTTCTTTCCCTCTCTATACAAAAAAAAAAGAGCTTTACTAAATTAAAGTTTCAGAGCAAGAGATCAAGACAAGATCCAGAAGAAAAGAGAGGGTTTCCTTCTGGCACGGGTGTGTGTGTGTGTGTCTACAGTGCATGTATGTGTGTATTTTAAATGCAGTCTGTAAAGGTAGCAAAAAGACCAGTGTCTTATTAAATTCTGCTGATAAGAAAGTTGATTTTTGCTCTGTCTTTGTAATATTTGCAGGCTTGTGAATTGGCAATGAAACAGTTTCTGTGTGGATGGATAGATTACAGAGGCATTCAACGTGTCCCCAAATTCAAGTCTTAGAAATTCATTCCATGTTGTCTTAGAAACCTTTTATTTTATAAGACAGTATTTCAAATTTTCATTTTTGGCAACCAAGAAGGTTTGAAGCTGGGGTAATGCTACATTTTGATCACTTAGGGGGAAAGATTGAAATTAGATAAACTATTAATAAATCTTAGCATGAAAAGATTTGAGATTTTATTTATCCATGGGAGACACACACACAGAGGCAGAGATACAGGCAGAGGGAAAAGTAGGCTCCCTGGTGGGGAGCCTTATGTAGGGGCTCACTCCTGGGACTGGATCCTGGGGGCCTGAGCCAAAGGCAGATGCTCCACCACTGAGCCACCCACATGTCCCACATGAAATGATTTGAATGTAAAAGAGAAAACAGTAGTTCAGTGCAGCAGCCGGACATTTAGGGCAGAAAGGGGGAAGAAGGTGGGGGTCTTAAAAATTGATTTGTGTTGTTTTACATTATGATTTTGAAAGAGGCTCAGGACTAGTTAGGGATTTCTCTACTGGCTAAACTGGGACCCAGTCCATAACCTCTCTAGAAAAAGTTTTCACCCAACCCAGAGACACACAGCAGGACCATGTGAATACTCAAGTCTTTAGGGAGGAGTGTCAACAGAGAAGAATACATAGAGTAACATCTTGAATCATTCTCTGGGGTCCAGGAAAGGAAGGGAGCAGGCCCTGCTTCCACCCTCCGGGCCCCGGGAGAGTGTTTGGAGGGGACAGGAGGACAGCTGGAGGCTCTCTCATTCAGGCAGCCTGTGGTAGGGCCACTGTAGCACCCGCCGTCAGGCAGTCCTGCCTTGCTCCGTGTGGTCTCCAGAGTCCTTGGTCTGAATTCACCTCTTCAGGGGGATCTGACTCACATCAACCCCGGAAGGAAGGAAGTCCATGGAGTTCCCAGGGCTGTCTGATGTTAGTGAAGGCAGTGCTGGGATGTGTCCTAGTGGTCCTGTGGGACAACCCCAGTATTTTATAGCTGCTTTGTTCTAGGGCCTCTTATTCTAACTCCTGGTTCAGTGTCCTTCCATGGCATTTTTATGGTGGTATAGGGATGTGGCCAGAGGTCCACTTGAGGGGCATCTGCATGGGCTCTGATTGGGTGATGGAGCAAGCTTAGGCATTGGCATCTGGTTCTGTGCTAACCTGGACTGGCACCAGATGTCTGCTCTTGGAGCCATACTGCCAGAGTGGGGACGCTGGCTGTGTCCCTCACTCACCCTGGGTGAACTTAGGCAATTTGTACAAACTCTTCATGTCTTAGTTTCCTCTTTCATGTAATAAAATAATGGCACCTACATTTTAAGGTAATTGTGAAAATTCAGTGAGTTTATGAAAAGGGTTTGGAGCATTTCATGGTATTTAGTAAGCGTTCAACGAATGCTAGCTAGTCTCAGAGATTTGATAGTAAGGTAATGTTTGTCTAGGCACATGTTCTGTGCTAGAATTTTGATGAACTTATGCTGGTAAAGCCTAAATAATGAGCCACGGTTTCTGGAATACTCCCTGAAGCCATCCATGCTGTATCCACAATTGTACATGCCTTATGTTGTTGTTGAACAGCTTCATTGAGATACAGTTCACATACCGATACATGCTCTATTCTGAGAGTGGAAAATATTCTAAATCTGGAATTCTGGCCAAGACTGAAATAATATGACTATTATTGGACATGCAAATCTAAAAATAAGATTTCTTTTATATATTATTTCTCACAGTTAGAACCATGTCTGGTTACCTTGATACAGAATTATATACTCAAAAAGGAATATGAATTATGAAGCAGGCATTAGCTCGAATTAAACGTTTTTTAAAATTTTTATTTATTCATTCATGAGAGACACAGAGAGAGAGAGAGAGAGGGAGAGAGCAAAGATACAGGCAGAGGGAGAAGCAGGCTCCATGCAGGGAGCCCGACGTGGGACTCGATCCCAGGTCTCCAGGATCAAGCCCTGGGCTGAAGGCATCGCTAAACCGCTGAGCCACCTGCGCTGCCCCACGAATTAAACATTTTGTAATAATTCTGTTAATGTGACTTAAGTCTCTCTGCGGATCTTGAATTCTGAGTATATGCAGCATAAGGCAATTATATCACCTTACTGATGAATGTTTACAAGGAACTAAATAAAATTATTGGGAAGCACCCAGCATTGTTTTCATCGAATGCTTATTCTCATAAGCTGCTTTGGGGTCTAGCACTGACTTGAGCAGGCGTGAGCAGGAGCAATTCTAGTATCCCTGTTGACCAAATGGAACAGGCGGGCCTCGTCTTTCCCAGGCTTTTTCACTTCTACTGTTGGAATGACATGGTATTCTCTTTTGGTTATGTGTCACGGACTCATAAATAATATTTCCATATCACACAAATCATGGGGATTTTCTGGTAGAATGCCATTTCTCATTCTTCCATACTGGTTTGTTTTTGGTTGACAACACTCAAGATCTTCAAACATTTGCTCTTTGGAAAAGAAAAACTAAGTGACTCACCACTGGACATCTGCTGGTATCGCCCTGGTGTAAATGTCTGCACGAAACACGGCTGTCCACTGCATTCTACTCCCACCACCCCCATCATTGCTGCCATATATGCAGTAGAATTTTCCAGAAGAGATTCCTGAGTGCTCAGAGTCAATGAAAGACACAATTCCTACTAATTTCATGTCTGAGAGAAAGTGAGTTAGTCACTCCCAGGTCATGTAAGTATGTCAGCTTTTCATCTCTGAGAAGTTAAAAAATGCTCCTAAAATCTGACAGCCATGACCAAGTTCTTCTTATTAAGTTTTGACTAAAAAATTAACATATTTCAGTAAGGCCAAAGTCTACCTCATTGTACCTCATATGGAGTTTCTTATACATGAATAACATTATTCACATTAAAAAACTTGACAATATTTAAAACCTTACTTAAAACTGTCATTTCTTTAACTTCATTTCCAAAAGGCTTAATTTTTCTTGTCCTACTATTTTCACAGGAACTCTCGAATTATGTAAAATAACTGAGGCATGGTATTTTTGATTAACTATTAGCTGATTTAATTAGAACTGAGACTGTCCCAAACCGTCAAACACATTTCAAACGTTGTTTGAATTTATAGCAACTCATTATTATAAACTTAATATTGTAGAAAACGGACAGTAAACAATATTTCCCACAATTGGATTTCTGAAATGCAAATAAATCAGAGCAATGCATGTTTAACATCAGAAAGTGAATAGAACATAATGAATCTTGGACATTTTAGAGAGTGCTGGGTGCTATCCCGTATGTTTCTCTTATTACCGTGGGGATGGTAGGTACTAATTATCTCAATTATTCTGATGATAAGACTGAGCTTCTAGGGGGCTCAGTAATTCACTGGGTGACAGTTGAAGAAGGCTCCCTAGGAAGGAACAAGTCTTTCTGATCCCTGGGTCCTCAGCACTTGTTACAACACCTGAAGCCACGCTGTCAGAAGCTGTTGAGGGAAAGGTGTTTCTGCATAGCTGGTCTCAAGGGGCAGTGTTCTTGATTAAATTGCAAGAAAGACTGAGTTATGTATGTTCTGACCCCAGGGTGTTGTCTTTAAAAAGAAAACACAAAACAAAAGCCCAAAAACAAACCTCTCAAATCAGCTTATCTGTCATTTGGATACTAAATAAACACCGAGTTTCTCATATTGTTGGTACCGAAGTGAAATTGGGAGAACATGACCCTATTTTGGTTATAATGTGATAGGCAAGACTCAAAGCCAGAGTTTGGTGTTGGCAGAGTTGGTGTTAAATTCCTTGACAGTCGTATCCTTATCCAGGGTCTACAGTCTTAGTACTTGAGGCCTGTGGCTTCACTAACTGCCTCCAGGAAGCTGGTTGCGCCTTGGAGAAGTGACTCCTGATACCTACCGTGGGTGTGATGGAGGTCTGTGTGCTCCGTGAGAACCGCCCCCCTCCTCCTTGCCCCCCACCTGCTAACTTGCCCCTTATCTAGCAGATGACTCCCCTTGCCCCTGTCAATCCCGACTCCATCTTCATGGCCCTGGTGAATCAATGGATTCCTAAGACTGTGGTGAGTGGTCTGGGGGTGGTTATCTCCAAGGACTTTGCATAGCAGAGCTGAGGGGAGCCCTCCCCTGAGCTCCAAGGCCGTGTGGGCTGAGGGCCCAGAGTGTTGCAGCTGTTCTTGAGAAAGGAAGGGAGCCAGCTGCATTGAGAGAGAACAGAGCCAACTCACAGATAGAAGATTCCTGGAAGTGTCAAGGCCTGTCTCCACATCTCCTTGAGGCCCACCTCCATCTATGGCCTTCCTAACATTTAGATTCCAGGGGCCGTTATTATTTTCTTTAATGTCTAAACTTGCTTGCACTGATTTCTGATGCTGGATGCTCAATAAAAGACCTGACCCACACAAGATGAATTTCTCAGTCACAATGTCAGCTTATTCCTAGATAGCATCCAGATACCCGAGAAACTGAATTAGCAACTAGAAGGTGAGTGGGTGCCGGTGAGAAGGGATCTGGGTGCTGGGGGGGGGGGGGCGGGTCCCCTGGTAACTATGGTTCTCATGCCTGCGGGACATAGACGACAGAGCCTCACCTTCCGGTCCCCCTTCCTCCCTCCATGTGCCACATCACCACCCCTGCCCTGACACATTTCTTAGTGCAGCAACATCCTTCTTTGTGTAGACATCTTTTGAAAACACATTTTTTAAATTTCAACTTTATTGAGGTAAAATCGACATATAAAATTGTAAGCTATTTGAAGTGTCCGTTGAGGTGATTTGACATACACACACATTGTGAAAAGGAAAGGGGTCCCCCTCGAACTAGCCATCACCTCCCATGTTTCTCTTTAGTATTTTTGTGTTTTTTTTTTCTCTTTAGTATTTTTGGAGAGAACATTTAAGTTCTACTCTCTTAACAAATTTCAATCATACAATACAGCGTCACCAACCATGTTTTACATTAGATCCTCAGGCCTTCTTCATCTTATAGTGGAAAGTTATGTCTCCTCATTTCTCCTGGCCACCACTTTCCTGCCCTCTGTTCTCTTAAGTCTAACTCTTTTGTAGAGTCCACAGGTAAGTGACACCATGCAGTATTTGTCTTTCTCCATCTGACTTATCCCACTCAGCATAATACTCTCAATGTCCATCGATGTTATTGCCAACACAATATGTGAAAGATGCTCCACATCACTCCTCATCAGGAAAATGCAAATCAAAACCATGA
Source organism: Vulpes vulpes (assembly GCF_048418805.1). NCBI lineage: Eukaryota > Metazoa > Chordata > Mammalia > Carnivora > Canidae > Vulpes > Vulpes vulpes. Next base: position 54,037,369 of record NC_132784.1, on the reverse strand, counting down.
TGAGATAGTACCTCACACCTGTCAGAATGGCTAAAATCCAAAACACAAGAAATAACAAATGTTGGCAAGGATATGGAGAAAAGAGAAGCCTTGTGCACCATTGTGGGAATGGAAATTGGTGTAGCCACTGTGGGAAACAGTAGGGAATTTACTCAAAAAATTAAAAATAGAAATATGATATGATCCAGCAACCAACTTCTGGTGTATACCCAAAGGAAGTGAAATCAGGATATGGAAGGATCATCTGCACTCCCATGTTCACTGCAGCATTATCCACAATAACCAAGACATGGAAACAGCCTAATGTCCGTCAACAGACGAGTAGATGAGGAAAATGTGATATATATATACTGGAATATTATTTAGCCATGAGAAAGAAGGAAATCCTGCCATTGGCAAAAACACTTATTTTTATACTCATCAACTGTTCAATTACATTTTAAGATGCACTGTTTTCTGAAGATCCATAAGAAGTTTAAACTTCTCTTTCTCCAATAGTTCACTTTTTTTTTTCCTTTGGCCAAACAAAATTTTTATTAATAGTACTACACAAGGAATATGTAAACTCTTCTGGGAAAAATTAAAACATTGCATTTGAGTCAAGTTCTATTTTTCTATACTCTAGCCCATCTTCTTTTCCCTTTTGAGAGTTAATCAAATAGTTCACTTTTAGAAATATTCTCAGAATGTACTTGATCTTTTTTCCTGGTATGTAGATTCATGCTAACATTCTTATCAGACTGATATTTGATTAAACCATTTCAAAGCTTAGAGGGATCTGGGGCATGTGGCTGGCTCAGTTGGAAGAGCATACAACTCTTGATCTCAGGGTTGTGAGTTCACGTCCCATGATCCGTATAGAGCCTATACATTTGTATATATATACACACACACATATACACACACACACACATATATGTATATATATATGTATCTATTTCTCAAAGCTTTGAGGGACATAAACTCCAACTTATTTGGGTATATTCTTTATTTTTTAATGAAAACTCAATATAAGAACTCTTTCCCCTCAGCAATGCATGGAATCCATAAAGCGAAGGCGCCCTATTTGGGAACATGTCTGTTGCCAGAATTTCATTGACTGAATGGTGCATTAACTCTCACGACTCTTGTTCATGAGAGAAACTCTTTTTGGGAGCCTTTCACCATTATAAATGCTTTAATGGTTCGATTATAACAAACTATAATTATTTCTTGATACATTAACTTGCTTTCACTAGTACCTTCTATATCTGGGTATGTTTGCATTTTTAAATAAGTTGGATACTTTTCTCTCAGAACTTAGGGGTCAATGCAGATGGCTCTTGAGCATCCTGTGAGCGAATGACTGAAGTGCATGCAATAATATTGATTTCAAGTAGAAGCTACACTTGAGTTCTTGAAGCAAAGCTTTCAATGGGGAACTCTCCCTGTTTTGCAAGTGCGGTGCCCCCCACATTTGCTCAGCCATGCCAGCTGTGGTGGTCAGCTCTACTCTGGGCTCTGCCTCTTGTATCCTGGAGCTCTCTACTGTCTTGGCTTTCCCCAGTGTTGATCGATTGTATTAGGTGCTTAGGCACAACACACTTGCAGCAACCCTATTTGAGAGTGATGGTGGAAATGCACAGTAGTCACTTGGTTTTGCTTTCTCAGCCTTGATTTTCCCAAGGATTCCCTCCATGGCTGCTAATGCCCCCAACCTTGGCTTTGCTACTAGGACCACAATGGTGTGGCTCTTGCTGGAACTTGCCAGAGAAGTCAAGGCCTCCTCCAGTCCCACGGCTGTGAGTGTGCACAGAGCCTGTGGGGCGCCGACCCCCAAGCTCCGCACTCTCACATCTCCCGGGCCCAGCCTGACCATATCTCCTGCTTTTGCACCATCATGATTGGAATGATGCTGCATCGGCTCCCTGGGGCTGCTGGGACACAGAATCTCAGCCTGGGCGGCTCAAACTACAGGAATCTCCTCTCCCAGGAGGCTAGAAATGTGAGAGAAAGGTGTCAGCAGGCCTGGTTCCTTCAAGGGCTAGGAGGGAGAATCTGTGCCAGGGCTCTCTCAGCCTCTGGGCTTTGCTGACAGTCTCTGCAGTTCCCTGGTCTCAGCATCAATCTCATTTCTGCCCTCATGATAACCTGGTGTTCTCCCTGAGTGTGTGTTTGTGTCCAAATGTCTCCTCTGTAAGGACAGTCATGTTGAATTACGAGCCCACCCCACTCCAGGATGACCTAGTCTTAGTACATTAAGTCTGTAACAACCCTATAAATATAGTCACATTCTGCATCCCCCCAGATGAATTTGGGGGACATACAATTCAAGACTGAACAGATTTCCTATTCCTGGGACTCCACCTGAGGCCAGAGGCTTCTCTCCACGGTGACCTGTCGACTTTGAACTGATTTCACTGGCCCTAATCTTCCCTCTCTGAGGATGAACTTCTGTGTTCCGGAGGCTTCTCCTTTCCCCTACGGCAGGTCCACATCAGAGTCCAGGGCTAGGCTCCAGCTGGACTATCAGCTGGAGTGACAGGGACAGGTCACTGCTGCTCATCTTGAAGGGTCCACAGGAAGGGAGGTGGAGGCTCCGTAAGGGCCTTCTCCCTCAGTCTGTTCAAACCTTGACTTCATTTCTGGTGGACTGGAGCTTCAGTGGATCTTTGACAAATAGAGTAAATAATTTTCAGCAGATGAGGAGCTCTCTAGGTAGAATTGGGTGGCAAATATAAACACGGTTTTGAGATGTTCTCGTGGGAACAGCACCACCTGTAATGTGGCACCACCTTGGGGTTGGTCTTCAGGTGTTCCTGGATCCCACGTCATGGAATTTAGGATGCTAGAGCTCAGGGAGGTCTTGGGGATTGTCTGGCCCGTGAGAGTCACCAGAGGGCTGGGAGGAGGCTGGTGGCACATCCCTCTGCCATCTCTGATCAGGATGCTTGGTGGGCCATTGCCTTCTGCTCATCACCAGACTTCAGGGCCAAATTGGATGGGACGGGCCAGCAGAGGTATCCAGTCCCCAGTTCAGACCTAGACGTAGAGGAGAAGCGGACTGCAGCCTGTGGAATTGGGCTGTGCTTCTAAAATCAGATTGGTCAACACCCAGCTGCGCTCACCTTTGGGTTTCAGATGACAGTGTGGCTATCAAACCCTTTTATGAACTCACTTATGTTCCCACTCCCTGGGGGCAGAGGAAGGAAGGGGATGATATCTAACACTTAATAAGCATTTACTTATATAATCTCGTTTAATCCCCACAGCCAGCTCATGAACCAGAATTTATTACTGCCTGAGTTTCTCAGGGCTGCCCTTACAAAATGTCCCAGATGGGTGTTGAAAACAGCAGAGACTCATCCTCTCATCATTCCGGAAGACACAATTCCCAAATCGAGGTGTTAGCAGGGCCTGGCTCCTCCCAAGGCTCTGGGGGGAGGATCCTTCCTTGTTGCTTCGAGCTCATGGTGTTGCTGGAGTTCCTGTGAGTTTCTTGGCTCCCTCCAACCCCTGCCTTTTCTTCTCTATGCGTCTTCTCCTCACAGGGAGGCGAGTCCTACCTAATCCAGCGTGCCTACCTTAATTTACTTATTAATTACATCTGTAAAGACTCTAAGTCCAAATAAGACCACACTCACATATCTTTGAGTGGGGACAGAACTAACCCCCGGCAATGATCATCATTTTACAAATATACAAATAAGCTCAAGTTTGAAGCAGTGAGGTCGGTTTTCAGGTTTTAGTTTGCAAGACTGTAGAACCAGGACCCAAAGCCCACTCCGTCCTGGTTAGAGCCGCCCACCTGCACCACCGTGGTCTGCCTCTGTTCATGCAGCACACACCTATGCGTTCCTCCACGGCCAGCTCGGAACAGCATCCACCGCGGTCTGTTGCAAGGGGAGGTGCCAACACACCCTCCGTGGGAAGGCCAAGCCCAGGGGGCATCTTGTGAATACAGGATGGTGAGGGCAGCTTGCCCTGTGGTGCCCAGCCCAAGATGGGCAAAGCCCGTTCACAGAGGGGCGACGGAGCCTCAGGACCGGGCACGCTCGTAGAGCAGAGAGTAAACAGGGCCCAGGGCCTGGGCATCTATCGCTCACCTGGGCTTGCCACTTAACACTCAGGCTGATTTTAAATTCTTGGAACGGAAAGAGAAATTCTGCTTTGTGGGTGAGGGATAGAAGAACAAAAGGAGACTCATATCCAAGAGCCTTTTACTTCGTGTGTGTGCTGTTCAGCAAAGCAAGGGGGGAACATGAAGACATGCAATGGTTTAGACTCATTTAGTAAATGTCTCAGCAAATGCCTGAGCAGCTGTTCTGACCTGCATGGCACCTGTGGCCTCTAGAATAGGTTCCATCCTAAGGTGACAGGAAGTGGAGACGTTCTGATGAGCTTCCCATTCCCCTTCTCTGTTTCTTGCATCAGACATTTGGGTAATGCACACACCCCAAATTTCAATTGTTGTTTTCCCATAGATTTTTTTTAAGTAATATTTTTTATTTCTTCCCCATGGATGTTGGCTAAATTGAGTACTCTGTAACACCAGGCACTTAAGGAGAAAATAAGGAGATCTGTGCATTTGAATTCTATGGACAAAGATAGAAGTGGCACTTTCTGCCCCTGCCCTACCACCCCACACCCCAGGGAAGACCACGCAAGCATCATGCTTCCCTTGGGGAGAATGTGGCTGGTGGCCCACGCACAGCAAGCCTGGCCGCTGGACCAAGTGCGGAAGGTGGCAGTGGGCAGGGCTCCACCCCACCAGCTGAGTGTCCACTGCGTCTATAGAGCCCCCTCCTTGCTCCTGTCCTACAGACCTGCTTCTCTCGTATCTTCTCACAACATCAGGGGCTTGTGCCCTTAGCCCAAGTACCAGTGGCAGAAAACGTGATGGTGGTGAAATAAGATTATTATACCGAAACATGTTTTTCTTACCTGGCTATGCTGACTGTTGCAAAGTCATTTATTAATTGCATGTTTGATTTGACTTCTCTTCCCAGGGCGCAGATAATAATCACAGTGGTAAACATTTGTTGAGCCGTCCCCATGGACCAGGCACCGGCCGAGTGCTGTAGGTCTTGCTACCTCATCTTTATCCTTCCCATAAGATCTTGAGGAAGGGACTGTAAATATCCCTGTTTATAGACAGGCACCAGGGCTAGCCAGAGATTAAGGAACATCTTCCAAGTGTCACAGTTAAGGACTCTGGGCTTCGTGCTTTCAGATGCCATGAGGCTGCTTATACAGAGAGCTTTTTGGAGTACAAGGCGGCATCTCTTTCCTTCTCGTCATCCAAGCTAACATAATCACAACTGAATCTTTGGAAAGTTTCTATGACTCTCTGCATTGTCTGTTGGCCTCCAGACTAGCGTGTCAGTCTGGCTGGTCATCCTCAGCCTTCCTCCTCTTCTTGTGTCTCTGGATCTCCTTTCCAGACAATAAGGACCTGCAGTCACAGACTCTGGAAGGGATGATCCGCCCTCCTCCCTTGTCCCTTATGGTAGAGAGGCCCATCATCAACAGGTCATTAGCTCTGACATCGGTGGCCTGCGTAACTGTGTCTGGTGTGGGGAGTGTGCAGAACAGACACGTAGAAGGTGGGAGCTCAGGGCCCTTTTACCACTTCTGGACGCTCTTTGCCTCATGACAGACCGAAAATCTCCACACTTGACCCTGTAAGGCTGCTCCAACTGTACTCTGTGCTTTCTAACATTTGAAATATTTGGGGGATGTGAGCCTCTTCTTGGGACTTGACTACACCAAAATAGATGAAATTCAAAATCAGAGAGGAAAAGTACTGCAGGAACGAGGATCCCATCTTCACAGAAGAATAAGGAGGCTGTCTCTAACCGTGGGGTGCAAGCTCCAACCATCTCCGTCTTTGCCTCCCGGGCGGTGCACTAACTTTTCTTCTCTGGCAGCCCTTTGCATCTCCTTTATTATGATGCCCGTTGGATATTAGCAAAGTCTCAGCCTTCGTGAACTTGTTCAGACCCGGCAAGCTACCCTGAGCTTTCTGCAGCAAAATTTCCCTGTGTTGACGGAACAGGGTAGAGGTGTCAACACAATTTCAAAAATGTTTCTAAACACGGAGGTGACAGTGTTTCCAGGGCCCAAAAAATGATTCTTAGCTGGTGTGCAGCTCACTGGTCATGCTTGTGTGCTCATCAGCTCCAGCCCCGCTCTCCCGGGCTGCAGGGCCTAATCGCGGTCACACTGGGCCGGTGGTAGTCACATGCCATGTGTGCTGGACATGCATTATCTTCAGGCCTTTTACTGGGTCATATCGGCTTCCACCTTAACCCTCCTGGTCCTCTGAAGACACAGCCTATTGGTTTTACTACCCGAATGCATCTTCTCTCGATGGCAGATCCCCAGCCCGTGGCCCCCACTCAGCCCTGCTGCCTCAGCAAGCAGCCTGCCCCGGACCCCCCGAAGAACAGCAGTCCCTTCCCCTTGGCTCCAGGCGCTGCGCTGACCATGGAGGGTCAGAGGGACACTCTGTGAACACAAGAGGCCTGCCTTTAAGGGACTTACAGGGTCAACTTATCCTTTCCACTGTGGCCACAGAACTCTCCCTATGACAATGCAACTGGGCCTTGCTGGCCCCCTTCCTGTCCCCTGCCCCCCATCAGTCTGGGGGCTCCAGCTCCCCATCTGCCGGTCCCCTGCAGTGGCGGGCAGGGTCTCAGAGGCAGTCTGGGGTATCAGGTGGGAGCCCTTCCTTGCCAGCGGCCTCCCCTCCTGACGGGCTCTGTGGGCAGCAAGCCACCTACACCTGCTCGGGTGCCACCGTCTGCCAGGCCGTGTGACCCCACTGTGGCCAGGGCAGCTCTCTCCACTGCACCCCCAGGGCCACAGCCTGTCCTCCGAGGCCCTGGGCCGTGCAGCTGGGCTGGGTTCCGAGGGGCTGGGAAACCACTGTGTCTGTGTTACTGCCATCATCTGAGCAACCATGCCACCCCAGGCTCGGCTCCCAGAGACCCTGGGTTTTGGGCCTCACAAGTGGGTCTGGAGGGGGCTCACCCAACAGGTGTACCCTTCAGGTCCGCCTTCCCTCTGGGGGCCCTCATCCTATCTCATCCTCATTATCCTCTTCTGCTTACACTTCCACGGGTACCTCTTACCCTGACCACGGGCCCTTCCGGCCTAAGTGCTGAGCCCCGCGCTCCCCGAGGAGCATCTGCTTGGTCCCTCACTCTCATGGGTGATAGTGACCATCAGTTGGTGTCAGACATTTGTTTTCAGGTGGATGCCTACATCCAGTTGACTTGTGCCACTCGTTTACAATCCTGGGAGCTCCTGGGGACAGAGGGGCTGGCCCAAGGCCTTGGAGCTCAGATGTCCGGGGCGGGCCGCTTGCTCTTTGATCTGAGCTGGCCCAGGGCCCAGGGCCTAGGTAAATGGGATAAAAGGGAGTGTTCTGACCTTTGAATCGGCAGGAACTTTCCAGGCAGGCTCTGGTCTTGTTTGGTAATTCTTTCAGCTATCTGTTGTGCAAAACAGAAGACTTACCCTGTGGCACTAAGTAGGAAGAGCCCCACTGGCCACCCAGGCTTGCAGGGGCTCCTCAAAGGCAAGGAGTATTCCCAGACCCAGATACACAGCGGGGCTTTTGGGGAAGATAGATTTTTCTTTTACCCTTTTTAAAATAAAAAAATATCTTTTAAAGGGGCGCCTGGGTGGCTCAGTTGGTTTAAGCATCTGCCTTGGCTCAGGTCATGGGCCCGGGGTCCTGGTGATATAGTTTTGGAATGTAGGTGGGATTCGGTGGGGTGATGACCAAAAAAGAATTCTTGAGACATCTCTGGTGCAAAAGGGTGGTTTTATGAAAGCCCTTGGACAGGACCTGTGAGCTTGTGAGGGGAGGCTGATTCTACACTGGGGAGCTGGGGGAGGCAAGGAAGAGGGAGGTCTCCAAAGGATTTTCATATCTAAAGAAGACGCCCAGGATACCCGAGGCCTTGCCATTATCAAGTTAAGGTTGTTTTTCCCTCTAGCCAGGCATTCGCAGAAGACAGTTGGGAGCTTCCTGAGGAACAGGACACCCTGCCCACCTCAAGTCTCTGTCAGTGGGCTGCAGGTTATGAGGACATTTCATTGTATCTACATTTCCTTCCGGAAGCTAGGTTATTGATAAAAATGCTTTGTTCTCAGAAACTCCTAAGACATTTGTAAACTGAGGGAGACTCGTGTCTTGCAGATTGTGATCTCCATAAGTTAACTATTTGTTTTTCCTTTCCTTAGCTTTGGGGCAGCAAGGGGTACCTGGGGAATGTCCCACATGTCCCCCGGGGAGGGGGGGCTGGGGGGCTGCGGGGTGTTAGCCTCTGCTTTGTCCTCAGCTAGCCTGCTCCCTCATTGCTGGGATGGAGCCTCCCCCCATGCCCTGCTCAGCGGGGAGCCTGTTGCTCCCTCTCCCTCTGCCCCTCCCCCAGCTCATGCTCTCTCTCTTTCTCTTTCTCAAAGAAATAAAATCTTTAAAAAAATCTTTTAAAGGGATTTTAAAAGTTAAGGTCCTTATAGGGGAAAAACATCACAGTGGCATTTGGTAGGAAACTTTAGGTATCTTGGGTAGTCAGGTTTGGGGCATTTGCCCTGTGTTTTTGTTTTTTCGATGAATCCAATGGTGAACAAAAATCTTCTCTTTAGGAGAGGATGGGAGTGACTTGGGACTTCCTAAAGCTCAAGCAATCAACGCTTGAAGGGTAGACACTTTCCTACACACGCCACTTGCTCTTTCCTACACACTCACTTTCCTACACACCCCGCATGCTCCGTGGCTTCAGCTGACCCCTCAGCCCGAAATGCTGAGCAGTCTTGCCAGCGCCTGTCCTCACGCCTGTTCCCTGTTCCCACGCTTACCACCCTGTTCGCCATGAACTATTCATGCTTCTAATTTGTCCATTCTTAAAGACAAGGATTGAGTCTTTCTCGATGTGTTGGCCTCACCATCTGGCACAGACTCTTCTGGAGCAGAATGCTCCAGTTAGAAACAGTTAGATATTGTTCCATTCATGTAAATAGCTTTTTACTTTAAATTTCACTGGAATTACTAAGTGATCTTAAAATTTAAATAAACCCTATACAAATGAATGCTAAAGAAATGAATATCCTAGGAGGCCTGGGTGGCCTAGTGGTTGAACATCTGCCTTTGGCTCAGGGCGTGATCCCAGGGTCCCGGGATGGAGTCCCACTTCTGGCTCCCTGCAGGGAGCTTGCTTCTCCCTCTGCCTGTGTCTCTGACTCTCTGTGTGTCTCTCATGAATAAATAAATAAATTATTTTTAAAAACGAGTATCTTTAAAAGCCTATCCTAAAGAAACTGTCTTAAAAGGTCTTGGTAAATAATTACCAACTTATCCAACTTCTGGAGTCTGAAATTCGTTATAGTGGATGTCCATGGCCCCCTAGTGGCCCCAAAGAGTTAAAGCATGAATTTTAAAGCTCCGGAAACACTGAACTTTTCCGGAGATGACCACCCACCCGCTCAGCAGAGGGTTAGAAACCTACTATGTGGGGCCGAGCGAAACCACTTGGGGACCCGGACAGAACAAAGGCAGAAGACAAGGGCTTCGCGCAGCAGTGGTGTAAGCAACTCAGACAGTCACTTGGCCTGTTGTACAGTATCCTTAATACTATTCCTCTGTTTACAAAACAAAGAAAGGAAGCCCCCGAAGCCTGAGTGCTGGGGAGACAAAACTAAAACCAAGAGCTCCCCCTTCTGACCCAATGAGGTTCTGAACACGTTTGGTGACAGTTCCCGAAAAGTCAGACACTTAGGAACAGAGTGAGTCCTGTCTTCATCTTCATTGCTCATCTCTCCTTGGGATCAATGGAAAAGACAAGGATAAGAGTCGTTGCCCTGCATGTTTCAGAATATTATGAGCTGTTTTGGTTCCCTTTCCTCACCTTCTTTCAGATGGAATCGTTTTATTATTTTAGGCAGCTTATTCATCTGGATCTGGGAAAGGTGTTTGTATATGTAGGTTCCCATAAATGGCAGCTAGCACTGTCCTCTTTTCTCTCTGGGCCATGGGGGGAGAGTGATACTATTTCCCTGAAATAGTTTTAGAAATCAAAATTAATTGAAAATATCCATAATAATCAAAATATCACCATTTTCAGGGAAGGCAGTGTCATAAGACTGATTTTTCTTTTTGCTCTGCTTTCCAATTGGCTCAACGTGGCACCTGTTTTCTCTTCACCCCAAATGAGTTTTGTTGGGGATGCATTATCTTGGAGCAGCTAAGGGCCCAGCCGAGGTAGCTGAAACACCTGAGTTTCAAACCAGTTGCTCCTACTTACTAGCCACCTGACACTGGACACAGCTCATCACGTGAGTCCTTGAAAATAGACTCCTTACCCGCTGGGTCAGATGGAGCATTTGGAAGGAGTCCAGATTCAAAGGGGGAAAGGGTTCTGACCCACCCTCTCTTGCTGGCTTTGAGGATGGAGGCTGGGATCCAAGGAATGGGAGGGACTCCAGGAAGCTGGGAGTGGCCCCCGAGTGATAATGAGCAAGGGAACAGTGACCTTGGTCCTGTAACCTCAAGGATCTGAATTTGCCTATATCCCAAATGATCAGGGCCTCAGCAATCAGACAACAACAACAACAACAAAATGAAAGGCATCCAAATCGGCAAGGGAGAAGTCAAATTTTCAGTATTCACAGAAGACATGATACTCTGTAGAAAAGCCAAAAGACTCCCCCTCTACAAAAACGGCTACAGCTGATGCATGGACACAGTAAAGCCACTGATACAAAATCAATGTATAGAAATCTGTTGCATTTCTATACACCAAAAATGAAGCAGCAGGAAGAGAAATCAAGGAATCCATCCCATTTACAATGGCACTGAAAACCGTAAAATTCCTTGGAATAGACCTCACCAAAGAGGTAAAAAGATCTATACTCTGAAAACTATGGAACACTGATGAAAGAAATTACAGATGACACAAGGAAATGGAAAAACATTCCATGCTCATGGTGGGCAGAACAAATATTGTCAAAATATCTAGCATTGCTGACACCTTGATTTTAACCAGATGAGACTCATGTTGGGCTAATGATGAATACAGAACCGTAAGATAAAAGATTTGGGTTCTTTTAAACCATTATGCTTGTGGTAATTTGTTAGGATCACCAGGTGTAGAATTACCAGGTGTAGAAAACACAGTTTCCTAATGCTGGAAGCAAGGGTGCTGCTCAGAAACCATCGCCCATGGCTTGCCAACACCCACAGGTGCTGGTAGGTAATACTGGGAAGTGGCACTAAGTGGGAGTGAGGGGATATGGGTGGGCACCAATATTGTCTGCCAGTGTTCTTGTGAAAATGGGAACACACACACATGTGCACACACAAGGTAGGGAGGGACATGACAGCAGCAATCAGACATAGTCTTCATTTTTGGAGACCAACTAGGTTTGATTCCAGGATCCACTAGGGAATAACATAAACTGGACTTACTGTCCAAACTGTAGGATGTGTGTTGAGGGCTGTTTCAGTAGCAGATGGGAAATGGGTTGTCTCACGGACATCGTCTTACACTTTCGTTTGGACCGAATTTCAAATTGTCACTGATAAAGGACATGTGTAGTGATGCTGCCTAATTTCATAATGGTTTCTCTCTTTCTGTCTTTAGTTGGGGAGTTGGATCTATTGCAAAGAGTTAAATGAAACTGATGAAAAATGCAAGAGCAAAAAGTTCTAACAAACGTGAGACAGGTGGCGCCAGACTGTCTGCTTGGAAAGAAAACTTGAAGTAGCGCCACAACGCAAGCAGCTGCTTCCTGAATCCAGAAAGAAGCTTCAAGTAATCAAGTATGCTTATTAATCAAGTAATCATGCTCCTTATTTACAGCACCTCTTTCCCCTTCTCTTTTTGATCTTTTTTCTCTTTTCATTCTGTCATTTCCCTGGATAGTCTCAACCACTCCCATGACTTTAATATTTATTTGCCTTTTTCAAATCTTCATCCAATCTTTATATTATTTTTAATTCAATATTCCATAGTTATCTTAAAATGTTGTACATCCCAAATAGACTTAATTATCTCCCACCCCCAAATCCTGCTAGACTTAGCTCTCATCCTCTCTCACACGATCTCAGTCTCTCTTTTCTCCTGTGATGGAGGACTTGAGTCAGTTCATAAAAATCTGTGGCAATATCAAAGAGCAAAATGAACACTCGAATGTGGTCTGGCCAGAGGAGAAATATGAAAAGCCAGCACATAAGATGAGCCCAGAAACAGATGTTAAGTGGTCCTTTAAAATGGTAAGTGGGTCTCAGATTTAACTGTAAGCTTCCTAGTGCCCAAAGGGAATCTGGACCCACATTCAGGTAGGTGACTATTAGGTGCACCAGAATGCAACTAACTCAATTTCCAACACAGTTTCCTGTTGCAACCTGGGTGAAGTTTTCCCTGACCAAAGGGAGCCTTTTATACTGTGGCCCCTGCTGTCCTTGACCCTCATTCATTGAAACATTCAATTTCTTAGACCCTTTTTCAATCAGAGTGATGGTCTGACACTGGATGATGTTTTACAGGTAGATGGAGCTTTTTGAGATACAGGCAGAAGGGCCTGTCGAAGGCTTCTCTTTCCAAATAACAAGACGATGTTTTTAAGGAGAAGGCACCCCTGCATCCCCTCTGCTTGGGGCCATGTTGTGCCTCACGGTTACAACGACAGAGCAGGAAGATAGAAGGATCCTAGATCAGCAAGGCAACTAGAAATTTTGTGATTGTCCCTGATTGTTGACTTTAAACCTCTTTATTATGTGTGAGAATCACCTTGTTTAAGCCACATTTTCCCCCCAGGTTTTTCTTTTTTTTTTTTTTTAAGATTTATTTATGAGAGATACAGAGAGAGAAGCAGAGACACAGGCACAGGGAGAAGCAGGCTCCATGCTGGGAGCCCAACATGGGACTTGATCCTGGGTCTCCAGGATCAGGCTCTGGGCTTAAGGCAGTGCTAAGCCACTGGGGCTGCCCCAGGTTTTCCTTAAAATCAGGTTAGAAGAGAAGCAGAGACACAGGCACAGGGAGAAGCAGGCTCCATGCTGGGAGCCCAACATGGGACTTGATCCTGGGTCTCCAGGATCAGGCTCTGGGCTTAAGGCAGTGCTGAGCCACCGGGGCTGCCCCAGGTTTTCCTTAAAATCAGGTTAATTAACGTATAGTGTAGTATTGGTTTCGGGAGTAGAGTTTAGTGATTCATCACTTACATATGACACCCAGTGCTCATCACAACAAGTGCCCTCCTTAATGCCCATCACCCATCAAGCCTATCCCCCTGCCTACTTCCCCTCCCGCTACCCTCGATTTTTTTCTCTCTAGTTAAGAGTCTCTTATGGTTTGCCTCTCTCTGTTTTTACTTTATTTTATATTTCCTTCCTTTCCTGTACTTTCATCTGTTCTGTTTCTTAAATTCCACATATGAGTGAAATCATACAGTATTTTCTTTCTCTCACTTTTCCCCTTAGTGTAATACACTTTAGCTCCATCCTCGTTGTTGGAAATGGCAAGATTTCATTGTTTTTGATGGCTGAGTAATATTCCATTGTATATATAGACCACATCTTCTTTAGCCATTTATCAGTGAATGGACACTTGGGCTCTTTCCATGGTTTTAAGCCACATTTTTAAGGGTTTCTGGTCCTTGCAGCTGAGCATAACCCTAAATGATAAAATACCCCATGATAAATACTGTATTCGTTCCCCAGGGCTACCATTACAAATGACCATAAACTTGGTGGCTGAAAACAACAGATGTTTATTCTCTCAAGGTTCTGGAGGCAAGAAGTCTGAGGGGGAGGCATTGGCAGGCCATGCTTCTTTTCTTCCTCTGAAGGTTCTAGGGGCAAATCCTGCCTTGCCTCATCCCACTCCCAGTCATTCCAGGCTTCCCTTGGTGTTCCTTGGCTTGCATCCCTTTCACTCCCATCCCTGTTTCCATGTTCATGTGGCCATTTCTCTGTGTGTCATGAATCCTCTCCCTTTCTTACAAGGACACCAGTCATTTGATTTAGGGCCTACCTAATCCACTATGACCTCATCTTAATTAACTATATCTGCAAAAACCTTATTTCTGAATAAGATCACTGGCTGAGGTTCTGGCTGGACATGAATATTTGGAAGACACCAACCCACTGCAAATACCACATCAAACTTTGTGTGGATCCCAGACTTTTTGACTGCTGCCCATATAGGCAGGATAAAAGACTGTGGATCCTGCACACCACTCAATTTCCAATACTCATTGGAAAAAATAACTAGAGGAGAAAATTGGCAAACTGCAGTTGCCTCACTGAGGTCTATTTCACCCTCTGCGTGACTTGGGGACCATGCTGTTTGAGTTGATATAGACTCAAGCCCAGTTGTAGTTGTGAGCACTAACCACACAGTGATTGTTCAGGAAGCAGTAAGAATCTCTCCGTAAGCCATTCAGTGTGATGCCTTCCCCGGGGCCGTAAGGATTCAGGAGGGTGAATGGTCTGAACGGGGCTGTGGAAGTACAGCTTGGAGGGCAGGGGCAAGAGATGTTCTTTGTCTGTCTGTCTGTAAATAGGGAGGCAGGTGTCTCTGATACTGTTGACAGACATCTTCCAGGCTGGAGAAGGTCAGCCATGGGATCAGGTGACCACCTTGGGGGCCGAGGGAAGAGACTGGAAAATGCTGGGTCGCTGTTGACATTGGACTCTTGGATTCCACCCCACCTGCTGCCTGATATACCCCTGGGCCTTTCTGTTGGGTGAGCCAAGAATTTCCCCTTATTAAGCCAGTTTAATTCAGACTTTAAATTACTCACAATGAAAAGTATCCAAGCAGACATACTACCCCAGCAAGTTTGGGGGGGATTTAAGGTCTCAGAGCCGGGACCCAGTGGCCCATGACACACTAGATTTCCTGCTTCAAGGACTAATGACCTCCCTAAAATAAATCTAATCATGCATTTCCTCTGCGAACGAGTCCCCCATTTCCCAGAAGACAAAATCCAACATTATCCTGGTAGGTAAGGACATTCGCCAACTATCTTCAACGCCTGTCCTGCCAAGCTCCAGCCCCCCTGTCTCTAGATCCTGCCTCACTGAATTTCTCCCTATTCTCAGAACTTCTGGGGACTGTCCCTGGAATAGGCCTTTCATTCCAGTCACACAGGACTTTGTCTCTCCCTCTTCTGTTCCTAATCTGCTACTGTGCTGATCCCTGCACCATTGGATTGTGAGCCATTTCTCAGAAATACAGTATTCTTGAGAATGGTCTCCTTCTTTTTCTCTTACTTTCATTCTTTGTCTGCTCTCTGTGTCTCTGTGTCTGGTTTGTGCCCTACTTTAGCTTGGGTTGGGATAGGGGTCACAGACTTCACTCTAGTTGTCTCTTAGGAAATAGCTTCCAGGTCATACACCAGCCCACAACCTCCCACCATCGGGCAGGAGCTTCAGAGTTCAGACCACTCTCCCTTCCCATAGAGGAGATGCAGATACTGCAAGAGCCCCAGAAGGATCTACTTAAGGAATTATTCTTTCATATTTTGAAGAACATTATTATTTCTTCTTATATTTAAAAAATTCTCTTCAAAATAATTGTTTTTGGATTGGGGCTTTCAACTGTGGGAGGAGGCAAAGAGTGTAGATAGTCTTAAAACCCCCCCAGAGATTCTCAGTCAAATTTGTTGGCAGAAGAGAGGGCAGCTCTGTCCCTTCTCAGCAACTCCTTGTTTGGAAAGAGTACATACGCACTTGTATTTGCAAAGAACACCTCCTGGAGGATAGAGAGAAAATGCTGGATGGGGCTGTTGGAGGGGCAGGATGAGGGGCTGAAGCCTTTCCTGATTCTGAGAGTCCTCTGGCAACCTGTTCCCACTCCCATCCCCAAGCCCAATTTGGGGTCCTTGCCCTCAACCCCCATATATCCTTTTACATTTTACCAAGGCAGCAGGAGATTCAAAGTTGCTGAAAAATTAAAAGCTTTTTAAATGTCACTTCCTGCTTTTTTCATTTTTATTGCATACGCATTTGGCATAAAATGCCATGCCCGATATGAATACGTAATATTCATTTAATGAACAGCTGTTGCTTTTTCTTTTACTATCCTCATGTGTTAAGGTATTTTTTCTTTTTGTGAAGAGCTAAAGCAAATAAAGCCTTCAATTTATTTTATATGCCTGTTAAAAGCTAAATTAACAGTTGTTTGCACACTTGAAACTCTGTGATGGCCCCGTGTGTCAGCCCTTGGGCTGCCCCCAGGCCATAGAGCATGGCTGTGAGAGTTAGGGAAAAAAAAGATCATTCTCCAATTTAAAAAGTTTAATTTGGGATACTACATTTTCTCAACAGTAACAATTGAAAACACAAAATCATTCCATGCCAGTGATATAAATCAGATTGTTGAACCTAATTAAAAGTAGAAAAAATGAATCAAAATAATTAGGAACGCAGAGTCACTAGGATATAATAATCTGATGTATTTTTGTCTGTTTTTTTCTTTTTCTGACATTTCATGAAATTTGTACAGCACAGTGGGCAAGGAAGTAGCTGATAGTAAATTCAACCTCATGCTTTGCTGTTGTGATGATGATGTGACATGCATTTTCCTGACACTTCATTTATTATCCCCCAAATATATTTGATAGCATTTTTTTCATTTTCTTCTCTAATAGCTTTCAGTTTTTCATTTTCTGATCCTGAGTTTTGTCTTCTGACACCTGGCAAGTATTTTATCTTAGAAATTGTGACAATATAAGAATAGGCAACATGCTTCTAAATTTTAGCAGCACTTTATTATCATCTTGGTGAAATTTCCGTAACAATAAATAATTGCCATATTTAGTACATTATTATATATCTAATTTATATATAATACTTGCCTTATGGGTAATCATAGCAAACAGGGATGCTACTATGTAGTAATGAGCATCACAAGGAAAATGATAGGAGATTGATGTTGGCATCTCAGTGATGTCATTCTGGTAAGTATCCATAAGAAGTATGATATGCAGGGACGCCTGGGTGGCTCAGTGGTTGAGGGTCTGCCTTCTACTCAGGGCGTGATCCTTGGGTCCCGGAATCGAGTCCCACATGCAGGCTTCCTGCATGGAGCCTGCTTCTCCCTCTGCCTGTGTCTCTGCCTCTCTGTGTGTCTCTCATGAATAAATAAAATCTTAAAAGAAAGGAAGTATGATATGCAGCCTTATATCTGTCCATCCATCTTATAGCAATAGGAGGTGCATTTTAATCTTAAAATGTTCACTAATCAGTGTATCAGCTAGAATAGCAGCTCTTGTTTATCAATAAAATCTTTTGATCAATGTATTCTCTTCTGTAAAATGAAGTGTATATATATATATATATATATATATATATATATATATATATATAAACTGTAGGGTGTAAAATGAAGTGTGTGTGTGTATATATATATATATATATATATATATATATATATATATATAAACTGTAGAGTGCCTGGTGGCTGAGTTGGTTAAGTGTCTACCCTTGGCTTGGGTCATGATCTCAGAATCCTGGGATCATGTCCCTACATTGGGCTCCTTGCTCAGTGAGGAGTCTGCTTCTCCCCCTGCTCATGCTCTTTCTCACTCTCTCTCTCAAATAAATAAATAAAATATTTTTAAAAACCTGTAGATATATTTAGTGTTAAAATAATGTACTTTATTTCTATTAACAGATAGCTGTCATAATGCATTAATTTATGCATTTATGCATTTATGTTTTGTTAGAACAAGACATTTTACTGCTATCACCAGAAAATAGTTAGAAATAGAAAACATGCCCATTTTCAGATTAGCAAAATTATAATAAAGATGTAAGAAATTTCAAATAATGAACATATCCACAATGGGAATGGTAGCCCTTGGTGTGGCAGGCTTGTGGAGCTCACGGTGGACTCCTGTGACCTGCAGCCTGCCTGCAGCCACCCTGAGCTGCTTGCACCAAGCTCCCCTCCACCAGGACCTTTGCAGGAGCTGCACCTGTCCCTCCCATCTCAAATGCCCTCTTCCCACCCACCCCATATGGTCCCATCATTCTTTTGTCCTTGGCTTAAGGACAAAAGTAACAGTGCCCTTTAGGCTGAAATCTCCCTGCCCCAATGGGAAAAGTTCTTATACTCTGGTGATGGCCATTTTCTGGAATGTCTTTCCCCCCCTGGAATGTGCAGTTTCCTCCTGGACAGACATGGATTTCTTCTCATCTCTCTATTCCCAGGCGTTTGCCCAAAACATGGCGTGAAGTAGCAACCCAATGCGGAATGAATGAAAGAAGACTTTAGTCTACAACTTCCCTAGAAAAGTCTTGACTTTCATATTGATAATGACTTTTACTACTGGCTATTTTCAGCATTGATTTTGGATATTGCTGTTGAGCCTCTGAGTTTTCTCTGATTTTGAGGTATCCTCCATAGTTTTGACTGTAAGAATGGAAACTATAGTTTTTTTATTAAAAAGTCACTTAAGCAAGATGAATCAAACAATGAGATGCTTTTGCTAAATGCTCTGTGGATATACTTTAAAAAAAATTAAAGCTGTACATAGTGTATGAGAGAGAGCATGGGATGTGGGGAGCCAGTACCTGTGCTATCAGCTGAGACCTGGAGCCTCCTCTATAAGATGGAGACATGGTGTCAGGGGCCACTGTGATGATAAAGATGCTCTAAAGTAACGTGGAAATGCTAGTCGTTAGGATTTCTGTGACTCCTCCTCCTATCATTGTGATGAGTTAAATAGCACTGAATGATTACTTAGTAATTGTTACCACATTAAACATTCAGTGATCTTGGAAGAAGTGTTGTTTCCCTCAGCTTCAGATGATTAATGATTCACTTTTGTGGTGGTGTGTGTATTTGTTTCAGATCTTGGAGATCTGTGTGTGTGTGTGTGTGTGTGTTTATGAGAGAGAGAGGGGTGGCGGGGAGAGGAAATTCTTGCAAGTGTGTATGCTGAAATTCTTGCTGGATTCCTAGCAAGAGGGATCAACCAGGGAAGGCACTTTTTTAAAAAAAAGACTTGAAACTTGGACAATGATTATTTTTAAAATACTAAGAAAGTGGTCAGCATAGTTTGCATTGTGGGTACAGTGCCTGAGAAGACAGCATTCTGGGAAGGGAGAGAGATGTGCGTGGATGGAGTGATTTGAGTGTGGCTGACTCTGGGACTGGGCAATGTGGGACATGGGCATGAAAGGAAAAGTTAAAGTGTCTTAGAAGTATGAGCTAAAGTTCTGACATTTGACTTTGAAAGGCAATTTGGAACTACGGCTTATTTCTGAGCACAGTAATGACATTTCCTGAGGGATAATAATCAAGTTTTTAAATATTTTATGAACTACTGGAAAATATTTACATAATTTTATAGATTCAAGTCCAACCATGCTGAAAGTTTTCAGCTCCTTAGACTCAATAAAAAAAAAAAAGACTGAATCTAAGAGTATCTTTTCAAGGTAAATCTCTATTTACAGGAAAGACTTTGTTTTATCAGATACAAACACAAACTCAGGAGTTGGTCTATCACTGGGAAATAAAATATTACGGAGAATTTATAGAATCTGCCGTTGAGTGTTTGACTTGCCAGTGGCTGCAGTGGGAATCAGGGTTGCACCAACTTAATTTTTACCCAAGGAAAAACCTATTAGGGACTCCTCACAAAAATAAGGAGACACACTGTACATTTTAAAGGAGACTCTTGGGCTGGACTGACAATTAGGACACAGGGCTGTTACTGAGTCATCACCCAAGGGCTTCTGTCTAAGGATTTAAAATTCTTGCCAGAGGCTTACCAGAGGGGCATACACACCGTGATTGCTTTAGTTTCTTCTTATTTCAGAGTTTTAAGGGGAGAGGATGATCTGATTTGCACTTTAAATGCTCCCACTCCATATTGAGGGGAATAGATGGGAGAGAGAGGAGAGACAGGAGCTGGTGGATGAACTGCAGGCAAAGGGGATGAGTCGTGTTTATCCAAGAGGACACAGTGGAGATGGAGAGAAGGAAAGATACTTGGGGTATTCGGAAGGGACAGCTGGTAGCAATTACTGAAAAGTTAGATGGAGGTACAAACAAGGAAGGTGATGATGCCTTTTACCAAGATGGGGAAGGCTGGAGAAGATTTTTTGAGTGGTAGCAATTCAGTGCATTGCTTTGGACATATTACATTCAAGGTTCCTATTAGTTAGATACCCAAGAGGAGATGTCATAGAATCAGTCGCTGAAAGCATCCTCAGTGCAGAAGATAAACAAGATTCAGATATAAATGTTATTAAAAGCCATGGGACCAGAGGCAATCAACTAAGGAGAGAGCGTGCAGATGAGGAAGAGATGAGGGCTGCAGGCCAAGGCATGAGATTTTTTTTACCTTTAAAGGTTGAAGAGAAGAGGACAAACCAGCAGAGGGGATGAAGAGGGATAGCAGAGAGGTTGAAGGAAGACGCCCAAGAACAGCTTTGTGGAGGATGAGAGGAATTGTCACTGGCCACTGTGGCTGTGGCAGGTCATGTATATTAGCAGGCCAACAGAGGATGACTCGATTAGCCACAGGGAGGGGTTGGTGACCTTCACAAGAGCAGTTTTGGGAATTACAAGGAAAGAAAACTGAATGGAGTAGGTCAAGGTGAGGAGGAGCTGAGGAATCACTTTATTGCTTGTGCTAGATGATGGGCTCATCGGTGTCTTTATAACATTTTCCTATATGCCTGAAGAAATTTCATAATGAAATCATTTGACAATGAACAGTGTGTTATTTATTCTAATTTTTTTTCTTGAATTGCAAAATTCTAAGAGCTAAAATTAATTTAAAGGTATGCTGTAGGTTTTTGCCAATGAGACCTTAAGGTAAGTTGAAGAGGGAAAGAGGTGGGAGGAGCAATGTGGAGAGGGAGAGAGCAGAACAGGTGAGGATTGTCAAAGGTTATCATTGCGTACTGTATGGTAATATTCTGTCAGAGTATTACTATAGTAGCAGCAGGTATTGTCAACTCTGGAAGCAGAAAAATAAGCCTGAGGCCTAGACTTATAAACCCATATATATATTTTTTTTCTATGAATGCAAATGTTTTTTTTTTTTTTAAAGATTTTATTTATTTATTCATAGAGACACACACAAAGAGAGAGAGAGGCAGAGACACAGACAGAGGGAGAAGCAGACTCCATGCAGGGAGCCCCACATGGGACTCAATCCCGGGTCTCCAGGATCACACCCCGGGCTGCAGGTGGCGCTAAACCGCTGCACCACCAGGGCTGCCCCCATAATTTTTTTTTTTTTAACATAAATATATGGGCATCTAGGTGGCTCTGTTGGTCAAGCATCTGTCTTTGGCTCAGTTCATGTTTCCTGTGGTCCTGGGATCAAGACCCACATTGGGCTCCCCGCTTCTCCCTCTCCCTCTCCCCCTCTCCTTGCTGTGATCTCTCTCAAATAAGTAAATAAAATCTTTAATAAAAATTTTAAAATAAGCATAAACATTCAGAGGTAGAATAGGCTAAGGAACAGGATATCTTATTAAGAATTTTGATATGTATAACCAGATTCTCTTTCTTGAAGGGTGTCAGTTGTGATTCTCACCTGCAGAGAATTGGTGTATTTGTTTTGTCATACACCTTTGACAGCCTTCGGCGAATTCTTTAAAAAAAAGTCCAAATAATCCCAGAGAGGCAGAAAAGAAGAAACATAGGAATGAAAAAGAGACGAGACAGAGAAGGTCAGAGTGGATATACTAACGTGAAAAAGTAAATATCAAAGCAAAATGTATTCCTAGAGATAAATAAAGGTACTTCATGGTGATAAAAGGGTCAATTCAACAGGAAGACATGCCAGTTATAAATGTGTATATGCTCAATAATCAGTGAGGGTACAATTGACAGAGGTCACAGAAGAAGTAGATAATTCCGTAATATACTCTAAGATTTTAACATTTCTCTGTCAAACAGTTGATGGAGCAACTAGGCAAAAACCCAGGGAAGACATATGTAGAAGATCTGAGCAACACTATCAGCACGTGGGCTTCTTCGGTATCTCCATCAGTCGTCAGAGCTACAAGGATGGGTCCTAGCCTTCATGCTATAGGCTTCCTAAGATCCTGGGCACTAACCTACAATTGCTGTCCCTGTGACTTTCTGCAAGGTACTTCATCGCCCTGGGTCTTGCTTTCCTTGTTTGTAAGGGAAGGATAATAACAGTACTTACAGCACTTATACTTTATGTATTTAATGAGCTAATGGATAAGAAGCAAGGTAGCAGAATGCTTGGCGTATATAAAGTGTTTGATATATGCCAGTTATTAGTGTAAAATCAAACAGACTGCGTTTGGCTGCCTGGCCAAATCTTAGGGGATTTGTTCTGTTTTATTGTTGTTTTGTTATCATTCCCTGGAAATCAATCTGCCATGGAAACTGTCCTGGTCAATGCCTCACTCAGAGTTGCTCCTATATTGTTCCTGTGCCTTCTCGTTTCAGCTTCCCTCAGCAAGTCAAGGTGAGCTCACAGGTGTTTAAATATTTCAAAGAGGCCCTGGGTGCCCCATGCAAACCTCGAAACTTCCAAATTGCCTACATTTAATGTGCCACATAGGAAGGCACACGTTTTTACCTTTCCCGCATCACCCTGTTCTCACAGGCCTGGATGATGATGACATCAACTAATGGAAGAAGTCAAACTTGCATTCTTCACATTTTTGTGCTATTAGGCCTTTTAAAATGAACGTTGCTCCTCTAAATGGCTATTAATAGTATTCCATGGTATAGAGATCATCTCTAAGCTTAGTCCAAGGTCTTGCTTTTTAAAAGGAACTAAGTTGAAATGCTTGTAAACAGAAGAGTCCTTCTGTGTTGCACATCATCCCTCCTAAATTGGCAATTTGTATTTCTTCAGAGAAGAATAGCCAATAAAAGAAGTAAATAAAATAAAACAAATTATCCCTTTCAAGTCTGCCAGCTGTCACACTTTGAGAAGAACAATTTCCTCTTATTCTTCTAAGAATCAAGGCTCATTTATTTATAGGTATGCGTTAAAGAGTAATGAGGCAAGTTGAAAAGGATCTTCCCAAATACTCTGAGTGAAATGTAATGCATCATTGTTACCAAGGACTTGTAAAAATGTAAAGCCATTTCCTTTCATATGAGCAGTGAGACCAGCTACACTAGCTTTGCAGAAACCAGAGGAAAGAGCCTTGCTCTACATTCCTGCGAAATAGGAAATACCTGGTGGATGAGCCTCATGGTGTTGGGGGTGAGGGTGGGCCCAAGGTATTTCCAAAATGGCAGCTGTAGAGGGATAATCCTTAAGCCTCTTGTGGTGGAGGGTCTTTGGAAATTGGGAAGGGCCAATTCTCCTACAAAAAGCTCCGCCCATCTGGCTTGTGTTCTACAGTATGTCTCCCATACTTGGTTTCAGATTTTAATTCCATAAACATAAGTACAACGGGCTTCTTGAATGGAACCGTCAATATGTGGACTACAGCATGGTGGTTAACAAGTAGTGTGGAGCTTATTAAAGGGAAGGATGTTTACATGAATATAGTACTGGAGAGGTACTCTAATCTCTCCTCCTTGTAATTTGTAAATACAAATTACAATAGTCCTCTTCCAGGGACGGCGTCTGTAGGCGTTCAGAGTGGTTCAGCGTTTGACATACCGTCGTAGACTGTCCTACAATACAGCCTCTAACAAAACTAGGCTGTCCCGAACTCCTGGCAATAGAATCGTTTACCTTTATACCAAGAAGGTTGGGAAAGCGCCAAAGTCTGCATGTGGCGTGTGTCCTGGCCGACTTCGAGGAGTTCGTGTGGTGAGACCTAAAGTCCTTATGAGATTGTCTAAAATGAAAAACACGTCAGCAGGGCCTATGGTGGTTCCATGTGTGCTAAGTGTGTTTGTGACAGGATCATGCGTGCTTTCCTTATTGAGGAGCAGAAAACTGTTGTGAAAGTGTTGAAGGCACAAGCACAGAGTCAGAAAGCTAAATAAAAAAATGAGGATTTTTTTGAGTAATAAAAATCAAAAAGCTTGATCTGTTAAAAAAATAATAAAAAAATAAAAATTACAATAGATGTGTTTTAGAAGAAATAAAATAGAAACCGACATTTTAAAAATTTAATTAAATTAAACTAATTTATTTTTAATTGCTTTGATTAAAATTGAATGAAATTTAAATTAATTTAAAATTATGACTTAAGGGGCACCTGGGTGGCCCAGTCGGTGAAGTGTCTGACTCTTGGTTTCAGCTTAGGTCATGATCTCAGGGTTGTGGGATCGAGCCCCATGTCAGGCTCCGAGGTGAGTGTGGAGCCTTCTTGAGATTCTCTCTCTCCCTCTCCCTCTGCCCCTCCCCATCTCTCTCGTTCCCTCTAAAAAAAAATAAAGATAAAAATAAATAAAATTAAATAACAACTTGAAAGAAATATTTTCTCCAGTTTCATCATAAAAAGTGGCCCAGCAAGGGCAACACGACCATCACTTCTGTCCCAGAGTGATGGGACACCCAAATGTCATGTGTGTACCCAGTGCCCAGATTATGGTCTCTAATATTATTCCCCCACAACCAATGTTCCCAGAAAGTAATATATTCCATTGCGGGGGTCTCAGTGGTATCAAGACAAAAGTAGCACAAAGGGCTTTCTGCTAATCTAACTACAACACTGTGAGTGTCAAAAAGAAAATGACATCCTGAAATTTAAATGAAATAAAATGTGAAGTTCTGTGAATTTATAATGATGCTCAGAAAAGGAAAGTCAATATGAAATGCACCCAAAACTACTGCGGCTCTGATAGGGCATGTTTGGTTTGTATTGGTCTTAAAAAGTAGGGACACGTTTGTGTATATATGCACATGTGTGGTTATTGTCTTAGGGCTGGATGTACTTATGACGTGCAGAGGCATGTTCTTGTTTGGGAGCGTGGCCTAGGTGAGTGAAGCAGTGAAGCTCTAAACATAGCTTATTGTGTGATAGGCGGGATCCCTTGACAGCACATTTCAACTAGGATTACAGTATTGTCACTGGGTCAGAGGGACCTGAAGAAAGTAGGGAGTAGGGTTTAGTGTGAAGGCTGCCAGCAATCCCTAGAAGGACAAAGGTGAGTGAAGCAGGTGGTGGTGTTTGGGATGGCCTGGTCTTCCTAGGCCTTCCTGTCTGTGAGGCGAGGGACTCCTGCTTGGTGGCCCTGTGGGACGTTAATCCTAGCGTGCAGTCAGGCATCACCCTGTGTAGAAACGCATCTTTGGGACACAGAGGGGAGATTTATCTAGAATTAAGAGGAGTAGCTGGTGGAATCTGACGGACACTGAAACAGCAATGCTGTTTCAAGTTCTTTATCTGGAGAACATAGAGACACTTGCTCCCCATGGGGACTGGTCTCCCTCTGCTGGGTTTCGTGCTCCAATTCCTGCCTTCTAGTGTTTAAGTCTTTATTACTCTGCACCATCTGTTCCCAGAAGCCGAAGAGCGTTTGTGTACAGATGAGTGTGTTCCTCAAGTGAGGAGAACAGACAGCGGGCTGTAAATATTTTATACTTTCCAGGATCATTTTCTTTCAGAATATTAAGAATTCATGCCAACATTTGATAACGGGTTATCTGAAGGATGCTCTGCTTAGTCAAACATTTATCTTGGTAAAGGATGGGGAAAAAACTTGAATAAATGCAGAGCTGAGAATTCAAAGTGCTGTAGCCTCATGTCATTCTCGTAGAATTGCAACCTAGTAACAGAACTTTAAATGCCCCTTATGGCTGCTTTCCTTTAATATTTTTCAGAAATAATCTCCAACTTACAGAAAAGTTGCAAGTAAGTGCAATTGCAAATAACTCTTTTTTTTTTTAACACTTTCTGAGAATAAGCTGCTGCCCAGATGTCACCTTATTTCCAAGTTCTTCCGTGTGTATTTCCTACAAACAAGGATTTTCCCTCATTTGGGGGCTGAATTGTGTCCCCTTCAAATTCACGTATTAAAGTCCCAACACCTAGAACCTTGGAAGGTGACCTTATTTGAAGACACGGTCCTTGGAGGTAAATGAGTTAAATGGGCCTTAATCCAAAGCACTGGCGTCCCCAGGAGAAGAGAAGATCAGAAAGGACACACACAGAGGGATGACCACGTGAAGACGGGGGAAGAAGGCCATCAGCCAGCCTTGGAGAGAGGCCCTGGGAGGAACCGATGCCCCGACAGCCTGGTCTTGGGGTCCTGGCATCAGGACTGTGAGGACACAGAGGTCTGTGGTGTCAGCTGCAGCCAGGGCCATGTCTCCCACCTCCAGCCACAGTGCCCAAGGCCAGGAGAGCTGCCAGAGGCAGAGCACTGGCACCCAGGCCTTGCCACCATGTGGCCCTCAGGTCCCTTCCGAGTCCCAGCACATCCCACGTCCCTGGAGGGGGGTGGGCAGCATCAGTTCGGGGGCTCGGGCCACACTCAGCTGTCTCCTCTCTTCGCCAGGTGTTGGGCTGGAATAAGCTGCTGCCCAGATGTCACCTTATTTCCAAGTTCTTCCAAGTTCTTCCAAGATGATCTTGGACATCACAGGCCAGCTGTGTGGCTGGAGGTCTCCCAGTCCTGGTGTGGCTAACGTCATGGAAGGGGAGCCGTGTTCTCCTGCCTCTTCTCAGGGACGCGAATCTGCTTGTTCCTGGTGCTGTTCCCTGCAGCCGTGGGGTGAAGGTGGCACCTGCCAGGCTTCTCCCCGGAAAGTCACCCCTTCCCACTGCCGATGAACAACACAGAGTTGTGTGCGTGGGGGGTACCTCAGGCTGGGTAACTGTTTCCTTCCTCATGAAACATTTCTTCACTTATTTATTGGTGTCACTATGGACCCAGAGGCCCATTTGCTCAGTGGCTTGTCCTCCATTGTAATTCACTTTGATGTGCAAATGGTCCCAGGTGTGTCCCCAGCAGTCAGGCCATGAGGCACGAGGTGCTTTAGGTGTATTCAAGGCTCACCTGGCCTGTCCTGGAGCCGCCCATTTCTCCAGAGGCCCCTGCTGCCTCTTAGTGGGAACTGGACACCTGCGGTGGCAGTTGGGGTGTACACATATAGACACGGGGGCACACGCACAGGCTCACGTCTATATTTCTTTCCATATCCACCATGTGAATGGGCAGCCCAGGTTCTCATCGCTACCTCCACCCAGGGCCACCAGCACCGGCTCATTCCTGGCCTCCTCCTTTCTGTACCTGCTGCTCGCTGCTCTCTCCTGTGCTCAGAACCTGGCTCCCTTCCATTGCGTATGTGACAGCTGGACCATCTCCCCATATGTGACACCTCCTGACCCACCTGAGCTCCAACACCTCCCCAGAGGCCAGCCTGAGCTCCAACCCTGAGGCAGCACCACCCCTGCACTGGCCCCCTCCTGCCTGGAGCTCTGACACCTGCAGGCCCCTCATCCCTCACCCCTGCTCACCATATGCAGGGTCTGGCCCCCAACCCCAGGCCCCTTGTGGGCACCCTGTTCACCTTCACCCTGCCCCGGGCTCCCCATTCTACTTTCCGTACCCCGGTCTATGGAGACACCTGTCGTGTTTGGTCACAACGCATGGCTTTTTCTTCCATTCTCTTCCGTGAATAAGAATTAGATGCTTGCTCAAGGAGTTTCCCTTGTCACATCTCATTCAAAACCAGGGCATCCAGAGTCCTGTGACTCTGGTCTGGGTTATAAGACATCCATAAAACATGCTGGAGCAATGCCGCATCCCAGGGGTGACGAGCACCTGTAATGTCCTTGTCCTCTGTGGGCCACTGATGAAAGGAAAGAGCCACTAACACTTCCTGGGCACCTGGCCTTAATGAGATGTGAGCAGCATATGGGCAGCTCCTCAGGAGGCGAGTGCATGTGCCCAGCTGAGGGGCTGAATTCTTGGTTTTGTGCGATGTGGCATGATGTGACAGGGATGAGGTGCCAGTGGATTATTGCTTCCCTGATGTGCCACCTGGCGCCCGGTTCCATGGTGGCTACAATGCTCAGAGCGAGGACTCTGCATGTCCTTTGCAGCTGTCCTACGGAGCAGGTCTGCTCTCCCTCAAATGCCCCTTCCTGCCCCCGTCTCCACTGCAGCTGTGTTCTATCCCTCTAGCTCCTCCTCTTGTCACCTTATGTGTCTGGCCTGAGGCCCTACATCAGCTGATTTGAACTTCCCACCCAGCATCCCTTCTAGGATGCCTCTAGGATGCTCTCCTTCCACGTGCTTCCTTGAAAGTGTCCAGTAACATCCCTCTCGGTCCTTCTCTCCTTGACACTCCTGAAGGACATGCCACAGCTCCCCATCTGCTCCCTGGAGAGCACCCCTGTTTTGGCTTCTGGAATAGTTTCCTGGGGCCACCATCACAAATCACCACAAACTGGGTGGCTTGACGCATCAAGAGTCTTCTCTCGCTGCTCTGGAGACCAGAAGTCCCAAACCAAGGAGTGGACAGGGTTGTCCTCCCTCCACGGGCCCAGGGAAGGGTCCTTCTTCACCCCTTGCAGGTTCTGGGGGCTCTAGGTGCCCTTGGCTTGCAGCATCATCTCTCCGATCTCTGCCTCTGCTTCACACGACCGTCCTCCCATGTGTCCTTTTCTGTTTCTTATAAGGAGGCTGTCATTGGATTTAGGGCCCACGCTAGTCCAGTATGATATCATCTCCATCCTTACCTTAATTACATCTGCAAAGACACTAATTCCATAAGGTCACATTCTGAGATTCCATGTGAGCATGAATTTTGAAGGACATTCTAGCTCGCTACAAGGGCTGAACTGGGCTTGTCTTTGCTTCCCACGTCCATCCTGATCATGGTGTCTGTCAGACCATAGTTCTCCACCCCCAGACATCCCCTCAGAAAGATGGCCATGTTCATCCTGAGATCAGGGCCCGTAGAATACTCGGTGTATGCATATGAATGGCCTGTGGTTCTAGTCTCCAGGCCTGAAACCTGCAGAAGAGCAGTAGGCACAGCTGCCGGGCCCCTACCCCAGCACAGCTGACACTTAATCCAGCATGTCTAGTAGGATTCATTCTTGCACCATCCCTCTGTCTGCCACTGCCATTCAGGTCCACCTCCCAGCTCCTCTGGTGTGTCAGAGGCATCTGAGTCTTATAATTATCAAGGCTAAACTTATTAGGCCCATCTATGGTGTAGCAATTTGAGAATTTATGGCAATGAAAGAGAAGCCAGATAGCTCACTATAGGCTTACCGAGGAAGGAAACTACAGGGGATACTTTCCTTTTACGGTATATTACTTTTGGGTAAATTATGAAGTAAGCTCAGAGGAGCTAAATAATGTATTATTGTAAATTATTATGTTGTTCACAGCTGCAGTTAGAAAAAATTAAAAATTTTCTACTTTCCAAGTATTTGAAACCCAGGATGAATGGCTGTCACTAACTAGAGGGAAGGTCGTTTATATAGGACAAGTAATAAGAAAACAAGATAGCTTTTTTTAAAATGTTGTTTGATAAAGTAGGAGGGGGAGAGAGGACCCACTTTAAAAAAATAGTTACGTATTGTTGTGGTGGTGTTGAGATTTCTCTCCCATGTTCTCATTTCTGCAGGATTCTTTTGCATTTTGACATTGCATTCCTGCATTACATGCATTAAACTGTCCTTGGAAAATAACACTGAATTCTTGTTCTCACACATTCCCACTAGATAGAAAAATATGACATTGGTTTTAAAACATCTAGCCTTAGGAGTGCCTGGTGGCTCAGTCGGTTGAGCATCCGACTCTTGATTTCTGCTCAGTTCTTGATGTCAGTGTTGTGAGACTGAGCCCCCCCACCATTGGGCTCCACGCTCGGTGTCGAGTCTGCTTGTTCCTCTCTCTGCTCCTCCTCCTGCTCAAAATAAATGGATAAATAGAATCTTTAAAAAAAAAAAAAAAAACCTTCTGGGATCCCTGGGTGGCGCAGCGGTTTAGCCCCTGCCTTTGGCCCAGGGCGCGATCCTGGAGACCCAGGATAGAATCCCACGTCGGGCTCCCGGTGCATGGAGCCTGCTTCTCCCTCTGCCTGTGTCTCTGCCTCTCTCTCTCTCTCTGTGTGACTATCATAAATAAATTAAAAAAAAAAAAAACCTTCTAGTCCTAGTCAATGAGAATAGTTATCTTTTGGCAAAGGCAAGTTGTTAGAAGTGGTAATAGCAGATTATGTTTGAGCTGTGAGCTTCCCATATTCCAGACCCCATGGTCAGCTGGACATGTGTGTTTTGCCTCTGACCCTCATGCTTCTGGGTCTCAGGATCATCTGGAGGTAAATTGAGACTCAGAGAGATTAAGTGACATCACCCATGATGCTCAGCCAAGTGAGTGACGGGACAAAGATTTCATTCCTGTGTCTGGCTAGCTCTAAAGCCCATACCCCTAACTACTTGACCGTAATTAATTTACTAGTGTCCGAATCATAGTTTAACAATATCTTGATTTTTACAGTGCTGTCAGGATTTCTCAGAAGACTTCTTTCCCTAACAAGTGGGAGTGTAGGTTGTCTGATACTTGATTTCTACAATGTTCCTGCAGCTGTGTGTAGAAGGAAAACCACACAGAGGAGCGGTTTTCTGTGTCCTGTCACCTGGAGGGCCCCGTGCTCCTCATTCCGCACCCTGAGTGGGCGTGTGAGACCGGGGCCCTGTGCCTCACGCCTTGTGCTCCTGGATGGGAGCTCCTGTCCTCGCGCACACACGCAATCATAGGGCAGGAAAACAGGACTGCTATGACTTAAATCATCACGCACAAGAGTCATGGAAGAGAATGATGGCAGGAGGGATGTTATATGCAGAGTGCTGTGTGTACAGAAGGATTTCATGGCATAAAAAACCATACCTCCCATTCAGGCTGTAAGTTTTGGAACATACTTGAACCCTACGACAAGGCTTTAAAGCAGGCATACGAAACGGATTCAGCACTTCTTCAAATTATTCCGTTCAATATAATCTCAAACAAGGACTCTGAGTGGCATATTAAAAATGCTTCAGAGCTAAGAACTTATTTCCTTTCTGCTATGTAAATTATTTTGACCAAAAGACAGAATCTAATTAAGCTAAAGCCTTTATGCACATTAAACTAGTCAATCTTCCTCCTCATTCTGCAAATATGCTCAAATCCAAAGGCTGGTCTCCTATGAATTGTAACGTGCTGTTAGTTTCTATGCAACTTCATACTGTTGCAGTTTCCATAAAGAGCCAAGGGTGTTTTTAAAGTCCATTACAGGTAAGCAGAGAAATCACACCCGTGACTTCCCTCCGGCAGCCAGGCCACGAGGACTTCAGGGTTACATCTGTAAAAGGCATTAAGGTGGACAAAGGCCTGAACTGTTTTTTTCTGAACTCAAAAATTCCACCGCGGTTTTAACCTTGAGCAGATGGGTGATGGGGGCTGTCATCTGCTGTTGAATCCCTCTGGTTATTTCTGACCAAGGCTCCCTCTGTCACCTTGTCATGCTACAGGCACTGTCACTGTGGAGTGGAATCAGTGTGGTTTTTCGGGAGAGAAAAGATGCACCTCTATTAAAGTAAAAATTTCTTTTGGGGGGGGGTGTTAACTTGTGAGTTATATAGTTCATTACACACTATCACTTTTTGACACTTGGCTCTGAGTGGCTTTTTCAGTGCCTGGGGCACAGCAAGGCTCAGCTGGTGGAAAAGAGGTTCTGGAAACCTCTCCTGGCCCACAGTGTGCTACTTCTTCCTGGGGGCGCCAGGGGCCCCATGGAAGCTGCGTTCATGGCAACTTGTATTGCTCTCACCAGGTGAAGTAATTTACCTCTGTGGCAGGTTAAATGTCCTTCTTAAACGGAGTTACCTTCTGCATGCTGGTTTTTATTAAATTACCGCAGATGTCGTGTGAACAGATGGGAGCAGAGACCCGTGCAGCATGCTCCGCAGGGAGTAGGACCCCCATGTCCCAGTTCTTGGGAAAGAGCTGCTTAAATGTGACCCTGGTCCTCATCTCTCAGAGATGCGCATCTCACCATGGGTATTTATGCAGTCCCAGCTTGAGTCCTACCCCAGTAGGAAGATGCCCAATTTGAGAGACAAAACCAACACAGAAACCCAAAGAAACATAGAGCTGGCTAAGCTCTGAGAGCCAGGGGTGGCGTGCTCTTGGCCAACTGTTTCTAATTCACCCATATTACCTAGGGAACCCATTACAAATGAGATTCTTGGGTCCCCTAGCCGATTAAATGATGACCCCTCAAAAAAGATGCCAGTGTTCTAATATATGGACCATGTGATTGTGACTTTATTTGGGAAGGCTCTTGCAAATGTGATTAAGTTAAGGATCTTGAGATGGGGCCTCCTAGATGATACAGATGGGCTCTAAATCCAGTGACAGTGTTCTTCTAAGAGAAGAGAAGGGGACAGGCACCCAGGGAGGAGGCCGCATGACAAGGGAGGTAGAGACAGGACTGCTGCATGCAGAAGCCAAGGACGTGCACCACCGGGGACTTGCACCACTGAGGACGAGCACCACTGTCACAGGTAGAAAGAGACAAGGTAGGATTTTCCCGCTGGAGCCTCCGAGAGGCACGGCCCTGCCCAGCCTGGATGTCATGTTGCAGGTCTCGGTGTCCATAGCCGCAAGCCAAGTTGTGATCATTTGTTTCAGCGGCCGCAGGAGTCAGGTAGGGCCCACCCCAGGCCCCCTGAAAGCCATCCAGTTTCAAAAAGCTCTAAAGCTATTCTGATGAGTAGGTGATTTGTGGAAAAACCATAGGAGTCATTGGTCTGGCTCTGAGGTGCTCGAGCCCTATTGCACACTAAGCCCTCGGAGCACCTAACGTCGGGGATGCCCAGGCCACACTGCAGATGCAGATGCTGAGTCAGGTGGCCTGGCATGGACCCGGGCGTGCCCTCCCATGACTGTGATGTGCAGTAAGGTGCCAGCCTCTGGCTGCCCGGCCGCTGCAGGTGGAGACGCAGGTTCCTGTTGGACGTTCACCAGAGCCCTCCAGCAGCTGGCCTTGGAAACGGCCCAGTGCTGGGTCCTCCCGGCTCTGGCCACACTGCTTACCTGCTCCTTCCTGCCCTTTCTCCCCCTGCTTACCCCTTTGAACAGAGGTATTATTGACATACAGAGTGTGCAATTGGTAAGAACGCCTGAGATTTGCAGTTGCCTATATCTGCACAATGGTTACCCCAGAATGTTCTGAATCCCCTTGGGGCCAGTTCTCTCAGCCCCTAGAGTTACCCCCGCGCTATCACCTCTAGCAGTGAGATTGTGTCTCTGTTCCCCTCATGTAACCTGTCTTCGTTCCCCTGACTCTTCTAAATGGTTCCCTTTACTTGGTTTCCATTAATTCGAGCCCGACATACCTACGTGTAGTTTTTCTCCCCCCAAGATTTTACTTATTTATTTTAAAGAGAGAGAGGAAAGAGGAGAGAGAGAGAGAGAGAGAGCAGGGGAGGGGCAGGAGGAAAAAGAGAGAGAGAATCTCCAGCAGACTCCCCACTGAGAGTGGAGCCAGACCGGGGCTCGATCCTAGGACCCCAGGTCATGACCTGAGCTGAAACCAAGAGTCAGACACTCAACCTACTGAGCCACCCAGGTGCCCTCCACCCCATGTGTTGTGTTCTTGGTCTTTTGTCTCTCCTCGAGCTTCTTGGATTTGCGGGCTGTTGCTTTTCATGAAATGCAGAATTGTTTTTGGCCATTGTGTCTTCAGGTATTTTTATTCTTTTCTCTGTTCAGTCTCACCTCCCCCTCTGGGTTTCTCAGCTTCCATCCTTAAAGAATCATCTCAATGTGGACAAGTCCCAGAGCTGTGTCTGCATCCCCGACCTTTCTCCCAAGGTCTGAATTTGTGGCTGAATGCTGGGCGACTGTGTATCAGTGGCATTTCAGATTCTAAAACTGAACTTCTAATTTTACTTCCCCAACCTTTTATCCCTGTGTTCCAACATTTACATCCACTTTGATACCATCCTCCTCCTCAGATGTAAGGTTAGACACTTCAAGGCTGTGTTCCTTGAGCTGTACACATGTGCATATTCCACGTGTCCATGTGGTGTGTGTGTGTGTGTCTGTTGGGGGAGGTTCTGTTGTCGAATACATTTGCCTTCATTCTAACTTTCCCTTAGATGCTACCATTATAAATTGCCACATAAATGCCCTTACAAGTCCCGCAGCAAAGTTAAATTATCATTCAGCATTTTTCAAAATAAGTTAACCATAAACTCCTCTTTTCAAATAAGATAGAAAATCTGCTAAAATCCATGGAAGTGAATTTTGAGAAATATTACCACATGGCCATCTTTTGTTAATCTTTGTCCTATGAATGCTCCAGACTCACGAATTCTGCTTCCTGGTATCCCCGGTCTTTTTCTGCCTCAATATCCCCACTTTCATCACCTCTCATGATGACTGTACAGTCTCTGAGCAAGAGCCTCCCTCCTTTTAATGTTTTGCCTCTTTAATCCACTCTTCTCTTGGCTTCCAGAATAGTCTTCTTCAACACCAATCTCTTTCTTAAAAGTTTTGAATGGCTACCCTTTACTTGGAGAAGAGGGTCCAGGGTCCTCAGTCAAGGAGCAAATACTTTTCCTCATGGGCAGCCCTCCCAGCTTTTACCCAAGCTCCATCCCCAGGCTGTTATGGGCCAAGGTGGGGGCTTCTGAGGGAATGCAAGTGGGGCAGCAGGTTTCCGGGTAGGGGTGAGTTGGGCAGGATGATGGGGGTGGCGGTTGTGCCTGGGAGAGCAGCCTTGCGGGGACAAAGCCGAGCGGAGAAAGGACAGGACAGCCTGAGATTAGAACCAGCAGCAGGTGTGGAGAGAACAGGAGGATGGGGGGTGGAAGGCAGGGTAGGAAGGAGGGAGGAGCTGGGCGGAGAGGCGGCCCCAGAAGGGCTGACACAAGGCGGTGACTGAGACCATCACCAGGCGCTCCTTGGTGCAGACTCTGACCATCTCAGCAGGTGCAGCAGGGTGCTGGCTGGGCAGACGTTCCTCCCCCACCTGCAGCGCTTCCCTCCACTGAGCTTGTGGTCTGGCCCACCCATGGCTCCCCGTCACTTCATTTCTTCCCCAGGCCCTGGCCGATGGACGCAGTGTGAAGCCTTCCCCAATCCCAGCCCCGAGATGCTGGATGGTAAAGCTGCACTGCTTCTCTTAAGCAAAGTGGATCAAGTCCCTGGTCCTATTCACGGCACATGGACAATAAACATTTAAGGAACTGGTCTGAGAATGAGATGGGATCTTGGTGTTGGCATCAGAGGATCCATGGGATGCTCCGGATCGCTTAGGTGACTTCATGAAGTGGCTTGTTTCTAATTCTGTGCTACTTCCCACTGGTGAGATGCATCTTTACCTCTCCCGATCCAGTGAGACCCACAACATTGATCTTGCCTGATGTAAATCAACAAGAAGGGACGTAAATGTTTGTCAAGAGGGAAGGTGGCTAGACATAAGTCTCTAGTATAGTCTGTTAAGGAGAGAATAGGGAGAAGACGAGGAGGAGGCGGAGGAGGTAGGAGATGAAAGAGATGGAAAGTCAGAGGTGGTGTTGGAGAGAAGGGGATACAGCAGGAGAAACCGGGGGACCTGTGGCTTGATGGATTTTAAACGAGAGC
This sequence comes from Vulpes vulpes, assembly GCF_048418805.1. Taxonomy (NCBI): domain Eukaryota; kingdom Metazoa; phylum Chordata; class Mammalia; order Carnivora; family Canidae; genus Vulpes; species Vulpes vulpes. The sequence goes on along the minus strand of NC_132784.1, from coordinate 54,001,850 downwards.
AATCGTGTCCTGCTATTTCCTTGGGGCCTGAGCTGCTGTTTGAAGTCACACGGATAATGAGGTATTTGGCTCCTGTTTATTTTTCAGAGCTCCGTGCACACTGGAATCCTGACTCTAGCTGAGACTCAATAAATCTGGAGGTGCCCTTTGTATGGGAAGAACCCTGCAGCCCACTTCAGAAGCGTCCCCAGGATTGCCACCACAGGAACCAAATCAAGAATGCTTCAAAGACGGTTGCAATCGAGCCAGGCGCTGCACTTGCTCCCTTGGTCAGATGCCCCCATGTTATCCCCTGACGTGAGCGCTGAAAATCGCAGCCTCCAGGTGGCCCAGTTAATGAGAAACAAGTCCTTAGCAAACACAAGTCCTTAGCGAACACAAGTCCTTAGCAAACACACCGGCATTCCTGGATTAAGTAAATTGCGATAAAGTAAGTCAGTATTAATAACACAAATGATGATGCAGTTGCATTTGCTAAGGACAAAACTGAACACATTAACAATACTTTGAAATGAAAAATAATGAGCCTGTTACAATCTGTATATTATTTGAAACTATTGAAATGGCATACATCATTTTTACATATTTATGTCCATTTCATATATCTATAGGCTGAACACAAACTTATATCAATGACTGTGACATCTAGCTTAATTACACTTATCATTTTTATCCCAACTGTTGCTGAGGAAAAATAACAGCATTTCCTGGTGGTCTGTCACAACAGCAGCCGGCAGCTTCCAAGAAAAACAGTTGACTTTCATCATCTGTGCCAAAGACAAGGGGTCCTGTTTGGTTCATCGAGAAATCAATATACTCCTTTAGAGTCTCCTCTCCCGACAGAAAGCCCTGTGCCTCCCCCAGCATTTACTTGTTGATAGCAGTTACTTATCTCCAAAACAATACTGACAATTTTGCCTAAATAAATGAATGTTCCCACTGCTGCATTCCCGTGTGGCAGGAACAGTAAGTGAACATGAACAATGAGTTCCCATAAGGGAGACCCCTCTTGGGGCTAGAGCATCATTAGCATCAGACAAACATCATTATGGTCCTGCTCTTCGCTCATCATGCCGCCCCCCTCCCGTGACTTGATGGCACAGCTCATGCCAAATAACAGTCAGGGTGCAGTCAGCACAGGGCTGGATACCCAGGGCCAGGGATGAAGTCTGGGTTCTCCATTTGATGAATTTGACCTTGTCAACTTCATGGTTTTTAAAAAAAATTTTTTTTAAAAAGATTTTATTTATTTATCTGGGAGAGAGAGAGCACAAGTGAGAGGGGAGAGAGAGAAGGAGAGTCTTAAGCCAACTCCGTACTGACCTTGGAGCCTGATATGGGGTTTGATCCCAGGACCCTGACACCATGTCCTGAGCTGAAACTAAGAGTCAGAAGTTTAACCAACTGGGCCACCCAGGCAACCTAACTTTTTTTTTTTTTTTTTTTTACCTTTTTAATCCCTCAGATATCAATAAATAGAAACCATCCATGTTAAACATTGTTTCATTCATTCACATTTCCGTTAACTGTTTTTAATAAAAGCTCATCACAGATTCTGGGAATAAGGGGAGAGGATGGAAAAAGAAGAAGAAGGGGAGGCGTTTTATAATTTATCAGAGATCTTAGTATTATGATTATAAACCAGAGAAGAGTGGACTAATAGTTTTCTAGGTTGGGTGGGGGATCTGGAAATAGGATATTTGGTGGAAAAGGGGACACGGTGCCCCCAGCAAGGCATCTGGGTGTCAGGGAAATTCGGGGAGAGAGAACCTTCCCTGCGAGCTACACAGAAGCAACTGTGGCATCAGGGCCATGCAGTGAAAGGCCGGGTGGGGTCAGGCTGCCGCTCTGGACAGTCAACAGATTAATTGCAGCACATCCACCACATCTGATGAACACAAGTGGTTCTTTTGAGCTGCTTCTGCAGGAATTTTTAAGTAAATGGTCACAGCATTGGCACTGCAGTCAAAGAAATGTTTTACCACGAAAATAGTCTTTTATAAAAGAATGGAACTCTCTTTGGTCAAATCAACAGATGTGAATGCAGCCACTTACTGTGATTCTCGTAACTATTTGATCAGAACATTACTTTTCTTTGCATTTTCGTTCTGTCATATTGTGAAGCAAGTGGTCTCACAAGTTGGTTTTTCCATAAACCATTTTTTGCTGCCTTAAATATATATCTACCCCAATGAGCAGTGTGTTTTCCTTCCGCCAACCCCACTCCTGGGGGTATATCCACCTTCTAGAGGCATCAATTTGATGTTATTTTGGTTGTTATTGTATTTTACTGATGCAGGGTGGCTCGTGAACATTTGGGGACCGCATCCACAGATTTCGTGGCTTTCTGTTCCTTAGATTTGGCTTACCAGGAATTTTGCAGCTTTTCAGTTGCCTTCCAAGTCATGTGCTGCATTAGAATGATGGATGTTTCTAAGGCTTGGTTTTCACAAACATTTTGGGAGGACCTACTATTGTCAAATAACCCTCAAACTGGAGGTCCAAAAACGGAAGCGATGCCTTCTCTAACTGCAGTCTGAAGGGAAGACGAGACACACACTGGTAGCTGCCCTGGGTGGGAGCACCTTCCTCACGGCCTCACAGAATCCTTACAACAACCAAAGGCAGTTGTATTGTCCTCACTGGAGAGATGAGGAGGCTGAGCTGTGGAGAGACCAAGGGGCATGAACCTTGGCATGAAACAATGTTGAAACATCCAGGCTTCAGACTGCTGGTTCCAAGGTCACACAAAGCAGGTGGCTCCAGTCCATGCATTTGGTGGCCTCCAGAATGGTGAGTGGGTCCCAAAAGATAGGTCCACGTTCTAATCCCCAGAACCCGTGAATGTCACCCTATAGGGCAAAAGATGTGATTAAGATGAAGCTCTTGAGGCTGTGGGTTATTGAGTTCAGCCAGGGTCTCCATGGGAGGGAGCACTGCGGCCCTGGGCTTCATGCTCCTGCTCTGGACTTTTTTTTTTTTTTTCTTTTTAAAAGATTTTATTTATTCATGAGAGACACAGAGAGAGGCAGAGACACAAGCAGAGGGAGAAACAGGCTCCCCGCGGGGAACCCCATGCAGGACTCGATCCCAGGACCCTGGGATCATGACCTGAGTCGAAGGCAGACGCTCAACCACTGAGCCCCCAGGTGGCCCTGCTCTGGACGTTTCGTCATGACGTCTTGCAGGCAGGGAGCCCAGCATTGACCAGCTTCATGCCAGCCCATGGAGCAGGAAGGAAAGCGTTATTTCCTAGGCGGATCTCCCTCTGCGTGTCACCCACCCATTTCCAGGGGGTTCCGTCTGCATGTGGCGTCTGCACAGGACGAGGGCCGGGGGGGCAGCAGGAGGTGAACCGGGGTCTGGGACTCACCGCGGGTGGTTCCAAGCCCCTGGTGGTAGCAGCCCCTCTCCTTGCTCGGCACAGGGGGACCCAGGAGCGCGGGCGGGGTGAGTGAGGCACCCTGTTTCCGCTCCCGGGACTAACAAGGCCCCATGCTCCCCGTTGGTGGTGGTGGTGGGGGGCCTGCTCAGCCCCTGTGGCGAGAGGCTCACAGCAGGCAGTGCCCCAGGAGGAGCTCTCGGCCACGCGACCTTGTGGCCTGGGCTGGGGGGGACTTGGCTTTTCTGCCCCATAAGGGCCAGGGCCATAGGATAGGCCCGTGACCTGCTTCTTGGGTGGAACCTTACGGTCAGGAGATGGTTTTGGAAATGTCACCGGGGGAAGGAGACCTCTTGCCCATAAAAGCATAGCTTCTGGGGCTGCTTGGGTGAGAAAGGAATGAGCCCAGGGCCCACTGGGAAGCATTATGAAAATTCGAAGTAGCTGAGAATATTTACTAGGAAGACATAACGCAGGTCCTAAACCACCTGTTAGCAAAGCTTTTGGATGTCAGGGTATGAGGAGGTGAGCCGCTGGAGGGGGGGTGGAGCAGGGCGGGGGCGACCTGGGGAAGGACCTCTGTGGGGAGCTGCAGAGATCAGTGGGGGGGGATTGGTTTAGAGGGAGGAGGACCTAGGGGCACAGACGGAGGTCGAGGGGTGAGTCGGGGGGCTGGTTTAGAGGAAGGGGGATGTAGGGGTACAGATGGAGGTCGAGGGGAGACTTGGGGTTGGTTTAGAGGGAGGGGGACCTAGGGGTGCAGACAGAGGTCGAGGGGAGACTTGGGGGGCTGGTTTAGAGGGAGGGGGACCTAGGGGCACAGACAGAGGTCGAGGGGAGACTCAGGGCTGGTTTAGAGGTAGGGGGACCTAGGGGCACAGATGGAGGTCAAGGGGAGACTCGGGGGGCTGGTTTCGAGGGAGGGGGTACTAGGAGCACAAACCGAGGTTGAGGGGAGGATTCCGACCTCCCAGCTACAGCAGCTCTGAGCATCTGCCAGGCGAGGGGGCTGTGGGGACAGGGTAGGACGTGGATAAATCCTACAGAGACCGGGCACCTGGGGGGCTCAGCAGGTTAAGCAGCTGAGTCTTGGTTGGGGCTCAGGTTGTGGGCTCGAGCTCCGCGTGGGGCTCAGCGCGGTGTCTGCTCGCACACCCTCGCACAAATACACACCAGTCTTTAAAAAAAAATGAGGAAGAACAGGTAAGTAGCCAAACTCGTAACAGGGCTACAGTTCAGGCTACAGAGAGGACGAGAGACACAAGCAGAGGTGTGAGAGCGGAGAAGAATGGGAAAGTGGGGTTTGGTGCCTGCGGCCCGGAGACACTGACAGGGTGAGCGGGTCCATGGCCGAGACCAGGCCGCAGGACCCACGTGGCAGGTGGGGCACTCGGTGTCCACCCTGAATCAAGTCCTCGAAGACGGGGAATAATCCCCAGGGCAGTGCTGGGCTGGGGGGTCTGTGACACCGGGGCACCCTGTGCTTAATTAGGCTTCATCCGTGTAAATTTGTGGAGCGTGGTGGCAGGTGACCAGCCCGTCGGCACCGGGCCTGAGATGCGTCCTCCTCGCGGTGTCCTCAGGGCCAGAGGCCCTGTCGGTGAAGCGTCTGCCTGCGGCTCAGCTCATGGTCCCCGGGGCCTGGGTTGAGCCCCTGCTCAGCGGGGAGTCTGTCTCCCTCTCCTACTGCCCCTCGCCGCTGCTTCTGCACTTTCTCTGTCTCTGTCTCAAAATCTTATTTTTTTTTTTTTAAATTTATTTATGATAGTCACAGAGAGAGAGAGAGAGAGAGAGAGGCAGAGACACAGGCGGAGGGAGAAGCAGGCTCCATGCACCGGGAGCCTGATGTGGGATTCGATCCCGGGTCTCCAGGATCGCGCCCTGGGCCAAAGGCAGGCGCCAAACCGCTGCGCCACCCAGGGATCCCTCTGTCTCAAAATCTTAAAACAAGAACACTAACCCCATGCGTGGGGCCCACACCCTTACAGCCCAGTGGCCTCCCAAAGGCCCCAGGGCCCAACATCATCACCTTTGGGGGTTAGGGCTTCAGCATATGAATTTGGGGGGGGGGTACAAACATTTGGACATAACACATGGTGACTGAAGTTGTGGATCACAGTGTCCTCCTCCAGGCTCTGGTCCAAACTTGACAGTGTTTGGCTCTCGCATATCTTGCTCTGGGTTCGGGGCCTGTGCGCGTGAGGCGTCCTAGGCACCTGATGGGAGGAAATCCTGGTTGGGGACGTCGTGCATTTATTTTCAACTTTTTTGAGCAGTGTCCAGTGCGCTGTCCAGCAAGTGCCACTGGCTCCCCCCCCAAACCTTTAAGCAGTGGGTAAGGGCTCCCTGTCCATTCTCTTTTCTTCGTTTTTTTCTTTCTTAACATTTAAACAGAATGTTTTATTGACTTTAAGTCAGCTGGGGACAAAAACCTGTGTTTATGTTCTAAGACCATTCACTTCTTTACTGATTTCAAAGCGTTCACCCGTCTGGCAGATGGAAACGAGGAGCCCACGCTGCACGTTCCTGATTTCAGTGAGGCTGAGGGTTTTCTCAGAAGCTCCTCAGCTCCATGTGCCCTCCCTTTACTGTTAACTGTTCTGGGATGTTAACATGCCCACTTTCGCCCTGAGTTGCTGCTTCTAGCTCACTGGTTGTCTCCAAGCTCTTTGCAAGTAATCCTTCCTTTGCTATAGGTGCTGTAAAGTGTTCTCATTAGTGGCTTAATTTTTTTCTAAGTTTTTTTTTTCAAGATATTATATACTTATTTTAGAGGTGGAGAGAGTTTGAGTGGGGGGAGGAACAGAGGGAGAGGAACAAGCAGACTCCACGCCGAGTGCGAACCCTGCCTGTGGCTCAATCCTGGGACCCTGAGATCATGACCTGAGCCAAAATCGAGTCAGACGCTCAACTGACTGAGCCCCCCAGGTGCCCCTCTGTAATCTTTAAAAAAATTTATTTATTTATTTATCCATGAGAGACGTAGAGAGGGAGAGGCAGAGACACAGGCAGAGGGAGAAGCAGGCTCCATGCAGGGCGCCCAATGTGGGACTCGATCCTGGACCCCAGGATCACTCCCTGAACCGAAGGCAGATGCTCAGTCGCTGAGCCACTCTGGCGTCCCCTGAAGTTCCTAATCTTAAGACCAATCTTTTTCTTCATGATTTCTCATTCTGTGTCTTACAAGATCCTTCCCACAAAGGTCACAGGATGACCGAAGTTGTAAGGTGTTAATCTATGTGGGACAGACACTTGTGTGTTGTGGGGCAGATTCCACTCCCTTCCTCCCCACCTGGTACCTGACGCCCAGCGCCATTGTTGGAGCCTGTGACCGACCTCCGCATGGGTAGGTGTGTCCCGGTCTGCGACTGTCTGTCCCCTCCCCTCCAGTGAGCACGGCCATCTGGGCGGCAGGGCCCTCTGTGAGGGCGCGTGGTCTCCAGGGACACAAGCCCCCTCTTCCTGCGGCACAGGGGCCTCACTCACCTGAACCCAACCACCTGCCTCATCTGTTCTGTCCCTGTGACAGCGGTCACACAGCCGTGCCACTTTCTGGGCCTGCTATCACCCTGGCCACCACTCCCCCGTCTCCCCTCTTGTCCTTCGGAGACTATCCCACACCTAACCCCACTCGGAGCGTCTTCTTGGCTCATGACACACTCAGGCGAAGCAGCTGGGGACGACTCTGAACTTGTCCCCTCCCCCTCCCCCTGCAGACTTCTCTGCCCTTGTGCCCCTCCCCCCTGCCTCCCTGGGTTCTGCCCTGAATCCAGTCCCCTGGAACCTGGCTCTGTCCTTGTTCCTTTTCTTCCCTGCATTTCAGCATCTCCTCTCTTGCCTCCTTTTCTTTTGCATGTCTCCAGATTTCTTTCATATTTAGGAATCCTAGAAAAAAGACAAAACCAGTTCAAAGTGCAAACACACTGATACTTTACTTAGTGTCTGTGAACCACTATAGAGAATTGGGGAGGGGGGCAGGTGACGTGCCCTCCCCGCGCCGCCCGTGCCCGTGCGTGCTCCACTGGATAGCTCACCTCTGTCAGCCTCAGCTGCTTCCTCCGTGTGGGGCTTTCTGAGCTCCTTCTCTAGGCCACGTAGTGTCCTGAGCACCAGACTCGACTGTCCGGTTGCTCCTAGACCCACCACGTGGCTGACTCGGGGGCTCGTTTACCTAGATGCTCAACTTAGCATCTCCACTCCCTCTCCTAGTTACTATGCTCACTCCAGGTGGACCCGAGGGCTCTCCTGGGCTATTCCCTCTGCACCCACTTGGCCTCTACCCCCTAAACATGCTTCCACGGTACACCTTCTCTCGCTTCATCAGTGTCTGAACTGTCCTAATGGCCTTCATGCTGGCCTCCTCCCTGGCTCTCGTCCCTCCTGCAGCTACCAGTCCTTTTTTTTTTTTTAAGGTTTTATTTATTTACTCACGAGAGGGAGAGAGGAGAGAGAGAGAGAGAGAGAGAGAGAGAGAGGGGCAGAGACACAGGCAGAGGGAGAAGCAGGCTCCATGCAGGGAGACTGACCTGTGACTCAATCCCGGGTCTCCAGAATCAGGCCCTGGGCTGAAGGCGGCGCTAAACCACTGAGCCACTGGGGCTGCCCACCAGTCCTTTTCTGTTACCATAGACACAGTAGCTTCTGCTCCTGCTCAGTTTCTCATGTTCTCCGTTGCTACTGGAGAACCTTAACCCTCTTGTCATGTGATATAGTACCCCCCACCCCCCGCCCCACCGCAGCACTCCCGGGCCCCACAGAAAAGGACATTTCTAGTGCACAGGCACTTTACAGTCACATGACTGCACTCTTGGAAGTTAGGATCAGTTTTCTCCAGATCGCCCGTAGATACTTGGGATGGTGGTCCTGTCCCACAAATACTGGCACCAGGCTGTCTCCACGTTCCTTCAGCAGTGAGGAGGGACTTGTGTTCTCCAGGGGGTGGGGACACTCGGTGATGCCAATTTGTGGTTGGTGCTTGCACCTTACTGCTTGTTCAGCTGGACAGTGAGGTCAGACATGTGAGGTGTGGTATCTATACAGGCCTCTGCCCTGGTTGAAGATCCAATGGCCCCCGATGAGTGGGCGTGGGCTTCTCCCACTGCAGCCAGTGTTCCCACTTGCAGAGCTGGAAGTACGAGACACACTACAGTGCTACAAACTGTGGTGTATACAGCCTTTCTACAGGTGTGCTGAAGCATACATTTAACATTTGCATTTGTCACTTGAACTTCCTACAGTTCTCAAATGTTCTCACATGTTCAAGTCAGATTCCCAAGTGTGTGGAAGCAAGCAGCTTCTGACATCTGTTACTTCTGACTTTATTTCACAGATTTTACAGTTATACAGCATGAAACATAAAATATTGAACTTTTTGCTTATTTACATGGTGTAGTTTTTAATAACACAGATTTCTTATCATGAAAGATATTAACTAGAACAGAAATACTGCCCATGATCGATTCAGAGATACCATAAAGTATGTTCTTTTTCATGATTTGCCCTCTGTAAGAAATTCTCCACGTACGTGTATCTAAATGTAACTACTACCCAGTTACATTCACTTTTATGTGCTACACACTCTTTCCTATCTTATTCTACAGCCTTGGGAGGAGAGTGGGGAAGGGCAGAGCTGTGTGCCCGCACCACTCCACGTGTGCTTGGAAACCGTGCTTGCTGGGGTCCTGCAGTCAGCTCAGGATCGATTGTCTTCGATGATGATAGTTCTTCTAGGGTGGGGCTCAAGTTCAACAAATATGTATCGAAATTCATATTCGCCACTTTCTGGGTTCTGAAAAATAAACATATTTCTTGGTGTAACTTCTGTCCCCAGAGCTTATGACCTGCTGCATCAGAGCCCTTGATCCTCCTAAGGCCCCCTAAAGTTCCCACATGATCCCCACAAAGTCCACAAGGTCCCACAAGGTCCCCATACCTCCTTCACTTCAAGATGCACTGTTCCTTGCTTCCCAGGCTCGGAGCCCTCGATGTAGAACTTCACACGCATGTGTTTCAGCCCATCCTTTACATATTCAATAAAACTGCCAAGAAAATGGAAGAGCGCGGCTTAAACTTCTGTCACTTAAACAAGCGCCCGAGCTTCCTGAACACATGTGAATGGGTACCTGACGTGCTGTCTCCGTCCACGGCGTGTCGCCTCCCCGTAGCCCTTCACGGGCTCCCCAAAGATGCTGATGACCTGGTGGGACAGACTCGGTGAGGCCTCCACCCTTCAAGCTTCCCAGGGAAATATGTTCTGACAAATCAAGTGATTTTTTTAAAGAAAACAAATCATTAAGCCTGGGACCCTTTCAAAATGACAACTCCACTGATGAGAAAATGGACCAAAAAAAGAACTAGGCGAAAACCCTCACACAAGGATATATTTCCTGCAGACAATGGGGTAGGTGATTCTGCGGTGTGAGCTACAGCTTCAGGACAGGTGACTCCACTTCCCTCACAAAGACCGGGCACAACAATGGGGGCAAATGCTTAAATATACATTTGAATGTTTTTAGTGTTTTAGTGTATCTAATGGGGTCTAATACTCAAAGCTACAATAATAAGACAACTTTCTGAGTCACTAGAGACCGTGAAATAGAAGAACAAGTACAGGTTTCTCCAGCTATCCAAAAGTTGGCTTGACCACGTTGCTTTTAAGAAGCACCTACGCTAATACCTGTTTCTGCTAACTGAACAAAATCCAAATGCTTCTTGCTTCCATGAAATGGTGGCTGCGCCCTCGCTTTACGCTTCTGACTTATGAGAACTTTCGTGGGAGCGCACCACTTCCAGATGGCAGTGGAACCTGCAACAATCAACTGCTTAGAATAAGCCAGATCTAGAGGTATGAACCCGATTCCTAAGGGAAAACTCACAATGACATGGACATGCAGTTCTTCCTGAATTTAAAATGCAAATACCATGGAGCCCAGGGAAAGCGGTCAGGGACCTGCGCCTACTGAGGGCACCTGCAGCCTCATGCCTCCCCCTCATAGGGTGCTGTAGCACTCCTGGGTCTGGGTGAGAAGCCACCCGCCTGGTTTTTGGTGTTGTCTGCTGTTTTCCTTCAAGATAGAGGGATTGAGATTTCAGAGTTTCCACTCTGGCACTACAATGGCTGCGCTGGCTTTCTACCTGTGACTGGAAAGCATCACGGAAAGCCCCCCTTCTGGACAGGACTCGTAACAGAACATGGGCAGCTTTCCCATATGTCAGCCTCCTCCCAGGGGATGCTCTGGGCAGGCCGTGCTTCAGAGCATAAGCTTTGGAGTCACACTAACTTGGCCTCAGGTCCTGGCTGTACCATTCACAGCTCAGCAATCTCAGTTGTTACCCAATCTCTAAAGTGTCAGTCTCCCCTTCTGCAAATGGCACAGTCAGTAGTATTTAACACAAATGGCTTTCATGAGATCCAAGAAAGAGGATGTGCTGAGTGCAATGCCTGGTGCATAATGTGCCTTCAGTGTCAAGAACTACCATTATGATCATGGGGTCACTAAACTTTTTTATAAGACTAGAAACTTACCGCACGAGTTTAAAACTCTGGGAAGATCTAAGCATTTAACATCTATGACGATAAGTGACTCTCTTGTATAATAGAATGGAAACATCGCTACACAGACCTTTAGGTGGTCTTAAGGCATTGCAAGTACAGAACAAAGAGCTAATAACATAATCACAATCCAACCGTTATGACTTTATTATCCTATAAACGTCACTAGTCTCAGAACCAATATGTGAGTTCTGTCCTCCGACCCTGGCATCTTCTCTGGATCTTCACAGTGTGTGTGACTGCATCTGGAAGACTCACCTCGGGGTGTGATCTGCATTTTTCTAAGGCTTTCCCATAGATCTTATTAGGACTGGATGAAGAAAAAAGTTCTTTGAAAATTGTGTAAAACAAGCCACCTGCGAATTATAGAAAAAGAAGATCAAGCAAATCAAGAGCAAGACAAATGCTTAAACAGATTTTAGGGACAGACATTATACTTGCTGTGATCAACCTGTGACGGTGATTCCAATAAGCACCACTATCAAGTAGGTAAAATCTCTTCCAGCTTCTTTCACTGTAAAAAGAAAACACCGCTGAGTTAGAGGTGTGCCAGATGGGCAGGAACGCTCATGGCTTCAGCACTTCTGGAGGGTGAGATGTGGACCCAGGACCCTATGAGGAGGTCTGCATGCATGCTGGAACAGCTGCTCTCAAGCCTCCCCACAATTCAGAACCACCTGAAGAAAGTTTTCAAAAGAATCTCAGCAGAATTCTGGGCCAAGGAATTTGTATTTTAATTTTATTTAGTAGTATAACTTTAATACTTCTTTACTTTCTAAGATGACAAAACACTTGAAACAAGTGCCCCAGGCCCTCGGCGTGAAAACATGTTACAGATTTGGCAGTGCCGGTCACATTCTGTTCACAGATGAAGTGTTTGCTTTGTTAACTGTAGTCCAAGGGATCAGCATAGGCCTCAGCTCTTCCAGTCACCTTCCCACCAGGCTGCCTCCACTGGCAGAATGGAATTCAGAACAGGAATCTGCTTGGCCAGACAGAGCTGATAATCGGATGAACTTAGAATACGAAGCACCTGCTACCAACAGGTAGCGCTTGTTCGAACACAAAATGACAACAACATCTATGTAGTCTCACTTAGGATTTGTTAGGTATGTGTTACAATGTGATTGTTAGGGACCTGAGCCTTCTGGACTTTGGCTGTCCTGTAGAGTAACCACACACCATACACGGCTATGTGAGTGTTATTTTAAAGTTACGCTAACTTAAATACTCAGTCCCTCAATCACACTAGCAACATTTCAAGTGCTGAACAGCCACATGTAGAGACCTCATATGTATAGAACATCTCTGTCTCTGCGAAAAGTTTTATTTGGACAATGCTGTTGTGGACATTTTGCAAGACGTCACATTTGTCCATTCTATTTATGCCATCATATTCGTCAGAGCCCAAAGTAACAAGTGGCATGTGTGTCAGGAAGCTTGGTAAACACAGGTACACCAAATGTGGGGGATGAGGCCAAAAAACAGATCCAGAGCTCATCAATCACATGAGCAAAACCCTTAGGGGTATACTGCATGGGGCATGCTAAGGCGCTCCATCTCAAATAAAAGAAACTACTGCATCCTGTATACCCTAGTGTGGTGTGTGATAGGTTCCTTTGGACGCTGTGGGCAGCATATCCCACATTTGAGAATACTGCTCCCACTCATTCGCTGAGTCACCAGGAAGGCCGTCGCCTTTGAATGGGGTCCAGATCAGGACAGGACTCTGCAGCAGGACCCGTCTGCAGCGTAAGCAGCCCTGTTGCTGGAGCGACGACCTGACACACGCTGTTTGACAGTCTCTGCCTCTGCCCTCTGCATACAGGTTGTTCATTCATGCTGAACTTTTAATCATCCCTCACAGCCCTGTTCAGGCTATTGTGAATGAATGATCATGTATTTTACATATTCAACAGATTACAAAACAATTGCTAGGATACAGTTTTTTTTGTTAATGTTAAAAAGTATATATGCACTAAAAAAAAAAGTATATGCACTGAAATGACATAGAGCAAAATATTAACAAAAGTCATCTCTGCATGGTAAAATCAAGGTGTCTGAACTCTTTGCTTCCTTTTTACTTATTTTTCCACAAATTACTGTGAAATGAAGAAATAAACAATAAATGTTAAATTCATCATCTCATCTGTGAAAACCTGACTTTCCCTGACATAAAGACTTGTGCCTTCCGTATTACATATGTTCTATCACTTCCCGTGTCACTTGGAGGTAAACGGTTTTGAACACCTTTAATTCTGTAGCGTGAAGAGTCTAACTCAACATCTGGGCGCGGCAGTCATTCAAGAGCAGTGTTGGGCTGACCTACGTTGAGTAGGTCCCCAAGGATTATGCCTCAATAGTATTTCTTCTATTTATTCCACCCAATTACTCTGTATCTATTTTGTGTTCTCTGGTACTCTTTGCAGCAAACTACCATGTTTTCATTGTTTCACACTGTACCTACCTCCTCCTCATTAAGTGCATCTGTTTGTATACAGGAACTCTCTGGCACACCCGTTAGCATCTGCTCAAGTGTACGCAGAGGAAATGGAAGCTCAAGAACTACTGGTGAACGGCTGTTCTAAAGAGCACTGACCTGGGTACTAGGAAATTAAGATTAGAAGATGTGGCTTTAATTATCCGTTGTGTGAAACTGGGGAAGTGTGCCTCACACACAGAATTTTAATGTTTGAGGGAGGGAACAGGAAACTCAACTGTGGTAAACCACATCTGTGAAGTCTACTAACTTACTATCAAGTACTCAACAACGGTTAAGTTGTAATAAAAGCTGGGAAACATTTTCTCGCCACAACTCAACAAAGTCACCCAAAAAGCAACTTTGAAATCCGAGTTCAAGTCTGTGAAGAAAACTGTGGGTCTACAGTCTCAAACTCTGAACTGTGTTGAACGGTCCTACCTTTTAATTTGTGTGAGCCGTTTTTCTACCTTTAGCCCTGAACTTGTGCGAAGGGACCCTGCTCGCTCTCGCCACGTTTGCCGATAGACTGATCACTCCCGGTACCTTTCTGTGACGTTGAGACGACGGTTTCCCCTCTCTGGCTGTGCACGGACACTTGTTTGCTGCCGTCGTCTCCTGCCCTCTGGGGGCTCTGCCTCTGCGTCCAGATGGTTTTCCGGGTGACTCCAAGGATACTCTGAGGTCGTACCGCTTTCTTTGGCTCTCGCAGACCCCAGCTCAAGCCCGACGCGGTCTTCCAGCAAGCTCTGTTAAGCACTAAGTGTGGCGGAAACAACGGCTTCCCTGACGACCTGCACAGCTTCTCCGCACACCGCGCAGCTCGTAACAAAGTACAAATCATGATCACAGAAAGCCGCTCCGCTTTACAAAGGTGCCAGCGGGGAACCGCAGTGCTTCACTACCCAGTACACACCCAGCCAGAGTGTACTCAGCGCTACAGTCACATCGGTGATTCTGCACGGCTTGTTCGGCAAAAAAGTTAGCTCCCGAAAGAAGCCGTGTCCACCTCTTCTTCCCTTCTGTGCTCTTTCTACTAGAATTAAAGTGATTTAATTACCTGCCGTATTGACATTCACACACTACCCGCCATGCCTCTGCAAAGTAACCTGGGAAACCTCGGGGAGTCCTGGGAACAGTAGTCCGAGGCCCTCACTCCTCGCAGAGCTACCACAGCGGGAAAGGCATCAGGACTACATCTCCCACAGTGCAAGGCGGCCAGACAGCGCGTGGCCTTTCCGCCACCTTCCAGAGTTCCTTGCGCATGCGCTCCACCTATTTGGCGCCAGGGTGGGCGAGGTGATCGCTCAACGGGCGGCAATCAAATTAGCGATTACGAACTGGGTGTTCTTGCAGCCCTTTGAGAGGGCTGTAAACTGCGAAATTCCCAGTGTGACTATGGCTCTGCTGTTGCTTGTGGGGAAATGATGTAGCCTGTGCGTTTCAGTTTCCTCCCAAGGCCACCAGACGGGAGGCAGCACAAACTTCCCCAAAGCCAGCAGCTGGGGAGAGACGAGGTTGCTGCAGTGCCCCCACCAGGGACCGAAGCTCAGCGGCCCGCTTGGCACGCGGCGACCTCGACATCAGGCCGCGGGGCGTGGGAAGAAGCAGGGCCCGGAAGTTTCCAGAACCGCTCCTCGAGCCGGCGGAAGGGCGGGGCGGAGGCCGACCCGCCCCTGCGCACGCGCGCCGGCGTCGAGTGGGCGTGGCGTGGGGCGGCGCGCTCCTGCCTCCGTCGTCGCTCCGCCTTGGGCGCTCCCGCCGGGTCTCCATGGCGACGGGACGCGGCCGACTCCTGCTGCAGCACTGGCGCGGCCTCCAGGCGCTGCATTGGCCGCCGGGCGGCGTCGGCGCGGCCCCGGGGCTGGCCGGGGAGGCCCCCGGGCCCGCGGGGTTCAGGTGACTGTCGGGGGGCCGCGGGGCAGGGCGGTACCCGGCACCTTTCCCCCTCTAATTTCACTCTCGGCTGTTCTTAGTGCAGGAGAGGTCCAGAGAACCGCGGGAGGACGTCCCCTCAACTTGGAAACGTGCGGAGACCCCAAGTCCTGATACAAGTAGCCTAGCTCCCCCCGGGGAACAGGCTTCCTCCTTCCCTTCATTCAGTTGTAGGCGCCGTGGGGAGCTGGGAGCCCTGGAGCAGCGCCTCCTGCGGGAAGCGCTCCACCTGCGAGGGCAGGTGCACATCCCTGGTCTGCACCTGCGGGTCGCCACAGGGGCACCCGTTCAGAGCTCATCCCTAAAGTAGCTTGTCTCTTCTGGGGCCGGAAATCACCTTTCATTCTTTTTATTAGGCTCTGGAATCTACTCATCAAAAGGTTACCGATTTTCTCTCCCGCCCATGGTTCCTGAACCTCTAAGCAGATAATTCTGGTGGGCGGGTTGGTCTGGGAGTTTGTTTTCCTGGGGCAGAGCTTTCTGAATTTCGGATTTCGAGGCCTCCAGTGCCTTTCGTTTGGTTTCTTTTTACTCTTTCTTTTCTTCCTTCCATGGAGTTGGGGGGGGGGGGGAGAGTGAGGGAGAGATGGGGAGGGCAGAGGAATAGGGAGAGAGAGAATCTTAAGTAGGCTCCACTGTGAGACTTCATCTCACAACCCTGAGATCATGGTGGAAGCTGAAATCAGGAGTCCACTGCTTAGTAACTGAGCCACCCAGAAGCCCCATAGGTCTGCTAGGCAAACCCTGAAGGGATGCTTATTGATAGCCACTCCTTGGTATTCAGGCCCCTGATCCCCTTCTGCCTCTCTTCCTTGGCCACCTTGCGGCTGAAGGGTGGTCCTCTTGTTAAGTGAGAGAAGGCAACTTGGAGGAGATGGGGAAGGGGCAAGAAGCAGGATGCTGCAGCTATAATCCAGAAGGCTCTTTAGCTTAACTCCAAAGGTTGGTTGGTTTCAGAGTGAATGATCCAGTTTGTCAGAGGTGCTGTCATGGTCCCTTATGGTGAGTGGTCCCTAACTTTACAGCCATCATCTCGGTTAGTGTGCCAAGTGTAGCGACAGTATGAAGAGCAGTTTGCAACCTTGATGATTCTCTTTGCTTGCACGTCCTTGTGATTTGTAAGATACAAAGAACTCATGTGTATCATGCCTTCTAATAAACCAAATGTCTGTGTTTATGTAGAAAAAACAATTGTTATTTAACAATCGACAACTTGAATTTTGTTTTCCCGAATCTCCAGGACTACGTCCCATGTTCATCCAAGGGTCCATAACCCCGTCATGCTGGTTTTGGAAGTGGTGCTCTGCACCTTTGTATTATGGCAGTAGTTGGTTCTTGAGTGTAGCTGCAGTGCTGGATATACCGCAGGACTTGTGACAACTAAAATGGTGACAATACCTTCAAAACTTCTGTAGGAGCATTTAAATTTGAGGTCTGAACTTTAGATCAATTTGCCACTAACACTAAAATTAGTCTTTATATATAGAGCTCTGTCAGTGGGGAGCAGAATGATTTTTATGTGATGAATCTTCTATTACTTTGTAAGTTGAGTGAACATCCTGGTGATGACGTATTTAGAGTGCCTGGTAAGGGAGCCTGCTTGTCATCCTGTGATTTGGTGAGGTCTGCATTCTTTATGGGAAGGAAAATAAGCCGCTAAAAATGATTGCAGATGGTCTAAGTGGGTGGTGATTTTTATTGTTTCACTACAGAAAAATTAGATTTTAATAAGGAATCCATGGTTCCCTTTTTAATGAAAGATGTGAATATGTGTAAATATCATGAACTGAGAAAAATGGCAGCATATTAGGTTGGCTTAATTTCGACTTGATTTAATTTCTTTGGTTTATCATATATCAAAAATCAGGCTCAGAAGATAATTTTTTAAGGTAAACTTAAAAAATATTGAATATATTCAAGGCTATCAGGCAAAATGTATTACTCAAAAACATTGTTTTCAAACAAAATGTCATCTTACTAATTATGTCAGCTAAGTATGCGCTTAATTTTGTAGATCCATAAATCTACATGAGGACATGCATGCAACTTACTGATTTGTTAATTGTGTGGCCCTTGAAAATATGCAGTTGGTTTATTTTATGGAGAAATGGAAATGTACTTTCAATATACTGAAAACCATACTAATAGGATATAGAATATAATACGGTGAGAAGAGCTCTGGAAGGACAGTCAGGAGATGAGTCTCTTGGGCTCTGGGCCTCTGTCTTGGGACCTCAAATGAATCCCTGTGATTGCCTTGTTAGAACTTCGGTAATCTTTGATTTGTCAAATATGGACATATGAAATCTATTTTAGTTATGGAAAAGCAAAACAGCAACAGATAGGCTGTATTTCTCAAACAGGTGCCAGTGGGCAGGTAATGCATGGGGCATTCTCCTGCGATGTAAAATTAATGCAGTGGCTTTGGGGAAAAATGTTAAGTAGTTCAACTGTAGGTAATATAATCCATTTGTTATATTAGCACAGCCACCAACAAATTATCCAGTAAAGTGCATCATTTGTATTAATTTTTAAAAATTTTTATTTATTTATGATAGTCACAGAGAGAGAGACAGAGACAGAGACAGAGACACAGGTAGAGGGAGAAACAGGCTCCATGCACCGGGAGCCCGACGTGGGATTCGATCCTGGGTCTCCAGGATTGCACCCTGGGCCAAAGGCAGGCGCCAAACCACTGCGCCACCCAGGGATCCCTGTATTAATTTTTAAGATAAAGTAAGAGACTTCAAAGAACTTTTGAGCTCTCTGCAGGCTGTGCCCCCCAGATTTCAGAGCAGCTGGCACTCCACTGCACCTGCCTAAAGAAAGGATTGTGCTATCAAACTGTGAATCCAAACCTTGTGTATGGGATTTTCAGTTTTGAAATTAAAACAACAAAAATCCCACAGTTTATTCCATATTCAATATATTAAGAAATAATAGAAAACACATGGAGTTCTGTCCTTTCAGCTCTCCAGCCCCCATTTAAAAACAGCCACCCAAAAACCTCATAGCTTTTTGCAGCCACCACCCAAAAACCTCATAGCTTTTTGCATACATACAAAAATGTATATGGTCTTTTTTCCATACCTTCTTTCTTTGTGTGTGTGTTTACTTCTTCTCGTAAGGGACAAATTAAAAAATATTATGTGATATATCTTGATATAACCTGATTTTTTTCAATTCATAGGTTATTAATTTAGCAGGTATTTATCAATTGCCTCTCTATGCCAGGCATGTTGTGGGTGAACAAAACTCATGCAAAAGACCTGCCAGTGTGGAGCTTATAATTCCAGTGATAGCAAGCAGAGGAGATAAGATGTGTATGTAGTGAAGGATGGTGATATGTGCTGAGGAGAGAAATAAGGAGAGGGCCTAGAGTGTGTGTGGGTAGTATGGATTGGAGTTTTAGAGAACATGGCCAAAGGAATTGTCAGTGAGTTAGTGACATTTGCATGAATACCTGAAGGAGATGGAGGCATGAGCCATGCAGACACAAAGACGTAATGAGCTTGTTTCTATCTCAGACACTTTTTTCTGTGCTGAAAATGTCCATTTTAATTGGCTGAGCATTGTTCACTGTATGTAGCCACACTGTTGAACCAATCCCTATACCGACTCTGGAAGTTTGTCAGTGTAGGCAAGTCTGAGATGGACTTTCTCCAGCAACATTTTTGGGCTCATTTTCTTGCTTTGGGATATATTTGTACAAGTGAGATTCCTGGCTTAAAAAAAAATACATGTGCCTTTTAAGGATCTTGATAAACACTACCAGATTTGGCTTTCCTTACTGTTTATACCAATTTATGCTCCCAGCAGTGAATGAGATGTTCTTTATGTGGTCTTTGCCAGTTTGCTAGATTGAAACTGATCGATACAGTGTATTAATTTACTTTTCTTCGACTCCTGTGGAAAGGACTTAGGGTAATAGATTTTATTTCTTTTGACAATTTTTGATTGCGGAAACATGTATGGCAAAAAGCTGTTGTCAATTTACTAATGCTTTTAAACAAATTTATATTTGAGTGATCCCAGCAGTATTCATTTAGGTTAAAGAAGCCTTCCTCAGTCTTCATACAATGTGTAATACAGACTCTGGGAGTTCTTAGCATGACCATTCATACTGGCAGGGGTCTAAGGGTCACTGTATGGAAAATCCAGGCAGACAGTGGATTTGATGGAGGAGTTATAGGAATGCCTTTTACTTAAAACTTATATGTTAGAAACCTCTATGAACTAAAGATATTTGATCTTTGAGTATGTAATATAGGTTGGTATAGAATTTACAACAAGTAAACCAGTTAAAATAAGGAGTGCTCTTAAATCATTTAAAAATGTATATTGTTTAACAGTTGTGTTAAATGGTGCCCTCCCCCCCATTCACGTCTACTCAGAAGCTTAGGGTATGATTTTATTTGAAAATAGGGTGTTTGTAGATGTAGTTACAATGAAGTCACACTTGGTTAGGGTGGATCCTAAATCAAATGTGACTGATGTCCTTAGAAGAAGAGATGAAGACACACACCGGGAAGATGGCTGGGCAAAGATGGGGCAGAGATAAGAGTTAGTCATCTTAGTTGCCACAAGCTAAGGAAAAGCAAGGATTGTCAGCAACCACCAGAAACTGGAAGAGACAAGGAAGGGTTCTTCCGTAGAGACTTTGTGGAGGGAGCATGACTGTCCCAACACCTTGACTTTGGACTTGTGGCCTCTAGGACTCTGAGACAATACATTTCTGTTGTTCTTAGCTACCTAGTTTAAGTCAGTTTGTTAAGAGATTCCTAGGACACTAATACAATTAGGAAATTGTATTTTACTTCTTATTACTGTGTTAGAGCCAGGTCAGTGGAGTTGAAGATTTTCTCTTGTGGAAATCTTTGCTTAAATAATACTTTCAACAGAAATACAAAGATCTACTGCATAGGTGGAATGCTCTGAAATAAGGGGTGGGAGTGTTACAGAACTTTCCAGAGTAGGGCCTCTTCTGCCCCTCTCCCTCCACTTCCTGTTCTGGAACACACAGATTGCAAACCGCTGGTTGTGTCCAGCTTCTTTGCATTCCCAGGGACTCCCTGGCTAGGAGTCAGGTAAGACAAAAGGCACATTGACTGTCTTCTGCTGAAGCTGGAATGGAGAAGCATGGGCAGCCAGCGTTTTTACCTTGGCGAATTTGTTACCCTCCAGGATCTAGAAAGGTTTCCTGTGTTCCCCCTCTCCTGTGTTGACAACAGTGCCAGCATGCAGATGCTAGCCAGTGTTTATTGAGGGCTTATCATGGGCCCTTCATTATGATGTTTCTGAAGAGAAAAACCTATAAAGGGGGGACAGACATTCTCTGGATGCTCAGAAGCCCCTGGGGAGTCATCAGGCAATTTGAGTGCTTGTGGATGTGCACTTCATGGGGCACATGGTTCCACCGTAGGTTTCAGGCTGTGCTGGGTTGTGGGTGATTCAGTCCCATGCCTCCTAGGGGCAGGCCGTGCTTGGGTGCTAAACTCTTGGTGAACAAAGTACATCGTCAGAGCAATGACATACTGGTGAACTGGATGTATGGAATGGATACTCTAGATTTTAGTCACATGCTGGGTGGGAGGTGGGTCAGTAGTTTGGTTTGTGTGTGTGTGTGTGTGTGTGTGTGTGTGTGTGTGTGTACATGGTAAAGAAGAAGCTTCCAGACCTTCCCAAGAGAAGTAGCATATCCACCAGTAGCTCTGTCTGTGGGCTGCTGCCTAGAAAATGAGGGTTTTGGGCTCCATGCCTTACTGGGGTTTCAGATCCCTATCAAACTTCTGTCGAGCAGTGCTGGTTTTGAGGGTGATTTTAATAAAAAATTAGGAACTTCTGAAAACTGCATAAAATACACCTTATTACATTGAACCTTAAAAGCCATTGATTGTAAGAGTTACAATTTTTTTGTACTGCTAAAATGAAAAAAAAAAAAGATGGCCAGTTAAAATATATTCCATTGAATCTGAGATATTTAAAATGTGAAAAAAAAAATTGAGGATGAGTATTTGGTATTTCTGCAGCTGTGATTGCCAGAGCTAGGGTTGGATTCATCATCCCTTAAGACCAGCAAAGTTGTAGATTGTGTGGGCCGTTCTGGTTTGCAAATCTAAAGGTTTTCTTACCTGATTGATGCTGTTTTCATTAGGTTTCTGCTATGGTATTGTTGAAGCTGGCCAGGTGATACATTTTATGTTTATCCTTTTATTCCATTAAATAAGTCTTATTTAATATCTTTGATATGTTGAAAGCCTACAAAAGCAAATATTTAATCTTGTTGTTTACTTGATCTTAGTCAACAGGCCAGAAGTGATGAATCTTATGTTTAAAACATATCAGAGTAAGTCCAGTTACCAGGTTTACGGACTCAGGACATGGAATATTTCACAGTCTCTTGCCTGCGCCCGCCCTTCCTTCCTTCCTTCCTTCCTTCCTTCCTTCCTTCCTTCCTTCACATGATGCAATTTTACAAGGAGTCATTCTTGGAGTTTATGAATCCTCTACAGTTTTGTAGAGGGAACTGGACAGTTCGCCTGTCATGATTTCACTTTTCTGTGCTTACTTTCAGGAAGAGACCGGGCACCATATACGCAGGCACTGCCACCCTGAAGCAGTGCGCTAGGCGAGGAAGGCACTACAAGCAGCCCTCTGCTGACCATCCTGCATCTCTGGAAAGGTGAGTCACAGTAGTTGGTGCTCTCCTGGAGGCCCCAGGGGTGGAGCTTGTAGAGAAAGTTTCAGTGCTGTACATAGCAAGCTGCTGTTCTTAGCCGAGAATAGAATTGCGTAGGAAGAAAGTACAACATGGAGAGTTTGCTGTGAGTCATCAGCCTGTCACCACTGTCATTATTAGACTAGGTTTATGAAGTGAACTTCTAAAAGTGACAAGTCAATTTTCCTCCTTAAAAAAAAATTCTTCAAAATTATTCACTTTCTAGTTGATAAAGACCCTTGAAACAGTGGAAAGAAGATGAAAAAGCTCCAGAGGTCTCTGGATTTTTTTAGTGTTCAATGCTTTGGGAGCCCCTTGTGCCATGGCAAGGTTCTGCACTGTGACCTCGGCAACAGGATCTGTAGAATCCTTTCTTTGAACTAATTATTTGAAGTCGGTGCTGAGATGCCCATGGATTTGTAGTGCACTGACACTCGTGGGACCCAACCCTGTGCTGAGCATTGTGTGAAGCCCTAAAAGCATGGTGTTCCGGTAGACATGTACGGTGGGGAGAGTAGGGCTCACAGAGTCTGCACATTGCAAAATTCAGATTCAAACATAAGTTCCTTGTTTTCAAGTTTTGGGCTTTGACACTATAACTCAGCTCACAGAGTACATATTTTCAGTGTATTCTTTAAAAGAAATGAAAACCAAAAAAAAAAAAAAAGTTAATTAAGGACAGCAATTTAAGCTTTAAACCCTATACTCTGTGAATATGATCTGTCATCCAATAATGTGATGTAGGAACTAGAACAAATACTCGATTGGTTCATCCATCCATTAAACATTTGAGGACCTTCTGTGTACTAGATACTGTGCTCTGACACTTGGAGCTTCTTGGATTGTCCTGCCTCTCTCTCACTTTCTTCCTCCCCCCAACCCCCCCTCTACCTGCTGTGGTATAAAATGATTAGAATCCAGCACAAGGTAACCCAGTGGAAACCTTATGAACCATAATGAAGACTGTCTTTGCTCTCTACTATTCTAACTATGGAGTGGGGGGTTTTCTGCTTTTGCTTAGAAGTACAGGGAGAGCCCCCACCCCATTATGTTAGTCTGCTGGGTAGGGGGTGGGGGTTAGTCTCTAAGGGCCTTTGAGTAGGATTTTAGTCCAACTCAATAATTCTCCCCGGATAGGATTTGCCAGATACCACTCTGGAATGTTTTCTTACATTTTTTTTTGGATTATAATTATTTAAAAAATAATAACTATGAGTTTTTGTGAAATAGTTGAATCAAAATATGAAAACTATGTGCAGCAGGTCATCCCAATGGTCACAAAATGTGTTTTCTTGCAACTTTGCCATCTATGCATTAGCAACCTTTTGTCACTAAAAGCATCTGATTTATTGACTCTGAGTGTAAGGAATTTCATTTGGTGGGAGGGATTTAATTAACCCCAGGCAAAACTGCTTGTTTAAACCATCAGAGAGTCTCTGGTCGAATATCTCTGAAGCTTTTGAGTTGGGGTAGCTCTGACTAGTGACATGGGTCTGGTCTGTCTTGTATTCTTCATCTTTTCTCTGAGGGAGTCCACATCATTCTTTCTCAGTATTATCAGAATCTTAGGACTGATTATTTCCCTATGACACATTTTATTTTCATCATAATTAGAAAATTTAAAATAGTTGAAATCACAAGTGGAGAGATTAGGGGCAAGCCATTTTAAATTGGCCAAAGGGTCAATTCCTTTGGTTCCTCATCCCCTGGCCCCTCCCCTCTCCCCGTGACAGTCTTCTCTGGCTTGCTTTCCTTCAGCCTCAGAGAATGCAGCTCAGTGTCATTCATTTAGGTTATAAATGAAAAGGGAAAATGGAGTTCAGAAAATCTTACAGGGCTTGGAGTCTCTTCAAACCTAGAGGAAGGTCTTAAGTGTGAGGAAGAAGAGAGTATGTGAGGGTGGTATGGGGTAGGTGGAAAATAAGTGGGTATTTTCTATTCCAGGTCCTTTGTTTTTTTGAGGAGGACGAGGATTCTGTGGTTTATTATTATTATTTTTTATTAATAGCTAAGAATGCATTCTTTTTCTCTTATTTCCTTTTATCTCACCAAAGAATAATGCATACTTTCATGAGGGAGTAAGGAAATCCTGTCTCTTGATCCATTGTGTGTGCATATAAGTAACATGCCAAGGAAGTTAGCTCCCTGTACCCTTGAGTCTCTGGATTTGTTCAGGTCATGAGGATTGTGGTAGCCAGGACATTTCAGTTGAGAAACCAGTGTAAGATAAGGGTCAGTTTGCCTCTCGTACAGGAAGGGTGCTGCTCACCTTCTGTCTGGAGATGAACAGCCGGTGGTTTTCTGGTTAACTTGTAGCTCAAATGCTTGATTCTTCCCCTCTCTCAGTATGCCTTCAGAAATCTTGCTGAAGATCTTTTCCTACCTGGATGCTGTGACCCTGCTGTGTACTGGATGTGTGAATAGGCGCTTTTACCATCTGGCCAATGACAAGTAAGGAGAAAACCAGATCTCTCTGTCGTCTTTTGATAGCATTTTGATGGAAGTCATGAAAACTAGTAAGACCATTTTAACCATTTTTAATATTTAGGAGAATTAATTTTGAAAGTGTTTTTAGTCACAGATGTAATATGTCTAATGCTTTAAGTGATCAATTGACATTTTCAGTGATTTGTATTTATATGCTTAAAAAAAAAAGGAATACCTTTGCATGAACTGAAAAAGATCGAACTTATTATTGATGTAGCTGTTGTCTCATGTACGGAAGAATACATCTCTGTGTCAGTAGGCACACAAGTGGGTTTAATGTGGGTTCAAAGGAAAGAAGTGTGCCCTTGACAGTCATTCTAGAATGGACGCAGAGCAGTTTTGGTGTCTCTTTCTTAATGACTCTTAATAAGAGATGAAGACATTCACTAAAGCAAAGTGTAGCAAGGCATTGTTCACGAAAGAGGTCATTTAAATACCCCAAAATATAGCTTTTTGGAGGGTTCTTACTTTAAGGATAGAACTCCAATTACTCCATAAGCCAATAACTTATAAATTGCTTAGTTTCTCTTAATATCACCTTTCCCGACTGACTTTCACAGGCTCATGTGGTATAGGCACTGAGCCCTCATTGATTTGGGGCTATACCTCTAGTAATCTTCGTTTTGTACTTTAATTATGAATTATGTGCCTATCCCACATTTCTTGGGAGTTGTCCCTTAAAAATCTGAGCTTCTGATGAAATTACCCTTATGTTTATTTTCTTGTTATAGGAAATATCTTAATTGCATCTGTTGAATTTTATTTTATTTTTTATTTTTAAAAATATTTTATTTAGAGAGCGAATGCATGCACAAGCCTGAGCCAGGGGGCGGGGGGAGAAGGCAAGAATTTCAAGCAGGCTCCACCTTAAGCATGGAGCTTGACAAGGGGTTAAATCTCACTCCCCCAAGACTGTGACCTGAGCCAAAATCAAGAGTCTGGCACTCAGCTGACTGAGCCACCCATGCACCCCTGCATATGCTGAATTTTATTTGTAAGAGTCATAGTCTGATTTTATAGTTAGACTTCAAAAAGGGCATATTTAATGATTGGATGGGTAAACAATAAATGTTTTGGGGGAGTGTTTTAAGCATTACTTCTGGAGAGGGCAGGAGTACCTATTGTAGCCAGTCATACTGATGACTAATAGGGAGGCCTGTATGGAGGGTAGGGGTCTCCCTGAAGCCCTCCTTACATCAGCGGGGGCTGCCTCCTTGCTGCACAAGTCGCATCCCTCAGCAAGAGCACCAGGCTCCACCTGCGTGGAGGTAACGGGGAAGCGTGGGTCAGGCTGGATCTGGATCATCATGTGGGGTGTTTATTTTCCAGCACCCTGGGAAACACTGTTTATCAGAATATTAAATTGGCCCCATTTTGTCAACAGCTTGTTTGATTGAAGTTTTTCTGTGCCTGACTGGTAGAGTAGCTAAATATGTTCTTGTCCTCAAAATCACCTTTGTTTTTTAACGGGATGAGGCATTGGGTGATCAGAAATGAATGTGTTTGGGTTTTGAGTACTTGTTAAATGCATCTTATACTTGACATTTGTATTTTATCAAGTATCAGGTGGAACAATCTGCACAGTCTATTCTGTAAAATGTTCTGTTTAGACTTCACTTACAGTAAATACAGTAATCTAATGAGTTGAAAGTGGTTCTTCATACAGGTGTTGGGTGTAGTTGTAACTGAAGGTGTGTGGGGTTCGGGCTCCGCTCCTTCCATCCCATTTCCTCTTTTGTAATTCAGGAGTGCTGGCGCATGGACAAGAATTGAGTCAGCTTTAGGTCATGTGGCGCCAATGTGAGAAATTTGGGAACACTTATGTGGAGTAAAATGATGAGTAGAATAAATTTGAAGGAGATGTGAACAAGCTTTTATGTAAAGGGAGTTTTTAAAAATGCCTACTCAAGAGATTTTGGTGAAACAGTTTCAGATTTACCTAGATGTACTCAAGTAATCATCATTTTACACTCTTAGCTCACATCTGTAAGTCCAGAAATTTCTGAACTGAGAAAATAAACACCTTAGGGCAGAAAGTTTGGTGTGAAATGATTCTGTGGGGTGAGATATGATTTGAAAATGCATGCTACTTAAGGATGTCACCGGGGGTCTGATTCGGTGTGTGTTGGGAAGTGCGTGCACTGCCTGGATCAGGGAGACACGTCTGCAGGTCGAGTGTCCGCTCAGTGCACCTTGCTGTCGTGGTGGTGACTGGCTGGCCCCCAGAGTGCGTGGCATCTCCAGTGGATCTCAGGCATTGCGGGGCCATCCTCTTCTGCGGGCATTGCCTTCACCTTGCTGCCTTTTGGCCACTGGCCACTTCATCCCATGCTGAACTAAACAGAAAGGTAGAGACACAAATGAGCAGATTATTACATTTATTTCTGTAAAGCTCACTTTTTGCTGTTGGAAATGGACTTTAGCCATGGCTCAGTTCCCCCAAAGAAGAAGTTTGCTTCTTTCCCTGGAGGAGAGCATTGGCTCAGAGAGAGGTGTCTTGGGCTCCCTTGGGTCCCTGCCAGCTGCTGCTGCTCCCATGGCTTCTCCTGGGCCTCTCAGTGTGACAGGTGGGAGGAGCACAGGCTCTGCCTTGGGGCTGAATTTAAATTCAACCTTGCGGCTGATGGGCTCTCTGAATTTAGGCGAATTACTTGGTTTCTTCAAGTTCATCTCTTTGTCCCTGAAGAGGCTGAGAAGCACAGGGGATGGATGTGTGAGTTCTGGTTGAGGCTGTGAGGGTCCAATCCTGGGTCTTCTGTTTCCTCAGCATCCACAGACCCGTCTGGGCCACATCTTCACATTGGGGCCTCATTACATTGTCTGTCCAGTGGGGACAATGATAGTGGCTACTTCATGGATTTGTTGATGATTAAAGTAGTTGCTGTTTACCAAATGCTCAAATAATGCTTACCACAGTGCTCAGAAAACACTGTTGTTATTTTTTTCATTCATTGTGTATTTTCTTCTCTTTGTGCAAGCATTACATGTCCTTGTGGAAAAATTAAAACATAGAAATAAAAAACATTCAATTCCATTCTGCTGACATTTCTGTCTGTGTGTATGTACATATGGTTCCTTTCCGACCTTTATTTTTTTTATTTTTATTTTTTTAAAGATTTTCTTTATTTGTTCATGAGAGAGACACACACAGAGAGAGAGGCAGAGACACAGGCAGAGGGAGAAGCAGGCTCCACGCAAGAAGCCTGACATGGGACTCGATCCTGGGTCTCCAGGATCACACCCTGGGCCAAAGGCAGGCGCCAAACCGCTGAGCCACCTGGGCTGCCCCCTTTCCGACCTTTAAAAAATATATCTACCTAAGATAACACAGTAGGAGTCACCTTGTATATTTCTTACTATTTTTCTGTAATCTCTTATTCCATTATTGCTTTAGGACAGCAGTGGTTTGGATGATGCCAAATATCGTGAGATCACTCATTTTAACTTGACCCTGGGAAACAAGCTTTTCCTTTTAGTATGTGTTTCTGGGGTTGGTGAATCTGAAACACTTAACCTCAAACTGCAGTTCACTTTAACACATGAGCAACTGTAAACGTTTGATTTATTCATGGACTAGGACTATTTACAAACGATTGTGCATCTCTACGGTAATATATTGCTACTGCAGGTATATGACAGTGTCTCATAGTTAACATAGTTCCTCTTCTCCCCCAGTTTTATTTGGATCAGAATCTATTCAACTGCCTTTTCACCTAAAAGATCTAATTGGCAAGTTAATTCAGCAGAGAAGACCGCTGTATCTATGAACTTACTGTCGGTTGAGGATAAAGAAGCTGGATATTGGAAGAAAGAATATATTACAAAGCAAAGAGCATCTGTAAAAGCAGCGCTAGCACGGGTTCTCAAACCTGTCAACCCTTACACAGGCCTTCCAGTTAAAACCAAAGAGACCCTCAGGTACACAGCATCCTCTTGATCAGTGGGTATCGTGGTTACTTGCGGGTACTATTTAACATTTATACGCATGTCACTTTAAAAAGAATGATGGTGTAAACTCGGTATTGTGTGTATAAGGACATAGGTACAATTTGTACTGTGAGGGACTGTCTCTTGAGATATTCATGTGTTTCTGTGCATCTTATTAGCTATATAGTATTTCCATATACCATAGAAATGGTCTGAAGTTTTATGAAAAGCAGAAATAACTAGTAATCTGCTGTCATAAAGCGACAGCATCCAAAGCATCCTTGCTTCTGGGCAGAACTTTGCCTTGTCTGTGTTTTGCCACTTCTGAGAACATGGTAGATGTTCAGTGATTTTTAGATGAGGAGAAAAAGTCTAAAGAGAGGATCATTGATGAACTGAAAATTTGTGCCAGGTACTTTCTAAGAACTTCAACTTTGGCTTTTCAGGAACTAGATACTTTAGAGATGATGTGTGAAATTGACCTTAGCACTTTTTTTTTTTTCCTGCAGCAAGACAAACATTTTTAGTTTTTCTTTCTCCAGACTATCTGGTTTAGGTTGGGTAATTATATTGAAAGAAAAAAATGGAAAAGAATACATCATGCAGCACATTGACCTTTTGATAAATGATTCATCAGTGACAATTATATGGTATGGCAGAAACTGGCCACAGCTAGCCACATTGTCAACCTTAGATTTGTGTGGTGTGACGCCAGTTTTTATGGACCGGTCTAAACCCCCCTCCAAAAATGGGTAAGTACTAACTCAACAGAACCTTTGGATGAGAACATCTTATATGTAAATACTAGTTGCCATTAATCTTGTAATTTAAGAATACTATTAGTCTTGTACTTTAAAAATACCACCAGTGCATCTTAAAGGCTTCTTTTGCAATGTGGATCACTATAGAATAGAAAAAGAATGGATTTATAACATTTATGATTAGATCTAAATTTAGGTTCTTCACACCTTGGGTTATCTATAACAGAGAATAGTATTCTAGTTCACAAAATTCCTAGGTGATTTATGGGCTAACCTTTTGAGCCTTTTAGTTTTAATCATTTTAACACAAAGATATATAAAATTGCTATATCTTCCTTCATTAGTTAATGATACAGTAACCATTGGTTAAACATTAGGTCATAAGGTAATAATTCTTATTTATATGCCTTTCTGTTGAACTGACTGGATGTGGGACCTTGTGCAAGGGGCTTAGTCTCTCTAAGACTCTTAGAGACTTAGTCTCTTAGTCTCTGCTCAGCCTTCCTGTGTGTGTGGAATGGGGTGATGCTGGTGGTGAGGAGTATTTAGCATACACAACTGCTCTGAAGAAGATCAGAAGGTTTCAGTGTCAAGAGGCATCAGTCAGATAGATAGCTGTGTATCACGTTGCTGATGTGCATAGAGTCCTTACTTAGGGGCTCTGTCCTCAGGGGTTCTGTGCTGCATCCACATGCATTAGAAGTCTCTCCTCACTCCTCTGGTCATTAATCACTTCCTTCTCAAAGCCAGCTGCTGCTGGTTGTAGCGTCCTGATCTCCTGAGCAAGCAAGTGCACCTACATAAAATGCACAGCAAACACAGAGGTAAAGAGAGGTCATGGCTGCCTTCTCCAGGGCCAGTGTCCTGCGCTGGAATGCTTCCTTCCCTGCCCAGCATCCTTTGATGTTGCCATGGCATTTACCACCTCATTGTTCCTACCAGCCTATGTGCTGTGATTTCACCCTTGGTTTCTCTTAGGTCACATGTGTCCTTGGGATGGAAAGTGTTGTCATGGTGGGTCAGCATTCTTTCATGGCTTTCCTGGACACACACATTTTTACAACTTTGTAACCTGGGACCTTGTTTTAGTTTCCACTCTCTGGTGCTGATTCTTTGAGGATATTTTCAGTGATTACACTTATCATGCTGAGAATGTGAGAGCATTGGGCTTCTTGGTGATGATAAAGCCAGGCTTTAGCATATTCTGAAAATAACCTTAATGCTATGAAGAATGATATGTGAATGATTTTCCCTGATGATATTACTGTAGATAATTTGAAAGCATGTTTACTTTTTTAATTGGTACATTTATTTGGATAAATCTCTAAAATTTCATATGGTATCATGATGGACACAAGATTTTTCTCATGTAATATTATGTGCTGTGCAGTTGTGTTTGGAGAATCAATCCACAATCTCTGTACTGATTTGACTGAACAATACGTTACTTGTCATATCATGAAATATTATTTATAGGCATTAGGACATTATCAACATCACATTAAGATAGTCACTGAAGACGAAGTGGATAGAGTTGAATTGTAAAGCTCAGTTAAAGATCCTGTGCTCCTGAAAACTGCCATCTGGGTCAGGAATACGAGATACTGTATAGTGAGAGAAGTGCTAGAATTCATTGGGAAAATTGATTTACGGAATTTATTTCCAATAAAACTCAGTTTTATTGTAATGCTGGACTTCAGCCAGCATTTGATAAACTGTGCAGAACAGACACTGGAAGTGTTTTCTAGGAACGTGTTTTGATGGGCTCTTTTATTGCAAGTTTGAGAGTGAATGTGTTTATCATGCAGAAGTACAAATCCTTATCTGCATCTGTGACAGCAAAGGAGAAACTTGGGGATTGCTATTTGGGTCTTTTTTGTTCCTCCATGACAGTTTTTTCAAGAACAGTGAAAGCCTTATTTGAATTTTCCTGTAGTTTATACCATTCTAGTCAGACTCATTAAGTTTTCTCCTCTGCAAGTGTTCTCCGTTCTGTGGCCTATTCTATTCTTCTCCAAACTTGCGAGGAATGTTGGGTAGTTATTAGCCTTCATTTCTCTCTCTGTGGCCTGTGAGGCCAAGGCACATGAGGACTTAGCCTGTTCTTTGTGGAGTCTGTTTAAACTGCTCTGGAGCCATGGTGATGAGTATTCTCCTTTTGAGCCCATTGAAGAGTGTGAGAGGAAGGTTTTCACAACCTGCCTGACCTCATCTGTCCACACTAATGATCATAGAGGCAGTGACAACACCATTTCTGAGCACCTTAGGGTTGGATTTAAGGTTTGCTTGATGCTATACTTAGGTTCCTAACCCTGTGTTTTGCTTCTGCTCCATGTATTCTACCTATGTGGAGTATATTTTTAGGTCATACATCACACACATGCTTGCTCCCCACCACTCCCTAACAAGTATGGTTTTCAGCATAAAACGTCCTTTGAAAATTGAGGGAGGGACCAGGGTAGTCTAGAAACTGCAGATCTGGTTTTGATGCTTAAAGCCTCCTGGTCCCATGCCCCCACTTGGAAACAGTGCCACAGCTGAACTCCTTAGTTTTCTGATTCTTTTAGTGAATATTTGAATACATCTCCTGCTAGCTGGTGCCTTAGGTGCTGGAGGAGAATGCTTGAATGCCATGTGGCCCCAGCTCTTTAGGGACCCTCTTCTAATACTGAGCTGCGTTAATTGACCACTGTGATCTCATCTCCCTTATAATTTCCTGAACTATCTCTAGGTCCCTAGAAATGTTTCATTCCAGTTTTTAAGTCTTATGGTGAACAGCAGTGTTGTGTTTACACATCTGAGTTATTACTTACTCTTAGACACTGATTCTAATATAGAGTTCACAGTGGATCTCCTTCATGACAATACTCAGGGTTTTGGTTTAAATTCATTTCCTAGTATTAAAATTTTCACACTCTCTAAATTATTTTTGATAATAATTTTAAAAGGCATGTTATCTGCTTTCAGACAGCCTACTGATACCACGTGCTTGTCATTTAGAATATTTTGTCTTTGCTTAGGTGTTATTTCCCTTGGTTATGAATACATAGGAGAATCTGCTTTTGACTCTAGCATTGTGCTGGTTTCTGAGGGGAAGAGGAAAGAACATGGTTCTTTCTCATCCTCATGATTCTTCCACTTCTGACTGGGCTGTTGACAGTAACAGCAAGGAGGAGGAAAACATAATGGGGCAAGAAATTTGGGTGTATCCATTTTCTTTTTAGTTATAGGAGTTGTTTGTGTCCCCTGGCCCTCCATGCACTATTTCTTAGCAAGGTGCACATTATTAGCATGCTCTTCAAAAGTATTTTTAGATACCCTAGACAGAAAATTGATAACATTCCAGGTGTGAAAGCTCATTTCTCTCTTTCCTTTCTATGGCATGGATGTTTAAAGACCTCGGTGGCTTTCTTTAATTGCAAAGTACAATCTGAGTAACTTAACTGAATCCACCATGATTGGCTGGGACAGACTCATTCGGATCTTCTGTCTACACCCAGGCCTCCTGGTGGGGCTGTGGAAGGTAAGGTTGGAGTCCCTGCCTGCATGGTGCCATCTCCCTCCCAACTCCACATTTACTCATCATTGTGCAGGATGCCAAATGTGAGGTCCCTGTGAGTGTCCACTAACCTGGAAACCTGTTTTACGCTCTTACCGACTTCATTTTTCCAGCAAAATGACCCTCTGCTCTGTGGAGGCTACTCTGCTGTTTTGCTGTCCAGGATTACAGGCCACCTGTTCCTGCCTGCATGTTTTTGTTCACATTCTCTCTTCCACGTCATGGGAATCGCCCCCTTTCTCTTCCAGTCAATACATGCTCTGTTCTCCTCCTCTCATATCCTGTGTTGGCCAGAGTGTCTCTTACTCTGTGTTTAACCCAGGCGGCACATGTGTGTCTGATCCCAAGCATGTGATGTTGAATGTAATCTGCCCTTCAGGATACAGTGTCTGAAAACTTCTCCTTTCCCACTTGATGAGGTTTCCTTTCTCATGGGGTGAGGCTGTTGGCCAGTTCCCTCCTCTGGGGTTACTTTCTAGGCAGGCACTTTAGTGAAGAGCGTAACAGTGTGATGTTTCTCTGTACACTAGTTGTGTGGGCATCTGTGGCTGTGGTCTGTGGGTGTTTTAAGATAGAAGTTTACAAATGTGATTCTAAATTATGACCAGACAGAACCAAGATATACAGCATCATCCTCTCATCATCCTTTGCAAGCAGCCAGTTTTTCCATCCCTCCCTCACTGTGTGAGGGTGACTTTTGGCCCAGGCAGCACTTGGCCTGCTAAACATTTCCTGGACTTGAATTCATCAGTCTGTTGGCCCACATAGTTACGAGGACCCTCCTCTGGCGGGCTACTGGAGAGAGGTGCCTTGGATTGACCATTCTGGGTTACCCACACCAGACAGTGTCTGCTGTGAGTTTGGGGAGAAATGGATATCTGTTCCTCTACAGTCATATTTTATACTACTTAACCTGGTGGGTGAAACTCTTCATCCCCATTGGCTTTGCCAAGTCAAGTGGGTACTCAAGAGATGAATGTATGCCACTAATGCTAAGTATTTGTGGAATTAATCTTGTATATGTGAAGGTCTTACCAATATCATCTTTATCTTGGTAAAGAGTTTGAAAGGACCTGGAGCTAACATATATTTTCACAATTGTGTGTAATAGAGTGATTTGACATTTCACAAGTGCTAGGACATTAATCCTTTTGGTATTGCATGCTCTGCATATTTGGGTGAATTGTCCTGCTCTCAGTATGACACATAAGTCTTATTGGGTAGTAATAATGTATTAGCAGTAATAATGCATTCGTACTGTGGTGATCTTACAGTTGTAAGAAACGGCATCTATCTGTAACGTGAATGTGCTGTGATCTTCACAACGACCTTGTGAAAAATTAATATTTCAGTTGAAAAATGTATTCTTTCTAATTGACTTTTCAGAGGGAGGAAGAACTGGCTTTTGTTATGGCAAATCTTCATTTCCATCACCTTGTGGAGAAGAGCACATTAGGCTCAGCCACTGTGTATGTATTTATGTGTGGGTGTATTAAATTTTTGACAGTAAATATAAAGGATTAGAAGTTGATACCATCTTAATATCCTGAGAGTAGCTACAAAGATATTCTGTTTTTAATCAGTAGACACAAGCCAATAGGCATAATTACTTAGCTGTTGCTAAAATAATTGGATTATTCATGAGTACATATTTGCTTTATTTGTTCTGGGTTAAGGATTATGTCCCTAGTAGAATGTTATTTATGGGGGCAGGATAGCTTCATTACTGCAAGATGCCAGTGCATCAAGATGTTTCCTGTTCTTTGCATTAATGTGAGTTTTTATATCTTGCAAGGCACACAGACCCATGGCTGAATTGGGTCTGCAGATGTGTTTTGCTTAGTCAACATAGTACGTGTCTTTTAATGACTTTGAAGGTCTTGAGGTGGGCAATATGCTTTTCATTTCACTTCTGCTTTCACATTCATTTTTAAAATTATTATTTGAAAAGCTTCTGAATGCTTTTGAGTTTGTTACTTTACGTAGTAAGGTTTTTCTTACTGAATAAAACTTTGTTCATCATAGCTTTGGGTCTCTGCCTGGTTCCTGATCTATAGGTCTGTTGTTTGGTGCATTTTCCTGTTGAGCAGCTCCATTCTCTGGTTACTGAGACCTCTGAGGGGCAGAGTTGTCTTTGCCGAGCTGCTATCCTAGGCAGATCCCAGGAACGTATTCATCTGTGGTCATCTTGTGGATACTTACAGAACTCACTCCTTTGCCTGTTTTTATATAAGTTGGTGAAAGGAACACAAAGCAATTCTTTTGAGTTCCTGGTGTGGAAGGCTATTGGGAACTCTGTAGAGGATTGATAGAAGCTGGTGTTTGGACAGATGTTAATTTTTATTAAGGAGTATTTTCAGTTTAAACATTTTATCTCTGGTTGACAAATGTGTGTATGTTTTGTTTTGCTTTCTTTAGCCCCTACGAGCTACCTCCTCATACTCCTCTTTTGGATGACAACCCGGAGTATGGACTACATGGCTACCAGCTGCATGTTGATATGCACAGCGGTGGAGTTTTCTACCTGTGTGGTACATTTCGCAATCTCTTTACCAAGAAAGGTGAAACTAATTGACTTTTTGTTTCAGTATGAAATTAAAAGGTTAGAGACAATAAGGGACCTATTTTTATATTTGAGTTAAGAATTGTCTCTTCACTGATCATCTGTTGGCACTCTGTCTTCTCATACCCACACCTCATTCTAGGACTTGTGAAATACCATGGCCAGATCTAGTCTTTTTAGCTTCGGGCTCCATCTCTTTCATTACCACCTCTCTACCTTCTGGAATATTCACTACTCATGTTTTCTGATGATACTTTCCTTACTATTTTGCCCTGCTGTGCCTCTTCCTCTTACCCCAAACTTCTTCCCTTCTTTCTCAAAGGAATTTGGTAAGCTTGCCCACAGGGCCAGTGTAGCACCTGTCCAGGATAAGAATGAAGGGAAACCACCCTTCTGTATATCCTGCATCCATGTTTACCATGCTCACTAAAACTGAGACGGAGACTGGAGTAGGCTGAGAGGGAGGAGGCTCAGTTGAATGAAAGGGAAGAAGGAATATAGAATGCCCCCTGTTCTGCTTTGTCTTCTTGTTTCCTCTCGGTTTCATTTGTCTGTGTCCTGTAAACATGGAGGTTTGATGTACAGAATCATATAGATACAAGTTTAACATTTTAAAAAAAGATTTATTTATTTGAGATAGTGAGAGACAGCACAAGGATGTGGAGGGGCAGAATGAAAGAGAGAATCTTAAGGAGAGTCCCTGCTGAATACGGAGCCTGATTCAGGGCTCAATCCCAGGACCTCAGGATCATGACTTGAGCCAAAGACAGATGCTTAACAGACTGAGCCACCCGGGTGGCCCTCAAGTTTAACATTTTTGGTAGTAGTGTTTTATAGGGGAAATTTAATACTTTATTTGTGAATTCTCCAACATTCTTTCTTCTAATAGTTTTGACATCCATTACTAATCTCTACCTGAATCAATTTCTTTCAGAGTTTAGAAAATGGTGATTTTCTAATTATGTCAATATTTATACATTTATTAACTGAAATTTTATAAAGAATTTCCACACATCAACTGGTGAACTTCTGTAGTGGCAGGATAAATGCTCTAATCCTTTCTTTTCTGACCAGCAATGCTCAGATTAAGGAATTGATGTTATCATCACTTCCTATGGTGGAAATTATTTTGAGTGCACACTCTTCTTGTTGTTTAGGTCATTGTGGACTCTGCGTTTTTAATTTATTTAATAATTTATAGACAATTACAAACATTATTCTTTTTGAAGCTAAAATTGTCCTTAGTTTGATCAGTGGGCTCTACTTCAAGCTGGCTTCTGTGCTTGTTTGATACACCCCCATTGGTCTTTGAGTCTTTGCTTTTTGACTCAAGATTTCTAGGTTTTTCTATGCTTGTCGACTTTTTTTATTAGAATCATTTCAAATGTATATTTGACATTCATCTGAAGTGAATTGACATCTTTGTTGTTGACTTGTCCTACCCAATAATGTGATATGTCTCATTTAGTTCAAAAATACTTACGTGTCTTTTAGAGTGTTTCAGAATTTTCTTCATACTAGTTTTGCACATTTATTGGTAAGATCTTTAGTATTTCATCTTTGTTATTTCTCTCCCTTTGTATCTCCCAGTTGTTGTAATGTTTAATGCAGCTTTGGTCTCAGGCCACTCCTGATTTCATAGAGTAGGTTGCGAAGTATTCATACCTTTTGGATTTTTTAGATTTTACTTAGAATTGGTAGTAATTCCTCCTTAAAATGGTTGGTGGAATTCCCTCAGGAAGCCATCAAGGCCTGAAGGTTTCTTTGTGGGAAGGTTTTTAACTACAGCTTCAATTTCTTTTATAGATATAGGACTACTTAGATTATCTATTTATTCTTGAGTAAGCTTTGGTATTTGTGTCTTTTAAGACATTTGTCTAAATATTAATTATATTGAGATTGATCCGTGGTTGAGATTTTTGGCCTGCTCATTCTATTATAGATTTCTCCATGAATGTTTACCAAATGATGGGCATCTATGTGCATTATTTTATTGAGATTGCAAAAATGATGTTTCCCTAGTTACTTCATTCCTTGTATGCCTATTATGTAGGATCCTTCTGTAAATAAGAGTTTTCTCTTATCAACTGTTTAGTTAACTTAAATATAATTAATACAGGAAGGGCAAGGTACATGCTTGAGTCTTTCTATTTATAGTGATTAATGCTCTAACAGTCTTCAAAGATGACTTAGAGGGTTTTTTTTGGGGGGGAAGGGATATTATTATGAACTCCTAGATTAGAAAATGTATTTTATGTATTTTGGTCTATTTTCAGTCATTATTTCTTTTATTGTTATTGTGATGCTCAAATTGTCATCTTCTCCTGTGTTCCTTTGACATGACTCTAGTCATCCTTGGTAGCTTGCTTGTGCTCTTACATGACCAGATACCTAAGCTCATCTTGTCTGTTTCTTGCACAGAGGTGGAACTGTCATTTTTCTGAGGAGCTGTGCTTCCTTTAGTTCCCACTACACTATGGTATTTAGAAACCATAATCTGGACCCTAGAGATGCACCTTGCCCTTGGGTTTTCATTTCTTTTAGGGTTTTCGGTGGTTTTCTTGTATCTAACAAGTTTGTAGGTTTTATAATGGGAAGAAATCAATCATGCTTCATTAAAGGAAAGATTTTAAGGTTTTTAATTAACTACTTTGAGTAAATACTTGAATATGTTTTCTCATGCTGGAAATCTTTGTTCCAAACATCAAAATCTATAATAATTTAAAAATAGCAATATTGTTACAAATAACCCATTGAACATCCTTTTAATTAGGATTTTCCTATAGCTCACTATGGGCTTAAGATACATCATGCCAGAGAGTTAAGTTACCTGAAATAGTTCTTCTCTGTGTGATTATGCTACCACTTTGACATAGAATCAGAGTGATTTGTTTCAGTTGATTTTTTTTATTTTTCAGGATTGCTTTCCTTTTATTTTTACATTAAAAAAATTACATCCCACATTTACATGGTTTATAGTTGAAACTATAAAACAAGGAAGTTCAGAGAGGTTTACTTCTATCCTTGTCCTTCATCCCTGTTCTCTCTGATCCTCCAAAGATGATTCTGGATATTGGCCTTTGGTTTATTCTTTAAATGCTGTTTTCTGAATATATGCTATACATCAATGTATGTCTATTTCTCCCAGTGTTTTTTAAAGAGACATACTATACTCCTTTTTAATTTCCTTGCTTTTCCCCTGTTAGTAATATATTCTGGAGATTACTCTTTAGAATGACGTAGAGATTTTTCTCATTCTCTCTTTTTTAAACCATCTGTAGGTGGGCAGTTTGTTAATGGTTTCCTTCTGTGGGTTCCAGTCTTTGCTGTCACAGTAAATAAATAGCCTTCTTCATACATCCTTTTATATTTTGCCAGCTTGTCTTTGGAATACTTTTTTAGGGGTAGGGTCGCTAGGTCTAAGGAAAATGCACAATAATTTTGAAAGACACTGTCCAATTCTTGTTTATGAGGGGGTATTTCTAACTTAATAGGAAGTTAAAGCATTTTATTACTGGGGATGTTCTAGGTTTGTATTATGTGGTCATACAAGGCAGTTTAGTTAATAAACTTTCTATTCCTAAATTAGTCGGATTTTTTTAAAAAATTGGGAATGGTTCTTAAATGTCAGATACATCTTTGGGCAACTATTGATAATCATATGATTCTGTCTCCTTTATGCTATTAATGTATAAAATGCTTCAGTGTATCTTCTAATAGTAAGCATCCTGGAACCTCTGACAGAAGCTTCTCATTATGTATGCTTATTTCTAAGCTACTGGTTTCAGTTATTTGGTATTTAGTGTTTTTCCATTTATACTCACAGATTATTTATAGTATTGTTTTTAAAAATCTGTTTCTGATCTGGTTATAATCAGGTTTTCTACTTTTCATTGAATCATTTTTTAGTATTTATATGATTTCCTAGAAAGTCATCTGTTTTCTTTAGGTTTATTTTGATCTTTTTTTAGCTTTTTGAGTTGGCTGCTTAGATTGTTTAATTTTCAGGGTTTCTTATTTTTCTTCAGTGCTCTTTCTGCAGATCTTGGAGTCTGAATCAGGAAAGAACTGGAAGGTGATCTAGAGAGTGAGCCCTCCTGGGCTGGACTGCACTCTGCTCAAGGGTAGAGATACTGTCCTGGGAACAGTTCTCTCAGTTTTATGAAGGCATGAAAGTTCTGCCTTTCTTCTCGGTACTTCAACCCTTTTAACTTTATTATGTTATTTGAAATAGAGAATAAAATCTCATCCCTTTTTCTGGTATATCCTATTGAGGGTGCTACTAATGTGCAGCGGTCTATACCTAGGGTACAAATGCGTGTGCCCTCTGGCTAGTGTTAATTGAGGACGTCCTAGCTTTCAGTCTTTCTCATGAACATGATCTGTGCTCTCAAGAGCCTGTGCTGGGTCCTCCAGGGATTAGATCTTTTAGGTGGGATCTTAGATGGGTATGTAGAACTTCAGAGGAGAGGACTTACCCTCTCCTAGTTTTAAACAAATATAGCGTAACCTTGATGAAGCTTCGTGTGCATTCCTTATACAAGCAGTGCCCTTAATAAGGAAGACGATAGTACACAGCAGACTTGTGGGCGCTCATTATAGGTTCTTACCGAATGTTTTATATTTATATTAATTATTCAACTTAATCTTCACAGCAAGCCTGTGAGTTGGGTAATATTTTCTCTCGCGTGTTACTGGTGAAGTGGCTGGAACTGGTCTTGTAGGTCAGTTCTCTAATTACATGCAGCCCACGCATGGCAGAGCCCCATCTGCACCTGCACAGACCAGTCTCCAGAGTGCGGGTCTGAAACACTGGGCTGCACTGTCTTCTGTATATCTGTACTTTCAGGGGCATGCTTCTAGAATATGTGTCTTGTGTGTATGACTCGGTCTGTCTTTTCAAAGCGTTTGCGTCATAGAGCGATTAGGAAGGGCCTTTCTCTGCCAGCTCGTGGGGCGGCCCATAGCCACTGTTCTGTTAGTGCTGATGGCTCACAGGGAAGGCCAGATGATTATCCATGACTGAGAGACTGAGGAACATGAAGGAGGATGGGAAGCTGAGATGGGGATAGCTCACTTTTCATCTGTTTTCACAATTAGAAAACACATTTCCACGGTGAGAAGACAGCGCAACTGAGACACGTTTCCTCTGCATGTGGTTCTGTGATGAGGAAGCAGCAGAGGGCGCCGCCGCCATCAGCTTCCTCTCACATTTTAGAAAAGTACAAACCAGAATGTCCTTTGCAGTTTTTGAGAAACTCTCCTGTGGTACCATGTGGTATATTTAGTAAATTCTGGCTACGTCATTGCAGTTAGGAACGACAGCTCTTTGCCCTGTGTTTTAAGAACACTTTCTCTCTCTGTCAAGGATAAAATGCTTTATCATCATGTCCCTGGTGTTGAGGTGGCTCTATCCACTGTTTGTCATTAGTGAGACCCGAGAAACCTGCCTGATTCTAACGAGGCCATCTGCAGGGAGTGGCAGGAAGTAACTGGGACAAGGGAGGATTTATTTATCTGATTCATTCATCGACAAATGATTATTGAACATGTGTGCTGGACACAGGGCATAGATGTGTCAGGCATGGTGCCTTTCCTCCTCAGGTTGGTGCTGAGCCAGGTGACAGGCACATGTGGGGCTCTAGGGATTCTGGGCATCCTCAGGAAGGGCAGACCAAGAGCAGTTGGGAGTGGGGTAGAGTGACCAGAGCAATGTTCATAGAGGTCACTGTAAAGGGGTCCAGACTGGTTAGTAGGAGTCATGGGGCATGGAAAGGGTACAGCTTTAAATGTGACGTAACTTACAAACAGAGCCTGAGTTTGGTGATTGTATAGGGTCATTTCCAGTATTCCATCTTAAAATAAGAATTCTGAGGATGTACCAATTTAGTCCACAAATTCATTGTAGTTTTATTAAAAAATCCCAGTGGGAATTTATGATATATCTTGCATAGACATACTCATGTGCATATGGAATGGCTGACAAAATTTTTGTTTTAAAATTTTAATTGTGAGATAAGTTCTTTTCTATGTATGATGTGTGTACAGACCATGCAGAAAACAGTAAAACCCATGTAGCCACTACACGGTTTAAGAAATGGACCGTTGCCAGGGACTTTGAAGTGCCCTGTGTCTCTCCTTCTGGTTCTGTA
The DNA here is from genome assembly GCF_048418805.1 of Vulpes vulpes. Lineage (NCBI taxonomy): Eukaryota > Metazoa > Chordata > Mammalia > Carnivora > Canidae > Vulpes > Vulpes vulpes. Next base: position 53,960,335 of record NC_132784.1, on the reverse strand, counting down.
TATTGTGTTAACCACTGTTGTGTGTATTAACTGTTCCCTTGCTTTTCTCTTATTTTTTTGTAATTAATCTTCTTTGTATTGTGCACTGACACTGAGAAATGCATAAGACAGGTTATCATAAAGCAGACACTTGTGTGATCACCATCCAGATCTTGGTTAAATTTTGAAGATGGATAGTTAAAGGGGACTGGCCTTTGCTCATTTAAACACACTGACCGATGGTGTATGGTGCCCCTAAAATGAAGCAGAATAGCTATGCACTTCTCTCGCAGCTCCAGAGTCTTTTAACAGATTATTCTCAGAAATGTGAGGCTCACAGCACAGCAATTACCAGCTGTTTTAATGAGTTATACCATGATATACCTGTGTATCTGAGTTATCTTCATCCTTTGGAGGATGTGTATGTTTCTTTAGAGCATTGGTGTAGAATATGTTGTATAGAATCATTTGTCTCAGAGTGGCTGAGAGGATCTTTAGAATTGGCTCTACAGGAAATATGCATAATCAGAGAATTCATGCCATGTTTAGACTCAGCACAAACCCAGTGAGATATCAGAGTGAGCACCGGCCAATTGAGACGCTCTACCTCTCTGTCACAGTATTTTCTCTGAACAAGATAGCCCTTTGTTCTGTTTTCTTGACTCTGTCTCATGGACTTTGATACACGGTCCTTTGGATTTTATTATTATTATTACAACTTACTGAAAAAAAAAAAAGCAGAAGACCCTGGTTAGTTCTTGTGCCTCGAGTGAGATTCCTGATACTCAGAAGGTATCGGGCCAAAGCTCTCTCAGTGGGAGATACCCAGGATGAGCAGTATGTCGGCAGCCCACAAGCAAGGCCCCTGCATTTGGCAGGGCTGTCCTCCTCATCCACTCGAGGCCATACCTCATGCTCCTTGACTTTGGATCCCAACACTGGTCTGGTGAGCTGAGTTCTTAGGCTGGTGACTGCCCAGCCCTGCTGTATTCTTCACCTGCCTTCACCCTTTCACATCAGAGCAGGCATTATTCCAGTGTGCTCAGGATTAGACTGGGGCCTCATTTTATAAGATATTGCTCAAGCTTCCAGACATTATTCTCTCCCAGCCAGACACTGTATTGAGGGGTAGGACTTTCTGCCTCCCCTACCTCCCAGTGAATAAAAGATCTGTGTCCTTTCTTCTTTCCCTAAAGGTTTGATTCCTTCCCCTTGGAACTTTGTCATATTCCTCCCCCAAGAAACCTGGAAAGTTTTCTCTTTGTATTTTTATGTGCTCTGCCACTTTGACAAGTCATGACTAGATTCAGAGTTTTCTAAAAAGGATCCATATTATCTCTCTTCAAAGAAAAATTTATGATCCCTGTACTTGCACATACTTGCTACCTGCTTCTTTGTGTATTGTTATTAAAATCCAGCTAAAAGGTGGTTTAGGAGAAGAAGTATTTTTGTCACCTGACATGGATTTATGAGAGGCAAGGGGTGGGAAAGATAAACAATGAGGCAAATACCAAAAGAGGGGTTTGTGAATGAAACTGTGAGTTAAGCTTGTAGAAGTGCCTGCTGTGTGTTTATCTGTGTCCTGTTCTTTGGGAAATGTGGATGCGCTGCTGGCATTGGGTCCCAGAACCAACCTCAGCTTCTGTGACTCACTGGGAGGAGCTCGCAGGACTTAGGATATAATAGTATTAGTGGCTACGACTTATTACAGTGAAAGACTGCAGAATGAAATCGGTAAAAGGGAAAAGGTATGTGGGGAGGGACAGAGGAAAGCCTTCTGCAGGGCAGTCACCTGGGATGAGCATATTTTCTCCCAGAATGAATTGTGAAAACACGTGAAAGTCTGTCTGCCTAAGTTCGTGTAAAGACTCGATGCCCAGATTTCTTAGTGGTGACTTGTCACGTAGGCACCCTCTGTCTGGCACTGCCAGCCTCCCAGACCCCCAGAGGGAAGGATGTTGAGCATAAATCACGTGGTTGATACAAGCTGTTTGATGCAGTGAGCCACTTGTGTGGGTTAGGAAACATGAGGTGGGTACACATCTGGAATCCAGGTGCCGGGCTAGCTAGACCAGTAGGCCTCCCTGAGAGTAGACTGTTCTGGGGCTGCGGTGCTGACTGCTCCATTCCATGGTCTGTGAGCGCTTCTGTGAGAGTGTGGCACAACCTGGAAGGAGCATGCAGGAGATAGTGCAGCTGCAGTTTTGAAGTGTAAATAGAGCTTGAAAAAAGGCATGATCAGCAATGCAAAGTATGAGGCAACATGTATTTTTTGATCTTTGTATCAAGCTAATTATTACCAACTTTCAGAAGCTGAATGAAGGGGGTTTTGCCTAGGACAGCAGACTGTAACCTTTTTAGCAGGATTGGAAGGGAAAGTGATAGAAGCAAAGGGAAAGGATTTTTAACATGTGCTCTTCTGTCCTTTGACTTTTTGAGTTGTTATAAAAATGCATTTAAAACCTAATGTCTTTTTATTATAGAATTTGAAAATTCTGAATATATAGAAGTTTATAAAGAAGCAAATAAAAACTACCAAGGACAACCTTTGTTTATATTTTGATCCATTTTCAGATATACAGCTATATTTCTATCCGTGGACCACATTTTGTGAACAGTGCCACACTCTGGTTTTTCCCTTTACTATTACATGGTGGGCATTTCCCATGTCACTGAATTGTTTTAGCAAATTTGATCTTGAAAAAAAAAGTTATATGGCCTCCCATTGTTTGCTTTTTATCATGATCTATTGACCCACTCATCCTAACAGGCATCGGTCTCAGTTTTTCATGATTGCAGCGCTATTGTGATGAGTGTTCTTTTGTAAAATGTTTGATGATTTGAAAGGTGAAAGTGACATATGATTGTTTCACATCTGCATGTCTTTGAATATTAATTTGAATACAGCAGAGGTGGGTGGTGGGTAGTCTGTGTGTGGGGGCATTGTCACAGGACCCACCTCGCTGCCGTCCCTCACCGGCACGTGGCTGTGGACACTGTCAGTGTCCTTGCTTGCAAAGTGTGGCCACGTCAAAGCCTGCCTTCCAAGGTGTCTGAGGGCCAGGGTGGTAATAGAGGCACCTCCAGGAGGCTTGGCCTGTACTGCTGCCCGTGAGGCTTGTTTTTATATTTCTCCTTTAATTGAATTTCCATGTGCTTGTTTGGTTGGTCCTGTTGTTTCTACAACTTCTAGGAGTTGTATTCATTGAAAATATTTTCTCCATTTTGTATTTTGCTGTTTAATTTAGTGTATATTGTTTCTGAATTGCTTTGAGGTTTTCAGTTATATGTAAACATAAAACGTACAAAGCCTATGGATTCCCAAACCCTTCCCTCTTAGGACTCTTTCTGTTGAGAATCGATGCCCCTTTTGTTTCCGTACCAGGCGAGAAGATATTTCAAGCTTTACTTGTATATATTTTTAACTTTGTTTATTTATCTGTATACCAGTGTGGGGCTTGAACTCACAACCCCAAGATGAAGAGTCACATGCTCCTCTGACTGAGCCAGCTCAGTGCTCTCTTATTTTGTTATCAAATTATGTGTCCCTCCCCCAATATAAAATTTCTTACTAATGAATTTTTCCCTAAGTTTTCTCTGTTATTTTAATCTAGTTATTCTTTTAGGTGTATTTAATAATCACTCAGCCAGATTTTAAAATACCTCGTTTGGATTTTTTTAAAGATTTTATTTATTTATTCAGGAGAGAGACAGAGAGGCAGAGACATAGGCAGAGGGAGAAGTAGGCTTCCTGTGGGGAGCCTGATGTGGGACTTGATCCCGGGCCCTGGAATCACACCAAGCCGAAGGCAGATGCTGTGCTGCTGAACCACCCAGGTGTCCCTCTCATTTGGATTTTGATCAGATTTGCATTAAATGTGTATGTTAATTTGGAAGGCATTGATCTCTTTTCTATTTAGAGTTTCAGATGCTCTCTCTCCTTTAAGTCTCTGTCACTGCTCTCGGGAGTAGTGTTCTCTGTGTGGACCTGCCAGTCACTGATACTCCATTTTTGTGGTGCCGTTGTGAGTGAATTCTTTGAGATTATGTTTCTGTGATCTGTTAGATTCAGGCTATATCCTACAGAGTTTCTGCAGTATGCTCTTCATTAAAATACTGATTAAATAATACATGTGCTGTACTTAACTCTGTAAGACACAATAGGAAGTGTTGAGGGGAGAAGAAGAAGGTATGGGTTTCAGAAACTTCTTTTCCCTCCAGAAAAGTGGGGTTTCAGCTATTCAGCAGTAGAACCTGATAAGCCCAGATGACCTCTGTTTAAAGAAATTCTACTTTTAAAGTTTTAATAGTTTGTTTCGAATATTTTTCATAGGTAGCATGTTATCTCATTTTTATAGTTGTGATTCCAAAAATAAATGACTTGTTTCTTCTGTTGATACTAATTGCTTTCTGTGTTTCTAGGTCGATTATTCTCTCTCAGCATTTATCATAACAGGAAGACATTAGAAATAGTACAGTCCTGAGTGGTGATTACCTATGAAAATTAGAACAGATAACTCCTCACAGCATCTTCCAGCGGTTGTTAGTACGTTTTTCCTATTCTGTCCGTCTGGTGACCCATTATGAAAAATCAGCATTATAGATTACTGTTCGCAGAGCAGGAGAACCCAGATCTCCATACCTTTTAATGCCAGAGCTCTTCAAGAGTGTACTTCAGGGATCCCTGGATGGCGCAGCGGTTTGGCGCCTACCTTTGACCCAGGGCGTGATCCTGGAGACCCGGGATCAAATCCCACGTCAGGCTCCCGGTGCATGGAGCCTGCTTCTCCCTCTGCCTATGTCTCTGCCTCTCTCTTTCTCTCTCTGTGTGTGACTATCATAAATAAAAAAAAAAAAAAAAAAAAAAAAGAGTGTACTTCAACAGTACTCCACCTGGAAACAAGGCCACGTGATTGTGGGACGTGGTACAGATGTGCAAAATGAAACTGTAGGGTTCCTTGTTAAAAATGCAAGGATTTCAAAATGGCAACAACAGAGCCCAGGCTGCGCCCCTGAAGTGGGCCCTGCAGAGACACAGCTTGTGTGAGGAGCTGCCTCAGGCTCCCGAGGCCTCCCTGCAGCTTCTCTTCATCTGCTGGTCTGGACTCTGGCTTCTGTGTGACTTTTGACCTCAGAGATTTATTTTTGTCTTTCTGGTGATTTGCATTTTAAAAATCATTTAAAAGGAAGGGTATGAAGTCTTTGTTTATATTTTCACTTTCAAGGATATTGTTTAAATAATACATTTAGCTTTTTTCATAGATTTTTATTAAGGCAATTGTGAAAATAGAATCTTAAAACAAGCAGCTGGAGGCAGTTACATCTAATAAGAAATGTAAGAAATGGGTTTTCTCATTTTTTTCCCCCAGGGTGGAGTTAGTGGTTAGAACCTGAGCTTATCAGGACATTGAACTTAGGGCCGCCTCTGGGGTCACCAGCATGTTACCATCTGTGGTTCCTGTGCCTTCAACACACCTCTTTGGGTTTCTTCTTATTTCTTCTTCTTTGTTACCTTTCTGGCATCATTTTCGGGGCCTGGGCTACCTTTCCTTGTGGCCCTGTGGTTTCCCTGCGTCAGTAACTAAAACACCACTAACCTTGATGTTGCTTCCCTGACTCGAATGCTCCCTGGGTCCTTGGGGGAAAATCACAAGTATGTGTCTGTTGGTGCTGTCCAGTGTTGACTCACCCCTGGTTGCTACTCAGAAGTCTTTTAATTAGCCCTCTTTACGTTCCCTTTGTATTTCATGTGAGGGCTGTTTGGATATGATCACAGTCATCTTCCTGCTCTGTTCATTGTGCTTGGGCTCACTACCTGCTGTGCTAAGAAAAACTGTCACCCCTCTGCTTCCTGATCATCCTCTCTCATCTGCCATCACATTGTCACTATATTACAGTCTCTTTGTATTCTTGTTTTTTTTTTTTTTTCTTTAGGGAAAAAAATGTCCCACTTCTTTCCAAAGAGTATATCCCAATTTCTATTCCTAAATATATCTGCTCCTACCTCCTCTGGAACCTGTATTTAACCATTTGTCTCTTAGCATCATCTCAAATCTGTTTTCCCATCATCTTTTTTTCAATTCGTGTTTTTTTGATTCAAAAATTATTTTAAAAGGAAAAAACACTTGCATACAGATCAGAAAAAATTGGTTGAAAGCTACGGAAAACCTAACCTAAAACTGGCTTAGCAAAAAGGATTCGTGTAGAAAAATCCAGGGGGAGGTTTTATTTCAAACAGTTTGACGCAAGGGCTTGTTGCCTGTCAGTGGGGCTGGATATGTCTGGACACCCTGTCCCTCTTCGTCTCTCCCATTCTGATTCTTCCTGCTTCACTATATTCTGAGTTATACTTCCTCCTTTGAAGGCAGCTCTGGCTAGCCCTAGATCTCATGTCCAAGTCTAAGATCCTCCCTTAAACACCCCCTCCCCAAGTCTCATTGCATCTCCTTGGCTCTTGTTGGCTCAGAACTCATCCTGCCTTAGTCATGTGTCAGGAGGATGGGATGCTCCATATCTGAGCCTGGCTGCTATCATCTAAAGTATGGGGACTGACGTGGGTATGTGTCTCAGAGGATATCAGAACATGCTTTGTGAGAGAAACAGAACAGGTGTTGAAGAGTCCAAAACAAATATCCATATACCTTCCCCATAAACATGTCTGGAAAGACTAGTCTGGAAAAAATGATGCATACTCAGATTGACTGGACTGTTAGGAAATTGCCCCCCTGGCATGGAAGATAAAATCGGGTCTTGTGAAAAATACATCTGAATTTTTACATCAATAGGAAAAGCATTTTGAAACACTATTGAATTAATGAGCACTGAGCTTTTTAAGAGTCTAGGTACATACTTTATCCTGTTGAAAATCAAGTTTATTGTCAGCAGTACCAGGAACAGTACCAGCAGCAAATGTAGCCTGTTAGGGTTCTTGCTGGTTGAGAGAAGTGGAGGGTCTGTGGCTCAAAGACTTAGGGGATTTTACTGATGTTGCCACACTCATCAATTCAGGATTTGGGAGGGATGTTGTCCTACAGATTTGAAAGTTCTCCTTTTCCAGTATCCTTCCAACACAGCTCCAGTTCATTTCACTCATGCTGCCAGTACAACGAGTGAAACCAGGGAGAAAGTTCTGATCCTCCTCACATTCAGAGATGACCTCTCTTTTCATAGTCCGTGATCTGTGTCTATTCTTAGCTACTTAAATTTCATGTGTATCAGGGGTTTGGAAAGCAATGGAAGTATCTGAAAATAATCAACTGAGAAAAAGAGAGAAGCTCTGTGTTTACCTTATCTAATATAAGATGCTGAACAAGGAAAGAGGGGGAAGTACTCAAGGTTTTCTTGTCTGAGAGCCTATTCAATTTGATCATTAGAGTCTGATGACTTTTCTGTCTTGTTCTCAGTTATTCCTTTATAGTGTTGGTGTCTCTGCAGCTTTAAACTGTTAATACTTGGCGGCAAATATTTTTGAGTTTGTAGGGTCTTCTTTCTTCTTAAATACTCTCACCTGAGAATTGTGTACTGATGTCCCATCCACATGTCTGTGTCACTGGTGTGTCACTGTGTTCACGTGTTCTTGTTCCTCCGGCAGTCTCTCAGGTGGTGCTTTTGGGCCCCACCTTACTTAGTGCCTGCTCCTCAGGGTGATGTGTGCAGTGGGCTCCTGTTGCCTTTCCTGCCTCAGACAGCACTACTGTGATGTAAGCCCCTTTCCTGTCTGCCTTGGGAAAATCATTCAGTCAACCCAGTCAGTAGTCCTCTCTCTGAACCTTCTTTTACTTCCTGCCTTTTCTGGGTTCTATTTATGGGGCAAAAAAAAAAAATGAATTCTAATCATAGCTAAGAAATGAGGAATGTTATTAGTAGTGCCATTAATCATGCCGTAGAAGACATGACCTTTTTTCTTAAAGACTGTAGATTATTTTAGGAAACCTTGAATATGCAGAAACAATCCAGTATAATTAAATGTTCAGGTGTTAGAACATTAATGTTAGCAAGGGTTAGAAAAGGAAGAGATTAGCGTAGGCTGGAAGGTGCTATTAGCCATAGAGGTGAATTTTGAAGTTTTGAGGGACTATATTCCCTCAGGGAAGAGGAAGACGATCTGAGGACACAGATTTGCGCATTTCCAGGGTTATGGGTTGGATAGGAAAAGAGCAGCTAGTTGTAATAAGCAGAAGGGGGTCTTCAGAGGAAGGTTGATATAGCTGCTAACAGCTAACGTCTATTGAATGTTACTTTTTTAGTAACATCTTATTTTGATGGAATTTCCAATGTAGAGAAATTACAAAAATAATACAAGAACTCCCACATATAATTTTCTGATTTTTTTCACCATAGATTAGTTTTGCTTGTTCTACAACTTTATATCAGTGGGATCATACAGGATGTACTCTTTTGTGTCCAGATTCTTTCAGCGAAATGCCTTGAGTTTCATTTATACTGTTGCAAGTATTGCTAGTCATTCCTATTTATTGATGAGTACTATTTCACTGAATGAATATGCCACAATTTGCTTACCTGTTTTCCTATTGATGGACAGGGGATTTGTGTTGTTTCCTGTTTGGGGCACTTATGAATAAGGCTATTACAGAACTCTTGTGAAAGTCTTTTTTTTGTGGACATAAGTTTTTTTATTTCTCTTGCCAAAATACCTAGTACTGGAATCGTTGGTTTTGTAGGAGGTTTATGTATTAAAAATTATCATTTTTATGTATAAGAAAATTCTATGTATAAGAAATGGCCAAAATATTTTTTTAGATTGTTTGTACATTTTCTACTCCCACCAGTGTTGTATGAGTGTTCTGGTTGCTTTATATCCCAGTCGACGTTTGATGTTATTAGTCTTTTAAATTTTAGTTGTTCTGTCGTGTGGGAGTAGGATCGATCATCAAGGCTTTGATTTGCATCTCCCTAATGGCCAGTAGTGGTGAGCGCCTTTTCATGTGCCTCTTGGCCATTTTCATATCTTCTTTTTGAAGTGTCTACTAATCTTTCCAACTTTTAAAAATAATGACTTATCTGTTCCTGAATTATAGGAATTCTTTATGTATTCTGAATACTAGTCCTTTGATAGATAAATGTTCTACAAAATATCTCATCCCAATCTGTGGCTGGCTTATTAATTTCCTTAATGGTATTTTTAAAACATTTTTTTATTGAAGTATAATTGATGTATAACATTATATTACTTTCTGTGTCTGGATTAGCTCACTTAACATAATGTCCTTTAGGTCTATCCATGTTGTTGCAAATGAAGGATTTCCTTTTTTGTAGCTGAATAATATTCCTTTAGTGTGTTTGTATGTGTGTTACATATTTTTTGATATGATTTTTTACATGTGTATTACATATTTTTCCATTCATCCATTGATGGACACTTGGGTTGTTTCCATGCCCTATTGTAAATAGTACGGCAGTGAACATGAAGATGCAGAGGTTTTTTTTTGACATAGTGATTATATTTCCTTTGGACAAATACCCAGAAGTGGAATTGCTGGATCATGTAGTAGTTTTTAAAAAGGATTTTTGAGGAACATCTATACTATTTTCCATAGTGGAAAGTATAAATTAGTGCAGTTAATTACCACTGACAGTGAGGGCTCCCTTTTCTCCACATCCTCACTAATACTTGTTATTTCCTATTTTGCTTTTCAATAATAGCCATTCTGACAGGAGTGAGGAGATATCTCAGTTGGTTTTGATTTACATTCTCTTATGATGATTTATGTTAAGCATCTTTTCATGTGTCTGTTGGCCATCTCTATGTCTTCTTTGGGAAGAGGTCTATTTAGATTCTCTGTCCCTTTTTAATTGGATTTTCTTTTGATATTGAGTTTTATGGATTCTTTATATATTTTATATATCAATCCCTTATTGACTATATTATTTGCAGATATTTTCTCGCATTCAGTAGGTTATCTTTTCACTTTGTTGATGGTTTCCTTTGCTGTGCAGAAACTTTTTAGTTTGACATAGTCCCATTTATTTACTTTTGCTTTTGTTGACTTAGTCAAGGAGTTTATGTTTTTTTTTTTTTTCTAGGATTTTTATGGCTTCTGGTCTTACATTCAAGTCTTAATCCATTTCGAGTTAATTTTTGTGTATGGTGTAAGATAGTGGGCCAATTTCTTTTTTTTTTCTTTCTGTGTGGCTGTCCCATGTTCCCAACACTATTCATTGAAGAGATCATCCTTTCCCCATTGTATATTCTTGCCGCTTAATAGTATCTTTTCATGATTAGGAGTCGCTCATTTTGATCAAATCTAATTTATTAGTTTTTTTTATTTCGTACTTTTTTTGGGGGGTTTAAAAACTTTTCCTATTCCAAGTTATAGAGATGTTCTTTCTTCTGATTGTATTATGGTTTTAACCCTTACATTTAGGTCTATGATCCATCCCTAATTAATTTTTGTGTTAAGTGTAAGGTAAGGGCTGAGGTTCATTCTGTTTTTCCATATGGATAGTAAGGTTTTTTTTTTGTGAAAAGACATTGTTTCTCATTGAATTATTTTGATGTCGTTGTCAAAATTCAATTGTTTATAAAAGTGTTGGTAGGTATTTAGATCCATCTATTCTGTTCTGTTGATCTATCTGTATGTCTTAGAGTGATAACACGCTGTCTTGATTGCTGTACCTCTATGGTAAGTCTTGAAGTCAACTTTTTTTCTTCTTAAGATTGTATGGCTCTTTTAGGTCCTATTTCCATTTGAATTTTAGAATCAGGTTGTCAAATTTTATTATTTACTTATTTTTCTATATTGATTCTTTATAAATTATTAAATTCCTGCTGGGTTTATGATTACGATTACATTAAATCTATAGATCATTTGGGTAAATAGATGCATTTATAATTATTGAGTCTTGTAATCCATGTACATGGTACATATCCACCTTCTGCTTGGCAGTAGGCTTGGCTCTTTAGATAGAGGAATAATGTTGACGTAATGCATGTAAGGTGCTTAGCATATTTAGCCTGGGAGATGTATTAATCTATACTGTAATGTTAATATATATTATTAGTTCCATTAATCTTCACAAAGCCTTATAAAATACTTTCTATTCGTGTCCTTATCTCACTTAGCTTAGAGCTTGAATGTGGTTACACAGCTAGCTAGTAAATGGCTGGGCAGGGTTTGGAATGAAGCCTATCATGACTAAAAGCCATGCTTGTAAGTGAATGTCACTGGAAGCCAAGGGCAGTGAGCCTTGAATTTAATTTCTCTGCATTTTGGGGATGGCCTTATGCTTTGTAGGTTAGAGCTGGAGTTACCAGAATTTATTCTGACTGGTTGAAGCAACGGAGGAACTCAGTAGGGGTATATTAGCTCAAGTGAAGGAACCCAGGCCACTTATGACTTAGTTCTAGGAAGGTTGAGGAGGGGAGGTGAGTAAGCATGAGACTCACAATGGAGGAATTGACACAAATTTGGGGGAGCCATAAATGATTCTCCAGCATATATTGTCTGCTGATTTATAGATTTTTCTCTATTGGCAGTAATATGAAAGCAGAACTTTATGAGAATTTAAAATATTACATGCTATATAATATATGTTTATTAAGTATTATAAATTTTTAGTATTTAAGCAAATAAGTAATTATGTTTCCTCCTTTTGTGTATGTTTTAATTTATTATATAATTCTATATTATATTAATCTATTATAATAGACACATACTGTTTAAATCATGTCTCTGTCACTTACCAGTGGCATGACCTTGGGCAAGGTACTCTTAATCTCTCTGTATATTTCTCTCATCTGTGAATTCAGAAAACTATAATACCTAATTTATAGTAGGATTTTAAGATATTCTAGTCTTTTAAGCTACTATAAAGTGCTTAACACAATGGTTGGTGTACAGTAAGTACTCAAGAATATTGCCTATTTTATATATTTAACATAGAACATATGTGCAGATTGTTTAAATGTAGGGTAAGCTTAAATAGCCTTTTTCTTTTAGAGATACAAGCAGAAGGAGTTCGGACCTTTCAAGATACTGCAAATGTTAAAGTTGTTCTTAAAATGGGAGAACATTTGGTAATAAAATAACAATAGTCTTTTTGCTTCCACAGAGATTTCATGTTTATTAGCTTAGACAATTGCCATTGAGATGTTATTGGCTGTTGTACTTTGGGGTCCATTTTCTGCGGTGTCCTGAGGACAAGCCACATGGAAAATGAACTCGTGGTTTTTGTATGGCATCGTCTGGCTGCCAGCACACATGCCAGCCGGTTGGAGGTCTCTCTTGATTTTGCACATGGCTGTGCAGTAATATAGAGCAGAGCAGAGCCACATCTGGTCCATTCAGAATGTCATTACTGTGTCTCCTCTGAGGCTTGGCTTTTCACACATTTCCTCCATGCTTCCATTGAGCCCTGCAGAGGTGACAGTGGAGCTGTTGCCTGGGAAGGGTCAGTGTCTTTTGGCATTCATTCCTGCAGCAGGGGAGAGGAGGAGAGAAGCTGCACTGTTGTTGCTAATTACTCAGCAGGAGGGGACCTGTGGGCTGTCCCTGTCCTTGGTACTGAAGGCCTCACAGTGCCCTCCTGTGGGGCTGGAAAGCTCCAAGGGGCTCATTACGTGTCCCCGAAGAGGCTGCTGGCAAAGTGGCCTGAGACTGTGCTTCAGATGACACTGTGTAGAATTCTTAGGGTAGGGCTTTGGCTCTACTTTGTCCCTTGAAATAACTCACCTAAGGTCAAGGAACCTTTTTCTGTCCCCTTCTTCTTTCCCCTGCGTGACTCACCTCTTACCTTTGTTGAGGTGTCTCTCTCTGAAGAGAGCTTACATCCAAATGGAGGAGCTCTTATGTTGTCCTGCATGGTGGTCATGTTTCAGGGTAAATGCGTGAAGCTCATCATCACAGGAAGCTCGGCAGTGCATGCATAGGCTCTCTATGCATAAGGGCCTTGGAAAGTGGATTTGTGTGCCTGGGTTGGGATGAGCCCTTGCCAATGGCTATGTTCCCCTTAGTCCACGGTTAGCTAATCAGAGGAGGGGCGAGGCCTCTGGTCTCATGCTGTTGGTAGCATGGGCATGGATTTCTGCCTACTAGTAAGCATGTGAAAGATGTGTGTGCAGGGCTTCTTGTCTCTTCCATACTCCCCTGCTCTCAAACTCCTCATTCCTATGAACATTGCCCTCCTTGTTCCCTTCTGTTTAATGTCTGGGCCACTCTGGCATCTGCTCTCTTAGAGGCTCCGTACCATGATTGCTGTTAGCTTAATCAAATCAGAACTTCAGCCTCCTTAGCAACATTGGCCTCCATCAGTGACATGTAACCTCCAGGTTCACCCCAGGCATCTCCCCCCACTCACTTTTGAGATCATGTTTCCAGCATATGCACTTGTTTCTCTGTCTCTGGAGAACAGCTATGCTACCAGCCTCAAGCCAGATGCCTGCATCCAGGACTTGGCCATATGAGGCATTCTCTAGGAAGCAGCAAGCCTAAGGACTCTTGACTTGTCCTGCATTCGCATATCGTAATTTTAAAAATCTTAAAATCTTTTCAGGATCATAATTTTAAAAATCTTAAATCTTTTCAGGATCCATTGAAAATGGATATGTGAAGCTTGTTGTTGTACGTTTTAAAAATAACACAGAACACCTACCTCTTATTGGAAAAGTTGGCCTTTCTTGGAGAACTGATCTTTTCAGTGGCTGCATAAAGGTAATTTGTTGTTTTATTTTCTTAATGGAACCTGATTTCTGTCTTTGTATATTTCTTTTTTCTTTAATAATAAATTTATTTTTTATTGGTGTTCAATTTGCCAACATACAGAATAACACCCAGTGCTCATCCTGTCAAGTGCCCCCCTCAGTGCCCATCACCCATTCACCCCCACCCCCTACCCTCCTCCCCTTCACCACCCCTAGTTCGTTTCCCAGAGTTAGGAGTCTTCATGTTCTGTCTCCCATTCTGATATTTCCTACCTATTTCTTCTCCCTTCCCTTCTATTCCCTTTCACTATTATCTATATTCCCCAAATGAATGAGACCATACAATGTCTGTCCTTCTCCGATTGACTTATTTCATTCAGCATAATACCCTCCAGTTCCATCCATGTTGAAGCAAATGGTGGGTATTTGTCATTTCTAATGGCTGAGTAATATTCCGTTGTATACATAGACCACATCTCTTTATCCATTCATCTTTCGATGGACACCGAGGCTCCTTCCACAGTTTGGCTATTGTGGACATTGCTGCTAGAAACATCGGGGTGCAGGTGTCCCGGCGTTTCATTGCATCTGCATCTTTGGGGTAAATCCCCAGCAGTGCAATTGCTGGGTCGTAGGGCAGGTCTATTTTTAACTCTTTGGGGAACCTCCACACAGTTTTCCAGAGTGGCTGCACCAGTTCACATTCCCACCAACAGTGTAAGAGGGTTCCCTTTTCTCCGCATCCTCTCCAACATTTGTGGTTTCCTGCCTTGTTAATTTTCCCCATTCTCACTGGTATGAGGTGATATCTCATTGTGGTTTTGATTTGTATTTCCCTGATGGCAAGTGATGCAGAGCATTTTCTCATGTGTGTGTTGGCCATGTCTATGTCTTCTTCTGTGAAATTTCTGTTCTTTTCTTTTGCCCATTTCATGATTTGATTGTCTGTTTCTTTGGTGTTGAGTTTAATAAGTTCTTTATAGATCTTGGAAACTAGCCCTTTATCTGATACGTCATTTGCAAATATCTTCTCCCATTCTGTAGGTTGCCTTTTAGTTTTGTTGACTGTATCCTTTGCTGTGCAAAAGCTTCTTATCTTGATGAAGTCCCAATAGTTCATTTTTGCTTTTGTTTCTTTTGCCTTTGTGGATGTATCTTGCAAGAAGTTACTGTGGCTGAGTTCAAAAAGGGTGTTGCCTGTGTTCTCCTCTAGGATTTTGATGGAATCTTGTCTCACATTTAGATCTTTCATCCATTTTGAGTTTATCTTTGTGTATGGAGCAAGAGAGTGGTCTAGTTTCATTCTTCTGCATGTGGCTGTCCAATTTTCCCAGCACCATTTATTGAAGAGACTGTCTTTCTTCCAGTGGATAGTCTTTCCTCCTTTGTAGAATATTAGTTGACCATAAAGTTGAGGGTCCACTTCTGGATTCTCTATTCTGTTCCATTGATCTATGTGTCTGTTTTTGTGCCAGTACCACACTGTCTTGATGACCACAGCTGTGTAGTACGACCTGAAATCTGGCATCATGATGCCCCCAGCTATGGTTTTCTTTTTTAAAATTCCCCTGGCTATTCGGGGTCTTTTCTGATTCCACACAAATCTTAAAATAGTTTGTTCTAACTCTCTGAAGAAAGTCCATGGTATTTTGATAGGGATTGCATTAAATGTGTAAATTGCCCTGGGTTGTCAGTGTATATTTCTGACACTGCTTTTAGAGTCCTAGTTTTACTGTTCTCATGTCTAAAGATATGTGCATATTCTCTTAGCTGTTGACAGCTGATTGATTCATTCAACAGGTACTTGTTGAGTACCTCGTGTTTTTTGTTGAGTGTGGGGGAGCAGGAGCAGTGGGTAGCATGCAGCAGCATTTCTGTGCCTCTGCCCTCCCATGAAGCCCCTCTGTCTGTGTTGTGGAGAAGAAGTAGAGCTCTAGGTTGGATCAAACAAGTAGCAGTTACTCAACATCTTAATTGCTCTTATACCAGGATACAGATATTTCCTTGAAACCCTTCCTTGAACAGTTATATCAGTTTGTACCTCACCAAAAATTATGGATGGGAGAGTTTATTTAGTGTTTGGGAGTTGGCATGGACAGAGGGAAGAAGAGGTGGAGGAGGGTGAGAGTCCTTGAAACAGTTCTGTTTTCTTCTGGGATCTTGTGCCCATGGATGCTGGGGTTCTTGTTCTCCATCTTTATTTTGTTCTCCATCAGGATTTACATATTCCTGGTGAGCCCGTGGGATCTATCTTGAGTAACTTTATTCCACCATACAAGTATAGACACCTTGTGAGAATAGTTACCAATGATGATTGAGACTGAGAGCAGTGCTATCATTGACTGTTAAAATCAGTTAATTATCATTAAGTATTATCTCTTGAGCCATTTGCTATTTGATAACAATGAACTGCTTTATTGATTCTAGTTATTTGTAAACAAATATTTTAATTTTGGTACAGATTATTTTTATCATATACATAAGAATATTGTTTCACATCTTTAAGAGCACAGACTTGTGTTTTTCAATGGGTCTTATAAAAATATGCACTAAAATAAAATGTTAAAGCCAGAGTAGACCTTGAGGTCCAAGAAAGGTAGAATACAGATATGAAAGACTTAATGTGTCCATGTGATTATAAAAATGATGTCATTTGTTCTGTGTTTTTTTGTTATTTGGAGCAGGATGAGAGCAGGGGGAGGGAAGTGTAGTAATTCTACAAAGAAACAAAGCTTTATCCCAGCTCTCACACACAGCCTCTGGTGGGACTTTATGTCAGGTAGACTAAGCTGTGTAACAGACCATCCTAAATAGCATTTTTGCTGCAAATACAGGGACAGATTTTTTACAGCAACCAGAAGCTGAAGGTGCAGCTTCAGAATGAGCTCCAGGCAGTGATTCTATAGGTCGCTTGACCAACGTGACTCATGTGTGCAGGTTTCCTACAGAGTAGCTTGATCTGCAAATGGGGCTGTGGGTCCTTGAAGTCAGGCATGAACTGCCTGTCCCCACACACTTTTTCCCTGCAGTTCCCTCTCCCAGCTGGGCTTTGGGAGGAGGTGGAGCGGGGCTGCACAGCTGACCCTCCCCTGTGGGCCTGCGGTTCATGATTTGGGGTTTGGTAGTTAAGACTGAGATGTCCTCAGAGTTTTTCAAGAAAAAAAGTGGAGGTAAGTGATGTCCTGTCCCTTCTGTTTGCTGCACAGATCAGGAATTTCCCTCAAGCATCTGATCAGTGTAACTATAGTGAAACTCTAAAACATGTGTTAAGAAATTGCTCTAGAGTTAAAAATATTTCATAAATGAGGGTAAATGGTAAGAAAAAGTTTCTTATATATACATAACTATTAAAAGCCAAAAAGCTAAATCTCCTATTTGTTGTGGAGATTGTATAAGTAGTGTCCCGGATGGAGCCTCCTGACACTGTTGTTCACACCATCAGGGACAGGTCGGTTTGAAAGTGTCACCCACATCAGTGATTCTGGGTCCAGGCCAGAAAGCAAAGAAGCGCTATGAATGATCATGATAATGACAGATGGAGGAGCTGCTGTTGCACTGTGGTATTTGATGTGGTGTGTGGTCTCACCGGTCGGGAGCTGAGGTCCTCCTGGTGTATTGTCGCCAGAGGATTTCTTTCCATCAGAGGAGTGTGAGGGCTGTCAAGCTAACGCTTGCTGCCACTGAGGCCATTCAAATCATATGTATCTATCTGTAGCCTGATGCCTAGAGTCCAGCGTCAGCAACTCATCATTTTATACGGGGGATTACTCAACCTTAAGCATTTTTAAAAAATCACGTTAAAAACTGATCAGTATTTTTTTTACTTTTTAAAAGTCAGATTATGATCTCAAATACATTTTAGAGATGCCTGCAGTGGCTGCTGTTGGCTATGAGTCCACACAGGCCAGCTGCTCTATAACTGGTTGCCATGCTGTTTTATAAACTCGTTTTGAGTAGCCAGGGTAGTCGCCCCGCTGCAGTCTTCAGTAGAATTCAGTGTAATTCAAAATGAAACACTCTCCTGCTCTGCCTTCTCTCCATTCCTATCAGAAGTGCTGGTTGGTGGAGTTTCCTTTGGTAAGGCTTTTCTTATACCTGTTCCTAGTGCTTGGTCCTTTCATGCCTTCTTTGGCATTTTTTTGTGTTATTTTAACATTACTTCTAAATCTATGTGGAGCTTGGTATCGGTTGTAATCCAAGCTAGATATTTTAGTATAACTGTGGTTGTGCTTTATGCAAGTGAAGTCTGCTGATGGGTGTGTCACAGTTCAGTGTGCAGTGGTGGCTGTGCCCTCCCTCCCCCCAGGAAAGATGCCCTAGCAGGTTTGCTGGTGGTGCTGCAGTGACCTGGGTGATTCCAGGAGTAAGCACCTTGGGAGGAGCCCAACGCCCCACTCCTTGCCCTTGGACTCTGCAGAGTTCATTGGTCAGTGAGGGGTAGGTAAGAAGAACAGACTTACTCCCTTAGGGAAGGTGAGTTCTGCCTACTGCATAGGTGTGCATGTTTCTAGAACTTTGTGCTGAAAGAGATTGATTTAGGGAAGGGTAGTTGGAAACATATTTCTCTTGAGGAAAAAGGCAGAACGTGAGTGGGGGAAGGTTGGGGGGTGTCTAAAATACCTCTCCTCTCTCCTTGCCCCGGCCCCCAGGATGGAAGTGATTTCTTATGGAGAAGGGACCAAATGGAGAAGGAGCTGCCTTGTGCAGACACAACTCTGTCTGGCAGCTGAGGGGCTGAATGCAGCCAGAGTAAGCCATTTGCTGAGGAGTGCAGGGCTTGCGAGTGGCATCCTTGTGGAAGAGTTCTTAAACCTCTTGACTGCTCCTCCTGAATTTCCTTCTCCACCTCCCTCTGGAATGTTGGGGCAGCCCAGGGTGTCACCTTCTCCTCCATGGTCTCCTCCTTGCTCATGGTTCTAGCCACTGTGTCTGTGCTGTTGGATTTTGATGAGGTTTAAAGTAACAAAACCAAGAGACTGCTAAACCAGTAGTTAAGATAATGAAGAGCCCTGGGGTAAAGAAAGGCGTGGGTCCACAGGACTGCTGACTGGATGTATTATCTTGGGCATGACATGGAAGCCACGGAGCTTCCTTCATCAAATGGCCATAAAGGTAGCTATTTATTCCCAAAGGACTCCTGCTGCCTGAGCACAGAGACACATTTTAACCCCCCGGAATGGCTTTGGTCCCTCTGTTCTCAGCCCCCATGAGCCCTCCTCCGTGGTCTGTGAACTGTGGTCCCTGCTCTGCTAGAAACAGAGGGTGTGGTGGAATGGGCTCTCATTGGGCTGATGTGTACTGTTCCAGGACCTGGAGAGGCATTGGAAGCAAGGTCTAGTGTTGGGCTCCTCAGGCTGCCCTGCTGGGTGGCCCCCACCTCATGTGGTCTGCTCTTTCCACTGTCAGGGCTGAGGATGTTTCGTGTTCGCCGTGTCTTCACTCAGGTCTCCTCCAGAGGTGGGAACCACTTCACATCACTCATTTACTAGACCATCTCAAGTTATTTGTTTGTTTTTGACTTTTGGAATGTTTGTATTTCTTAAATTTCCCTATGAAAAACATTTTTTGGAGTCAGGACTCATTTAGTCCAAATGGTGAGTGCTCTTGGCCATATTTGATTGTGTATAGATCTCTGAAAGCAATGTTTATGCTGACACCTATAATATTTTATATATTTCTCTATGTAGGTATCTATAATACCTGTATCTATAATTAGGTTGATATTGATAGGTTCATTTTATGCTGATATCTAAGAGTAAGCTTTAAATTCCAATTAATAAAACACTAACACAGGGCACAAGTCATGGCAAAAAATGAGCCAAGATTTTAGCCTTGATACTACTTCATAATTTCTTGAGATATATAGTTAATTCTTGAGTATTAAATAAAGTAGTAGATGTAAATGCTTGGATTAGCATCTGACAAATAGAACATGTTAAAAAAATATAGCTAATGTGATACACTCATGTTCATTTCATAGCAGCAGCATTCACAGTAGCCCAAAGATGGAAGAAACCCAGGTGTCCCCCGGCAGGTGCATGGGTAGCCACAACTTGGTGTCCAAATACCATGGAATGTTGTCTCCTGGAAGGAGATTCTAGCACATGCTACAGCATGGGTGAACCTTGAGGGCATTATGTTAAGTGAAATAAGCCAGACACAAAAGGTCAAATACTGTAGGATTCCACTTGTATGAGGTACCATACAAGGTACCAGTTTACAGAGGCATTGAGGAGAATGGTTGTTCTCAGGGGCTGGGGAGATGCAAGGAGGGGCAGTTATCGTTTCATAGGTTCCAGAGTGTCGGTCTTGCAAGATGAAAAGAGCTCTGGGGGTAGGTGATGCTGATGGCCACACAGCAGTGTAAATGTGCGTAATGCCCTAAGCTGTACGCTTAAAGATGGTTACAATGGCAAAGTTTTGTTGCATGTGTCTTCCCACAATTAGAAAATAAATTTAAAACTATAGCTCATTAACAATAATCACTATCAGCATCTCCCTCTGATTCAGGTCCCCGTGGCACTTGAGATGCAGCTGGTACTTCTCCCCAGACCCTGCTCTTCTGCAGCAGTGGGGGAGGGAATAGGAGGTTAGCACCCCCTTCTCCCTCACCCTCACCTCCAGATACCAGATTCTGCTCAGTGTCAGTACTTCTTCCCTCTCTGCCCTATGAGTTACTACAACCGACAGTTGAGGGCTCTTAGCACCTCTTCACTGGCATGTAACAATCACCATCATTCCCGTGCTGTTCTCGCTGCCTCCCCACCCCGTTTTATTGCTCTTTTGTGTATCGGACGTGCGTTTATTGGCACAGGTGGAGGTGAGGAGGGGCAGCCAACCTGCCACCCTCATGACCCTGTTGCCCCCCAGCACCCAATTCCTGAGACTTTCAGAACTTCTTGCTCTCACAGTCTTGGTGTGGGCCTTGCCTTGTGTAATTCTGCTCTCTCTTCTCTCCTCCCTCCTCTTTCACTTCAACCTTCATGACGAGGCTTAATTTATACATTTATACATCTATTACTTAAACTTGTAAATCAGGTCCAGTTGGCCCTTTTGTCCTTTCACTTATGAATATTTATGTTTATTTTGTAGAGTTGTTCTATAATGGACATAACTCTTTTGGACGAATATGGGAAACCCTTTTGGTGTCTCAGTTCCCCTGTTTGCATGAGATCTTCTGTACCCTCTGATGGCCCTAACTTCTTGGGACAGACTTACTGTGTTGACTATGTGGACTCGGAAGGCAAAGTGCACGTGGAGCTGGTGTGGATCAAAGAGACAGAAGAATACTTCATCGTGAGCCTGGTCCTTTACCTGAAGATAGCAAAAATAAACCACTGGTTTGGGACAGCATACTAAGTATTGCCTGGGGGTGGCAAAATATTGCTGCTGTTTGTTTATTTTGAACTAACTGGTTTTGTTCTTGGTGTTGGAAATTGAAATAAAGCAGTTATCTGTTTGATGCTTTCTTCTTTCACATTAGAAATTATGATCCCTGGGCCATTTTAAAGTTTATGTTCAGAGAATTTAAGTTAAATTTTAAAAACATGAAATAGCAAATCCCAATGAAAATTCATATAAAATAAGAAAAAAGATACTTCTGCCCTTAGAATTTAAAAGACAAGGAATTCTGCTTAAGCATGTGATCATGGGATCACTGTGTGTATGTGTGTATGTGTATGTGTATGTGATCACTCCATGCATGTGTATGTGTGTGCCCACGTGTGTATGTAGGTGCACATGTGTGCGATCACTGTGTGTGTGTGTGTGTGTGTTGTATGGGTAGAAGGTTTTTTTTTTTTCTTTATTGGCTAGAACCCAAAATGCAAAAGTGTATTTAAATATGAACTTCATGGTATCTGTTAAAATGAGAAAGTGCTGTATTCATGGCATTCAGCAGCTGCATTATTATTTAATGAAACTAAAGGAGACAGGTGCCTACCTCACAAGGTAAGATGTATCTGAAATCATCAGAAGCAACTGTTACTGCTTAAAAGAGCAAAGTGTGATACGAATGCAGTGAAGACTCCCAGCTTGACAAAAGTGGAGACCAAGATGGATGAGTTAGTGGTGAGCACATCCTCTGCACAAGTGTTTTAAGAGAACTGACAGATACTTGGGCTTCATATAGGGATAACATGTATCGAAGCATATGTGGTTCTTTTAGAGATTTGGTTCTAAATTAGTTTTATGTTGTATAGATTATTTTTTGATCATGTTTTTATCTCCCACTTAAGGTTACTCTCAGAAGTGATTTCTGAAATGCCATGTTGCTCCTCCTGCCATGGGGGGTGGGGCATGGAGAGTGGTCCCCTCCTCTCTCTTTTCTGTTCTCATCCTGAGCTATCTGGTCAGCTGTCTCTCTTGAGGGAAGGGTCTGTGTGAGCTGCTTGAAGACAGCAATAAAAGATCTGGGACAGATATTAGGTTCTTAGCCAAAAAAATGTGACCATACAAAGGACTCCTGCCCTGAAGCTGTCCCTGCCATCCTGACCTCTGGGGCCTTGGGCCAGAGCCCTGGGAAGGGAGAAATCTGAAACCTGGGTCAGAGTGAAGAGCAAGGACGATGTTATTTTGTGGCACCACCAGAAGGGTGTACAGCACCTGCCCCATCTGGGGGAATGTGGAGGCAGTGGCTTGAGTCATGAAGAGGACCAGGTGTCGGGAGAAGCCACATGTCACTTGCAGGATAGAATTGGAAAGTGTGTGGTGACACCTGGAACTCATTGAGTTAAACGGTAGAGGGTATAGGTGTCCTGGAAATGTCGGAGGTGCAGCAGAGCCTGAGACAGAGCAGAGCACTCTTCTCTTTACTCCCAGGTGAGCAATACCTGGATGGAATGAGAAGCAAAGTAGTCCTGTGATGACAGTACAGTGGGGAAACTCAGGCCGGGGCATCTCGTTATAACTCTTGTCCACATTGAATTGAATACGTGTGTATCTGCTGTCCTGTTTCCTCTGTCTCTAGCATCTAACAGGATGTCAGTCTCATAATAGTATTTGTTGAATCAACCAATTATTATAAGGAATATACCAGGAGCTTTGGGAGCATGAAGGAAGCATCCATCCCAAGAAGGATGAGCTTGGGAGCCCTTCACATCTGAGTTGACTTTGGGCAGTTCTGGGGGAAGGGGAAATGAGGCCAAGGAAGGCATTCACGGAGCCATGGCGTTTGTGAGTGTCTCATCAGAGCGCGGTGTGCACACCACACAGCACCAAATGGTGCCAGAAGACTCAGCCCTGCCCTCACCTGCTCTTACCTGGGTCTGGGATAATATTCAGCTTTTTAGGGCTGTTTCTTCTTAGATTTGCCCCCATATTTCTAAATAATACTCCTTTGTGGCTGTTTCTGGATTTGTCAGTTTTAGACATCTATTGACTTAAGGTAGATAAAAATACAGCTTTTCTACTCCAGCCACCTCCTCTCTTGCATGATACCAAATACACAATTTTATATAAGTCATTATGGTTTGTTAATTATGACTGCAGTATCATTCCCTGAAGAGTCACAGAGAGTAGTAGGATACTTCTTTCTTTGACAACTTTTTATTTTTCTTGTATAAATTATTGTCTTCCTCTTTTTCTTGCACAGCTTTAGTAAACCTTAAATTTTCCAAGAAGTTGAATCTTTCATATGTTGGTCAATTTCTTCAGTATTTTTTCTAACTCAATATATCAAATAATCTACAAATTTTGTTTTTTTCCCCCAGGCTATTTCATTTCCAGAGTTCTGCCTCTGCTTGCTTTTAAACTTCTTAGCCCTGTTGGACAACTGTCATCCTGGGAAGTTCCTGTGGGAATCTTGTTTTACGGAGTCTTGTCTTCCTCTTTCTTAATTTATGTCCCCCCCCCTTTCTTTAGTGGTGCACATTCTCTTGCAGCTTTCTAAGAAAAGTGACGTGGGAGACAATTTTGGATGCATGAATTCTGAAAATGTCTGATGGATTTAATTTGGGTTTAAATTAAATTAGAATAGTTTAATTGGGTACAAACTGTAGGATGACAAATATTTTCTCTTAGAACGTGGAGGCAGTTTTCTCACGCTTGTCTATCCTAGCATTGTTGATGTTGTAGTGCCATTTTGATTGTTCTTCCTCTGTATGTGACCTGTTCTTTCTCTCCTCTCTCTGGAAGCTTTCAGAATTTACTCTTCTTTCTTGGTATTTCAAAATTTCAAGATAATGTGCCTTGGAGTAAATGTTTTTCATTCATTATGGTCATTATAAGAGTTTTTGTACTTCAATATTGGATTAAAAGAAGAACATTTTCTCTTTTTCTGTAGCTTTTATTAACTGTCATCCTTTTTGGATTGGGTTTCTCATCTTTTTTAAAAAAGTTATATTTTATTGGAGTTCAAATTGCCAAAATATAGCATAACACCCAGTGCTCATCCCATCAAGTGCCCCCCTCAGTGCCCATCATCCAGTCACCCCTACCCCCTGCCCACCTCCCTTTCCACCACCCCTTGTTCATTTCTCAGAGTTAGGAGTCTCTCATGTTCTGTCTCCCTTTCTAATATTTCCTGCTCATTTTTCTCCTTTCCCCTTTATTCCCTTTCAGTATTTTTTATATTCCCCAAGTGAATGAGACCATATAATGTTTGTCTTTCTCCGATTGACTTATTTCACTCAGCATAATACCCTCCAGTTCCATCCACGTCGGAGCAAATGGTGGGTATTTGTTGTTTCTAATGGCTGAGTAATATTCCATTGTATACATAAACCACATCTTCTTTATCCATTCATCTTTCGATGGACACCGAGGCTCCTTCCACAGTTTGGCTATTGTGGACATTGCTGCTAGAAATATCGGGGTGCAGGTGTCCCGGCGTTTCACTGCCTCTGTATCTTTGGGGTAAATCCCCAGCAGTGCAATTGCTGGGTCATAGGGCAGATCTATTTTCTAACTCTTTGAGGAAACACCACACAGTTTTCCAGAGTGGCTGCACCAGTTCACATTCCCTCCAACAGTGCAAGAGGGTTCCCCTTTCTCCACATCCTCTCCAACATTTGTTTCCTGCCTTGTTAATTTTCCCCATTCTCACTGGTGTGAGGTGGGATCTCATTGTGGTTTTGATTTGTATTTCCCTGATGGCCAGTGATGTGTAGCATTTTCTCATGTGCTTGTTGGCCATGTCTGTGTCTTCCTCTGTGAGATTTCTGTTCATGTCTTTTGCCCATCACACTCTTTTTGAACTTGGCCACAGTAACTTCTTGCAAGATACATCCATGAAGACAAGAGAAACAAAAGCAAAAATGAACTATTGGGACTTCATCAAGATAAGAAGCTTTTGCACAGCAAAAGAAACAGTCAACAAAACTAAAAGACAACCTACAGAATGGGAGAAGATATTTGCAAATGACGTAT
The DNA here is from genome assembly GCF_048418805.1 of Vulpes vulpes. Classification (NCBI taxonomy): domain Eukaryota; kingdom Metazoa; phylum Chordata; class Mammalia; order Carnivora; family Canidae; genus Vulpes; species Vulpes vulpes. Next base: position 53,935,329 of record NC_132784.1, on the reverse strand, counting down.
CAGATAAAGGACTAGTATCCAATATCTATAGTGAACTTATTAAACTCAACAGCAAAGGAACAAACAATCCAATCATGAAATGGGCAAAAGACATGATCTTTTCCATCTTCTATCTTAGCCTATGTTCTGCTTCTGGAATATCATCTCAATTTTGCTTTTTAATCTGTTGGATTTTTTTTTTATTTTGATGATTTGGTCAGGCTTTTATCAGAATTATTTTTCTAGTTCCTTAGAAAACATTTTATACTTGTCTCATAATGCAATATTTTCCTAAAACAAAGGGGTTGGCAACCCCTTTCTGTGAAGGGCCTGATCACAGTTGAACTTTTGTGGGGACACACAGTGCCTGTTGCGTCTGCTCAGCTGTCCCACTGCAGCGTGATGTCAGCTAGACAGTGTTCACGTGGATGGGCCTGCTTGTGTTCCCAAAGTCCCCACGCCATAGTTTGCAAGTACTGCACAAAAGTCTCTGAAGTTATTCTTCGTTTTCAAAAAACTTTGCATCCTTACCATTTGGCAAACCATAGCTGATTTTTTTTAGGAAGGGATCATCAATGGATGCTAAAATTCGTGGGTGAAAATATGAAGAACAAGATAGGGACACAGTCTCAGAGCATCTTGCCACAAGGTACTTGCTGATACAAAAGAGTATGTTCACAGTGGAGGAACCTGGAGAGATAGCATGTTAGCCCATCATCCCACTGTTCCCCTCTGACCAGATGCCTCCACCTCACCCTAGGCACACCGTGATTGCATGCTTTGCCATGAGAAGACCCTTCCCACCCTGCCAGGGCGCCAACATATACCTCAGTGCCCCCCATTCCTGCATGTGCAACCTCCTCATCTCACATGGGCCCAGAAAATTCACAGTAGGGCCACCATTTTACAAGATTTACAGAGTCTTTTGATGCTGGGACACAACATACTAATGCTGGGTTAGGTGAAAGGCAGTTTCATATGAGAGAGGCAGGGCCATGCCAGGAGTCGTGCCCGAGGACAGGGTGACAGCACGCTGCAACTTCAGGGAGCATCTTACGAATGAAAAGCCTGGTACGTAAAGCTAGGTTTTGAAAGCTCCTGTAGATTGGCAAATTGGAATAATCTGAGCTGCCCCTGGTGGTCTGGGGTCTGGACCGGGGGCTGCTTGGGCAGGTGCATAGTGGCACTGGATGGTGAGAGCCCCTCTGGTAAAGGAGTTGGGTGGGATGTGGACTTAATCAGCCACTTAGGAAGGGGACTGACCTACCTGTAGCCTCAGGACTGGCTCAGGACAGCATTAAGAAAAGCCTTAAACCAAATAAAAATCAACCGTATTACAGCCACTCCTCTGCATGGATGTCCTCACTACCCTCCTTAAGCCCGTCCTCCCTCACCATGCTGCTTCAATTGAGGAGCCTTCCTCAATCTGTCTGGAAGGTGTGGATCCCCCATGCACCCACTGCAGGTGCCCACCTCGTTGGACCCAATTTCATGGCTGTAGGAATCACCAGTGGGGGAAAGGGAGATGTTTCTCAAGAGCTAAAATATATTAGTGTGTGTCGTAAATGCTCACACATGTGCCCAACATAAATAATAAACCTTATAGGGGGCTGGCCATTTTAGGATTGTATGTAGTGACATTAAGTTTTCAGACACCTAAGATAAAAGCATTTACTCATCATACTCCCTTGTCTAAGAGGAAGCCTTTTGACTGCAAAGCAAGAGGCATTATGCTGGATGTCTTAAATACAATGAGAGGATGGAGGCTTATGGAGCTATATCAATTCGAGAAAAGTAACAGGTGCAGACTCTTAATTATGCAGTTGGCAAAGGAAACAAGTGCAAGTTACACCCATAAAAGCATACCTACCAATAGTGTAGAGTAAAAGGGACATATTCTTATTTCAGGTGTATTCTAGATACAAAATCTTGCTGATTTAAAATCAGACCAAAGATCTGACCAGCGTTCTTAAAGATGATCTTTATATGTGACCTGACTGTGGCCTCATTGTCATTTCACCTCTGATAACTCTGGTTAGTTACTGCTGCAGAAAGAAAATGCTCACATGAGAAAATTATCCTGCAAAAATGTTTTCTAGTGCTCATAAGGTAAAGGATGTGCCTTTAAAGAGCTGATGTTAAGGAGTGGGTCCTGCACACCAGGGTACGTTTCGTATGTGAGATATCACATCAACTTCAGCAAAGGCTGTCTTTTGTTGTCTCCTGGGGCTTCAAGGAAAAACATTTGGATTTTCCTTGTGCTTCCACTAGACAAGACCTGGGCTGCAGAAGCCCCTGGGGCTGAAAGCCACTTGCACTGAGTAGAGCTCAGTAGGATTAAGCACAGGGCAAGAAAGGGGGGCAGCAGGTGCCTGGAGAGCGGAGGAGCAGCTGAAGGCACCTCTCCCACTTTATAGCTACAGGGTCCACCCAGCGGACAAGGTCCACCAGGCTGTGGGCAAGGTCGGGGAAGAAAGCTCATCTGGGCACAGCTATAAACAGTGACGGGCCCAGTCTTCAAAGCAGGAGAAACAAGGATACTCAGGCTCACACACCCGTCATTTCAGGTGTACCTGAAATTATAGTTTGTTCCTAAAAATGATGCACAAGGATGAGTGGGTGCTCTGAGAAATGCATAATACGGATTTATCTGTTGAATGTCAAGTTGTAGAGTCTTACCCGACTGGTTCAGCCTCAGCCTGGACAGCTGGCCTTAGTTAACCATCTCATTTACCTTCTGGCCTCTTGGGGGTTATAAAATGAACTCTGGGAATTACCCTGAGGACAACTGTTATGTTAACTGGCTGACACACAGTCATATGACTGAGTCACAGTGAAATGGGTATTAAAAAAAGTACATTCATTTTTATGTGTCTAATTCCGACATGTGCTCCTACACTTGAGATGAAACACCTGTGATCTCTTGCTGACTTGCTGTGGGCTGGGGAGAAAGTGAGAAATTCATCATGAAATAATAGCTTTCATTTTAAAAATTGAATGCTTATTGTGTGCCAGGCACAGCCTAAGAAACTTTAACTGTATCTTTGAAAATCTTAGAAACCTGGGGTGCCTGGGTAGCTGAGTCAGTTAAGCATCTGACTGACTCTTGATCTCAGCTCAGGTCTTAATCTCAGGGACATGAGTTCAAGCCCCATGCTTAAAACAAACAAACAAAACAAAACCTTAAAAACCCTGTGAGATAGGTGGTGTGCTAACATCGTTGTACAATGAGGTGCTGAGGTTCAGAGAGGTTAAAAGCCCAGAGGTGGACATCTGGTAACAGCTAGGATTCACCTGTCTTTAAAGTCCATACCTAGCTGTTGCTGCACACTGCTACATACTCCATGACACTTATTGTGGGAAAAGCAACCTACAACTCAATAGCAAAAATAACTTGATTTTAAAAATGGGCAAAAGACTTGATAGGCATATGGCCAACAGGTAGAAAAATGGCCCATATCACCAATCACTAGGGAAGTGTAAGTCAAAGCCACAGTGAGGTATCACCTCACACCTGGAAGGATGACTAAAATAAAAAAAACAAAAGATAGCAAATGTTGGTGAAGCTGTGGAGAAATTGCAACCCTCATGCACCATGGTGGGAATGAAAAATGGTGCAGCCGCTGTGGAAAACAGGATGGAAGGTCCTCAAAAAATTAAAAATAGGGATACCATATGATCCAGAGCTATCATAATCCCATTTCTGGATATATATGCAAAAGAAATCAAGATCTTGAAGAGGTTCCTGCACCCCCATGTTCATTACAACAGCCAAGAGATGGACACAGTCTATCTATAGATGATGAATGGATAAAGAAAATGTGGTGTATATGTAAAGTGGAATATTTCTCAACCTTAAAGCAGAAGGAAATCCTGCTGTATTGGATGAATGTTGGAGACCGTATGTTAAGTGAAGTAAGCCAGTCATAAAAGGACAGAGTGTCTAAAATAGTCAAGCTCTGAGGAGAGGAGAGTGAAACAGCCGCCAGGGCCTGGGGAGGAGGGAAGTGGGGGAGGTATTCAGTGAGTATAAAATCCCAGTTACACAAGAGGAGTAAACTTGAGTGATCTGTACAACACAGTATCTGTATTTTACAATATTGCATACATAAACATTTGTTAAGAGGGTAGATCTCATGTTAAATGTTCTCACCACAATTAAAAAAAAGGAGAGACAACATGGGTAGTATTTCCATGCAGAAGCATCTCTGATGGGCATTCAAGGCACCGTACTTTTTTTTTAAGGTTTATTTTTTATTTATTTTAGAGAGCACGTGGAGGAAGGTCAGAAGGAGAGGAAAAGAGAATCATTAAGCAGACTCCTGCTAAACATGTTGCCTAACACGGGGCCTAACCCCAGGACCCTGAGATCATGACCTGAGCCGAAATCTGGAGTAGGCCACTTAACCAGCTGAGGCACCCAGATGCCCCAGGGCACTTATTCTTTTAAAAACAAGACCTTCTCTTGTTAGGAAACGTATTCCCTCTCTTGATAACTTATTTTAAAAAAGATGTGTTTATTTTGGGGAGAAAGAGAGAGAGAGTGAGTGAGCATGAGTGGGAGGGGCAGAGGAAGAGGGAGAAAGAATCTCAAGCAGACTCTTGACTGAGCACAGACCCGGATGTGGGGCTCACTCTCATGACCTCATGACCGTGAGATCACAGCCTGAGCCCAAACCAAGAGGCTGATGCTTGACCAACGGCGCCCTGCAGGCGCTCCCGTTTTGATAATTGTTGCTAAGCATTCCTCTCTGTGTTGCACCAACGCCTGAGACTAAATAACTGTCAAAAATAGAATGTAACTCCTGGGCCAGAGTTCCCCTGACCAGAGGTGCATAGTGTACATCTGACCACCTGGCTCCACCACTGGTATTTTAAAGGGGGGCTGAGGCAAGGACTCAGAGGTTGAGCATCTGCCTTTGGCTCAGGGTGTGATCCCAGGGCCTGGGATCGAGTCACACATCGAGCTTCTTAATGGAGCCTGTTTCTCCCTCTGCCTATGTCTCTGCTTCTCTCTCATAAAAAATAAATAAAATCTTAAAAAAAAATAAAGGGAAGCTGAGGCCTCCCTTAGCATCAGCTGAGCTGTTGGAGTGATCTCTGGTACATCTCTTATAGGATTTTAGTCAATCATGGATAACTGTCCCCATGGGAAACAAAAGAAAAATCCTACTATGTGATGTATGTATAAGTGAAGCAGGATATTTGTACACTAGCATTTTAGCTGCAGAGATGTTTTGGTTGCACACAGTCTTAGGAACAGTAGCCTCGGTGCAAACAGCCCAAAAGAAGACTTGTGGTCACCGAAACCTCACATAAAAACTTTAGACCTGGAATAAATAAAAAGAACTGAAGAAGACACTTAGTGGCAAAAATGTTAATGTGTAAAATTTAATAGGGACCAAAAAAAAACATAAATGAGTCAGATTGGTGTTGTGAACTGTACATGGAAAGGGTTTGGCACTCCCAAGGGGGAATGGCTTGCACCGTTCACTCATGCCATCTAGAGAGCCCATCAAAGGGTTGTGTTGGCTTAATGGCCTTTAGCGTTGCCATAGTTCTGAGGAAAATGTTTTTATTGATAAATAGAGACTAAATATCCTCAGGGTCAGAACGACGGGGTTAAAAACATTCTGTATTGATTTAAAATGTCAAGCACTTCTTAGCTGCAGTGCATTTTAAGTACAGCAAAAGTTATACATATATATATATATATTTGTAACAGGAACTAGATGGAAAAATGGACAAATAGATGCAATTTGATTTGTGGAAGTCATGGAATTATGAGTACATTTTATGTGTAATTCTATTAATGTCGCTATAATGTAATAAAATATTTAAAAATCTGAAATTTAGTTTGCAGCTGCACGAACTCTGTTAAATTCGGATGTAAGTAGACTCCAGAGCCTGCAAGAAAAATCATTTGATCTTTTATTCACATCCAGCTGACACCCCGGTAGTCCTCTGTTGCTCCTGGTTCTTGTGCTTTTCCAATACATCTGGATTCCTTGCCTTTGATTCGGGCACAAGAAATTGTGGCTGTCATGGAAGGAGATTAAGTGGTATCTCTTACAGACTCAGAAACCCTGGCCACCCATCTTCCCAGAACACGATACTTTCTTTCTGTAATAGGATCCCATTGGCCACTGTTGCACAACTCAATTGCTAATTTGCCCTATTATTTGTTCTGCCCAAGTGGAATGAGAGGTCATGCAAGAGAAATTTGTCTCTGAAGCGGCCCTCTAAAGTGACTGTGCTGACGTGTCTATTTACTACGCGCTCTGTGTGCAGCGAAAATAGGCCCGCGTGATGCCCGACCATAAATTGTAGGCTCTTCTCTCTCACACAAGGAGATAATTACGGTACATTTATAACTATGTTTTACAGAGATCCTCAAAGCTCTGCACAGGAAAAAGTCCCCAGATGGCAAAACTTTGTTTCATTGGGGGGCAGGGGAGCAAAATGGAAAACCTTCCACATGGTAATAGGAAAAGGTGAAAAGTTTCCTTCCGGAAGCGGACAGCCTAATGTCATCTCATGGATTTATGTTACCATTCACATTTATTCCTCGCGGGTGTTATTAAATTAGGAAGTATAGCTATGCATTTTAATCACTATGATTTATGTTAAAAACCTAATAGCGGCAGAGAGCATCACTTCTGTGTATGACATCCTCCCTGCCAATCTGTAGATGCTGAGCTATGTGAGGAGATTGTTCCCTCAAGACCCTGTATGGGCTTGGAACTTGGATAGAATCCTGAGGATTGCCTTCAGGTCTCTTCAAATGTTTTGGATCGCATGAAAGGGGTGAGATTATTGTGTAGCTGGTGAATGTAAACTCCGTGCTTCAGACTCCAGTATGAGTTCTGGGGTTTCAGATCTGTGAACTCTCCTTGCACTCCAGCAAATACTTCACATTTAAGTTGCAAGTTCTTGCTTGTACTTGATGGCACTCATTCTAACTCATAGGTAGGAAACCTTGACCAGTGATCCAAACATGTATTGTGCATCTGTTCAGCGTGGGGCCCTGATCTGGGTGCCATGGTTTCTAAGATGACGAGATTTGCTCGCTCCGAGATAAAGCAGATTGCACGGCTCACCAGGATGGGAGATGAGGTCTGGCTGCAGTGGAAAAGATGCCTAATTTTGTGTCTTTAGTAGCTGCTCAATAACTATTTGTTGACCTCAATTACAAGTGTGGGCAGTGAAATCCATCTAGATGACATTGCCCCGTAGCTGTGTGATCTCTGGGCTGAGATCTTACACTGAAATGGCAGGTTTTCTGCCTCTGCTGGGACGTTGGTCCTCTGGGAACATCAGTCTTAGCTTGCACTGTCTCATGTGATAGTGGTCCTCAGACAATCTCCATACAGGTGGGGTCTGTCTCTGGGGTCTGTGGTGGATAGTCTAATGCACCACATTGGCCAGGCTGGTATACTAACTTATACTAACTGAGGTGCTGCTGTGAAGGCATTTTGTAGAGTAACACAATCCTTTGGCTGTAAGTGAAGGAGATGGCCCTCCACTATCTCTGTGGGCCTCATCTTTCACGTAAGAGTAAAAACTGAGGTTTCCCCGAGAAGAAGGAATTCAATCTCCAGACTACACATCCACCCCTGCCTGATGCGTCTGCAGTCTACGGCCCTGCCCGGTGGGTTTTGGACTTAACCAGCCCCCACAGAGGAGTGAGCCATTTCTTAAAGTGAATCACAAATAGGCCTATTTCCTGTTGGTTCTGTTTCTCTAGGGTGGGCACCCTGACACCATGTCCCTACCACCCGCTGGCTGGGCCCTCCCCTTTCTCTGTCATCCTTTCTTCCTTCCTCTTGCTGCTCGATGCCCACCACATGTCCCCTGTGCTTGTCGCCTACACCACAGCCCCACACAGCCCCACAGCCTCCTGAGGGCCTGTCCTGTGCTCCGGAGCTGCTCTTCATGCCCAGAATCACATTTCTCATGTAGGAGGGCCTCAGGAGGGGGTTGGGAGATTAGATTGAAGTGGGGGTTTGCATCTGAATTGAGGGAGACTCGTTAAAACTCTGATTTCTGGGTCTCACTCCCCAGAGTTTCTGATTCACAACACCTGGAGTGGAGCCATGACTCTGCATTTCTAATGCGCTCCCAGATGAGACCAATCTGCTGCTCCCAGGACCCCACTTGGAGAACACCTAGCCAGTCTCCAGGCAGCCACACATAGCTGACCATGTTATGAGAGCCTTAGGAACCAAAGCAGAAGACAGAAAAGAATTTTTTCTTAATTCAAGGATAGAGTGAGGGGGGGTGAAGAAGGTGATGGTCAAAAAGATCAGGGGTGAGGGAGCCATGGAGGAGACCAAGCAGGGGACAGTCCTACAAAGGCCTAAGGAAAGAGAAGTAGAGGCTTGGAATAGAAGATTTGCCCTCTAGGCAGGGCTGGTGCATCTTTTTGTTCATTATCCTAGCTCATCAGACTCAGTAAGGACTCGCAGACTAGACATACAAAGTCCCTCTCAGAAGTCATGACCAAATGTTAAACTCCTGTGTAATAGTATTCTGTTAGGACAAGACTTTTCCTTCTCGTATCTGCTCTGAACCCATCAGATAATATTTGTACATTTCGCTCTGAGAAACTCCTGCTAGCAGAAGGAGTCTCAAACACGTTCGTTCATTCATTCATTCATTCATTCATTCATTCACAGAACACACACTTCCAGCCTTGAGCACATGGGAGACATTGTTCTGTTTTTGCATGTTCTGTATATCCCTGTTCCTCCTTGCCTTCAAAATATGCACAGCCTAGCCAGGGGATCTCGTGGGATCTGTGATCTCAAAGGAGGGATAGTTTGTGCTCTGGCTGAGCCAAGGAGTCTACTACTGTCCTGCTCACAGTCTGATGGAGCAGCACTGGCCGCCCTGGTGGGCCATCCTGGGGAGGGGAATGTGCTGTCTCATTGGATGGAGGAGGCTGGAAGTAAACATTCCAGGTGCTTGATGCCAAGAGGTTAATGCTGGTCACTGAGTCCTTCCAAAATGAATATACACTGCTCTTTGAGTGGGCAATTGTGTACTTTCTGGATGGTGAGAATCTGCATGCTGTGTATAACCCTGAATGGAGTTCACCACAGAAATAAATGAGCAATGGAAGTCAAAGCATCTGGTATAGTACGTGCACAGTGCAACATGACAGGGTCACCCTGTGTAAATTTGGAGGGAGGTAGAGGTGGGTGTGGATTCAGTAGCTCACAATGGCAAACATGTAATGTAGCTCTTACTGCATACTCCCCCAACCCTCTCCTTCCACCAGAAACATTAACAGCATTCATTTTCTGGGAAAATATTCCCTAAGAGTTCTGAATCCTAAATTAAGGCCACCAGGAATCCAGCCTCAGATAGAGAACTGTGTCCTTACTGTCCCATTGGTGCAGTGTGGAGGATGACAAATCACATGGTAATGAGAGTAGAAATTCCTTGTGGAGCTTGTGTATGCCCTTGGAGAGTCCAGTAGAGGACAAGGTCTGATCCTGAGAAATACAGGAGAAGCCACAGCTATGATAGACTGAAGAGAGCTGCTTTTATTCAGGCTCCTTCTCAGGTTATTAAATCCAGTATGACAAATATTTACTGAGTACATAGCAGGTACAAATTATTACCTGTCTCTACAACATTTACTCTACCGAAGTCTGTAATAAAATTTATCTATGATTCCACAGTAATTGCCCTGTTTTCAACCTTCAGTGTCTATTTAACTTGAAGATACACCTAAAATTTCAGAGCTCAAATTAAAGTTCTGGACACCTGTCAGTGAGGAAATTGAAACTCCCCATGAATTAAAAATGGGTTCATAACTCTGTTTTCCACTTGCTGTATTGGAATCTTAGAGAATTTGTTCTGTGAAAGGAAGTCAGTTGTGCCCATCCTGGGATCGGAAATCCGGTATATATAGCAACCAGCTGCAGATGGTATTGAACACTGTGGCGCAATTCTCTCCCTCCTCCTCAGCAGCTAAACTGTGAGCGCATCTGAAGGAAGACATTAATGTGTGGATGAGGAAGGCAGGATGCAGCTGAAACCATTCAATTTTAGAAAGTTAGGAGCATTGAGATTGCATCGAGGTTAGAGTGTTTACTGTAACCATCTGGGCATTGAAAGAGTGGATGCACCCTGCTTCTCACTTTGCTGTTCACTTTCACAGTGACCTTCAGGATATCATCTAGAAGGGAATCTTGCTGACCGAGATAGCATGCTAAATAAAGCCCACAGAGAGGACATGTTGAATTGATGAAGCTTCATTCTTCATTAAAGTTTGCAAAGAAAGCGATTACAGTAACCAACTGATATCATCCTTCACATGGTAGGCAGTCAACAAATGTCCAACTCCAGTGAATTCGTCGAAGTGAGTGCAATTATGCATGTCTTCCCGACTTGACTCAAATAATTAAGCCGCTAATATCCGTTAAAGAAATGGTGCTTTGTTTATCTGACCAGGCCAGTTATTTTTAGAGGCAGATGAACCCTGGAGATTGTGCCCCAGTCTCTGCTCACAGCACATTTCACGGCTCTATGTCCGGAGAAGTTAATAGCTTTGGTTTTGGGAATGTAGTTTTTGTGAAATTCCTTAGCCAGAGTTAGCCTCTGGGAGATGTATGTGATTGGGATGGAATTCACCTAACAAACATTGGGATAAGCCCTCTTTTAGCAAAATGTGAACCTTGCAAATGATAAATCACTGCTCCTGTCATTTGCAGAATTACCTTGTAGCCTATTAGCTCTATAGACTGTGAGGCAGAGGGAAGACGAGATTTTGAGTTGAGAGAGCCTGTCTGTCTCTGAGAATTAAAAAAGAGATGAGTAAACACTGACCTATGAGGATGATGTTTTTACATACTATGCCCTATAGCTTAAAATACAAGATAAAGATAAATTGAGATCATGGAGTACTACTATTTAAAATAAAAGCCAAGAAGCGGCTAAGGGACATGACAAAAATGAAGTAATTGATGAATGACTCCTGCTTGAAAAGTAAATGGGATAATTTTCCTAATACATTGCATTCCTACAATCTCTCAGAATATTAGCGTTTGGTGAAAATAGCTCAGTCTACTTTCTTCCCATTGAGGGAAGTGACCTTTCTATGGATGTTGGCAAGTTTCATTCCAGTGGCCAGTGGTCATGGAAACAATGAAATACTTGCTTTCAGGAGGCCACAAGAGCAAGGATTTGTGGTAAATGTACTTTCCTCCCATACTAGAGACAACCCAGGGTTGGAGTTTCCCTTGGGCAAGATACACATGTGAAAGGGAATCTGTTTGCTCTGATAATTATTCCTATAGAAGCATTTTCATTTTAAAAAGTGCTATGTGACATCCATCTTCCTGTACTGAGGTTAGCAAGCCTGACTTGTGACATGCTGGACAGTTAATTAGGACACGAGGGTGAAGCTGCTGCCCGACCTGCTGCTGCTGCACGTTATGAAAGAATGCCCAGGGGTCTTATTTTTTTCCTCCCAAAATTGAAAGAGACTTCTTAGATCATTGAGGAGTATAAAAGCAATACAGACTTTTGGTAAGAAGCTTGAAAAGTACAAAATGAAGTACAGTGGAAAATAAAAGCGTGTAGATATAAATGATATTAACAATGGAAAAAAAAGGGCAAAAGTACTGATGTGACAGAGATTGAAAATATGAGAAGATTATGAATTAATTTATTCAATGGAAAACAAAGAAAACATGATTTTTTGAGGAAAAGTACAACAGAAGTTGATTTAATAAGAAATGGAACATATGAATGAAATAAAATCATTAGAGAGATTCAATAATCAAAGCCCCATCTATTAAAAAACCCTCACTAAGTTTAAAGAATTTAAAACTGATTTTTCACTTTATATTACTCTACCGAAGTCTGTAATAAAATTTATCTATTATTCCACAGTAATTGCCCTGTAAGAACCAAATAATACCAACATTTTGCCAACTGTTCTGGAGCACATGAAAACAGGATGTTCTCCAAATTCATTTTTAAACAATTAAAAAATCTTGTAAAAATTGTCAATTATAGAACATATAGGAAAACTGCATGAAGGAAAAGTGTACAGATGGCTGAACTACGGTTCAAAACCCTGCAAAACCCCCACCCAGTACTGCCCTCACCCCATGGGTCCCCAGGTGCCTTTCCAAGGAAAACTCTTTTTTCTCTCAAGATAACCAGTATCCTGACTTTTAGGTTATCACATCCTTATTTTTCTCCATACTTTAATAATCTAGGTATGCATTCCTAAATGCCTTAATTTTGTCCATTTGTGAACTTTGTGTAACTGTTTTGGATAAAAGTCTGAGGTAGTGCAGGAAGGCTGGAGAAAGGGAAAAACGTGATTGGAAAGAACACTCAAACTATTATTTGCAGATGATATGATTTTCTTCATCAAAACCCCAAGCTAACCCATTGGAAGACTATTAAAATTAGAGACTTTATCAAAGCTTCTGGATAAAAGATCCATGAGTAAAATTCAGTTTATTTTGAAAATCAATAATTAGAAGATTTAAGTAATGTATTATTTGTAATTGCCAAAACATCCACCCCAAACCAAAACTAACAACTCTATGGCTCTTGGGAACAAACTCAACAAAGGATCTGTAAGACCCTTATGGAGAAGACATACAACTTTCTCAAACGACATTAATGAAAATGTAACTAAATAGAGTTACCATTTTTGTAGATAGAAAGACTCTAACAACATCATCGGTTTCCAACAAGTTAATCTACAAATGCAATCTAATTGCAACCTCATTGGAAAAATGTTTTATAGTTGGTAAGACAATTAAAAAGCCAAATGGAAAACTATAGGACTAAGAATGGAGAAGATGATTTTGAGAAAGAAGATAGTACACATACTTCTAAGATTTATTTTGTAGCCATAGTAATTAAAACAGTGTGAAATTAGCTCAAGGGTAATATATCGATTTACAAACACATAAAGTCGGGAACCCAGAAACAAAATCATGCATAACAGAAACAATTTATGGTTAGGTAGAATTATAATTCAAACAAGAAATGATGGACTCTTCAATAAATGGTGACAGGGGACCATTGGAGACCCATATGCAAAAGATTAAAATTAGACTCCTTATTTGGGAGAAACGAGCCAAATAAATAAAATCATGAATAAAAAAGAAGAGATCACAGCCAACACTGAAGAAATACAACTTTTATGTGTGTGTGTGTGTGTGTGTGTATATATATATATATATATATATATATATATATATATATATTATTCATGAGAGACACAGAGAGGCAGAGACATAGGCAGAGGGAGAAGCAGGCTCCCCATGGGGAGTCCGATGTGGGGCTTGATCCCAGGACCCTGCCGTCACGACCTGAGCTGAAGGCAGATGCTCAACCACTGAACCACTCAGGTGCTCCAATACAATTATAAGAGAATATTATAAGCAGTTATATGCCAACCAATTAGGCAATCTTGGAGAAATGGATAAATACCTAGAAAGCAAAAAAAAAAAAAAAAAACAAAAAACCTAGAAAGCTATAAACTACCAAAACTGGAAGAAATAGAAAACCTGAATAGACCCATAACCAGTAAAGAAATTGAATCAGTAATCAAAAATCTCCCAACAAACAGGAGTCCAAGGCCCGATGGCTTCCTAGGGGAATTCTACCAAACATTTAGAGAATACCTATTCTTCTGAAATTGTTCCAAAAAGAGGAAATGGAAAGAAAACTTCCAAACTCATTTTATGAGGTCCAGCATTACTTTGATCCCAAAACCAGACAAAACCCCCAACTAAAATGGAGAATTACTGATCAAGATCACTGATGAATATGAATGCAAACATTCTCACCAAGATACTAGCCAAAATGATCCAACAGTACATTAAAAGGATTATTCACCATGACGAAGTGAGAATTATTCCTGGGCTGCAGGGATCATTCAACATCTACAAATCAATCAACATGATACACCACATTAATAAAAGAAAGGATCAGAACCATAACATCCTCTCAATAGATGCAGAAAAAGCATTTGACAAAATACATCCTTTCTTGATAAAAACGCTCCACAATGTAGGGATAGAGGGAACATACCTCAGTATCATAAAGGTCATATATGAAAAACCCACAGTGAATATCATCCTCAGCGGGGAAAAATTAAGAGCCTTTCCCCTAAGAAATGAGACGTCCACTAGAAGTTCTGGCCTCAGTGATCAGACAATAAAAAGAAATAAAAGGCACCAGAATTGGCAAATAAGAAGTCAAACTTTCATTCTTCGCAGATGACATGATATTCTATGAAGGAAACCTGAAAGACTCCACCAAGAAATGGATAGAATTGTTACAGGAATTCAACAAAGTTGCAAGATATACATACATGGATGTGGATGTAGATGGAACTACAGGGTATTATGTTAAGTGAAATAAGTCAGAGACAAATATCACATGATTTCACTCATATGTGGAATTTAAGAAACAAAACAGATGAACACAGAGGAAGGGAAAGAAAAATAAAATAAGATAAAAATGAGAGGGGGCAAACCATAAAAGACTTTTAAGTATAGGAAACAAACTGAGGGCTGCTGGAGGGGAGATGGATGGGAGGGGGATGGGGTAATTGAGTGATGGGAATTAAGGAGGGCACTGATGTAATGAGCACTGAGTGTTAATGCAACTGATGAATCACTAAATTCTATCCCTGAAATTAATAATACAGTATATGTTAACTAAACCAAATTTAAATAAAATTTAAATAAAATCGAATTTAAATAAAAAATCAAATTTAAATTAAAATTTTAATAATTAAAAACATGAAATTAGACTTCCTACTTCACACCATACACAAAAGTACATTCTAGGGAGACTGAAGACATAATCAAGATTTCAAATTTGAAATGAAAATATCGGAGAATATCTAACCTCAGTGTAGGGTAGGATTTTAAGTAAAAAGACAAAAATAACACAAACACAGAAGAAAGTCCACATCAAATTGACTACATGTAAAGGAAACTTCCATTCATAAACAAATGAAAAGACAAACATGGACTGACATATGTTTATAAAACATATAGCTGGTGAATGATTAATATCCAGAGTGTATTAAACTCCTTGAAAGCAATAAGCTGAGGACTAGAAACTCACTAAGAAAATGACACAGGATATGAATAGACAAGTCACAGGGCAGGAAGAATGGACAGGCACCAAACACAGGAACAATAGTCCACCTCACTAGTCATCAGAGAAGTTCAAATTAAAACCTGAGATACTATTTTCTGCTCTTCAATTGGAAAAAATATAAAGATCTAACAATTCGAAGTTTTAGTTAGAATGTGGAGCCTAGAAACTGATATATCCTGCTTGTGGGGGTAAAAATTGGTACAACCACTTTGGAAAGCAAATTTGTATTCTCCAGTAAGTTGAAAATTTGCATACTCAGCAATCTAGCAATTTTATTTCTAAGTGTGTTATCAAAAGGAAGCTTTATGCACATGTGTATAAGGAGAGATATGTAATGTTTTGACACTGTTGTTTGTGATAGCAAGAAATGGGAAAAATCCTGTATGTTCATTCATCAACAAGAAAATGAATTTTAAATCTGTGGAATATTTATAAAACATTAATATTATACAGCAGTTTAAATGAATGAACCAGAGGTACATGCATGAATGTGGATAAATCTCAAAAACATAGCATTACAATATGATACAATTTGTATGAGGTTTAACATCTTCCAAACCAACTACCATATATTTTTATGGAAACATGGATTTATAGATAGTGTATTTAAAGTATTAAAAATATGCATGGGAGTGACAAACTTCAATTCAGGTGAGTGGTTATGGAGGGAAAGAAGATAAAGGGACTAATACTTCAGCTGATATGAAGCCAATATTGGCAAAATATTAACTGGCTAAATGATATGTAAGGATATGTTTGAAATATTTTGTATCGAAGTTAAAACCATCATCATTATGTGTCATGTCTCTATCTATACATCCATCTACCCATTCACCCTCTATCTATCTATCTATCTATCTATCTATCTATCTATCTATCATCTATCTATATCTAACTATCTGTATCTATCTATTAAGATCTTCAGTGTTCCTTAGAAAGACATTACATATTTATAGACTTCTATTAAAAAGTGATTTCCTGATCATACTGTAATGTATCTAAAAAAATCTTTGCAATATATAAATTTACATACACCTGTAATCTCATTTAATGTATCAGTTAGCAATTCTCAAGAACACTGTGAAAGAACAAAAAGTGGGTGGATGGAGGTTGCTACCTCTGACTTTCATACAATCTCCACCTAACCCAAGCCCTTCCATGTCAATCCCTCATACCTAAAGGGCTGAACAAAGGATTGTGAGCCTAAATGAACACTCAAATACACAGGCACACCTTGAAGATGTGGTTTAGTTCCAGACCACCTCAATAAGTTGAGCATCACAATAAAATGTGTCAAATGATTTTTTTGGCTTTCCAGTGCATATGAAAGTTATGTTTACACCATAGTAAATGCAATAGTATTATGCCTAAAAACCAATGTACATACCTTAATTTGAAAATACTTTATTGCTAAAAAACGCTAACCATTATCTGAGTTTTCAGTGGGTTGTAATGTTTTTGCTAGTGGAGGGTCTTGCCTCAATGTCGATGGTTGCTGATTGATGAAAGTGAGGGTCAATGAAGGTTGAGTAACAGTGGCAATTCATTAAAATAATGTAACAGTTAAGTGTGCCATGTTGATCAGCTCTTACTTTCATGAACAATTTCTCTGTAGCATGTAGCATTTTACCCACAGAACTTCTTTCAGAATTGGAGTCAGTTCTCTCAAACCCTGTTGCTGCTTTATCAACTATGTTTATAGGATTTTCTAAATCCTTTGTTGTTATTTCAATAGTTTTCACAGCATCTTCACCAGGAGTAGCTTCCATCTCAAGAAATCACTTTCTTGGGTCATTCAAATGAAGCAGTTCCTCACCCGATCAAGTTTTGTCATGAACTTGCAGCAATTCAGTCCTATCTTCAGGCTCTGCTTCTAATTCTAGTTCTCTTCCTGTTTCCACCACATCTGTAGTTACTTGCCCCACTCAAGCCTTGAACCCTTGAAGGTCATCCATGAGGGTAGGAATCAACTTTATCCAAAACTTCTGATGATGTTGGTGTTTTGACTTCTTCCCATGAATCACAATTTTTTTTTGAGAGACAAAGAGTTAGGGAGGGGAGGGACAGAGGGAGAAGGAAAGGGAGAGAGGGAATCTTAAACAGGCTCCACATTCAGTGCAGAGCCTGACTTGGGGCTCAATTTCATGACGCTGAGTTCATGACCTGAGCCAAAATCAAGAGTCAGTGGGGAGCCACCGAGGCACTCCAATCACAAATGTTCTTAGTGGCATGTGGATTGGTGAACTCTTTCCAGAAATTTTTCCACCTACTTTGCCCAGATCCATCAGAGGAATCACCATCAATGGCAGCTGCAGACTTAGGAAATGTATTTCTTAAATAATAAGACTTGAAGTCAAAACTACTCTGAGTCTATGGGCTACTGAATGGATGTTGTGTTAGTAGGCATGGAAACAACATTTATCTTACTGTATATTTCCATAGAGCTCTTAGATAACTAGGTGCATTGTCAGTAAGCAGTAACATTTTGAAAGGCATCTTTTTTTCCTGAGCAGTAATTCCCAACAGTGGGCTTAAAATATTCAGTAAACCATATTGTAAGAAGATGTGCCATCATCCAGGCTTTGTTGTACCATTTGCAGAGCAGGGGCAGAGTAGATATAGCATAATTCTTAAGTGCCCTAGGATTTTTGGAATGGTAAATGAGCATTGGCTTAAGTTTAAAGCCACAGCTGCATTAACCCCTAACAAGAGTCAGCCTGTGCTTTGAAGTTTGAAGCCAAGCATTGACTTCTCCTCTTCAGTAAGGAAGGTCTGAAATGACTTCTTCCAACAGAAAGCTGTCTCAAATACACTGGAAATCTGTTGTTTATTGTAGCCACCTTCTGTAATGACATCAGCTAGATCTAGATAAGTTGCTGCAGCTTCTACATCAGCGCTTGTTGTTTCACCTTATACTTTTTTATGTTATGGAGCCACTTTTCTAAGCTTCAGGAACCAGCTAACTTTTCTCCTGCAGCTTTCTCATCTCTTAGCCTTCACAGAATTGAAGAGAGTTGGGGCCTCTCTCTGGATTAGGATTTGGCTTAAGGGACAATCATGGTGGGTTTGATCTTCTATCCAGCTTTCTCCCTCTCAGCAATAAGGCTGTTTTGCTTTCTCATTTGTGTGTTCACTGGAGTAACACTTTAATTTTCTTCAGGAACTTTTCCTTTGAGTTCACAACTTGGCTACTTTTGGTGCAAGAGGCCCAGCTTTCAGTGTGTCTCAGCATTTGATATGCCTTCCTCAACACGCTTACTCATTTTTAGCTTTGATTTAAAGTGAGAGAGGTGTGACTCTTCTTTTCAATTGAATACTCAGTGGCCATCATAGAGTTATTTATTGTCCTAATTTCAATCTTGTTGTGTCTCAGCGAATAGTGAGGCTGGATGAGAGGAGACAGTGGATAGAAAGCAGTCACAACACAAGCAAAATTCATTAAGTTTTCCATCTTATGTGGGTGTGGCTCATGATGTCCCCAAACAATTACAAAAGCAACATCAGAGGTCAGTGATCACAGATCACCATAACAAAGATAATAATGTACCACATATTCATCAGAGAAAGACAATCATTATATGGTTTCACTCATACGGGGAATATAAAAAATAGTGAAAAGGATTATAGGGGAAAGGAGATAAAATGAATGGGAAAAATCAGAGAGGGTGACAAAACATGAGAGACTCCTAACTCTGGGAAATGAACAAAAGGTAGTGGAAGGGGAGGAGGGCGGGGGGTGGGGGTGACTGGGTAATGGGCACTGAGGGGGGCACTTGACAGGATGAGCACTGGGTGTTATACTATATGTTGGCAAATCAAACTCCAATAAAAAATATATATATAAAACAAAGATAATAATAAGAAAACGAGTTTGAAATATTGCTAGAATCACCCAACTGTGACACAGAGACTCGAAGTGAGCAAATGCTGTTAGAGAGATGGTGCTGGTAGGCTTGCTCGACGCAGGGCTGCCACAAACCTTCAATTTGTAAAAAGTGCAGAATCTGTAAAATGCTAGGAAGTGAAGTGCAATAAAACGAGGTATCACTGTAAAAAACTATGATTTGAGTTTTAAGATACAAATTTATCGGGCCAGGAAGAGAATGCGATTACAAACATTTCCATTACTTGCTTTGACATCTTTTCCTTCAGGTATTAGTTCACCACACATTAGGCTACACTAATAGTCACTTACTCCTTGATTTTAAGAGAACTGCTCTGTGTAGCTTTCGAATTGATGGAAAGCAAGGAGTAGTCTCTGCCATGAGCAAGGAGCCAGTGATGCACAGCTGAGTCTTGAATTCCTGTAATCAGAGCTCTGCTGTCACTTCCAGATTTGACTGGGAGGAACTACAAAATCTCATTAAGACAATTATGGCCCTTGAGTCACCCTGGGGCTACTCATTATTATGTACCAATTTGCAAAGTTGTTTTAGGTGATGGGTAAGTCAAGTAGGCTTGTTGTGAACGCTGCGCATGGCATGGCTCACTTCCTTCTGCTCTCTCGTTGGAATGTACTTCAAGGGCATTAGCATCAACTTTGGACTCTCAAAAAGAGGCCCGACTATAGGACTGTGCTCAACCTTGCAGTAGGAAGATGAAAATTTAGGTGAAATTTTTGGAACACACTTAACCTAGTGTCTGTTAGTAGCTTTCTAAAGCTCCCAAAGATTCTTCTCTTAGTCACCAGCACAAACCAATACTGGAAGTGGGGTGTTCAGCCCCCCAGGGAGGCATTCACCACATCTATTTCTGCATACAGTTGGGAGGATCAGTCCTCTTGGAGGAAGGGTGATGATGACGAGTGGAGGCAGGCACACAGGATGTTTGGGCTCCTTTTCCTACTAGGATACTGACAAACCACAGTGCCTGGCACACAATCAATACCCAATAAAAATATAATTTACTCGATGAATAAATGAATGAAAATCTGTTCTTAATCTGCCATCATAATTCGACTTGGTTTTACTAAAAGTCACTAACATGAGTAACATGGATTCAATATTTCTGAACATACTTCAGCCTATTGTACTGAGCTTGGCAAGTTCTTTAACACTCCTGCACTTTATGTAGGTCAAGGAGATAATTGCTATTTAATACTTGAAAAGCAAATAGATGTCATGGATAGTGAAGGCCAGCCTGAGGCTTTGCAGTTATAGCCTTATTATCCTAAGTCTCCATTTTATTCTTAGACTTGTCCTTTTGGTTCTGACCATGTGTTTGCTCAGTGTCAATCAGAAGGCCCCCTAAAAAAATGTGGAAAGAATAAACACAATTGTGTCTCTAGTGGGCAGGTGCTTTGGAAAAGATTAAAACATTTTATAAGTGAAAGGCTTTGGCTTTATAATTTGGATCACATATTTTATTAGTAGCCATGCAAAATGGAGAATCACCATCATTTGCTTTTGGTTGTCAAGACTTGTGAGATGACAGGCGTGAGGAAGAGAAGGGGCTTCCACTGGGACCAGCCGTGGAGGGAGGTCAGCTGGAAGCAGGGACAGAGGAGGACCTTATAAGGGAAAGGTTATGATTAAAGCTCCAAATCGAGGAACTTTGGACCTCAAAGGAAATTGTCTTTACCCAACCCCCCCGGCCTTTGCATTTTAGCTATGACTGGTGAGTATACTGAAATAAGTTACTTTAGAAAGCTGCATTTCACTGAGAAACTGCACTTGACCAACCTGTAAAATGAGGAGGATGAAGTGGGAAGCAGGAACACTTTGGAGTTCAACAAATCCCGATTCAAGTCATAAGCTTGTCAGTTACCAGGATGTGATCAGGGCCACATCCTTCCCTTCTCCCATCCTGGGTTCACCATCTACCAAACAGAGATAGCCCCTGCCACATGGTGGGGAATCACTGTCACGCCATCACATGGGTAAGACACCTATGGGAGGTGCCTGCTCTCTGGCTATTTCCTCTTCCATGGGGACCTTCAGAAATTGGAATGGATGTGAGGCCCGAAAACAAGGTGAAGGGAGGAACCAAGACTTTTGTGACCTGCAGATGACCCAGCGCTGGGCTGAGGGCTTCACATGCAGATGAGTTGTGTGTTTGTTTCTGTGATGGAAGAGTGGAGGGGTACACTTTGAAACTTTTACTTCAGCTTTTTCAGTTATATTAAAATGGAAGCCAATGGCGCTGTGTTTCTATTGTATGTGCCAGACTTCTAGAACTGTCTCTGCTGTGTGATGCGAGTGGGACAAGCCATTCTGCTTGGGCCTGTACAGGTGCAGGAGGAAATGGTAACTTGTGTGGGATCCGAGGCTCCAGGGACACTGGAGGTGGCACCATGTTTGTGCAACTACATCACACAACTTCCTGGTTGCACCAAGCTCTGTAATGAGCACTCTGAGAATTTTTGGAGGCATATTTTCATGAGACTACATTTCTTAAAATATATTTTATGACTGCTGTTTATATGGGGGTATGTAGAGTGGTCTGCCTGTCTTTGTTGGGTGCAGTCCTCTTCTTCTTGGGAGACATGAAAGTGAAAGTATGGAGACAGCTCCTGCGCCAGTGGAGGAAAGGAGACACAATGATGACAAGTAGGAAGGATAGCTCTGTGCATGTGCGTGTACGCATGTGGTAGAAAACACACCGATGTCATTGGAGAATAGAAGAGGACATATAAATAAGAGAAAAGACAACATGGTAAAATTGAAATGGCTGTGTGGACTTCACCAAACATTTTCTCCCTAAATTTTTAGAAAAGTTTTTTTTTTTTAATGAATTATTTAAAGACACCTGTTTATTTTGAAGTCTTGGCATAGTCATCTGAATAGGATAGAATGGAGAAGAAATTGTGATAGAGATCAGATAAGTCTTAAAGCTGAGTATTTCTCATGTTCAAGAAAAATCACCAAGAGTCCTTCAATTTTGGTTTTCATTGCAAGTGGCCTTCGGCCTGGAGGCAGGATAGTAGAATGGTTAAAGCATTGATTTTGGCACCTGCTTCCCCTTCACTGAGTAGCCTTGTGCATGTGATTTAATTCTCTGACTCCCACTTTTGTCAT
Organism: Vulpes vulpes; assembly: GCF_048418805.1. NCBI lineage: Eukaryota > Metazoa > Chordata > Mammalia > Carnivora > Canidae > Vulpes > Vulpes vulpes. Next base: position 53,913,175 of record NC_132784.1, on the reverse strand, counting down.
TTGTAAAATGTCGTCTGTATAATGACAATAGATTCTTCAAAGAATCACTTTATTAAATGAAATGGGAAACACGTGGCCCGTTATTAATGTCCGACTAATACAGTTATTATTTTTCTGTATTATACTGGGCAGCATATCACAATGAATTGTGTCTATGGATCATGACTTGGCTGCGCACCTCGGTGACATGGGCTGGAATGCGGTTGCTGAGCAGAATTGGGAAAATTCTTCAAAGAGGAGAATCCGGTCCTCCTCAACACCCGTCTAAGGTCAACTTCCTTTTCCCACCTCAGAAGGACTGAGAGAACGAACACCCACTTCTCCATGTGGTAGACTGGCTCCTGTGGCAGAAATAAGACACTCGTGTTACCACGCACCTCTCCAAAGTCTGAGCAATATATTGTTGCATACAGAAGCAGCCTGCAATCTGAAGGAACCCAATATTTGGATAGTTAATGGAAAAAGATCAGTTAAGTGGGGGGGAGGGAAATCATAAGGAAATGTTTGCATGAATAATCTAAATATTTTAATTTAAAACATAAGTATGTAGCCAGGTTTTTTTTTTAAGATTTCTTCTTCTTTTTAAGATTTATTTATTATAGAGAGAGAGAGCATGGAGAGGAGGGGCATAAAGAGAGGGAGAGAGAGTCTGAAACAGACTCCTCATCCAGCGTGGAGTCCGACACATGACCCTGAGAACATGACCTGGGCCGAAACCAGGAGTTGAATGCTTAACTGATTGTGCCACCCAGGGGCTCCTTGCCAGTCTTTTGATACAGGATCAATCTATTCGTTGACTATAGGTTACAATTCGGTGTCCTCTCTCTTGCATAAACCGCAAATGTATTACACAACCTATAATTTTTAGTTTTGATTGTTTAATGTGGGTTGAGAACTTAAACTTGGCAGAGCAATCTGAGTAAACACAGTAAATGCTATCTTTATTTTTAGTTAGCTGCAGAGACTTAGATTCCCCTGATACCTCATGCCGTGGTCTCTGCAAGGCCCTTCAGTTTTAGTCTACAGTGCGGTTATGACCCCCATGCCTCAGACACCATAGTGTGTTGGGAATCGGTTAACCTTGGATGACAGCGGTCTCCTCTGTTGCCTCTGCCACAGATACTCATGCTTGTTGATCAGGCATAGGTGTACAGGTATCCCTGTCAGACCTTTGATGATAGTGATTGTTAGCGTTAATTTCCCTACATGGTGTTGGTCTATATATCCCACTCTCTTTCTTGCTTTTTTCCTCTCCACTTTTTTTGATATCTGTTCATACTGCTGAGTATATATCTGGTTTGTTGCTTTTAACTAGACTGTCGTGATCCCATGGTACACATATTTCTTGTTTATTCCCCTAGTGATAGACAGCATATCAATCATCTCCTGCTATGTTACAAAATGCCTTGAAGTCTGTGCCCTACAACGGCTGTTTTACCTGCTAATGATTCTGTGGGACAGCAGTCAGAGGACTGAGTGGTTTTCTGGTCTCACTGGAGGCTCCTCGTATGGCTGTGGTCATATGGTGGCTCACCTGGGGCTGAGTGATCTAAGACAGCCTCACCATCATGCTGACCATCCACGGGGCTACCTGTTCCAACAGGATATTCGAGCCCTGACACTGCTGTTAGGGCTGTCCATGGGTGTCCTATTGCCAGGAAGTGTCACCATGATGATTGTGGAGTAGTCACTAGACTCAAAAACTTAGAATTTTCTGTAAAATAAAACTTTAAAATTACTTATTTTTTAATTGTTGGAAATGGTTCATAGTTATACCTAGCACATAATTTGCTGAATTGTCACCAAAATGGTCACTCTTGGTTAAAGAAATTATTCTCACTTCCTGAACTTCTGTGGTGCCTGCTTGTCACTAAAGTCTGTAAGGAATGATGAATGTATCTATATGAGAGTTACTATGAATATGACATTAGTTCAAGTAGAAAATATGAAAAGTTTGGGCTTCTTCCTTTTTTTACTTGCTGGGCCATTTGTTTTTTCACCAAACTCACCCACTTGGCAAACATTTATTGAATGCTGTTTTGTACTGGACTATCGGAAAAATGTAGTTGAATAAAACACTTTGTTCCCAGATGGAAGATGTGACATGTTCTTAAAGAATGATAATACAAGGCAGCGCCAGACGGGAATTTTGGACAAGTGCTGTAAGACTTGGGGGAGCAAGCGTTTTCTTCTAGCTGGAAAGGAAGGAACTATTATTATTAAGCAGGTAACATGTGTTCCAACCCTTTGTCCGTGTAGTGGATGGACTCTGCACATATGAAGGTCAGAGGAAGCTAAGAGGGGACTTCTTGGGGGGTAGAGTGAATGAAGGCCTGGAGTGGAGATGGGGCACAGCACACTCATGAAATGGGAAGTGGGTAGGTACATCCATGGATTAACAAGATGGGAGGGTATGGATGGGTTGAGAACAGACCCCAGGAGCCCTGGGCACCAGTAAGCCATTTTGACATTACTACAAGGAAGTGGACAACAACACAGCTTTTTAAGCAGAAAATGATGTGATAGAAATTCTGTTGTAAGAAACTTAATTTGAATGAATTCAGAGTTTGTTTAAAGCTCCTTCCTGAGGTGGGGAGACTGAAAATGAGCTAAGAAGATCCTGGAAAAACACAAAAGTGGGGAGATCTCCTAGTGGGTAAGGTGGTGCTCCAGGATGACCCTCCTTGGTTTCCCTCTCTGTTTTCATCATTAGTGATCATATTGCTTGTTTATGCATTTACATGTTTAAAGTTTGCCCCCACTTCCATTAGAATAGAAGCTTGGGGACCTGGTCTACGTCATTTGTCCTCAGGGCCAAGAATGGTGCTGCACAACAAGAGGCAGTCCTTGCTTACATTTAGAGTTAATCGAGATTCATTGAAAACAGAGAGGTTAAAAACATGCAAGTCCTCATTTGACTTGATTTTCTCCAGTAAGATTGGGCTTGGGGATGAATATGGAGAAATATCTACTTTGTGTATAGAGTTGTGCCATTTTCAAGTACTCATACATTTTATTTATGCCTCCCAACAGCCACAAAAGCAAATCTGAAAGGCAGACATTCTTTCACCCAACGTTTATTGAACACTTACTCTCTGCCTGATGATACATTATGTGTTGTGCAACTGAAGGTCTCATAGTATGATGGAGAAAACCAATATGGACAGAGGACTGTTATACAATATGTCTATGTTAGTTAGTGTTCCCCAGAGACACAGAGCCAATAAGATGTGCATATATATAGAAAGAGATTTATTATAAGGAATTGACTCACATGAGTATGGAGGCTGAGATATCCCAAGATCCTCAGTCAGCAAACTGGGGACCCAGAAGAGCTGATGATGTACTTCTAGTCTGAGACTGACAGGCTCAAGACTCAGGAATAGCCAGTGTTTCAATTTGAGTCTGAAGGCAGGAAAAAAAAAAAAAACAGTGTACCAGTTTGAAGACATTCAGGCAGGAGAAATTCGCTCTTACTCCAGAAAGAGTCAGTTTTTTTGTGCTTTTCAGATCTTCAACTGATTGGATGAGGCCCACCCACTTGGGGAGGGCAATCTGCTCTACTCAGTGTCCTGATTTAAATGTTCACTTCCTCCAGAAACAGCCTCACAGACACGCTCAGAATCATATTTGACCAAATGTCTTTGCACCTCATGGCCCAGTCCAGGTGACACATGCAGTTAGCCATCATGATGCCCTTTGTTGCTATAGAGATGTGATCTAGGTTCCACTCAAGCTAATTCCTTCTTGAACAAAGAAGGCTTTGTAAAGGAGTGAAATAGAAATAATTGACAGATACTACAATCACTTCTATTTTTTAAAGGAGGAGAGATAGATTTGGGGAGATTAAATAATTTCCCACTATAAACAGACAGGAAGTAATAAGGCCAGGAGTTGAGCCCATGTATTCTGATTCCAATTTTGTATTTTTGCATTATGTTGAATAAGCAAATTGGAGGAAGAATTATAGGATACTGCAAGAACATCCAGTTACACCTTAAGCTGCCAGAGTGATCTGTGAAGGTCATTTTAGAGTCATGGTGAGAGAGGTCTCCTTCCCCTGCCCCCCATGCCCATCAGCCCTATCCCTGTGCTGGTTGTGGGATGGGCAGTGGTGGCCCTTGGTACTTGGAGTTTTCCAATTGTCCTGGTTTTGAGGTAGGTGAGGATCTACAGCAGTGATATAACAGAGTCGTAACTCCCAGTTGTAGGCAAGAGGCCTTGGGGGTGTTGGTAAGTGTTCTGTGCAGTCTCCTCCAGAAGTTCCACTTCCCATGTGCATCTGATTTATGCTATGCTGTTTCTGTGGACTGGTTTCCCTGTGGACTTTTAGCTCATGCCCACTCATAGCATCAATAAACGAGTGGCTTTTGAGTGCGAGACGTGTCCCCACCTCTATGTGGGCTTATGTGGTCAATGCCCAGAATAATACAGTCCAGGTACATGCTTTTTAACTTCCAATTCAAACTCTTAAGGTAAAAATAAAATCCTGTTGGCTCACCCTGGGTCAGGTACCCACTCTGGCACAATGCTAGGTATCTCCTAGAGCCACCCCCTAACTCAGAATATGGGTGATATTTTAAAGAAGGAATGGGCTAGCCAGACATCTCCAATGTGTTTCTACTAAAGTCCTCCCTCTGACTTCCTGCTGGGACCCCAAGATGCTTATCTCAGCAGTGAACTGATTGTGTCTGGGTTTTCATCATGCTCCCCCTGGGAACACCGGGATTATGCCTCCTCTTTCTGGCCACTCACAGGGTCCTTGAGAAGCCATCGTGGCCTACATGATGTTAAGTGCATCCTGCTTAAATATTGCTGAACTATAGGAGGAGAAAAGTACATAACCTCCACTCCTGAATCTGCAGTCAAATCACTTTCAATGCTGTTCTTGCTGTGGATTTTCAACTGCCATCTGAAAGGAGTGTTAGTCATCTTAATAACGTGAATTAATCATAAGCCCAGCCTGCTGGACAATATTGCAATCAAAACAACAGAGGCTGAAATGTTCCAGCCAGAATGAGAACATATGAACATAGCTTAACTCAGAAATACTGCAGCTGCATCCAACAGAGTTCCAATCAAAAGAGACTTACAAGCCATATCTAAAATTTTTTGGCTGTGAAAAGTGCTTTTGTCACTAAAGGGATGTCAGCACTGTAATTTCAGGCTCAAATAATGAAGAGAATAACAGTAATTATGGACATTTTGTGACCAGAACACTTCCAACCAAATGATACAGTTGAAGTTGTATCTTTTTGAACCAAATGAATTCTGCCTTCTGTATCAATTTCTGAAGAATGTAATTGTTATTAATAAGACATTAACAGGATATCATTTCCTTCAACGGTAACTTGATCTCTGTGTAAAAGTGAGTTATTAGAACAATTAAGAACTGTATGAAAGTCTATGGTCTAGAGATGATTCGGCGTTTTTTTCCCATTGCTGGCATATTTGATGCTTTTGAAAAATGTGTCCATCCTTCCCCCCGCCCCCCCCCCAATCTGCTTTAAATTATATGGGAGTTAAAACTGCCCCTTTGTTCTTTTTGAAGATTTTTACAACAACTTGCTTTTGGGAACGACAGAGCGACTTTAGAATTCTCTTTATTATTGACCCAATCGTAAGACTTAGCAGAAAAGAACAGAAGGCACCATGGATTGCAAGCCAGGCGCTGGGTAGATGCTTTCAGATCATGCAGTTTATCCTCATAGCACCCCTGGAAAGTAGGTACTGCTCTTCCCACTTGTACGAATGAGACAAATGAAGGTCATAATGAAGATAATGACACTTAAGTGATCTGACACTAAAGGCCAGCATCTGCCTTCTGGAACATTCCTTCCCCTCTGCCTGCTACAGTTATAATTAGTCACGAAGCAATTGAAGTCTCACTTAGGTCACATGTGCTCTCACACCCATACACTAAGTTCAGTGTGCTACAGACAGGGCAGGCGGCACGGGCATTCTGCACCCCCAGCCCACACCCTCTCCTCCATAGAAAGACAACCTGAGCAGGGCTCCTGTCCTGTAACAAATCAGCCTCTAGCCATCAGCGGCCATAGGAGCCCTTCTGGGACATGGCAGGACTCAGCACAGCACTGGGGGGAGGACCCGTGCCACACTGGTTAGGTGGTGCTCTCCGCTCCTCGTGTCACGGCTGTGCTGTCTCTGAGGGAGATGTGCTGACATTGGAGGTTAGCCAGTGAGGCATCTGCAGAGACGGTTCACTGGTGAAAACAGAAGAGGTGGCTCTCCTGCAGCAGGAGCTGCCCCGGAGTTGCCTGCGGGACTGGAATCCACCTCCCCTCCCCTTACGGCTCACCTAGCAGGTAGAGACAGGCCACAAACACCGGTGCCACTGGAGCTGGGGCCAAAGCACTCAATGTCACAGGACTTGGGGAGGGCCCGGAGTGGGATCTCCCCCTGGGGGACAGATAAGGAGGGGCTTCATTACACATTGGTGCACAAATCTGTGGGCAGGTGAGTGTGGGTGTGAGCATGTGTGTTCCAAAGAAGGCTTTGTCGGTGTCCTGGTTCTCTGAAGGCCAGTGTCACTTTTCCTTTTCCTTTGAAATTGCCCTTATCCTCAGTAACAAAATCCACCTCTTCCAGCACAGTTTGGGGCATCTGTCCTGTGACAGGAGTGTAGGGGGGGCACGCAGACCTGCTCTCACCCCTTGTGATCCCCAGCCTCAAGGAGAGACTAATGTCTCCTGTTCATGATCCTGTCCATGAGCAGGGAGCTAGTAAGATCCTGCCTTCTTTTATCCTCCCAGAGATGGGAGAAGGAGAGAAGGAGGGTGCTGGCAAACTGCAGACACCTTGGGGGAGAGCCCAGAGCACCCGGCTGGTATGGGGTCTGCAAGGTGGCTGGCCAGGGAGCATCGCAGAGGGGCCACGACCACTCGTCTCCTCTTCCTCAGGAGCAGGTCTTCCTGCAACCTCTCTGCTTGAGGCAGCTGTGCATCCCGGTGTCCCCGATCCCAAACCTATGCTCATTCTTTAAGCCCTCTTGGCACTCATCTGGGAGCCAAGGCCCTCTGTTAGGCCCCCTCTCCTGCACCGTGGTGAGCTCCTGCTCTTTCTCCCTTTCTGAATGAAGCTGAAGAGAGTCGAGGATAGGCGAGCTCGCAAGAAGTGCGCAGTGTCTACCCCGGACTGTCCTGGGCCAGGGGAACCTGACCGCCGGCCCCACGGGGGGGGGGGGGGGGGGGGGGGGGCAGCCGCGTCCGCGTTCCTCAAGCGGCCACGGCGCATCAAATTCGCTAACAACACACACTCCCCTAGGCAGGAATTGAAATTAAGTCCTTGTCTATTTAAGAACTCCTGTGTTACAATCAGGATGGTGATATGTGATGGTGAAGGACTTAACCTCCGTCCTTTTGGGGGTGCGCCAGGGGCCGGCTGTCCGGGTGCCGCCCGCGCGCTCACCACCCAGCAGGGGGCGCTCACTGCAAAGGCAAGAGCGTGGCCGGGGGCGGGGGCGGGGCGCGGGTAGACCAGAGCCCTGGGTGGGGCTCCTCTTCACCGCCCCTCTTGCAGTAGGTCTTTCAGCTCCCCCGACAGGTCCAAGGGGGATCCCTGGCTTCTTGGCCTCAAGGTTTGTTGACAGACTGACTAGGTTCCTAGGCGTATTTTTTCCTGAAATGATGCATATCTAAGTCACAGGGAACTGCATAGACGTGCACCTGGTGGGCGGTAAGATGAGTGGAAAGGCAGCAGGACTCCTGTGTTGGGAGCTCTCGGGGAAAACGTTAGGACAGGAGGGGCACCCCCCGAGGAATGGGCTGGTGTGACCTGTGCCGCCCGGGGAGCCCGCCCCTGAGCTGGAGGTGATGGGGAGCCCGAGGCTTTGAGCAGGGACTGGAGGTCCGAGTGCAGTGTTAGGGTGATTGCAGGTGAGAAGGGGCGGGGGTAAGTCGGCAAGCTGTGGGCGTGTTCCAGACGGAGGAGACAGGTTTGCGAGATGTTTTGGAAATCGAGGGGACAGAAATTTAATTAATTAATTAATTAAAAAAATAATAAATTTATTTTTTATTGGTGTTCAATTTGCCAACATACAGAATAACACCCAGTGCTCATCCCGTCAAGCGCCCCCCTCAGTGCCCGTCACCCATTCACCCCCACCCCCTGCCCTCCTCCCCTTCCACCACCCCTAGTTCGTTTCCCAGAGTTAGGAGTCTTCATGTTCTGTCTCCCTTCCTGATATTTCCCAACATTTCTTTTCCCTTCCTTTATATTCCCTTTCACTATTATTTATATTCCCCAAATGAATGAGAACATATAATGTTTGTCCTTCTCCGATTGACTTACTTCACTCAGCATAATACCCTCCAGTTCCAACCACGTTGAAGCAAATGGTGGGTATTTGTCGTTTCTAATTGCTGAGTAATATTCCATTGTATACATAGACCACATCTTCTTTATCCATTCATCTTTCGATGGACACCGAGGCTCCTTCCACAGTTTGGCTATTGTGGCCATTGCTGCTAGAAACATCGGGGTGCAGGTGTCCCGGCGTTTCATTGCATCTGAATCTTTGGGGTAAATCCCCAACAGTGCAATTGCTGGGTCGTAGGGCAGGTCTATTTTTAACTCTTTGAGGAACCTCCACACAGTTTTCCAGAGTGGCTGCACCAGTTCACATTCCCACCAAAAGTGCAGGAGGGTTCCCCTTTCTCCACATCCTCTCCAATGTTTGTGGTTTCCTGCCTTGTTAATTTTCCCCATTCTCACTGGTGTGAGGTGGGATCTCATTGTGGTTTTGATGTGTATTTCCCTGATGGCAAGTGATGCGGAGCATTTTCTCATGTGCTTGTTGGCCATGTCTATGTCTTCTTCTGTGGGATTTCTGTTCATGGGGACAGAAATTTAAAATCTGGCTTCTGTTCCCCTGAGTCCTCCCACGCCCCTGCCCCCGCCCCCACCCTACAGGCCTGCACTGTCTTCCTCTCCGCCCTGCCCTCCTGCCGGTGCTGTTCCTCATCTGGCTTTCCCCACCTCCCTGCTCCTGCCTTCTTGGACACCCCCTATGTCCACCAGGCCTGAGCAGACCTTGGTTCCTATCCTGCCCCATCATTTTATGCCTCTTAATATGATGATAATGACTTCTTTTTTAAAAAAAAAATAAATTCAATTAGCCAACATATCCTACATCATTAGTTTCAGACATAGTGTTCAATAATCCATCATACAACACCCAGTGCTCATTGCATCCCATGCCCTCCTCAGCGCCCATCACCCAGTGACCCCATCTGCCCACCCCGTCTCCCCTCTAGCGACCCTCCCCATTTGTTTCCCAGAGTTAGAGTCTCTCATGATTTGTCTTCCTCTCTGATTTTTTCCCACTCAGTTTCCCCTCCGTCCCTTGTGGTCTCTTATACTATTTCTTATATTCCACATATGAGTGCTGACAATGACTTCTGTTTAGATTTCACTGGACTCTTCCATCTTCTCACTGGAACATGAGCAGGAGGCAGAGCCTGTGCTCACAGAGTCTTGTCGCTGTCGCTGTTTTATGGTCAGGGTCTTGCCCGGGACCTGGCTGGCGGCACAGGTGCAGCAGTGACTGTAGGCATGAGTGTGCAGGAGGAGAGCTGGGGGGTTGGAGGGCTCCGGGGCTCCCAGGGTAGGGGGTCCCTGAGTAGCTAGTAAGGCCCCATAGCACCAGGCCGTGTAGAGTGAGCAGCAGGCTCAGGAAGAAAGACCACGGGGACCCATCAGATGTGTCATCGTGGTGGTGCTGCCTGTGGCTCATGGAGGTGGCAACGCTGATGGAGTATCTCACGAGATGGTTCTGGCACACAGAAAATTTAGGACGAAAGACACAGATCTGGGAACTCTCTGGCATCACTCTGGTATTAGGATGAACTCCTGACACCGAGAGAATATTCTCAGGGAGAGAATATTTTTATGACTTGGGCAAGTGTCTTAACTCATTTAACTTTGAGTTTCCCCATCTGTCAGCTGAGGCTAATGCTACTCGCCTCTAGCTCTTGTGACCAGTAAACATCTGTAAAACCTGACGTCTATGTGGAGCTCAGCTCAATAATGAGCACACAGCACACATATGCAATAAATAGGAGGGAACAAATGGAACCCAGGGGGGATATTTAAGGGGTGGGGGAGAGTATACAAGAAAAAACAAAGTAGGAGCAAAGCTAGCAAAAACGTAGTTGCTTTTCTTTTTAACAATAATGTGAAAATGCGGCATGATTCTAAAGTTGTATTTGTGGCATTCTCCTAAACTGTACATTTTTAGATTTTTTTTCACTTTTTATTCTCTATTTATTGTATTTCAGATAAGTAAAGCTAAAGAAAATTTTCAATGAAGTAATTTTGAAAAATTCTGTGTATAGCATGTCACATTATAAATGATGTTGCCTCAGATCTGCTTTTTATTTGATAATATTTACTTATCATTAGTGACAAGAGTAACGTCTCACATAAAACTTCTCACATATGACTGCTGAAGGCTAGTAGTGTTTTATTTAATTAAAAATTAACTTGTGTAGAAGAGGAATTTGAGAATTATTTCCTATTGCTATAAGTTCATGTTATAAAATAATGGTTTTAGAATTTTTATCAAGTGGAAGTGTATTTTGTCAATTAATGGCTTGCCTGAGAAGTGATTTACAGTGTTCTATAAACATAAGAAACAAGTATAAGTGGCAGGTACAAATGCTCCAGAAACGTCCTCATCCATCCATGTGATTTTAAATCAATGGATTGTGAAATTCTTCTGTCAGAAAAATTGATTATGACCCTTTAGGCCCTACTACAAAATTATTCCTGTCATTCATGTATTAAAAATATTCTTTCCATCATATACTTTTCCTGGTAGCCTTGTCCATTTACCCTTGAGTGTCAGACATTATGTTCGACATCATCACGAGGTTGGGGCAGCAGAGGATGATGGGCATGGGCACCTCACACCCAGAAGGGAGGGTCTGATCCTTTATTAATGAAAGACAAATTAAAACAATGAGAGACCATCTTTCATCTACCAAATTGGAAGTGAGTAATAAAGAGTGCCTGGTGGTGTTAGACAGTGGGCACAGAGATGACCATCCTCTTTCACAGCTGGTACCAATGGAATTGGGATGATTTTTGTTCAAGATAGTTTGACCAACACCATAAAAAAACATTTAATCCTTGGAGGCTCTAATTCATGCAAAGAAAGTGAAATGTTTGGGCACAGATTTGTACACAGGCCCGCTCACTATGGATGTCACGTCTACTTGTGAAAATGTAGAAGTCACTTGTCTGCCTAGCAGTATAAGAATCATCACACAAACCATGAGAGAGCCACACAAGGAGATACTGTGTAGTCACTTTAAAAATCACATTATAGAAGAATGGGACTATTTAGTGAAAATGGACAAAATGACAAAAGCAGAGCACAAAATAGGTTTTGAATATGCATATAAACATACCTTTGTGCATACATAGAATATCTATGAGGATGAAGTTCTAGTTATCTTTTGCTGTAAAACAGCAGTAATTTGTTATTTCTCATGATTCTGTAGCTTGACTAGGGTTTGCTGGCGATTGGGCCAGGGTTCCTCTGCTCCTGGGTTTGGCTAGGGTCCCTTATATGACTCCATTTCGCTGGAGGTTGGGCTTCGCTGGTAGGCCCAGGAAGGTTTCGCTCCCAGGCCTGGGGCTTCAGTTTTCCTCTATGCAGCTGATCCACGAGGCTAGCCAAGACTTCCTACAGCAAGGGGGTCTGGGGTAGTTGGGCTTTTTACACAGCAGCCAGCTTCTCCTTAGACATAATGCAGAAACTGCCAGATCTTGGAAGGCTAGACTGAAAGCTGGCATTGTGTTGCCTTTGAGCATTCCATTGGTCAAGGTGAATAACGAGGCCAAATTCAAGGGGAGGGTGGGGCACATGCTCTTTGAGGGAGAAGAGGAATGATAGCAACCATCTGTGGGTGCTATCCAATGCAATGTACATCCAAATTTTAAAAACAGTTTCTGAAGGTGATGTGATTATATATTTATAAATATAAATATAAATATATGTATATATTGATATACTTGTTCTCTCCTTCATACTTACACTGGATTTCTACTTTACTATCATCAAAAATAGAAAACAAAAACCCTCCCTGCACTAATTTATAGTTGCACGTATAGGGCGTTATAATAAGGTTTGAATTACAGCCTTGTTATTTACCTTATTTGGGCGGGTTCCTTATGATTGTGAAGCCACAGTTACTTCATAGTTAAATGGGGGTAATAGTATGACCTTATGGTATTTACACAAAAGATAGAAAAATACAGATTCAAAGGGGTACATGCATCCCAAGGCTTATAGCATCGTTATCAACAATATCCAAATTACAGAGAGAGCCCAAATGTCCATCAATGGATGAATGAAAAAAGAAGATATGATATATATACATATATATACACACATATTTATATATATAACAAAGTATTACTCAGCCAAAAAAGAAAAAAGAATGAAATCTTGCCATTTGCAATGACGTGGATGGAACTAGAGGGTATTATGTTAGTGAAATAAGTCAGTCAGACAATGACAAATACCATATGATTTCACTCACATGTGGAATTTGAGAAACAAAATGGATGAACATATGGGAAGGAGGGGAAAAGAAAAAAGAGAGAGAAGGAAACAAATAATAATATAATCAGAGAACAAACTGAGGGTTGATGGAGGGATGTGGGTGGCTGATGGGATAGATGAATGAAGGGCATTAAGGAGGGCACTTGTGATGAGCACTGGGTGTTGTATTTAAGTGATGAATCACTGAATTCTACTCCTGAAACCAACATTGCATGAGTTAGAATTTAAACAAAAATTTGGAAAGAAAGAAAATAAGATCTAATGTGAAGTAAGACCAGTACGATGACCACCTAGAAAGTGCCCAATAAATAATATTTCCTTTTTTTCTCTATATGACATCTTTTCCTAAAATTTTGATATACAACTGGCATAGCATTACCATGTTCATATTTTTCATTCTTTTTTTCTGATCTTTGTGATCTTGCTCATCATTTTATTCATATTCGTAATACAAACTCAGATTTCTTTGCTCAAACAGGAAAAAAAATTCTCTGGTCACATAATATTTCTCAACTGGAGAGGAATCCTTGCATGTCCACTCTCCATCATTAACTGCTCTTTATTCAGATCTGCAGACCGGCCCAGAGAACCATGGTGTTCTCGTACAGGTGCTAACTGCAAAGTGTCAGGCTGCCCAGGACACAGTGAGAATTGTACGGTTGTCCTGTGGAAGGAGCCCAATTCTGGGACTTTGAAGATCCAGTATTCTTATTTTTGTTTTATAGCTAAATAGGTGTATGGTTTTAAGAATGCCATTTTCTCTGTTTTGTTTTTGAAATATTTAAGATGGGAGAGATTGGATGAAGGTGATTTTTAAGCTTGTTTCAACTTTAAAATATTGATTCTACCAGTTTAAGCTTATGTCAAGAAGACTAGATGAAGTGTACAAAGGCTTCACTTCTTCTGAGCAAGAACTGAAGGCTAATGCTTACCAAGGGAACTGGCGTCATTTAATGGATGGGGCAGCAATGGGACATTGGACACTCAGTCTCTATTTTAAATATTACCACTGACCTGCAGGTTGACGCTTGGGAAATTAAATCCTATCTGTGTGCTTTACTCCCTTAGGTATCTAAGGGCAATTTTTCTTCTTACCTCAAGAGGTTGTTATGAAAGGACTATATCCAAAAAATGACATTTTCCCAAAAAAAGATGAGGTTTCTAATGGCCAGGTGATGATATTTTATCATTAATGAGGACTCTCCAGAAAAATAACCAAAAGTTATAGCCACAAAGGTGAATCGACATTCACTATGTAGATCTAGGAAGACACCAGCACAGCCCTCATTTCTACAGGGTCTTCAGCTCTTGTCTGCATCTTGTCATTGAGATCACTCTGAACTTATAATTGGACATGGAAACAAACACTCTGGGGGGGTCGCTGGGGGTGAACAATATTGCGAAGGCTGCTAACAAGTTCTTTAATTGGGAACTATGCTCATGTTCTAAACTGACAATATTTGAGGCATAAGATATTAACATCAAATCATATTTTATGGTTTTTTACAAATTGAATGATCGATTAATACAACGCATAAATAACGATGCTGATGATAGTAAATGCAAGCACAGAGAGGCAGGTATCGTGTTATGTTTATAACAGCATCACTCACCACTGGAGAGCCCTGGAAACACTCCACCAGCAACAGATTGGATAAATAAATTCCAGTATGTTCACATAGCAGTGAAATGAACTATAGGTACACATATCAACAAAATTACAATATTTAAGTTTGCTAAATTTACAGAATTGCAGTTTGCTAAGCCTACGCTAGGAAAGCACCATTGGCCGGGCAGCTTACACAACAGAATTTTACTGTCTCATGGTTCTGGAGCCGGGGAATCCAAAATCTAGGTGCTAGCTGACTAGTTCCTGCTGAGGCTGGGAGGGAGGTGTTCATCCCAGGCTCTTAGCTTATCGAGGCCATCTTATCCCTCGGACTCCTCTTATTGTCTTTCCTCTACATGTATCTCTGCGTCCAGATCTACCTTTTCCATAAAGATACCTGTCATATTGGATTGGGGTTCATCCTAACATCCTCATTTTAACTTGCTTGTCTCTGTGAAGACCCTCTCTCCAAATAAAGTTATGGCTTCAACACCTGAATTTTGACCTCTCGTTTCAACCCATAAGAATTATTTTGTAATCAAGTTATAATATTTTTTTGTTCATTTAGTCAAATATTTAATCAAATATTTAATCAAACTATGTATGTATAACTGTCTGCCACACTGAGAAGGACATTCATGGCTTTCAGAAATCCTCGACAAGTTCTATAACCTTCAAAAAGTTCAGAAAGCCTTGCAGATGAAAAGTGGAACCTGTGCTACTTTTACTTTTACTCCTACTGCCACTGCTACTACCACCACCACCACCACCACAGCCACCACCACCACCACGGCCATCACACTGCTGCTCTTACTACTAACAGCAGAACCAGAGAAGGTTGTTGAATGCTACAGAAGCTCAGCAGAAGGGCATGCAGAATTTTTTCTGTAGGGCATTGCAAAAGTGGAATGCTCATCTTTGCAATGGTTTCTATGTATTACTATGGGAAGTTATTTGAATAAATCATCTGGTCACCTTCCTGTCTTTAAGAAGGATTATAGTCAAAGCATCTCAGAAATATAGTTGTCTAGTTTTTCATGAGAAATATTCTCACAGCTCTTCATTTATCACCTCACATTTTCCCTGAGTGTGTCCTTTTGGACAAGGGAAATATTTGAGATGATCCAAGGGGGATCGTGTGGTCCACACACCTCCTACCGAATCCTTGCTCTCAGGGGTCTGTCTTCAGGGCCATTGTGAGCAGCAGATCCAGGGAGGGTAACCTGACCGTGTGCTGCTGCTCTTGCCCTGGGGCTTAGCGTCTCTGGTCTCACAGATGAAAGGGGCCCACCTGGCTGCAGGCCTCTGCCCATCAACAGTACTGAGTTGAGGGCTCTTTACATTGAGACTTTATAAAATAGGCAACAAAGATTTGTTGAGCATGACTAAGCTCATATCCTAAGGTAGGAGACATCTGATTTTAATGTGTATTAAATATGTGGGGGTGGGTCACCGAATGGGCAGCTCGGGAAGCTGGGGTGTGCAAGCCCTGGGAAGGGAGGAAAAGCAATGGAGTGTCCAAGGCCCAGTGTCAGAGCTCAATGTTCCCAAAGGCCCATATGTGGCATCACATGTGAGTGCGTGTCACATGCCTCCTGTGGACATACTTACATGACCTGCACTTAGCACTTGTGAGTTGTTTTAATTGATGAAAACCTTTGGAGAATTCTAGTCCCTTATTTCATATTTGTCAACTGGAGGTGATCTCAATTCCACAAATGAAGACCGAGAACCTACATTGGGAACTGTGCTGGGGGCAGAGGCTCTCCGGCTCAGCAGCATCACCAGGAGAACTCAATCCTGGGCAAGATGTCAGGGATCTGAGTGGGAAGCCCCCAGAGGCAGCACCCTCTGCCCCCGGTCGCAGAGGATGGCATCGGCCCACACAGATGTCGGGGAGTCAGAAGGAACTGGGAGGGGGATGAAGGGGGAGCCCAGGAGGAAGGGGGATACCCCCCACTTCTCTGGTTTACTCTGCATTTCATCATCTCTCAGTTTTATATGCAGATGGCTCTTTAAATTCTTGTTAAATTCATGGAAAGTTCCAGTGCCCTTGTTAAATTCATGGAAAGTTGCTAGTTTGAAAAATCATGCACATTCTCATGCAATATAGTTAAAGAATAAATTTACTTGTTCTAAGGAGGCACAAATTGTATTTCAGGCAAGAAAGCTCCTTCTCAGCTGTGGAGGAGAAGAGAAATGTAAGAAGTATTGTTGAAAAAAAAGAAGGAACTGTATTCTTTGTTTTAAGCCAAAAGAGAAAACTGAATGTTTTAAACATATGCAGTACTGAAATGCACTGTATTTTAAAATAGACCACGGTATGATTTAATCGTCACTAATCTGAAGTAGAATAAATTTTGAGTGGCTCCCTGTCGCTGACTGTGTTTAGTTTAGGATTTACTACCTTTTATTATCCTTGGAGAGTATGAAGTCTGAATAAATTACCTCTAGACCCTAGCCCTCTGCCTTCTAACTTGTTTTGCTTCCTTCTAATTGCTTGTAGAAGAAAGACAAACACACTACTTGGATGTTTTACGTTGTGTGGATGGTGTGTTTTGTTCACAGAACACAGGTAGGGCACACGATCTCACGGTGATGCTCTACCGTGAATTCTGGTGGGTTCCATGTTTGTATTGTCTAGAACTGTGCCTGGGAACTTGGGCGTCACAGAGGAGGTGGTCATTACATGTTGCTGACCAGCTGACTAGTCGACTTACTGAAAAGTCAATCTGTTGGTGGCTTTGGTTGAATAACCTTTTGGAGGAGATGTACCTGGGGCTTTATGGAAGGAAGGGTAACGATTTCTTGAATGAGTGTCTGTGCTCGGGACAGTCTCTGCTGGCAGAACAGAAATGTCTTTATGGGTGTTTCAAGGAAGGCCAGGAAGCTACAAACTGGTGCCCCAAATCCTGTGGTTATATCATTCAAGAATCCTTTCTTAGTATTAGTACAAATACATCGAAGTGGTAAATTGCTTTGCCATTACCAGTCCTGGCACCTTTGTGTGAATTAGTTGTCAAATCCTCTCTCTTTCTTTCTTCTTTCTTTCTTTCTTTCTTTCTTTCTTTCTTTCTTTCTTTTTTCTTTCTTTCTTCTTGCTTTCTTTCTTCTTTCTTTCTTTCTTTCTTCTTTCTTTCTTTCTTTCTTTCTTTCTTTCTTTCTTTCTTTCTTCTTTCTTTCTTTCTTCTTTCTTTCTTTCTTTCTTTCTTTCTTTCTTTCTTTCTTTTTTCTTTCTTTTTTCTTTCTTTCTTTCTTCTTTCTTTCTTTCTTCTTTTCTTTCTTTCTTTCTTTCTTCTTTCTTTCTTTCTTTCTTTCTTTCTTTTTTTCTTTCTTTCTTTCTTTCTTTTTTCTTTCTTTCTTTCTTCTTTCTTTCTTTCTTCTTTTCTTTCTTTCTTTCTTTCTTTCTTTCTTTCTTTCTTCTTTCTTTCTTTCTTTCTTTCTTCTTTCTTTCTTTCTTTCTTTCTTTCTTTCTTTCTTCTTTCTTTCTTTCTTCTTTTTCTTTCTTTCTTTCTTTCTTCTTTCTTTCTTTCTTTCTTTCTTTCTTTCTTTCTTTCTTCTTTCTTTCTTTCTTTCTTTCTTTCTTTCTTTCTTTCTTTCTTTCTCTTTCTTTCTTTTCCCTTCCTTCCTTCCTTCCTTCCTTCCTTCCTTTCTTCTTTCTTTTTTTTAAATTTTATTTTATTATGGTAAGAACATAATATGGGATCTACCCTCTTAACAGATTTTTAAGGGTGTGATACAGTATTGCTGACTATAGGTATAGTGATGGTTAGCGGAGTTTCTAGGCTAATTCATCAGTCTTAACTGAAACTGCATGGCAATTGACTAAGACTCCCCAGTCCCCAGTCCCCAGTCCCCCAGTCCCTGGCAACCACTGATCTACTCTTTGATTCTATTTTAGATACCTTCTAGAAGTGGAATAATGCTTCCTCAGAAAATTAAAACTCAAACTACCATAGCATCCAGCAGTCCCACATCTGGGTATTCCCCCAAAGGAATTGAAATCAGGATTATTGAGGAGATAGGAGAACTCCTGTGTTCATTGTATCACTATTTACAACAGCTAAGATACAGAAAACAATCTAAATATCACTGACAGATGAGTGGATAAAGAAAATGTTGTGTATACATACGGTGGAATACTACTTAGCCTTAAAGAGGAAGGGGACCCTGTGGTTTATGACAGCACCTAGGGAGATGAACCCTGAGCACCCAGTCTAGAGAAGTGCCTTGCTGAGCTGGTTGTGAGCTAGTATACTCTTCCATCTTCATCATCTACATCTTCTCACTGGAATGCAGTGGGAACTGTGTGTCTGGTTGGTTTCTGGGTCTCTAGTACCAGCCACAGGGCTGACTCCATGGGCACCAAATCCACCTTGTCCAAAGGACTCATTGTCATTCTGTTAGCTGACCCTCGGAGGTTCCCAGGTGAGGGAAGGACCTGCTTGATTTGCACTGAGTAGACAGGACAGGGATGCAGGGCATCCCAGGCCAGCATGCCCTACCTTAACCTTGAGTATGATGATGATTTCCCCTACAAAGGCAGCCCCCAGAGGAATCCTACCCCCTCCACCTGCCCACCAGCTCCACTGTGGTTGCCTCACTTGACAGTTCCTATCTTTGTCCAAGAGAAATGAGGCCCGCCTTGGCCCATTTATTTTAATGGAAACTCCTTAATAGCCCTGAAATGAAGGATTGTTTTGTGAGTAACCAGCTCCATGGGACCTCTCCTTAAGAAATAATGCTGAGTGATTGAAAGAGGGAGCCATGCTACTCATTGGCCCTGCAGTGAGATGGGAGCTGTGTAGGGGAAGAGCCATAAATCTGGAGTAGAAAGCCTCTCGGAGATGAAATCGTTACACTCTTGGTCTGAACACAACACCCACCAGTAAAGAAGAAAACCGTGGCATGACGAAATTTTGCAGTGAATCTTTTTTTTAACTACTACAACAATGGGTTTCAGCTTTCTGTTTCCTCAAAAGTGTCCATACAAAAGGAGAGATACTTAAACAGTTATTCACACTTACCACGTACGAACTGTCCTGCTTGCCTAAAACCGTCAGTGGAGATTTTCCATGGATAAGGAAATCTCTACGATTTTATTTTTTATTATTTTTAAATTTCTAATAAAGATTTTATTTTTAAGTAATCTCTCCACCCAGTGTGGGGTTTGAACTCCCAACCCCGAGATCAAGAGTCACACGCCCCACGGACTGAGCCAGCAGGCAACCCATCCACGATTTTAGTTGCCGTGAAAAGTAACGTTGGGGGTGCCCCTTGGGGCAAGGAGACCATATATATGTTAAAGTTAATATTTAGGCTTCTGCACAGAGTTGGCCAGACCTCATCAGCACAGGTACTGAACCGATGCTTTGATTGATCCCATGTGCCTGTGAGCTTTGTGTTGGAACTCAAACCAAGTTTCTAAGGTAGAATGCTTTGAGTCCAGAATTTGTTGTTGAACCTGCCGACACCATTTATTTCCCAGTAGCACAGTTGGTGGCTCTGCTATTATCTCCCCCACGTAAGAAGACAGACGAATGCTGGGGCTCACTGTCATAACGAGTGCTTTACAGAGCTTTACGGAGGTGGTAGGAGGCAAGAGCCTGGAATATTTATGAAGCTTCTTGATTGATTCTTTTACAGTTGTTCTCAAGTGACAATTCCAGCTATCTACTGAGACAGGCACATATCTATTTAAGGGAGCACCTTATTTTGGATTTTTTTTTTTTTTCCTAAAAGGGTAAGAAACTTTAGCGACTTTTTTTTTTTTTTTGGTTCCTAGAGAACTTGATGATGGGTTGACAGGAAAGTTTCAGTGAGCACTGTACAGTGTCATTGGATTGGGATTTGGAAGAGTTCTTGGAATCATTCATGCCAGCTCTGGAAGAAGAGGCAGAGTAGGAAAGTGAGGTGACTGGTCAGAGGGAGGAGTGGAGACAATATTTCCTGACCCCATGGCTGCTTTGATTCTTTCTCCTTCATTTTCCAAATCTTAGACTCATCATTCTCTACCACCCTCCTGCATGCTCCCTCCTTCAGTGACTTTCAATGTTGGTTAGAGCCGGGCTATGGGTTCTGGAACCAGGTCTGAAGACCTCTAATGACTCCAGGAATTTGCTTCAGATGTATCATGGAGGCAGTGATATTGATATTGTGCAAAATACACAGGTCATCAGATGGGCACTTCCCAGGAGTAGGATCTATAAGTATTCATTCTGGTCCCTCAGAGGAGATTTTTACCTAAAAAAACTTAAGGACCTCAAAAGATGAGCTCTGGTGTTTTTATTCATTTCCTCAAGTGGCATTTTATTAATACTGACCATGTGTCTGGTTCTGTCCTGGTTAATTGGTTCTCTGTAGTTCTGATAAAAGACTTGAGTATCGTCCCCAGTTGGGTTGCCTCGAGTTTCTCTCTATTATTAAATTTCTCCCTATTATTTCCACTTCCAATTTGTCTACTGGAGGTAGAATACTTTATTTCATTTGATGGAAGCATTCTTAGGAAAGGGTACAGTTCTAACGCTCTGGTCTTCTGGGTATGCACCAAGATGGAAAGTGCTAGAAAAGGCATGGAACCACTGTACCTGTCACCCTCAATCACTGGACACAAGGGCTGCTCACCATTGATCCCAGTCCTGATCCTCCTCAGATGATACTCAGTGTGTCATGGTGACTGGGAACAGAAGCATGTGGAGGCTAGTGCTAGTGGGCTTGGGTCTTTGCCCCCAGGAAGGGCCATCGTTAGCAGAGCCTTGTCCTGGCGGCCTTGCGGAGCATGTCATATGTGCATGGGATTGCTGAATGGTTTGTACTTTCCAGATATTAGATAACTTCCCAGCTACCAGATTTATAGTTCCTTTTAGATGCTTCTGGCCTGAATTCAAACAGATGAATCAGAGCTATGTGGCGTTTGGTCTTGGCATCAATTTCTTTACCATCTCAAAATCCTTTCAAAACTTTTTTTTTTTTATCTTACTTTCTCTAGAATTTAAACCTATAGGAGTATCTTTGGGGCTATAAGGGAGCATATAAAATACAAAGTATTTCTGTTCATAAGAGCTCTAGACTCATTTCAACCAATCAGTTGGCAAATATTTATCGAGAACAGTATTTATGTACTGTTGTCACACTGTTGATGAAGACAAATTTTCTGCCCTGACTCCACCTTTTAGAGGGGAAGATGGATAGAAAACCTGGAAACAAAGACACAAATAAGGTAATTTTAGATAATGGTAAGTATGAAGCAGTCAGAGTTCTAAGTAGCAAACAGCACAAATTGGTCAACTGAAATAACAAAAAGAATTTTGGAAGTGTTAGGCTGCTTCTGGAATCCACTGGAAGGCCTGGTCAGGAGTGAGGAGAGACAAGGCTCAGGCAAGGAAGGCCCTGTCACAGAAGCATGTGCCTTCCCTCCGGCCTGTCTGCACTGCATTGCTGTGGCTGGAAGCACGTTGCCACTTGGCTCTCAGATCCCCCCTGCCAACCTCTGGCCCTTCAGCGGCAGGGTGCCGGGTGGACTCTGCTTAGGTCATGAGTGAATGTTTCAGCTCCTGGTGGACGGGAGAGAGAATATCTCCTTTCCTACACCTTCAGCTTTGCGGTAAGCAGACACCTTGGGATGTCTCCACAATACAAAGAGGTACTTGGAGATGCTAAGTAATAGCTCAGACAGTACTTGGGGGAGGGCTGAAAGGGGGATGCTCTCTGAGTGGGTAACATGTGAGCTGAGATCCACATGATGACAGGAGGCAGCAAGTTGGCCCAGGAAGGAACATTCTAGCAAGAATGTCCAGCAACTGAAAGGAGCCCAGTGGAGAAAGAGAGAGAAGGGAATCCCGGGGAAAGCAGTGGGGAGTCTAGGAAGGAGGAGGCAGGTGGGAGGGATGAAGTTGGGGGCCTGCACTGTCTCCTCGTGCATCAGGGCCTTGCAGATCCCAGCAAGAGGTTTAGCTTTTACTCCTTTTGTGGCGGAAACCATTGCAGGTTTAGATATTACTCTGTTTGTGAGGGAAACAGTGACCAGAGGCTGCTGTGAACCACACAGTGGCTTGTACGTTGACCAGGCTCTTGCAGTTGTCCAGTAGAGTGACGAGGACGGCAGCATGGAGCAGGTGGAAAGAGCGCAGAGGAAAAGACGTCAGCTTGCGGGAGGAGCAAATCTGGCAGGCGTTGGAGGTGGCTTAAGGTGACAGTCAGTAGTTCAGTTTCTGCTGCGCTGAATTCAAAACAATTCTTATCTTCTCAAGTGGAAATAAAAAAGATGCAGATGGATATATGAATCTGGGATTCAGGGAAGTAGCGTGGCAATTCAGGTGTGAGAGTCCGAGGTGTGTAAATGGTACCTAATGCCACAGGCCAGGACATTGCCGAGAGGAGTGTGGCTGGAGAAGAGGGAGGAAGGAAGCACGCCAGGAGAGGAAGGTCTCACAGGGGGGCCAAGAAAGAAGTACTGGCAAGTAGGAGGATTCGCCCGTGAGTGTGGACTCATGCCAGCCTAGCGATGTATGTTTGCGCTGGAGAGCTAGAGCACCACTTTTAAAATAAGGGATTCGGTTTGGTTTGCATTATTTCAAATAGGCATTGCTGAAACATTTTGCATTTTTTACATCGCAAAGTTATTTCCCTTCAGTGAATTTTATTTATTTATATTTATATTACATTTGCCTCCAAAAAAAGGATTTGAGGCAATTTGCTAGAAAGAGATATACAAGGGAAACCATTAAAATACAAAATCAAACTGAACACTATCTGTGCTAATGGCCCATATCTCTGGTTTCCGTGGCTGAGTATTACACTGAACTCAGTCTCCCTGCAGCCAACATTGAAGGGAACAGGTTGGGTTACATAACTCTCTTCAGCTGTTAGGAAGAATGCCCAAATTCAAGGGAGACAAATTATTTCCAAATGCTGCCAAAAGTAAGTTGATTTTGAGCCATCCCATACATAACAGAAACACCGTGTCCCCCAAATAACAGTGCCCATCATTATTTTATTCTCATGCAAGCTCTTTAAGGTAGATTCCATGCTCACCCTCATTTCATGGATGAGGCTGGGAGGTGGAGGGTGGCCAAGATCTCAGGGCTGAGAGGTGATGGAGCTTGGATTTGAACTCAGTTCAGTCTGGTGCCGGGGTGCTTAGCCACTGGGCCATCCTGCTGTCATACTGTGGTGCCAGCATCTTACACTGCCACCATCCTGTCCTGCCACCAGGATGCACCATCACCATGCTCTACTACCATCTTCAGGGCAGACTGCTCCCCCTGAACCTTTAGCTTCAGTTGCCAGCTGGATGTCTTCAATTCAATGGCTACAAGTATCTCAAACTCAACTTCTCCCAAAATTGTACTCCTTGGCTATTCAAATCTGTTCTTGTATTCTTAGGTCACAGCCCTCTACCCTGGAAAGTCATCTTTGCATTCTTTCATCAATAAATGTGCATGATGAAGATGAATTGTTGGGTGAAATAACCACACTCTCTCACTAGACAGTGAACTCTGTTGGTAGTGACCCTATCTGTCCATGTAATCCCAGGCCCTTAGGTACTCAGTGTTTGCTTTTTGAGCAAATACTATGACTACACACTTGGTTTCATGTAACTATAGCCTAGTACAAGGCATGGAGAGAATAAGGATAAAGTGAGGCTGGAAAGGTTGGGTAGGGTTCGATGGTGAAGGTACCTGGAGGTACACTTCTACCCTCTCCCCCACCTTCCTCCTCCACTGCCTTTACCCAGCTATTCCTTACCTTCCAGATCTCAGTGTCAACATCCCTGCCCATGGAGTGATACAGTTTTCTCTGGGAAATGTCTCTCACTTCCCCTGGGAAGCTCCTCTGACTAACCCCCCACCATCCCTCCCATATTGGGCTGGGAGTCTCTCCTGTGTTCCCTTAGCTCTGGGTCCTCCCCGACCAGTGTTTATCCCTCAGTCATGCCAGTACATGTTTTTTTCTCGTCTTCCCATGTAAAAGTGAACACTCCTTGAGGAAGGATGTCTAGTAGTTAATGCTGTCAACTGGGATGTTAGCTGGCATTGTCCCATCACATCCTCCTGTGCAGTCTGGACTTCCTCAGGGGATGGCGTTGGGGGAGGGAGAGGGGAGAGAGCACAGGAGCCCTACTGCCCTTTGTGACATCTCCTCATCTCCTCGGAAGACACGGAGTGCCACATCGCCTACTCTAGTAGTTGAGGCAGTGACTAATGCCTTCCCAGTTCACAGGGAGGGGACATAGATCCCACCTCGTGATATGGCTGGGGCAAGGTCATAAGGTCATAGTATAAGAAGAGAACAGGAAATGGGAGATGTTTTTTGTGGTTCTTTGGAAGAGACAAGCTGCCACTCCAGCAGAGGTTAAATAGGATGTGAATCCAGTAGGCACGTCCAGGTGGACTTGGAGTAGTCTCAGAATGATGGAAGCAAGGGTAGACTTGAGCATTAAGCAAGAGGACAGGAACTAGGACCACACATAAAGACTATTCTTGGAAAAGTTGTGCAGGAAAGAAGAAAGCTGGAACCACATGCCAATTATAGAATGTTTTTATGTGGGTATATTTCATAATTTCTTAGTGTGTCCACTGGGTTACCCATTGCTAGTCTGGTTTTGGTCAATGGCTATACCTGAGACTATTAAAAAATAAAAGTTCTGGGCTTTTAAGAATTTTTATTCTTATTAAATGCTTTCCCCAGATTCACTAAATTGGCGAGATTTTGTAATGTTGACTTTCTTTTTTAGGTTCTCTGCCAGCTGTCTTTGACAGTGAAACCAAAAAGAGCTAAACCTATTGAGTCCAATTGCTGGTTGGTTCTATGTTACGTCGAGCTGGCTGGTTCCTTAGAGAATAACAATAAACTTGTCTGGAGCAAAGCAGATCAGACTGCTGTTGGGTTTATTTATAATGTTTCTTTCATGTCAAGTGTTAGAAGTTGGAGGAGGGTCCATACTGTATCCTCCAGACTGAGAAGACACTTTATTTATTTTTTAAAATATTTTATTTATTTATTTATTTATTTATTTATTTATTTATTTATTTATGAGAGAGAGACAGAGACAGAGACACAGGCAGAGGGAGAAGCAGGCTCCATGCAGGGAGCCCGATGTGGGACTCGATCCAGGGACTCCAGGATCATGCCCTGGGCCGAAGGCAGTCGCTAAACCACTGAGCCACCCAGGGATCCCCCTGAGAAAACACTTTAATACCGAAAAACATAGCAGGCCATTCCATATCACTCACACGGTTTTATTCAGGGTGACTTGCTGGCAGGGGCAATCTGATGGGTGGAGGGGAAGATGATTCAGGGCACTACACACCTGTCCTTCTTTTCTGTCCCTTTGGAGATCTTAATCCCCAGCTTTAACGGAGCGAGGGGTATGGTGAGGTCACAGTGGAGTTACCTAATGTGGTGCCATCTGTGTGCCAGAGGGGAGAACAAGATGGAAGGCCAAAGATGGACTCACTGTTGCCATCACTCCTTCATCAAGTTAGCAGAATTCATGTAGATGTTGAGTGAATGTTTACTTTGTAGCTAATTTAAGACAGTGTGCTGAGATTTTTACCAATTTAGGAGACTATGTGGATAGTTTTACATCTTAAGAGTGACCACATTTCGTACCTAAGTCAGTGGCTTTGACATGGTAAGTGAGGGACTGGAAGACATAGCTTTTTCTGATTATCCCAGGTCCCAATCCTTGCCCCATACTCCACTAGTAGCCACTCTCAGCTGTAAGGTGTTCCCTGAAGATCCTGGTGGCTGTCGCTGCATCTCTATGGGCCTGCCTGCTGCCCTTTCTTCCCTGTCCTTCTCACTTTGCCAAATAAACTGTAAGACACCATCCCAGTGGTGCTTCAGAGCTTCTCATTTTCTGGGCTGATTTTTCTTCCTCCACACCCTCACTGGACCTACGGGAGTTTTTGCACATTTGTTGTGATCTCTGGGCTCATTTGCTGTTACTATTAGACTGTGAAGTCATTAAGATGGAATTCTCCTTAATTTATCTATGTTTCTCCACTGCCTAGCATGGTTCCTGGCGTGGACTAGTAGGTATTCAACACATCTTGTTGTACACATAAAGACCAAATTAATTATGTTTGAAACATTTGGTGCATTAAATTGTAATTTTGGATAATTGGCAATCTGAGGATGATAGCCACTTCTCAGCAGTCAGTATGTTTTATTTTACAACATGCATAATGTGAAATGGAATAAGTTGATTTTTCTTTAGAAGTTGACAATATTTCATTCAATTTACAACCTTCAGAAGGGCACTACTTACCTTTTGTTTTGTTTTGTTTTGTTTTTGTGTGTGTGTGTGTATTCAATACTGAGAAACTACTTTATTTCAGTTCCTCTTCTCACAAATATGTATCTTAGGCCCGTGCAAGAAAAAAAACATTGACTCTGTGGGCATGAAAAAGATTGGCCATGACCATGCCAAGGGTCAGGTAACAGTGAGAGATGGAAGATTTAAAATAAGTTAAATAATTAAATAAGTAATATTTACCAACCATTAACTCATCAGCCTGAATCATGCTTACATGAATGATGTACTAATTAAAAATACTTTTCTAATAATCTCATTTCTTTATATGGCAGTGAACTGTGTGTATATAATATAGCTGGGCGGAGTGCTGAGAGCATGAAATGTATGCATGTGCATCTCTACAATAGTCAACGATCATGAAGCAAGCATAGTATACATGGAATAAGGCCACAGGTCCTCCACATGGAATGAAAACTGTAGGTCTGCTGGGTTTTTCTGCCTTATTTTTATTATTTTAGATTATTGATGCAGCTCAAGTAAATAGGCCTTTATTGCCAAGGATTTTCAGATGCCTGGAAATAAGACAAACTCATTTATTTTAGCATTAATGGAATAAAACTTGACACGATGGCCATACTGTCATAAATATCTTCAGTATGATCAATAAGATACATTGCTTTTTGTGGTGTCTCTCTGGATTTCTATTAAACCATAGTGACAGGTGGAATATTGTACCCAGCATGTCTGCTATCCAGATGAAGGAGAGGGTTAGCAGAAAGTGTATAATAAGAAAAAGACAATTTCTAATTTCTTTTTCAAATACCTTTTCGGCAACCTTGACACAAATTACCTGCAGGATGTTTTATGCTGAGCATAAGGGACTCTTTTTGGTAGTCAGGGATCTTCTTCCTTTTTGTCTCAAAGAAAAAATAATCTTCAGGAGATGTTAGGCTGAGAGATTTAGATTGACAAGAAATTTTACTTCAATTTCCAAGAGGATTGAGTAACTTGGAAAGGCTTTATAGTCTGTAGGATCAGGGACACAAGCAATTCTGGGAAGATGGCAGACAAAAAGGGGTAGATAATAAAAGCCAGAAAAAAAATGTGTTTTAAAAACAACCAGCACATTTTGAAAAACAATACAGTTTATTCTTGTTTTATTTCAATTTTTTAAAAATTGGAACAATCTTAAATTTATAAAGAAGTTGGAAATACAGTACATAGACCTTTTGTTTTCCTGACCTGTTGGAGAACCAATTGCTAACTTGATGCCTCATCACTCCAGGATATTTTAAGTGTATTTCCTGTATTACACAATCATCATAATCAGGAAAAAGTATTGACACATTATCGCTGCTCCACTGAAGTGTCACCGGTTGTCCCAACAATGCCCTTTGTGGGAAAACAGTCCTGTCCAGAATCACATGTTACATGTAGGTGTCCTTGTGTCTTTAGGCTCCTTCAAACTGGAATGGTCCTTCAGACTTCTTTGCTTTTTTATGCCCTTGACACTTTTGAAGATCATGGGGCAGTTATTTTAGAGAGTATTCCTCGATTTGGGATTGATTGCCATTTTGTCCCAATTAGATTCAGATTACCTGTCTTTGGCAGGGATGCCCCTGAATGCTGCTGTGTTCTCAAGGCATCCTCTGAGGTGGCACCCAGTCTCCGATGCCTCATTTCTGATGGTGTTCACTCGGGTCACTTGGTGAAAGTGCTGTCTGCCAAGCTTCTCCCTGGAAAACCTACTCTTCTCCCCTTCAAGATGTTAGATTATTTAAATAACCCCTTTCTCATCCAACTTCAACCCATTCATCTATTTTACTGGTGAGCATGGAATCATGATTTCCCATCTATTCAATGAGTGTCATTTATTTTGGTGCCTGTGTTGCCCCAGACCTGGCCAGGGGAGCCCCTTCATCTCATTCCTCGGTGTCCTAGTGTCCTTCCATCATCCTTTGAACATGCCCTTTCTTTCTGGCACAACAAGACTTCCTGGCATACCTTGTACTTTTCCTGCTCCAGCCCTGGAATCCACTGTTTCTGTATTCAGTGCCTCCTCTTAGAGGAGGGTGGTGTGTTTAGAAATCAAGTGCTGGGCACAAGGTTTGTTGCTATTGGGACAGAACCCCTCTCAGACCCTCTTAGTGGGCAGAGGTCGGGATGTGTGAATGCGTGCGCCCACGCACACACACAGATTTTTACTTACATTTATTTGTACAACTGCTTATCTATTTAGTCTGTTTATCTACCTACCTCCCGGGCGCACTGATCCCTCCAATCCGAATCTAACACTGGTTTTCTTCAATTCCATATATGTAAATCTCTTCCTTGATAATGAACAATCTGTCTTCATCTCCCTGAACGTCTTTGCCTGTTTGGGCCATCTCCCTGTCCGTGACCATCCTTCCATCGCCGCCTCCCTCAAGCTCAGAAGGTGTCTCCCTGCCCAAGATCCGACCCTGCAAGCTGGCCACCATCCTCTGTGGGTGCATACCGTGGGGCCCTGACACTCGTGCCCATCCCATCCCACCCCTCCATCCCTCTCAGGCTCCCACACACCATTCTGAGCCTCTAGTTTCCCTCTTCCCTCCTCCGCATGGGACTGTGAGCCTCCCTCGGCCTCACCTCATGGCTTTCTGGCTGCATTGTTGAGGAAGAGGAGAAAATCAAGAAGTGGAATTAAACCACTTCTGGAATGCAAGTTTACTGCAGCCTGGAAGGGCAAGAGCCCGCGTGCAAGAACTCAGAGGTGCACTTGCAGCCCTTCTTTAAAGGTACACTTTAAGGGCTGCCTGTGACTCCCGTTGGAAACAAAGTACTGACTTCTTGAAAAGAGACAGCAACTGCAAATGTGCACACACGATGCACTAGGGAATGTGTGGTGCTTGTAAATCCCGGAGACTCTGATGCCTGGGGGCTGCGAAGGGCAGAGGTGCCACCCAGAGAAAAGGGTGAGCGGGATCACAGATCGCAGGTACAGTGTGAGCCAACACAGTTTGTAGCCTTGCTGCACAAACGGCCCACAAGAGAAATGAAAGCTCCCCCAACCCTCCAGTCCCAGGAGGGAAGGGATTCAGTTGCCAGACCCTGTGATTCCAGAGGACACCTAGGCCAGAGCTCTCTCCATGTCCTGCAGGGGGCACCTCTCCACCCTGCGGGACCTCTGTGACACCTCACCCTGCAGGACATGCTGGGTTCCGGCTGCCTCCCCCACTGACACTCCAGCTCTAGGACAGAAGGGAGAGTGCCTCGTTTGTTTACTGCTTCATCTCCCCCGTCCCCACCATAGCACCCCGACGGCAATCGTGGTTAAAAAAGAACTTGAAAGAGAAAATGAATGAAAATATAACCAGGGAGGTAACCATGGATAGTGGCTTGGAAACAACCTGAGAGCAAGGGCGTTTCAGAGAGGTCCACTTCTGAACAGACCTCAGTGACCCCCCCAAGAACATAATTATCAAGTAAATTAAAACAAAAGCATAAAAACATGTGTGTATAAGAACAAGAAAAAGAGAAACTGATGTATTTAAAGGAGAGTTAATTTTGAAAATAAAATGAGGGTAACTTTTGATC
This sequence comes from Vulpes vulpes, assembly GCF_048418805.1. Classification (NCBI taxonomy): domain Eukaryota; kingdom Metazoa; phylum Chordata; class Mammalia; order Carnivora; family Canidae; genus Vulpes; species Vulpes vulpes. The sequence goes on along the minus strand of NC_132784.1, from coordinate 53,883,136 downwards.
TTGTTTCTCTTTTTTTTAATAATACTTTTTAAAAAAAAGATTTTATTTTATTTATTCATGAGAGACACACACACACACAGAGGCAGAGGGAGAAGCAGGCTCCATGCAGGGAGCCTGACGTGGGACTCAATCCCAGGTCTTCAGGATCACACCCTGGGCTGCAGGCAGTGCTAAACTGCTGCGCCACCGGGGCTGCCCTTGATCTTGTTTCTAGAACAGTGGTGGGTCAAGAGGAATTGGTAAGTCCGGTGCCTGCCTACATGGATTTTCTCTCCTGCCTGTTAAGAGAGGCTGTTTCCAGCACCTGGAGACCTCGAACATTTGCCAAGCAAGCCCTGACGCCAAAGATCCCACAGAGACCCAAGCAGATCAGACATTTGAGAAGGAAGATGAATTAACAAAAGGCAAAGTTCATAATGTAGAGCAGGATTAGAAATGCATAATGATGAAAAATCAGGGTACTCAATTCTATGGAACCAAAAAAGAAATTTAAGCAATGCCCCATCATGTAAGTGATCAAAAATATTGTCATAGAGTATTCAATATCATACAAATATAAATATCACCTGTCAATACTAAAAGAATGCCACCAAAATAGTGCTTAGGAAACTATGTTACCTCAAATACTTGCATTTGTTAAAAAATAAAAAAGACAAAGAGAAATTGGGTTAAAAAAATAATAGCAGAGGTGAATAGCAAGCAATTTAAACAGAACTGATGAACCAAATGCATTTTATTTTAGAAAATATTCATGAAATTGATAATGCTTTATGAGACTAAATAATGAAATGGCAAATAAATAAAATTAGGAAGAAAAAGGACCGTAATAGTTAATAAAAAGGGAGCATATTGTTCTCATCAGTGGGCTAATTAATTTGATAAATAGATGACATTAGGGGCACCTGTGTGGCTCAGTGGTTGAGTGTCTTTGGCTCAGGTCATGATCTTGGGATCCTGGGATCCAGTCCCGCATCAGGAGGATGGGATCCTGCTTCTCCCTCTGCCTATGTCTCTGCCTCTCTCTGTGTGTCTCTCATGGATAAATAAATAGAATCTTAAAAAAAATAGATGACATTGTAAGAAATGAAATGTTTTAAAATTGGTATGATAGGAAATGTGGATATTCATGAATTAGCAACACAAGTAAAATAAAAGTTACAAGCATGACATGTAAGAATACAGACTTGATAAATTTACTGGAAAGCTTTTCTAAGCTAAATATTTAATCGTTCTAAAGCCATCATTTAAAATATTTTAAAAAGTTGGTAATTGTTCATGTCATTTTTTTTACCTAAACAGACAGGAGTGGGGGAAGTCATAAGCAGGAACCCACCTTAAGAAACTTATTTTCCAAACAAGATAACATTTCAAGTATTTACAAGAGGGGACTTAATGAGATTAATCTATTATTTAAAGAATGAAGATGCTAGTAATGAACCAGGAGATGGAAGGCATCCCAGAAATTAGTGATAGCAGGAAGCCACTACCATCCTGAGGACAAAGAAAAAGATGGGGCTGCAGGACCCAGGCCGAATGCAGCAGACCCAGAAGCCCTGAGGAGCAGCTCGCCAAGTCTCCACTCCCATGGTGCACGACCAGCAGGGCGAGGGGTGAAGGGGAGAAGTGAGGTGGGGGCGAACAGCTCCAGGATTGGCATATCTGAAGGACAGGAGCTTGCTTGCTGAGCGCCTATGCAGAGCTTCTTGCTCTGTATGTGTGGCTCACTGTGTGGGGTTTCCTCTTCAATGGCTTGTTAAACTTTGTGTAAGTCTATGCTACTGCACATTCAGTGACAGACCCTTTCTTGGAAGCCAGTAGGTCATGAGCTGGCATGATGCCCATGATGCCAGGCTCCTATGCAACTTTATCTGCTACAGGAAGGACATTGGCAGCCAGGCCAAGGACCATGAGAGAGCCAGCCTACCCTGATGACTTCCTAACTGGGCCTTAATACTAAAGTTCTAACTGTACAGACTTGAAGATCTGCCGGAAGGGATCTTTAAGTAGAACCCTGCCCTCAGTCTTGACCAAAAAATCATGTTGACCAAAAAAGGCCATGATCTCATGTGGAATTCCACAGACCATGGCTGTTGGGGGGAAACTCCCAGATTGAAACTCCTCTCTGTTTTGCATGCTGGAAACTCTATAAAGAATAAATCTCTCTCTTCTTTAGTAATGATAGGCCACAGTGTGAAAGTCAGGTCCAGAATCCTGCTCAGTTTGTCTTATGGAGCCTCCCTGCCTCAAAGTCTGACCCTTATGGAAAGAGGGGTTGCCTGTAGAAGCTCATGGGCTGCCATCACCTGGGGCTTTGTGAGGTGAGTGGCCTGGCCCCGGGTGACAAAGGGTGCCTGCTTATTGGGGAAAGGACATTCTCCTCAGTACTATTAGGGGCACCAGGACAACTGTGGACACCAGGGAGTGTCAGAGGACAAGTGCCAGGCAGGCAGCGTTCTCACAGAAGATGCTGGAAGCAGTGCTCCTAGCAGGGTCATACTCATGTGGCTTTTCTGTAAGCAGATATGAGTCAGGACCTCAGAGACTTGCTCTTTAGAATGTCAGGTATTTCCCGAGGATTCCCAGAAATAATTGAAAGACTCTGATGGAAGAAATTATATTGATAGGGACTAAGGGCTTGATAATTCTGGATATTAATGAAATGTGACCTTATTATGCTCATAGCCTGGGGAGGTTTGGTGAAATTCAAATGTCTTATAATTCAGACCCTAAAACATGGTCATCAAAAGTACTTTTACCAAAGGAAAATCTTGGACCAAGTGTACATCCAAACAGATACAATTCTTAATAAAATTTTAGTATATATATTCCACATCAAAAGAGGAATATGCTATCACAAGTACCTAGGGCTAATGTATCACATTATTACTAATACTTGCAAAATAATACAATTTAACACCTACTGATACCTCCTGCCATTTAACAAATCAAGGGAGTACTGCCCATGGGTGAGAGCAGGATTCAAAGTCATCCAACATGTGAGAGACAAATTCATCCCTGTCTTTGTATGTAGTGATTGAGAGGTATGGGTTGTCAGGGAAGATTGATTATATTGACATAAACTACATTCTGAGAAACTAAAAGTGTAAGAAAAAATGTAACTAGACATGAAAGTGAACTGTCATTTGTGCTTAATTACCCCACGGCAGAAAGAAGAGTCAATATGCATTAACACCTCTGTTGATTACACTCTTACTTGCTATGCATGCGGCATGCTTGTTTACTCACAACTTTATATAAATTAAAGGAAATAATGTGTACTAGTATTAAAATGACATGTCCTCCTGACAGTGGATTAATAGCATCATTTCATAAGAAGAAATTTTATATGGCCATATTGTATATTATATGTGATCTGTAAATAATTGATGCATCCTATTAATATAGACTCAGCCTCCCCATAAATTTGACTTTAATAAATCTTCCTACTTTACATGTCTAGTGGCCAGAACAAAAAAAAATGCAGTTAGGAGAATGAGAAAGGAACCTATAAATACCAATAAGGTCACTTATTTGGGACTTATAAATGTTTTGTGTTTGTGATTTTTTTTTTTAAATTTAAGTGAAGATGTGGGCAAGCTAAAGATCATTAACCAAACCTTCAAAATACAAAAATGTAACTATAATTTTTATTTTTTATTGAAAGGATAATTTGAGGTGGCTCTGTTGAGCAATGGATAGCACATTGGGCTTCTAAAAGTATAATTTGTACATAATATACAGATTTTATTTTATTTTGTTTATTTATTTTTTTTTAAATATACAGATTTTAAAGTGTAAGTTTGAGTTTTTAAACCATCCTGTCAACATATAAAATATTTTCAGAACTCTGGAAAGTTCCCTCACATTCCTTTCCAGCCCATTGACACCCCACCTGAAACAACCACTTACATTTTGTGTAATTGTAAAGCTTCACATAAATGGAACGTAGAGGATGTACTCTTTTGTGTATGGCTTTGCCTCACAGTGGTTGTCAGATTCATCTGTGTTCTCTGTAACATACTCTTTCTTAAAGAAAAATCAGTGAGTGGTATGTCATTGTATAATAATATAATTTGGTTATCCATTCACATGTTGATGGACATTTGGGTTGTTGTCAGTTTGGGGCTCCGATGAATAAAACCAGTATGAAACATTCATGTGCGAGTCTTTTTGTGCACATATGTTTTCCTTTTAGTGAATACCGAGAAATGAAATTGTTGAGACCATATAGTAAGTGTATAATTTTATTTTTTAAGATTTACTTATTTAAGAGGGAGAGTACGAGCATGAGCAGGGAGAGAGGCAGAGGGAGAAGGAGAGAATCTCAAGCAGACCATGCTAAGAGCCCAACTTGGGGTTCATCGTCACAACCCTGAGATCATGACCTGAGCTGAAATCAAGAGTAAGAGACTTAACTGGCTGAGACAGCCACATACCCTTATGTTTGACTTGATAAGAGACTGACATAGTTTTCCAAAGCAGTGGAACCACCGTCCACTCCCACGAGCAGTGCATGGAAGTCAGGCTGCTCGCATCCTTGCCAGCACTAGATAACGGCAGTCTTTTCCATTTCAGTCATTGTGGTGTGTGTCATGTTGAGGGAGAAATGCCATTATGCTCTCAAAAGAATGGAAGTCAGAAGCCAGCCCCAGACTGTGATGCTGTCATTTGTTAGTTACTTAAACTCATTAAGTTTTTTAAAAAAATTTAATTCGAGTATAGTTGACATACAATGTTATATTAGTTTCAGGTGTACAATATAGTAATACAACGATTCCTATCCATTACTCAATGCTCATCACAAATTTGCTCTTAATCCCCTTCCCCTATTTCACCCATTCCCCCCACCCAGCTCCCCTCTGGTAAGCAACAGTCTGTTTTTTGTTTTTTTCCCCTTTGTTCATTTGTTTTACCTCTTAAATTCCACATATGGGTATTTGTCTTTCTCTGACGTACTTATTTAACAGCATCATACCTCTAGATCCACCCATGTTGTTGAAAATAGCAGGATTTCACTCTTTTTTTATGCCTGAGTAGTGTTCATTATATGTATATATCACATCTGCTTTATTCATTTGTCAATGAGTGGATACTTGTGTGGCTTCCATACTTTGGCTATTGTACATAATGCTGCAGTAAACATAAGTGTGCATATATCTTTTCAAATTAGGGTTTTGGTGTTCTTGGGTAAATACCCAGTAGTGGAATTATTAGCTCATATGATAATTCTTTTAATTTTTTTCCATAGCGTTTTCCAAGGTGGCTGCACCCAGTTTGCATTCTCACTAACATTCCACGAGTATTCCTTTTTTTCCACATCCTCGCCAATAAGTGTTTCTTTTGTTTTTGATTTTGCTATTCTGACAGGTGTGAGGTGATATCTTATTGTGGCTTTGATTTACATTTCCCTGATGATGAGAGATGTCGAGCATCTTTTCATGGTCTAGTGGCCATCTGTATGTCTTCTTTGAAGAAATGTCTGCTCATGAATTCTGCCCTTTTTAAAATTGGATTATTTGTTTGTTTCCTCAGGGTTTTTTTATGTTGAGTTGTTTAAGTTCTTTATATATTTTAGATACTAACTCTTTTTTGAAAGTGTCATTTGCAAATATCTTCTCCCATTCAGTAGGTTGTCTTTTAGTTTTGTTGATTGTTTCCTTTGCTGTGCACAAGCTTTTTACTTTGACGTAGTCCCAATGGTTTATTTTTATTTTTGTTTCCCTTGCCTTAGGAGACATATCTGTGTACAGTTGGATTTGGTTTTCTAATATTTTGTTGAGGATTTTTGCATCTTTGTTCATGATAAATATTGGCCTGTAGTTTCCTTTTTTTTTTTTTTTTTTAAAGGGTTTTTCTCTGGTTTTGGTATCAGGGTAATCCTGGCCTCATAGAATGAATTTGGAAGCTTTTCTTCCTCTTCTATTTTTTTGAATAGTTTGAAAAAAATAGGTATTAATTTTAAAAATAAGTTCAATTTAGTTAACATAAGGTGTATTATTAATTTCAGAGGTAGAATTTAGGGATTCATCAGTTGCATATAACACCCAATGCTCATTACATCAAGTGCTCTCCTTAATGTCCATCATCCAATTACTCATCCCCCCCGCCTGCCTCCCCTTCAGCAATCTCGTTTGTTTTCTATAGTTAAGAGTCTCTTATGGTTTGCCTCCCTCTTGTTTATATCTTCTTTTATTTTGTCTTGCCTTCCCCTATGTTCATCTGTTTTGTTTTTTAAATTCCACATATGAGTGAAACCATATTGTATTTGTCTCTCTCTGACTGACTGATTTCGCTTAGCATAACACCCTCTGGTTCCATACACGTTGTTGCAAATGGCAAGATTTCTTTCTAATGCCTGAGTACTATTCCATTGTATATATAGACCACATCTTCTTTATCCATTCATCTGTCAGTGGACATCTGGGCTCTATCCTTTAAATATTTGGTAGAATTGACCTGTGAAGATGCCTTGTCCTGGACTTTTGTTCAGCTTCTGATTACTGATTTTTTTTTATTGCTGGTAATTTTACTGTTCAAATTTTCTACTTCTTCCTGATTCAGTTTTGGGAGGTTATATGTTTCTAGAAATTCATCCATTTCTTTGAGGTTGTCCAATTTGTTGGCATATAATTTTTCATAATATTCTCTTATAATCTTTTATATTTCTGTGGTGGTGTTTGTTCATTCTCCTTTATCATCTGATTTTGTCTGAGTTTCCCCACCCTCTCTTCCTTTTATGAATCTGGCCAAAGGTTTATTGATTTTGTTTATCTTTTTAAAGAATCAAATCCTATTTTCATTGATCTGTTCTAGTGTTTTTTGTTAGTATTTATTTCATTTATTTCTGTTCTAATCTTTATTATTTCCTTCCTTCTGCTGGTTTTAGGTTTTGTTTGTTGTTATTTTTCTATCTACTTCTTACCACCAAACAGCTCTGCAGGAAATATTAAGGGGGACCACGTAAAAGAAAGAGGAAGCCCAAAGAAATAATCCATAAAAACAGGGACTGAATAGGTATTACAATGACACTAAATTCATATCTTTCAATAGTTACTCTAAGTGTGAATGGGCTAAATGATGCCATTAAAAGACGCAAAGTTTCAGACTGGGTACTTTAGGTGTAAGGTTAGGTTGTTTATATGATATTTTGCTTGCTTTTTGAGGTAGATATGTATTAATATGAACTTCCCTCTTAGAACAGCTTTTGCTGCATCCCAAAGATTTTAGACTGTTGTATTTTTATTTTTATTTGTCTCCATGATTTTTTAAATTTCTTCTTTGATTTCTTGGTTGACCCATTCATTGTTTAGTAGCATGTTATTTAACCTCCATATACTTATGTTCTTTCCAGATTTTTTGCTGTGGTTGATTTCTAGTTTCATAGCATTGTGGGTCGAAAAGATACATGGTATGACTTCAGTTGTTTTTAATTTGTTGAGACTTTATGGCCTAACATGTGATCTTTTCTGGAGAATGTCCCATGTGCACTTGAGAGAATGTGTATTCTGCTATTTTAGGATAGAATGTTCTGAATATATCTGTGAGATCCATCTAGTCCAATGTGTTATTGAAAGTTACTCTTCTCTCACTGGTTTTCTATTTGGATTATCTATCCATTGGTGTAAGTGGTGTATTACAATCTCCTACTACTATTGTATTATTGTTGATTACTTCCTTTATGTTTGTTATTAGTTGCTTTATGTATTTGGTTGCTCCCATGTTGGGTGCATAAATATTGACAATTGTTTATCTTCTTGTTATATGGTTCCTACTATTATTATGTAATGTCCTTGTCTTTTGTTACAATCTTTGTTTTAAAGTCCATTTTGTCTGAAATAAGTATTTCTACCCTAGCTTTCTTTTCACTTCCATTTGCGTGATAAATGTTTTTTGATCCCTTCACTTTCAATCTGCAGGTGTCTTTAGGTCTGAAAAGTCTCTTGTAGGCAGCACATAGATGAATATTGCTGTTTTATCCATTCTGTCACCCTCTGTCTTGCCATTTTGTTACTTGTTTTATTGTTGTTTTTGTAGTTCTTTTCTGTTCCTTTCTTCTCTTGATATCTTCTCTCACGGTGTGCTGGCTATCTTTAGTGGTATACTTGGTTTCTTTTCTCATTATATTTTGCATATATATTGCTGGTTTTCAATTTTTGGTTACCATTAGGTTTATATAAAACATCTTATGCATAGAGGATTCTATATTAAGTTGATGGTTGCTTAAGTGTTAATCCATTCTAAAAGCACTAAATTTTTACTCCTCTTCCCCCTACATTTTAGATATATAGTGTCATACTTTATATCCTTTTGTTTTGTGAATCCATTGGTGATTTTTATAATTTACTTGATTTTTACTGCTTTTGTGCTTCCTACTGTTCTTACTCTTGCTTATGCTCTTTCCTTTGCACTGAAAGAGTCCTCTTTAACATTTTTTTGTAAGGCTGGTTTAGTGATGATGAATTAATCCCTTTAACTTTTATTTGTCTAGAAATACTCTTTATCTTCTATTCTGAGGGATAGGATATTTTTTCTTGCTGGATTCCACATTCTTTGTTGTAGATTTTTTTTTCTTTCAGCACCTTGAATATATATATGCCATTCTCTTCCGGCCTGCAAAGTTTCTGCTGAAAAATCAGCTGATAACATCATGGGGGTTTCCCTTGGATGTAATGGCTTTCTTTTGCTGCTTTTAAAATTCTTTCTTTATTACTACTTTTTGTTATTGTAATTACTGTGTGTCTTGGTGTGGACTGCCTTAGGTTGATTTTATTGGGAGCTTTCTATGCCTCCCGGATCAGGATTTCTATTTCCATCACCAGACTTGGGAAGGTTTCAGCTATTATTTCTTCAAATAAATTTTCTACCTCCTTTTCTCTCTCTTTGCTTTCTGGGATTTCTATAATACAAATGTTATAATGCTTGATGTCATTTATGCTTAAAAATTTTTTTTATTAGTCGTTTTTCTTTCTCTTGTTCAGCTTGATTACTTTCCATTTTTTCTGTCCGTCAGGTCACTGATCCATTCTTCTGCTTCTTCTTGTCTATTTTTATTCCCTGTAGTGTATTTTTAAAAGATTTTATTTATTTTTGAGAGAGAGAGAGAGAATAAGACAATGAGAGAGAGCATGAGCACGAGGAGACACAGTTGGAGAGAGAGAGGCAGACTTCTCTGCTGAGCAGGGAGCCTGACATGGGGCTTGATCCCAGAACCCTAGATCATGACCTGAGCCAAAGAAAAATGCTTAACTGATTGAGTCACCCAGGTGCCCTTCCCCCCCATAGTGTATTTTTAATTTCAGTTATTGAGTTCTTCATCTATGATTGGTTCTTTTTTTATGTTTTCTGGCTCTTTGTTGAGGATCCCACTGTGGTCCTCTAGTCTTTTCTTGAGTCTTTTTGGCCATTATTTAAATGCTCTATCAGATATATTATTTATCTCTGTTTCATTTAGCTCTCTTGCTGTGATTTTGTCCTGATCTTTCTTTTGGGACATATTCCTCTGTGTCTTCATTTTGTATCTCTCTGTATCTGTTTCTATGTGATAGGAAAGCCAGCTATGTCTCCTGTTGTGGAAAGTGGTGACTTAATGAAGAAGCCCTGTAGTGCCCTGTACTGCAGTGTCCCCTGTTCACCAGAACCTAGCACTTATAGATGTCTGCTATGTGTGTTGTGTTTGTGGCTGAGTCACCTTTGCCTTCAGCCTTCATTGTCTGCAATGGCTCTCTTCATGTGTTGTGGGCAGGGCTTGGTTCCTGTGTTGTTAGTAGGCCAGTCTTGGGTTGCGTTGGGCTTGAGTTGAGTCAGACCAGGTGCTTGCCAGAGATGTAGTGCCATGAAACCATAGTGTGCTTTCCTTATGTTATCCCCTGACAAGCTTTCATTTGTGGTGGGGCCTGTAGGCAGACCAGCTGTCTGCTCCCAACTCACTGATGGGGTTTCAGTCAGATTGGTGTCTGTGATTATCTTCCCCTCTCCTCAAAGCAGGAGTAACTTTAGGGTGGTAATTTCCCCTGCTGGGGCTGTTTGCACACTGCCATTTGTGGCTCCAGTTTGGATGGGCTTTTGCTTAGAGTGGGTCTGCAGGAGGATGGATCAACAGAAGAGCATGGGAGTGGTGTGTGCTGTTAGCAAGATAGGTAGAGAGTGTTCATGTTGCACTGGTTCCTGCAGGCATCCGTATGTTTAGGCTGTGGGGCAAGGGAGGGAAATGGTGCCTGCCAGCCCTTATATTCTTGGAGAAGTTTCCCAAAGATCCCTGTCCCTCCAGTACATCTCTGAGATTAGTAGATAAGTCTCCCTCCTGTTTACCCCAGTCATTTTTCAAACTGCTACTTATATGCTATATCTTTGTGGGGTTGTTTGTTAATGTTATTTCTGTAAGGGTGGGGATTTAGTTTCCCTTTGCCCTACCGGCTCTCCCAGAGCCATGTTCACTGATTTAAAAGTTCCAGATGTTAAGCTCCACTGATTGTAATAACTCTAGAAGTTAGGCCCCCCTGTTTTCTTTTCCTTTTTTTTTGTATATTTTTTTTATTGGAGTTCAATTTGCCAACATATAATATAACACCCAATGCTCATCCCATCAAGTGCTCCCCTCAGTGCCCATCACACCATCCCCCTGCCCACCTTCCCTTCCACTACCCCTTGTTCGTTTCCCAGAGTTAGGAGTCTCTCATGTTCTGTCACTCTCTCTGATATTTCCCACTCATTTTCTCTCCTTTCCCCTAGTGAATGAAACCATAAAATACTTGTCCTTCTCTAATTGACTTACTTCACTCAGCAAGATAAAAAGCTTCTGCACAGCAAAAGAAAGAGTCAAACAAAACTAAAAGACAACCTACAGAATGGGAGAAGATATTTGCAAATGACATATCAGATAAAGGCTAGTATCCAAGATTTATAAAGAACTTATTAGACTTAACAGAAAAGAAACAAACAATCCAATCATGAAATAAGCAAAAGACATGAACAGAGATTTCACCAAAGAAGACATAGACATGGCCAACATGCACATGAGAAAATGCTCCACATCACTTGCCATCAGGGAAATGCAAATCAAAACCACAATGAGACACCACCTCACACCAGTGAGAATGGTGAAAATTAACAAGACAGGAAACAACAAATGTTGGAGAGGATGTGGAGAAAGGGGAACCCTCTTGCACTCTTGGTGGGAATGTGAACTAGTACAGTCACTCTGGAAAACTGTGTGGAGGTTCCTCAAAGAGTTAAAAATAGAGCTACCCTATGACCCAGCAATTGCACTAGTGGGTATTTACCCCAAAGATACAGATACAGTGAAACGCCAGGACACCTGCACCCCGATGTTTATAGCAGCAATGTCCACAATAGCCAAACTGTGAGACTCGGTGTCCATTGAAAGATGAATGGATAAAGAAGATGTGGTCTATATATACAATGGGATATTACTCAGCCGTTAGAAATGATAAATACCCACCATTTGCCCCCTTGTTTTCAAAGCCAAATGTTATACGGATTCATCTTCCCAGTGCAGCTTCCCCATGCCTGGTGTGCTTGGGGTGCCTGGCTTGGGGTTTTGCTCCTCTCTCCTCTCCACACTCTCTGCTCCACTCCTCCCTTTCCACATGGCTCTTGACTGTGTTTTCACCCTTCCTACCCTCCTTGATGTGGCCTTTTCTCTACATTTAGCTGAGGAGAATCTGTTCTGCCAGTCTTTGGGTCATGTTCTGGGTTGCTTACACTGGTGTGGGTGTTTTCTAGGTGTATCCATGGGATGAGGTGAGCCCAGGACCCTCTTTCTGCACCATCTTCCCCCTCATTAACTTTTAATTTTCTCAGCTGTGAAGTGAGAATAGTACCTGTTTCACAGGTTGGTCATGAGAATTAATAAAACCTACAGAAAGAGGCATGTGAACCACACTTGACTAAAGCCTGTTTCCTGAAGTTTCTCCTGTACTTCCTGGATTGTGTGGATTTATACTGGGAACTCTTAAAATATTGAAATAGCAGAAAACAGGAGACTTACAGGTGAATAATGTTTGGTTTAAGTGGGAGGTCTTTAATTAAAGTGATAAACTCTGAGCAGCTCATAATGGACAGCTCTCTAGAACGAGCACATCAGTTCAGGCAACAAACCTGGAATGGACTAGCTTGGACCAGCTTGGGGAAACCAAAGGGACAAGTCCATGAGTGATAAAATGGTAAAGAGGAATATCTGGAGGAAGGCCAGAATTAGGGACATTATCCTAGCAATTCCTGACTAAGAGCTTGGCCAGTGCTTCATGGAGAGGCAGAATGGAAGCAAGGTGCCAGTTTGCCAGATACCTACAGTGTCAGCCTGGGTTTGGACAGGAAAATAGAGCCACTTAATAGGTGTGTGTTTAGTATAGGATTTCTGTTTACACAAATGTGGGAAGAATTGGGGAGTTAAGGGCAGTTAAGGGTGTATCCAGAAGTTTGGGAAATAGTCACTGAAGACCTCAGCCAGAAGAACCAAGGTAGCTGCTTTTCAGAACTTAGGCAGGAAGATCCTGGGAGAGTTCCCACCAACTGGTTCTCACTGCAGTGCCTTGGTGGGCTCAAGGCAACCCAAGAAGCCTTAATCAACCTGGAGCTGCCCTTGCGGGTGGCCACTATCAGCCCCAGGAACACTGGCCTTCCTCGCTATCACTCTTTGCTTCTCCTCAGGAACCTTCTACAGAGAAACATGGCTCCTAGCTTCTACTCTGCCACATGGAAGGACAACATATGCACTAAGCATTAGGCACTTGAAATACACTGAATTTTCATGCAATCCATGTAATAGAGCCATGTTTATTAAATATATTTTTCTGAGATGTAATGAAGCAAAGCCACAAACTCAAAGCAGGGCTAATTTTAAACCCAAGTCTTTCTGACTCCTGAGCCTTGCTAGTTCATGCCTCTATATTTGTTGTTATTTGCCAAAATATTGGGTCTAATGTTAACTGTGAATAAATAGTGAGTGGTTAATTTAATAATGTGACATTGTTTCCTCCACTAAACTTTTTGTTAGGTTTATAAAATTTCCATGAAAAAGTATCTGTGTAGCATTGAGAAGATTTCTGGAACTGGAGGATACAGCTCACATTATGATCAATACCTTAGTAACTTTACACACGAGACTAATTACAGAGACCCAACATCTTTCTACCCTTTCTCTTTTTAAACATTGTTTTTCTCTTTGACTATTTCATTTGTATATATATCTTACTGAGTTTCTCAAGGTCAAAGATTATGCTCTGTAGTTCTCTTATAGCACATTAGATTTTTATAAATGTATGTTGAGTTTCCATCTTTGCTGAATTTCACACAATGTGCACGTTCAAGCTATAAGACAATAACTGCATTAATACATTCTAAGGGTTCCATTAAAAGGTCATAAAATACTAAAGTTTGAGGTAATTTGTGTCATTCTATTGTATTTGTAATGACTATGATTTAATATTATATAATTAACAAATTTTAGCATAAGCACAATTTAAAACCAAATTACTGTACAATTATGAATATAGATTTTTGTTTAGTAAATAGTTACCACTACTATATGGCATACAAGTGGTAGAACTTTTTTATTTTATGTTGAGAATCATTCTTTAGAAAAGTTGCAAAGGGAGCAGTGAGTAAAAGTATATCATTTTAGTAAGTTGCTTATTCAGGTAAACATTCTGACTGGAAGGTGAATCTTAGAAGAACTCATGATTTGCCTGGAATTTTCTGTTTGTACTCTCTGTAAGTGAAAAGATACAAAGAACCAAGCTTCTCTTTGGAGGGGCTGAGTAGAGATGAAAGTGTCACCAAAACCTATATGGATGGAACTGTATGACCTCGATCAGGTTATGGATGGATAATAGAACAGGGGTATAATTAAAGTGTTAGGGAAATATATCTGGAAGGGCTTTTCATGTTGAAATTTAAGTATCTTTTTTTAAATTTTTTTTTATTTATTATTTATGATAGTCACAGAGAGAGAGAGAGAGAGAGAGAGAGAGAGGCAGAGACACAGGCAGAGGGAGAAGCAGGCTCCATGCACCAGGAGCCTGATGTGGGATTCGATCCCGGGTCTCCAGGATCGCGCCCTGGGCCAAAGGCAGGCACCAAACCGCTGCGCCACCCAGGGATACCCAAGTAAGTATCTTTATGAAGTGGTTTGGGAATGCTAATTCTTTATTTTTAAAAAATATTTTATTTATTTATTCATGAGAGATACAGAGAGAGGCAGAGACACAGGCAGAGGGAGAAGCAGGCTCCCTGATACGGGATTTGATCCCAGAACCCCGAGATCATGACCTGAGTCAAAGGCAAACACTCAATCACTGAGCCACCCAGGTGGCCCTGGGCATGCTGATTCTTGAATTTCCAAGAGTTATCCCAGAAGATAAACAAGACAACTAGTTTGAAGTTAAAGAAGGGAGATGCTTTTTGAGAAGCATGTGCAGTCGTGCACACACACAGTGTTAGTCTTGCCTTATGGAGCATTTTTTTTATGGTTACCATACATTGAGATAAAGTTATTCAGAAAATAACTTTAATCCTCACAAATAACTGGCTGTGTCATTATTGCAGTTTGTGGATGAAGTGACTGTACTCAGGTACCTTCCAAATTTACACAGATCTGGGATTTGAACCTGTGCCTTCCATACTGTGATGTGGCTGAGGCATGTCAACTTGGCTGAGCTGAACCTCACTCTCCAGAATTGCTGAGCTAGTGTGTTTCCAGGTAGTGTGGGCTGTAAGGGAGGAGGTAGCTAGTTTGTAGAACTACTACCTTCATCCAGTCAATCAAACACTATTCAGTGCTGCTGTGAAGAGATTTGTAGATGTAGTTAGAGTCTTTCATCAATTAGCTTTGAGTTAATAAAAAGGAAGATTATCCTGTATGGGCTGACCTAGTCAGATGGAAACCCTTTATAGAGGAACTAGGCTTTCCCTGGAGTCGGAGATTCCAGGCTCCAGTTGTGCTTGTGGGCTTCTAGCCTGCCCTGATCTTTTCTTTTTGCCTGTCTGCCTCTGGACTGAAAGCTTCAGCTAATGCTCATGAGGTCCAGCCTCTTTGTGATTTCCCTTCCTGACTGCCTGTCCTGTGGGCTTCAGGCTTCTCAGCCAGTATCCATAAGTGTGTAAGTCAATTTCTTGTTATATACATCCTCCTGCTTTTGCCTCTCTGGTCCAACCCTGACTCAACCACTAACCCTCCCACTGTATTTCTGTGATAATATTCCTTTAAATCTTGCTCCAAATAACTATTGCTTTTTCTATCAACTTTTTAAATATGTTGCCATACATTGTTACATATTTATGATAGTCATGAACAAGATAATTTATTTTTCATGTACAAAGTATGTTCAAGAATGGAAGACAGTGCTTCATCATGACTCATTTATCTCTACCTATGAATACTGCTGAATCTTTTCCATAGGGCTTGGGAAATATTCTTAAATACTGAACCCAGAAATGGACCTCAAATCTATGCTTAACTAATCTTAGACAAAGCAGGAAGGGATATCCAATGGAAAAAAGACAGTCTCTTCAATAAAGAGAGTTGGGAAAACTGTACAGCCACATACAGAATAATGAAACTGGACCAGTTTCCTACACCATATACAAAAATAAATTCAAAATGGATGAAAGACCTAAATGTGAGACAGGAATCCATCAAAATCCTAGAGGAGAACACAGGCAGCAACCTCTTTGACCTCAGCTGCAGCAAGTTCTTGCTAAATAGGTCTCCAGAGGCAAGAGAAACAAAAGCAAAAATGAACTAGTGGGACTTCATCAAGATAAAAAGCTTCTGCACATCAAAGGATGTGCAACATCAACAAAACTAACAGGCAACTTATGGAACGGGAGAAGATATTCATAAATGACATCTTGGATAAAGGGTTAATATCCAAAATCTATAAAGAACTTGTCAAACTCAACATCCCCAAACCAAAAAATTCAGTCAAGAAATGGGCAGAAGGCATTAACAGACATTTCTCCAAGGAAGACATACAAGTGGTCAACAGACGTGAAAAAATGCTCAACATCACTCAGCATCAGGGAAATACAAATAAAACCATAATGATATTCCATCTTACACCAGTCAGAATTACTAAAATTAACAACTCAGGAAACAACAGGTGTTAATGAGGATGCAAAGAAAGGGGTAGCCTTCTTACACTGTTTTTTTCTTTTTTTTTTTGGAGTTCAATTTGCCAACATATAGCATAACACCCAGTGCTCATCCCATCAAGTACCTTCTTACACTGTTAATGGGAATGCAAACTGGTGCAGCTACTTTGGAAAACAGAATGGAGCTTCCTCAAAAAGTTAAAAATCAATTGGAGAAGGACAAACATTATATGGTCTCATTCATTTGGGGAATATAAATAATAGTGAAAGGGAATAAGGGGAAAGGAGAAAAAATAAGTGGGAAATATCAGAAAGGGAGACAGAACATGGAAGACTCCTAACTCTGGGAAACGAACTAGGGGTGGTGGAAGGGGAAGAGGGCGGGGGTGGGGGTGACTGGGTGGTGGGCACTGAGGTGAGCACTTGAGGGGATGAGCACTGGGTGTTATTCTTTATGTTGGCAAATTGAACACCAATAAAAAATAAATTTATTATTAAATAAAAAAGTTAAAAATAGAACTACTTTAGCACCCAGCAATTGTACTACTAGGTATTTATCCAAAGGATCCAAAAAAAATACTGATTGGAAGGGCACATGCACCCCAACATTTATAGCAGCAATGTCCACAATAGCCAAACTATGAAAAGAGACCAGATGTGCATCAACAGATGAATGAATAAAGAAGAGGATATCCATTCATCTGTTGATGCACATCTGGTATCCTCTTCTTTATTCATTCATCTGTGTGTATATATATATATATATATACAGATAGATAGGTAGATACCTTAGTCATCAAAAGAATTAAATCTTTCCATTTGCAATGACATGAATGGAACTAGAGGGTCCTATGCTAAGCGAAATAAGTTAGAGAAAGACAAGTACCATATGATTTCACTCATATGTGGAATTTAAGAACAAAACTGATGAACACAGGGAAGGGAAGGAAAAATAAAATAGGATAAAGACAAAGATGGAGATAAACCACAAGACTTTTAACTATAGAGAACAAAATGAGAGTCTCTGGAGGGGAGGTGGATGGGGGGATGGGATAACTGGGTGATGGACATTAAGGATGGCACATGATGTAATGGGCATTAGGTATTATATACAACAGATGAATCCCTGAATTCAACCCCTGAAACTAATAATATATGTTAACTAACTTGAATTTAAATAAAACAATAAATAAGTAAATAAACATAGGGGTCAAATATTAGGAAAAAAACATGGGATTTCTCTTATGATTCAGCACTCTAAATTCTGTTGGTCTTGGCTCTAAGTTTGGAAACTGACAGTGTGTTTTATTTCTAAGCCTTACTGACATTTTACACTGGCTCTAATATTGTTTAGCATTATGCACTTTTCTTAGAAATATTAATAGGCAACCAGGAACAAGTTGCACCTCATGAGCATTGAGTGACACATTTAGCATGTCCTGACTCAGCAAAAGTGCCTTGTTTTTTTCAGAAAGGCATCTGGTTGTAATACAACTTAATGAATGGTTCAGATAATTCCAAGTCATGAGTAGAGCTGGTTCTGGGCATCAGTTAGCAGCAAGATAGTTGGTGATAATTCTGACAGCGTCTTGAAGAAGCGTAAATCTTTTGTCGATATCATAACATTGCTGCACGTTGAGCTTGGTTCACTAAACAAACCCCATAATTGCAGTCTGGCTGGATATGCCTTAGTATCTAGAGGTTTCTGGAATATCTAATATGATAATATTAAAATAATTTACATCTGAGAGAGTGTTGGAGGAGGCAGTTGGCCAAGAGCCCTGAGTGTTCTGCACATTCTTGCTGAGCATGCTGGACTGCAAGACTTATCTGTCTCCATTTCTAGAGCTAGTCACCTAGGAGGTGGAGTCCATTGCTTACTCCCCAGAGGATGGGGGACTGGCTTGTTTGTTTTTTGTTGAAGTATTTCTATTTGTTCCAAAAGTACTGGGCATTGGTTTTCCACAATCTTCCACAATGTGAAAGATTTATCTAGGCCAGTTGTCACCTGTATGGGACATGGGGCACGGGAACCAATGAGACTAGGAAGTTCTGGCTACTGCTCAATCCATGAGCAATAACATCCTTTGATTTTGACTGGGAGTCCTGTGTCTTTGCCAGCTTTTAAGTAGGGTAAAATCTCAGACTCTTCAAAATTTTTATTAAGTTATTTGCCTTTGTTTAGAACCATGATAATGCTGCTTTTATGTAGCAGTCAGTGTTGACCAGATTAAAGACCCCCACAACCAAACATTATTAAGCCCTTGCTGTTCCAGATGTGGCACACACGGGCGCTGTACCAAAAACTTCATAGTGGTATAAGTTAGATATTTCACTGGGCTATGGGCAAATGAAATTTAAGTGCTAAATGAGAGTTCCGTGTTTTTTTCACATGAACAAGAAGTCTGGAGTTCATGGCTTACACCTGGTATGGTGGCTCTGTGAGGTCACTAAAGTTCCAGATCCTTGACTATATGTGTTACCACACTCAGCATGTGACTTTACCTCACAGTCCCACTTTCTCCTCAAACCTCTTGACACCTTGTTCGACTACTCACTCTTGGCTAACGACTATGCTCCTTATTTCACTTGGGAGGAGAAAGAGGGGAAGATGGAGGAAGAGGAAATGAGCAGTATCCATTTCAGAAACATAAAAAAAATTCAGAAATACCTATCGACCCTCGGCTTATGTCTCATTAGCTAGAACCAAGTGTCTTGTTATAGTGAACAAAACTGGGGTTTTGCCAGGAAGGAGAATAAATATGGATTAGGTAACTACTAGCATCTTTAAAAATGTTAGTATCTATATGACCTTTGAAGCTACCCTTACATAGATGTTATTATTTGTTTTCTGTAAGTGTGGAATTAAGAGGTTCACTTGCTGAAGGTCACACTGGTGAATGGAAGACCTAATATTGAACTCTAGTCTCTCCTGTTCCATCCTGGTATTGCTAGTAACCATATAGTTGCTAATGGCCATAGATTCCTCCTAAATGATTCAGTTAACTGACAACGATACTTTGAACACTACTGTCTTAGTTTGCTTGGACTGCTATGACAAAATACCATAGGCTGTGTGGCTTAAGCAACAGGAATTGTTCACCATTTGAGAGTCTGGAAGTTGAGATAAGGTGCCAGTGTGGTCAGGCTCTGGTGAAGGCCTTCTTCCTGGCTTACATGTGGTTGCCTTCTTGCTGTGTCCTCATATGGCCTCCGGGTGCGGGGATGGTACATGGATGGCAGGAGTGGGAGAGAAGTCTTTGGTTTCTTTTAATAAGAGCACCAATCCCATCACCTCTCCAAGGTCCTGTCCCAGTATCATCACATAGGGGTGGGGGTAGGGCTTCAATGTATAGATGGGGGGGGGGACAAACATTCAATTCAAAGAAACTGCTCTTGGTAAATTGTTATGGTAGGTTCTATGGATAGGTATGTTTTCTTCTTGCCACTGAGAATTTTATATTCCAATAAGCATGGTAAGATATAATTACAGAAAAGGAAGGCTAGGACATACTCCAGAAGTCCATGTTGTCAGAGTTCAGAGGAAAGACCATCTGGCTGGTCTGAGAAGGCTTCAGAGAATAGGGAGATTTGCTCTGGGTTCAGAGAACAGGTCCACATAGAAGAACGGGGTGTCATTTAGGAGCAAGAAATGGTCTGTGTCTTGGTAGTAATGATGACATGTCCTTTCTTAGGACATATTCTGAAGAATAATACTGGGGAGATTAATTATAATTTTAATGCATCCTGACACAAATGGAAACAAATAATTTGAATAAGCATGCTGTTGGTAGATTTATCAGTTGGATGTGGGTGAATGTGAATTTATAGTCATCTCATTAATGAATAGAAAACTATTCAGCTGGTGAAAGGGGAGGTATGGAAGACCCTGAAGGCAGGGACCATGTTCTCTGTATGGCAGTTAATTTCCTTCCTGGGCATCTGGCACATTACCTCAATCTGTTGGGTGGGTCAAGGTTGAGTGCATCAAGCTTCAGAAACCACTACACACATAATAACTTTTTAGTGATGGCTGATCTCTTAAATTTTTTTTTGTTATTTTTGTAATTATTGCTTGGTTATGTAGGCAAACCCAGCTGCTACTGTTGACTTGGGGTGGCTGCATCAGCTAGAAGGAACCATCCATGGGCTGGTCTAATGGCACCAGCCACCTGTGGTGGTTTCTCAAACCTTACGTTAGAGGTATTCTAATCCAGTGGGCATCCAACCAGTACAACCCACTGTCCTGGGCCTCAGTTCTTGCTGAAGAAAGAAGCAAGAGTTCTTCAGGCTGATAGGGACAATTCCTATTTTACTGCCCACACATAGACAGGTGGAGGATGTCTAGCTTTCGACACAGTTGAGTGGTACCAATATATTTGAAAGAAGACCACAAGGTTCTTTCTCACTACCTTGTTCTGTTCTTTGGTGAACTGGAGGTTGTCCTAAGATGCTTCTAGTTATCCTTTTTGACAAGATACTTCTGTGGCAGAAGGTGCAGGAAAACAGAGGTGTGCTCCATATAGGCATGTTGCACATAAAGGAGCACAGTGAACTGGGTGGCCAAATCCACAGTGGCTGGCAAGTTGCTCTCCTGCTGCCTGGCAGTAGTGGGAAGTGCAGCCTCCCCCAGGGCCCTGTTGTAATTCCCAGCTGGGCTGTTGGTCTGATTGTGCTCTTGGCTGTTGCTCAGGTGCAACCTCTACCTGTTCCCCTGTGGCATGCTACTTGGTAGAATGGCTCTATTTCAAAGGTCTAGAGCAGAACAGACTCTCACTTATGAGAAGACCACCTGGGTGGCACTTCCCTTTCAGAGTACCAGAGAAAATGGGACATCTCAGAGAAAATAGGACAAACAGAGAGGTTCTCATACTACTTAGCAGTGATTATAATATACGACTATGAAAAAGCTAAATTAACCAAAGTTGATATGATCATGAAGTCCGTGGATGGTGTCTGGGGTCTGCACACATGCCTCCCCTCTGAGGGCCCAGTTTGCATGTCTTTTACTTTGCTCAAAGTGTCAGAAAGTGGGGTGCCTTGTTCTCTTGGCTTTTTGCTTCTCCTCTGCCTCATGTCTTCTGCCCCTGCCCCCTACTTTGCCTTGCTGTGGGCTCCCTTCCTAGATCACTCACAGCCATTCTACTGCCCAAGGGCTCTGACTGTGTCTTCATGTTCTCCGCTCTGTGCTGGTCTTCTTGGCCTGCTCTCATGGCCACATTCACATACAAAACCACCTTGAAGTTGTGTGCTGGGGGAAGGTCAAGGTGTCTTCCTGTCGGAGCTGTCCTTACCACTTTCCTTTCTTACTCTAAGGCAGCAGATGGCTTGTGTTCACCAAGGCCCTGCTTTTTCCAGTGATTTGGCATGGGGCCTGTGGCTGGTTCTAGACAATGAAGCATGGGTGGGGGGTGGCGGTAGTGACACAGGGATCTCCTAGTGGGAGGTGCTTAAGAGCATGTCCAAGTGTTGTAGGTTCTTTTCCCTATAGGAGCAACACAGGTGCCACACATTGACTGAAGTGCAGCCTAGATCCTGAGTGGCATGTGGGGAGGCACCCTGAAGTCCCTCTGTTGTGTGAGTGGGAGAGAAACTTCTTCAGTGAGCTGTTGGATCACTGAGATTTGGGTCTATTGTTTTCGGTGCTGAGGCCAGCTGACTCTTGCTAATTTAGAACCATTCATGAATGTTTTCCCAAGTGACATACCTGTGAATCCTGCTATGCTTCTCTTGGGACAGTCCTAAGGTTGATATGAAGTCTACTTCTGGGCCACATGTTCCTAGAAGATGCTAGAAATTTGTTCTAGGAAAAGGAGATAGTCCAGAAATAGAATTGTTTGTAAGAGAGAGGAATAGACTTGGAGAAGCAGGAAGGATTCAACAGTTCTGTCTGGAAAGTTTCCCAAATGAGGAAAAGAAAATAATTCAAACTCACAGATTCAGAGGCCAATAAACTCGGTTGGGAAGATGAGGATGAATGGAATCCACACAGATTTCAGAGCACAGAACCGCATATACTAAGGGAGGGAAAGCAAGAGAAGCTAAATGCAAAACAGCACAGCAAACCCATGGAGACCTCTATGGCTATTTGTCAAGGGGTGTTTGGGGTACTTAATTCCCCTCAGACTCTCATTAGCTGCTCAGTAAACTGGATCAAGAGATGTGAGAAAGAGGAGAGGAAAAGACAGAGTGGAGGAGTGCAAACAACATGACCATCAGTACAGAGATCCCTTGGGATGCATCTCCAGGGCTGAGGGTCCACTGTGAATGCCCAGAACAGAAGCACAGCCTCTCATGAACCGTTAGAAACATTATACCCAGAGTGATGGCTGCAGAGGCCTTCTCCAGTCTTCTCTAGTCTAATTCTTTTGTTCTGCTGGTGGAAAAATGTGAGCCGAATGTGCAGTTATGGTCAGGAAGGGACCTACACAACGATAGCATGGCCTGTGGTCAGGCACCTTTCCCATCTGGACCCTTTTGATTTCTGAGCTCCATCTATGTTCTGGCAAATTGGGATTTTGGGTGTGATTGGTATGGCACAGGCTCTGAAGGAGTAAGACTCCTAGCTTTTCTCATCCAGCAGAGACTTTCACCTTAGCTAAGACCATATGGGTATTTTCCCTCCTCATTTCAGAGTCCCAGTCAAAATGTGGACTTTTTAATTTATGTTCTGTTCATCCCATAACTGACTTTTGGGGTCAAATAATGATTATTTTCACTCTGGGAACTTCATTTGTTGATCACGAAATTTGAGACAGCGGGGCAGACACAACTGTACAAAACAAAAGTGTTCTAATGCTTCCCGCCAGGGCCACAGAGTGGTTGATGGTAATTACTCTGGCTCACCCTTTAGAACTATGAATGATTCACTAATAAATCCGCAATAGCATAATTTATGCGTAATGACAATTAAGGTAATAAGAACCTCAAGGAGCAAATATTTTATGTAATGAATTAGCCATGTAAGTTTCACTCATGAATGCTAACTAGAATCCTGAGCTTAAATCCTATGTGTTGAGAAGTCAGTTTAGGCTAACAGATCGATTTGATAAAGGATAATGATGCAGGATTTATACTTTAATTTACTGTGATCTCCTCCTGCTGCAAATGTGAGCTCAGCAAGCACCTCCATTCTCCCTGCTGTTCCTAAGAGGAAGCCCATGCATGCCCTCCTCCGGCAGTGACACACAACCAAAGGGCCAGGCCTCCTCCTGCAGTGCCAACCAGGTTCAACCAGACTGAGCTGAGTTGGCCCAGAAACATCAGATAACAGATTTCTCATGAACATGAAGTTCCATGGGTCCACGAGTGTTAGGCAGGATTGTCCCCTCAAAATGTCCATTTCTTAATTCCAGGAACCTGTGAATATGTTATTTTACGTGGTAAAGGGATTTTGCTGATGTGATTAGGGTAAGGCTTTTGAGATGACAATATCCTGGATTATCTGGGTGGAACTGGTGTAATCATGATGGTCCTTCAAAGTGGAAAAGGGGAGGCAGAAGAGGTCAGGATGATGCAGCATGAGAGGGACTCAACCTGCTGTTGCTGGCTTCTTGACGATGGAGGTAGGGGGCTATGAGCCAAGGATTGCAAGTGGCCTCTGGAGACTGGAGAAGTCAGGGATGCAGTTTCTCCCTAAGAGACTCCAGAAAGGAATTCGGACTTGCAAACACCTGGATTTCACCCAGTGAGACCCATGTTGGGCCAATGCCTCTGTAGGGCAGGTCCTTTACCTTGTCTAAAATGGTAGCCCTTATCCACCCCTCTCTGTCCTGGTTCTATTCTCATCATGGAATTTACCACCATCTGAAACATTCACATTCATTTCATGTCTTGCTTGTTTATTTTCTTCCTCACTTTCCTGGAATGCCAACTCTGTGAGTATGGGGACCTAACCTAGGCTGGGGGTTTGGACATGATAATCGATCCTGAGCAGATGGGTCAAATATCAGCATTGAGCAGATCCAGTGCAAGTGGGGAATGTGGGACCCCTCCCATTTCATTTGCTCTCAATCAGCAGGATTATCCGTAGCTCTCCTGTAGGACCTGAGTTTCCCCCAGGAGCTTGCAGAGAGAGCACTGAGCTCATGGCAGTTTCTCCTCTCTAGCTCACCCACCAGGTAAGCTGCTGGTCCCTGTCAGGAAAATGAGGGATCAGGGACAGGTGCAGAGTATCCTCCTGCAGAAGACCCCCAACACAAAGACAGAGGTCTGGGGGGGATGAGGTTCTAGATTGACTCCAACCTTGAACCCCTGTGCATCTCCAGTGTCTAAAACCACTCAATAAACAGGGTTCAAGGAATAATGCATAAACGTATTATCTTATTTCATATTCAGAACAACTCTGAAAAATGTTGTTTTGTGTCTACTCAACTGGGAACCTGAGGTAAACTTCCTGAACTTGGATAATTACTTAGTGGCAGTGTTAGGCTTCAAATCCAATTCAGCCTTCCTCTGCAGCCCATTATGCTGCCTCACAGAGCAGCCCTACGGGAAGAGGCAACCATCCGATAGATGTGGGCAAGTCTTGTCGGCCAGTATCAGCTCAGGAATCTACAGTTGAGCTTTTTGGGAAACTGTGAGTGCAGGGTTTCCATAAGGAGGTATGTTTCAGGCTGTAGGAAACACCTTCTTAGGGCATCTCTTGCTGGGTGCAAATGCACTCTCAACTCCATTCACTGCTGCTCAAGGTGTTCATGACACTGAAAGGATACTGAGGAGTGTTTTTGTCTTTCCTTGACCATATAAAATTCATCTGAGGAACTCAAACCCTTCATAGCTACTATTATAGTAATGTTCCCCAAATTCCTGGGAAGGAGGTAATTCGTATGAGAATGGAGCAAATGGAGAGAAGTACCCATGGTCCTCAGCATTTTGAGGACTAAAGCTAGGGCTGGCATGACCCTCTGTTTGTGGACTGAGCACATTTTATTCTCTGCCTTCCCAGGAGTATTTGCATTTGCACTCTAACTTAATTGTAGAGAAGGCTTTAGAGGACACGCTTAGGTCTGTGACCAACGGGAGCCTTGTGTTCTGAGGAACTTCATAAACTAAGAGAAATTACCAATTCAGCAAAGATTATAGCAGAAGTGTTTGGTAAGGAACATTGTATGCACACACTGTCTCTCCTGAGCCAACACCCACCACACACCTTGTTTGTAGTGGACCCTTGACAGGTACTGGATACCAAAGTTAGCAGGTTGTCCACTATACATTTTAGCTAGCTTTACGGCTGTGTGTCCTCATTATACCACATAATTCTTTAATAAATCATTAGTTCCTTCATATTCCAACATGAGGGAGGGCGCTTTTGTCAGCACCCCTCCTTCATCTCGGTCTCAGCCAGTGAGCACACATGCCTTCCTTCACTTCCCTTCTTATAAACTCTGGTTCCAGCTCTTTTTCCCTTTTCGCTATGAAGTTTAATAGTCTCAATAAACTTTTATCTTGCATTTTATGTGGTTGCTACTAAATCTCTTATGCTGTCATTTTAATGATGCACTTACACCTATTCCAATGGCTCTCATCTCTGTGGTATGGGGACCTGGCATCTGGATCTTTTCTGAAACACAGTATTTACCCCAGAACCATTTCCTGTTATGCCACGCTGGGGTATTGGTTTCAAGAAGGAATTTCAGGGCTAAATACATAGATATCCTTCCTTTTGCGATCTCATGGAGTTTCCATTCTCCATAGATTTGAAGGCACAATGCTCTATTTTATTTATTTATTTATTTATTTATTTATTTATTTATTTATTTATTTATGATGTTTATTTATTTATTCATGAGAGACGGAGAGAGAGAGAGAGGCAGAGACACAGGCAGAGGGCGAAGCAGGCTCCACGCAGGGAGACCGATGTGGGACTTGATCCTGGGTCTCCAGGATCATACCCTAGGCCAAAGGCAGGCACTAAGCCACTGAGCCACCCAGGGATCCCACAACACTATTTTAAAAACATGTTCCAGGCCATGATGACATCTGTCTCTTTGAACCCACACTAGTGTCTGGGCCATTCACTTGGTACTTTCCAGTCTGATTCCTGTTCATATGTTTTGACATCTCACGTATGAATGCTCTGTGTGCACACCAGGACTTCACATTCTGTCATGAGAGGGTCTGCCACTTACACTTAAAACCCTTCTCGCACCTCCCACAGCAATGAGCACTGTCAGTAGACACTGGCCTGAGTGTCAGAGTGCAGGGCATCTTGTTCCTTCTTAGGCTTCACTGTATAATTAAAAAGAGAAGCATATCCACCAGAAAGAGTTCCCATTGACTCTGGATTCAGTTAAGGGGACATTGGCCTGGTATTCTGATCTGATCACCAATTACACTACTAGTTACCCTACTTTTTAGATCGAGTCTAGAATCTGAAGGGCTATTTTGATTCTGGACTCCATACAAACCACTCAAGTATTTGTCAACAGCATTAATCCATACTTTGTAATTAACTGTATAGTTCTTTAATGATATACTCAAGGATAGAGCTGATTATAGTAATATACAAGGATAGTTAACTTTAATGTGTCCTGGTATTGAAACTCATCCTTTCAAATTAAATTACTTATAAACTACATAGCCAGGGATGTTTTAGGCAGTTTCTATTTTGATATGTATTTTTGTTTGTTGTTCTGAATGTCTCTCTGTGGCCTATGCCGGTCTGCAACAAGTCATGGGACAGCCATTTCCTTATATTTGAGTTTATATTAAAATTACATATTTCACCAAGAATGTTATTGGTAGGCGCCATATAACAAGAGTCCTCCATACAAATAGGCTCATAAAATGCCTAGTTAGATAAATTTCTTTACTGTGGGATTTCTTAGAGCCTCTAATACTATTATATGTGGTGACAGCGGCTCAGCAGCGTTGAGAACTGGGCTGCCAGCTGATTAAGACAACCAGCCAAAATGAAAGTAACAGTCAAGCCTTTACTCACTTACTACAATGGCACAAACAAGAGGCCAAACCAGAGACGGTGTGACTCATTCCTGTTCCATTTCCCA
Organism: Vulpes vulpes; assembly: GCF_048418805.1. NCBI lineage: Eukaryota > Metazoa > Chordata > Mammalia > Carnivora > Canidae > Vulpes > Vulpes vulpes. The sequence continues at coordinate 53,856,014 of NC_132784.1, read as the reverse complement.
TCATGGAAGGGGAACTGCCCAAGGGTCAAGTGGGTCAGCACAGATCCATCAGATGTCATTGCTGAGGGAACCCCAAACAAAGACCCTGGCAGTTTTGAGCACTTGGGGCTAAGAGGAATCAGAGGGGAAAAGGTGGGAGTTGAAGGGTTCTCATGGCTGAGTCTGGCAGAGAAAAGGTCTTTGAGGTTCCCTCCCCTGACCCCCTAAAAGCCAACCTCCCAGAGATTGATGGCTTCTGTTGAAGGCCCCAGTAAAGATACTCTGAAAGGAGGGACCTGGGCTAGGAATGCAGATGTGCACATGGGCTTGGCTGGCCTTGGGGGTGAGTCCTTGACAGGTAACTCCCACCAGAGACTGCAGCACACTGGCATCTCACCCCTGTGAAACTAAAACCTTTGGATTTGCCCATGGTCAAGCCCCAAAACTCACACATAGGATTTTGGCCAGGAGCTGGACTCTGCCTACATGATGACCTTCCAAGAGGACAATACACAAGGGGGCATTTCTCAAACATAGTCACCTATGGAGTTCTTTGCTTGTGGCTGGTATTCTGATTACAGAAGTAGCAGTTTTTCTACCTGAAATTGTTCAAAGCATAGTCTTTATGGAACATTTCCCCTGCCTAAATGCAAAGGTTTCATCACTAACATTTCTTTTGATCTAGCTAAAAAATTCACATAGCTGTGCCTTTCCTGCAGCACTTATGTGTTTTTCTAAAGACAACTGCAAAATGCTTTATCTGGTGAGAGCTGTCTGCAGGTCAGCCAGGTCAGCTCAGGTCAGAGGGATTTTTATAGAACATCCTGAATTTGCAGTCAGAAATTCTCTGCTTAGAGTGATGCATGGATTACCTCCCACCTGAAGTTTTCCTGACATCCACCATCAAGCCCATGATGCTGAAGCACCTGTGCCAAATGGCACCTCATGCTGTGCTTTTATCACAGATGTTGTGGGTGGTGTGTGTGTGTGTGTGTGTCTGTGTGTGTGTGTGTGATTCTTGATCATCCAGTACTTGGGAGGGAGTCAGTGCTAGATAATTTTTTATTTGGTCTGTAATGTGCTGGGTTTGGTGATTCAGCAGATTTAATGGCTACATTTCATTTCACTATTTTCACATTAAAATTCCTTTGTACTCTCTACAGGGAATTGGCAGGAGAGACAGGCTGCCCAGACTGGCAGGTCAGTTTACACTGTCCTCCTATCTTTGGGTCTTCATTCAAATTGCAGCAAGGTGTTTTGGATCAGGAACTGGACTCACCTACTGGTGTTGTGTTGGCTTATTTCCCTTTAAAGCAGTTTGAGCTATGGAAGGTGAAGGTCTATCTGGTTGTTTATCAAAGGCATCAGTACTCTCATCTATATGTATCAACACTAGGTTACAGAATTTGGTTGTGCAAAACCGAGTCGGCCCACTCTGAGCAGGATTCAATTAGAAGAATGGTTCTTATGATAATTTTTACCTATGGAATGCTTTCTTCAAGGGAAATCTTATGAGGAATGCCAATGCCTAAAATCAGAGTAAGTCACCATTGGAAGTGTAGGGGAACTGTAAGGCTCTCTTGGTCTCTTTGAGGGGAATGGGGATCAGAATGAGACATGCTGTGTAGGTCTGACCCCTGGGAGACTGCTTTCTTTTCTTTTCTTTTTTTTTTTTTTTTGAGACTGCTTTCTTTAACAATGTGTGCACGTGGCCCAGTCGTGGATTTTAAGAACAACAATGAAAACCCAGTAATGGTTAAGAATTATTCGGTGGCAGGCTCCGTCCTTAGCACTTTGTATGGATTGTCTCACTTATTCCTCACAACAAATGAAGGAGATGGTGTAAAGCTGGGGACCAGCCCCTTCTGACTCTGACTGCAGCTTCTGATGTAGTCAAGATCCCACCTTCAGGTTCACAGATTCACTGGAAGCTGTTATACTCATGGTCATGGGTTAGACTAGCAAAGGAGAGGAGGCATACAGGGTGAGTCCAGGCAAGCCTGAATGCAGGGCTTCCGGTCGTCCTCTCCCAGTGGAGTCACAGACAGCGCCAGCCTCTCCCACGGTGTTGGGTGACAGTGTGCCCAGAGTATTCCCAACCAGGGAAAGCTCACCTAAGCTTGGGGGTCTGGAGTTTTACCTGGGGCTTGATCACGTAGGCCTGACCAACAGCCCATGCTGCTAACCTGAGTCTCCAGCCCCTCAAGCATGAACTGATACCTGTGAGACAAAGCCCTCTCCTTAAATCACACTGTCAGACTTTCCTGTGTGACCCGAGAACCTTCCCCCAGCCCCCAGGGAAACATAGACACTTTTGTCAGGCAGTAGATCCGCAGGACAAGAGATTGTCCCCAGGAGCTGTCGCCCCAGGCCTGACTTTTGGGCCAGGCAGCTACTGCAATTATGTTTCATTTTACAGATGAGAAAACTAAAACTTAAAACAGGTAAGTAACAGTGTGTAACTGGGGAAACTGGGTCCCGAAGCCAGCCGCAGAATATAACTCCAGAGGCTATATCTTAACTACAATTTCTTCCAAAGGTATATATCCAGGAAAAAGTCCTCTGTACTTGATGAAATGGTTAATTTAGGCATAACTATACATGATACCAAACAAATCATGGTCAAATAAGCCATCAGCATAATCCTGGTCTTAAGGAGCCGCCTCTCATCTCTAGAATGACGAGGGAATGCCCCCTCTTCGGCCACACTTGCCAGTCTGTGACTCCATGCAGCCTGTGGCCGCACCTGCTCTGTGTTCAGCCACGAGAGCCCTCATTTATGTCTAATGTTCTAGCGCGTTCTGTTCTCTAACTGCCAATTCCACATTGCCAGGGTGAGACTTCCCTCCAATGCATATGGATTGGAAAATGCTTGTTACAAAACATCTTTCCGCAAAATGCCTGTGACTGCTTCTAATTGTCTCTTGTCTGTGCTGCTATAGTTGACGAGTTTATAAAATACACTGTTGGCTCTTCCACATCCTGCGGTAATTGGGAGAGACTCTCTCCTTCCACCTTCTAACCCTAGAGTTGCTTCTGATGCCTCACGTTCTGTCAACAACCACCCCCCCACACACACACAACACAGAGTTGTGTGGCCACACACATCACTCGTGACATTGCTTGAGTTTCACCGTAACTGTGTACGTGAGCCACGGTGGCCACATTTTCTCAGCCAAAATTTGGGACACATGGCCAGCCGGGATGACTATACATATGGGTACACAGGACATAATATTTCTTTCCCAGAAAACCTGAGGCATATGGTCTCCATATGTACAGAATCTATGGCCTCTTGCATATCTATTTATTGATGCACTTCTAGTCACATGAATATGTAACAATAGTAATATGATTTTTATAGTCTCCCTGTCGGGGCCTTTCCATTTGGGAGACAGTCATCATTTCTGCTTGTGGCAAGATTACTTCTCAGTTTAGTGTCCAGCCTTACATTATAAGTTATATATCTTGGATTCGATGTTCTTTAGTGAATATATTTTCTTCTATTTTAAGGATCTGTGCTCTGCCTAGGCCAAAAAAGAGAAGAACAGAGAGAGAGAGAGAGAGGGAGGGAGAGAGAGAAGAAAAGAAAAAAGGCTGTGTGTATTCATTTGTTCTGAAAATGTCTGTGGAGGAGGTTGCTTGATGGGGAGCCAATGCAGGGAATGATTTCAGGGGGAGGTGTGCAGGGAGGAAGCTTTGGAATGTATATTAAAGTTTATGAAGTTATTTCTCTGTTGGGGTCAACAAACACGGGCATTTTGCAAGGCAGAGCAAGTGATTAATGAAGGGAGGACAAGAAAGTGGCAGAGAATGGAAGTAGTAATGGTGTAGAAGGCTTTATTTCTTCTGGGCATCTGTCAGCCTGTGCCCAGGGCGGGGGTAGCAGAGCCAACAACGGTGATGGGGGATGAAGCGGACCCTGCCACCTGGGGGTGTGCAGAAATGTGTTTGAGTAAGGACATAGTGTGCGTAGGGAGCCTGTGTATCCTGTGAGCAACAGCTAATGGCATTCTGGTAGATGGAGGTAACCTTCAAGGTCAGCAAGAGGTGATCTCTTCGATTCGAAAAATGAACACTTTGTAGCTGTTAGACTAAACTGGACGTGGTGCAGCTCGTTAAGTGATGAGTGGAGCTGCCATCATCGGCAGACCTTAGACATTACAGATGGACCTTCAGATGGACAAGAAACTCAAGTCTGAAGCACTAAAGAGAGGGATGAATGGGATAGGAACCCCTTCACTGCTTTTCTTGTCCTTAGGGGCTTTTAAGCAAAACATAAGCTCTGCTCAAAGTTCTGTGGGTTTTGGTGACAACAATTATTCAGCGTCTGTCTCCAATTTACTTCCATTTTTCACTGGGCCATACAGGCCTTTTTTTTCCCCCTTCATCTCTTCCATTCTGTGCAAGGAAACTTGCTTAAAACTTGAGTCATTTCCATTACTCGTAGATGAGAAGAAAAATCTTCACCACGGCTTGCGTGCCTTTTGCCTACTTTCACTCCCAGTTGAGCGGTTTCCCCCAGTGTCCCTGTCATCTGCAGAGCTCCCTGGCGTCTGGGAATTGTATTGGTTCTGGCCCCAGCAGGGGAAGCTCTTGCACCCCTTATCCTCATTAACTCTTGTTCAGCTATCCAGGCTCTGCTCAGGTTCTCCTCCTCAGGAAAACCTCTCCTATCCTCCAGGCTAGATAGGTCACCCTGCTAGAGAGCTCACAGTGCTCTGAGTCTTTGTTTACAGTATTGGATACAATCATGTACTTTTGTCACCATCTTCTTCCTCATGACACCAAGCGCCGCAAGGGGAGGGTACCATGTTTGTTTGTTTCTTTTCTTTTCTTTTTTTTTTTTGCATCAGCAAACCTAACACATCACCTGGAACAGTGTATGCTGTAGAGTATGTGCTTGTCACCAGGTGGGTGTGTGGTATAGGGTATGTGTTCATGACTTGCCTGGTAAAGAGTATGGTTAGAGTATGTGCCTGTCATCTGGTATGGTGTATTAAACTTCTAAAGTGGGCAAATGATCAGTCTATGTGTGTCCCGCGTGGGTACGTGCACCTCTGTGGGTCCCTCCAGGTGCATGTGCACACTTGTGTGCTCAGGCATGTATGATGGGCCTATACAACTGATGTCCTGGAGAATGTGTACACAGGCCACATTTTGAAGTGACATGGATTTTCAGAGTCTTGAGAAGGACTGTGGAGGGGCAGTAACATGTGTTGGGGGGATGCTTACCAAGTCACAGATTGGAGAGAGCCTGGAACGATTCACATGTAGCAGCAATGACCTGTGGTGCAGACCCTGGGGTGTGAGAGCTTCACAAAGAACTTTTACACCAGGGGGGTCACCTTGGTGCTTCTGCCCTCCAATGCCTGGAGTTAAATGCCTGGGTGTTGGAGTCAGTATTGCCCTAAATCCCACTGTTCCTCATTTGCCCCATCTGTAGATTGGGGTTGCAAATATCCATCCACCTTGGGAGGTTGTAGTGAGTGTGCCCCAAATGTGATGGTGTCTATAAAAAGTCCAGTGCAGTTTTTGGCTCATGAAGTACTAATAAATATCAACATAGCACAGTGGCTAGGTGGATGCTCTGTGGCCTTGGGTTGCCTGACTTCCTGTCTTAGTTCCGATGTTTACAAGCTGTGTGATCACAAATAAAACGAGTAACCTCTCTATGCCTCAGCAACTCCCCACAAAGTGCAGTTCCCACCCCATTGTGGCCTTAGAGGAACAAGTGGTGGCAACACTGGGATGATTACCACCATGATACTAACCCTGGGAGCAAACTTTGGTTTCATAGAAAACCCATGTGATGACCAGTGTCCAGATTTAGAAACCCTGATCCCGCACTTTTCTTATTTTCAGTTTGATGGTTTTTGAGGCTTGGGTGTTTTTTTTTTTTTTTCTGGTTACAAATAATTTCTGTGTATTTTATTTACACAGCGCCTGTCAGTTTCTTATGGGGGTGCTAAGACAAGCGAGCTATTTCAGTTGTAAAACAGTATTTTGGGGCAAAGGCAGTAGAAGAGGGGAGGAAAGACCAAGTCTGACAGTGAAACCAGCCAGGTTATTGGGGTTCGAGCTGGCCCGCCACCCCCTGCGAGGCCTCCCACTGCCTGCCAGACACACGGGACCCAGGAGCCCAGACCCCTTGCTTCCCCAGCCCTGGGCGCAACCCCTTCTCCTGGATGTAGGAATAGCTCTCGGCAGTGTCCCAGCAAAGTGGCCAGACCCAGATCCCCGTGCTCCTCCCGGTTGTGCCATTTTCTGCCGAGGCAGGAAGGCCAGGCGTGTGCTTCTGGGCCAGGCCAGCTCACCTGGGCACAGGTACCCAGGCTTCTCCCTTCAGCCTCTCACTACCTGAGAGATAGTTTTAAGGAAGGCTACTCATTCTTTCTGCTTCTGGCGAAAGACTAGATCTTCCAGAACGTGACTTAAGAGGCCGCATTATGTTAGGACTTAAAAAAATTGGGTGTAGACCACACAACCTGGAACTGGTTTAAGTGGACTCCGCTCTGTAGAACCGAATTTCGTGTCTTCGCTGTAAGGGCCACAAAGTCGGCGGATACTCTCCTCTTTGGTGATGTGCTTGCTCACCTGCTGCAGAGGGCAGGAACATGAGTCCGAGGACTTGGGGAGAGAAAGCCAATTTGATTTTTTTTTTTCTGCACCGTGTTCATTTCCCCCGGAAGATTCAATTATTCCCTCATTTTCGAGGCTATAAATGAGTTTGCTGGGCCGGTTCCTGACACAAGCTCTCTCATCATTATTCAGATTGGCTTTTGGTTTTCTAAACTGGTCTTCTGCCTACTGCTCTTGGAGCCCCGCCAGCATTTCGGAAGAGGATTAAATAATCTTCTCTCGCAACTTCCTACATGTTGTGCTATTTTGTTCTCTCCCAAATGTCATCCTCTGCTGGCACACGCACGCACGTTTCCCGCGGGTGAGGATGGCAAGTGGCTCCCGGCGGTGGCTCCAGGCGGCCGGGTGGGGGCCCCCCGTGGCCACCGCGCCAGCCCGGAGCCGTTTCCACCCCAGGAAGGCAGAGACCACTGTTTACCCACTGATGGATCGGTTTGCTTTGGCAGAGAGTCCACGGGGAATCTGTCCCCAGGACAGAATGCATGAGGTCACCTGGCACCGGGAGCAGCTGAGCAGCTCCACCGGGGCCCTTGGTGTGAGCTGCTAGCCCGGGGCCTCAGCATGGTTAGGGGTTAGGTTAGGGGTGCACCATACTTCACACGACCCGCGCCTTCCTGCCTGTGGATCCTGGGAGCAGGCTTCAGTGGGAGGAGAATTTGTGTCACCTTTCCCGTCCCTGTCCTTGCTCACTACGTGGTCCTTTAACCTCCCATTCCTCCATCTGGTCTGAGCACATCTAGGCGAATCGCAGCCCCTGAGACATGTAGCAGGATCTCCTGCTAGCTTGCCTGGCAGTGCCGCCCAGCCCGTGGACTGGACTAGCCTCCCGTACAGTGTGAATGTGAGTGTGAGTGTGAGTGTGAGTGTGAGTGTGAGCGTGAGTGTGGGGGTGTCTTCCTGCCCCTTCCCCTCTTTCACGTTTTCTAAATTCCTCTTCCATGGCACAAGCTTTGCCTGTGACTTCCCCACCTCTCAGGCTCTCAGCTTGGGCAGCAGGTATCCTCACCTGCAGGCCCTCTCCTGGTCGAGTCCTGCCCCCCCCTGCACCCCCCCATCGGGATGGTGCCCAGGCAGGGCCGTGTCTAAGATATGTGCCAGGTGGCTCCCTCATGCAGGCAGGATTCAGGACAGGTGAACTGGAACTGACCTGTGGCTAAACCCTTGGCTTCTCTCATCCTAACGATTCCCAGGAGGGACTGGGACTTTTGTAACTAGAGAGAGCCAAATGGGTAAGTTCCACAAACACCGAGATATATGTGGCAACAAATCTGTGAATGCTGCTTGTGGAAGCCCAGAGGTAGGAATGCACAGCACCCCCTGGGGAGAGCAGGGCAGCCCCAGGAGCTGGGGCATTGGAGGCGCTCAAGGCTTTTTCAGGGAAGAGCCATTTAGCGGAAGGAGCAGCAGGTGCAGCAGGTGCGGTACCTAGGGAGGTACCAGGCAGCACGTGGCGGGAGAAGGGAAGGGCTACAGGGAGACGGATGCAGTGGATGGACAGAAGGAGCCTCTGGGAGCAGGATGGGGGCCAGGCTCAGGTGTGTGTCCTCACATAGGAGGCTGCACAGCCAGGCGGTGTTGGGGTCAGTTCTTTGTGCTAAAATAACGCCCCTGGCATGATGTGAGGGCTCTGGTGGGGTTGGCATCCTTGAGGTCAGCGAGGTGATGGGGTTCCAGGTAACAGGAAGGGGAGGGTGGAGGACTGGGCAGGCTGGGCTCTCAAAGGGAAATAACACATTTTTATGAATGACTGTTTTTCAGGAGCAAAGGAGGCTGGCTCCTATATTTTGGGGCTGGGCATTGAGTAGGGTACTGCCATTAACAGAGGCTGGACGCAGAGGAGGAGGGCTCCCTTCCTTCCTCCCTCTCTGCCTCCCTCCCTTCTTCCCTTCTTTGCTCCCTCCCTCCCTCCCTCTCTCCCAGCTCAGGTATATGTTTGTTAAGCTTATGGTACCGGCAAGAACTCAGAGAGGAGGCAGCAGGGGGATAGACATACTGTGGGTCTGGGCTGCAGGAGAACATGATGGAGATTTGGGGGCCTGGCATTTGGACAGAACCGCAGACAGGTGTGAGGGCAGCTACCCCAGTGAGGAAGAGATCAGCAGGACAGGGGCCTGGGGAGAGGGTCTGCTGCTGGGTGAGGACGTCGGAGGGGAAGGAGGCCCAAGAGGAGCCTGGGGAGGGATATTCAGAGAGGGAGGAGGGAAAGAGCATGTAACAGGCAGGGCAAGACCATGTCCTGCCCCAGACTGATTCTGAGCTCATCTGCAGGACAGCTCAGCTTCCTGGGGCCAAACTGAATCTTCCTCCCTCACCGGGACCCCTTCACATCCAGTCACTCACCAAGGCCTCTCGGCCTCTTTCTTAGATAAACCCCCAGCCCTCTCCTTGCCATCACCCTGACTTGAGGAGGAGCTCCTGAAACAGCTTCCGAATTGGTCTTACCCCACCCCCCTCCGCCCAGCACGTTTGCTCACCGGCAGCCCACCATCCATGCTGAAGAACGTGTAAAAATGCAGCCCTGATTCCCTTGTCAGTGGTTTGTTGTGACCCTGGATTCAAAATCATGATTGTTGGGGGGCATGGTCTAATGTGACCAACGCTTCCACACTACCTGTCACTCTCCCTTGGTCATCCCACGTGAATGGGGCCATGCCGGACTCCTTCCCTCCTGGGCTGTGGCATGTGCACGTGGCTTCCTCTGCATGTCCTACTCGGCCAACTCCTACATGCCCCTCAAGTCTCCGCCAAAATATTTCTTCAGGGAGGTTTTCCTTTATTCCAGGACAAGGGAGGTTCCATAGGATGAACTCTTAGAGCATCTCTCTCTCTCTCTCTCTCTCTCTCTCTCTTTTTTTTTTTGGTAGCACTTACCACAATTACATTTGTGCCAGGGATATATGCAAAATTACTTGTTTAATAGCTATTTCCCACTGGGCTATAAGTTTATGGAGAGAAGGAATCATGTTCATCTTACCCCTGAAGCTTAACACTCCATGAATGTGCTTAAAACCATTTGCATCAAAACAAATTAAAGACAATGCACATTGAATGTGCATTAAAAAATGAAAACGTTCAAGTAGCTGAAAATCCATGGGCAAATCAAGTAGGATAATGGTTGAAAAAATAAGCAACTCGATTGGCCAATGATGAGGTCAGCATGATTTCTATATTAGGAACAGTCTCAATGAAGAGATGGAAGCAGAAGCAGGTGTAGAGAGGCGAGAAATTACTGAAAGTTCAGAAGCGATACAGATCGCATCCTCTGCTTCTTCCTTCCCCAAAGGGATTTTCACAGTCCTTCATCCCTCCCTTGTTCCTTTGTCCCTTGTCACCTTTGGTGACCTCTCCTTCATGATAACAGCACAAACAACTCCTAATCAAGGCCTTTATCTTGGCTTCGGACATCCTGCAGTATCTCCTGGTTGTTGGTCTGATGTCTGCTCTCACTTCATCAAAGCAATCAATTAGGTTTATGAAAACACTTCTTTCATGTTATAGATCTGTTGGTCAAAAATCTTCTGTAGTAGCCTGAGCCTGGGGTTCATGGCAGATTGTAATCTGGTTCCCAACCTACTTTCCACATTTAAGCTCTGGTTCTCCCAGTAGGAGTCCTATGCCACTCTGTTCTCTTGACCCGAATTAGGTTTGCTTAGCAAAGCCTTCGGTGCTGTGTGTGGTCCTATTCTCCTGCCAGCCCCAACCTTTCCCTGAGGGTCCAAACCAAGTCAGACCACCCCAAGGCAGTCTTCCTTAAGCCCATCATGATTTCTATGTGCTGATGGCTCTGGCTGTCTACTTGGTGAGAGAGCAGATATCTTTGCACACACATGTCATTTCCATGTGCAGATGCGCTTGCACACTCCCGAAGGGAGGAGGCTTGGTCCTTGTTGGGAGAAAAAGCATATTCTGTCTACCAGGTGCCCCTCCGGGAATGCAGTTCTGCACAAATAGTGACTAGCTTCCCGGTGTCCCAATAAGGAAGAAAATATTTAAAAGCCTCACGTAAATAAAAAATATCTTTAAATATATTGGAGATTATATCTGTGCTGATAAACAGATTATTTTGAAGGTTCAAATAAGGATGATCGACCTGTAAACTATGGCCTGAAAGTTTGCGTGCTTCCAAATTCATATGTTGAAGCCAAATCCCCAGTGTGATGGGTCTTGGAAATGGGGCCTTTGGGAGATGATCAGGTCCTGAGGGTGGAGCCCTCAGGAATGGGGTTGATGTCTTACAGAGGGACCTCAGAGAGCTCCCTTGTTCCTCTGCCACATGAGGACACAGCAAGAGGGTGGCTCTCCGTGAACCAGGAGGCAGGTCTGCACCAGACCCAAATCCACTGTCACCTGGACCTTGGCCTCTAGCCTCCAGAGCTGTTAGAAGTAAATGTGTGCTGTTTATAAGCCACTCAGTCTTTTGTATTTTGTCATAGCAGCCCAAATGGATGAAGAGGTGCAAATGTGATTATCTTAATCCTGTAGAAGTCTTTAGAACAGTAAGTACGCAGTAGGAGTTCTCTAGTGCTGGGTTCTGCTGACTGTTTGGTTAGATGACTCATTGTTCTGGAGCTGCCTGGGCCAAATAGGATGGTTGGCATCCCAGCCCTCTGCCCACTAGATGCCCGTAGCCACACCTTCCAGCTCTGAACTTCCCCAAAACGTCATTGCCAAATGTCCCTTGGTGGTAGCTGCTGGTGAGGAGCTCTATTCCAGTCATAAGTTTGACCCTGAGTGAGATTTATACCCTTGGGAAAGGTGGATTGATACGCTACCTTTCCACGGGGGGAGGCTGGGGAATCAGCCACCACGTACGGACAGAAATTGGGCACACTTTCATGCTGCTGCCCTCAGGAGCCCTGCATTTGCATGGAGCCTTCCAGAGCCCTGTGGAACATGATAAAGTACCAGCTCAAGGTCAGCCTTGCACAGTGGCCTCTCAGCTTAAACAGTGACTTTTGTACCATGGACCTGGGATTAATGCACCCGTTGGTCTGGCCAAAAAACCAGTAACTCTGTTCTGGAACAAGGGCCTTCCCTCCCTGGTGATGCCATGTGTTTCTGCAGGTCCAAGGAGGTGGGAGGCCCAGTGCTCTGGGGCCCAGCTTTCACGGTGGTCACCGAACGCTGAAGGGACATGAGGGGGGCCCAGCAGCGAGCTTTCCAAGTCAGAGGTACCTATTGGAGCTTGGCCACTTTTACCACACATGATCCCAGGGCCTTCTGACTGCCTTGGCATTCGTCCGGGTTGTTATCCAGGGACCAGTGTGTGTGTGAACAAAAGTGGGGATGCTCAGAGTTTAATTAAGCATCTGTCTTGGGCTTGTGCCCAGATGTTCTGTGATGGGTGAGTCCGAAAATCAATAACCACAGTGAAAGACAGATAGGATAACACTAATGAGCTCAATAATAGCCGCTAGTAACACACGTCCCAACTTTGCAGGCTTCCTGGGGCGGAGGGGGCGGGAGTGATATGCATCCTGAATGCCCAGGAAGGCTGAGCATGGAAATTGGGGTGGGAGTGGACAGGGCCACCTGTGTGGGTCACCGAGAAGCACTGCTGGGCCTGGTGTTGCTAGAGAAACGACTGGACACCCCAGGGAAAAGCAGGCAGGCCTGCCCCCCCCCCCTTAGTAATTCTTAATCTGCTTCCTTTTCTCAAAGTGAGAACATGCCTCACTGTCAGCTGTGCAGATGAGATGAGATGTGGAAAATGCTTCCCACCTGAAGTGTTCCTTAGGCGGTGGTGGACGTCACTCCCCGGGAAGTTCCCTCATCAGCCGTTCCCCCTGAAGGCAAACTTTAGATTCTCTTCTCCAGGAAGAGAGCCCCTCCGTGTGTTCTGGGAGTCAGCCCTCAAATGTGGGTGCTGGAGCTTACCCAGCTCAGGAGGGACTGGGAGGGAAGGATCTGGAAAGCATCACCCCCGGGGCACGTAGCCAGGCCAGAGCTTGTGGCAGCCTGCAGGAGGCTGTGTGGCCAGCTGCAGGACTGCAGTCCAAGTGGGGCTGTGCAGAAACGAGCACACCTCTGTGGGGGCCTCCTCACCAGGGACTATGGGGGCCTCCTCACCAGGGACTGTGGGGGCCTCCCCACCAGGGACTGTGGAGCCCTGCTAGTCAGTCAGGAAGATGGGCCTGACAGTGGCTGGCGGCAGAGTGAGGACCATCAGGCCCCCAGCACCTCTGCAGTCCCTGCCCCCCTGTGATGGCAACAGCATCCTAGCAGTGGTGACTTCTGCCAACTGTCCATTGTCCAATCATATGAGTTCTCCTCCTGGTGACATAATAGAATGTACCTTTTGCCATTTGAACTACTACTAGGGTATAACTCAGTGGCATTTACACATTCACATGTTGTCGTACAGCCATCACTTTCTATCTGTTCCTGAAACCTCTCGTTTGACCCCAAACAGAAACTAACCATGAGGCAGTGACTCCCCTTCACCTTCTCCTGCTCCTGGTCACCTCCAATCAACTTCTGTTTCGATGAACTTGCCAAATCAGACTTTCATGTAAGTGGAATCTTACACTATGTGACTTTAATGTCTGGCTTTTGTCGTGGCATACTCCTTCAAAGTTCACTCATTTGTAGCACTTGTCAGTATTTCAGGTCTTGTCATGACTGAATAACACTCTGCTGCATGGATAACCACATTTTCTTTATCCAGTCATGCATGGTGGATGTTTGGATTGTTTGCACCATTTGGCTGCTGTGAATAACTCTACAACAACCACTGGCATGCAGGTTATTGGGTTCCTGTTGGCAGTTCTTTGGGGTGCATACCTAGGAGTTGCTGGGTCATATGGTAACTGTATGGTTAGTGTTTCGAGGTGCTTCCTCTCCTGGAACCTATGGAGAAGTGGCTTCTAGGGAACATAGTCCCTGCTGTGGGTTGGCAGGACAGGGCCTGACTGAAGATGTTGTCTAGTACACTCCTAGTCCATTTGTTGTAGTTTCTGAAGGAGCCTGGTGAGGAGGGCTCTCCCCGATAAACTGAGTGGACTGGCATCTCTGAAATTTAGACCTTTAACCAGCCAGAATGTTCCAGAAAGTCAGAGACCACAGAGGTGCCAGAGGAGGTACAATCACAAAGGCAAACAGAGCATGGAAACTGGGAGATCGCTATGTGTCCTGAACTAGATCCCATTTCTTCAGGGGTCTCCTTGTCTACCTGCAGAGGGATTGCCCATGGGTCCTTATTTCTCTATTTTTCTGGCAAATTTCATTACCCATTGTAAATTCTGCTCTTGTTCCTGCAGACTCAAGGAGCCTAATTAAAACATACACCTGCACGCACACACACACACACACACACACACACGTGCGCACGCATATGTCTTAGACTGTGCCATTAGCAAGCCTGGCCACAGGATTTCTGCCTAACACCTCACCCATGACTCACACCACCTCTTGGCTACTTCTCTTTGCTCCCATAAATTACTTATATACTTGTTTCATTTGCAGGTTGTAGGCTCACATGATCCAAACTGAATGATGAGGCATAAAAATCATGCTATAACTTTAGGCTGTCGAGAGTGCCAACCTGGTTAATAAAAACAAAACTATCAAAAATCTTTCCAGGGGTTGAATTAGTAAACCTGGACAGTTGCCTTCAGTTATTTATGGACCATATGTAAATAGAATGTGAATAATGGATTTGGTTATTTGTTCAAAATAACTGAGAATCAAGTATTTCTTTGTCCCCAGATGCTTATGAAAACTGTATCTTCCCACTCCCTGTTACATTTATGGCCAAGAGAGTGAGGGCAGGTACTAAATCATGCTGTAAAGACTTGGCCAGGAGGGGTTTCAGGCCCAGCACTGCATCTCCATGGGGTGTGCAGGGTCCAGGGTGCATTCCCTGAGGGAGGTGTCCTGAGACTCACGGTCTCAGCCTCAGTGGGGTCAGAGACCCAGGGCTCACCATGTACTTACAGCCACTATTTTGCTAGCTGGATTCATTGAAATCATGTTCCTTCATCATCCAAGCCAAAGTAAGAACCACCTTCTACTCTATGCATGACGGAGAGGGCCACCCCACCATGGCCTCTGAAGTAGGTTTCCTGTCATTTCCCAGCTGCGCATCAAGAACCAATACAGAGGGCAGCCCGGGTGGCTCAGTGGTTGAGCGCCGCCTTCAGCCCAGGGCCTGATCCTGGAGCCCTGGGATGGAGTCCCACGTCGGGCTCCCTACATGGAGCCTGCTTCTCCCTCTGCCTGTGTCTCTGCCTCTCTCTCTTTCACTGTCTCTCTCATGAATAAATAAAATCTTAAAAAAAAAAAAAAAAAAGAAAAAGAACCAATACAGAATCACTGTCTCTCAGCCTGTTTGCTCCGTTCTGAGGTGGGGGTAATAATACCCATTGCATGGTTATAATAAGGATTATTCAGAAGATAGAAAGATATAAATTTGAGGTCATCAAAGCTACTTTCAGTAGGAGTTTCTGCACTGTACTTAAAATGAGGGCGGGGGGCTTCCTGGGTCCATCAGAAGTGACTGTCGCCCTTCACACAGCTTAACTTAACCTGGGTCAGGACACTCTGCAGGGTGTCCTTGAAAGGCACAGCTTTTAGCTTTCAACATATTCTTAAAATAATCTCTAAAAGTGTGGAAGACACATTGCTCTTGTGTTTTTCTTTCAGGAAATGCTACTGTGATCTCTTTCAGAGGCTCTCTAAAATTCTTTCTATTATTAGAACCAAACTCGGCCTCCCACTTGTCCATCAGGTTTGGCACTGACAATGTCATCCAGTCCCTGGCCACCAGCCCCCCTGTTTCACAGCACTTTCCCAGGCAACGTGGGGAAAGTAAAAAGCGTTTGCTTTGGGGAATTGGTGCTACCCAGTGAAGGGAGGGCTCTGTTTCAGCTAGCCTTTTAGTGCACTGCTCAGATTGAACTAATTTTACAAATAGCGGGTCCTCCCCAACCAAGATACAAATCAAATGCCTCCTTCACACAAATTGATTCATGGACATTTTCTTCTATTTCTGACCAACGTGGGCAGGTAATGAAACTCAGTCCCCAGGTGTGCAATAAACAACATAATAAAGTATCCAGTATGAAGTTTGTATCTTTTCCTATAAAATGCATTTGAATTTACAACAGCTGCTATTATTCTATCCAGCTGGTCTGCTAACTCAAATTCCACCCCTAACTAGGCAATGAAAGAATTTGAATCAGGTGGGTAGTTCATTATATTATATAAGTAAGGAGGCACTTTGGATGAATATAAAGAGGCCATAAAAAAGGATTAAAATTCAAAAGGTTTAGATGGCTTTTCTGTTTATTCAAATGAAATAAATGATAGATTGAAGTCATAGTTTATTTGAACCAAACATTTCCTCTCCTATGAGCGCCTTCCTTTCATATATTTGCATTTAGCAAGTCACAAGGCATTAATAAAATATTTAAGAAAACAAAGAAACAATAAATGTAAACTCAGATGGATTGCTTCTCTTTTGGCCTTTTGTGCAATTCCTATAGAACGTGTGTGCCCAAGTGTGCGCGCACAGATTTCAAATCCACTTGTTCTTCAGTGTAGGTTGGGCATGGTATATTAGTGGAAAATTGTTCCTTGGAGGAAAAGGTAAAATACGTGGGAAGGCAGTTCTTCAGTTTGGGGGTTACAACCTTTGATCTTGTTTCTGCCTTTTTGGGTAGTCCTGGAGAAGTGCAGGATGATGCGTGGGCCCTTCAATATGCAGAGCTGATGGACCATTCTCTCTGTGCTCCTTTGTTTAAACTACATGCGTCTGACAAAACTGCAAGCTCCCTGGAGGCAGGAACTAGGCCTTAAACTAGTGTTAGGAGGAGTTTAATAGCTGTTTTCATTTCCTGTTGCAGGAAGTTACCTACCCCCCCCCCCGCCCCCCGCAGCATCCTCTAGGTTTGGGTCCATCGTTGTCAAGGTACTAGTCACAAGCAATGGGTAAATGGCATTTAAAAAACTAAAACAGGGATCCCTGGGTGGCGCAGCGGTTTAGCGCCTGCCTTTGGACGAGGGCGCGATCCTGGAGACCCGGGATCGAATCCCACGTCGGGCTCCCGGTGCATGGAGCCTGCTTCTTCCTCTGCCTGTGTCTCTGCCTCTCTCTCTCTCTGTGACTATCATAAAAAAAAAAAAAAAAAAACTAAAACATGATACCTTATTAGACATGGCTTTATGTTAAAACATGGCCTTGAGAAGGTTGCCTCGCTTGACTTTTCCAATCCATGAGAGGGGTAGGAAGTGGCCTCTGTACTAGGAGCTTCCCTAGAGGCTTTGCCCTTCCCTAAACACCAGGTTGTACTTTTAATTCAATTTGCTCATTTACTATCTATGGAAAGCTGACTCTACAAATGTCCGTATTCTCAATTTTGCTGTTGATGAATTATCCAGTTAATCCTTATATGTCGGGAAAGAAGTGGAAATTGTTTTTCCCCATTGTTCAAATTAAACACATGAAGCTGGGAAGGAGGTAAGAATCTCAAGGAGGCATCACAGGAATCCCATGAGAGAGCTCTTAGATCTCCTAAACTCCTAATTCAGCCACCTATCAGGCATCATCACCTTCGAAGAGTGGGAGAGAATTATATAATTCATGACCCATTTCAATTATTTAACAAGAATTTTAAATTTTTTGAGGCATTGGATGAGTTCTCAAATATTGAATCCAGTTAGAAATAAAAGCCAAAAAATACCCAGGTGGATTTTGCAGATTTAGAAGATAGTCGTTTTCTGATGCTAAGATATTATTGCTGTTAAAATGTGAATTTTATTTAGTTTTTATTAAGCTCCTTGCAAAGGAAAAGAGGTCAGCATTATCCCTGTTGAATTTTCAACATGGTGCCATGAAGGATGACAAATAAATTGTAGAATTTTTCAAATAAAAAAACCCAACAAAACTCAACAACTGAATACCCTCTGGAAAAAATATATATAAAACTTGCTATTGTTTTACCTTCTTTCTAGACTGTCCTTGGGGACCATGACTGACAGTTTGTGCATATAAAAATCAAGATCAACTAATGGCTTAGATTGTCACAAACCAAATGTTTATCTTGAGAAATGTGTTTTTAGCTCAGTTAATGTTAGAAATTATAAATGTTAACACTCATCTGTACTAAAGTATCCCTGTGGTTGGAACCCAAAGTGACAGGGATGTGTTATACTGAACCTTAATCTTGGCTTATTAAAGGAGCACCAGTGTGGGTGACCAGACTCTGTCACCCTAAATAGGCCTTTTTTGGCATAAGGATTATTTTGAGAAACAGCGGACACAGAGGAAACTCTGAGAAGAGAGTAGAAGTTACCTTTTTGAAAGGGAAACTTACATTTACACAGGAAAGCTCAATTCCTCCCAGGAGGAGGAGGAAGTCTCTAATCTGGAAAGAAGACCAGTGGAGAATGGAGTGGCTTAAATCTACACAACAAACTTTACCCTTGTTTACCATACTTTTTCTGGTCACCTTCCTTTAACTCCCCACTCCCACACTCTTCTTCCTTTGATTTAGCTGAGGGTGGTACCGAAGCCCAAGCTCTAGTCACCTTTTTGAGTTATTTCTCCTAGGTTTATGGGAGATACACCCGTTAATAAACCCCAGTTTGTTTTTCTCTTGTTGATCCGTCTGCTGTCACAGGAATCCCAGCTGAGAATCTAGAAGGACAGAAGGAAAGGATTTGCTTTCTCCCCTCTAGGGATCCATAGTCATAGGTCAGCACAGGTTCTTACCTGCTCTTGGTTTTCCTTCAGTGCTTAGAATCTTGTGAAAATTAGTGATGGGAAACATCAGCAGTCAATTGTAGACCCAACAGGAAGAGCTAGACTTGACCTTATAGAGATTTGACCTTGGACATAGATACTCCTCATCCTCTTCCCACCCTCAGCAACAGCTTGTTCTCAGTTCCCTCCAAAGGACTTCGGTTTATAACAGTCCTCCCAACTTAGCCCTTTTCCTACTCAAAAGAGCCTGCCTCTCCTCCATTCCCTTGGCTCGCCTGTGGTTTTGCAGCAGCTTGTTTGTCCTGGACTTCAATTCTCTTTTATTCCTGAACAAAGCCATCTTTAACTGGTATTATAATCTTCAGTATCTATTTTTGACGTTAACAATCTTAAAATGCATGTCTTCTGTACCTTTAAAATATAATCAGGATTTTTTTTTCCTTTTAAGCTCTTAAAAAATTACGTAAGTAATGTTTGTGGAGACAATTCAGATAAGTCAACAAAATTCCCTCATAATCTCACTCACTAATCAGAACAGTGATTAAGTTTCTGGACGTTTCAGACTACAGTTTTCTCTCCAACTATCAATTCAAAAACAAAGCAGGGTCATGTTATAAAGACTTTCCCGTATCCTCCTCTTCACAATTAATGTATCATAAACATTTTTTCATTTCAATAAATATACATATTTGTTATCATTATAGATGAAAATATAGTTGTGACTTAGGTTGTCCATAATTTACTCAACTAATTGCCAGTTTTGGACATTGAAGTTGCTTATAATTTTTCTTTTTATAAATGGCATGATATACATCTATGTTCTTTGTTTACTATGTGGTAATTTGCTTAGGATGAATTTTTATAACTGAAATTTTGGGGTTAAAAAGTTGTATATTATTAAAGCCTTTGCTAAATTGCTCTAAAAATGTCTAGCAATTTGTATTCTGTATTTATTACTATTTAGCAATTCAGTAGATAATTATTGCATTCTCTTGGTTTTGGTTTGTACTGTTTATTAGTGGAGAACATTTTTTCGCATCCTCCCTGGAAATTCTTTTATAATTAGTCTATTCACATTCTTTACCTATGTTTTCCTCAGGGTAGTCATCTGTAGTATTATTTATTTCTAAGCACTTTTAAAACATATATGAAGCATATTGATTATTTGTACAGCATACCTTTTATAGACTTATTCCAGTTCTCTTTCTGGTGTCTGACTATAAGGACTTTACCCACAGGGGCTGTCCTTGTATGTGGTCAGTATGTTTCAGGAATTCAGGCTCTCCGTCTTCTTCTCCTCTGTGTTTTTATCAGAATTAAATAACAGTTCTCCACAAAGGTATGGGAATATTCATCTATATTTCCTTCTACTAATTATAGGACTTTAATATTTACGATGAAAAATTGAATCTACCTAAGAAGGAAACAATCAACGTTGACCCAAACTGATTCCCTATTTATTGAAAATTCTGTCCAGGTTTCCTTTACCAAGTCAGCTATCCAGGCAGCATGGGGTGTCTGATCTAATCCAAAGAAGGTATGTCCTCCTTCAAGGACACTGCAAACTCTTTTCTGAGTGCAAATGGGCCCTTCATCCCCTTGTTTGAGACCTCAGGACCTCAGCTTCCCAATTTGAAGCTACTTCCCAGTACAATTCAGGTACCCCCAGTTTGGATGCTCTTCTGAGTTCTTTCCCCTTTTCTTCTCCTCTGCCTCATCATTTGGCTACTCAGGAGTAGGTTTTGTCGAATCTCCCCTTCCTTGCTGTTCTTTTATATGAGTTAGACTGCTTCCTGGTGGGGAAATAGCCAAGCACTCACCCAGACTGTGGACAAAGGGAAGCTATGCAGCCTTCCAAGCAGTGGCCTGTGACCCTGGGTCCCAGTTTCCCATTGAGACCCATGCTCCTGTATGTGCCTCTCCTATCCTCCACACCCTAAGCTGCTTTGATTCCGCTCTCAGGGGACAAAGACAGAAATGTCATGTTTCTTTGCGGAAGACAAGTGGCACCTTGCATTGGGTAACACTAAGTGCACTTGACCTTTCCAACAAGGAGCTCTGCTGGATATTTTCTCAAATTCTACTCCTTATCTAGGAACTCAGTTCCATTTATTCATGCAACAAATACTTATTGATCCACTGTAGTGTGTCTGAAACCGATCAAAGTTTTGGCAATAGAAAATAAGCCGAAGTTCCTGAATTTGGGGAGCTTACATCCTGTCGAGTATTACTTTCACTCTTCCCTTTATTGCAGATAATAATTTATGCACCTGTCCTGCTGCTCTCCACTCGCCTCACCATGGATTATACTTTTCCTGAGGTCAGGCATCCAGGTCTTACTGAGCTCTGGCTTCCATGTTGCACCTAGCATACATCAGGGTCAGAGCTTCCGCTGAACTGAAATCATAGAGTAATGCTGCCCTTCCTATGGGTGCTATCTCTGTTCTGATCCCAACTATAGGGATTAGAAAAATCCCAGGGGCATTTGGAGAGAGGGATGCATAACAATAACTTCTCACTTTTATTCTGCAGAAACACCTTAGAGTGTTGCTTCTCAGTTTTGGTACTGTTGATGTCTTGGGTCAGATTATTCTTGTTGGGCAATGTCCTGTGAGTGGCAGGGTGTTTAATAACGTTCTCAGCCTCTGTCCACTAGGTGCCAGTAGCACCACCTGCCTCCCTGGTTGTGATAACTAAAAATGTGTCCAGATAATGAACTAGCCCCGAAGGGACAAATTTGCTTTGCTTTGATTGAGAGCCACACTGCCCTAGAGATTTGTGGTAGATTAAACATGGCCACAAATTCTTTGGTTCTACTTTTTTGAGACGCGAGAAAGTCTGTGTTCCCTTAAATCTGTGATCACTTTAACCAAAAGTATACTGCAGAAGTGATGTCATGAGCCTTCTGAGACTTGACCTTGGAGCTCTGGGCCACTAGGTGAGAAATCTCATTGCCCTGAGGCTGCCATGGAGGCATGTGTGAGGTGGAGAGGCTCTGGAAGGTGTGTGTGTGTGTGTGTGTGTGTGTGTGTGTTGAGAGAGAGAGAGAGAGAGAGAGAGAGAGAGATAAAGAGAGAGAGAGAGAGAGAGGAGGGATCACATGCACACACTGAGGAACCCACTGCCTACACAAGCCCTTCCTGAATTCTCAACCCACAAAACGATGAGCAAAATGAAATGGTTGTTTTAAGTCCCTACTCTTGGGATAGTTTGAACACAGCAATAGATAGCTGGAACAAAACACTTTTTGAAGGTAGAGTGGTTCAATAATTGATTATTTACCATATCAACATCACAGATTTCGGTCATTAGCATAATTTCTATAAGCAAAGAGTGGAGGAGCGTCAGGAATCTGTTGTGACGCTGCCATTACTTCTGTTTTTAATGGATAACCCTCATGTTCTTTCATTTATCTCCCTCCCATCGGGTTGACAATATGAAGCAGAAAATTGTTAACGTACTTTCTACTCCCTCTTAATATTATTTAGTTTTTAAATTTGAAAGCACTTTATCATTAGCTAATTCATTTAGTAGTCTTTTAAAATATGCAAATTTATCTTTCTCAATTAGCATTTGATAATAATAGAATAAATTGGAAGAGAACTTTTATTTTTATTCTATCCTCATTACATACAGATATAGTTCGGGAAAAAGAACTATTTGTTAAGGGAATTATTTTGCTCTAAGTCACTAAGTGAATATAATTAGGGAAAAAAATGAAATATACCACATGGCATTAAGTATGAAATTGTGGTTTTCCAGGTGTGACTATTTTTTCCTCCTAACTTGAGTAATTATGTTGTGAAGCCACAGCACATTATACTTTAGGTATCTGTGATGACCTAGTGAAATAACGGATAAGGGCATCAAGACACAAGTCCACCTAGGACTGTCTTGGAAGTGGTGCTGAGTAAAGGAGAATCTGGCTGTGGGAGCTCAGGCCTCTGCATCTCAGTTCCTTTTCCCAGAGAGCAGTGTACTTAGTCCCTGATGCATGTAACTGTAAACTCTTAGGTTGAAATATTCCCAATTTTCAGCAAATATAATCTACATCGAAATTGGCTTCAGTTATAACAAAAATCAATAGATGAGAAAGAGCTTCTTACTAGAAAATATACCTCTCACAATGTGCTAATTTAATCTTCCCCACCCAACATTGTTGGTTTCATCATTTCTGTTTTGTAAATGAAGAAATAGGCCCCGAGAAGTTAGGGGAAGAGGAGTCCCAAGGTCCATACTTAAAATGGAAATCTGCCCTTTGGATCTCTGGACTCTGGACTCCTTTCCCAGGGCCCTTCCAGGAGGATTTTTCCTCCATCAGCAAATGTTGCTCCCAGGGTACACTGGGCTGGGGTACAGCATGATCAGTAGTCAGACTCTTGGAAGCAAGTGTGAGCAGGTAGGTGGACAAGGGTGAAGTTAAATAGTTTGGATACTCCTATTGGTAAAGACAACTTAGCTGCTAAATGAATGGCCGGATTAAACACAAACTCCTTCATTACGGGCTGGTTCACTTGTTTGGCGTCTTGGCTCTCATGGTGCCTCTGAACTGAGAATCCTGCTCACCATCAGTGGGTTGAGCTAATAGTAAGTTGAGGGCATGATTTCCTGGCTATGAATTAAAATCTCCTGGGAACTTTGACAAATCTGAGAATCCCGAACCTTTCTAACTCAATTGCTCTGTGTTGGTGGACCAGACATTGGTGATTTAAAAAAATACCTATTTTCAAAAGAAAAACCATTGCGTTGGGATGAGGAATTTTCTTTCCTTCTTCCAGTGGATATATTTAGTGTAATAACTGTGGTTATTGCCAGCTGTCTTCTCCACCTTATGCCAGATTTATGTAATAATCACTTCTCAACAATTATTTGTCACGTGATTACATGATGTTTTGGTGACTTTATATCCTGTGTTTCCATCACATTCATGACAATTTCATCTTCAGGGATAAAATGACTGTAAGGTTTAACCTGCCAATACCATAGGAGAACTTGAACCCAAGTCCCTTCGTGCCAGACATTTGCATTTGCCCTGCAAGCCACAGAAGGAAAATCTCACTGCAGCCAGTGGCCCGGCCATCTCATACATTCCCTGGTGTGAATGCCATAATCACGCATTTCTAACAATTGCTCTCAGATGTTCCTTGAGCACCTTACTGTTCTGTTTGACTTAGAATTGGTCATAGAAAAAAAAATGCAATCTAAGAAGGGCTCCTCCCCTCCTTTCCAGATTCTGCACATTTTCTTTTCATGCAGGATATGGAGCCAGTAGCTGTCAGCATCCCAGCTCTGAACCTTGGGACCTCCAAGGCGCTCTTGGCAATAGCAGTGGAGGGAACAGTGTGGTCTCTGAGCTCCATCCAGATGGTATGCCCTTCCTTCATCACACGGGAACCTCCTAGCTCTTTACAGCCCCAGTGTCATTGTTTACTAGTCACATGCTGGTCTCATGTTTCCATGGGCAGCTTGTGACATAGCCTTAGACTCTTAAGAAAATAGTACCTCACGGCCAACCTGGCCTGCCTAGCCAGCCTGTACAAAGGCATGTGGAATAGGTATTTTCCCTTCTCTGTCCCTGGATCTTAGTCCATGTGGTGAAGTCCATGGACCCCCTCTTAGAATAACATTTCTAAATGTGCAAAGCACTATGTTTACAAAGGAAACAAATCATATAAAAATGCAGCTATCTACTATGAAAGAATGAATTTGTGATACGTTAACTTAGGTACTTTATTAATGAATGAAAGGACATCTGATGTGCATCGATGACTAAGATAATTAGAAGCAGTGATGAATGACATTTGAAGCGATCCTATGTAAAATGAAACAGTGCGGGGGTCCTCACCTGGGTGGGCTGCCTGCACTAATCATGGGAGTAAATGCTAAATTTTCCTTAGCGGTGAGTGAAATAGACATGAACTTTTCCCATCTGAAGGCCCCGATATGTTCTATGCGCAGCCTCCTTAGGTATTCACAAAATGGAGTTTTGTGGGATGTTAATAGGTATTAGGATTTAAAACAGCTCTGTGGTTAGAGACACTTGGAACATGCTCTGTTGAACAAAGTAAAACAAGTTCCTTTATTGCAGAACTTTTAAGATCCTTCAGATCTATTCTAAATCTCCAAGGGGCCATTTTCAAACCATTGCACCAAGTAACTCTTGAGAGGAGCGCATCCCGAAGGCAGAAGCACTTCAGGAGTACCCCGATAACGAGGGCCAGCCGCAGGTTCCCGGTGCCGGGCAGCCGAGCCCAGCCAAGCACATGCTGGAAGGGCTCCCCGCTGCCTGCCTGCGGCACCTCAGCCCTGAGCCGAGGGTGTCCAGAACACGGGTGGATTGTAGACCCGGCCCTTCCCAGGATGCGCTGCCTCTGCCTCGGGGGGTCCTGCAGACCCGAGAGCCTGCAGCTGTCAGGAGTGGCCCTCGGGAGTCACTTCGGATTCTTGAGGAGAGGGCTGCCAAACCGCCCGCAGACCCTGCCGGGCCCGGTCTGCCTTTTGGGTCCTATTCCCCACTTCATCACCTTTCAACACTTGTCTCACAGTCTCCAGGGAAACAATGACCCATCCTTCTCATGGGCGCTGTGCATGTTTGGCTTTTTAAAAGAATTTTAATTAAAAAAATTTTTTTTTATTACTCTTCTTTCTCAAAGGGAAGTGTAGTGTTTACTTACAGCAGGGACACAAGGTTCAATACTACATGCCACTTTCCTGCCAGGTGCTGTGCTGAGAGCTTCATTCCTGCCCAGGCCACGGAGACAATGCTACAGATTCTGAATCACAGTCTCTCAGGAGACAGCAGGCAATGGCTGGCTTCTGCAGGTCTGGGCCTGGTTGGCTGGTGTGGGCTATGTGGCTCTGGGATTAGTGGCTAACACTGGAATCTGGGAGATTTCTTTGACAGCCTTCACTGATTTTTGTCTCCTTTGGTGGGAAAGGATGGGATGGAGCAAGGAGACGGAGCTGGGCAATTTGAGGAACGTGGAGTGTGGGGACGTCACTGTGTAGACCGTCAGCCTGCCTCCTTGAGAGGACCAACTCCTGTCTCTTCCTAGAGCACACCATCTTTCTTTTGAATGATCAAAGAAATCATTCAAGAGTGAAATGAAGGGCTCCTTATCTCCCTACAGGATCTGAGCTCAATATTGCAAAATGAGAGGGCGATAATTGACCAATCTCATATCAAATGAATACACCGGACCTTCACCGATCACCAGCAATTTCATGCCATAATTGACAATAAACCGCTGCTTTTGAAAATACTCCTGCAATAGCATCAGTGCTGCTATTGTTTTTTGGGGATTGTATTTTTTATTTCAGAAAATGTGATCTCCTTTCAACCACCTCAAGCTCACCCTGCCAACTCAATGCTTTCACATACTCCCAGATTTTCAATCTCCACTTCCGGGTTTTTGCTTGTTTGACGTTTGAAGATATTGAAGGGTAAGGCAGCATATCCACTACTCAAAAAAATATTTTCTTATCATTGATATGTACCAGATACATAAGCTAAATAAGTTGGCACATGTTTTTATATCTACATGTTTTCCATTAAACATATAGTTTCTTACATACGCATCAGAAAAGTGACTTGAAGCTCTTTTATTATATAGTTTCATTTGAAAGAACTTCTTATCCCCCCCCCCCCACCAAGACCAGTCCTTTAAAGTTGTTTATTTGTTTTGCAATCATTCATTTACTGAATGTGTACTCTCAGCCAGGCACTGTGTTAGGCATTCAGATACAGACAGATGCTTCATGCAGTCCTGCTTTGAGAACAGAACAACAGAATAATTTCTGTGTTATTAAAGAAATAATAGTTTAATCCAGGAGTTTAGGAAGAAAAGAAGATTAAAATACAAGATTAAATAATTTAGTGATCCCAAGGAGATCATCTGAGGAAAGGGACATTAAATTTTTAGAAATTATTGCATAATCTTATTTTGACCAAGATGACTGAAACTAAAGTTAAAGCAGTGTTTATTGCCCTTACTTGAATGTGTGCCCAATTATGTAGTATATTTAAGAATATTAAATGTGGGTGCACCTGAGTGGCTCAGTTGGTGAAGCATCTGCCTTTGGCTCAGGTTATGATCTCACAGAGTCCTGGGATGGAGACCTGAGTCCCAGCTCCCTGCTTAGTGGGGAGCCTGCTTCTCCCTCTCCCCTTCACCACTGCTCATGCTCTCTCTCAATCTCTCTCTCTCAAATAAATAAAATTCAAAAACAGAATATTAAATATGTATACAGATATAGTAGAATCAAAGCCATACATTTTCATTAAAACCATGGCTAAGAATTTGAACATGACTGTGGACTTCTCTGTGTATTTGTGTGTGCATGTGTGTATTTGTTGAGATAGCTGTACATAAGCTTCAATAAATCTGAATTTAAGGTTTAGGCTTTTATCCAGTAAATGTATCACAAAGACTCTGGAGAAAAAGCCAGTTGATAATTTAATGAAAAATTTGGAAGCTCCAATGAAAACTAAGCCTAAGCTATGTGCTACCAGAGGTTTTTCTAAATTCTTCAGAGCTTACTTTAGCTTCAGGTATTTAAAAGTCAACCCTGTTTTGATTTAAAGGTTTAAACAGCTTAGAGTTTTCTAACAGAGATTTAAAGAATTTGAAGAAGGGCAGGCCAGTTAATCCTAAATGTGAATTCAGTTGAAATACTGATTCAGGGTTTAAAAAAATCATAATAGTTGGCAGAAATGGGAAGCACTGTCTTCACGTGATCTACCTTTGATGTTTAAATTAATCTTCAAATGCTTTTTTGGACACCAAAGACAAAGCTTGAACACTGAGCTACCTTGGCACCTCTGCTGAGTAAAATCAAAATATGCACACAGCCTTTGTGATCCTGGACCCGGCTCCCATATCCGTTTCACATTATCTGCTGGCTTGTTTCTTCTCAAGTGAGTCAGTGTAGGGCGGTGACATCCCAGATGGGCTCCGGTTCTATCAAGTTATGGGATGGGGGTCATAAAGCTCTGGTGAGGGGAATAACACGCTGGGCAAGATTGTGAATCAGGACACTGAGGGAGACATGCTCAAAGCCAACAGTGAAATAACTCTCAGTTTCTTGGTACAGTTAGGATGGAGTCTGAAGTAGTCACTCTTGGGGTTTAGAATTTAAACTCTGGGTAAGAAAGGAGGTTCCTGTAATGTAATGGGAAGGACTCTGCACAGTGAGGTCTAGAAAGCTGGGTCCATCCTACCAAAGACCTTGATGGGACAGTTATAACTGGCAGTGGATTGGAAAGGAAGTGGGGGGTGGGGGCTCTTGGAAATCATGGCATTAGCTTTCCTCTTTCCCTTCCAGCACCCACTGTGGGTACACTGGTCGTGGCTTCACCATTGCTGGTTGGAGTGTTCTGAAGCAAGTCATTGCCCTTTTCAGCCTCAGCATCCTCTGCTACACAGTGGGAATAATCCCACATGCCTCGTGCAATGCGAGGTGTTGCTTGTGGAGTCATATCCAACCACGTAGAGTAAGTCGCACACTTGTAATGACGTGAAACATATTTTAGGGGATCCCAGGGTGGCTCAGCAGTTTAGCGCCTACCTTTGGCACTTTCTCTGTCTGTGTCTCTCTGTGTCTCTTATAAATAAATAAATAAAATCTTTAAAAAAAAAAAAAGAAACATATTTTAGGCATGTGTGTGTGTGTGTGTGAAAGATTTTCCAGGCTCCTATATTTGTTTATTTTTAACCTTGATTCTCTGCTATATTTACTGTACCTCCTCCTTTTTATTTCATTTAATTTTTTCAGTGAAGATTGTATATGTTTAAAGTGCACGATGTGATGATTCTATGTACATATACATAATGAAAAGATCACTGCGTTTCTTTTCGCATGGCTACCATTTTGTATGTATGTGGTAAGAGCAGCTGAAATCTATTCTTAGCAAATTTCCAGTATTCAATATTAGCTGTATTATTAACTGTATTATTATTAATTCTAACTGTATTGTTAACTGTATCTATAATCATCAGGCTGTACACTAGATCTCTAGACTTACTCATCCTATATAACTGTAACTTTTTACACTTTACCAACATCTTCCTATTTACTCCACCTCCCACTCCTGGTAACTGCATCTATGTATTTACCTTTTTCAAGTTTCTGCATGTAAGTGAGAACATTCAGGGATTTTTCTTTCTGTGCCTGGCTTATTTCACTTAGCAAATGACCTCGACGTTCATCCATGTTGTTGCAAATGGCAGGATCTTTCTTAAGACTGAAAAATATTCCATTGTATGTATAGACAACATTTCCTTTTTCCATTAATTCTTTGACAATTAGGTTGTTTATGTACCTTGGTGACTGTGAATAATGCTGCAGTGAGCATGCAGGCACAGTATCTCTCTCAGGTACTAATTTCACTTCCTTTGGTTATAGGCCCAAAAGAGAGATTTCTGGGTCACAATGTATTTCTATGTTTAATTTTTTGAAATTCATACTGTTTTCCATAATGGCTGTACTAATTTATATTCTCATCAACACAGTGCAAGAGTTTCTTTTTCTCCACACTTTTGCCAACACTGATGTTTCCTTTTTTGATAATAGTCAATCTAACAGATGTGAGGTGATACTTCGTTGCAGTTTTGATTTGCATTTCCCTGATGAGCAGTGATGTTGAACACCTTTTCAGACACCTGTTGGCTATTTTTATGTATTCTTTGGAAAAATGTCTATTAGGGTTCTCTGCCCTCTTTTAAATCTTTTTTTTCTATTGTTATATAGTTGTACGAGTTTGTTATATATTTTTGGATATTAACTCATCAGATTTGCAAATATTTTCTCTCAATCCTTAGGTCACTTTTTCATTTTTTTTTTCTTTTTCTTTGTGGAAGCTTTTTACTTTGATGAGTCAACTTGTTTATTTTTGCTTTTGTTGGTGGAATTTTTGGTGCCACAAACAAAAAATCATTGCCGAGGCCAAAGTCAAAAAGCTTTTTCTCTATGTTTTCTTCTAGGAGTTATGCTTTTAGGTCCTATGTATATGTCTTTAAGTCATTTTGAGTTTATTTTTGTGTATGGTATAAGATAAAGGTCCAGTTCATCCTTTTCAATGTGGATAGCCAGTTTTTCCAACACTATTTATGGAAGTGATTATCCTTTCTCCATTGAGTATTCTTGGATCTTCTGTCAAATACTTGTTGACTGTATGTGCAGGGGTTTATTTTGGGGCTCTTTCTTCTATTCCATTGGTCTGTGGGGCCTATTTTTATGTCAGTACCACACTGTTTTGATTACTATAGTTTTACAAAATAATTTTAAATTAGGACTGTGTTGCTTTTAACTCTGTTCTTCTTTCTCAAGATTGCTTTGACTGTTCAGGGTCTTTTGTAGTTCCATTAGAATTTTAGAATTATTTTGTTCTATTTCTGTGAAAAATGTCATTGGATTTTTTGTAAGCATTGCACTAAATCTGTATATTGCTTTGGATAGTATGGGCATTTTAACATATTAATACTTTCTATCTATGAACATGGCATCTTTCCATTTCTTTATGTCTTCAATTTCTTTTATCAGTGATTTATAGTGTCCAGTGTACAGCTCTTCCACCTCTTTGGTTAAATTTTTTTCCTACGTATTATATTCTTTTGGATGCAATTGGATATGGGATCATTTTCTTGGTTTCGTTTTCGTTTTCAAGCATGTTGTTGGTGAAAAAATTCAACTAATTCTTGTATGTTGATTTTGTCTCATGCAACTTTCTTGAATTTGTTTGTTCTCATAGCTTTTTGTGTGTGCATGATCCTTTTTATGACACTGTTGTAACCACAAGTTAACACAGTAAGGAGGACAATAGACTAGTTGTAACTAAATTAACCAAATAAAATTCCTTTTTTCCCCTCAATTGTTAACTCCAAGCCAAACCATTTCTTAAATTGAAATATTTGAAGCAACTACTTCACTTTCCTTTTGCAAATCAAATAAAGAAAGGCAGCAGGATTTCCAGGCGAAAGAAAGCACTTAAGATTAGTTTCTTCTAGTTTGCCAGATGCCTTGGAAATGTCACTCACCTACTGCGGTTTTCAGGCCTTTCTCTGTTATAATGAGCAATGTTAACCTATTTCATGTGATTTTTGTGAGAAAAAGGAATAGGAGCTCCATTGCTTAGTTAAAAGTAAAGAGCTGGGCTGCCCGGGTGGCTCAGTGGCTTAGTGCCGCCCTCAGCCCAGGGCGTGATCCTGGAGACTGGGGATGGAGTCCTATGACAGGCTCCCTGCATGGAGCCTGTTTCTCCCTCTGCCTGTGTCTCTGCCTCTCTCTGTGTCTCTCATGAATGGATAAATAAAATCTTAAAAAAAAGTGAAGAGTCTTTGTAAGTGCCTGCTGCTGATGACAGTTTTGATAATAATTATATTGGAGACACCTTAGTGGGAAGTAGTTTTACTGAGGCCTTCATTTTACTTCCTAGCTTGTGCAGGTCTGAAGGAAAGGACAGGTACCATTTAGTGCTGAGGGGCATGCTGAGTTTGTGTTGTGCGGTAATGGGAGCTGGGATCCTGCTATGACAGCCGTCGGCATTGCTGATGTGTAAGACGACCACACCCAGAGGGAACTGACTTAGGCTGAAATCCAGGGGTGCTCAGTCACCCACTGTGTTCTCCCAGGGTTTCTGGATGGAAAGTGTGTAGGTGCATGGACTCTGGAGGCTGACAGGAGGGGGTAATATTAAATATTTAACAACAGTTAAGACAGGGGCTTGGGCACAGCAGTTCAGAAGGTACAGATGGAGCAGGGCCAAGTCTTCAGTTCTGGGTTGGGGGGAAGGCAGGAGTCTCCTGGAAAGATGTCAGGGTGACTAGGACAGTGGGCAGGGGCACTGGAGGATAGGGGATTGGGGGGAAGTGGTTGTTTACCAACCAGCACAACACGATTTCAATGTTTCACTGATGGGTGTAGCCATCAATATGGGCTGCCCGCCCCACAGAAAGACCTGCTTTTGATCTTGACCAAAGTTTGGCCTTGAACAAATTGTCTTACCTCTCTGACTTGCAATTCCTTCATCTGGAAAGTAGGGACATTAGTAATGCAGACTTTGTAAAGTTACCCTAAAGGTGAAACGAGATAATGAGTGAAAAATGGGAGCTTAGCGCCTGGCCTGCAGAAAGTGTTCGATAAATGGCAGCTGTTACATTGTTATGGTTATATGCTTTCTGCCTATCGTCATTGGTATTTTAAAGGATTTTAAATGGAAACAGCTTGGTGTGTATGGAGCCCTTTTTTGGAAGAGATTAGACATTGCTGTTTAGAGTTTATTTGTGCATAGATTTCTGCTTAAATTTTATGATAATCTTAAAAATACTGATAGGAGAAAATGCAAAAATGATGCTTTAAATTGCTCTGTTATTACGGCCGTAACTAACTAATAACAGGCTCACAGATTGAGAGTTTCTGAGATGTAGAAAAAATCTTCACTATCTACTTAGGAACAACTTAATTTTTTCAAGTTATTGGGGCTCCTCTTCTGAATCACAGCTTTGTTTAGAGGCCTTTTTTTTTTTATCCTACTATTAGACAGGGAAGGGATAAATGAAATGAACTTGGATGGGAATGAATCTTTTTTAAGATTTCCATAATCTTAATGAAACGCCTTGGAACATTTAGGACACGCATATCCGTCACAGAAATGTTATGAAATATGTGAATAGAATTATTTTGAATGTATAAAGGAGCTCACTAACTAAAATAATATTTTGGAGCAAATCAGTTTGTCCAAACTTTTTATTTTATGACATTTCCGTTTCACATATCTACCTAAATTACTATAGGTATGTTTATGTGCATGTTGAAATAGATATTCTTTTTTAATCAACAGCTTTTTTGAGCCATAATTCACATGGCCTGCAGCTCATCCATTTAACGTCTACAATTCAATAGTTTTCAGTATGTTTGCAGAGTTATGCAACAATCACCACAATCAGTGTTTGAATATTTCCATCGCCATAAGGAGAGAGTGTTTAATTTTCAAGTATTGGTGATTTTCCCAAAAATCCTTTATTCATTTCTAATCACATTCCATTGTGGTCAGAAGACATAGTTTATATAATTTCAATCCTTCAAATTTGGGGTGGGGGGATCGTTTTTATGACCTCATATGTGGTTTATCCTGGAGGAAGGTCCAGGTGCACTGGGGGAGAAAGTATATCAGTGGGCGCTGTGTGCAGTGCTGTATGGATGTGTTACATCTGGCTGGTTACAGTGCTGCTCAAATCTTCAGTTTCCTTGTCAGTCATCATCTGGTTCTTCCATCCACTGTCAATTACTCCATCCAATATTGTGGTATTGAAGTCTCCAATGGCTACCACCAATGGTCTATTTCTCCCTTCAATTCTGTCTGTTTCACTTCATGTATCTCAGGCTCCCTCTCAAATACCCCAGGGCCCAGACTAGGATCTCAGGGGAGAGAGCCCTGTGGTCTTGGTAGCTATCCCCAAGGGGCAGAGTTTCCATCTCGTGGAGCAGATGTGGAATTACCAACTTCTTTGTGATAGAGACCCCCTGACCCTCCACCCAGTTAATTCTGATAATTGATTATATATATATGTAAAATATACAATCAATATATAATCAATATCAATATATATAATCTATATCTATCTATCTATTCAAACTTTTTGGTGGTTGTGGGGGAGACATTAGAATAAATGTTTCTGCTTTCTGTAGTGACACTGTTTCAAATGCATTTTCCTCTAACTTATCCTGTGATTTTTAACCATTAACTTCCCATCTACCAAAATGGCGTACATAGCCTTATTATCTAATTACTCATGCGGATGTATGTATAAAGAATAAATGGTTCAGGAGAACATTTTTAATACAAAATTGGTTTTACAGTCCTGATCTGACCTGAGTTCTGAGCACGCAGCTTTATTTCCCCTGGTACCGACTCCATCTATTGCTTAGGTTTTCTGTTTGTTACGCTTTCTGTGATGATACTCATGCATTTTTTGGTCTTACTTTTTGGCTGTTGTTCACTGTTTCAGAGTGCTTCCCAAATAAATCTCATCTGCATCCCCACCCAGTTTTGTGTGTGTCTATGTCAAATTTTCTGTGGATGTATAATGACTCTATCACTAGTTAGCAATAGAATGGCCTCTGTAAGGTATGGTTTCTATCAATGTATACCTACCTCAGTTTACACTCTGAATAATTAACCCTTGGCTTTACATAGTACAAGTAATTGTAAATATCCTCTTATGGGCCTGTGCATTATTGTCTGTGTAATTTAGGTAGGAACTTGGTCTGTTTTGGTTTTGTTTGCACTGGGCTTTAAAATATAGGTTGCTTCAGATCCTCCTTACATAGGACAACTCTTAGGGAACATTTCTCCCTTGTTACAAATAGTTTTTATTTTACACAAAATGAATGTGCGTGACCTGTAATACTTTAACACCATATAATATTTGGCCCTTCATATCTTATTTCTGTTTGTGGAGAGATCTTATTTGGAATACAGTTTCTTGGGGATCCCTGGGTGGCTCAGGTGGTTTAGTGCCTGCCTTCGGCCCAGGGCGTGATCCTGGAGTCCCGGGATCGAGTCCCGCATTGGGCTCCCTACATGGAGCCTGCTTCTCCCTCTGCCTGTGACTCTGCCTCTCTCTGTGTCTCTCATGAATAAATAAATAAAATCTTTTTTAAAAAAAGGAATACAGTTTCTCATTTATTAACTTCTCTAAATTTATTTAAATCCATAATTTCTCCTGATAATTGTAGAGACTTGATCACAAGGATGAGGGAGGTTTTTTTTTTTTTTTTGTATATATTTTTATTGGAGTTTGATTTGCCAACATATAGCATAACACCCAGTGCTCATCCGGTCAAGTGCCCCTTCAGTGCCAGTCACCCAGTCCCCCCCATCCTCCTTCCTATCTCCCCTTCCACTACCCCTTGTTCATTTCCCAGAGTTAGGAGTCTCTCATGTTCTGTCTCCCTCTCTGATTTTTCCCACTCATTTTCTCTCCTTAACTATTTTTTATATTTTGAAAGTATCTTAAAACGTATACGTTTATTTTTAGTTACCTAAGAATGAAAACCCCTTGATTCTTTTCTTTGCTTTTATAACTTTGTATCTAAACCCTCTTTTCACGTTGAGAGGCAAATAAACTCTCCACTAGCACCTATGAGTTCGATTGGCTGCACATGTCTTCAGCTTGAGGCCAAAGGTAAGAGTGTGAGCCAAAATGCTTAAATGAGCAGGGCCTTATCTGTGAAGGAGCCGCAGAAGCCAGGGGGCAAACATGAGATATTATTATTATTTATTTTTGTTTTTAGCTCAAATTTATGTGACCCAGAGTTTGCTAGGTCTTGGAAGTTTGGTGGGTTAGTCTACCAGAAAAAGTCATTGTAACAGCATGCCTTGAGGAAGTTAATACTGAAAAGCAGACATTTTAAAAATGTGGACACCTAATGAACACATCTGGGAAACAGAAACCCTCCTAATATTTTTATTCACTGATCCAGTCATTCAAGATCCTGTGTTGAACACCTGGAAGTGCTGGGATGAAGTGATGGCAGGACATCTGCCCACAGGGCGTGAGCATGTGCCATCAGACTGAGGAGGAGACACAGAGGGAATGGGTGAGTATGTGGAGCTGAATGGAGGTCTCCCCATCCCGGCACACACATCAAGAGCACCCAGGAAACTAAGCACACCCTGTCTCCAACCTCAGAAATAGCTGAAGTCATTGACTTGCTGCTGGGGTTTATGCCCTGGTTAGCACCTCAGAAGAAGGTGTGGGTGTGTAAGGCATGGCCACTTTCATCCCATGGGACACCAGGGCAAGAATGGCCAAACTAGAACACAGAAAGGGTACTTTAATTAACGTAGTATGTCTTGAGCAGCTGAGCTGAGAAAAGAAGTAAAAATCCTTATAAGAAGGCCATCGCTTTCTCAGAGACAGAATTTCTGAAGTCCTTGTAAGTAAATACACAGCTAGCATGTACTGAGCACTTACTATGTACCAGGCACTGCTCTAAGATGTTTATGTGCAAATAATTAATTTTCATTACGGTTACTCAACAAGCTATCACGCAGTAGAGTGTGCACAATGTTTTCCCATGGTTTATTGGTGACAGAACTGATTCTACAGTCTAAGTCAGGGTACCTTCCTGCCTCTGGTTCCCAGCGGTGGCTAGATACTCTGCAAAAGTGGTCAATAATACTGATTGGGAGACTGATTAATAAAGCATTAAACATCAACACAGAAGGTAGAGGAGGGGTAGGGAGGGTCGGGGAGAGCGTGTTGCTGACTTACCATGACCCACTTGGAAGTGCTCTGTTCCCTAGAGCTGAGATCCTGGGCCGTGAACGGCACCCACCTCCTGGCTCAGAAATGCATCAGGGCCAACTTCAGAGGGTTTGCTGGCAGCTCCATTGCTCGGTTTTGGTACAGCCATTGAGGAAGGAATGTAGGTCTTCTTCCTTCGTAAAAGAACCGCCAAGGAGGCAGCCTGATTCCCAAGAGGGTGGATGACCTGTGTGGTCAGTTAATAGACAATAGCAGGCTTGGAATATTGGGGCTTCCCTCCAGTGCTCATCAATTTCACCCTAAATTCCAGTTTCATTGAATAAATCTGGTATCTTCTTTCCCTTTTTCTCTTTCTCTCCTTTCTTGTTCTTCTTTTCTGTTTCCCCATTCTTTTTTTAATTGAAGAAGTATTCACTGAGCACCTACTACATCCCAGGCAGTGTTAGCTGTTGAGCGTTCATGATGAACAACACAAATAGTCTCTGATCCCCATGAGGTTTATTGTTTAATGGGTTAGGCAGTCAAACAGTCGCATGAACACATAAATGACAAGAACCCCAAGAGAGAACATGATTTTATGAGACTCTGGAGAGCTGTTTGGTCTAGTGGAGAAGAGCAGACAGGGTTGTCTGATGAAACAATGACCAAGCCAAGAAACAGACAGAGGTATGTGAGAAGGAGCCCAGGGGAGCAGCACATGCAGCAGCCTCATGCTGAGTCTGTGAGTGCACCCAGGCCAAGAGAGGTCCATGTGGGAAGGTACAAAGGTCAGAGTCGAGAAGAGGTGAAGCCGAAGGGCAGGGGGCAACGCCAAGAATGGAGGGCCTAGCAGGCCACACTCAAGATATGTCTTTGTCTGACAAGCCAGGGATCATCATGGAGGTGACACGGCCAGATTTGTATTTTGGAGGACACTCTGGCTCCAGGGATGGCAGACTTGAACGGAGAACAGGGCTGGATTTATGGTGATGCACAGGGGGCTATTGTGCACAGGCCTGAGGTTCCTCTGAGACTTTCCCAAAAGGAGAGGTCAGCTATACGTGCATTGGAGCTTTCCATTCTCACGTTATTATACATTGTCTTTTTTAATGAAAAGTCCAAAAAAAAAAAAAAAAAAAAACCAGGGAGGTCAGACAAGTGGAGGTGTTATTGCTTAATGAGACCCTAAGTATTACAGAAGCCCCACAAAGGCTGGTTATTGGCTTAACAAATTGTTTCTTTACAGTCAGCAAACAGATTTTAATACTGAGGCTCTTTTCCTCAGAAAGTTTGGGAAAGGAAGGACTTTGATTCATGTTTGTAGAAACTGTCACATCAAGGATATATAGGCATCATTTTAAACTTACTATTTATTCAGTTTTATCTAATTTTGGACTTGTGTTTATGGCGAGGATAATTCTCAGTGAAGCTTATCATGACCACAACGGTCTGTACCTCATATGCATCCTTTTCTCTCATGTCAATTTCCAGTTTTTCTGGTTGTCCCCACTTACAATCCAAAGAGACTTCCCAGCAGAATTTAGCATCCACAACATGTCACTTGGTTTTCTCTGTTTCTTTTTTTTAAAGATTATTTATTTATATGAGAGAGAGCATGAGCAGGAGAGGAGTAGAGGGAGAGGGAGAAACAGACTCTCCACTGAGCATGGAGCCTGATTTGGAGCTTGATCCCAAGACCCTGAGATTATGACCTGAGCTGAAGGCAGATGTTTAACTGACTGAGTCACCCAGGCATCC
Source organism: Vulpes vulpes (assembly GCF_048418805.1). Classification (NCBI taxonomy): domain Eukaryota; kingdom Metazoa; phylum Chordata; class Mammalia; order Carnivora; family Canidae; genus Vulpes; species Vulpes vulpes. The sequence continues at coordinate 53,818,682 of NC_132784.1, read as the reverse complement.
CAATTTTATCTAATACTTGTATGTTGATACGTCCCAGAGGACTTGTTAGGCTCTGAGGATGGATTGAGGCTCAAGAGGAAAATAGCAGATGGTCTAGAGATTTGTTATGTGTGTATCACAGAGTTTCTCAGAGTATTACCTATACTTAAAAGTGGGCTAAAGATTGAAATACGTCCTTGGAGGAATGAGATACTACAGTATAGTTGACCGTAGAACAATACAAGTTTGAACTACACAGGTCTTCTTATATGGGGATTTTCTTCTATAAATGTAGTATAATATTTGTGATTTTTCCTAACATTTCTTTTTTTCTAGCTTACCTTATTGTAAGAATACAACATATAATCCATATAACATGCAAAATATGTGTTAATCCACTGTATATGTTATTGATAAGGCTTTTTCAACAGTGGGCTATTAGTAGTTAAGTTTTCAGGGAGTCAAAAGTTATATGCAAATTTTCGACTGCACAGGGGTTGGCAGCCCTAACCTCTACATTGTCCAAGGGTTCACTGTACATCATGGAGGATCTTGCTGAACCATTTAATCTAATAGTGTGCTTCGGATAACAAATACTCTACAATTGAGGACAATTATTTATGTCATAATAAATCTGAAATGAAAAGTTTTTTAATTTAAAAAACCTTTAGGTACACAAAACATTACCTTTCCAAAGTCAGTGCTTCCTGAAAGACCCATTAGAGATTTTTCAGAGCTTTTCTTGGCTTTGCTTAAGGTACATAGTATTTTCAAGACCATTGTGAGAACATTTAAAGAGGTCAAGGTGATATGAAGGAATAGATTTGGGATATGAACTTTTAGAATGTGCTAAAGCAATAGAATATGCTGTAGGTAGAGAAATCCTCATTATGATGGCATCCAAGTACCACAGCAACAAATGTGTTTTATCTACTAAAGTCCTAGCCACTAAATCTCACTTCAACTCTTAATTTGAAGCCAAATTCGTTGCCATTTTCTGCCTAGGGACTACTGACAGGATATAAAATGATGATTAATTTGGAAAGGAAGATTATTTAAGGTAGACAGGTTCATTCCTTCAATAAATGTAAATACCAATTAGCCAGGCATAATGTAAGGTACTCAGAGGAGAGCAGTGAACAAGGTATAATTCTTACTTTCAAGGACTTTGCAGTCTAGTGGGGCAGGTTACCCTATATTCAAATGAAGAACACATAAGAGAGGCACCTACCAAGACAGACTTCCTGAGAGGAAGTGGCTTCTACACCAATAAGAGTCATCCAGGAATAAGTAGAGAGGAAGCTGAAGAAGGGGTTACTCATACAGAGGCAACAGCATGTACAAACACTGTAGTATGGCACTATCTGGGAAGGGATGAATGCTTACCACACCATACAAAATAAAGGGCTTGGGGCAGAACCCCCAGTGACACAGGATCCTAAATATTGCCAGTCTTCATCATGACTGTTTCTTGCTCTTGAGATAGATGAGATGAAGCAAGCAAGACCTTGGGTTTCAGCAGATAGAGTATGGGGGGGTAATAACAGGTTCTGACACCTCCCAGGGCAGCCATGTGGGTTTCATAAGGCTCTTATCCCTCCCACACATTGCAGTCTATTGGTTCTTTACACAAAGGCATGGGTCTTGGGTCATGATGAACAAGGAGAAAAAGGTCTTGGGTCATGATGAACATAGGAGAGAGCACCCTTTGTTGTAAAGACCATATTTTAAAGGCGGAAAAGTGCTTTGATATATCTTTTTCCTCTGAATTTCTTTTGTTTATTATTCACAATTGTGATTTCTTCAATTTCCTATATTTTCTGATTTTATCAGAATTTTCTGTGCATTCATTTTTTGGATGAGCTTCTTTGTTGTTCAAAAAGAAAACAGAGCAGGAGCCTCACACAGACCTATGACACAGCCCTAGACGGGGACAGAACCATGGCATCAACTCTTGGGCCAGAAACCAGCCATCCAACTTGTCAGCTGAAGACTGTTTGTGGATAAGGCATAGGTCCTTCATTGTGAAGCAATACTTGCTCCTGAGAGAGGAAATAATTCTTGGGCTTTGCTGCTGGTCAGGCCAAGACGCGGTCTTGAAAGGAGAGCTCAGCTGTCCATGATGCTCACTCCATTGACTTCCTGGTCACTTTTCTTGGGCTTTGGTGATCAACCTAGTTGCAATCCATTTTGCTTTCACTCTTGATCAGGACCCCATCACACTGGTCAAGCCACTGATATTTTTGGTTACATTATAATCTTGACCTCCTCAGCTCCTTATGGCCTGACCACACCTCCTCCTACCCTGACTGAATCTGTTGATGCTCTGTTAAGTTCAGGGACCACGTTGTTCTGCTCTGGTTTCTGCTGAATGTCCTTGGATTTATTTTCCAAGTAAAAAAAGAACCCTGTTTTATTATGAATAATGAAAATGTTCTCAGTTTTTAAAAATTTAAATGAATATCTGAAAAAAAGCTTTCCGGCTATTTGATTCCTATGAGCTGAAAGGTAGCTCTCATCAAGATAATAATGGAAATGGAGACAGGTCGCTTTTATTATCAGCTGTTGTCTTCTAGGGCTGAATTTTTTTTTATTAAAAGTCATAAAATATCATTTGCAACCGGTATTTCTAGGGTTTTATTCCATATATTTGAAGGAAAAATGTCAGCTCAAACCTTAAAAAGTGTGAGAAATCTTGAATTGATTAATTTTTCAATTATTCTTCATGACAAATGACTTCTCTTGCAATTCCAGGTGAAAATCAAAAGGTGTTCTTCAGCTCCAGGTAAATGTTGACTCTTTTGTCTCATAAAAAAAGCACTTAGACATGATGGATAGAATTAAGGAGTGAAATGAGGTCTCTTAGCAAAAACAAACATTCTGACAACATTCCGGACTTTCCTGTCTTCTTGCAAGTTAGATAACTGAGAAGTGTTCTGCTAGCAATTATTAGCCAAATTTTAGCCTTTCGAGAAATTGACATTTTAGACCTAAATTAAAAACCACCTATAATATTAAAAGCACTGAATAAAATACACTACAAATTTGAGGCTTGATATATATGTCATAGCTTTGCAATATTTCAGACACTCACAATGGCTTACTGGAGCCTAAACAAATGGGACAATGCAAAGTCTACAGAGGTTTTTAAAATTTAGTTATGTGTTTTTAAACATTTCTTCCCTAATTGTTCTGGGTAATTCATAAAGGTTTTTTATCTTTATGTTTGTCCTCCCTTTTATAATATTCTCTCTATAGTTCAACATATATGTACTATCTTTCTGGGACCTTTTATATTTTTGCTTTAGTCTTATCTGTCTCTAACAGAGACTGTCTCTATTTTTGCTTTTGCTAAATCTATTTTTGCTTTTGCTAAATCTGTCTCTATTTTTGCTTTTGTCTATCTGTCTCTAATTGTCTTATCTGTCTCTAACTATACAACAGTGCTTGTAGAAGCACACACTGTGAAGATTCTGGGAAGGAAGTTTGAATTTCTTCTTTTCTTAACTATTCACTATAGACCACCTGTCTCAAGCCAAACAGAGATGGGTTTATCAGAAGGAGTGGCCCAAAAGATATGAGTGAGTCTCAGGCTCTGCCAGGGCCTAAACAGTTCCATTTTAGGGTCTGGGGATTAAAAAGCAGAGATCACTGGAATGGGAATTTGGTAGATCATGGGGAAGTCTTAGCTTTTAATGACTTGTGAATTACTCGAGAGATGGTTTGAATTTTCCCATGTGCAAGAATCCCTAAGAAGATCTGCTACACTTTTTATTTTAATTATTTTATTTTTAAAAGATTTATTTATTTGAAAGAAGGAGAAAGTGAGCCGGGGGAGGGGCAGCGGGAGAGGGAGAAAGAATCTCATCCAGACTCCCCACTGAGCAAGGAGCCCCACATGGGGCTTGATCTCAAGATGCTGAGATCATGACCCAAGCTGAAATGAAGAGTTAGAAGCTTAACTGACTAAGCTGCCCAGGGCCCCTCTGTTACACTTTTAGAAAGCAGAATTATTGAATGTATGGGTCAACTCTATTCCATTCACCCTTTGCTAGGCAGGGGACTAAGCTTAGAGACCAGGGAGGGGAGATGCTTCTTCCTGGTACCAAAGACAAGAGACTTCAGCTTACCTCCCTCCTGACTGAGGAAGACCTGGATTTCTGCACACACACACATGCATGCACGCACACATCCATGCACCTACTCAGTTATAGAAGTGGTTGCTCTTAATTGAAGCTTCTCAGCAGCTTTATCTGAGCCCTAGTGAATGGACAAAAACAAAGTGACAAACAAGCAGGGAAAGGAAGAATTGATGACAAGTGAAATGATGTAAATAATTAGAGCATATAAAAAGATTTATTATAGCACACAAGACTTTCAGAACTAAAAGTGTGCTATTAAAGAAAAAATTCTGGTGAGGATAGAATTAGTGCTGGGAAGACTAAGGAAGGAGTATCTCAAACCATAGAACAAAAATATAAAGAAAGATGAAGAGGACAGATCCTGGCAATGTAACACACAAAAAAGCATCTATTGTGAAAGAACCTTCTGGAGGAAGTGCAATAATTAAGCAAGTAATAGTGGAATACTTCCCTGAGTGAAGTAGGACTTGAGTCTGAAGAGTTAAATGTGTTCCTGAGGCTCATCAAAGACTGATATAAAGAAGACACATGGACATGTTCCAGTTAGCTTTCTGATGCTCAGGAATAAAGAGAAAAACCTTTATATTCTGAGAAAGAATGAGCAGGTTACTTATGAAGGGAAAACAAAAGATTAGAAATGGCTTATCTGCAGTTCTGGATGCTTGCCAGATAACATGCATAGACTTCCAAGAATCACCTGCCAGGGTGAGTGAAGTTTACAAATATTCAGGATTCAGAGATTGTATCATCCATAAACCCCATCTGTAGACAATACACAAAAACAGACTCTAGCTAAACAATCAATGAACCACTACAGACATTCACGTGGGAGAGGATTAAAAGGAGGAGAAAGCAGAAGTTAGCAAGAACAATCCTGCAGCAGTTATTAGAAAAGTACAAGCAAAGGAAATAGAGAGAGAGAGAAAGAAACAGACTCTTAACTATAGAGAAAGAAACTGATGGTCACCAGAGGGGAGGTGGGTGGGGGGAGAGGAGAAACAGGTGATGGGCATGAGGGAATGCACCTGTGATGAGCACCATGTGATGTATGGAAGTGTTGAATCACTATATTGTACACCCAAATCTAATATAACACTATATGTTAACTACACCAGAATTTAAAATAAAATAAAATTGAATTTAAAATAAATAATTACATTCAAGTTTTTTTTTTAATCTAACAGCCTAGAAATGAAAGCATTTAAAGAATTAAATTTTATCATTATTTGGGAGTCAGTGTTGGGAGTGATGGTACAGGAAGAGAAGGAACAGGTGAAGGCTCTCATTTAGAGGAGGAGAGGGCAAAAATACTCCAAAGATTTCCTCTGACAGCCACAGGGGCAGAGGCAGAGGAAGAAAGGAGGATAGAATGTCTGGTGGAGGGAGATCCATGATGGCTGTCTTCCATACAGGGCAGGACAAATGTATGTTTGATAATGAGTTTTACGACAGGTGACTCGTGGGAAAGTGTCAGGGGACAGGAGAACCTTTCACATAAACACTAATCAATAGGGACATGAGTGTTTACTTGACCAAACCAGTGACTGAAACAAAAGAAAAAGGGAAAACCAGAAAGTAAAATGAATGCAAGATGGAAGGAATAAAGACAAAATTAGAAGTAAAAGGATGAGAAAATAGGATGAGAAAATGGACAATGATGGAAACAGAAGAAGAGCGAGACTGACAACAGTCTTAGATGAGGTGAAATGTAAGCACTTGACATAGCAGAGCACAAAACACCCACTCATTGAAAAGAAGTTTTATGAGTGTATTCACACCAGCCGCTATAGGCAGACAGAAATTGAGTAACATAATAAATAAATTTGAATATGTAATTTATATTTTTGGATTAAGAACATAATTTCTCTTTCTTCTTTATACTTAGTGAAATATTAAAAAATTGGTCATGCCAATTTTTTCCATGACCACGAGGAAAACCTTAGCAAAATAACCAAGATCCTTTACAGGACACATCCTCTGATAAAAAATGAAATTATAAATAGATAACAAAAATAAGAAATAGTCTTTTTTTTATAAATTTATTTTTTATTGGTGTTCAATTTGCCAACATATAGAATAACACCCAGTGCTCATCCTGTCAAGTGTCCCCCTCAGTGCCTGTCACCCAGTCACCCCCACCCCCCGCCCACCTCCCCTTCCACCACCCCTAGTTCATTTCCCAGAGTTAGGAGTCTTTCATGTTCTGTCTCCCTTTCTGATATTTCCCACTCATTTGGAAATAGTCATAATATGAGATCAGTGGAGAAACCTAAGAAAGAATTAAAAGGATATGTCTCACAAAAATATATGGGATAAGTGAAAGTTGGTCCTCAATGCTTTAATTAATAAGAGTACAGGCCAAGAACATAGGAATTTATGCTCTTTTGAGAAATTAAAATAGAACAAAATTAAGAAAAGAAAGTAGGAAAACAGAATTAGCCCAAATGAAAGTTGAAATATATGTGAAAGTATGTACTTAAGATAAATGAAAAGTAGTTTATCTTTTGAAAAGCCCAATAAATATGTAAGCCCTTGATGGAAAATGATAAAAATTGTACAAGACTTAGGAACAGAAGAAATGAAGATAACTATAATAATACTCTGTGTACTCCTTGGCATCAAATTTGGAAACTAGAGGGAGTTGATGATTTTATGGTGAACCATAAATTACCCAAGTTGAAATGAAGACATAGGAAGTTCAAATAGACCTTATAAGATATTAGAAATAGGATTAAAATATATTATTAAAAAAGCCCCAAGAATTGATAGTTTGATATCCAAGTTCTATATAACACTTAAAGGATAATTCTCAAGTTAACCCAGATTATATGTAAAGGTGGGAGGATTCCCAACTCAGTTTTTGAAGCCTGTAAAAATTAAATACCAAAACATGCAGAGGTGGTACAAAGAAAATAATATAGATCAGTCAGTGTCACTTTTGAAGAGATATGAACATTTTAAATAAAATGTCAACAAATAGAATAAATAGGATAATACACTGTCAGGTTTATAATGTAAGTCAGGTTTATTCAAGGAAAGCAAGGAAAGTTCAATATCAGGAAATATATTAACATAATACATGAAAAAGTGGAGGGGAAAACCAATGTGGTCATGTTGGGAGTTATCAAAAGTATTTGATTTAATGCAATAAAGATGCTTGGACATTTTCATTGTATTGTTAAAATAAAAACACAAAGTAATATATAAATAAATAAAAACTACTTATATATATTAAAATTTCTTTTCTTCTTTTAACACTAGTATAGTTAACATACAGGGTTATATTAGCTTCAGGTGTACAATATAGTGATCTGACAATTCCAAACATCAGCTGGTATTCATCACAAGTGCACTCATTCATCCCCATCCCCTATTGAAATTTATTTTCAAAAATTATTGTCAATAACTAAAATGTAAAATCGTAGAGTGATTTCTAAAATTCCCTATTGAAATTTATTTTCAAAAATTATTGTCAATAACTAAAATGTAAAATCGTAGAGTGATTTCTAAACAGAGACAAAGTCATTTATTTTTTAATGGATAATTGGAAATGAATGAATGAATAAGTAAAAACAATCACTTAAATTATTTTGCAGATTATTCTAAAGTTCACAGGAGAAGAAAATGAAACAATTTGCTATAAAGGTTGGAAAATAAAGCATCTTCACAGAAGGATCCCTTCTGGGCTGCCTCCTGTCATGGAGGAAGTCAGGGTAAATTCCACAGTGTCCCAGGGTCCTGGGTAAGGAATAGGTTTTATTGATAAAAGGGAAAATCCAAAGACCAGATTTTATAGATGGAGATGTGGGAGTCCCCCAGTGAAGTCATCCTGGAGAGCTGACCTGGGTCTGGGTGTTTCTGAACACGGCCTGTGTTCCATGGTCCTAGAAGGATGCCACTCTTCTGTCAATCTCTCTTCTGGAGGATGAACATGAGAAAGGAGCTTTGAAGCAGGTCACAAAGACTGAAACCTTCTGTGCAATGGTAGAGATTTCTAATAGTTTCTGGGAACTTCAACTGCCTTGCACCTGCGGATCTGGGTGACAGTATGGACCTTGGGAGCCATGGGGTGATGCAGTGACTTCAGCCAGTGGGAGAAGGTCTCAGCTGAGTCTGAGTGCAGCTTGGCTTCCTATCAAAAGGGGGACACCCTAGAATGAGTATCAGGGTCACTCCTGCTTCTTGAATAATGGAAAGAAAAAGCAAACTACTTCGTTTACCTGGAGATATGATTTCATAAAAGGAAAACCCAGAAGGCTTGACTTTATTTTTTTTTTTTTAATTTTTTTTAAATGTTTATTTATTTATGATAGTCACAGAGAGATAGAGAGAGAGGCAGAGACACAGGCAGAGGGAGAAGCAGGCTCCATGCACCGGGAGCCCGACATGGGATTCGATCCCGGGTCTCCAGGATCGCGCCCTGGGCCAAAGGCAGGCGCCAAACCGCTGCGCCACCCAGGGATCCCCAGAAGGCTTGACTTTAAAAGATGCATATAAGATTAACATATAAAAATCAATAGTTTCGGGATCCCTGGGTGGCGCAGCGGTTTGGCGCCTGCCTTTGGCCCAGGGCGCGATCCTGGAGACCCGGGATCGAATCCCACATCGGGCTCCCGGTGCATGGAGCCTGCTTCTCCCTCTGCCTCTCTCTCTCTCTCTCTGTGACTATCATAAAAAAAAAAAAAAAAAACACACAATAGTTTCTTAACTGTTGGCAATTACCAGCTAAACACAGAAATATGGAAAACTTAATTCACAATAGCAACAAAAGCTATGAATTATTCGGCAATGACTTTAATAAGGAATCTACATTCAAAGAAATTATATGATTTTTTGAGGGATTAAGAAATATTTTTTTCAAGTAGCACAAGGGTATACCTGACCATGGGTGGAAACGTTTAATTACTGAAAGCCATTAATAAATGCCTCTAAAATTTACATATTATATATAATTAAATCCTAAATAGAACCACTTTTTGGGGGACGCCTGGGTGACTCAGTGGTTAAGCGTCTGCGTTCGGCTCTGGGCATGATCCTGGAGTCCTGAGATCAAGTCCCACATCCGGCTCCTTGCATGGAGTCTGCTTCTCCCTCTGCCTATGTCTCTGCCTCTCTCTCTTTTTGCATCTCTCATGAATAAATAAATAAAATCTTAAAAAAAACCCACATTTTGGATTAGATCAAAATCCCCTATAGAAGACAAATACCTGAGAATAAGCAAGAGAATGCTAGATATCAAAAGGTAATACACAGTCCCAAATAGAATAAAAGTTATAAAAAAGAAAAAAGAATCATAAACAGATCTCAGATATATGGGAATTTAATATGAAGCAAATTTAGTATTTCAAGTCAGTTGTTTTATATTTTTTTAATGTTGCTATCAAGAAGGAAAGAAAATTAGACTCTTACCTCATACACCAACAGATGAATTAAAAAACTAAGTGGAAAAAAAACCCCACATCTTAAAAGATGGTTTAGATGACTGGGAATTAAGGATGCCTTTCTAAGGAAACAAGAAATCCAGAAGCTGTACAATAAGGATACCACATAAACAACATAAACAGACGATGGCTTAGGAAAACACTTGCAAAGCAGGTTCTGTCTTTTGCTTAAGATATAAACAACTGAGTTTGGGGGAGGGAAAGCAATTAAAGGTGACATCATCAGATATGATATAATTCCATTTGTGTGCATGTATGTGCACGGGCATTTGTGTGTGTGCAGAAAGATGTGTGAGATATGTTCACCAAGTGTTAATGGTGGTTCTTTTAGGACAATGGTATTTTAGGTGACTCGTACTTACTCAAACTTTCATGTACTGCTAAAACACTTTATCATGATTATGTTCAATCTATATATCTAGCAAGAAGCTTTTTTCTTAAAAACAACAACAACAAAAACATTGGGGTGCAGGTGTCCCGGCATTTCACTGCATCTGTATCTTTGGGGTAAATCCCCAGCAGTGCAATTGCTAGGTTGTAGGGCAGGTCTATTTTTAACTCTTTGAGGGACCTCCACACAGTTTTCCAGAGTGGCTGCACCAGTTCATATTCCCACCAGCGGTGCAAGAGGGTTCCCCTTTCCCCACATCCTCTCCAACATTTTTTGTTTCCTGTGTTGTTAATATTTACCATTCTCACTAGTGTGAGGTGGTATTTCATTGTGGTTTTGATTTGTATTTCCCTGATGGCAAGTGATGCGGCATTTTATCATGTGCTTCTTGGCCATGTCTATGTCTTCTTTGGTGAAATTTCTGTTCATGTCTTTTGCCCATTTCATGATTGGATTGTTTGTTTCTTTGCTGTTGAGTTTAATAAGTTCTTTATAGATCTTGGAAACTAGCCCTTTATCTGATAGGTCATTTGCAAATATCTTCTCCCATTCTGTAGGTTGTCTTTGAGTTTTGTTGACTGTATCCTTTGCTGTGCAAAAGCTTCTTATTTGATGAAGTCCCAATAGTTCAGCAATGTCCACAATAGCCAAACTGTGGAAGGAGCCTCGGTGTCCATCGAAAGATGAATGGATAAAGAAGATGTGGTCTATGCATACAATGGAATATTACTCAGCCATTAGAAACGACAAATACCCACCATTTGCTTCGAGGTGGATGGAACTGGGGGGTATTATGTTGAGTGAAATAAGTCAATCGGAGAAGGACAAACATTATATGGTCTCATTCATTTGGGGAATATAAAAAATAGTGAAAGGGAATAAAGGGGAAAAGAGAAAAAATGAGTGGGAAATATCAGAAAAGGAGACAAAACATGAGAGACTCCTAACTCTGGGAAACGAACTAGGGGTGGTGGAAGGGAAGGTGGGCGGGGGGTGGGGGTGACTGGGTGACGGGCACTGAGGGGGGCACTTGATGGGATCAGCACTGGGTGTTATTCTATATGTTGGCAAATTGAACACCGATAAAAAATAAATTTATAAAAAAAAAACAAAAAAAATAGAATCTACATCTTTCTGGGCATGATTGTGGGCATTCAACCACTGGCTCTGGTTAAAAAAAAATTAACCTGTCGCTTCTGAAAATGCTTTCCTGTCTGAACACGGCTATCAATATTGAATTCATTTCTAGACAGAAGCCCTTGGTCAGGAAGCATAATGAATCTGGGTAATGCCCTATTTCTTAGGGTTTTGACATTCATATTTATATCTTTTATTCTCTCCTTGCTGATGGCAGCAACATGTACTCCCCAGTCAGTGCTTGTGGGTTTCCTGGGGCTGCTATCTTGTGAATACATGCATCACAGGACAAAGGGACAAATCGCCGGAATGGCATAGGAGGTACTCTGTCATTTATTCTGTGAGTGTTGAAAGGCACCAGCTGCCCTTCAGAAAACCAATAACCCCTCAGGAACAAAATGGTATAATATTGTGTGCTTTCTTTGCTTTAGTTAAAAATATGACAGCAATTCCATAATATTCTACAATTTTAGATTATTAGTATGGGGAATGACTTTTGGTCAGATATTTCCTATCATGGCTATAAGTGGTTTGTCGTATTGTAAATGTCTGCCGATACTTGCTCACCAGGTTTTGAAGGGGAACTGGTAGAGTTCCTGAAAGTGACATAAAAACTTGGCGAAGGATCCAGACAACGATCCACAGTTGTAAGGCTGATGGAGCTCGAAGGGAATTCAGGGGACCCTCAGTTGCTACTTCCTGGCTTTAAATGGAGACGTGCCCACAGCGTGAGTTTTTCAAATCAAATCTTCATAACCACATGCTAATTTAGATTTTGTTTTCTTCCTATATGGATGGTGGGACCTTCAGGAATGAAATAAGTCTTTACATTGAAATTTGTAAAAAAAAAAAAAAAGTGCTATTTATTAGGACTTTTATTACTGGGGCACCTGGGTGACCCAGTTGTTAAGTGTCTGATTTTTTATTTCAGCTCAGGTCATGATCTCAGGGTTGTGATATTGAGTCCTATGTCAGGCTTTGTGCTGGGCATGGAGCCTGCTTAAGATTCTTTCTGTATCCCTCTGTCCATCACCCTCTCTTGAACTCTCTCTCTAAAAATAAAGAAAAAATAATCTTTATTACTAATATTAATCTACATTTGTGAAGATCATAAAAATGGCTAAAACAGAGACTGAAGGAGATTCTTTACTTGGAGTACTATAAAGATGACCAAAGTGTTCTTGAGGTGAACTGAAAGCCTACTCTAGGATTAGAGAGACGTAGAGACACTTACTCGGTTAGCCCAGGCATGACTAGCTAAATGCACATGTACGAGTGTGTGTGTGTATGTATCTAAGACAAGTGGCTTTAACTCTTACACAACCACAGCCGTGTAGTAGGTGCTCTGAAGAGGCTTGTGCTGTCATGGGGATCTGATACTAATTTCCAGTTCCTCCCAAATCTGAAACTAGAGAAAACCATCCATTTTAGTCCAAGGCTAGTTGATTTTTCTTTATCATTTCGGCTCTGGGTTCTCTATTCATCTTCCCTTTGTTCACAGCAATTATATTATGGAGTAATTATTTGTTTGCATCAGGGCATTGAATGCCAGTTGGTCTATGATTGTTTATTCCACAAGAATGCCTCTCCATCTGTACAGAGTGGTGGCTCTCTGAACCGAGGGTCCTTCCTCAGCCTCGGGGTCGGAGAGCTCATGTGTCTGCTCTGCCTTTTGCCACGGAGGTGGTGCAGCACGGGGAAAGGTTTCCTATTACACAGAAGTTACTGATGCTCTTGATACTCTTTGGGCACCAGGATTAAACACTCCCTCTGGCCATTAGCAACTGAGATTTGTCCCTAAGCGTTTTAATTCAGTTAGTTTAGAAATTCATAGCATTAAAGATGGGATTTCCATCACATAATGATCATCATATTTTCATTATACCTGATTGTCTTTTTTTTTTTTTTTCTGCTTGACCGTAAAATCCTACATTCTTCTTCTATCTTCATGTGGTGCTTGGTCTATGTTGAGATGCAGTAAATGTTACTTTCCAAGTGTCTCCTCCTGGTGGATTTTACCATCATTTATTTAAATGAAGGAAATCACATTAACAGGCTTATTTATATTCCCTGTTCATTAATTAAAACAGCAGATTATGAGTGTTGAAATCAAAGACTGTTTGTCATTAAGAAAATTAGGATTTCTGTATTGGTGATCAGGTCCCAGATTACAGATAGTTTTGAAAAATGTATCGGGCTTTAAGAAGAACAGAGTTAGTAGATGGAAAACATGTTAAAAATTGAAAACTACTAGTCTTTACATTTGTAATATCATCATTTTGGAAAAAAACTTAGATTATGTATGATTACTTTTTGTCATTATCAAACCATACCCGTTCAGTGAACATGGCAGCAGGGAAAAATGCAAAGACATAGGATGCTTTGTGGCTTTCTTATTCTCAACTCAGTTATGAAAATTGGTGATAAATAGGAAGACCATCACTTATTCTTCTGAATTCTTTATAGCACAGCACCATTTGTGGGGTCTGAGTACCAGAAAGGACAGAAAACACATAATAGCCTTGAAGTAGACCCATTTTCCTTAGATTTGTGGGGAAATAACTGGATTGGTTTTCTTTCCTTTTTTTCCCCCTTAGCTTAACGGTGGAACGAAGAGTAGGGAGCCGATTAGATGAGCCTGTCATTTCTTTATTGCCATGACATCCCTCATACTCCAAGTGTATAATTGTTTTTGTGAGCAGTAAATCCACATCTATTGCCCCTGTTTCAAGACAGTGTTCTGAGAAAAATGGAGAAAACAACACATGTACTGAAAGGGATAATAATACTAAAAGGAATGCTCAGGTTTCTGTAAAACTGCCTCATTTTTAAAAGTTTCTTTGGAAAAAAAAAAAAAGTTTCTTTGGAACATGAGTCCTTTAAACACAGAAATTGACTGTATGTAGAGCTCTCTTTCTGGGAGGGGGCTGGTCTATACCTGATGGCTTCGGGGACTTGTTTCTGCACTGGATAGTGATAACCAGCAATCCTATTGGACCAGAGCATGGGGACCCCACAGAGAGCTGTCTGCTGTGGGCTAGATGCGCCCTGGATGGGGTACCCGGCCTGCCCCAGACCCTGCGACCCACAGGAGTGACTCTGCCTGCTCTTTCTCCTTCAGAGGCTTGATTCCATTCCCACTTGGCTCCAGAGAAGCCCAGGAGGTATCTGAAGGGTTGTTTAGGGTGAGAGTATTTCTAGCTCTTCATGTTTTATTCTGTTCTGGGATCCAGACCTGGTCCACAGCCTTGGCTCTACCACCCAGTGTTCGTATCTCCGTTGCACTCTGTCTCCACTTTCTCTTTTCCCTGTGCTTTAGTTTCCTTTCTCTGGGAGACATGGCCTTGAAAGCACAGAGCAAGGTTGGTGTTTTCCTTAGACAATACACTGGGTGATACGATGCAGCTTAGGTCATCCTACCTGATAGGAGTCTGTGCAAGCTCCCGGAGGCTTTTCTAGGTGCTGGCGCAGCAGGCAGGGCTGCAGAATGTTCCTTCCATGCTGAGCTGGGAGAAATGCAGCAGACAACTCTAGTGTGCCTTCCTCCCTTCCCCTAATAGACAGCAATCAGGCTATAGGGTCATGGCCAGTGGCTTTTTATTTATTTATTTATTTTTAATTCTCAACTTCCTTTATTTTTCTAACACTCAAAGTGCAAGATCTGCTGCTCTATCATCTACTGAACATACCTTGTCTCTTCTCAGCTCTCAACTTTCTTTCTTATTTATGGCAGGATAGGTTTTTTTTTCTTCTGTATCACAAATAATTTACACTGGGACTCCAGATGTGTGAGAAAGGATCGGGAAGAAAGAAGTCTTGAGAAGTTACCTGAAGGATATTTATAATGGAGTTTGATTGAAAAATTGCCCTGAAGTTGTTAAATAAAAGGAAGGCAGGAGCAACTTGTGTCCCAATGGGGTGAGATTCAGCTCACTAGTTGCTGAGGGTCTTGGCCTGGGTTCTCCACAGGAAGCAGAGCAGAGCCAAGGATGGGCTTACAGGTGGCTTGCTATAGAGAGTGATTCCTGGGAGCAGATAGAGGGCCTGGGACGTGGCATGGGGAAGGTGGGAAAGCCAATCCCAGGGTGTTTTACCATGTTGGTCACTGTTGAGGACAACTAGAGCTAGATTCATTGAGAAGCCTTGGATGATGTGCCTCAAAATGAATCAGCCTGAAATATGTAAAAGGGATCATGTGCCTGCTGGCCCCATGGGCTGTTGGTCAAGGGTGGGTTTCAGCAAACCTGACACTTTCAGAAAGCAAGCCATGTGTAGGGGCAGCTGGAGGAAGGCTCTGCATCTGCCCTCAGTCTACACCCATGTGAATACACTTACCACACCCATGGCTGCAGAGGTGGGCTGTGGGCGTGGGAAGTGGAGCACACAAGATGTCCCATACAATGAACTTGCATTCAGTGGTTGTCAGAACACTGTTGATTTAGGAATGACATAGGGAAGCAAATGAAATGAGCAGAAATTTAGGAAAAGGAAAATGGGAAAATGAAAAGTTGAAGTTAATTGCTTTTTTTTTTTTTAAAGATTTTTTATTTATTCATGATAGACATAGAGAGAGAGAGAGAGGCAGAGACACAGGCAGAGGGAGAAGCAGGCTCCATGCAGGAAGCCTGATGCGGGACTCGATCCTGGGTCTCCAGGATCACACCCTGGGCCAAAGGCAGGCGCTAAACCGCTGAGCCACCCAGGGATCCCCTGAAGTTAATCACTTTAAAAAAAAACAAACAAACTGTAGAGGGTAAATTACCCTTTAGGTATTAATACCAGTCATGGTTATAAATTCCAACCATTTTTTGGAAACCACTTATTCAAATGATTTTATAGAATATAATTTGAAAGAATAAGTGTTTAAAAGAACCCTATAATGAGTTGAATTTGGAAGCCTACAGGGAGTGGGTACAAGAACTGGATATGGAACTGTCCACAGATGTCCACTCGCATATTCTAGGAAGGAGTTAGGACCGATTTTGTGATGAGCTTTGTGTAGAGCACTTGGCGTGATGGGATTCATCTTATATTTTTCTCCCCACAAGGAGGAATTGTGGATGTGAAGATTCAAGGATATAAGAACATATTAACCAAGTGAGGTCACGAGTGCTTTACCAGAATCCACGTACTCCAGGTGCTGTGGGAGAGGTGGTGGGGTGGGCGGTGTTGGGAAGGGTTTCCGAGCAAGAAGTAAATGACTCCCGGGTCCCATCCTGTTGCCCATCTCCATTCCCGAAGATCTTCGGTCTTAGAGGGCTGGCATTCAGCTACTGTTCCTTAGGGCAAGTGTTCTCCACTTACCAAGCAAAGTGACAATGTGCATCATGGGGAGCCAATGATGCTCTGTAGTCAGGGAAGCCCCCTCTTGCCTGTGTTTTGAGAACGGGGGGCTGGGGATGGAAAGCTGCTCTTGTCAGGGGTCAGGTGTGTGGGTAACTGATGATCATCCCAGCAGAGTCACAGAAAAGAGGGGCTGACTCTTCCCTCCCCCCACCCACCAAGGAACTTAGAACCTCTCTGCACGTAAGGCTTCAACTGGAGGGTTTGCAAGGCCAGGTGTCGGGAGTGGCCCCTACATGAGCTCAGGTGCCCTAGAAACAAGGAATCCCCTGTTTGCTTTGTAGTATTTACTAGAACTAGCAAAAGAAGCCTGTGCTTGTTCAGCAAACAAGCTGGCCTTAGTCAAAAGTGTGAGGAGGTAAGTCTGCTGTTGTTCTGAACTTTTCTTCCCTTGTTAAAACCTGCACCCAGGTATCTTCTAGAATATCCTTTCCTGTTACAATGGTTAAATGACTGCTAATAGTGACAATAGTGAAAGTACCAAAAAAAAAAAAAAAAAAGGCAACTAACGTAAAGCATGCCTGCCTACTGTGGTTTATGCATTGCACTCAGTGCCCTAGTTCATTTCTTCAGATCTTCCTTTCATTTCATTTTATTTCACTTCTTAAGATCTGATGGAGAGTAGATCTTGCTATGCCTGTTTTAGCAACAGGCAGTGGAGGCTCAGAGAAGTTGGGTAATTTGTCCAGGGTCACACAGCTTTGCTCACTGGCTCATCTGGTTGGAATTTTCCCTCAGACTCCCCCTCCCCCACCTACCAACTCATTTTGTGAACCTAGGGACCAGCTTTGGTTTTAGGCAGGTAGCTTCTGGAATACTGCCTATCACATGGCATATCATCACATGGCCACATCAAGTATGTGCTAAACAAAATAATGAGTAAGATGGAAAATGTTTGCCTTTCCATGAATTGCTTACTTTCTCTTACCAGACAATAATTTGCAATGATTTGCAGGTTTCTCTTTTGATTCTGACGATCAGCCAATTCTGAATTAAAGTTTATATTCCATTGCAGTGATTTATCTCAATTTGTGATTTCTAGTATAATTTTCTTTCATCTACTTTTTTAACTTGGCACATTTTTTTTTTTAACCTCATAACTGGTGGCTTTGGGCAAGTTCCAGGGGCAACGACCCAAAGTGTTCCATGCCTTGAAAAGAAGGGATTGGCTTAGGATGGGCAGGGCAGGAGCAGTTGCTGCTTTCACTCTGTGGACAACGCCTGCCAAATGGTTTTTTCCCTGACTTCTTGTGAAGCCAGCTTTAAAGAGTGTCCCCTTCATTTGTGTGAGGGGCAAAAACACATATACATGGTTTACCACAGTGCTAAATAAACCTAGCAGAGCTCAGGGGTCTAGGGCTGAGGGCCCCCCCCCCCCCCCCCACCTAACAGGCATGGGGTAGATAACTTCCACAGAGTTTGTATCCATTCATTCTCTAATAGGATAACACCTTACACTTTCTATTTTATTTCATATTACTGTGATAAGAACACAACATGAGATCTACTCTCACTCTCTTTTTTAAAGATTTTATTTATTTACGAGAGATACAGAGGAGAGGCAGAGACATAAGTAGATGGAGAAGCAGGCTCCCCGCAGGTAGCCTGATGAGGGACTCGATCCCTGGGATCACACCGTGAGCCAAAGGCAGACGTTCAACCACTGAGCCACCCAGGTGCCCTGAGATTTTCTCTCTTAATAACTTTTGAAGCGAATGAGCAAGCATCATTAAATATTAGGTACTGTGTCATACAGCAGACATCCAGACCGTATTCATCTTCATCTTGTGTAATGAGGCTTTCTGCCCATCGATTAGCAACCTCTGCTTTCCATCCCACAGTCCCTGGCGACCGCACTGGACTCCCTAGTCTCTGTGTCTGTTTCCTTTACCTCGCGTGAATGGACGTGTGCAGTGCTTGTCCCTCCAGAACCAGCTTATGTCCCTTAGCAAAGTGTCCTTCACATTCATCCACGTTGCCCATGGAGCACGACTGTCTTCTTCATTTAGGTCAAATAACATTTCATTGTATGTATTTACCTTACCCTTCAAAAAAAGCTAAATAGGGTTTTAACAGTATTATTTAAGAAAAAGTAAAAAAAAAAACATTTTTAAATTAGTCATGTGAGTTTATAAAGTCACAGGAAATAATGACGCCAGGGCCTGCTGGGCGTGGTCCGTGCCCTGCTGCACTCTCCCAGCACTTGCCAGAGACCAGGGGGAGGAAGAAGACACAGCTCCCATTCTGGAAGGCTCCGCCAGTGCTGGGGTGGCGGGGGCAGCTGGTCCTCCTATCGCAAGTACACTCATCTCTACCACCAAGGATCGAGATCAAAACATAATACTTCCAGCAGCTCTGGCCCTCATGGTGCTGTGACACATCGCAATGCATAACTCGAGGTGTGTTATTCTTAGAAAGTTGTGGAGGGAGTGCAGATGTTGACTGCTTTACCCGCTGGTTTCGAATAAAACAATCACCGTAAATTCTTACCTCTGGCTCCTAAATATGATAGTAATTTGTAATGTCTGAAAATAAAACATTTAGGTTTTCTTCTTGTATCTTGGTTTAAAATTATAGGATTCCTTTAGATTGCTTCTTTGTTCTAATAGTGCTTAAAATATGTTCTGTCTCTCTGTCCTATCATTAAACATTTACTTTTAGGTGAAAAGAAAGGTGTGGGTGGTGGGAGAGAAGCCCCTGGAAACTTCCTCTTGGATCACTTGGCTGCTGCAGGGGCTGCTGCTCTGCTCTCGGGATGGGTGCTGTTTGTCCCAGGGGTATGTAAGTTGGGGCAGCTTGGTGCAAATCCACCTCCCCTGTTATGAAAATAACCCAGTGTGTCTCCCTGGGGTGTCACCTAGTGCTTGACACACAGCATACAAGCAAGAGGCAGGTCTTAGAAGGCACTAATTCTAGAGCCCTGAGAGCCCCTCTGATTTAAACCTTCTCATCTGATCAGTCCTCAGAACAGGGACAGACCACGACAGAATCCGACATCAAGCTTGATTTTCCAGGATCAAACTGTATTCTGGAAAAGATGGACACAAGAGCTGCCATTCAAACACTCCTAGAAGAAATGGAAGGAACTATAGGAAAAGTAAAATAGGCAAAGAATACATTGATGCTGGAAGTAGAGAGGCTTTAACCATGAGCTGTAAACCTCAGCACCCACTGGCCGAGGGAAGATGGACGGGCCTGGGAGACACACCAAGGCTGTCATGACGCACAGGTGCCCTTCTGAGAAGGCAGGTCTGAGCGGGCTGACTGTAGTGCTGATCCTGGCACATCACCAGCAGTGAAGCCACCTGGAAGGGCAGGCTGGGGTCCTGCCCCCACTCTACAGGAGTACTTTCTTAGTCTGTGCTCCCCCCACCACCATTTTTTTTTTTTTTCTGCTATACAGGGCAACCAAAGGGAAGAGGGCAGGGGTTTTTTCTCTGATCTACCCTTTACTGATTTGGGGTCACAACAACATGGAGGAATTCTTTCCTGAATAGAACTGCCCTAATTCAGAAGAAAGGGTCCCACGTGAGGAGGGATCAGGAGAGTAGGCACTGTTGCATCTGGGGTGCCCTTTGCTCTGGGCCTGGAGCTGTGCCATGTAGCAGGTGCCCCAAATGGACCCCTGTGAGTGGGCATTCCCTAAATACTTGCTCAATAAGGGACAACTGTCCACTTTCTGTGAGCAAATTTTTCTTAAGAGATTCCTTTGTATACCAGAACATAAAGCTTTAACCTAATTAAAACTACCCTTAATTTCATATTTTTTCCTGGCACTTATAATTGCATCATGCTGGTTTTTCATATATATTAAGACTAGAAGCATCTTTAGATGCAGTGACTAAGCAAATCATTGTGTCTGGAGAAGAACTGATCGATGTAACTGGCATGGGTTTTTCTTTACTTTTTCAAGAGTAAAGGTATATAGGCGATATATATAAAATTGTACATACGTAACATATGCTGTTTGATGAGTTTGTACATATGCATGAACCATGAAATCATTGCCACAATCAAGGTAACTTTCCTTGTGTCCTTTTCATTTTTGTATGAGAACTTTTAAAAAATTTTTAAAACTTTTCATTTCAATATAGTTAACATACAGTGTTATTTTAGTTTCAGGTGTATAATATAGTGATTCAACGATTCCATACATCACCCAGTGCTCATCATGACAAGTGTACTCTTAATCCCCAACACCTACTTCCCCCATCCCATCCCCCCCCCCACCTCCCCTCTGATAAACCTCTGTTTGTTCTCCACAGACTTTTTGTCTTTGTTTTTGTTTTGTTTTGTTTAGACAGGCGGGGGGAGGGGCAGGGAGGAGTGGAGGGAGAAGAAGAGAGAGAACCTTAAGTAGGCTCCACACCTGGTGCAGAGCCCCACTCGGGGCTCGATCTCACAATCCTGAGCTCATGACCTGAGCCAAAATCAAGAGTCAGATGCTTAATGAAGTGAGTCACCCAGGAGCCCCAGTTTGTTCTTTATAGTTAAGAGTCTGTTTCTTGGTTTGTTTCTCTTTTTTTTTTTTTCCCTTTACTCATTTGTTTTGTTACTTAAATTCCACTTATGAGTGAAATCATATGGTATTTGTCTTTCTCTGACTGACTTAAGTTTGCTCAGCATTATACTCTCTAGTTCCATCCATGTTGTTGCAAATGGTAAGATTTCATTCTTTCTTAATGGCTGAATAATACTCATATATATATATATATATATATATAGGAATATATATGTGATATATATATATCACATAGGAATATATATATGTGATATATATATATATATATATCACATCTTTATTCATCTATTGATGAATACCTGGACTGCTTCTATAATTTGAATATTGTAAATAATGCTCCAATATGGTAAGAACTCTTAATATGAGATTTATTCTATTAAATTTTTAAGTGCACAGTGCAGTATTGTTAACTATAGGCACTGTGTTGTGCAGCATATCTTAAGAGTGTATTCATCTTGTATAACTGAAACTTTATACTCTCCCTTTTAGCTTGAGTCTGGTCTAAACTCCAGCAAAACAGACTTCTTGTGTTCCCCGCACACACTGAGTGATTTGTGTGAGCTGCCCCTCTACCAGTTTCTCCCTCCCTTCCTCCATGGCAGGAAGTCCTCTCCTCATCTGAAACATTTTCTTACCACACCAGAGTCAAATTTCATTTATCCCTTCTGTCATCCCAAATACAATGGATGTGTCTCATTAGCACTCTTTTCATTGTACCTTTTCTTCCATCTTCCAGTCTAGAATGGTCTCAAAGACAAAGCTTCTGTTTTGTTCATCATTGCACTCCACAGAGAATGTAGCATGGTACCCTTACAACTGGAGGATGTTCAGTAAATCTTGGCTCTTATTACTGGGAATACCAATGACATCACTTATGATTTTTTTTATAGTGATTTATAGTGAACATGTACAGCAAACACTTATGACCTCACATCTTTTTGCTGCCAAAAATGAAAATTTCCATGTTTTATATAATTGGCAACATAATTAATGAAGAGTTTTAATTAGTTGCAATCAATGCAATAGATGATGCTTCACCTGAACATATTAGAATTTCTCTACTGAAACTCTATACTTTGATCCAACTGGATTTTTACTATAGAAACATTTTCCCCCACAGATTTTTGTAACCTGCAAACTACAGTCATCATCATACCATCATCACCAACCATTTCAAGGATCAGACATCATACCATACTCATTCATAAATGTCTAGTTATTTTTTATTTTATCATATCTTCCCAAAGTTCACAAGGGAATGATGGATAAAAACAGAACAAAACAAAATACCAGACTCTGAGTTGAAATGCAAAATTCACTGCAGTTCAAACTGTAGGTTTGAAAGGAGAAGAGAATGAAGCCTTAAGCAACTTATAAGTCATGACTTATGACGAACATGTAAAGCAATATTGATACTGTGGTCCTACACATAATTCAATGCTGTGAAATCAGCTGGTTTCATAGGATGCATTCTGAGATTATTAGCTTTATTTAAACTACATAGAAGTTTGAAGGAAAACAATGTTATAACTTTATAAGTTTGACCCCAGAATTTCCTTACAAAAGAAATGTACATATTATAATTGCAGCAAACAATATGCAAAATTTTAGTTCCTAGTTTTTGGGATCAGAGGTAGGGCTGACCTTTAGGGACTGAGGTTGTAATGTTTCCAGGTCTCCAGGTCCCATATCTCTTGGCATTAGTACAATGTTCTGAGCTTTGAAAGACTAAAAGGCTGTGTAACTTCTGTTACAGGTTCTCTTAAACCTGGGCAGTGCACTCGGGAGATGTGTCCCAGGGGGGCACATGTGCTGGTGGAGACTCAGAGCTGTAGCACGTAGATTTCTAAATGGCTGCAGCCCTAGCTCTTTCACTTAACTAACCACAGTTTGTCTTTCAATAAAACTTGGTAGACAGGTTTATTCACCTCATCTAATAGCAGTGGTGTTTACAAACAGTGTCAGGGACTTCTAAATGCCCTCAGTGTGGCAGAAGTTGGAAAATAGTGGACATACAGAGATTTCTCCCTTGGTCTGAAAAACATTATGCATAGTGAACTGTCAATCTCTTAATCAGTGAGGACAGGCCCCAGGCAAGGGCAATGCTTCTGACGACTGCAGACTTTTATGGTACTGCTGTAACCTGCAATTCCCAGCCTGGCGGGTCTCAGCACTTGGCAGAGTTTCTGCTGAGAAGAAGGGTCATTGCAGCACCTTGTCACCGTGCCTCGTGCCCAGCTTCCAGCAGTGTGACCTGAGAGGGAACGTATCCATCACCAACTCCCTATTTGCTAGAGGGCTGTCCACAAGGCCCTTGAGTGACCTCAAAGCTACCTCAGTTTCTGAAGGCTATGGGGACTGATGCTCAAAGTTTTACATGACATTCACTGCCCTCCGTACCTGGCATTGTAGTAGGAAAGAACCAGGACATTCTGAGTAATAAGAGAAAAGACCACGTTTCCCAGTTCTTAGGAGTTCCTTAAATGAGAGGGCTACTTTAAGGCTTATTTAAGGATTGAAGGAAAACCCATAATTTCAATATGTGGCATGGCTTTGCACATGGAAAGTCACCTTGTCAATGAAGCATTTTAGTCTTTCAGGCAGTCTGTGTCAGCGTGTGGCTTATTATTCCCACTTCATGGACGACAAAGTTAAAGCCTGGGGAGATTATGACTTGCCAAAGGCAAGTGACCTCACAAGGCTGGTTGGTAACAGAGCAATCAAAATAGAAAACCTCCAGTGGTTAATGGTGGCCAGCCTGGCAGGGCCCTGACTCAGCAGCAGGGTCCATCGGACCGGTGGGATGCAGACGTGGAATATCCAGGTCAGAACCAGCACGACAGAGGGACACCCAAGGCGAGCCAGGGAAGTGAGGTGGGAGCAAATAGAGCCCCAGGTGGGGAGTTTATGCCCGTGACCTGGAAGCCCCTTGTAGCAACCAGCAGTGCTGGGCGGGCGTGCGCCCTCTGTCCCCAGGGATGAGGCCGGTTTGCTGGGTCCCAAATCTTAAGCTGGTACACAGCCCACATCGCTTCTTTTAATACAGTTATGAATCCATGAAATGATTATGTGTTATCCTTAAGATTATTGCAAGTACAGACATTGTGTATGCTTCCTCTTGGGGTTGACTTAGATTTTTAAATATGAAATGTGCAGGTTCCATAAATTTGAATTAGCTGAAGATAGTTTTTTTTTATAAGCTGAAGATAGATTTTTTTTATAAGTGGCTTTTCATATGTAAAAAATGAATTTGAGAACTCAGCTGGTAATCTCTCTGTTCTCTTCAAAATGGCATTTGAATTTGGCAGGAAAAGAATATTGCTATCGCCTTGTTTCTAAAGAAGATCCTCTGTAGATACACTCACTTTAAAAACTATTGAAAAAATATTTCTCTATTTTCTTCAGATAGATAATTTTGAAGGGATTCAAACATACATTTGAAAATGTGACAAAACTTTTTCTCCAGGCAGGTACTCTACTGAAGAAAAATCACTCTGATCAGAATCTTGGCGTGCCTGAGAGCAGGGGTTTCAGAGGGGTAAGAGGTCATGTCTTTACCTGATCACAGATGTGGCTTATAAGGAGGGACCCGTGGTCAGACCAGCAGAAGAGTGGAGGTCAAGTGGCTGCAGTACTGCTTTCTTTTATAGCCGAGAGAATAAAATGCTGTGCATGACTTTCCTCAGGCCGCGCAGCTGGCTCAGTTAGAACTGGGTTGGAATCCAGTTTCTTCTAAGCCCAATGCCTTTCTTTGTATGACCTCCATATATCCTGCCATTTGGTCAGTAGCTTAAAAGAAGACATTTCTAAAGCTCTGGTCACTACTCATTAGTAGACACTGTTTTTTATTTTATTTTATTATTTTATTTATTTTATTTTATTTTTTTGATGGCTTATAAGGCATGATGGAGTGAAACAGAACAATTCGTCACATCACTACAGCTGTGGTATTTTGTATTCAATGTTTTTAAAAGAGTAGATGAAACTATAACTTGTTTTTATGCAAAATACTGTTTACTGCTGGGACATCAGTCTACCCACTGGTTCACTGGGTACCTACTCTGTGACTGTGTGTGTCTGGGGACCTAATGGGTGACTTGGGCTTATTCCTTGCGGCCAGGATCTCATGTCTACTAGCAGTGGTCCACCTTCCAGGGTCTAAAACTAATTTCATCATGATAATAAGACGGTATTTGCCTCTCCCACTTATCCTCTCATGAGTGTATGGTGGCATTTTCCAGAAGCTGCATGGCATACGATGTTGTGCCAGACTGAGCATCAGCAAACCTGAGACTATAGCTCTCTTCATTAGGCCCGGCACTAAGGAAATTTGCAAATGTAAAGCAATGCCACCTTTCTGTCTGTTTTTCAAAAAGTCATTTTTTCATGAAGCTCTGTTCACTCTGTGTCTTCTATGCAGCAGCATGCCTTCCTTCCTCCTTTCTGTCATCAAGATTACCTTCTCCACAAGGACAGAGCCCCTCCTTTCTGAGCACAGCTGCCTGTTTCTCTCTCCTCAGAGATCCTGCCGCCCTGCTCACCTACCCCAGCGCAAGCCAGGCTGTGCTAACATTGTCTGTGTTGTTGGCACGGTTGTCTTTTCAGGTAGACTCATGGGGATCTTGGTTCATCCCTTCACCTGTGTACTGCCTACTGCCGGGCACTGCGGGCCTAACCGCTATGGGTTGAATTAAAAGGGAGTAGATGCATGGCAGCGGCATTGGTTCTAACTTCTTCAACATGCTTTGAAGCTACCCTTGTTGGTAGGCCTGGGTGTTGTTCACTGGGAGTCTGAGGGTGGAGCAGCTCGTTTTTGAAGAAATGGGGAGGGATGGTTTTCTTTGCACTGTACACCCTCTCTGTTCACCTGCCCACCCGCCACCAGCCACTGGCCTCCTGGGGCGCTTCCCATGGCAGGAATTCCTGTGGTTGATTACCTAGATGTGCATTGCCTTGGTGGTACCAGGGTAGAAGTGGTTCCAACAGAACATCCGTCACATGCCCGTGATCAGCGCATGACAAGGTTGGGATCATCAAGGTGGAGGGGTCTGAGCCATACTGAGTTGGTGCAGCAGCATGTCAGACATCTGGCCTGAGAGATGGGAGTCTGATGGTTGTATTTTGGTGACAACTGGCATTTGAGGTGACTCTTTAGATGAGCACTGCAGAGCCTGCTGGATGGCAGACACCTTGCAGCATCACCCCCGCTGTCTTCCTGCCCCACTTTGAATTGTAAGCTATCTTTGTCTTCAAGTCCGTTAAATGTCAGTGCATTGCCAGATGACAGTCCCAGGGCTGTGAGTGAGCTGTTAGTGCTAGCGGTGACAGGAGGGACCCTCACCCTGACCACACCTCGACCACTGCGAAAGCCCAGCCCCTTGGGGCCGATTCAGAGGCTGTGAGGGCCCCCTGGCCACCCTGAAGGTCTCATCACAGGACTGGTAATTCTCATCCAGGCTGGGTGTGTGTGTAATGCCAGCAGTCCTGACATCTGATCTGATTTGGGACAGCGAGCGCCACCCAGCAAGGAACAACCACAAAGCCTGCACCTTTGTTTCCATTCTGAACCCAGGTCACTTAGTACAAAGTGAAGATTTGAGTCCTGAGTGTTGGGGAGGGGCTGGAGAAGCCCTCCACAGCACAGATTCTTTTTCCCCTCTTTGGCATAAGCAGAGTATTTTAATACAGGCATAGGTCCACTCTCTCCTTAAGCAAAATAATTAAATTTCTCTACCTCTGGATCTACAGCTACACCAGAAAAATGACAACAAGAAGCATTATTAATGTGAGTGCTAAAAACGGTCTTTTAAATATGAATCAATAGGCAACAGAGGGAAAACGTTAAGGTTCATAATTTCTAGGAATGTTTTTTAAGATACGTGAACATGACCAGGAAGGTGCATTTCTCCAAATCCCCACGTGAATGTTGTCTAACTTAGAGTGATCAATGACTGCCTGGGTCTCATTGTTCTAGTCACGAGACCTTTATGTCTGGACAAATGAGGTGGCAGAAATGTGGCTCCCACTCGGGGAAGACCCTGTTAATCCATCACCCCATAAAGCTGGCTGTCATATCCCGAGGTCGCGACACTGAGGGGCAAAGAGGAGCCATGATCAGAGTTCGGTCTCACAGAGCCAGAGCAGGGTGATGGCTAGGCCACTGCCACGTGGCCAGGTCACTCCAGGAAAGGGAGTGGATGAAGGGAGCAGGTGTGATGCTCATCATTAGTGCACAATGACAGGCGGCCTCAGGTGCCACCCCAGCTTCCCAGTGGGCCTTCGCATGCAGCCTTCCCGCTCCGTCCTGGGGCCACAGGGCCCATGTGGGTGCTGAGTCCGCCCATCCTGCCACCTCTGGGTGTGCCTTGCCTCTTGGCTCTGTTCCCACCTCCTAACCATTCTCTTGACTTCAGCAGATGGACAACTGCTAATTCAATTCCCTTACATCTTCATCGAGCAGAAGGGGCTGCCCTTTTAAATAGACATGAGGCTTACTACTGACTTTTAAATACCCACCTGCCAAGATGCCATACTTACATATTATTTGGTATTTACCATGGGATGTTTTAAGAGAAAGGAAACCTTGCTCAAGATGAAACAATTTCGCACACTGTTCTTGCTCATCTTCTTCATGGAAAGAAGAGCTAGTTACTTTCATCTTTCTGGTAAGGGAGAGTCCGAGGCTCTGCTTGGTGGTGTCAGGAACCTGCCTGTAGCACCAGGACCAACGGCCAGCCCAGCTTGGGCCTGTTCACACTCACGCCTCTGCCCTGCCATGAGCATGCTGCTGGACCCCAGGAACCTGTCCTTGAAGCGAATCACATCTTTGCCCTTCGGGGTGAAGTCTTTACTCAAAAAACCCTTCGGGAGAGTTTTCCTCACAGTTAAATTCCTGACAACAGGTGAACTTTCCTGTACTTTTATTCTCAAGATGCATTTTGGTCTGACATTGGATGTCATCTTTCATTTGCTCATGCAGTCACATGGCCTGGAAAATACGTGGAGAAGCACCAGGAAGCACCAGGAACGTGAGCCTCTGCTGGTAGCAGCGCAGGAGAGGCTTGGGGCATCGTGGTGGCCTCCTCGGGTATTTGGAGAAATAGGGCAGAGGTTTGAGGGAGGGGGCACCTGGGTGGCTCTGTCGGTGAAGCATCTGCCTTCAGCTCAGTTCATCATCTCAGGGTCTTGGGATCGAGCCCTGCATCGGGCTCCCTGCTCAGCGAGGAGCCTGCTTCTCCCTCTCCCTCTGCCTGCCCCTCCCCCTGCTTGTGCTCTCTCTCTCTCTCTCTCTCTCTCAAATAAATAAATAAAATCTTTAAAAAACAAAACGAAACAAAAAGCAGTTTGATGGAGGAAACTGGGAAGAGCTGTTTACTTCCACCAATCTCCCCTGTCCTGCCGTCTGGTTTGCCTTGGGCATGGAAGGCCTGCTCAGGGTGCTCATCTGGTGGAACTACCCCCCCATAGTTGACCCCTGGGTGGGGTCTGAGCCAGCATACTGTGGGAGCTAGGAGGGCAGGTCCCATCCTGAAGGGCTCCATCCTGCTCAGCCTGTGGCGTGGCCCTGTCACCATGGACTTCCACCAGCTGCCATCAGGCCACAGCCTGAGTGGCCCTAACATACCTTCTACATCATCTGAGCACGTTCAGTAACCACTGTTTCCACCCCATCAACCAGGATCTTGAAGGCTCCTTGAGCCCTGGTAATGACATGCTTTTGAATAGCCAATAGGACCCATTCCTTTATTTTCTGGTGGCAGGTATAATGTTGCCACTTGTACAACATCCCACGAACCAATATAGGTCAACACTGTTTGCCAGGAAACAGGACGCTCACCGGAAAGAGAGGCCCCAGAGAGCCAGCGGCACACGTGATATGCACACTTGCACGAGATCGCAGCTCTCTCTGTTGATTGATGAATCAATTGATTGATAGCTCACACCGTACTGGAATTGATTGCTTATGTACAGTGTGAGATAATTTGAGGATATTATTTCAGAAACACGTAGCATTAGAACTGATCATCACTACTGCAAACTGAGTACTATTAAAAATGATGTGTGTACTTGCCTAAGGAAGAACGGTCCTTGGAGTGTAAACACTGCTAATCTCATGTTCTCCATTTAACACGAGTCTCAGATGATCTGAGAGAAAGGTTTCTGTGGTAAATTATATTTGGGAAGCATGCCAAGCAGGTTACCTCTTAAAGATTGTGGTGTGTACCCTAGGGATTAGCAGGCTCTGAGAAAACTTATAGAAAGAAAACTGCTTAATGTTATATAATCATATTCTGGTATTTTTCCCATTTTTGGTCATTCATACTTTTATTTATTGATGCAATAAACATTTATTTGAGGGCCTATCAATTCTTCTAGAGCTAGGGATATAGCTGTGACCAAAACAGAGCAAGTCTTTGCTCTCATAAGCTTTTGTAGAACCTTTATTTTTTATTTATTTATACTTTAGAGGTTTTTATTTGTTTATTTGACACACAGAAAAAGAGAGAGAGAGAGAGAGAGAGAACATAAGCAGAGGGAGAAGCGGACTCCCCGCTGAGCAGGGAGCCAGATGCGGGACTTGATCCCATGACCCTGAGATCATGACGTGTAGGGTCCTGAAGCAGATTTCTGTTAGTGCCTGACACGTCAGGGCCTCCACAGACAGCAAAGCAGTGAGCAGGTCTCTCTGTTCTGAAATGGTGCCTCTTGCCTCCTTCGTTCTGTGAGGCTGGCTTTGCTTCACTGGACTCCACTGTCCTCAGAGCTCCTGGTAATTAGGGATGGCTCAATTTCCTTTCTGTTTTAAGGATGCCAGCTCTATCTTTATTTCCTGTTGCCACTTCACTGGATGCAAATCCACACTTCATTTGAGTGCTGTGACCACATCTAAACCGTTTTTTTTTTTTTTTAAAGATTTTTAACGTATTTACTTGGGGGGAGGGCAGAGGGAGAGAGTCTCAAGCAGACTCTGCACAGAGCACAGAGCCCGACGTGGGGCTCAATCCCATGACCCTAAGATTATGACCTGAGCCAAAATCTTAAGTTGGATGCTTGGCCAACAGCCCCTCAGGTGCCCCTAAACCAGGTTTTAGAAATAAGTTTACTATAAACATTCGATAGAATGTGTCAGTTTATTATTATTATTTTTTTTTGTTCTCAAATGAGTTTTGTTTCTAGCTCATTCCTTTAACCCACTATTGTTGGTTTGCACAAATAGCCAAATTATGGCTAAGACTTTGTTGAAATGGGCTCCGACTGCCCTGGAGCCTCCCATCTGAGAAAGGCAGCTGAGTGCTCATTGCTGTAGGCGAACTTCGAATGTCCTTGCTCCTGCAAACCCCTTAAGTTAGCCAAATACAAATGTCGCTTCTATAGTTTCAATCGAACTCAAATGCTGTGCCGAAAATTAATATGCCAGAGCTCCAGATGACCGGCATTATGAAAAGCATTTATGCATTCCATGGACTGTGACTATGTGTTTAATATCCAATTAAAGAATAGGGACTTTCAGTGGTGATGATAAGAGACAAACAAAGTAGTAATTATGCAAAGAGATACATGGTGACACGTGATTACAAAGTACAAAATTAAACACTGACTGAAATTTTCATACCTCCACTGGATTATTCCCAGAGCTAGACTTTGGTTTTGGGATTCTTTAATTATATATTCACAATTTACATTTGTCCATAAATTTGTACCTATAATATATGCAATATTTCCACAGCATATATATATATATATATATATATATATATATATATATTTTTTTTTTTTTTTTCCAGAGCCACTCGGACATTCTAGTTGGGGAGTTGATTTAGTGTGTAATTAGGAATGAAGTTTCCAAATTAGATCATGGGGTGGGTGGCAGTGGGTTTCATAGTCCCAGGGACTGTTTCTGACCTCGGATGCACGAAAGGAAGAACTACCATGTCTTACATTCTGCTCAGCAGCTCAGATGTTCTTGGCATTTCTACAGGCAGGCATACATTTGCATGTCACGGTATCTTTTAAGGACTCCTTTCAACTTACCCCCCACCTTGCATCACGCCAATACACATTCCACAAAGGGAGTCCTTTTGGTGGTGTCTTTCCAGTTCCCAACTGAGGCTCTCATCCTCTTCCTCTGTACTCTTGGCATGTTCAGAAACGTGTGTATTGTACACTGTAGAGGTTCCCAGATTGTCACGGGTATTCTTGATGTCTTAGCACCAAGTGTAGCACTCAAACCCACGTATATGCTCTCAGGATCCAGCATTCATAGGGCAGGATAAGGCAAAGAAGGAAGATCCATCTCTATGGCAGACAGGGGAAGGATAAGGGATTCTAGCTCTTACATGGTAAAGGTGTTCACACACTAATGGCAGAGTACAGAAGTTTCTATCTCTTCATTTAAAAATAGCCAAAGTTGGGGAAGAAGATATCCATCCTAAAGATTCTATCCTGTAGGTACAGGAGTGGGATCCACAAGGAGCAGGGTAGGGCTTTGCTAATTTTGATGCCTTCTATATGTTTCTAGGTAGAGATCAGTTAGGCTCCTCAATGCCTAACAAAAAAGTACTTTGTGTTTATTTTGGTGCTATCAAGGGTGGGTCCTGAAATAAAACTGGTCCTGACTCTATCATCTGGAAAGCCACATTTTGACAATCAGGAAGTCTGTGAGCAAAAGCCTCTAGGGTCTATAAGAGAATATATATATATATATATATATATATATATATATATATATATATATATATATAAACAGATAACTTATATTATGCCAGGCTTTATGCTAGATGCTTTGCAAACATTCTGCTATTTAACCCTTATGATTACGTTATCAACCCAATTTATATATAAGGAAATACTGTTTGAGATGAAGCAGCTTTGCCCCATTTCACACAGCTCATGCAGAGAAGAATGGGGGATTTGTCCCGGGTCCTTTGGGCTACACCAGGCTAAGTTTCTGTATGGCAGCAGCTAAAACTGCACCTCACATTTGGTGAGAGTGTTTTGCAGTGTACAAGAGAATTTTGCACATGTTTTGCATGTTTTCCTAATCTATTTGATGAATGGATTAAGGGTGACAGTCTGACATAGATGGGCAAGTTCCTGACTCAGGGCTCGGAGCAAAGGGCATCTTGCTTTGTGAGCATGAAATGGGTGATAGAATCAGCTTTGCTGCCTTTCTTTCCTTCAGCGATCATCCTTCCATCCAAAACTTAGAATGAGAAGAAGATGGAAATGTGATTACAGTTAGGGCCCTGCTAGGGAGGCATGGAATCAAGCAGAATCTGATACTTACTAGTGTTGGAATCACAGCGCAGTAAGAACAAACACTACCATTCGTGGAGGGCCCGCTGGGCACCAGGCTCCATGGTGGGAGCTGTGATGGCACCCACACTTCCCAGCAGCCACTCCCAGGAGCTGAGAAACTGAGGCCAGGACACACGTGTGGGACCACAAAGGAAATAGAGCAGAGACGCTCAGCAGTTACATGACTGGAAATTTCTCACACTGTTTCATTTCTCCATGAACCTGGTATAATGTCTTAAATTCCCATCACCCAAATGTCTTTTCCAACATGCTCATAAGGTTGCTTTTATTGAGATATTATCAACACATAACATTACATTAGTTTCAAGTGTGTGACATAATGATTCAATACTTGTATATATTGTGAAATGATCATCACAATAATTCTAGTGACCATTGGTCACCATGCAGGGTCACAAAATTTCTTTTCTTTTTTTTTTTTAAAGATTTTATTTATTTATTCATGAGAGACACGCACACACACACACAGAGGCAGAGAGAGAGAAGCAGGCTCCATGTAAGGAACCCGACGTGGGACTCAATCCCGGGACTCCAGGACCACACCCTGGGCCAAAGGCAGGCGCTAAACCGCTGAGCCACCCAGGGATTCCCTCAAAATTTCTTTTCTTATGATGAGAACTTTCAAGAAACACTCTTTCAGTGACTTTCAAATATGCAGTAGAGTATTGTTAACTCTAGTTGCCATGCTGTACATTACATCCCAGGACTTATTTTATAACTGAAAGTGTGTACTTTTTGACCACCTTCATCCATTTCACCCATCCCCCACTTTCAACCCCGCCTCTGGCAACTATCCATCTGTTTTCTGCTTATGAGTTTTTTGAGGATAGAGATGGAAGCTTTTGCTTCTTTGTATCACCTATAGTGTGTGTCATAGTGCTTTGCACATAGAAAAAGCACAATAAAGAGTTCCTGAACAGACATTTCTCCAAATAAGATCTACACATGGCCAATAGGCACATGAAAAAATGCTCCACATCATTCATCATCAGGGAAATACAAGTCAAAACCACAATGAGATACCACCTCACACCAATAAGAGTGGTTAAAATTAACAACACAGGAAACCACAAATGTTGGAGAGGATGTAGTCCCTGTGCACTGTTGGTGGGAATGCAAGCTGGTGCAGCCACTCTGGAAATGAGTGTGGAGGCTCCTTAAGAAGGTAATAGTAGAGCTACCCTATGACCCAGCAATTGCACTGCTGGATATTTACCCCAAAGATAGAGATGTAGTGAAATACCGGGACACCTGCACCCCAATGTTCATAGCAGCAATGTCCACAACAGCCACACTGTGGAAGGAGCCATGATGCCCTTCAACAGATGAATGGATAAAGAAGATGTGGTCTATATACACAGTGGAATATTACTCAGCCATCGGAGAGGACGAATCCTCACCATTTACATGGACGTGAATGGAACTGGAGGGTATGATGCTGAGTGAAATAAGTCAGTCAAAGAAAGACAATTATAATATGGTCTCACTCATTTGTGGAATATAAGAAGTAGTTCAGAGGACCATAAGGGAAAGGAGGGAAACTGAGTGGGAGAAAATCAGAGAGGAAGACAAACCCTGAGAGACTCTTAATACTGGGAAACACACAGAAGGTTGCTGGAGGGGAGGTGGATGGGGGCATGGGATAACTGGGTGACAGGCATTTAAGGAGGACATGTGATGTGATGAGCACTGAGTGTTATACTATATGTTGGTAAATTGAGTTTAAAATTTTTTTAAAAGTTCCTGATTTTATTTGGAAACAACACTCGCAAGTCCAAAGAGTGTACTTCTGTTCAGTCCTATGCCAAAGCTAACTTTTTAGTGAAGAACACTTTCTTTGATTACAGCCCTTAGCACGTGGAGATTAATTCACTGAGCCTTGTTCCCAGATGGAGAACATGCTGACTGAGTTTCCTGTACCTGTGGTTCTCATCAAGAAATCCTTGACTAGCTTTCAGATGAAACACAAAAACAAAAGCAGAGAGCACACATTCGACCATTGATTTTCATGTAATGTGAAAAGAGTGTTGGTCTCTGGAAGCTACCCAAAGTTGCTTGCTCTTTTTTTTTTTTTTTTTTTTTTTTTTTGAGTCAGATGGTCTCTGACCTCTTCCTTTATGGAAACACCACGACGCTGGTTTAAAATCAGAGTGGGGTATTTCAGGAACCCCAAAAAAGGGCAGACTATTTCCCTACTCGTCTCAGTCAATAAGTACCTAGCTGACATGTTGCAAGTTTATTTATGGAGTCCAAATTATGAGAGTTAATACTGTTTTGTCAAAACCTTGTATGACATCCCTCTGATTAGGACTGTGTATGGCGATTTATTTTCAGCGACAGTACATGGCATGATGTGCCATCATTATTCAACATCTCATTTGAGCCCTGGCAGATAGCTCGGAGCTATTATGCATAGGCGAGCACTTAGCATATTTAATGTGCTTTACCAACAGTTGATATTCTTCATCACTACAAAAT
Organism: Vulpes vulpes; assembly: GCF_048418805.1. NCBI lineage: Eukaryota > Metazoa > Chordata > Mammalia > Carnivora > Canidae > Vulpes > Vulpes vulpes. Next base: position 53,783,930 of record NC_132784.1, on the reverse strand, counting down.
AAGTGTAACCACATAAACATTTTGAATACAAAAACATCTCTTTTTCCTCTCTTTTCCTTCAAGTATTTATTTAATCTCCTGGGGTCAGTTTCATTCAGTGGCAGAAAGAATATTTTATTTTTCCTTTAGTGTTAGAAGTTTTACTGAAGTGTGTCCTTACAAAGGGGGAAGGGAAAGGGAAAGAGTTTTACCTCCTTCACATCATTTTTCTACTGTTTCGGTCTGGTTTCCACGCCCCACTGGCAGGCAGCAGGATGCGCTATGACCTCCCAGGGATGCAGGGCTCCCGGTGTGATTGTGCCCTGCGGCCACGTGTGACCTCCGGCCAGTCACTTAGCCCCTGGGGGTTTCCAATTTTATAAAATTGGCACAATGATCCGATAACATTATTCTAATATTATCTAATAGATGCATATGCATCTCATATTATCCACTAGAGATGGTGCATCATTTTGAAATCTGTAAAGAACAATGCAGACACAGGGGGGTATCTTTTTCCATCTGCTCTCCTCTCCATGTCTTGTATCTTTAGAATATTTTCAAGATTGAGTTTTCGCTCACTTCTTTTAGTCTTTGGGAAATCCTTTTGCTGGCCACCTGAGACCATCCGGTGCGTTCGCGGTTTTGATCTACTGCATGTTCCAGCCTCTAAACCTTCACTCTCGGGACCTTCAGATTAATGTTTACTCTATTCCTCCTCCTCCAGCATCTCCTCCTCCCCCTGTTCCTCTGCTGTTGCTTTGTCCCCACTGCAGACTCTTGTCTTGCTTCTTCCACATGCATCCACCTGTTCCTTCCTTCTCTCAGCTTCTGTTTTGCAAGTACTAGAAATATCTAAAATCTAAAATTAAATCATTCTCCTCCATGGATGTACTCCCTCTGCTTATCACTGCAGGTTTAGTGCTCCTGCACACTTCCCCAGTGGCCACGCTCATCTGCTCACATGGCTTGACTAGTCCCAGCTAGACTTCTGTCTTACAGCCCAGAGTTACCTCGGGAGCTCCCAACCCGACTCCCCACCAGCACGTGTCTGGGGATCCCTTGCTCCCACTGCCAGCTACACACACACTCAGGCTGAGCTGAGCTGCTCCCAAAGAGCAAAACCTGAGGGGAACCCTCTCCTTCCCCGCCTCCTGGAGGTATTTTGTCAGCCACTCCTGGAATGTTTGTTCCCAGGTCTGTTTATGGCTCTCCAGACGCCCTGTCAGGACTCTGTTCAGATCCTCCCCATCTCTTGATGAAATAATGTCTCTGTGCTATCTGGTCCTGGACTTGCTTCAGTATAACATGCCCTCCTCAGCTTCGGCCCGAGCCAGCATTACCATCACACAACTCTGAGCATTCCACACCCCGCTAGAGGCCCCACAATAGCTTCCAGGGGCAGAGCTCCATACTCAGTCAGGGTCCACCAGCTCGCAGGCACGCAGGGGACAAAGTGAGTGTTCTTGAGTGTCTGACCCATTTGACTTGGGATGGGGACGAGAGCTTTTTGTCATATTATCAGGGTGCTCTGAGATCTTCAAAGGTAGGTCACTGATCTATAGGACTGACCTCCAGCTTCTTCCCATAGACTATAAGATCCTCCTTGGCATGTCCCTGTTACATCTCCTATCTCATCTTTTGCCACTTCTCACTTTGTACTTGGTATTTCCAGCATGTTCTTTCTCACTTTTTGTCTTATATATGCTATTCCCTCTGCTGAGAGAAATCCTTATCCTTGGCTAACTTTCCTTGACCCTTTAAGGATTAACTCTAATGTTTATTCCGGGGAAATCTTGTCTAGCCTCCAGATCTGGTAACCTTATTTCTTCCTGTCCTCCTGTGCTCTCATAGCACCTGTTCAGCTGTTCACACCTCTGATTGTGCACGCACCTGTGTGCTCTGCAGGTGCTAGATGGTAAACACTTTCAGATGGAATATATGTCTGCATTCTCAATGCCTCACTTGCGGTGCCCAGCACATAGTAACAGCTCATGTTTCAGAGGCTGTGCCTTCCTCATACTGAAACATACTTTTGAGAAAGGGTCTGGAGAGGTTTGCCCCTTGGTGTTCACCTCAGAAGACCCAGTCAGGGTGTGAGCTCCTGGATCACATGAAGGCCGTGATTATTGAGGGACCCCTTTGACTAATTTTGTCTTTTGTGTAATTTGATTTGAGTGCTCCTTGCGAGAAGACTACCTAGTTGTTACCCAGCAGGGAGTACACTCGTGGAAGTATTATAGACTACAGAATGTTACTTAATTCATGTAATTAGGTAAACATGACACCACACCACCCTCGCACACACGTGTGCTTTGGAGAAAGGAGAGGTGAAAGTTCTGGGACAGGTGCAGAGAGCATCATTAGTGTTAACTATGGAGTGTTCTCCATAGTGTTCTCTACACTTCTAGGCTTCCTAAAGTCAGAGCAGTTGCCCAAGGGTTGGATTTGTCCTGTGGGTGGCATATCCTGGAGATGGGGAAACCCTCTGGTGGTCATGACAGGTGGTTGTGTCCCTGCTTCTCAGCCACTAGATACTGCTTTCCTTACCTGTTGAGGACACCTGTGGACTTGTTATTGCCATGCAGAATAAGTGTGTGTGTGTGTGTGTGTGTGTGTGTGTGTGTGTGTGGTGGGGGGTAGCAAGATAAACAGCATACATATATGTTGCATATCCCTTTGTGGCCTGCAGGGCAGTCATAGTTACACATTGATCCTCCTACTAATAGCCCTTTACTATGGGCTGGTATAGTGACCATCCCTTCATACAAAAAAGGAAGGGTGCTAAGTGTGATTATGATTTTCCCAAGGCCACATAGCTTCTAAGTGGGCCAGCTGGGACTTGATGTCATGTCTTCTGGCTCTAAAACCAATGTGTTGCCTCTCATGGAAGATTTGTCAGTTGCACCCAATGAGCTTCTCAGGAATTATCTACCACTCCATGTCACATAACACTTCAAATGCTTTCCTCTAGTAGGGAAATGGTGGCATTCCAAAGTGGTTACAGTGGGTGTTAAATGTTTAGCTCTCAAGTAACACCCGAATGTGCCTCAGTGTTGAACTAGAGGGCTCTGTTAAAGTTAGACAAATGAGCAAATAAGGTAAGTGTGGGACAGTTCATTCCACTGTGGTGCTGTGGTCGATGACATGACATTTACAAGCAGTCAGGGGTGGAGCTTTTGACATGTCATGCCTTCACCCCTGCCCTGTGCAGAGTCCTCTTCCTTACCCTATTGTTTCACCACTAACTCTTGTCATCCCTCAACCAATGAGTAAGTCAGGGGTATCAAGTGACCTTGTGAAAGGGGGACTGTCCTTTATCCAGTGGAAGGTTACTAAGGGAGTAGAAGCCATGGTCCCTGGGGTGAGGAAGGTTTATGGTCCAGCCTTTCCTAATGTAAAGGGCAGCTTTTAGACTCGGGAGTGGATTTTGACATCAAATAACATCAAGACTACTTCTACCCTGTGAAAACATGTTCAGTTTCTGTCAGTAAATAGCATGAACATTCAAACAATTTACTGGGAACTGTGGAGCATGGCTATTACATAGAAACAGTCCATTAATTAGAATTCACCAATATCAGCCACATCTGTAACATGATGGCATTGATGGATCTAATTTAGATATCCTCTCAACTCTATTTCAAACAAGATTCTAGTCCAATGGTGACATGATCTTTCTGTGTCCTTTTCTAGGCAATTAATGAATCTCTGAGAACTTCCTTAAAATGTGTGATTGCCATCTGTCTGCTTGCAGCACAACCACAGTGTAGCCATTTTCATGCATTCTGATTTATCTTCAGTGTTATTAGTTACAGCGTGTCCTCTAAATACGGCTGTGTTACTCCAATGTTTGGGTGTGTAGCTTTTCTGCATTGCTATCTTCGATAGGAGTCCATAGGAAGTTTCATTTATTTGTGGGCATTTGCATAGCTGACATGAAGATAGGCGGCCGCAAAAGATCAGATCTGACGGACGCCACAACTCTAAAAAGGTAATAAGAACGTTTTTTCAAGGCTGTCCGTAATCACCGTTGCACCTGAAAAACCAGACTACATTTTCTGAACAGCATTAAATTCTGACAGCTTGTAAAAGTCACATTTATTCTTGCTTCACATCAGGAGTTAGTGGACAGGTTTATTTCAACCATCATGTTGAGCTGATAAAGTAAGAGAGGTGGAGAAAGGAAAACATGTTCACTACTTTTATAGCTCTGAAGTTAATGGCTTAAAAAATGTGTGCACCCACTTTTTTTTTGATGGTTCATGGGAAAAACAGTGCCTCAAGTTATACTAATGTTGTCATGGTGATTCCGTGAAGGCTCTTTTCATCTTAGGGCTGTAGATCTACCCACAGGCATTGCCGAGGCAGCCTGAGACCATCATTCAGGAGCTCCTGGCCTCAAGGGATATATACCGGTGGTATTTGTGTACTGGCAGTATTGTCAGCCACTGCACAATGGGCTTTCCCGCCAGAGAATTTAACTCCAGAGTAGATAAATTCTCAGCTTTCACAAAAGGGAGTAGGAATGGAACATAATACAAGGGGTAGGCAGATGTGCCTAGAAAAGAAAGAGAAAAAGAATTGAGTCCAAACAATTTCTGAAGAAGCTGAAGTGGAACCTAACAAGGTTAGGTTAATAATACCTAAAGGTTTTATTTTCTTGAGTATTTAGGCTCTCCACCCACTTTGCAATGTGTGCTATCAACTGAAGGACACATGACGCATTTCCCTATTCACTGATTCTCTGGGACCTGCATGTGGCTGCTGTATGCCCAGGAGAGCCAAAGGCAGCACCTCTGGTCTGATGGGACACAAGAGGGCTGAACCTGCTCCCTGCATGTGGCACGTGGAAGTGCTTTCTAAGGCCCTCACTTTTCCTAGGGCTGTGTGGAGAGTTAAAGACGTCTAGTCGCTTTCAAAAACATTCCTTATAGAAATCCTTCTACCATCACCACTCTATGAGAAGTCCAGGAGTTTTTCTTTTTTCTTCCAACAACTGTGACTTTTCACTTAAATGGAATTAGAGGTGACGTGATTAATATTTTAGAATTAAAAGAAATTGTAATGGCCATAAGTGTAAACTCTAAAGGTAAAATGATGAACTACTTACTCCAAAATAAAGTGAGAATAATGTTTATTCTCTGCAAGCACAATCAGAAGGATTATGAACCCCTTGCCCCCTCACCCCTTATTCCACGGTATCAGTTCACCTTGGAATTCATAGCAGCTGGTCACAGCTGGTTGTGGACATCAGGGACTGTAGTGGTTCATAGAGCCTGAATGGTTCCCAAATCTCACAGTCTCACAACCTGAATCCAAATGGTTAAATATAGGTGACCCTCGGCCACAAGACCCAGGTGATGGGGGGGGGGGGGGGGAGCTTTCATTTCACAGATTCCTATAAACAAGTTGCTTATAAAAAAGTGAAAAGAGTTGTGGTCCTGTCAGGGCTTTTGACGAAAGACCTACTGCAGTTGGGGAGAACCAAGTGAAGCAGAATTTAATGTTCCCATTAAAGTGTTTGAAATTTTTATTCATGTAAGAAAAATGCCTTTGCTGAAAGATAGTTTGAGGCAATAAACAACAATATGGAGAAAACTCTGAATTTAAAGCAGGTTTTAAAGAGACTACTTTCCACAGGCAAGTTTGCCAGCATCTTGGAAGAACCCCCGAGAGCTCAATTTAAAATTCACAAAAGTATACTGGATTTCAAGTTCCTGAGTTGAGCCAGTGGGGAAAGCTGATCTTGAGGGAGGAGATGTAAGCATGGGATAATAGCCATCCTGTAGTGTGACTAAAATCTCTCAAGTGACAGAGGCACTCGGTCTTGTCAAAAGACCCTAGATGCAATGCAGAAGTGTGGGAGTGCATGAGGGGCAGCCTATCATGTCAAGTGTGTGTAGGGAGAGACAATGAAGAAGGTAGGGGAAGGCAGTCCAGACATGGAGGTGCAGCAAGACCTGGGGCTCAAAAACACGGGCTCCTGGGTTGTGGACATCAGGGAGTATGCAGAAAAGCTCAAGAGTAGGACTAGAATGTTGGAATCAAGGAATGAGAAAAGGAAACAAAAGGAAAAAATATTTTGTCCTGATATAAGAGAGAAGGCTCTCAACTAAAGGACCATTTCCAATACCGTGACACACATGAACTGTCCAGCAAGATCATATGTACTTATGGGCTCTGAACAAGTCAATGTATAAATGTAAGACATGTTTTTGGCAATTGAAATTTATAAAAATAAGACATTTGTGCTATGCTTTAGCTTCTAAAGAACTAGTTGGAGAAAGGCTCAGCCCTGCCAGAGAAACTCAGTGGTGATTCCACCTCACTGGAAAAAACCAACAAACACAAATACTAGTCATTGCCTTCAAATGCAAGTGGTGACTCTAGGAGATACAGTGCCCTGGTTGCAGAGATGAATGGAAAGAAACAACTGTCTTCAAAAGTGACTGAAAAGTTGTGAGTTTTGGAACACAAATGTCAATTTAAATCATGATAAGGGAAGTTGTGGTTAGCAACTGTCAGTAGAATTTTATTTACAGGATGAGATTGCAACTAATAGAGGCAATAGTGGGGAAGAAAGTTCATGAAGTCATCTGAATGTGATAGATACCTAAGAAATATTTCAGTGATGAAGAATAAACAGCACTGTCTGCAATAAAAAGGGAATCAGATATAATCTGGGTGATTAGAAAGACTGTCTTTGGGTAAATTATGCCAAATCATGATTTAGAGAGCCCAAGTAGATAATTCTCTATTTCTGATGAGTTTACGAGAAATTGTATGGTTGTTTGGAAATATCTTCAGTAATAGGTTGCAATAGTGTATAGCAAACAGTGGAAATGAACAGGTCAGAGACACTGGGGACATTAACAATGCTATTTGTAAAGGAAGAGAAGTAAAATATTAAAGAATACACCCTCCAATACTGTTGGAATTAATTTCTGAGAGGCTGCCCACAAATGCCTGATTGCTGATGTTAAGGCTCCTTCCTGATTCACATTCTGCCCAGCTTCTGAGAGGCATTCAGGTTTGCTGCACATTAGATGCAGGCATCCACCAGCCTCCTACCACTGCCTCTCTTCTCATTCTCCTTGGATGACTGATGCCTTCCAGAAACCTTTTCTTTCAACTTCATGTCTCTATACCTTTCCAGATAGCTACCCTAGTAGTGGTTGCGACCTCTGTGCAAAGATTTGACCATGGCCTCCATCGCTCATTGACATGTGCTTGTGGCCCAAAACTCTAGAGAAAGTGCTCAGCACTGAGATGCTCTGTTTGGAGTGTAGCAATGAATGGGTTAAGCAGGGAGGTGTGGGAAGGATATACTTCTGGAAACCTGGAGTTCTGGACAGGCACACTGCAGGTGGTGAGGTCTGCCTGGAGCAGGGGGTGGGAGTGGGGAGGGGACACAGCTAGAGAGTTGGGTAGGGATGAACTGATACACAGCCCTGCTTGCTGTTGTAAGGAACTGGGATTTTGTCATGAGGACTATCAGGAACTGTTGAGGGATCTTAATGAGAGCCATGGTGTGTTTAGGTTTGCCTTTTAGAAGCATTACTTTGGTGGCAGAGAGGAGAATGGCATGAAAGGGGTCATACTGGAAGCCAGGGGATCAGTGCAGCCTCGGTGAGAGATGTCAGAAGCCTAAGCTCAGGTGTTGGCCATGTGGATTTAAGTGATACTCAGGAGAGTGAGTGGAAGATCTATAATCAGTTTGATGTAGGTGTGGCAAGGGAAGTAGAGGGTCCAGAGTGACCGTCAGAATTCTGGCTGGGGAATTTGAGAAGATGGTTGACACTTCTCATCAGAAGAAGGAAAATGTAAAGGAGGTGGATGTTGAGGAACAAGATGAAGAATTCAGACCAGCCTCATTCTCTCTCTCTTTCTTTCTTTCTTTTTCTTTCTTTCTTTCTTTCTTTCTTTCTTTCTTTCTTTCTTTCTTTCTTTCTTCTTTCTTTCTTTCTTTCTTTCTTTCTTTCTTTCTTTCTTTCTTTCTTTCTTTCTTTCTTTCTTTCTTCTTTCTTTCTTTCTTTTCTTTCTTTCTTTCTTTCTTTCTTCTTTCTTTCTTTCTCTTTCTCTCTCTCTCTCTCTCTCTCTCTCTCTTTCTCTTTCTGGTGTGACATCTCAGAAGGACTTGTATAACAAATAGTATAAATGCAGTATATGAAAGATTACTGATGGAGCAAAATTCTTGTCTTTGAACCAAAACCCAATTCTACAAACATACATTTCCTGTCTTCTCTCTCACGTATGCATGGGCATGTGCACACACACACACACACACACACACACACACACTTGCTTGGGAAGAAACAGGAATTGGATTCATTTACCATTTCAATGACATGCCCTTGAGAAAAGTCTTTTTTTTTTTCTCATGGATCTTCCATATACCATCTGGGATGCCCACACACTTCCTCAAGTGTGGAGATGCTCTATGTGGCATTGGCACTTTTTTAGGGTGAGTAATTTTGTAGGTCTGCTGTTTACATCAATGGTTTTGCTGTCCTAGGCTCAAAGAACTTTGGGTACAGAATGTCTTGTCAAGTTACTGTTCTTAAAAGGCTTGACATCAGATCAAGGAGAGCCTTCAAAATGAGAAGTTCAGTTGAAATGATTTTAGCTAGCTGAGTTTTTTATATCTTGGTAAGCTTCCATTAACACATTTTGGATTCCCACGAACCCATACATTTATGTCCTCATGGTTCTGTATTTTAATGAGGTCTCCACTGACTTCTTATCCTTTCCATTGAATTATTTGTATTGTCAGTCGCTTCTTCAACGTTTTGCAGACGTGTCACACTCCTCTGATTAGCCCTCGATGTGCCCCAGTTTGTGGGCATCCCTTGCCTACTACCTATGCTGTGGCTCCCAGAACTGGGTAGTGATCAGGGTGGGACTGGCCTACTCAGGCCAGAGTGGACTCCCTTCTTCTCGTGAATACTGGATTACAACCATTGAGCTCCGAGGTGGGTTCATTTGCACCGTTGACTCATCTTAAGCACGAAGTTGACTAGAACTGCAGGATCTTTTCATAGATGTTGCTTCTTACTCACATCTCCCCCATCCAGATTAATTTTGATTCCAGGAACTAGACTTTACACTTATCTATAGACTTGGTATATGGTTCCAGCCTATGGTTTATAAAAACAGCAGAATATAAAATGTAAGGCACAATAATAAATATAACTAAGCCTGTAATTTATTATATGAAACTATGCCCAATGTTTAGCATATTTTATATTGAACATTAGGCATCAAATATAAATATAAAATTATAAAAATAGTAAGATTCAAAACTAAAGTAATATATACTCCAAAACATACATGCATGTGTGCATATATGTAATGTGCATGTGTGTGTGTGCATATACTCGGCAGCAAGCAGGGTTCGGTGAGAAGGGGACTGGGACATTTTTCTCTCGGTAAGGAGGTGACTGAGACACTGATTGGAGGCAGGAACCTTGCTGGGCCATGCTGTGCTGCTTAGAACCCAACTCTGTGGTCCTGAGAACCCATCAGTGCAGTGTGTGAGCACAGGCTACCTGAAGAGGAGGGTAGAGAGCAGAAGGGGCAGGGACAAAGGGGACACTTGGGAAGGGTGAGTGGGAGATACAGGAGTCCAAAGCAAAGGCAAAGGTTTCACAGACTCATCTTGGGACATCCCACAAGTCACCCAACCCCTGACTCCCATGTGTCTCACTGGTAAAATAAGGACACTGGAGTATGGCTGCAAGGGTGAGAGAGGCACTGTGAAAATTGTCAAGCACTCAGCAGATGCCTACTGCAACAGGGTGGCCCAGGGTCAGATGCTTAACTGACTGAGCCCCCCAGACATCCCAACTACAGGATGTATTTAACTTGTAGAAACTTAAACTGTGAAAAAAAAAAAGAAACTTAAACTGTTTTAGATTTTTGTGTGTGTGCACTTGAGCAAAAACATGACTGTAGTAGATTTTATAGTTGCACCAACACAGCAATCTAAAAAAATAATTTGCAAAGACTCAATCATTCCATTGGCCACATCCCTAAAAATCATTTTGTAGAAGATCCTGCAAACAAATCCAAGTGTATCATGAGTCAGAAAACTGAATTACGTTGATAGATTGTGTTTCCTTCAGTTGTATTCTGAAGAGGAAAGGGCTTCACGAGGCCCCAGAGTTCTCTGGGAGACATACATGCACTGTGCCCTGGCATCTGAGCAGAGGCTGCCTTTGTCTTTCACCAAGGGGAATTGCTGTCAGGAGCCACAGATCTCCCAAACATGAAACGGTGGCCAGTGCCCACTGTAAACTTGGGGGGCCCCTTGCGCTCACTCTAGTTGGATGGCTCTACACCAGTGCCACCTTCAGCAGGCATTTCCACATTGCATATGAGGCTGTTGTGGTAGTCACAGGGGCTTCTGAGGTTGTGCCGTTTGTGTTTTTAATTTCTTCTTGTTGCAGTAGTTTGATTTTGAAGCTCAGCTGTGGATGCTTGGGGACAAGCTTCACATTTTGTGTGTCTGTGTCTTTGTCAGGCCACCGCAGGGCTCTCGAGTTATGCCAGGGCAGAAGTCTGCCTGTATGGGGGTAGCAGTCTGGGGGATTAGGATGGGTTGTTGATTCACAGTGGGAGAGGGATCTGGCTCAGGGCTTGCTCATTGTCAAACACTTGTGCATAGTGTCTGTTAACACACTGGGTGACAAAGTGTGTGGGGGATATAAGAATAAATAAGACCTTCTTCTTCCCCTCAAGTTGCATACATTCCAGGGGGACAGAGGGATAGATAAACCAAAGGCAACGTGGAGTAATGTCCAGGTGTTGTGGGTCTTCAGAGGAGGTGTGGGGTTGAGAGGTAAGTTCCAGAGGAGAGCCCCTGTGGAGAAGAGAGTGTGTCCCCAGACCTGGGTCTGAAGAGAACATGGTGCGTTGGGAGGAATGGTAGTGTTCAGCGTGTCTGAGCATAGATTTCATGTGGTGGGGTGTGGGGAGCTACCAGCCTGGAGAGAGAGGATGGGTCTTATCGTCATGGCCTTTGAAAGAGAGATGAGAATGTTTCATTCTGTGGGGTGATATGGATGCATTGAAGGGTTTTAATCAGGGATAAAATGATCAGACATTTGCAAGGCCTCCTTCCAGAATTCACTCAAGAGACCAAATTACAGATCTGAAGATTGCAAGATGAGTAAAAAAATATTAGAGCCAAGGAGAAGAATAATGTGAAGAAACACTCCCAACCAAGTAGGCTGGTGAGAGGGGTTGCGTATCTGTGGCCAGTCGTGGGACATGCTGCCCAAAGAACAGATGCGTCCAGGCAAAACCCTTCCAGCTATCAAGAACAGCCTCCTTTCTGGATAATTCCTGCCTCCAGGGCCTGTGTCACTATTGCTTCCCTGTGCTCCATTCCCAAGATTAATGCCTCTTTTGTATCCATCTCTTGTTAGATTGGCATTTTCCCAATGAGCTCTCAGGCTCCATCATTAGCGATATGCCCTGATTCTGTTTCTTTGGGTGGGTGACCATGAGAATGGTGGGAAAAGCCCCTGTAGGTTAGCAATAAGCACCAAAAAATAACGAATGCTTGAATGAATGAATGAATGAATGAATGATTGAGGGAAACCTGATTGGATGAGAAGGATGAAGGAAACCTGATTGAAATGTGAAGTAGGGGCACTTAGGTTTGATTTCTTCTCTTGCGTTTATTGTTTGACTTTGGGTGAATGATGACATTTATTGGGCCGTAGATTTCTTGCATAGAATGTAGTTGATGGGGCTGTCTTCATACAGTTGCTGGTAAGACTGGATGAGTTCATGTCTTGGAGAATGCTTTGTCAATTGTTGCTTTACAGCATAAAAATAAAGTGTGCATTAAAGTGCTTATATTTTTACAAAAAATTATTAGCACGTTTTGCATTTAATCTTCAAGATAATATAATTCTTTTTTATACACAAGAAAACTGAGACTCCAGAAGGTGAGATGCCTTGGTCATGACCCAGGAGCCATGAAGGTGGACACAAAATGGGCTTCTAGACCTGGGTTCTGGCTGCCACACTGCTCAGCTTCTTAATGCAAACCAGAGGCTCATTTAACTGGCTTCCACCACTAAATCAAGAACTCTGTGTACTTTTCTCCCTTGGAATTGGAAGTGCAGACACTTAATTATAACTTTTGATTGCTTGAAATTATAGGGCTGTAGAGTTACTGGCACATGTTTCTGAGGAAAATCATATTCTAAATCCTGAAATAATCATCTCTGTTTTTTCATATTCAAGATGGATGCAGGGAATTTGGCACCATTCGTCATAAATTCACAGTGTTTCCTGGGATGACTTGCAAGCTTTGAAACTAACTCTTTGGACATAGGCAGTGGATTGTACACACATGTTTCATATTTATCTTCCATGACTGATTGAAAGCTCCAGGAAGGAAGACCTGTGACGTCCTATTCATAGCTGTATTCAACAACCCAGCACACAAAACCAATTCTTGATCAATGAGTGAATAAGATACATTGCCCTCTACTATATCTCCTCCATTGAGAATGCGCCTACCCAGGGATACCCCTTTTGTTTTATGATAGGTACTCTATTAATTTGCTAGGGCTGCCATAACAAAGTGCCACAGACTGGCTGGTCCAAAGGATAGCAAATCATTGTCTCCGTTCTGGAGGTAGGAAGTCCAAGATCAAGGTTCCAGAAGGTTGGTTCCTTCTGGGGCTGTGAAAAAGAATATATTTCATGTTTCTCTCTCTCCTAGCTTCTGGTGGCTAGCTAGCAGTCTTTGGTGTTTCTTTCTGTTTGAAGCATCACTCTCATCTCTGCCTTCATCTTCATGGGGAATTCTCACTCTATGTATGTCTGTGTCCAGATTCCTTGTCTTATAAGGACACCGGTCATAGTGGATTAAGATCCACCCTTGGGACGCCTGTGTGGGTCAGTGGTTGAGCGTCTGCCTTCAGCCCAGGGCATGATCCTGGGGTCCTGGGATCGAGTCCCACATCAGGCTCCCTGTGAGGACCCTGCTTCTCCCTCTGCCTGTGTCTCTGCCTCTCTCTCTGTGTCCCTCATGAATAAATAAATAAATCTTAAAAAAAAAAAAAAGACTGACACTGATGATTTCATTTTAACTCAACTACCTCGGCAAGACCCTGTAGCCAAGTAAGGTCAGACTGGGAGATACTGGGGGTTAAGACCCAATATACCTTATTCAATCTATAATAGCTATCATGTTTTCTTCTTATTTTTATTTCGTTTTCTGCAATTTTGTGAGTCCTTTAAGTGGATATTAAATGTCATTTGTAAATCCAAAACAAACAAACCATTGACAAGATGGGGAAAGAATAAAGAAGATTGATAAAAGGACCAATAACACTATCCTCATCTCCATTCATAGGATAAATAGAGCAGACCCAATGTTGGGTATGGGGTGGGGTCTCACCACAGTCTGTGACAGCTTCCTTCCTATGTGGCCTGCTTCTTGGGCTTCAGGTATTCAAGTCAGTTTGTAATAGTGATCCCTGTCCACAGGACCACCTGGGTTGCACCCCAGCCAGTCCCATTGTATCTAGAAAATCTACCCCTCTGTTTTCCCCCCTCTAGTAGAGATGATTCTGGAAGGAATAGAAAGCCCTGTGCTATTTTTATTTCAAAAATAGAAAATAAAATCTTTCATTTCACCTGCTGGGTTTTGCTTTCTTGTTCAAGTGAAACGGATCACTGTCTGCCTCGTGAAACAAGTGCTCTTCTCTCATAAATGGCAGACTTACATTCAATGACATCAGATCAATACCAATTTCATATTTAGGCCTGGGGATTATTCCCCAGCAAGGTGGGATGGGGCAAGGCATTCTGTCTGCTGCTAGAATTGTTGGCATATATCTCACATGAGAGGCCAGAGGACCAAATGTTTCTAGACAGTGTCTTTAGGGGTACTGAGCTGATACCTCTGTCACAAGAGAAAATACTAAGGTTATACCCATGAAAAGGAATTCTTCCTTCACAGATTTTTATTAGCCATAGATTTTCAGTCTGGAACTCTAACACATGAAGAGGGAGAAGCTAAAATAACTAGAGGCAACAAACCAACTAAGGATAGGTGAGTGGACTATGAATGTGTCTTGTCTAACGAGTGTTGGTGGGGCTGTACTCAAGACTGCTCTGAGGGAGAGGCTCTGGGTGCAGCACAAAATGAACTTGGGATTTATGGAAGAGGAATAGACAGTAGTTAAGGGACACATTTTTACCAAATGTGAAAAGTTCTCAGAAGTTCCTCTATATAAACAACTCAGATATTTTCAACAGAGCTGTAAGATAACAGGTAACTATATCTAAAATGAAAGGAATGAATTATTTTTTTAAGACATGTGGATAGAAAATTGCTTTTCCTCTCAGATTGACATTGGCAAGCTCTGCTCCTCCTGGTTATGAAACAGTTACCAGGCAGGACTAGGGGTTTTGAATCAGGCAGATGGGAGGGTCATATTGGAGCCTGGGGTGTGTTGAGAAATAGCAGCCTCCTGGGGGATTGTTGGGTGATGGAGGGGAGCCTGAGGAGGCTGAATTCAGCTCTTGGGGAATGCTTCCACTCCACTGGGCAGAGATCAATTCAAAAAGAGCCTCAATCAAGTTGAACCTTATGAATATGATTTTCTGAAGGCCAAAAAATTGATTATCAGCAATTTTACATGCTTATCATCATACCCCACCCCAGCCCAGCCCCAATTAGGAATTATAGTAAATGCACTAATGTTCTAAAGTCCTTTTATAAGTGGGCAAGAGAAAATATGTGTATGGAGGTCCATGTCAGGGTTCTCCAGAGAAACAAAACCAAGCTATAGCTCTCCCTTGCTCTCTCTCTCTCTCTTCTGAGAGATTTATTATAAGGAATGGATCACGTGTTTGCAGACACTGAGAAGTTCCATAATATGCCATCTGCAAGCCAGAGACCCAGAAAAGCTGCTGGTGTAAGTCCTAGACCAATGGCAGAAGACCAATGTCCAGGTCAAGAAGTCAGGCAGAGAGAGCAAATTCTCCCTTCCTCTGTTCTTGTTCTAGGCAGGCCTTCAACATACTGGATGATATCTCCTTTGCTGGGGAGGGCAATCTTCTTTACTCAATCTTTGGATTCAGATGTCAATCTCATTTGGAAACACCCTCACAGATACACCTAGAAATAATATTTAACCAAATATCTGGCACCCTAAGATCCAGTGAACTGGATGCAAAATAAATATCACACCACAGAAGAGGTGTGCTCTGCTGGTGATGAGTCAGCTTCACTGGCCTGCTGTCCACAGCTGCCCCTACTTTCTCTGACCCTAATAGCTGTTAATCAACAGCTTTTCACAGTCAAAGGTACAGAGCAATTGTTCAAACTGCTAAATTCCAGGAAAAGATTCTTAAGAATATCTAGTTATCTAAAGACTCCAAAAGTGCATCATACCTTATTTATCACATTTGTTTCCTATCAGAATTCCCAGTTTTTCCCAAATTCCCATTTATAATTTAGTTGACCTAAAAATAAAACCATTATGGCAAGAATTAGTCATTGAGTACGAGGGTATGAGCGGTTATCTTAAACTTCCTTGATAATATTTGCTCTATATTATGGTCAAGAGGTTAGACCCTGTAGTCAGCCTTCCTGGGTTTGAATCCTGGATTTTGCACTTACTTCTTGCGTGACCTTTAGCAAGTTATTTATCTTCTCTCTGCCTCAATTCACCTCACCTGTGAACTTCTCTGATGAACTTTGCTTGGGAGGTACTTTGAAGAAAGAGTTCTTCATCAATGACATCTTGCCTATTCCTGTCCCTAATGCCAAAAACTGACTTCCTAGAAGAACATGGGTATTCTATCAACCCAAAGCACATTGAGTGTCTACCTTGTGCCAGGATAAGGATCTTCTTCATCTCTCATGCCTACCATTTGCCATCTCTACTCTCTAAATGGGACTTCAGCTCATAGAAGTCAAGTGCTTCACAGAGTGTTAGAGCTGGTTTGCAGCAGCCTTGAGGTCTAGATCCTGGTGCTAGAATTCCAGATCCAATGTTCTACCCACCACACTGCCATCAGCTATCCACTCACGACAGGCGGCTGGGTGCTTAGACACTTAACAGGTGGTGTCATGGCCCAGGGCAAAGGGAGGAGCCTAAGCTCTGGTGGGCACCCCCTCTGGTTCCATGGTTTCGGGCAGCTGGCTGTTCAGTCTTTATGAGCTTCAGATATGTTAGACATCATACTAATCTTTTCTAAAAGTGGGAATTTTGTACTAAAGTTTGTATCAGTGACTTAGTATATAAGTGCATGGATTGTTATAGGCATTCCCTTATGAGCCTTTTGCAATTTTTCCCTTTCTTCTTCTTCAGCATCTTCTGGCATCTCCCGTACTCCCACCATGCACTGACATTGAGATGAGCTTTGAGACATTTGGAATGAGGCCTTTGTGTATGAAATTAAATGTCAACCTGCTTGAGTTGCTTCCAAATTTCCCCAGGAAACCTATGCTGGCATTTAGTTTCTGATTAATATTATCCTCTCTACTTTTAAAGCCCAATATACTTTTCTTAAAAGTTTTTTTTTTTTTTTTTTTTTAAAGACCTGGAAAACTCATGCTCGAAAATTTACTATACAACCTCGATCTGTGCACTCTTGAAGAGTGTGAAGTGCTGGGTGCTTGTGTGTCAGGTCCATATGTGCACTTGGTCTGGTCTACCAATGTCAGCCAATTTAATGTCTAATAGTTCTCACGACCCTATTAGAGAATCAGTGTCATTTGCCTGCTTAAAGCTCTGGAAAGCTTGAAGCATTTCCAAAGGTTGAGGTGTGTGTCCTCTCATCAACATGCGGGAGAAACACCCATGTTCTAGCACTTGATTTCTGGCTGACCATCTGTTCAGAATGGAGGATGCCTGTGATCTGCAGACTTAGTCTTTCAAAACGTAGTTTCAGAGGGAAGATCTAAGGAGAATTAATGGTAAAAAAAAAAAAAAGACATAAGGGATCATATTAATCAGTTTGCAGTCACTCAAACTTCAAAAAAAAAAAGTTCCTTTGAAAACAACTAATTTGCACTACTTCTCAGCCAGTAATGATTCTCCATGAATTATCAGCAGGAGTTTCACGTCAGAAGTCATACGCTGTAAGTATAAGATTTTTAAACCTGTTTCATTGGCTTTAGTGCATGGAGACTAATTTTCTTCTCCCTTTACCTCCATCCTGCCTCTTTGAAGAAATTGTTGCAAAGAGGGATTTCCTTCATGACTAGCTTCAGGGTCATTTTCTGAAGACAGCTTTCCCCAAAGCTCTTCCCCAGCACTATTTCAGGAACATTGCTTTTCCGACCAAAGTTGTCAAGGTCACCTGCCTGCAGCTTGTGCAGCTGCAACCAGTTATCCCAGATTCACCTGAGGTGGGAGCAGGCCTTTACAGGAGCACAGAGCACAGAGCCAGGGGGGAGACAGGGAGGACCTGGCTCACCTTGAGCTGGTGTAGAGGGCGGCATCGCAGGAAAGAGCTCTCCAGGTACGGTGACTAGACTTCCGGGTTATGCCCTTGGACCTACTGTCAGGACCTGATATTGGGAAGGGGTTTTAGAACAAACAGACCATTTGTTCTCATTTAATTGCATTTTTTACGAGTAAGCTTACAGAAAGGGACTCTTAAAAGTCTATTTGGTGTAATCTGACTTTCCCTAAATGATGGAAGAATCTTAGCAGGATCATCATTCTATGGCCTCAAGATGATAACTCAATGAAATTACGGCACCGGATGAAGAAACAGAAAAAAAAAAAAATCCCAAGTAGGACTAAGTCTTTTATGTTGTATTTAATCTTTGTGAAGTAGGGCTAATGCCTTCAAATCATGATGTTTAGAGACACCACCTGGTTGACACAGTTTGGAATAAGTGATAAAAATGTGGACTGTATGAGGCTGGGATCTGTTCTGGTGGAGGCCTTCCCAAGCAGGGGTCTGCAGTGGTTCAAGGGGGTGCTGGTCTCTGGGAATGAGAAGAGCAGCTTCTGATTGCACAGCTGGATCTTTGCTCCCCCTACCTGCTTGTTCATATTCTCTATTATAAGCATATTTATAAAGTATCTCATTATTAGAGCAATTCAAATATATATAGTCTTGTGAGGCTAAGTTAGGACTGGTTATCGGAGGATATACACATAGATGTGTTCACTTGCTTAATTTGCCCTGTTTGATTCATCTGTTTGATCTCAAGTAAACTGCAAGACCTTTCATTTAAGCCAGTAGGGGACCCATCCTAAAGATAATGAAAACTATTTTCTATTGCGGATAAACACTGCACTGCATTATGGATCTTCACCTTTCCTTCTTGATAGTTGAGAAAAATGAGGCCCAGAGTTGAGAAGCGATTGTCATGGGGTTACTCAGCCAGCCACAAGTTTAACCAGAACAAGACCCCCATCTTATTATATCCCTCCACTGACCACTTTCTTACTCCCTTACCGACTTCCATCTTGCACTGTATTGCTGAGGCTATCACGAGTAGAGATCCTTGCAAAACGATCTCTTTACTGCATTTCCTTGTTGCTCAAATTTTTACAGATTCAAGATGTTCTTTGAAAAGAGAACTTTCCTGAAGTAAGCAAGAATTCCAGTAATGCCCCAAGGCAGACATTTTTTTTTTTCTTTTTTGGCTTCAGCTTCCTACTGACTCATGTCCCTTGATAACTGAGTTCTTCTGTACCAAGAACTTTAATTATTTTTATCACTGGTTCTTCAACCATTCTTTGGCCTGATTTGTTTGGTTTTCTTGGGTGCTTGGCCATAAAGCTGGAACCCCGGGAGCGAGGAGACATGCTCCACTGTTTATACTCTTCTTAGCCAGCACTAACCGTGGCCCACGGATATTGTAGCTTGAGACAATTTTCTTGGCTGGTACCTTACATAGAATTTGTGGGAATTCAGAATTTCTGAGCAAAACCATTCAAAATTATTTCCTCCCTTTGTCACTTTTAAGAGCTGGTCTCAGCATAAGGAAATAGACTCCAGTGACAACTCAGTGGTCTTTGGGAAGGAATGCTCTGGACGATGAAAGTAGCTGCCAGGGGACTTTTCAAGTTAAAGGCAACAGAGCAGGAGGTGAGTGCTGGGAAATGAAAATACAACGTTTTTGTGTGTTTAGCTTGTACTTAGGGTTTCTCTCATCACAAACACAGATGTGTATGCCCACAATGTAAGGTGACATTCAGGGTAGGTAGTGATCAGTGTGCAGAGGCCAGGGACACTCAGCGGGGATCGTCGCAAGTGGCACTCTTGGAGAGGGACACCCTTCCTTTCTCAAGAATTGTCTCTTTAGTTGGTAAATCAAAGGAACATCCAGTAGTTTCTTAAGAGGGGCTGGAGAAGCCCTGGGGGGCAGTGGCTATTTACTCAGGAAAAAGGAAACATTGATTTTTGACAGTCAATTTTGTCCTGTTCAGTGGAGTGCAAGGACCAGCTTGTACCAACGCTTGAGGACCGCTTGTTACCTTTTCAGGAATTTTGTGAGCTGGTTTTTTAATCACAGCAGTTAATCACATGTTAAATAATGTAAACTTGTATTAAAAATACGCACAAGTGATAAATACCCCAAACTCGATGGTCATCATTTATTTTAATACACTTAACTCTTACTTGTGCTTGTGAGGTTGTTCAAGCCTCTCATGTCGGGATGGTGGAAGTGCTGTGTGATGGTTGACAACTGTGCGTCTCTTCCCCATTCCCTGTTTAGTGACATGTTTTCACCCTGAAATTGGTTGGCTATAAACCGAGCTTTCCTCCCCAGTCTGTGAATGGCCAAACTGGTTCATTCTGGCTGGGTATGTGCCCGGCTCCTTCTATGGATTTCTTTTTGTGCTGAGCCATCTCTGTTTACCAGGACTTACCAGTAACTTGGCTGCGGATGTCGCTGAGATGATAGAAGCCATGAATTGGATCTTGTGTAGACTGTAGACCCCAATCACTAAATACAGGAGTTTTTTCTGCAGAGTCCCACCCCACTGCCCCCATATAGTTGGTTACTCTGTCTTCCTAAAGCTCTCTCCTTCACTGACTTGTTGGTCACCAGATTTCACTGGTTCTTTGAACTGTTTGTCAACTCTTTCTCCATCTATAATCTTTGTCCTAAAACTAGGAGTTTCTGCTCTGGTCTCTTTTGCTGAGTCCCAGGCACTCTCCTTAGGATTCATGCAAACATCTCTGGTGGACTGGACAACTCAGTGTCACTAATACGGAACCTGTTACACCTCTCCGGTCCAAAAATACAGGCTTTGCTTTTGATTTGTCTGTAGTTATTAGTGGGAGATCAATTTCCCTAGTCTCTTGGTCTCAAAAGCCTTGGTTATCTCTAACTATTTGTGACATAGTTTTTGTGTGTTCATCTTATTTCTCTTCCAGATGATAAGCTTTCAGGGAAGGTCACTGTTGATTTTACTCTTGATGCCTTCTATGCAATGGCTGGCTTGAAAAACAGTGAGTATATTTTGTTAATTTAAGGTGTATAATTCATTTTGAGATAATATCTTATTTAAATGTCCTATAACATGGGGGGGGGACCAACACTCTTTTATTTCAAGTGGACAAGGTTTTATTAGAAGAGGGAACTTTTCAGTGGGAGCTTAAACCACCATGTCTATATGAACAGAAGCCATTGAGGTGACTTGAAAGGGGACATTTTGTTTATCTGCCGTTGGCTAGTGGAGATGGGGAAAAAGTATTTGTGTGGTGTCTCTACCAGAGAAGATTGAGAAGTTGTTTCCCTGGCCATTCATCATGGAGCCTGGCTCCCCTCACAAAGAGGGAGGCGCTGCAGGAAACCTGGAGAGAGTCCCTGCCTTCTGGTTGCATCGGCCTGTAAATGTTTTAACTGGTGGCCCCTCCTCATGTCCTTGCTCACATCCCAGTCTGTGGGAAGTCAGGGGAGGGTGAGACCCTACTGCCCATCTCTTAGACTCCTCCATGGTTTTGTCTGTCCCCAGGGCTAAGCACTTCCAATGAGGTTCAGAGAATCCACGTCACGGTTTCAGAATACATGGACTTTTCCTTTGATCATCCCCTTTTCTTTCTAACCTACATTTTAGGTAGCTGTGTTTATCCGAATTCAATTTTAACACGCAGTACTTTGAAGATGAGGTTATTTCGATATTCCTGAAATCGTGGGATGATTCAAAGAAAGAAGCCTATAAACGGTGGTTGCTTGAGTGAGTGAACACTGCCATACATGGTGAGGGTCAGAGGAAAAGCAAGGAGAAAACTGTGAGATTTGATCAACAAATGTGGAATTGCGGAAAAGAAAACATACTTTCAGAAAAGACAAAAACAAACCCCACCATCAAGGTATGTCTGTTCCAATTCTTATAGAAACTGAGCAGCATCTATGGAGACAGCACTGAGGTAGGATTTGGGTAAACGAACACATTTTCAAAGAATGCTCATGTATGTGTTTAATGTAATTGCACTAGACGTTTTATAAACAGGGTATTTATAATTTCAGTACCCACCATTCATAAAATAGGTACTATTTCAATCAGTCCTCCTGAGATCCTCATGATTTGTGTTGTCATCCTGACTCATAGCTGAGATTGTGAAGACTGAGGCTGGGTAAGACATCACAACCCGGGCCTTGTGGTCGTGAGCAGAGAGCTGGGGTCTAAGCCCATCAGTTCACTCCTAGCTGTGGTATGGGGTCTTCTGATAGTGCTTTGCCTGAACATGCTATGTGGGTCCCAAGATAAATATGTGGGAATTTGCTGGGGAGAGAACAAGCAGATATCTTCTATTTATAGAAACTTATATTTCTATTCTATAGAAACTTATAATCTGATTTAAAAACAAAACATTTTTCATGCATTTCACAAAATAAATTAGAAGTTGTGATTCCTATCTTAAACATCCTCAAGAAGTAGCAAAGACCATTTTAAAAGAGGTATGTGGGGTCTGGGTTTCTGTTTGGAGAATAAGACATACGTTAGGCACCAGTGTATATATATTCAACGGGCTTATAATGAAAACTACATTTGTGAGCCACAGAAGCTCCCTCTTCAATCTTAAAAGAATATGTAATTTTCACTGAATGTCTTTGATTTAGCACAACCCTTTTGTCAATCCCTGATGTCCTTGAGGATGCTCTAGCTGATTCCTGGTTTTATCTACTGGCTTCTCTCTCTCGCTATGTCTCTCTTTGTCTCTCTATCTCTCTGTGTCTCTGTATCTCTGCCTCTCTCTCTCTCCACCTCTGTCTCTCTCCCTCTCTCTCCCTACCTCTTTCTCCCTCTCTCATCTGCCTTGGGGAAGAAGGAGCTTTGCAGCCCCTTACATGGATGGAGGACCCCGCAGACACCTGGGAGAGCCCAGACCAGACTGGATAGAGGCCGACTCCCAGCAGCACTAGCTCCACACCACGTCTAGTTTTATTTTATTCAGCATCCCTAAGTTGATCAGCATAAGACTTGGTATTTAATGACTCCAGGCATTTCTCTGAACATCAAAATAATCATTGATCAAGTCACATCTTTCTTTCCTACTCAAGCTTCTGAAAGCAGTGATGTGTTGCCACCTGTGCCCACTGAGGGCTTTCCAAGGGGGTGCAGCTGACCCCCACCAGATCCTGCCCATGCCTCACGTCCCCCCCCCCACACACCTGGAGCCAGCGTCCATGGCCCCCACAGCCTCCTGGGGGGACTTGGCAAAGGACAAATATAAATTATAAAGAAGAGGTTTAAGCCTCCCTGTTGAAAATAAGGGAAAAGACTTATACCCCCCTCTTTTTGTTTTAGATCAGTTACCTTAGAAAACATGTCATTATAAATTCTTTCTCCTCTCTTTAAAGTGTGTATAAATCCTTTCACAGACCAAAAAGGTCTCTGGCCAGCATTAATGCCCAGGATTGCCTTTCTTGAGCACTGGAAAGGGAAGAAGCACCCCCATCTCCCAGTTCCTGGGGGAGGCTAGGAGTCTAACTCCTGCAGGAGCTTGCTCCAAGTTGCAAAGCTACCTCCTGTCATAAAAGTATGAGAAGCTTGTTCTTCCTCTGAACTAGAGCCACCTACCTAACACAGATGGTCACCCCAGGGCCAGGGACTCTAGGAGGAACTCTGTGTGACACATGGTACTGTCAAGACCTCTACCTGAGGACTAGTTATAGTTTACCTTGAGAACACTAGGAGGAACTCTGTGTGACACATGGTACTGTCAAGACCTCTACCTGAGGACTAGTTATAGTTTACCTTGAGAACACTTATGTAGTGTGTTGTATCTGCTTGGCCATGCTCCAGGTGAGATTTCTTTCTCTTTTTGGGATCTCTTAGCGGATTGCTATGATCTGCATCACATTCTGGTTTCATGCTAGCTCAATAATATAGGTGTTTTCTTTCCTTTCTACCTTTGCAGAGAGGGCTTCTGGGTTGGGAGGAGATTTTGCTTTTATTTCTATTTCCCCAACCAGGGATAGGGGAGCGTCTGGGGGAGTACTGGTCCTATTGGCAGAGAGAAGCCAGACTCCTGTGGAGTCTTAGGAGGAGGTCGTCATGTTTCCATCTGTGCGTGCCTCTCTTCCCTGGCTGCATCTAAGGCACCGGGGGACAGGGTGCTAACATGCTCCACTCAGATTCCCCGAGTCTTCTTTCTAGGACCCTCTCTGAGACAGATGGTCTGTGCCTACACCCCACATTTCCTGGGGAGGGATCCTTTCCCCACACCATCTTTAGTTAGCTCCCCTCTCCATTTTCCAGACTCCCAGGGCATGTGAGTGAACGACTATAGGCTCAGTCATGTCCCCTCCAATTCCTATGTTGAAATCCTAACCCCCAGGACCTTAGAATACGCCTGTATTTGGAGAGAGTAGTTTTAGAGTGGTAATTAATTTAGGGTGGGCCCTTCCGGCGAAGCAAAAGGCTTCTTCCACTCTTTTTGATCCTGTGGCTGGTCCAAGAACTAAGTTGACATAAAACTGATGAGCAGGAGAAAAAAAATCAGTTTAAATTATACACATACTCATGGGAGTTTCACAAAAATATGCGACTCGGAGGCAGGTGGCCAGATGATTGAGACACATGCCACCCTGAGCTACCGTGAAGAACAGGGGCTTGGAGTTTGTAGGGGGAGAGGAGATTATGACAGAGTTTACCTTGCCTTGCAGACAAGAGTCTCTCAGGTAACAAAATTATCTCTGGGAGTTGTCCCCCTTCTGGAACAGACACCTTGACTAATGGAAATTTCCTTTACAAAAGGGGAGACACAGGCTTTATTTTAAGCAGTTAGGGGGAGGTAAAGAGCTTTTTCTGTGTCTTCTGGTTTCCCATCACCTTTAACTCAAAATAATTCACACACTAACGTGGCATCTTCTGAACACTGTCAGCCCTAACCCAGCATAACTGGTGTCCTTGCAAGGGGGATTAGGACAGATACACACCCAGGGAAGGCCACATGAAGACACAGAGTGAAGACTGCAAGCCAGGAGAAAAGGTCTTAGAAGGATCCCTGTGGCCACCTTGATCTCAGGCCTGCAGGCTCCAGCTCCGTGATGGAACAAGGGTGTGCCCTTCAAGCTGCCTAATCCGGGGTACTTTGTAACAGCAGGACCCCTCTCCCAGGCTAATACTATGGCTCAGGAGCATTTTCGAGTCACATCCTCTGCTTATCTTCATCATTCTACATGCAGACAAGTATCCTTAGTCGTACAAGGCCTCAGAAACTCAAGTTTAATAGCGTAAAAAACATAGACATATATTGATCTAAACAATCTTCTGGTGCCTTCTCTTTTGTTTCATCAGGGTGGGCACACAAATGTTTTAGCAGACATGGAAAGCTCTCCCTCTGTCCTGTTCTGTAGCAGGGCCTGCAGGTACATCTCAGGGTTGTATCAGCCACTAGTGAAAGAGGTTATTTTCTTGTGCCCTTTTGCTGTCGTCTGTATGCTTTTGCAACAGGAAGTTTCTTCGGTCAGAACTGATTGTGAGTCTGTATTTTTGATGCCATGATTCTTCTGTGTTAGAAACTGAGCTACAGAGGACATTTCACATTTGGTTTTTACCTGCAGTGACTTTTTGGTCCATCCTCCTTGTGGTGATTTTGGGGACCAGTCCAGCTGCCTGTTTAAAATAGTTCTGCAGGGGGTGCACCGGTTGATGGGGACAAGGCCTCGAGTGGGCAGGAGAGTGAAGATCTTGCTGCACCAGGTAAAAAATGCAACTGGGTGAAATTTGATTTGTGAATTGTGGACGAGTTCACTCCAGGCAGGAATAAAGCATTTGATTAAACTGCCATTTATGGGAATCATTAGACTCCTGCTGTGCACGCTTGATTGCTTGTGTGCTTAAAGCTTGCATCTCATTTGTGATCCACTGTGTCAGGACTTTCGAGTGGAATGCAGCCTGTTGCTTCTTCCCTGTAGCTTGAGTTTATCAAACTTGCCCCATTTTGTTATTTTGTTCTACTTGGAGACAATAGTGAACACGTTGGTTGTGGAATCGCAGCAATGATCATAATATCATTCGATTAGAAAGCAGGGCAATTATCCAATCATCACTCTTTGTATAGCTAGCACGAGCCATGGTGCTTATGGAATACATAATATTTGGACGGCATTTTATTAATTAGCATTTCCTCCTGCCTGCCTGGGATGATGATTCGTGGGTTCTAAATGAATGTGAGTGCAGATGACAAAGAGCTGCCTCAGTGTCCCAGTTACCATGCCAACTATCTTATATTCACTTTCTGATGACATTCTTGATTGATTCTTTAGGGAACTCTGGTTACCACACAAGCTTAAGGCAGTCTTTTTTCTTGCTATCTTGACAACAACATTTCTCTTCTCTCCAAGGGCAATGCAAACTCATCTTCATGGTGGGTATTAGTTCAACCTGAGATGGTAACTTTTGTTATTGAATACTTATCAAAATTAAACAAATGATGTCATTTTTACACTGATCAAGATTGCTCTCTGGTATTGGGGCTTTGCCTCAAGGGAGCAATCAGAGCTGCGATTGTCCGCGTGATCCGCTAGATGGAGCAACTGGAGAAAGCATTTGCATTCAGCTTTCGAAATGACTGAAGAAATAAATAATGGGGCTCTTGATGGGTCTGTGGATAAAGTAATGACTGTTTGCCTTCTTTGACAACTTTGGTAGAGATCTTGGGAATAAAATGTCTGCCTGACAGCTTCTTATCTGTCCAGCACAAAATTAATTACATTTCTAGTTAAGCATATTAGGAGGACATAGACTTCTGATTCAAATTTAGGCATGAATTTTATTTTATTTATTTCACTTTATTTTATTTACTTTTTAATTAGACTAGTTCCTACTTTTCTGAAGGCAAAAGAGAAGTTAAAGAAATGAAAGAATAATTCTTTGTTGTCTTCACTTGTATATACGAATGCAACCTTCCCCATGAGGTCTCTATCCTGCTTGGCTTTAAGCTTAAGGTAGTAAAAACTTTTCATGCAAGATATTATCTCCCTAGTAATAGAGGCAATGAGCAGCCTGGGTATATTTGTGATGCTCAATACATATTCAATGTATAGCACTTATCTCCCATTAAACAAGCATTTTTATTGATGGATAATGATTGGGCCATCTAGCCAGTGGCATACAATTGCTGAAAGACAAAGCACTGAATCTCTGGATCCCAGTGAAGCAAACACGCCCTGAGATTAGACCATGGACCGCTCTCCATGTGCCCTGCTCTCATTCCCTACTCTAACCTACAAAATGTTTCATTTTGCTCGAGATGACTGCTGCTTAGAGCTTGTCCAGTCTAAGCTTTGATTCAGGTATTTAGCCAGTTGCTATTGGTTAGGGCATGTTTGTCAACCTTCTCAATGCTTTTATTTAACGTTTTACTAATACAGACCCTTTTATTGGCCAGAAGAGGCACCTCTTCAATAGTGAGCGTGGCCACTATCATGGGTAGATGTGAGGAGGTATGAACTCTTTGCAGAGCAACTAGGCACCTGCAAGCACTCAAAAAGCACTTATCCTTTGACCCAGCAATTTCAGGGCTAAGGATTTAACCTACCTGCATCCTTGCACAGAAGTCAAAGGCACATGAGAAGATTTTTCTATTACAACATCACTTGTAAGAACAAAAGTCTAGAAGCAACCTAACCTAAACGTCTACCACCAACAGATTGATTAAATGAATGAGGGTGTATGCATTCAAGGGAATGAATGCAGTGCTGTTACTCAGACAGATGGATTACAATGACTTATATTTGCCGAAACACCATCCATATACTGATATATCTCTCAACAACATTCAAGAACTAAGAAGTGAAAGAAAATGCAGAATGGCATTGATGACATGTTACCATTTATATAAAAAGTAAGGCTCCATTAATTGTGTAGATACATGTTTGTGTGTGTGCTTGGATGGCATAGAAAAGTCTGGAAAAAAAATGAACACAAAAGTACAGCTGTTCCCCTCAGGAAATGGAGCCAGAGGGAAGCAGTGGCATGCACCTTTACTTTCCGTGTGTTGTTCCTCTATATTGTTCGTCTTCTATTCGTATCATATAATTTGTATCCTGTAAGTGCATTATTTGTAAAACAAAGTGGGCACTCGGCTGGGTTATTCCCTAAATGCAGCAGCAGTGTCTGGAGCATCCCCGCATGGTTTAGGGGGTTGCATACATGACCACTGCCTCCCCGGACCTGACTGGAGCCCCGATCAGGGCTGACTCTAGCCTGCCAATCCTGAGGAGCAGAGGAAGGCTTAGCCTCTCTGTGCTCTGAGGCCCAGGCCCTGCCTCGCCTCCAGGTATGAGCTTGTGTACCCGCCTTTCCCTCTGCCCCACCTTGGCCTCTGTGCAGGATGACAGCTGCTACCTCTCCATGGGACAGAAGCCTAATGGGCCCCAGGAAGTAGCTTTCCAGCTCTCTGAGGCTCACTCCTTGGAACAGGCTGAGGGAGCGACATGATGGATGTCTCGTCCGCCACCTCCCCAGGAGGATGCATCACTAACCTCATCGCTTATTGACTCAAGGCCCTGCTGCAATATGGTGCGAGGGACATGGGGATTTGCTGACTCTTCCAAGGTTACAGGGATTGTCACCGAAATGCATGTGATGCTCTGAGCTGCCTTCCGACTTTCCAAGTCAAGTTTGTGCTACTCCTTCTTTACATTTAACGCTGAGTTAAGACTCTGGAAAGTTATGGCTTTGCAAACCTAGAGTTCTCAATGCCAGGAGGGCACAGTGCTGGGCAACATGAATGTTCTAATTAGACCATTAGCTCCATAATGACCACATTAAGAAAGAGGGGAGGGGGGCAGATCCACACTGAGTTCCAACTCTATGGCAATTGCTGCAAGCATTTTTTAGAATTACTTCTGCCCTATTTTTTTTCCCCCAAACCTGCAGCACAGACACAGTGCCTGTCAGAGGTGTTCTGGGCCATGTGAGCAATTTGCAGCCAGCAGGTTCGAGCTGGAGACTCTGAGACAGGCCGTGTCAGCTGATGGGCAGCCTTGGCTGGCACAGGCTGGAGAGGGCCTGATTCTAGTTGGTGTGGTAACAGGAGCCTGTCTTTCACTGGGGGGGGGGGGGGGGGGGGCCTGCTCACAAGACCCGTCGAGGAGTAGAGACAGCCAGGGCTATGGTGATGCCCTTTTATGGAGTGGCCAAAGCCAGAGAATCCCAGCCTTATCAAGAATAGCCCTTTTAATGACTTCTAAGTCAAGGCTAGCAAGTTGGCTACAACCTTGACTGTTTTTCCATGTTAAGATGCACAGAATCAGCCATTCAGCATATTTTCTCCTTTAGGCACATTTCTTGATTTTTCCTTCATTAAATGAATAAGCCAAGCTACCTGTCTTTCCATAATGTATTTTCCCTTTCCCCCCACCCCGCTGTGACTCTATTAAGACTAGCTGTTTTAGCCAACCTACGCTGCCTGGCACCTGGCTCTCCCAGGGGTGAGGAAGGGGCACAGGGCTGCAGTGGGGCTGGGCTGGGCCAATCTCCACGGTGTCCTCGATGTCTGACAATATTTGGATTAAATGAGCTGTGGAGAATGTGCCAGAGGGAGACTGGATTGCTTGTAGAGTGTCAGGGCGGGACTAGTTTGAGTTCAGTAACTGCAGGATTCCTTAACAAACTCTGGGATTTTATGGCGAGGAGGCTGACTATTTCAAATGTTTGTATAGCAATTTCCTGAAACAGAAGTTAGTTAAATAAACTTAAACATAAGCCTTCACTGGCTTTCACCGTGGACTTGGGAGCCTGTCTTCAAATAAGCCCCTTTATGTTCCCTGGTCACAAGAGGTCTTGTGGATGGGCCCATTGCTTTTCATCTCCTGACTTCTTCCAGATGTCACATCATCACATGGAGTAGTCATCTTATCCCTGCCCTATGCCTTTGATTCTCAGATGGAGATCCCTAGGCTTTCCTTGCAAAGCTATAAGGGAATCAAGCGAACAATCATAAGCCCCAAGTTCCCGTGTCTTAGGAGGTCAAAGGAAGAAGAGCCTTGATGTTCTCTGCACATCCTTCCACAGCAAACTGTTCACTCTGCTGCAACAGAGGGCACTTCTCAGACACGCTTCAAGGCCTATTCTATGAAATGTCATGGGAACCATCTCATTTTCTTGTGGCACCCAGCTTCCTTTCTCTTTCTCAGCTTATGCTGAGTGACCTTAGGTTCTCTGTTGCTCTGTCACCTGCTTGCCTCCCATAGGGGCATGTGGCCAGACTGCCCGAGTCTGACTTTTTTGCAGTTAGGTTGTATTTTATGGAGCCAGAGTATGAAGACCAGGAATAAGAGGTAAACATCTCACTCACCTGCTTCCTACATCAGGGGTAACCCACTTACCCTGACTATCGTAAGATCCTCCAGCTAAGAGAGACACGGGGACATTAGGTGACTCCACTAGGTTCGCTCCATTTACTGCTCCACAGGATGCACTTAATTTACCCTGCACATGTAATATTTCCCTTCTTGTTTTGTGACACATGTTACTCTTGGAAGTGGCCGAAATACTTAAGTAGTGTACCAACTCTTTCAGTACATGTTATCTTTTATTGGGAGAGTCATCCAGTTAGACTAAGTGACCTCTAAGTCGGGTTGCCAGGTATAGCACAGAAAAAATACAGAACTTCCAGTTAAATTTAAATTTTAGATAAGCAACAAATAGCATGTTTTGCCCCCTTAAAATTTTAAGTTTATCTAGCAATCCTACCTCTATAGCTAATACCCAAACAGACTCTATGAAACACTTTGTCTAAGAATATCTTGACAATAAGGATTCTTTTCTCTCTGCTTCATCCTCTGTCAGGTTAACCATCATAATTTTTCTCAAGATCTTCGCTAAGAAGGCTCATCTCTACTCTTCATTTTGAATTATAGAGGAAGAAACTCTCTACCTTGGTGAAATTCTTGTGATTTTCACTCATTCCTACCCAGTTAACGTTGTTGACTGCATTCAATATATTCTCGAAATATGTACAATAAATTACCAGGGCAAATGAGAAGGGCAGATACATCTGTACTTTCAAACCCCTTCCAAGGAATTTAAGAGCAACGTTCTCTGGTTTCCCCCATTTGGTATAATCACAGTCATGTCTTTGCCTCTGCAGCTTACTTGCAGTAAATGTCTTTTGTGATTAATTAAACTGATTCAGTTCCACTTCAGCATTTAAATAATCACAGCTGTTGTTTATTGCTTCACATCCTAAAAGCAATAGAAGTGCTTGTTTAAATAGCCCTTTATGCCCAAATACCCAGAAGTGTAGGATGCTTGTAGATAGCAGAGGGGCATGGTCGTTTTCCTGGCAAATGGACCCTTTTCTGTAGTAGCGACAAAACATCTATACTTACCAAAAGAACTTCAATCCTCTTATCAGGATCTGGGAAATGAGTTCTTTCCCTTCCCTTCCCTTCCCTTCCCTTCCCTTCCCTTCCCTTCCCTTCCCTTTTCTTTCTTTTCTGGCCAAGGTGGCTACTCTTTTGTAATGGAAACAGGAGGAAATGTGAAAGCAAGGGGAGATAGGATGGATCTAAAGCTCTCATGGCTATTATATGAATTGCAAATTATACTCTGAAGGCTGAAGTGCTATGGCCCTAGGATTCTGAACATAAATCAGAATGTCTGGAACCCCAATATGATGCTGTTCATACTCACATCTTCACCTCACAGTGTGTATTTTTTCTTTCCCTCTGCTCTTGTGTTTTCCTTCTTTTATGTGTAGTATTTTGCATATAATAAGTTCTGACTCCTTTCTGGCTTGTTTTTGCACATTCTCAGGTTGTAAAAACACCGATTAAAAGACTCACTTGAAGGCCAGGGGAGGCCAATGTATTAGCCTTCAAGAATCCTCATCCATAGTCAACAAATGGTGTTGGGAAAACTGGATATTCACATGCAAAAGAATGAAATTCTTTTTCCCCTTCTTTTACACCATATACAAAAATCAACTCAGTATGGATTGAAGCTTTAAAGGTAACACAGGAATCTATAAAACTCTTCAAGTAAACCTAGGGAAAAGCTTCATGACTTTGGTCTAGGCAATGATTAAGTTTCCTGAATATGTCATCAAAAACACAGGCAACAAAAGCAAAAATAGGCATATGGGACTGCATCAAACTAAAAATCTGCACAGCAAAGGAAACGGCAGAGTGAAAAAGCCATTTATGGAATGGGAGATTTTTTTATAAACCATATGTATCTGATAACAGGTGAATATCCAACAATTCGACAGCAAAAAGAACCTGATTTAAAAATGGGCAAAGGACTTGAATAGACATTTCTTCAAAGAAGATATATAAGTGGACAACACATATATGAAACAATGGTCCTGTATCATCAGGAAAATTGTCAGGAAATGCAAACCAACATCACAATGAGAGATGATTTCATGCAAATTAGGATGGCTATCATTAAAAAAAAAACAGCAAAAGATAACAAGTGTTAGAATGTAGAGAAGTTAAAACCCTTGTGCACTGATGGGGAATGTACAATAGTGAAACCACTGTGGAAAACAGATGTGGAGGTTCCTCAAAAATTAAAATAGAGCTACCATATCATTCAGCAGTTCCATATCTGGTTATTTGAAAGAATTGAAATCAGGACCTTGAAGAGATATTAGCACTCTCATGTTTACAGCTCTGCTCTCTATAGCTGAGATACGGGGACAACTCAAATATCCATGGACAGATGAATGAATGAAGAGAATGTGGTACATCCATGCAAAGGGGATTAAAAAATGGAAATCCTGCTGTTTGTAGGAACACAGATGAATCTGGAGGATATTGTGCTAAGAGAAATAAGCCAGACACAGAAGCACAAGTACAGCCCAGTCCCTCTTACGTGACGGATCGAAAGTAGTCAGACTCACCGAAACAGGAGGATAGGTTGGTAGATACGGGCCTGGGCGAGGGAACTGGAAGTCACTGCCAGCAGGTAGAAAGTGCTAGTGATGCCTGATGAATAAGCCCTGGAGCTCCACCTTGTAGCTAACAAAGCTGTAGAGCACACTTAAGAATTTGTTCAGAGAGTAGATCTTCTGTTAAGTGTTCTGCACACACACATGCACAGAATTCTTCTCTGGAGTCATTGTATACAGCATGCTACCTTCTCTTGGGCCTTACCTACAGAGTTCAAAGGAGGCTTTTAGCTAATGACAAACTGAGTCACTATGTATGGTTGTTATAATTTGAGATTTTCTAAGATTTAACAATCCACCGACCCAGATAAAGTCAAATGATGCAATTTCACCAGTCCCTCTCCTCCAGGCTCATTAGAACCTTAGTAACTTGGACCCCTGGAAAATTTTCTCTTCCTCCTTCTCTCCCTGCTCACAGCAAGAGCATTTTGGTCTCAAAAGTCAATCTTGTTTGTGGTTCTTGGCCCTGAGAGTGCTGACTCAGTCTCATAGTTCACAAGAGCCTGATGTATCAAATCCTATTGCCCTAATTAATTTATAATGAAGACTATAATTGCCATAAGGACAAGAAAATCACATTCTCTCTAGTGCATTCTCCTGAAGCTGAGTCACATGGAGGCCAAATTATATTTAGACAGTGAGCATGGTGAGCATGGAATTGAGAGCAAGGGGAGTCAGTCACATGACTCAAATTTTCATGGCACATGAGGGTAACCTGCTGTATCTAGGTCCACAAATAGATTCCTTCTGCTATGAGACTTGGATGGTACAAAAAAAAACTATTACTATCTTTTTTGCCTCTTTGATTTTCTTATATCTAATTTTCTATACTCCTAGCTCAGACATGGCTTGTGCCTCACATCCTCTCTGCTTGCTTATCTTCTACTCCATTCATATTGCTGGAAATGACTCCACACAATGTAACCTAATGAAATTTCACATGGATTCATGACATACTCTTTCTGCTCCATGGCTTATCTGAGGCGAGGTGTGGGGCACAGATGTAAACCTGGCAGTGTGAGGGGTTCACACCTGGACTCAGGTGCAAACCCAACAGTATAGGGGTTCACACCTATTGGGTCAC
Source organism: Vulpes vulpes (assembly GCF_048418805.1). Classification (NCBI taxonomy): domain Eukaryota; kingdom Metazoa; phylum Chordata; class Mammalia; order Carnivora; family Canidae; genus Vulpes; species Vulpes vulpes. Next base: position 53,750,494 of record NC_132784.1, on the reverse strand, counting down.
AACTGACAAATGAAGTCTGAGCTGGTGGATAAGCTTTCCTTTTTTCTGCACAGTTCTGATGCACTTTCCACATCATTTTTCAGGGGGTCCCAGCGGAATTGAGCTCATGTCCACAATGGTGAACAGCTCAAAAACACTGCTGTGTGTTAGTTTTCTTTCCCTGTTCTGTTCTTCTCAGCCCCCACTTCTGTTTCTGATATCATGTGTCTCCAAGTAGTACCTGCACTGAGGTATGTCTCTGGGTATGCTTTCTGGAAAAGGCCAGGGGAAAGTGGTGGTAGGGATGGTGTTCTAGAACTGGATCACATGTATCACAATGATTAAGGCTGCGCTGACAAGGAATTGGGATAAATTGCAGGTAAGAGACGATGACGGGCATGAGAGCATTTGCCTTGCTTTGTGATTTAGCATCCTTCCACAGACACTGGGGCAGGTCCCACGGTGCTGCTAAGTATGCCCTTGAAGCTGAGACACATCACGCACTATAGACATTGACCTAGAGATCTCCAAATGCCTAGGTGTAGTCTTGAGAAGGGAGCAGAAGGGAGGCTCAGGGTGGAAAAGATGTGGGGATGTGTTGATTATTTGAGAGCAGAAAATCTATCATCAGAATTATGTTCCTTGAATGGGCTCAGAGGACACACCTTTCAATAAAGTAGTATGGGAACCCAAGCAAGACGGACAAACACTGGTGCCTTTAAGAATCCTGCAAAACCTCAAGAAGACACAAATGCATGAGGCAGGAGATGGACCCCATGCGGAGTCAGTGGCCTGCCACATCGAGGAAGCTTTAGGGGGCCCATTGTCTGGGGGGATATCGCCTTATCCTCTTTCAGATAAATGACAGTGGCAAGTGATTGCATTCACCTTCCCTGCTATTAAGAAGGAGGCATCTTGCTGGGTGAGACTCTCTGGCATTTGGAAGCAGAGTCTTGTTTCAACCCATTTATCAGGTGACTCAAATGTTTGCAGTTTTGAAACTTTCCCAGAACAAAACTGAGGTTTGCAGCAGGTCCAGCTGCAGTGCAAACAGCTCTGTTGATCATAGTGTATGACTCAGCAAGTCTGATGGTTCAAGAGGTCTCCATGGTAGATGGAGGTGCTGGGTAGAGGTCTGGGAATCCCCAAACGGAAGAGTCAGTGCAGACCCCTCAAGATCTGGAGCAAGAGCACATCTGCAGCAGGGAGTCACTCTCCACTTTGAAAGGCACCACGTTGCTGGTCTGAAAGCATGGCTGGAGGCGTCTGTGGGGACCTGGGTATTGTCAGATCCATCAAGCCACTGGGCCAGGCAGGTGTAGGATCACATCCTACCTTGAAAAGGTTTCTTTGGAGATCACTACCAAGGAGGTCTAGAGGCCCAGTTACATGAACACATTCGTGCACCTGTGTGTCTCTGTTGCACAGACACCTCAGCTCACAGCTGTGGCTAAGAAACACCTGGGCCCAGTTCCCAGATAGCGGGCTTAATACCGGGGAGCTAGAAGAGAATGGGCCACACTGGGGCCTGAGTCAGGGGCAGTGTGGGGCACTCAGTCATCCCCTTTGGATGAAGTGAATATGCTCCAGGTACTAGTGTGTTTGCAAATTTCTAGCCCATGTCAGGCTTGGCTATTGTTGAAGGACCCGAAGGATGAGAACAGGTGGCACACCAGAGAAGGAAGAGAATGTCAGTGGTCTCATAGCAGTAGAAACATATGTAAGCACCTTGTGAAATGCTGATGGTGCCCAAGAACACAGCACTGAGGACACGACATCTGTCCTGAAGGAGGCCTGCTCCATGGGTGTCAGCCAGCCTCTGTCCTTGATTCCAATGTTTTAGAGTGGGCTGTGAATGGAGTGTCCAGGGCATTGGGCATGATGGCCAGACACAAGCTGTCAGCATGGCTCCCACACCACGGCAGGTTTAGACACCACCACCACTGCTGTCTGGTGGCCTCTGTTCGGGGCCAGCCACTTGGCGGCAGATGGTACACTGTGGGCCAGCTTTGCCCTAGTTGGGATAACCGTGGGTTGCTTACTCTGCCAGGAGACTGGATGAGAGGGTCCCAGGGGTGGGGGGAAAGTCCAGTTCTATGGAGAGGCTTTGGGATCACAGTTGGCTCAAGGGAGGCTGTGAACAGTAGGCCTGTGGGGTTACTACAGTCACTGCTCTGGCTGGATCTCTTTGTCCAGCCACAGCTACAAAGATGTCACAGAGCCGGTGCTGAAGTGGCTAACTTTACTGTGTGCCTCCCAGCACCCCCATGGGCCAGGGTGCTACCATCATGGCCATCTACTGAGGCAAAGAGCAGTTAGTCAACTTGCCCACATTTACACAGCTGGCTACAAGGAAGCTGGGATTGGAACCCCACCTCAGCCTCCTGGCCTGGACTCTCAACTGCCTGATGGCTTTGGTTCATTCTGTGAGGTGTGTGAGGTTCCTGGAGCCCTGCTGTTGGAATCCCAGTGCTTCCGGTCTAGACCCTGAGTTCTTGCCAGGGCCACCCCACACTCTCTCCATGTACTCTTTAGAACCCAGATCCAGTTAAACTTGTAGATCACTGGGCATACTGGTTTCTGGTTCCTGTTATTGGCAGGCACAGGTTGGTGAACCTGAGAGCCATGAACAGATATTTTTAGGTGAGATTCTATCTTTCAGACCTTTCACTAATTAATATTGGCCTTTCAGTTAGCCCGACTCAGCAAGGGTTTGTACATATTGATTTGTGCTTATTTTTGGTTTTCTCCTGTGAGTATTCTCATGTGTTCTCTTTTTCATTTGTTTATTGTGTCCCCAAGGACATCTCAAGTTCAGAAAAACTTAATTTGATGGAATTCTTCCTTCTGTATTAGTGGTGACTTTCTTGTAAGTATCAGCTACTTTCTGATCTGTTTGGAATCTCTCCTCCCTCTGGGCCCAGTGCCCAGTAAACTACTCCAAGTAAACACTTGGGAGGTGCTGGTGGCCCACAGCAGCCATGCCCAACCCTGCTTCTGCTTCCACACCCGTGTTACTCCTTTGTTACTCATCTGAACCTTTCTTCACCTGCCTTCTTTTAAAAAGGAGCTATCTTAAGAGAAAGATAGCGATTGGCATCTATTTCCTGTTGATAAAAGGACTGTCATGTACATGCTTTCTCTTCTGTTTTGGAAATAAAGACAGAATGACTTTTTCATGCTCCACCCCCGGCCTGACAGATGGAGATATTGCTTGGAAGAACTTCCAGGGATAGGCTGCTTGAGGGCTGAGCTGAGCCCCCTGTTTTTATGCCCCTGCATTCAGCATGCAGCATGGGGCTGGGAGACAGAGAAACAGAGTGGGAAAGAGACAGAGACAGACACATAGAAGGGAGAGAGATAGCAACAGAGAGATTGGAAAGAGAGACAGAGACACGGAGGGGGAGAGAGACAGAGACAAACACAGAGCAAGGAGAGAGACACAGAGACAGACAAAAATAGAGAGATGGGAAAGAAAGACAGGGGGAGAGAGAGAGACAGAAGGGGGCAGAGACAGAGACACAGAGAAGGGAGAAAGACACAGAGACAGAGAGTCAGCAACAGAGAGATAGAGGGAGAGAGAGAGAGACAGAGACACAGGGAAGTACCATGTCTCAGGCCGGGGTGACAGCTGGGTCAGAGACAGGAATTACGGAGGACAGAGGTAAAGTAATGGACAAAACGGTGGGTGACAAGTACATGCACTAAATTCACCTAAGTGATGACTGAGTTAACCACTGCTTCATAACCCTATAATTTATGAGTTTTGAGAAAAATGCAAATGACATTTTATTAGTTTGCTGGAGCTGCCATGACAAATGATCAGAAACTGGGTGGCTTAAGACAACAGAAATTTATTCTCTCACAGTTCTGGAGGCTGAAATCTGAAATCAAAGTGTCAGGCAGGTTGCTTCTTCCTTCCGGAGAATCCTTTCTATGCCTCTCTTAGCTTCTGGGGGTTGCCAGCCACCCTGGCATTCTCTTTCCTACAGACCCAACACTCCAGTCTATCTCGGCCTTCACCAGGTCTTTTCTTTGTGTGTCTCTGCACCTGAACTTCTCCCCTTATCAGGAAAATCACTGGATTGGGGCCCACCCTAAGCTCCTGCAACCTCACTGTAACTTGATCACATCTACAAAGATCCCATTTTCTTTCTTTTTAAAAAAGATTTTATTTATTTATTCATGAGAGACAGAAAGAGAGAAGGGCAGAGACGCAGGCAGAGGGAGAAGCAGGCTCAATGCTGGGAGCCCGATGTGGGACTCGATCCCAGGACTCCAGGATCACGCCCTGGGCCGAAAGCAGGCACTAAACTGCTGAGCCACCCAGGGATCCCAGATCCCATTTTCATATAAGATCACATTCAGAGATTCCACGGGGATTGAACTTGGACACATCCTCGTAGGAGGCACAACTCAACCCACTACAGATGCTTATGACGAAAGGTATCTATTGGAAATAAAATAATGAAATGGTAGTTTTTAAATGTGTCCCTTTCGTCCCATGGGAAAAGAAATAAAAGATGTACAATGAGTCATATTAAAGAAAGCTCTTGTCTGGGATCTAACTGACCCTTATTCTGTCCTCTTTATTCCTGATGAGCCCTGTCTCCAAACTGAGGCCCTCCTGGGGAAATAGCTTTGCTGTGACAGTGGGAGACATTCATTGGGATTCCTGGGGCTGTCCTGTCCCTCCCACTCCCTCACATGGGTCCCAGGAGGTAGACTCAGCCTAGGGCCTGGAGGCTTTCCCACCACCATGGTTGTGCCATTCCTTCCTGGCCACACTGTGTGCACATTTGCTCAGTCCTCTTCTTACCATCATTGATCCCTTAGCCATTGGAGAGAAATCTCCCCCACTGAGCAGAAAGACCTCAGACATCCCCAATGATGTTGACAGTCTGCATGATTCCCCATCCTCTGCTTGCTCCAGGGAAGACCCCCCCCCCCCCCCGCCCGCCCCAGCCTTCCAACTTCTCTCTGGAAGGACTTGAGCTGCACACCTGGTGACTTGACTGTCCCAGCTACTGTCTCTGTCTCTGGGGGCTCTCAGGCAGGCATTCATGATCCCCCAGGATTTACTGAAATAAAGGGCCAATTCTGAATGGCCCAGGGATCTTCCTGCAGCTCCTTCCTCCAGGGCCCCCCCAGCTGCCCCCTGAGTTAGCTTTTGTGTTCCTACAGAGGAGCCTGGCACTTCCAGTTGAAGTGCCAACTATGAGCTTGGGGCAAATTCCCCAGAGCTGTGTGAGGAGCTAGTGTGTGAAGGGCAGGTATGCGAGACACACTCAGACCCAGGCCTTCCTAACAATGAGTCACTATTCCCAAGTGGGGCTGCATCTTCTGTCTTGCCCTTCACTCCTTCCTTGCCAGGCCACCCTCCTCCTTGGGTCCTAATTCTGATGCTCAGAGCCCTAGTTTTGAATCTAGAGCTCCCCATTCTGTTTCTTACAGCTTTCTACTGAAAGTAGCATCCATGGAAATCTTCCCTCTAATCCAAAGGGAACATTGTCGACCAGACCAGACCTCTATCATGACTTTTGCCACTCTTCCAATGAACACTAAATGTGAAGCCATGTCATACATTATCTTGGATACAGAAAACCCAGATAACCTTCATTGCAATAGGTCTTGTGCAAGTTGGAACAGGGCTGTGAATTGACGGCAGACACATTTCCAATGTCTTCCCTACCATCTTTTACCTTTGCCAATTTTTATTCTTATGTTAGTTATTCAGGAAAGGACTATTTCCAAGAAACTCTGACAATATCCTGAGAAAGAATGACTGAATCAGTTTCTCATAATCAGAAAAATTCTGAGGAAGGGAGCAGCCCATGAATGGGATACAACAAAAGCACAATTTTCTGAGTGCTTTCAGCTTTCAGGCTGTGCCTGGGTTTGAGGAAAGCACAACTTTTAAAATGCGTATCATGATCTAAAAAATAGGATGGGAAAGATAGGCTTTTGAGTCTTGACTGAAAATAGCTTTCTTTTGAGGATTACTGTGGTTCGTGGTCTTTGGGATCTCTTCCCCTTGTGGGTATCTTGCCCATCTTGGGCACATTTGACCACTAGTGTCCAATGAACAACAGATAAATGCCACTCTGGATTAATCTTTGATGCATCTGTCCAAAGTAAACAATTAACCTCAGGCTGCTTCACAGTGTTGCCAAATTTGCTGCTTTTAGGAGATTTGAAATAGCTGCTTGAGCCAGGAGGGATTCTTAGAAGTGCTTCAACTCTTAGACAGAAATACTTAGGGTCCCTAATGCCAACCTCTAGAAAATTCTGAAGATCAAAGATAATGGCAAATGTGGCCTGGGCTGATTTCTCAAACTCATCCCTGATGACATGGGTAACCCTCTGAACAGGTGTGGGAGCACAGAAGAAATCCTTGGCCCAATAGAGCCCACTCTTGGCTTCTTTTCTCCAACATACCCATCCTGTGCATTTGGAGATTATTTCACTACAGCAAAATGTCAGAATATGAACATCCTTTTTCTTTTCCATGTGCTGTGATATGATCTTTTGTTTCTTTGCTGAATTAAATTGCGAGGTCTGAGTGTGTCCATGGAAAGCCTGCTCTCCTACAAGGTAGGCTCTCACATGTCTAAAGGTAGGCAAGTAAGTGTGGAAGAAAGAGTTGTGCAGAATGAGGGCCCAGCTGATGTGCATAATCTCCCACAGGACTAGGAGATAGGCATGCTGGAAAGTCTAAGGAGACCTTTGATTCTTTGGCCATTATGGTTATAGTAATTTTCCAGCATCTGGCATAAACTGGGAGTGAATTTGAAAACATTCTCATCTTTTAATTTTTTCTCACCCACCTTCTGTTCCAAAGGCGTCAAAACCCTGGCATGTCTAGAGATCCAGTACAAGCTGAAGGCAAAGGCCATAGACTCAGGGCACAGAGAGAATAAGGGAAGGATAGGTAGGAGAAAACCAACCAGGAGTGCACAGACAGCTAGCGTGCAGACTGCAGCCATGGGGAGGGGCAGCATGCAGAGATCACGTCCAGGTGACATCAGGGAAGACTCAGTTCGGTGGGAGACATTCAATGAGCAGTGTGGTGGCTGAGCCTGGCAGTGGGGGTGGAGCACTGCTTCTGGGGTAGAGGAAAATCTTCTCGAAAGGGGGGAGGTCCCTCTGTTAGAGTGGGTCACTCTGGGCATTCCTGGAATGAAGGGAGGAGGATAAATGGAACTTAGAAGATAAGGGGCTGGAGATGAGCCAGGAAATCAGACCCCAGCTACTGACTAGGGTGGGGGTTCCAGGGACATGTAAAAAAGAGGTTGAAAGATCCAGGTTTACAGACCATGTGCACGGAGGAAAAAGGCGTCTCCAAGCGGCTGCCTTGTGTGACACAGTTCAGAGCGCCTTCTCGTCAGTTCTGAGCATGTCTAGACTGCTAGCTGGTGGGGGCAGGGGCTGTGCTGCCTCCTGAGATACTGTGGGATCGCGGGGCGAAGACTCACTGCAGAGTTGAGAGGAAACAAGGGGCTGGTGTGAGCCTGGGCACTGAGCCTCACACATCCACTCCTTGCCTTCTAGAAACCTGTCCGAGGCACAGCAGCTGTGTGCCGCTCCTGTGCCGGAGGTGGACAGTGGTCATTGGTCAGGGCCGCAGAGCAGAGTGGTTAAGATCACATGTTCTGGAGTCAGGCCTGTGGCTTTGACCACTCCTCCTCTAACAATAGGTGGGCAAGTTACCCTACAAAACTAAGTCTCCTCATTTGCAGATAATCCCATCTCGAAGGTTTTTCTGAGGAGTGAATGAAATCACTGCATAAAATATTTAGCACAGGACCTGGCATATAATTTGCTCTTAATAAATTGTATCACTGATAAATGAAATTTATTTACATGAAATTATTTACATGTGAACTCATTAATAATAAAATCCTTACTAACATTCTTCGTACTTTCTGCTGCTTAGTGAAGAATTAGCTCTACCCAAAGGGATGTCTGGTGCTCATCCCTGGTGCCTGGAGGTAACTTCTAACCTGTGGGATTATCAGAGTGATAGGAGGATCTTCGTGATTTATGGTGGGCTCCTTGCCCACACCTGATGGCTCATGCTAAGTAGATGACTCAGGGTGGGGGCTGGCCAAACCAGAAAGGCCAGCCATGTGATTTAAGGGAAGGCACTTTGGATAGCCACGTGGGCAATGATTCAATCATGTCTGTCTAATGAAACTCCAGCACAGACTATGGACACCGAACTCATGGGACCCCAGGTGTTAATGCTGTGTGTGCAAACTGCCATAGTTAGATGCCAGGAGGGTGAGGCATCCCTGAGGGCATGGAACTCTCCTAACCCCTATGTGTCTTAGTCCATTCAGGCTGCTATGACAAAAATACCATAGACTGGGTGGCTTATAACAACAGAAATTTATTTCTTCCAGTCCTGGACTCTGGGAAATCGAAGATCACGGTACTGGCAATTTGGTATCTGGTGAGAGCTTCCTGGACCATAGATGTTTGCCATGTCCTCACACAGTGAAAGGGGTGAGGGAACTTTCTGGGGCCTCTTTAATGAGAGCACTTAACCATTCATGAGGACTCAACCCTCATGACCTTGTCATCTCCCAAAGGCTTCCCTCCTAATACCATCTCACTGGGGGTTAAGTGTTCAATGTATGAATTTGAGGGACACAGATGTACAGTCTATTGTAGCATCTCTTCCTCTGGCAGGCTCTGATTGTTATCCCTTTGCTATAAAAAGCCCCTGTGATTGTGAGTACGGTGTTTTCCTGAAGTCTGTGAGTCATTCTAGCAAATTATCAAACCTGAGAGAGTCCATGGGCATGCCTGAATTTGCAGCTAGCTGGTCTGCAGGGAGGCTGTCGGCGGGGAAGCTGAGCTCCTGTGGCTGGTGGCAGAAGTCTTGGACAGATGTCGCGGCCTGGAAGGCAGTGCCCTTAACTGGACTTTGAGTCCAGGTACCTGCTGGTCTGGAGCACAGCCTCAGAGTCCTGTTAGCACAAGGCCCCAGGCAGCCTCTACAGAAGTCAGAATTGCATTTGAGAACTGTTTGCAGCTCTTATCCTCTTCTAGAACTCCTGTGCTTAAAATCCTCCGAGAAATGCCCAGCTCCTACTTAAATTACCTGTTGCAATTATTCACATATTCTAAAATCACATCATCACATTTCTATGCAGTTGTAAACTTCCAGTTCCTTCGTGTACTTTAGGGAGACCCCGTGTTCCTTGTATGTTCCTATGAAGCACATACTGCCTTGTACACACAGGGTGTTCAGCGACGTTGTCCTGAGTGCACAGCTACAGATTCAACTTCTGTGAGGTGCAAGCCATTGCTTGTTGGTCAGAGAGCCAAGCCATAGACATACAAGGGACAAGGATTCATTCTGTGCCCCCACACACTGGGTTAACCCACCTCGGCCCAGAGAGAACATCCTTTCCTTGTGTCACTCTGGGCTCTGACTCCATCTCTAAAGGAGTCCAAAGTATTCACTGTATCAGAGGGGAGCGCCCCCCAGTGTTTATTTCCAGTCTCCCTGTACTCTCTTAGTTTTGGGTGGTGGGCTGCGAAGTCTTAAGACTAGTGTGCAGCCTTCAGGCTGTCTCCTGTCATGCAGTTGAGGGACCCATATGCTACAGATGGTGAAGCCTCTCATGTCCTGTGTCCCTGAATATTTGTGGAATGGGGACCCCATCAACACTTTTTGGACATATAATGTGAATGAGGAATTAATCTTTGTACTACTTTAGTTTTTGTTTTTTTATTTTGTTGCCATTTAATCTTGACCATTGGGCTGACTCACAGTCCACGGGAGTATGTGCAACCACACAGCAGCTACTAGCTGTGACTTAAAGGTAGAAGAAAATAGAGATTAGCATTGGTCCTGGGTGATGGTGAAACCAATAAGAAAGGGAAGAAGAAGCAAAAATTCATATATTTTGGTTATTCTTCTATTATTTTTGCTTGGAAGCTGGAGAAAAGGCAGTTTATAATACCAGTTTTGCAACATATACTTGGGAAGCGAGGTGTTGTATAAAGCAAGGTTTCTCAAACTTGGCTTTATTGATATTTGGGATGGATAATTCTTTGTTCTAGGGGCTACTGTTACCCATTGTCAGAGTAACAACCGTATCCCTGGCCTCTACCACTAGGTGACTGTAACATCACTCACCACCCCCTCCGAGTTGTGGCAATCAGGAATGTCTTCAGACATTGCCAGTGGCCCCTGCAGTGCCATATCATCCCCCAGTTGAGAACCAAAGGCACAGAAGAAAGAATCCCTGGTTTAGGATTGGCAGGTTGCTCGAGGGTATATCTGCCACTTACTAACTCTGTGATCATGGGTAACCGGGGCCCCGGAAACTCCAGTTTCCTCATCTATGAAACTGAACTAATGACCATTATTCAGAGCATTCAGAAATTAGTGTACACCATACTTTGTAAACTGTAAAGCACTGTGCGTATGTAAATTAAGCTCTTCAAATTGTCATTTATTTTCTGGGTTGTGCACAAAAAATATTTTCAACCTAGGAATGTGTATCATACTGATTTTCTTATCATTGTAATTGGGGGTGCGTCATAGATCATCTGGGTTGTCAAGTTGGTGTTGGGTACTTTCCTTCTCAGCTTTTGCCTCCTCCCTTTTGATGCCTATGCCCATTTTCATGTTTCTCCCCACCTGCTGTCTCCTGTCTTTGGTACCTATGAAGGATTTCTTCCCTTCACCCATCTGTTTTTCTGTGATCTGAGCCTTTCTTGCTCTATCTAGAAGAACTTTTACCCTCACTACAAAAGCATCAAACGTCATTCCTTTCAGCTTTTGCTCCCAGCCACGGCAAATGCTAGAAAAGAATGTGATAAACAGGTTGAAAGCTAAGATGGCTTACTGATGGTGTACTGATGACCTCATAGTTCTCCTGAGAGTCATCTCTCAACAGTTTTATCAATAGTACTCTTACCGACGTTCCAGTTGTTTTATGTTGGTAATGATGTTACCATGCTCTTCAGTTTTAGCTGTTCCAGTAGGTGTGTGTTGGCTTCATTTAATTTCACTTTGATTTTAAAAAGATGTGGTATATATACACTGGAATATTATTCAGCTATTAGAAAGGATGAATGCCCACCATTTGCTTCAATGTGGCTAGAACTGGGTATCATGCTGGGTGAAGTAAGTCAGTCAGAGAAGGACAATCATTATATAGTTTCACTCATATGGGGAATATAAGAAATAGTGAAAGGGATTATAGGGGAAAGGAGGGAAAACGAGTGGGAAAAATTAGAGAGGCTGACAAAATACGAGAGACTCCTAACTCTTGGAAACGAACAAGGGGAAGTAGAAGGGGAGGCAGGCGGGGGGATGGGGTGACTGGATGACAGGCACTGAAGGGAGCACTTGACGGGATGAGCACTGGGTGTTATACTATATGTTGACAAATCGAACACATATACCTCTATCTCTATCTATCTCTATCTATCTCTATCTATCTCTATCTATCTCTATCTCTATCTATCTCTATCTATCTCTATCTATCTCTATCTATCTCTATCTATCTCTATCTATCTCTATCTCTATCTCTATCTCTATCTACCATCTATCTATATCTCTAAAGAAGGCATTCCCAGAGCTAGGTTACCTAACCTAAAGAAAAGAGAAATCCCTGGTTATGGAATACGATAAGAGACAGTATCACAATTGGCTTTCAGGAGAAGGGATCACACATTTATTGTGAACTTACTACGTGTTAAACATGACCCAAAACGATCCACCCAAACTATTATATTTAGTGCCTCCAACTCTCCTATATGTGAAGTTTCACTTTTCCCCATTTATGGAATTTGGAAACAATTGATAACTTATCTCAAACCTCTTATTTATGGAGGTTTGGCTCCTGCCATATTGGGCCGATGGCTGCAGGTTTCTCCTCGCATTGTCATGATGTTGAGAATTACATTTTTTCTTTTGCAGAGAGAGAACACAATGCTGGGTGTGGGGTGGGGAGATAGAAGTTTAGGGCATTTCTAAGCCATGTTGGGATTTCTGTGGAAAGGCAGGAATTGGACCTGTAGCTACTGATTCTCAAGTCAGTGCTGTGTGCACCTGGCTGTTGATGCGCTTGAGGCACTTCTGGGCACACCTGTCTGTGTTCTGTCGCAAAAACTCAAACTCTGACAGGGGAGGCAGTCATGCTTTCCCACTTGTTCTTTAAACGCTTTAATATCTCCTATCTCCTGATACCCAAAGCCCCAAGAAGAGATGGGGCAGATTGTATCTTCATTTTCGGATTAAGCAGCTGGTTCTGAGAACGTGTTAGTGACTGTTCAGGATCACAGAGTTGGCAGAGACAGAGCAAGAATTGAGTTCAAGGCCCCTTCTCTGTAAATATGTCGTGATGTGATCCCACGAGACTGCTTTCCTGAGGCGGCTTGGTGGCACATTTAGGTCAGATGGCCTCATAATTCTCCCATTTTATTGATCTGGTGTTGGCTACGGGAGCGACACAGCAAGTGCAGCGTCATTCATGGCAATGGTTCCTGCATCTGACATTCTCTGAGTGCTTCCTCTGGGCGGGGTGGGGGTGGGGGGCATCCTACTGAGGGCTCACGGCACACACATCCCAGTGGCAGCCCTTCGGAGCGAGGTCTGTCTCCAGATGAGAAGGCCGAGCCATGCAGAAGTCAGGCTTCTTGCTCCAGGACTGAACCGGAAACAGAGGCCTGTGGTTTTACAGATGGGTCTATAGGGGTCATGAGCATGGGGTTGGATGGTGTGATTTCTGACACTGGGACAAGAGAGGCTTCATGCTGAAGCCTTGCCCAGTAGCCCTGAAGAGCACATGTGGAGGAGCTCTGCCCGCCAGCTTTGACGTGCTTTCCTTGCCACTGCCCACTGCACCAGGTGGAGTAGCCACATTCGGCTACTTGCCCTCCTCTCTGCTCTTCCCGCCTCCTTCTCTTCTTCCTAATTCCTGGATAGAAAAGGCATTATGGTTCATGCACCTTTCCGTGGCATGGGTAAATCAGCTGCCCATACCAGGAAAGCATCACTCCATTGTTAGTTCAACCATTCCTTTTGTTCCAAATGAAATAGTTTGAATAACCCTCGTGACCCCACTGCTGAGATTTTTAACGTGTTTTACTATCCTGTGGTATTTCCCCAATAACTTTTAAATTAAGAAATTAGGTGTTTCAGGTTAGGCTGAGACTCTACCGTTCACCCCGGATCAATCAACTTTATAAAACAAAACTGATTTCTGACGAAGTTATGTTCATCCCTCAGACTCCTCCATCTCTATAAAAGGTGCCCACATTCCCCCCCTTGCTTAGCATGATCAGATCTCTCCCTTACTCCTGTCTTTGCTTCGTATTCCCTTCCCCTGCCCAGTGCACCAGTTGATCCAAGATTTCTCCCAATCCATAACCTCCCTGCTTCATCATCTCCCTCCCCAGATTTCACTGGTGGCCTCCCAGCTGCCCCCCTGTTTCTACTCACCTTCTACAGTCAGTCTGTCACACAGAAACCCAGTGCTGCCTAAAGAGCAAATTACATCATCTCACTGCCAGCTTGTGGACTGAACATCTGTGCCTTAAAATTCATGTTGAAGCTTAATCCTAATCCCCAAGGTAGGGCCTTTGGGGATGAAGCCAGAGCCTTCACGAATGAGACTAGGGCCCTAAAGAGAGAACCCACAGAGCTCCCTAGATCCCTCCACCACTTGAGGACATATGGAGAAGATGGCCATCTAGGAGGGGGTTCTCTTCAGACCCTGAATCTACCCACAACTTGATCTTGGGCTCTCAGCCTCCGGAACTGTGAGAAATAAATGTCTGTGGTTTATAAGCCATATAGTCTGTGGTATTTTATTAGAGCAGCCTGAACAGACCGAGACACTCCTCATATCACATTCAGAAATGATCCACATTCATCACAGTGGCTACCAAGGTCCAACATGATCTAGACCAGTGGCCTGTCTGGCCTCCTGTCCCCCTCCAGCCCCGGCCTAGCTGCTGCTTCCTGAGCACATCAAGTTCATTCCTGCTCTGGGCTCTTCTGTCTGGCTAGCTTATTCCCCAGATCTTCACTAACCCTCACCCTTCCTTCCCTCAGATCCCTGCTTGATGGCACGTCCTCTGGGAGACATTCCCACATGGATCCCCTGCACTGCTGCTGAAATTCTCTCCTTCAGCTCCTCTTTTTTTATTGTATATATAAACAACTGAGATCATTGCAAATTTATTGTTTGTCTCTCTCACATCCCTGGACCTGGAATATAAACTTCCTAAATTTGCCTTGTTCTCCACAGCATCCCTCATACCTATGTGTGTGGCACTTAGTAAGTCCTTAATACACACTTGTTGAATGGGTGGCCAGATCTCATTAGCTTGCTCTCCTCCAAAATCGATTACTGTTTTTAAATTGATTTGTATTAAGCCTACTTCCAAATTACTATATTTATCACACGTTTATGTACCCATATAGATTTCTTTTTTTAAAAATTTTTATTTATGATAGTCACAGAGAGAGAGAGAGAGAGAGAGAGAGAGAGAGGCAGAGACATAGGCAGAGGGAGAAGCAGGCTCCATGCACCGGGAGCCCGACGTGGGATTCGATCCCGGGTCTCCAGGATCGCGCCCTGGGTCAAAGGCAGGCGCCAAACTGCTGCGCCACCCAGGGATCCCCTCCATATAGATTTCATGTAAACCCGAGTATGAAATTTTCACACAAATGGTACTATATTTTACATATCCTTTTGCAACTTGGCTTTTCTGTTCTGATCCCAAAATGTCTTTAAGATTAATCCATGTTGATACTTGTAGGTTTAGTACCTTAATTTAACCACTATGCAGTGGTTCACTGAATAAATCATGGGTTTTTTTGATCCATCCCCCTCCTGAGTTAGATTAAGTTGTGTTCACTTTTTGGCGGAGGAGTCTCTTCATGCACATGTGTGAGAATTCCTCTAGGGGAGACCCATAGAAGTGGAACTGCTGGATCACAAGTCAACTTTAACTTTGCTAGTACTGTCAAGTTGCCCAAAACTGTTGGTATTATTTTACAAAGTATAATTCCATTTCCCACATCCTAATGAATATTTCTAGTTATCATATTTAAAATTTTTACATAGCTGACAGGTGTCTTAAGTATCTCACTTTTATCTTGCGTTTCCCAGATGATTACACTAGTATCTTTCTCCCCCCATATGCTTATTGGTCATTCAAGTCTCTTCCCTTCCTTTCCCTCTTGCCTTGCTCATATTTGTGCCTGTTTTTCCCTTGGGTTGTTTGTCCATCTCTTATTGGTTTGAAGGGGCTGCTTATGAATATTCTACAAAAATACTTTGTGGTTTATTCGCATTGCAAATACCATCTCACAATCTGTGCTTTTCAATTTATTTATGGTGCTTTTTTTCTGCATGTATTTCAAATTTAATGCAGTATTGTACTTCATGTTTGACTTATCTATTATATTTTAAAGAAATCCTTCATAGTTCTTATGTTATAAAAATGTTCTCCTATGTTTCCTTTTAAACCCTAAAGTTTTCTTTCTGCAAGGTTGCTTTTTTCTTTCTTCTTCCTCTTATCTTTTTTTTAGTACAGTAAGAGAGATCTAATTTCATTTTATTTTTAATACATATAGCCATCTGAGCTAGCACCATCTAAAAATTTTAGCTTAGTTTTCTGAGTAGGTAACACATTCTTATAGTTTGAAGATCAGAATAATGTTACAAAACGCATATTGAGTGATCTTGTTCTTCTCTTTACCTCAAGTACCCTCTCCTCTCCACCCTTCCATGTTGTACTGAGTTTCTCTGTGCAAACAAAGCAAATAGGGAAAGATACTCTTATTTTCCTTTCTTAAATGTGAATGGCGGTTTAAACGTAGGGCTTTGAGCTAACCATTTTTCCTAGATCCTCTTCCATGTGAGTGTGCAGAGAGCTTTCCATCTATTAAACATCTGAGTACTATTCTGTTTTGTGGAGCTCTCAGGGTAGGTCTTTCCAGTTACCTGGCATGGACATTTGGGAGGCCTCGAGGCTTTTTCTAGTTATTGCTGACGTACAACAGTAAATGACTTTATATACACATCCTTTCATACATGATAAATTCCCAGAAGTGGGGTGCCTGGGTGAAGAGGCATATGCATGTGCATCTGTGACTGTGATAAACATCGTCAATTAGCTTCACAGCCACTGGATTGTTCTATACACTGTCAGGCATATGTGAGAGTGTCTCTTCCTCATAGCCTGTCAATAGCAGGCCGTCAAACTTGTAAACTTTTGATAGACAAGAAAGGGCCTCAAGGACATTCTTTGCATTTTCATTTCTTTATTTTCCACTTTAGATTTTTTAAAACTTGAGTTATAATGAATATTAAGCATACAAACCTAAGCTCCACTGTTATATGGCATTTTACATATATATATACGCCCATGCAACCTCCACTCAGGTAAAATATGGAGCTTTCTTACTCTCCTAGAAGGCTCTTTTATCCTGTCTGTCCTTATCCATACACTCCACCAAGATCAACCACTATTCAGATCGCTACCATCACGTTAGTTTTACCTTATTTTAAATTTTATGTAATCGGAATGGTAGAGTATATTCTCTTTTGTGTCAGATTTCTTTTACTCACATTATATCTCTGGGATACACCCATATTCTTACAGGTGTCAGAAGTTTATTTATTAGACCACATTTTTTTAAACTATTTTATGTGGGTGGATATTTTGATTGTTTACAGTTAAAACAACTGTAAGTGTTAACACCAAAGTGTTTACTTTGTTGAGTATAAACCCATATACATACACACATATAAAAGATTTGACAGGTTATAGATACAGCAAGTTTTTCAAAGTGGTTGTGGCAAGGAGCTGTGAGGTCTTAAGTCTTATCGTTGTTGCAAGCCAAAACATTAGCTTGCCAAGTTTCATCCCCAAACTTACTGGGTCAGCAGTGAATGTAATTTGTCAGAGTAAGCATATCTGATGAATGATGGTTACCCATTATATACAAAGGACTCTTAAAACTCAACAATTAGAAAACAAACAACCTGATTAAAAAATTGACCAGAGATCTTAACACCTCACCAAAGAAGATATAGAGATGGTGAATAAACATATGAAATGATGCTCCACATCAAATGTCACTAGGGAAATACAAATGAACACAAAACAACAATGAGATATCACAACACACCTATTAGAATGCCCCAAATCCCTATCATGAAATGGGCAAAAGACACGAACAGAAATCTCATCAAAAAAGACATACACATGGCCAACAAGCACATGAGAAAATGCTCTGCATCCCTTGCCATCAGGGAAATACAAATCAAAACCACAATGAAATACCACCTCACACTAGTGAGAATGGGGAAAATTAACAACACAGGAAACAAAAAATGTTGGAGAAGATGTGGAGAAAGGGGAACCCTCTTGCACTGTTGGTGGGAATGTGCAGCCACTCTGGAAAACTGTGTGGAGGTTCCTCAAAGAGTTAAAAATAGAGCTACCCTATGACCCAGCAATTGCACTAATGGGTATTTACCCCAAAGATATAGATGCCGTAAAACGCCAGGACACCTGCACCCCAATGTTCATAGCAGCAATGTCCACAATAGCCAAACTGTGAGCCTCGGTGTCCATTGAAAGATGAATGGATAAAGAAGATGTGGTCTCTGTGTACAATGGAATATTACTCAGCCATTAGAAATGACAAATACCCACCATTTGCTTTGATGTAGATGGACCTGGAGGGTATTATGCTGAGTGAAATAAGTCAATTGGAGAAGGACAAACATTATATGGTCTCATTCATTCGGGGAATATAAAAAATAGTGAAAGGGAATAAAGGGGAAAGGAGAGAAAAATGAGTGGGAAATATCAAAGAGGGTGGCAGCACATGAGAGACACCTAACTCTGGGAAACAAACAAGCTGTAGTGGAAGGGGAGGTGGGAGGGGTTTGGGGTGACTGGGTGACAGGCACTGAGGGGGGCACTTGACGGGATGAGCACTGGGTGTTATGCTATATGTTGGCAAATTGAACTCCAATAAAAAAAGATACAAAAAAAAAAAATAGAATGCCCCAAATCCAGAGCACTAACAATGTTAAATTCTGGTAAGGAAGTGGAGCAGCAGGAACTCTCATGTATTGCTGGTGGGAATGCAAAATGGTACAGCCACTTTGGAAGATATTATGATTTTTTTTTTCAGAAAAGTGAACATACTCTTACCACACAGTCCAGCAATGACACTCCTTGGTATTTATCCAAAGGAGTTGAAAAGAGTTATGTCCATATAAAAGCCTGCATGTGGATGTTTATAGCAGCTTTATTTATAATTGCCAAAACTTGGAAGCAGCCAAGATACCCTTCAGTAAGTGAGAATGGATAAGTAAATTGCACGTACTGATATTGCAATGTTATTTAGCACTAAAAAGAAATGAGCTCTCAAGCCATGTAAGGTCATGGAGAAACCTTAAGTCTGTGTTAGGTAGTGAAAGAAATAAACCTGAGAAGGCTGCATCCTGTCTGGTTCCAACTTGTAACATTCTGGAAAAAGCCAAACCACTGAGACAAAAAAAGATGAAGGGTTGCTGGGATGAACATGAGGAGTATAGATGATGTTTAGGGCCGTGATGGGATGAACATGAGGAGTACAGATGATGTTTAGGGCCGTGAAACTCCTCTGTGTGATGCCACAATTATGGGGGCACATCATTATACATGGGATTTGTCCAAATCCATGGGATAGACACCACCATGAGTCAGCCCTAAAGTAAACTACAGACCCTGTCATTCACTTGGGTGATTGTGTTGTGTCGATATAGTTTCACCAGTTTTAAGAAGTGTACCACTCCGATGGGAGGTGTTGATAATATGGGGGCAGAGGGTGTATGGGAAAATCTCTGTACCTTTTATTGACCTCAGTGTTTTCCATTAAAGTGTGTCACTGGTCCTGGGTCATAAATGCTACAGGTAAGCAAGATACTCAGTATCCTCCATAGTGCATGGCTCTTTATAGATAATGGTCGCAAAATTTGAACACGTTTCTGATGAGCTTTCAGGCTTGTCTAAATACAGTTTTAAAAATTAAGAAAGTGATTTGATTGTCGGTAATTTTGTAAAATGTAAAATCTTTAAACGGTTCTATTAAATATAAAGGTCTGCTGAAAAAATTGGTGTTGTTTAAGAAATGGATGGTTAAAATTTTCCCCTGTCTGATATCAGATGTTCTATAAAGCTCTATAAAGATGACGAGACTGGGAAAGAACTAGAATGATTGGTGCCTGGGTACAGGTATATGGGTGTATTTATTTTGAGAAGTTCCTCTGTCCTTGGCCCAAAGCCATTTCTTCCAAGTAAGCTCAAGCACTCAGAGGGGACATGGCAAGAAATAGTTTCTGTAAAATAGGTTGGAAAGAATCAAGAAGGGGTGTTTTTTTTGTTTGTTTGTTTTTGTTTTTTAATTTAAATGGCTTGGCCCTCAACAACATAAAAATAAACTATGGAGTTTTAACTGCTTTTACTTTCATCCTTTTACGCTATGCTACTGATCTTGAGCTTTCTCTGTATCAGGAGTGGAAATAATCTGTAATTCTTTATTCCGTGTAATGAGAACTGTTAACAGTTCCCTGACATCTCAAGCCATCTGAGGTCCAAGGGTGAGGTCAGTTTACTCTCCATCTCCTGCTTACTGTGAATAAATAATGAACAATAAAAACCACCCAGTTGTTAGAACAGAAAGTGCTGGCCTATATTTGTCTTGTTGGTACTTGCAATGAGAATTGCTGTCCTCATTTTCACTAGACATATATGCCAGTTTACCAGTCATAGTGCAAGTTTAATGGCATTTTTGTGGCCCATTTTCTATGAAGTTTGTTTAAATTTATTATCTCTATAAGAAAGCTCATTTTTTTTTTGCATTGCCTTTGTATATATAGCCTTTCCCATGGATTTTATTACAAATTAAATCCTTCCAATTAGGATATAGTTTTGATTATTACTTGGGGTGTACACTGGCACAGGAGAAGCAAAATGAATAGCAAAAAGAAACTTCATTTTATTTAAATAGGCATCAGGAATCTTTGCTGAAGAAAGTTCAGATGGCAAAGGGATCAAAAAATAGGAACAAAAAACCCCACATTTCTTCTCTTAAACTTTTTATGTCTACAGTAACTTGCAACCTGCTAGGCAGATTCTTTTCTGTGCTCTTTCTATGTCTAAATTGCTTTCTTTGCAAAAAGTTAAATGCTAAAAAAGTAAATACTGGATTTTTTTTGGAGAAATTTACATTTCTAAAATTTACAAATATCAAAAACTTACTCTTTTTAAAAACTGCTATTCTTTTTTTTTTTAATTAACTTTTATTGGTGTTCAATTTACCAACATACAGAAAAACACCCAGTGCTCATCCCGTCAAGTGTCCGCCTCAGTGCCCGTCACCCATTCCCCTCCAACACCCGCCCTCCTCCCCTTCCACCACCCCTAGTTCGTTTCCCCGAGTTAGGAGTCTTTATGTTCTGTCTCCCTTCCTGATATTTCCCAACATTTCTTTTCCCTTCCTTTATATTCCCTTTCACTATTATTCATATTCCCCAAATGAATGAGAACATACACTGTTTGTCCTTCTCCGATTGACTTACTTCACTCAGCATAATACCCTCCAGTTCCATCCACGTCGAAGCAGATGGTGGGTATTTGTCGTTTCTAATGGCTGAGGAATATTCCATTGTATACATAAACCACATCTTCTTTATCCATTCATCTTTCGATGGACACCGAGGCTCCTTCCACAGTTTGGCTATTATGGTCATTGCTGATAGAAACATCGGGGTGCAGGTGTCCCGACGTTTCATTGCATCTGAAAAACTGCTATTCTGATCATAATGCATTTGAGAAATAAGAAATGTGAGCTTTTGTTATTAACATACACAAATTATGGTATTTATGAAATATTTTTTGTATAATGTATTTTCTTTTTACTATCTGCTACTTTAAGCATATATTAACAAAGCAAATAGAGTTTACATAATATTCTGAGAATGATCTATTATTCCATATATCACAAAGCCATAGAAATTCCAAACATGAATATTATTTAGTTTTTATATAATTTGTAATTTAAAAACTCACCTTTATCTTAAAACTTATAAAATATAGAAGTGAATGAATGAATGGCATAGAATCTTATCCTCTCAAGGTCACATATTAGATAGAATTAGGAATAGCTAAAGCAGTCCTTAAATATTGTATGTTCCTAGTAGTCTTTTAAAGTAGAAATGCTGGATGCTACCATCCTCATCATCCTCTCAAACTACTAAGACTGTCTTGAGCACATGATATGAGGCCTATCTTACATGCAGGAGCACAGAATGGTGCAAGATAAACTTTCTAATTGTAATGATAATAATCCAACAGTTATGAGTACCACTGGCTGGCAGTAGAGGGAGGATAGCAGGTAGATGGCTCAGGCACAACCTTGAGAGGGTCTCCAAATTTCAGCAATCAAGATAAAGATATTCACTTGCCTCAATCTAATTCCCACCCTGCTGAGTACTTACTATATGCAAGGTCTTTCACTAAGAACTTTATTTGCAATTTTTCTATAATTATTGTAATAATTTCTTAGGCAGGTTCCAACCCCAACTCTATTTTAATGGTGGAGTCACTTATGACCAAGTTCACACAGCAACTGATAAAAGTAAAATGGAAATCCAGGTTTTATATCATGAACAGACTTTTTTTTTTTTTTTTTTTTTTTGCCTTTGAGAAGTTTAATGTCTTTCTAGCATAGGCAGAGATGGAGTTGTAGCTGCAAGAGAGGCCAATAAAGGTAAATCTACTTGGATGGATAAATGGATAACATAAGGCAATATTATACAGCTTTAAAAAAGAAAGGAAATCCTGCCATTTGTGACAGTCTGGATGAACCTGAAGGACATTGTGCTAAGTGACATAAGCCAGGCATAGAAAGAGAAATGCTACGCAGCATCACTTATATGCAGGATCTGAAAAAGTCGAACTCACAGAAGCAGAATGGAGGTAGACAGGGGCCGGGGCAGGGGAGGGGGGATGGGGAGTGGGGACGATGCAGAGATGCTGGTCCAAGGGTACCAAGTCTCAGTTTTTCAGGACGAGTAAGTTCTGCAGATTGTATATATGACATGATGACTATAGTTAATAACACTGTATTACATACTTGAAATTTGCTGAGAGTCATCTTCAGCATTTTCACCATTAAACCAAAACAAACAGGAAGGAGAATGGGAGCTGTGTGAGACAATGGATATGTTCATTAGCTGATTGCAGGAATTATTGCACAAGGTGGAGATACATCAAAGCATCGAGTTGTATACCTTAAATATATAGAATTCCCATTTGTCATTTGTACTAAATCTGCAAAAAAAAAGGTCCTTTTGCTTCACCTCTCTAATAAGACTATGCATTCACTTTTAAGGATGGAGTCCCATATATTTTCATGTTATTCATGTATATCTGACCACTCTCACCTGGGGGCTTTTGGCAAATTTTCTCTTTTTTTTTTCTGTTAAAAATCACCCCTCTCTCTTTTCCGTAGGTCTCTCATAAAATTTCCACCTTCTTAAAGCTTTGAATGAGTTTACATGGTGTGTCTTCTATTTCCCTGTCCAGGCTGCAGGCTTAAAGTAAAGGCGTTCAGAGATTTGAAAACAGGGTTCTAGTTGATTACTTCTTTCCATCAATCTTGAGGATGCTTGTCAAAGTAAAGCTTTGAAAGAAAGGTTGTTTTGCAGAAGAAAAACTGAATACTTAAATGAACACAGAGCAAAAAGAACTTTTGTATTTTACTTCTGTGCAATTGCTACATTTGAACACTATTATTGACTGGGGTTTTTTTTTTCCCCTTTGAGGGAACATTGTGATGAATTGAATGATTAAAGAAAACCTTTTCAGTTTGTGCTGTTCGTTCCCAATAATGTGAATCAAAATTACACTCTGTAATAACAAGGCTTAAAGGAATGGATTCTGTCTTGGCAAGTTTTAGACTTCGTCTTCATTTTTCCTAAGGAAAAATCCACCTAATGACTCTGAAATAATAATGGCAAAAGACAGAAGAAAACAATAGAGATAATGCTTGGTTCCTCCTTCACCTTGCATGCAAAGCCTCCTGCTGGCAGGTGTTATCATCCCTACTTTGTTGATGAAAAAATTAGTCTCAAAGGCACAAATGAGCCTCATACATCAATTTTCCTTTAAGTGATTTATCTTTCTTCTCAAGTATAACAAAATCATAGAAAAAACTGCTTGAAATTACCCCTATCCTCAAAATGCTAGATTTATTCAACAAACATTTACTGAGAATCCTCTGTTCTGAGTGGAGACAACTCATAGACAACCTCAGAGGAAGCATGGTGCAAGAGGGCAAAGCTGTCACCAAGTGGTGTCAGGCCAGTTTACTGCATGCCAGGCAGTTCCACACCTGCCCCTTTTACAGCTGAGCATCACAGATGATCAGGATCGATGATACTCTCTGCTACTGTGTTCAGACACTTCCAAATTTGGCTAAGAATGGATTTCTTTCCTAGACACTGAACCAATGAACTGTAGTTTTTTTTTGCTATATTGTCAAATTTGGGCAATGTGGGGCAGATGAAAGATAAGTTTTGGCCCCATTTCTTAATGAGTCTTCTCAGGGAACTTTGAAAACTTGCTTGCATCTCAAAAGCCAAATCCTGATAATGATAGTGTCTGTGTTCTCCATGGCCTGTGGGTTATAATGGGAATGAAATAAGATAAATGTATACAAAGTGTAATATAAAATTGGGTTCCACTCTTGGTGGGTGTCAAGCCAAAAGACACAATCCAAGAGTAGGAAAGGAAGAATTTCACTTACAACACGTAAGAGGAATGCTGGGGATATTTCCCAAAGCAGCATCTCCCAGAACAACAAAATTGGGGAAGTTTTTGTCGTTGTTTTAAAGATTTATTTATTTATTGAGAAAGAGCAGAGGGAGGGGGAGGGGCAGAGGGAGAAGGAGCAAGAGAGAATCTCAAGCAGACTCCCCAATGAGCACAAAACCAGACTGATGCAGGGCTCCATCCTAGGGCTCTCAGATCATGACCTGAGTTGAAATCAAGAACTGGATACTTAACCTACTGAGTTCCACAGGTGCTCCTTAGATTGGGAAAGTTTTAAGCTAAGGGTGCTTGTGTATTCACAAAGGGACTTGCAATGGAGAGTTCATTATAGAATTGAGGCAAAATTCATCCTAACTTGACAGAGTTCAGGTCCTGGATGATTGAGGTCAGGAGGGCCAGAAGGGGCAGCATCATGAATTCTCTGGCTCCAATTAGTCCACTGTTCAAGTGCTCAAAGGGGTTTATGTCTCCCCGAAATGACTCAAGAATGTGCCTTAGGTCAACTTTTACTTCTGAAGCAGCACTGGGAGTGTTGCCACTGATTTACAGTCCCAGATATGGTTAGGCCATTGTCCAGGCCTGGTAGAGACTGTGAGTTTTGGCATTCCCTTTGTTCCCTCAAAATCCTTAACTCCTGAGGCTTTTGCATTCCTTTCTGATTTAGTCCTCTTCTTCCTGGTACAGAGATGGAGACACCCTTACAGAAATTTCCCATGTAAATGTACCTTTTCCTCACAAACAGGCAGTGTCTACAGCCTTTCAAAAATAATCAGCCTGAAATAATCAATATGCCAGAAATATATTTTGGGGCAAGATGTTTGTCTCCTCTTCAAAGGTTTATACATTTCTATAAACAGGTATCTTTTAAGTTTGAGAAAAGTCTTATATACTACTTATATACTGTATACTTACATTACTATTTATATAAGTGTACACACAAATGTAGATATATGATATGTAGATATACACATGTTTTATTAATATGTGTAATATTGTGATTTATAAGAAATGTATACATATTTGGTCATTCAGATGACCAAAATATATTTCTTATATGTATTTGTTTTTCCTTCATAGTTACTAGTTCATAGCTTCCAAAGCTCTTGCAACAGTCTGAGCCACAAGAGCAATGGGAACGTCTTTTGATATAGTATTTGGTCTTTTTTCTTCAGTTCCTGAAATTCCTCCAGAGTCATAAAGGTAAAATGAGTGTCTTGTTATTCATAACAAGCTCCTTTCCTCCACACCTGGGTTTTTGTTAATGTTATGTTAACTTTTGGAAAGCACAGAAGTATGGGGACTGGTTGCTAAGGTAACAACCATGAAGGGAGGGGTGGAAATTTCAGTCCCACCCCCTGACCTCCAAGAAGCGGGGAGGGGCTAGAGATTGAATTGGTCACCAAGGGCCAATGACTTAACCCGTCATGCCCATTTAATGAAGCCTCTGTAAAATTCCAAGAAAACAGGGTTCAGAGAGCTCCTGGGTTGGTGAGCACGTGTTGGTGCTAGAAGAGAGGTGCACCTGGAGAGGGTGGATGAAACTGCAGGTTCTTTCCCTGTATCTTGCCCTATGCATGTTTCCATCCATGTTCCTGAGTTGTATCTTTTTATAATAAATATACAAATTTATGTACTGGTAATTCAGTAAGTAAAATATTCCTCTGAGTTCTGTGAGCTACTCTAGCCAATTCATCAAAGTGGAGGAGGGGGCCAAACCTCTGATTTTATAGCCAGTCAGTCAGAAGTACAGGTCACAGTCTGGACTTGCAACTGACATCTGAACAGGGTTGGGAGGGCAGTCTTGTAGGTCTGAGCCCTTAATCTCTGGGATTGGATGCTATCTTGGGGTAGATGGTGTCAGAATGGAGTTAATTTGTAGGACATCCAGCTGGTGTCACAGACAATTGTTGGTGTGCAGGAACCCTCTCTCCTACATTGGAAACTGATGATCAGAACACCTTTTAATAAGTATATAGTACAAGAATGTGTATATATGTATATATATATATATATATAAAATATTTGTATGTACTTATATGTAATACTATACCACATACTCATATACAAAAGTAAATAATATTCTATATATGTAATGTATACTCATATATCTATATACTTACACTGTATATAATACCACTTATATAGGATAATTAAATGGATGGATTTTGATATTAATTAATTAATCTTTAGAGTCTAGGATTTTATATAGCAAGCTGTTCTCATAGAAACATCATTTAAACCATTTTCCTCCATAGATCTTGAAGACCTAACCCAAAGCATTTCCAAAATTTAATGTATCCAGTAATATCATTTCTCCTCTCTCTATAATATTTGCTCTTCAGGGTCCTCCGGAAAATGTCATAAGAGAATTTTTACCTTCTCTATTTTCTGCCTTTCATTTCATTGATTCTCTCTCTAAAATCAAATAAGTGCATAATGGTATCAGAAGGATGCAATCTTTTCAGCTTTTACAGCTAATATAATGGTATTTTTTAGAAGATGCCTTGATGCCCATTTCAGAGCATTCACATCTTTTTCCGAAAGCAAGTTCTCAAATACTGCTCCTAGGTTGTTTGTGAGTTTTGTGGACACATAATTTTAGAGTTAAAAGAAAGGAACTGCCATTGATGAACATAGATAAGAGGCTTATGTAGCCCACTGGATGGTCACAGCCTGGACTCTGGGCACTGTGATGTGGCACAGTGGCATACGTAAGACACTCCTTTTCATTTTTCTTTATTCTTGTTGTCATTATTATGTCATTCTGTTAAATGAAAGTAAATTTAGGGAGGGGGGTCAGGGTAAAGTAAGCAAGGAGTAGAGTAGAGGCCGAGAGGCCGAATTGCACTCTGCAGCCAGGAGACCTGGGTTTATTTACCCCTTCTGCCCCCAATCCCTGCATGGGCACAGCCAAGTTACGTGACAGCCTCAGCTTCTAAATTGGTGATAAGAATGGTACCAACCACCCAGGAAATTAGTGAGTGCTTATATGTTTACAGTGCCTAGAGCAGTGCCTGGCACCTAGTGAACATTCTATAAGTACTAGTTATTGCTATTGTTTTTATTTCTGTATCTAAAGGAGCTATAATGAATACCTTAAAGGGAGAATTAAATGCACTGCAAATAAAAACTCAGTTTTCGTTCTAACCAGTGCCGGCAGAGACAGGAGTACAGTGTGGGAGACAGGAGGTTCTGTTCTCTCTGTTGTCTTGCAGACAGAGAACCTCAGTACGAAAACAGTCATACTGATTGTCAACAGCATCCTCCAAGGAAGGACATAATAATGTTAGGTTTACATTGTCTTGACCCTCTGGTTGAGACCTAATAAGCATCCGGATCTATTTCAATTCAATCCTTAGGCTATCGATTCTAAGGACTGGTTTGGAAAACAAAACCCACCTCATAAAGAACCGAGGACGTATAATATTTATCGAAGGGGGAAGCAATGATGGGCCCCAGAACTCACATCTGTGAACTCTAAATCTGCTAAGATTACATAAACCAATTGCCCCTAACACGGATTGTTCTAGGGGATATGCAGGGAATGTGACCTTTCAAAAGACACAGTTAAGTGAAAGGCTCTATTGAACCAAGGGAAACATGTACTTCTCACATTATTAGAGAAATAAAATCTTTTTCATCCCCTAAAGAAAACCCCATGACTGTGAGGGAAGGGAATTCCCTTGCAGGGACTGAGGAGGTTTGCTTAGTGAGCATTAGTGAGCATGGGGGTAAAATGTGCTCATCCAGAATGACCATGGATGAACCCCACACTATTATATGGTCATATAACTTACTGTTTACTGGGGGTCATTTTTGAGCATAAAGGGGCACTAATAATGGCTGTTCCAGGACCAGTGCTATAAACTGGGACACTGCAGACAAAGCAGAGGGAATCTGTATGTTAACAGAGAAGTCTAGTGTGGCAAATGCTGGGCAAAATGCCACTTAACTATTAAATATCTGGACTCAGTCCTGATGAATCCCAGGTGCCAGAATCTTCCAGAACCAGGGGAGGGCATAGGGGTACTCTGTTCTACTAAGTAACTGGTTGGAGGAGAAGCAACTACATAAACAGGATGCAGTTTCTGGTTTCGTCTCTGGTGATTTCTCTTTCTGCAGATGACTCATTTGAGTGTGGGAGTCTATGAAACAGTATTGAGTAGTAATAGGAGAGTATTAAGTTTATATAGCTTACTGGATTATTGTAAAAACCAGCGGTATGATTGCAGAGAGCATATAGAGTGAGTTTTAATTCCTTAATTATCTTCGTTTATTGAACAGCCTTGGGCATTGATCAAGTACTTCCCCAACTTTCTCAGAATTGTCCCTGTGTTCTTCCTTCTCAAAATTGTGGGAAATAGCAGTATAAAAGTGTTTTGTACTTAGAAGGGAAAGACAAAAATATACAACTCAGAGGAGAAGATTTTTTTCAGCCAGATCTTTTTTTTAAAAAAAGATTTTATTTATTTATTCATAAGAGACGCACACACACACACACACACACACACACACACAGAGAGAGAGACAGAGACACAGGCAGAGGGAGAAGCAGGCTCCATGCAGGGACCCCGATGCAGGACTCGATTTGGGGTCCCCAGGATCACGCCCCAGGCCAAAGGCTGCGCTAAACCACTGAGCCACCAGGGCTGCCCTCAACCAGATCTTCATATAATGAATGGGAGAGGATTGAGGGGGGCAAAGGGTGTTAAGAATCTTCATGCAGTTGAATTTTCATTTCATGAATCATAGTGTCCTTGGATCCAGAATGGGCAAGTATTGAATGCATTTTGCTGGTGTCCATTTTGCTGCTCGTGAAGGCAGACTCGGGCTCATTATTTTACTTATTATGACATTAAAAGGTACAGTTCTTTCTATGCTCTCAAGGAGTCAAAGCTTTCATTTCTCTTAGGATGGAGCTAATTATTTTGGAAATTTTTCATTCCAATTATTTTAAAAAAAGGTTGATCCTATAGGGCTTGCAACGTGTGGCTTAAGGAATAAAAAGCAAAATGAGAAGTGAGTTTCAATCCAAGCCAAGAGAAGAGCTTTGCCTTTCTAGCCAAGTATCTGATATGTCACAAGCATTTCATAAATAATACTATTATTATTATTACTGCGATTATTGTTTTCAGTTGTTGTAGGTCCCATGGCTGTCTGTATGTGAATAGTTCCAAATTTATTTCTCTGGTCCTGATTTCTCCAAGTTCCAAACTTGTATAGCAAACTGTTCACTTGACATCTCATGCACATGTTTGAAAAAATGTCTCACACTTGATAGAACCACAACAGACTCTGGATTTTCATCTCTTAACTGTCCCTTCTCAGGTCTTCATCCCTTCATTCATTTTCTTCCTGAAATATTTACTGAGCGCCTACTACGTGCCACACACTGATGTGGATGCTGTGGATGTAGCTGTGGTCTAGGCAGACAAAAACATTGGCCTTACTGGAGTTTGCTTATTAATGCAGGAAATGATCACAGAGATGGATAAATACACACTCTAATGTGAAAGAGTAATAATTATTCTGAAGAAAAATAAAACTGTATTGAATTTCTTAGAACAGTGTCTATGTAAGCATTTGACCTTATAATGTAGAAATCTCTTTCTTAAATTCTCCAATAATGCAGAGCAAAACTAATCCAAAGTCTTCATTTTTTTTTAAGATTTTATTTTTTTATTCATGAGAGATACAGAGAGAGGCAGAGACACAGGCAGAGGGAGAAGCAGGCTCCTCTCAGGGAGCCTGATGTGGGTCTCGCTCCCAGAACTCCAGGATCACGCCCTTGAGTAGAAGGCAGACACTCAACCACTGAGCCACCCAGGACTCCCGCAAAGTCCTTATGGTTTTATAAAATTTGGCCTCTAGCTTTATCTCACTTTATGATTCCCTGTGCTCACTGTGTTCAAGTCACACTTTTTTCACCCTATTCCCTGATTTTTCCAAACTTTTTCACACCTCCCCCTTCCTCAGGGCTCCTCTGCCCACAGTAATCCTCTGCACCTTTTTCCCAAGGTTGCTTGCTTTTGTTCCTCAGGTCTTAGCTCCAATGCCACCTGCAGAGAGAAGCATTCCTGACACCCTGGCTAAATTCACCCACCCCCCATCACTCCGAAATGCTTCAAAGCACTTGTCTTCTTGTTTACTAGTATATGAAATGCTTCCTCCCCCAGGATGTAGGGGCATGAACCCCAGACCCCATGTTTCTTCAGGGCTGTATCATCACTGATTGGAAGAGTCTGATGCAGAGCAGGGGATCAGCAAATATGCGTTACCTGAACGAATATACTGTGCCTTTGAAAGCTTGGGGTGAAACTTGAAAAAGTAAAAACTCAAGTCCCTTCTAAGGCCCAACCTAGAGGACTATTATTATTGCTCATTTATTGGAAAACATTGATGAGTTCACAACTCATTGCAGTAGCATATCGTCAAAATGTATGGTGAGGTTGAAGTCAGGGAAGGCACTGCGCCGTCTTTGGGAATGACATTGATGGGTTACGACATGGCTACTTGTGTGTCATCTCACAGGCTTGGCACCTGGAGCCCCACAGTGTGAAATGCTGAGCTGGAGCAAGTCCTAATTTGCTGGTTGTGTTGCATTGTCAAAAGCAGACAGTGTGCAAGCACATGTCTTTAGTACATTGGGTTATTTTCTTTTCGGATGAAAATATGAAAAGACAGGTTAGACATCAGATCATATGAGAAAGGAAAGAGGGAAAAAAACTATTCCTCAGAAAAAAACTTTTTGGATAAAGCTCTTTGTGAAGAAAAAAATTGTACTACTGTCAGATAAGTGCCACTGGTTGTCTCCACAAATGTGTTTTAGGTGTTAATTTCAATTTTTAAAGGTACTAGAAATGTCTGTGCCCCCAAATCTACGTTATCAACAAATCCAACAACATAGTAGAGGGCTGTGGTGTCTACATCGAACACGATGATCCTTCAGAGTTTTAGCCCCTCAAAGCTATGGGAACATTGTTTAGGTCTTTGTGAGACAATTCCTTTCATGGATCTGCTCCCTAAATCAGCCTGGAGTTGGCTTTTACAGGCCGCACATCCCTGGCTGGCGCAACTGTAAGTGGCCTTATGATATGTACAGGTTCAGGGAAGCCCAGGGTTTTTCCACATGAAAACTCATGTCCTGAGTTCCCAGGGTTTGTGGTGCTTTGGGCTCCCACCATGGGTGTATTGATGCACCATGTGGCCTGCCTTGTGGGGAAGCCTGGCTTTGTGTCTGGGCTCCAAGCATCTTGCCAGAACATTCTGTGCCTAGGAGTGAAGACATGAGGAAGAGCCAGAGTGAACGCTAATATCTTCTGATGTAGGTGAGACCTCCTTTGTTCTTCTAAGTTCTGCTTCATGTCCCATGAGGCTTCCTGGAGTCCTTGCCTGTGGGATAACTAGACTCATCTCTATTAACCCGCAGCCTCTCCCTGGGCCACAGTTCAAGCTCTGTTGTTTGGAATGCCTTCCAAGACCGCCATCCTCACAGGAAACCTTTGGCACTGTGGATCATTTGTCTTGAACTTTCAGGCAAAAGGGACACCTTCCCTCTTTCCCTGTTGGCAATTCTCCTGTTTATATAGTTTGGATATTTTTTTTACCCCTACTTTGTGAGAGCTGCTACCAAGATCTTCTTGCCCCACAGGCTAGCTTTGGTCTAAGGTCAACTAGACCCCTTGAGTGGAAACATCTCATCCATCCAGCAGCACCTGTGGCCCTGTGAAACCTCTGGACCCCAGAGCATACCCCTTCTCAACCCCCATTGCCTCATTGACGTAATTGCCTCTTTCCTTGATAAGTGACACCTGATTTCAATGGGCATATATTCCAATTAAGCTAGGTCTCACTGGGTCTTGAATATAACTTGCATTTGGACTGTTAGGTGGAGGTTTGGCCAATCACTGTGCTTTACCTTTAGATCCTGTGATATCCCGTCTCTCATCAAGGGCCGGCCTATCACTGCTCAGATAATCCTCATTTATGTCTGATTTGATTGGCTTTAACTGGAAAAGAATTGCAACTATTGCTGAATCTCCGGCACCTAAAAGGCACATGGTATTGTTCGGTAAGTTCTTGCTGTCCATTAGATTGATTTTGTCTCCCTCACTTCTACTTCACAAGGCTTGGCTTATTCTCTGCTCTAGGCTTTGCATTTTTACTAATCTCTAGCCAGGACTCCCATACTGATCCTTGTCTTACTCCTGTACTGTCTTCTCTGGCTCTGACTTCAGCAGCTACAATCTGCTGCCACCTTCTTCCGGGTGCTCACAATAAAATTAGATTTTGTGTAATTCGATTAATTTATTTGATTTAATCTAGAGTGCTAAACCAGATGCTAGTAGGAAGTTCAGGCTTACTGATGTGAACCCAATTCTCCTTTTTGAGATTAAAATACATATGGTAGCCAGACACTTTTCACTATGAGGTAAAAATGAAAAAGAAGTCCACCTACTTTAAATAATTAGAATGTAAAATGGTATAATTTCAGAAGCACTAAGACTTTACTAATAAATGTTTAATATTCTTTTATAACTCACTCATTCTCTGTAGATGAACATTGGTGGAGATCATGACTTTAAATATAGACAAGATAGGAGGGTTGTAAGTCTAAAAATCCAAAATGGGCTGAACACTGAAGAATATTATAAATCGATTAATACATTTTTATTATAATTAAAAGAAAGTGCCTAATACGTAATGACTAATTTCTATTAAAGAAAATTTTAACATGGACATTAAGCTTCATTATAAGTTTCTAAATAATAATCTACTTCTACCAATTTTTAAATTTAAATCCCAGAATCCTAGAACTATAAATTTGCTAAATAAGATTTACATGCTTGGAAATTGCATTAAAATTTTGAAGGTCTAAATGGTTAAAAATGGCTTAAAATGGGATAAACAAAACATTCTTCACAATCTATGATTTGTTGGGGTGCTGGGGTGACTTAGTTGGTAAAGCATCTGCCTTGGCTCAGGTCATGATTTCAGGGTCCTGGGATCGAGTTCTATGTTGGGCTCCCTGCTAGGCAGAGAGCCTATTTCTCTCTCTCCCTCTGCCTACAACTCCCCCTGCTTGTGCTCTCTCTCTCTCTCTCTGTCAAATAAATAAATAAAATCTTTAAAAAAAGAATCTATGATTTGTTGAAGAGACATTCTTAAAACTAGATGGAGCCACAGATTTACATGTCTTGTAGGGGTCTGGCAAGGACATAAACTGGTACCTAAATTCTAGGCCACCAGTGTTCAATATTGGGCCCTCGGGACTGGTAAGGACTACAGGAGACTGCAAAATGAATAATTTGCCTAAGAGCTTCCAAATTAAGTAAATTAAAAAACAAACACCTGTGGTTCTGGCTAAACAAACATATATGAAAAGAGGGAGCAGACAAGCAGGTCACCAGATTGCAGAAACTGCAAAAACTTCAAAAATGTGATCAGATTCTTGAATCGCAACTGGTACACATTTAAAAGGTAAATATGTAAGACAAATTTTATCTAAAGCAATATCTTAAATATTGAAGTTGACATGATAATCAGATGATCACTGCATATCATTGTTCCCTTGATAAGTAGCTAAGAGTAGACATCTGATCATGTGCACGATCATGAAACCCAGTCTAATTCTGCAGACTATGTCAGGTGCCCTATTCCTCAGTACAGGCATCCTCAGCGTGTGAACAGGTCCTGACCCATGAGCTGGGTGAGGGGAGTCCTCACTCTGTAAACCTCGCACTACATCAAGGGAGTGTGCATATTCTCAGGGAAAGACACTCTCTGATCTTCCCTGCATCTTCTTCCCCCGGCCCTTCGGAAGGAGTAGGATTCTGGGGAAAGCATTTAACTCTGATTTTATGCATATTAGCAGATTATCAATATTTGTAGGAATAGTGAAGATATTTACTTTTATTTGCTTAGCAAACAGAAATGTTAGTTTTGTAGAGCTGAAGAGTAACTTGAAAATGTGTGTGTGTGTACACACACATATAGAGAAAGAGAGGGAGAAAGGTTGATTTGAACTTAATGTTACTATTTGCCTAGGATAGAAATATTAAATTTCAGAGAAAATTTGGTGGGAAGCAAAAATGATCTAAAAAAATCTTATAAAATACTTGGTATGTAAATAAATAATTTACTACTAACACCAGGTTTCATGTGATCAGAATTTTCTCCAGTGTCTCTCAAAGCATAATAGCTCTTTAAGTATTGGGCAAATAATTCATTATAAATACACCTTTTCCTGTTAAAAAATAAATAAGCATCCATTTATTGCCTCCATCTTCCAGAGTTAGTTACAAGAAAAATTCGCTGAATAGCAGAGCAACACTCAAATTGTTAAAGGGTAATATGGAATAATTATGTGAATTTTAGGACTGCTTATACATGCAGATGGGAGAGAGACATTAGAAGCATGTGTTGGTGCAAACGCATGTTTCAAAATCCACAGCAGAGTTCGTGCTGCTTTATGGAGAGAGGACATGGAAGAGGAAGTCTCTCTGCTTGGCTTTTGGAGGGTAGGGACACCATCTTACAGTTGCCATCAGCTGGAGCAGCTCAACCCGCTAAGGGGCCCAGGCCCCAGCTGCTTCCAAGGTGGCAGCTCTCTCTTTGTTCCCTCCTGTCTGTGGCTAAGTCCCAGGGCAAGATTGATAGTAAGGTCAGCAAATCATTTCATATATATTTAAACTCTGGAGCCAGACCCCTGGGTCCCTAGTCTGCAAGATGGGAAAAATAAGAACTTGGTTGTTGTGAGTGATTTGAGGATTCAATGTGTGAGCTAAAGGAAACTTGGAGAGTAGTCACTCATGAAATATTAGCCATATCACTGTACTTCGGGGGTAGGTACTCACTTGTCTTCATCAACTGGAAGCACTGCTCACTAGCAGACAGTGACCACAAAACTAGAGATTCAAACAACTCTGCAGTCATGAGACAAGCAAGGCATAAGCCTACATCTTCTAATCCTTTGGCCAGTTCAAGAACTGAGCTACTTTATGTTTACAGCTGTAGAATGTTTTTATTTGGCTTAGAATCCACAAATCCCTCTGGTCTTGGGTAGCATGGGACCAGCTTGATAGAAGTCAATGAGCAGTTCTCACGTCCTCTCCTCTTGTGAATTTCTCTGGGGTTTCTTTCACTCTTTACTGTGGCCATTGGATTTTATCTGCACATCTAATTTCTTCTTGGAATCAAAGGCAATACCAGGAGACAAGGTTCTGAGCCATTTTTCTCTTTCAATAGAAATGATGAGATGACTTTTAACACATAGCAAAGATAACCTGAGTGGAAGGATTGTGCTGTGCTTGCTTAATAGTGCTCTGGAGAACTTGTTGGGATGTGAGCAGGCTGGCTCAGTTCCAAGAAGGGAGGATTGGCCTCAGAATGTCATCCCTTCGATGGCCTCAAAGGAAAGCTTCACTAGAATGGCAAACCATAGCTGTACAGTGTAGTCATGATACCAGAGGAAGAGTGTTGAGACCTAGTATGGTAGTGGTTGGGGCTGAGGATAAGAAACTGCTGTATTTTGTAGCATTTCCTGAAGAATTAAGGCTCTTTTTTTTTTTTTTTTTACCTGATGCCCATCCTGAGTTGTGTGTGTGGGAAAGAGAAATGCTTGGCAGGGTGTTCACAATAGGTACATTTTCCTGGTTTAATTAAGGACTCAGCATCCGCTCTTATGCCATCAGCATTTCAGGTAGACAGAGAGAAGAGGTAATTGGCAAAGTGGTCTTTTTTGTTTTTTCTATATCATCTAGGATCCAAGACCTTGAGATAATTTATTTTAAGTGACTTCCCAAATTCTTAGATCTGCATTTGCAGCTGGCAAGTCCCTACGGCTGTCAGCAAGGGGAAGATATTCTTTTCTGATGCCTTCCTCCTTCTTCACCACCATCTCTCCATTTAATTAGTTAGGGAATACAGAAAGTCTAATTATATAATGAGTTGAACTTTATTGGATGTGGAAGGCATACGTATAATTTTGGAACATATTATTTTCGATGGTCAGTTGCATAGAATCGGCAGCTAACAGTGTCAATTGAAAGTGTGTGTAGGACAAATGCAGATGAAATTACCTTATTGCTCATACAGGAGACTCAGTAATGGGGTTGAGAAGGTAGGTCCAGGTGAGGCTAAAGCAAGCCCACCAATGTCACAGCATCTGGAAAAGGTAGCTTAATCCTGTTGACCAAGTCTGGGGGATATCTGAGAACTCTATTTGCCTGAATGAGATCCCATGGTTTGACCATTTCTGTGGCTCTAGTATAAACTCATGTTTTTAGAAAGTATAAATGATATGCTTACAAAATTATAGTTGTAATATTGGTATAGACTTATCAGCATTATAGACTACTACAGAGAAGATATTTGTCAGAAGTATTTAACCCAGAAGTCTGATTATATAATAGTCCTAGTAAATCATGCTGCAGAAACTGATAAAGTAGCAAAAAAAAAAAAAAAAGTAAGGGAAAAAGGAATGTTAATGGTAATATGGACCTTAAGATAACAGAATTTCCAGAATTTTCTATTAAGCTGGGCTTTGTCTGAGTTCAGGCTGTTGAGCCAGGTATGCTGGCCTTCTTCTCTCTACTTTTCACCCTAAGCTATCTTGTGAACAGCGTCCTGACATCCACTCTTTGTGCCAGGTGGCTTTTGTATCAGCTGAGAGTCCTAGGAATGACCTTTTGGTTTCTTCCTCATCAGTGAATACTAGGGCCCCTAACAGCTGTCCTAAAAGCAGTAGGAAACAGGTCTTTGATCAGCAGAAAGATTTCAGAATCCTTCAATCTAAAATAAATGTCCATACACAGAGATCAAGAATGGCAGTTCATCTAAAGCCTCGAGGTCACCCTGGCTATTTGCATTTTTATAAGATGTACATCATGCAGGTCATATCTTCCTAAGATTATCATTCACCCCTTGCACAGCCCAGAGCACTAGAGTTAATGTAACTCAAAGGTATACATTAGGTCAGAAGGTGAAAAAAATCAGCGGTTGTCACGATATATGGAAGCCCCCAGGCTCCACCTCCTGCTTTCACAATCCTGTCTTCTTGCCCTGACTTGTATCAGAATGTTTTCCTCCATTTTCCAGACCTCTGCCCTAAAAACATAAGCAGATGTGTGTATCTAAAATTTGCCTTTTAAAATATCCTAGATCTTTTGCCTACTTCTAGGAGAGTGTCTAAAAAAAGCTCCCCAATTTCCCTTAACTAAAGGAATTAGATCTAAGCAAAGGGAAATTGCCACTGTGTAGACCCTACCTGACCTGCCTCTGGCCATGACAAAGTCAGCTGCTTCTGACACCACATTCCTGTCTATTCAAAGAAACCTATCACTACAGAGCTGCACTGTCCTTATGGGAGCCACTACCCGCATGGTGCTAGGGGGCATCTGAAATACAGCTAGCCAGCACTGAGATGTGCAGGGATAAAATAGACATTGGATTTCCAAGACTTATTTGGAAAAAGAATGTAAAACATCTTACTAATAATTTTTTATTTGTTGCATGTTGAGTGGTAATACTTCGGATATATTAGAGTAAATAGAATGTATTATTGAAATTAATTTTACTTGTTTATACTTTTATACTGTGGCTTCTAGTAGAGTTAGTATTATGTATATGGCTTGTGTAGTGGACAGTACTGCTATAGACTATATATTAAATGTCTTTAGGGAAGTCACAAAATGTTTCTAAATGATTATCTTATAGCAGCAAGAACTATAAAACAAAAACAAAAACACAACATCCTGAAAAAATGACTTGCAGAGGGAATCACTATCGACTATCTGCTTTTGATTGGGGAACAGTGAGTTCACATGCCAGGGAGAAAGTTGCCTGGGAGTTCACAGGGGCTCAGACAGAAAAAGCTAGAGACCATCTGTCACATTCTAGGTAGCACATAATGGCTGAATTTACCTGATGATTTAATTTGGATGGTAAAGAAATAATCATAAAGATATAAGTTCTTCCAAACATCTAGAGCTACAAAAGCCAATAAGGGAGGATTTTTTTTTACCTGACAAAACATACAGATCTTTAGTGAATTATTTTCAGTTTTTATTGTGTAGACAGTTGAACAAGCTCATACTGGGAGAATCATAGCCACTACCAATATCAAAGGAATAGTGAGTTCTATGGAATGGAAAGTTTTGCAAAACAAAGGCTGCAATCAGAAAAGTAAGAAGTGTAAGTTGCTTCAAAGAGGTGATACATAAAGTATCTTGCTAGTCCTGACCAAGATTAAATTGTGAAAAGGAAAATAGGAGTTATCTGTCTGGACTATTGGGATTTTTAGTTAAGATTGACATTTTCCGGGACACCTGGGGGCTCAGCGGTTAAGCATCTGTCTTCCGGCTCAGGGCATGATCCTGGAGTCCCGGGATCGAGTCCCCATCAGGCTTCCTGCATGGAGCCTGCTTTTCCCTCTGCCTGTATCTCTGCCATTCCCTGTCTCTGTGTCTCTCATGAATAAATAAATAAAATCTTAAAAAAAAAGATTGACATTTTCCATATATTTTTACTATTCTAAGGAGATATGGGGTGATCATATCACCCAACATGAATCACCAGATAGTGGTCAAATTGATAACCAAGATCAAAGGTTTTCAGCATCCTGAAAGAGAATCGAAAATGAGAATGATTGATTCTCCATTAACATTTAGCTCTTACTTGTTACAGAGTTTTTCTCTTCAACTTTTTTGATGCACAGCTTATATAAAATATTTTCATTTAAGCCAACAATTGGGTGAATTTTGAGAATATGTTCACTCATGTAACAACACCACAGTTAGGCCATAGAACAATTCTGGCATTCTCCAAAGACGTCCTTGGAATCCTTTGCAAAAACTCTCCCTCTCCAGGCCATTGGTGATATAATTTATAACACTTGAGAGTAGTTATGCCTCTTCTAGATCTTCATATGAATAAAATCATGTACTTTTTTGTGTTCAGTTTCTTTAGCTCAAGACAAATGCTTAGTATGTATCAATACTTAGTGCCTCTTTGTTGTTGGATAGCATTCCACTGTATGGATAAACACATTTTGTTTATCCTTTAACCTATCGATGGGCGTTTGGGTTGTTTCCAGTTTGTGGCTATTTATAAATAAAACTGCTATAAATATTCCCACACAGGTTTTGTATGCACATAAGTT
Source organism: Vulpes vulpes (assembly GCF_048418805.1). Taxonomy (NCBI): domain Eukaryota; kingdom Metazoa; phylum Chordata; class Mammalia; order Carnivora; family Canidae; genus Vulpes; species Vulpes vulpes. Next base: position 53,711,475 of record NC_132784.1, on the reverse strand, counting down.
TTCAAATCAATTGGGTAAATACCTAGTAGGAGTGAGATTGTTGATTATATGGTAAGACTATGTTTAGTTTTGTAACAAATTGCCAAACTGCCTTCCAAAGTGACTGTACCATTTTGAACTTCCACCACGAGTGAATAAAAGTCCCTGATGTTCTATAAACTTGCCATTTTTTTTTTAAATTTGGCTTGTTGTTTTCCTATTGTTGAATTTTAAGAGTTTTTGTATCTTTTGGATCAAAGTCCTTTATCATGTATGTATTTTGAAAACGTTTTCTCCCAATCGATGGCTTATTTTTTTCATTCTCTTTCACAGAGCAATTTTAAATTTTAGTAAATTCCAAATTATCAATATTTTCTTTATTTGATTGGGATTTTGATGTCATGTCTAAACTCATCACCTGCTATGGTTTGAATGTGTCTGCCCTGTTCCCCAATTCATATATTAAGAACCTATAACCCCCAGAATGATGGCATTAGGAGGTGGGGCCTTTGGGAGATGCTTAGTAAGTGATGAGGGTAGAGCCCTTATGACGAGATCAGTCTCCTTATTAGAGAAATTCCAGAAATCTCTAGCCTCTTTCACCATGTGAGGACACAATGAAAGGTTGGCAATTTATAGCTTGGAAAAGGATCTTCACCTGGGCACACAGGCACCCTGATACAAAACTTCCAGCCTCCAGAACTATGATAAATAAACTTCTGTTGTTTACAAGCTACTCAATCTGTGGTATTTTGTCATAGCAGCCAGAATAGAATAAGACATCATCAAATCCATGCTCATCTAGATTTTCCTTTATGGTTTTATAGGTATCAGATTTTTTATTTCTTCTTGAGTCAGTTTCAGTAATTTGTGTCTTTCTAGGAATTCATCCATTTTATCTAAATTATATAATTGGACATCATACAGTTCATTGAATTTCCTTATAATTTTTTTTTCTTTTAGATGGTTGGCAATAATAGTTCTTCTTTCATTTAATTTTAGTAAATTAAGTTTTCTCTGGTTAGTCTGGTGAAAGGTATATCAATTTTGTTGATATTTTTGGAGAACCAACTTTTGGTTTTATCAAATCTTCTCTTGTTTTTCTATTTTCCTTCCTTGATTTCACTCTAATACTGTGTTTTACTCCTTCCTTTTTCTATTTTTGGATTTGGTTTGCTCTTTTGTTTTCAGTGTCTTGAGGTGGAACATTAGGTTCTCAACTTGAAATCTTTCTTCACATTTAGCATATTTTTACTGCTATAAATTTCCCTGTAAGCAATGCTTTAGCTGCATCCTCCACATTTTAGTATGATTTCCCATGTGATTTCTTCTTGGCCATTGGTTGCTTGTAGTGTGTCATTTAATTTTCACATATATGTAAATTTTCCTAATTTTTTTCTGTTGTTAATTTCCAATTTCACATCACTGCAATTGGAGAATGTGCTTGGTCCAGTTTCAGTTCTTTTAAATTTATTGAGGCTTGGGATCCCTGGGTGGTGCAGCAGTTTAGCGCCTGCCTTTGGCTCAGGGCACGATCCTAGAGACCCGCGATTGAATCCCAAGTCGGGCTCCTGGTGCATGGAGCCTGCTTCTCCCTCTGCCTATGTCTCTGCCTCTCTGTGTGTGTGTGTGTGTGTGACTATCGTAAATAAATAAAAATTAAAAAAATAAGTTTATTGAGGCTTATTTTATGGCCTAGATTAAGACTTATCCTGGAGAATATTCCAAGTGCTCTTTAAAAGAATGTGTGTTATTCTCTTGTTAGGTTGAATATTTACAGATGTCTTTTGGGGTCAGTTTGTATATAGTGATGTTCAACTTTTTTGTGCCCTTGCTGATTATCTGCCTGGTCATTCTATACATTATTGGAAGTAGAGTACTGAAGTCTCCAATTATTATTATTAAATTGTTTATTGCTACCTTCAATTCTATTAACTTTTGCTTCATGAATTTGGGGCACTATTTTTAGGTGCATGTAGTTTATAATCTTGTAATGTTTTGATGTATTGGCCCCTTTATCATCATATAATTTCTCTATCTCTAGTAACATTTTTTATTTAAAGTCTATTTGGATATAAGCATAGCCATTCCAGATTTCTTAAAGCTGTTGTTCATGTGATATCTCTCTTTTCCATCCTTCTACTTTCAGCCTCTTTGTATCTTTGAACCTACTGTGTGTCTCCTATAAACAGCGTATAGTTGGACCTTATTTTATTTACACAGTGTGATTGGAATGTTTAATTCATTCACATTTTAGAAAATTCATTCACATTTAATGTTATTAATTTAGTTGGGCTTATGTACACCATTTTATTTTTTGTTTTCTACATGCTCATGAAATGAATCTTTGTGGTCCAGGTGGTGAATTATGGTAGTCTGAATGACCCTCCAAAAATGTCCAGCCTCTAATTCTAGAGACCTGTGAATACATTTTGCTACATGGCAAAAGGGACTTTACAGATATAATTTTAGTCATGAAAATAAGATTATCCTGGATTATCCAGGTGGCATACTCTAATCACATAAACCCTGGAGTCTGAGAGATGCTGTAGAAGGGGAAGTCAGAGAGACTTGAAGTGTGAGAGGGATTCACTTCACCTTTGCTAGAGGGGGCTGCTTGGAAAGCATGAGTAGGAGTATGAGTAGCATGTAGAAGCAAACACCGGCTCCTGGCTGATAGCCAGTGAGGAAATTAGGACCCCAGTCCTACATTTTAATCAGCAGCCTGAATGAACTCTGATTCTCTTCCAAAGTCTCAGCCTTTAGAGACCTTGAGGCACAGGACCCAGCCACATCTATCCAAACTTCTGACCTATAGAAATTGTGAGATAATAAAGTCATATTGTTTTAGGTTGTAAAGTTTGTGGTAATTTGTTACAGCCTCACTAGAAACTAATATGCATATAATGAGGTGTATGTATGTCAGCTGAATCATGTGCATTAGAACAAACCTAAAGGCAATCAAGGATGGATGTCTGAGGTGGATTCCACAAAGAGACAAAGGACCATTTAGGGAGAGATGGATCACAGATGTAGAACTAAAGGTAGAGAAAAAGGAGAAGAAGAGAATTTAATGATTAATATAGATGTTAAAAAATTGTTGAAAGTGAATCATTATGTACAGAATGTTGTGCATGGGTGTCTGTGCCTTTTGCTTGGAGGGAGAGAATCTTGGAATGACCTTTATTAATAAATGGCCTTGATCCCATATAAACATGAGGTTTATACTTTTGTTTAAGACCCTGAGACACTTATTTATTGAATTGGAAAGGATCAGGATATCAGCAGAGATATGATTTTTCTCAGCCAATCCTGAATAGTTTAATCATTCAAATAATTTAATGGGTTAACTTAAATATTCTGTCATAATAGGGCAATTTTTTACATTTGTTAATTCTTGTTATTAAAGAATGGGAATAGGGATCCCTGGGTGGCGCAGCGGTTTGGTGCCTGCCTTTGGCCCAGGGCGCGATCCTGGAGACCCGGGATCGAATCCCACGTCGGGCTCCTGGTGCATGGAGCCTGCTTCTCCCTCTGCCTATGTCTCTGCCTCTCTCTCTCTCTGTATGACTATCATAAATAAATAATTTAAAAAAAAATAAAAAAAAATAAAGAATGGGAATAGAGTCTGAGAAATCTGATGTCTCAAAGACTCCAAAATGGATTGAAATTTAAATCCTTCACATTTCCCTATTCCATTGCCCTAGTGTTGTTTTGGTCAGGGTGAGGTTTTACAGCAGCAATTTATCAAAAATATTGCATTAATCCTCAATCATCTTTTTCTTTCTAGTGACTTATTCCATAAACTCTTAAATCAATGGAAAATGTGAATCTTGATGTCCTTCTGATACAATTCTTCCAAATAATAAAAATGGTAAAGGATAGAAGGGATACTCAGCTAGATGATGACAACTGCTGTTATAAATCCAGCTAGTTGGGGTAGGATGCTGTGATTAACTGCACAGCACCCAGGTGGGTCTCTCGGGATTGCCACTGTGTGTAAGGCAAAGTGATTTCTCACTACTTCCCAACATTTATCCCCATAGATCATTGCGTTGATCCATCAATCTCACGAAGGTTAAAAGGGACAGTACTCAAAACCTGGCCTGGAGAGGCAGAATTTCAGTCGGCTGTTATGTCATTGAGTTTAAAGCTTTTAAAGGGAGAGGTTATAGTTATTTTAAGGTAGGTACCAGATGCCATTTAACCTTCTCTCACCTTCCCAAAAGGTATCATAATTATGGCACCTAATTCATCTGCTGGATCCTCTTTTTCATTTTCCAGTTTCTACAAATGAATCTATAATTGGTCAACATAAATACAAGCCTTTGTTGTTGTTGTTCAGTGGTACTCCTAGAATTAAATTCCTATTTGAAATGGAAATAACATGTCTTCATCTGCTTAAATGCCTTTTGGTTATTTCTGACCACATTAACATCACAAAAATGTCTGCACATAATCTATAGCAGATGTTCTTCTCACGCCAGGAATAAATTACAATGGCTACTTGGGGAAAAGTTGTTTTCTGTGCTTTTTCCAGAAGAAAGGTTCTTCATGGGGAATAGCAGCCCCTTATGGACCCTTAGGCATTTTTTTGACTTTTAGCTTTAATTAGAGAAACTTGTATTATGCTCTATGGTTGAAATAGACAATGGCTTCATTAATAGATATTACCTACATTCTCAAGACTGAGTGCGTGTCTATAAGTTGTCTTTTGAAGTTTTTCTGGGAGTCTCTCTTGCAAAATCTTTGCTGCTCTACCGGCTTCTTGAAATGTCACTATTACCTCTTTCTTTGCTTGAGGTTTTTTCCCTGTGGTGTGAATACTCATGACTATGTTAATTCCAGTAGCTTTACGGTTACCTAGTCTGAGTGTGCCTGAATTAAGGCAATTCAAGTTATCACATCATCTCTTAAACCATGTTTTATATGGGAATGATGGAAAAGCACAGGGCAGTGGGGCAGAGGGATTTCTATCTTGAAAGACTAAGCAGAGGAAGTAAAGCTGAAGAAAAATGTCATATATTTGATTATTTTTCTTGGAATTAGTCTTGTTTTGCTTTTCTCTGTAGTTCTGCAGTTTATCCTTTTTTCAAAACTTAATATATGGGATATTCTGAATGAGTGAATGAATGAATGAATGGAATGTCTTCACAGATACCAACTAAAGATTTAATGTTTACCCTAATAACATTTTTTTTCCTTGGGATGAAAGAGAGCTTTTCTTATAATGAGCCCCTTTCTCAACAAGTTGTAAAAAGTCAAGAAAGACATAGATGGGACCTTATGGGAAACATTCCCAAAGCTCAAGTTTAGGTTGAACGTTCTCTCTCCCTCTCTTTTTTTACAGTCTGGTTTTATTTTCACCTATGGCCGTTACCTATGGCAGTAACTGATTGGAAAAAGCAGGCTGTACTCCTTAACTTAAACTGCTCTCTTGTCAGCTTCTCTTGCTTACTTGCGGTCATTACAAGTGTCCTAATTTCCTTCTGTACAACATTGGATGTGTGAGCCATGCAAGGCAGATATGCTGTACCCAGAACAGAACATCTAGCTTCATTTCTGGACTAGCATTTGTGACTTGAGCTAAATAGTTGCCCAATTTTCCTCAACTAGAAATACAGAGGAGAGGCTTTCGACTTCTATTTGTCTAATTATAAATAACCAGAAGCATGCCATACTAGGAATTTTTAGCTAATTTTTTTAATTTTCAAAGTTAGGGCTTTCACCCTCCTTCCATTAAGTTATATCCACAGAAGTGTCAATTAATGATACATAGTTAGAATTTACAGAATGTATAAGGATTTAGATAAGTATTTAGAACTAGAAGTTGCAAAAAACTATAAAAGCTGTAAAACTGAGGTAAAGATCTAGAACTATAGAATTTAGACATTGCTATGAATGATTATGAAGCCTTTAAGAGACATTACAGATACAAATTACCTTCTGAATCATTAAAAGAAAAATAATTCACTAATCCAAAAATACTGTGTTTTTTTGTGGTTTTTTTTTTTTCCATTTTAAATTGGTATGTGTGGGAAATTTGCTAGAATGATAATTATCATGTACTGGGAACAATTTCTTTTTCTCTCTCCCCTATTCTGCCTTGGACCCTAAAAAGGAGCTTTTTATGCTTCTCTGGGAAGCACTGAGGAGGATTCTTTGGGGCTTCTTGTCACTGGCTCCTCCCTGACTTCTCCGCATGGGACAAGAACTGATTTGACTGCCTGGCCTGGCTCACTGTGCTTCTGTTTGCTGGCAGCCCACCTACCTGGGTCAGGTGTTGTCCTCTCCTCTTGGGACCTCCTACCAGGGCGGACCCATCACATAGCACAGACTCTGTCATCTCCTGTGTCTGACGGGGTGCTTGCCTCCAAGACCATGGCCCACACCCGCTTTGGCCTCGGAACTAAACTTCATTCTTCAATCCACAATGCCACAAATAAGGCTGCCATTTTGTTCCCCAACTCCTGTATCAGTTTAATTACTCCTGAACTTCAGAAAAGGCTATCACAGTTCAAATCCCAACTATCTGACTAGTTGTGGAACTATCTGACTAGTCCTTATAAGAGAGAGAGAGAGAGAGAGAGAGAGAGAGAGAGATTGCTGCATAGCCCCCAACTGTGTCATATTTCCAGGAAAGCTGGGTGCTGAGTTCAGTGTCACTTGCAAAGGGGATGGCCATTTCTCAGAGGCTGACTCACACATTCACCATATGTATACAGAGTAATGGGTAAAATGAAAGATGCCAATTTATTTATTCTTGATGATAAATATTCCTGCAGAGACATCTGGCAATCTGTTTGGTAGACTTATGCATCCTGTCTCCTTGGGCACAGCTCCCGCTGGACTCTTCCCTACTGACTCATGTCCTGTATTTCCTTTCTTACATTGGCCCTGTTCCATCATGTGGTATGAAGCTTTAATGCTCTTCGATGCCCTGGTTAACTAGACAAAGGTATAAGATTAATTAAATGAATGTTTTAGCTATTGGTTTACTAATCCTAATGACTTATAGATGGTATTTAGGGACAAGGGGAAAACTTAGGTTATATTCCCACTGAAGACATGACAAGTTTTCTTATGAGGAAATATGGATACTACTCCCTGAATTTTGAGATTGCAATTTTTGTAAAAGTGATTTATGGGAATACATCCCCAGGAAGAATCAGTAAGGAGAGGAGGGAGAAAGAATAAGACCAGGAAGAAAGGCAGGCCAAGCGATGATATACCATCGGGCAAATTCCTATGGAGGGCAAGACTGACTCGATCCCAGAGAAGCCCTGCTGGTAGTGTATGTCCCAACTGAGCCTTGTCCCCACCAGGGGACAGGGAAGTGGGACACCTGCGCACCCATCAGGCAGTGGTTAAGGAGGGGGTAATGAAATCTTCATGGTCTTCTGGAGCTCTATACATGTGGCAGCCCTTCTTCAAAGAGACGTAAGTGATGGCTGCTAGGAGCTTGAGTGCAGCAGAAGCTGATGTTCACCAAGGTGGAAAAGGCGTCTTGGTGCCAGGGCGTAAAGGGGAGCCCTTGCCAAGTTGGCTGCACCTTGACAAGTTTTCATCACCCCCTCCTCCACCACTGCCTGATGGGTGACCAGACCCCATGTAAGCCGCTAGGATTAGTAAAGCCAATAGCTAAAACATTCATCTAATTAATCTCATACCTTTGTCTAGTTAACCAGGGCATGGAAGAGCATTAAAACTTCATACCACATGATGGAACAGGGCCAGTGTAAGAAGGGAAATACAGGGCAACATGAGGCAGTAGGGACAAGTCCAGAGCTGAGGGATGGAACCCAGGTCCTTGTTTCTGCTCTGCTGGGTCCTTCTAGGGTGACCCCAAGCAGGTGGATCCAAGTTTCCTTCAAATGCAAATAACAACATTGGATTAGAAAATTTCTAAGTTCTTCTTGATTCAACAGAAGATAAAGGCTTTGGAATTAATGTTTGAGTGTTGAGAAAAAATCTTATTGCCAAATAGAGCAACTCCATGCTGTGCAGACTGTGGACTCTAATGGAAGCTGCTCATTTGAGGAGACAGACATTTTAGAGCTGAAAACCATTGTCTCTGTATTAGTCAGAGATCTCCAGAGAAACAAAACCAATAGAATATGCACACACACACACACACACACACATGCACACACATGCACGTACACACACGGAGAGAGATTCAAGGAATTGACTCACATTGTCCAACATCTGCAGGACAGGCAGGCAGACTCAGGAAGATTTGATGGCACAACTTGAGTCCAAAAGTCATTTGCTGGCAAAATTCCTTCTTCCTTGGCAGAGATCAATTTTTTTTTTCTTTTAAGGTCTTCAACTATTTGGATGAGGCCCACCCACATTATGGATAAAGATCTGTTTTATTCAAAATCCAAAGAATTAAATGCTAATCTCATCTGTGAAACACCTTCACAGCAGCATCTGGAAGAGCATTTGACCAAATATCTGGTACTATGGCTTAGCCAAGTTGACACATAGCATTAATCATCCCACTGCTTCTCACTGGGAAATCGGTATCTCTGTGTGATTGGCAGGCAGTATCTGGGCTAATTGGTCGGGTCTGGTTGAGCACTGAGGAGGCAGGGGGTCTCTACAGGATGTGAGGGTGCGGGATACTCACTGCAGGCTCCAGGGATCCTCTCGCACTATCGCTGGCCAGCGGGGCAGCCAGACAGGATTTCTCACCTTCAATGCACCGACATTTCTGAGTTTAGGAATAATTAGAGATTACTGTATTAAGACCCATCATAAAAAAGCAGCTATCCAGATCAGGGTCAAGTTCTTTTTGACTATTACACATTGCAGGGCATCAGAAATTTTTGTAATTTGATACTCACTTCATTCATTCACTTGCCACTATCCTCAAGATTTAAAAAAAAAAAAATTTTCAGGAGAGAAGATTATTACCCAAGAAAAAAAACTGGCTCAGGAGTAGTTTATGGGTCGCGCATTGGTGTGATTGGTTAGTAGATACAATTTAATATCGTTGAGGTCAGTGATGTAATTCTAAGGTCAAAATGTTGCATAATATAGAAGCAACTACAGATAGGCTGAGCCAGAAAACATTGTGAATTATTTAATTTTGTTTACCATGACATGTTTCCATCTGTTGTATTTTGCTTCTGTGCCCAACTTCGGATCGATTTTTGGTCTTTTGGCTAAGATCAAGTGTGTCCAACTACCACCCTTCCTTGCTCCTCTGTTTTCTTCCTGTCCCTTACCTGTGTGTCTGGTCATGTCATCCTTCACACCCTCATTTCCTGCGCTCTGACCTCTGTTTCTCAGAAGCGCTCTTTGGGCCATCCACGCTAAAATCTTTAGCTTCTTAAAAATGTAGATGTTTGTCTCTGAACATCCTGGTGTCACCAGCTCACATTTACCTGTGTGCGTCCCATTTGTTTATGGATGTATTTTGTTTGCACGTGACAATGGCTCACTCACTGCATTGTTTTTGCAGATGTGTAACCCAGAGAAGTAACTAGGGTGTTAGGTTTTGGGGAGGTGGGATGTGGTGAGTATTAGGAACCTCGTACTCTCCCTGGGGGAAGCTGACCCTGCCCATGTGTGAGATCAAGTCAACATGTCCCCATCTAGAGGGAATCACAGTTTTCCTGTTTTCTTGTTCAAGATCTCCAGTAGTAGAAGTAGAAGGGAAAGAAATAAAAGCCACAAGTGGCCCTTAAACTGCATGAGTTTGGACTGCATGGGCCCACTTATATGTGAATATTTTTCATTAAATACAGTACTATAATGTATTCTCTCTTCTTTACAATTTTCTTAATGAGATTTTTTCTCTAGCTTACTTTATTGTAAGAATACAATATATGATACATGTAACATACAAAATATGTGTTAACCAACTATTTATGTTACCAGTAAGTCTTCTGGTTGGCAAGAGACTATCAGTAAAGTTTTGGGAAGTCAAAAATCATATGTGGATTTTCATCTGCATGGGGAGGTCAGTCCCCAACCTCCCCTGTTGTTCAAGTATCAACTGTATATATTGAAATGATAAGCTTGGTGGAAACTTTTAGGTTATAGGTTAAATTACACATTGAACTTACCATTTTGAAATCAATTTGACTATTTTATGCCTCCTTACCATAGCTATTATTCCTTTATCTCATGACATAGATTTTCACATCTTTATAAAGTAACAGTAATAATGAAACCATACCTGCAAGGAACTGTGTATTATCTTTGCATCATTCCAATTAAAGCCTATTTTCCCCAATAACAAAGAAAGCCTCAAGAATAGTTGCATTTATCACAGTATTTTAATTTATATGAGAACAAGTAAAAAGTGGCAAATGATTCTCAGTTAAAATCTTTCCTATGTTTGGAGTTGTGCAGATTTCTGGCTGAGCTTTCTAACTTCTAAGGAGAAGTTAGAAAACTTTGTGTTCCCATTAAATGCTGAAATATGAATTATTTTGTCAAATTTCTCACAACAAGGCTCAAAAAGCTCCACTTAATTTGGTGCAGTGAATTTTCCTCTCTCTCTCAACATCAATTATGTTTGATTTTTTATTTGACTAGATAGCACAGCATTACTGTTTAATGAATTAAAGATACCTGACTGATTTAAGAATTTAAAAATATATTCTCCCTAAGAAATGTACATTGTAATCTGAAATATAAATTCTGATTATATTCCAGATTTTCTAATAAAACACATGATTAGAAACTCTTTGTTTTTAGTCTAAAAATCTCAACAGAAAGAACACATGTCTGATAGTCAACTCTGGACATTGTTAGTGATTTGGGTACAATGTTACCTCATGCCATGTTATGGGAGCTCTTGCCTGGTTTCAGCAGAAGTCATGCTTCTCAGACATTGTAAGATATAAAGAGCAGTGAATCTGATGTGACACAAGTCAAAGTATAGAATTGTTACAGAAATGGGTTATTTCAAGTAGCCATTCTAGTAAATTCAGGTCCCAAATTATTCACACAGGTTTAGTGGTCAGTAGGAAATGATATTTCCTGTATGCTCATTATGGAAAAATCCACTAGAAAATATCATATTCTCTTTTTATTCTGACGGTAATAAGCCTGCCTAAGAGACCAAGTGTCAAGAATTTTTCCTGTAGCTCCAATTAGTAAAGTGATTCATAGCCCAAACCTGGACTGCTTAGATGTAATCAATATTTACATCAAGAATGCCACGTATTTGCTGCTTTAGAGAAGAAAAAAGTAGTAGAATATGAGTAATAATGAGTTTGTTTTATGCTGGCTTTAAAAGGCAAAACTAAATAAAAATTCCATTGCCTTAGGTTCCAATATGGCATGGTAAAGATGTCTCTCTCCTCTTTTTCTCTTAACATCAACCCAAAGTACAGGAAGAAAATTCCCCCTAGAAAACACAGAGTCCACCATCAGTGACACTAGAAAAGAATGAAGCAGGTGAGATGGTGATGTGTGGGGCAATGGTTAGAAAAAGCTTTGGAAAGATTCAAAAGTGGGAAGTGATGGCACCATTCCAGACATGGTTCTCAGGCACAGAGGAGGGCAGGTGAGAGGAGCGGAATGGGTGATAAGTATGGTTAGCATTTTGGATAGAACCCCCCCCCCCCCCACTTCCTCCCTCCACCCAGTGCCAGATTATAGGCAGGATGGTGCCTCTCCAGACGAGGGCCCAGAGGATCTTCCTCTGGAGGAACTGAAACACACCTGAGAAAAGACCTACAGACATTGACAAATGGGGATCCCTGACAAAAATAAATCTCCCTTGCCCCTTATTTCTCCACCATCTGCAGCTCTGCCTGCTTTGGGAACTTCCAATCAGCATTTGGGTGCTTCACCCTCAGATACAGAGAGACACACAGGGATCATCAGGAGATAAGAAGTGCTAGAAAGAAAAGGCTAAATCAAGAGCAAATAGGTAGAAAAGGGGATGCTAAGAAAATGGAAGTGGAAAACTATTTCAGAGAGGCCATAGTTAACTCCTCAGGAAGATGAAAAATGATCTATTCATGAACCAAGAAGAGGATGTTTAAATAATCAAAGAACAAAGAAGAGCTCTTCTAAATAAGAAATATAGAAAGCCTAAATACAATATTTAGGAAAGCCTTCAGGTCTTAGGCCAAAAAGACACAGAAATGGACACTGGAGAGGAAGGAAGAGAAGTCAGAGGGTTGGTGCCTATGGTCCAGTTTCTGGAAGGAGGAGCCCCAAGAGAAGTAAGTGGGAAAGAAAGGACAGAGCACCTGCAGAGCAGGACAGGCAGTGTTCCTGGAGCTGAGGAGGACTGTCTCTGAAATGAAGAAGCCTAATGAAGAGACCCCCCTCCCAGATTCCGTCTCATAAATTTCAGAACAATAGCAAGGAAAAGTTCTGATAAACTCCCCAGAGAAGAGAGAGAGGTCAAAGAATCTAGAAAAAGAAGACATCAGACTTCTCAACAGTGATGCTGGAATCAGGAAGATTAAGGAAGAGCATTTTGGCAATTCCCACTTTTAACCTAAACTCTTATATTTAAATAGATGGTTCCTCTAGAATGAGGGCAGAATGCAGAACTGTGGAGATGTGACAAGAGTTCACTTCCACACCTTTTCCCAGGAGAGATGTATTTCCACAAAATGGGAGGGAGGTGATTGAGGAAGACTTGGGCTGAGTGGGAAGGGGACAGAAAATAGAACACAGGGTTGGTGATGGACTGGTCAGTGATAGCAGAGCCGGGCTCAGGTGGCGGCCAGGCAGCCAGCCCAGGGGCAGCATCCCGACAGAGACCAACAGAGACAGAGGGAGAAGTAGACCCAACTGTAATTTTTTTTTTAAATTTTTGATGCATCTGCATGTGTGGAGAAGTAATGTAGAAATAGTTTTGCACAACTGTCAAAGGGTGTGAAAAGACTGAATAAAACATTAAGAAAATTAAAGAAAATGACAAAAGGACACACGTAGCAACTGTAATTTAAATAAAACGTGGCATAAAGATGAAAATATAATCACAATAGGTAGACAGGTAGATAGATGAGAAATAAGCAGTGATATATATAAATACTCATTTGAAATTGATTAAAAATAAAATTATATTGAAAGGTTAAAGAGAAGAGCATGCAAATGTGCTAACATTCTCAGCTCTGAAATTTTGCATTGATATAGCATGACCCTGACTCATAAGAAAAGCCTTGCTGCGTGGCTATCTATGTCATTTGGAAATATCAGGGAAGGGGAAGAGAGCTGAAAGGGAAAGGTAGTTTCCTCTTGGGACCTGGAGATAAGGAATGTTGCCTTGTTTTTGTTTTATCGCTTCTTGGAACTACTTAATGTTCAATACTATTTGCAAATACAACAACTTTAAATAAAATAAACATTAATAAAAAGTAAAGTTAAAAAATAAATCAACCCAGCATTTCTCAGACCTCAAGATCCCTTAACAGAGCCGGCCTTGTGAACAATTACATGGTTGCAATGTGGAAATCCCAACTCGCTGTGGAAATCCCAACTCGCCGTGGAAATCAGCGAGGGACTTGGTTGTATTGGACCACACTGAATGGCAATGTTCAATAAAATGCAAACAAATCCTAAAAGATTATCTCACATCAGGGATTCTTTATTATGACTTGCTTACCAGGTGAGTCTCAGCCACCAGGTGGACCCAAAGGAGATATCAGTTTTGTTGTGAGAGGACTAGGAGGGTGTGCAGCTCGAGGTAATGTTCACCAGGATTATCGGTCTCTCTGCCTGTCCACGAGGCCCCACCATGACCAGTAAGAAGTACCTCCAGGGGCTTCAGTAAAAGGCAGAGATGAGGATGAAATGGCCTGTGAAAAATGTGGGAAAGACTCCTGGATTCAGATTTCAGATGATCACGAATTGCATGAAACAATCCATCGTTTCAAACAATTCTTACTTTTTAATTAAAGAATAATCTAGATAAAATCTACATACATATTCTGTGGCACAGCTTTTACTGCTCTTTAATTAATTTTTTTCCCTCAGCAAGAATATACTTCTCTCTTAGCCCTTGTTGAATTTAGGTCTTTCAGAAAGGGCTGGATCTTTATTACTTCAAATTAGAGTCTCTAATTTGCCGTATAAAACATGTGCAGAATATATATGGGTAAGTATCTCTTCTTTTCCCATCAAGTGTTCCATGTTCACTGGAAGGCGAAGGCTCTAAACAGGAGGGGATCAATAGACAGCCTATATTTATCCCTTCTACCTGGAGTGCCAATACTTCTTGTGATGTGAGTGTCTACTGGATACCAGACACAAGAACAATCATGCCATCTGTTTATGTGCAGGTCACCAGCCAACAGATGGTGAACTTGGGTAAGGTGGTGGTTCTATTTTGAGATTTACTGAGAACAAGGGAGTTTGTTTCTGCCTCTGTCTCTGTTTAATACTGGAAAAGCACTCCTCATTTTTGGATCGTGTCAAAGTTCTTAAAAACACTTGTTTTATAATTGAAATAAAAAGTCTCTGTTGCACACACTACTGCTGCTGGAAGGCTCTCAGAGTCTGTCCGGGTGTTTAGGTTTGCAAGGAGGGAGTACCTTATATGCCAGTGACTGTGGATGCCTCTGGAAGGCCAGAGACAGAAAGCCCAGGGTCAGGGTGGCATCTAGGACACCCAGGCTTGTGTTTCTGTGGAAAAGGTTCAAGCTGTCGTGTTTTCTTAGTTCCGCTGGCAGTTCTTTCAAAAGTCAAATTTAAATGGTACCCTTTCCCTATTCAGTTTAGCTTAAAGTTCTTGGCTTCACCAGCTGGGAACACCAGTATTCAAAACTTGATGTTCTGAGACCCAACCTCTCCCATGCCTGAGGGTGAAAAGTCCTGCCATGTTACGGCTCTGAACAACCCCAGAGGTGCTTATCTGTGTCTAAAAGAAAGCTGTCCTCAACTTTAGACTCCATCCCACCAAACAGCTACCCACCCCCCGTCACTTGCAGGCTCATTACTCTCATGAAGTGAAAAATTCTGTGTGCATTATGATCATTTGTGGTGGGGCAGGGGGAGGGGAGTTGGCTTGAGTCCCAGTTGAGCATTCATGACTTCACATCACTCTATCTTTGGCTAGCTAAACCCAAGTCTGTAACATCCCACAGTCATATTCTGATTAGGCTACCCAGTACCAATGGTTTGGGTTGGTGGAGGTGCTTCTGTGGCCATTGATGCCATGAGAACTGTGGCTTCCTAGAAACACAGGGTGCTGAGGGCCCAGGTCACCCAACAGGTCAGGTGGATGCTGCTGCTTTGATCCAGCCAACTATTTTAGCTGTCCTCCCTACCCCTGCCTCTACCTCTGCCGTGTCTCCCTTGATGCCATGTTTCCACTGACTCTCATAAGCTGCAGTACTTCCCTGATGTGAGAATTCTTCGTTCTGTTCCACATTTAAGCAAGGCATGTCCCACAGTGACATTTCTTAGTTCCCCATGGTCACCTCACCCTTGTGATCCCACTTGTACTTGCTGGAATGAACGGGTTGGGGAAGGATTGATTCCACTGTATCCAGAATGAACTCTTCCCTTTGTGCTAGAGTCTTCTCAACATGCAGGAAATCCTTTGCTGAGGCACCCAAATGTGGCCCTGTAAATCTGGTTTCTTGAGGTGCCACATTCTCCTTTCTGACAGTCACACCTCTAACCCCAAGACCGAGTAATAGGCTCCCACTAACCTGAGTGTTCAGATGGAAATCAGAGAGATCTGTGTGCCGAGGATCATGACTCAACCCTGCTGCAGCAGAAATGTCTGAATCCCACAGCACATGGCTTGCAGAAAAAGGTATGGTGTTTAACTCCTTCCTGGGTAAAGGAGGAAGGTAATTCTGGTCCCATCTCATCAAAAAGCAGGTGTTTCAAAAGAAATTCCAGTGGCAACTGTTAACATAATAAAATCATCACCTTGAAATATCAACATTGGCATAACAGTTTATAGTTTACAAAGCTGTAGAGAAAACAACCATTTCTTCCAAAATTCAGACTTCTAAAATTTCTCCAAAAGTCTAACAGGGTCACTTTTGTTGCTTTACAAAAAAAATTCCTTTTACTCAACTACTTCTCTGCTCCTCAACAGGAATTCCATCTTATTTTGGTATTCTTGCTTTGTTAAATCTAATGTGGAACATTCTCTGTGTAGGCAAGCATTGATTAATAATCAAGATATTCATTTCCTGCACATACACAGTCTTCCAATATTATTACTAAATTCAGATAGGCATTGATGCCTGAGGCACTCTCTAACTGGCTCCTCTAAAAATACTGCGACTGATTAATGGGTTATTTCTGTGAATAAAAACTGATTATCTCAGTTTAAACATGTTCAGTGTTGTTATATGTTTTAAAAATATGCCCAAGGAATAAAAGTCCTACTTCATTAAAAAGCTAACCCATAACTTGTGTTTCTTCCTCGCTCCCATTTAAATATGTATGTAGAATTACTGGTTTTTAAGGATCACCCTTAGCATGTAAATGCATTTGTAATGAATATAATTTCTTGCTCTGGACATTAACTTCCCCTAGGATCTGAGGATCACATTTACTGAAGGTTAACACAGGAAATATTCCATATCTTGAATTTGTAAGAAACATTCCAGAGTGGGGGAAAAAACTGCTTTGCTTTATAGAATTTAAATGAATTTCAATTTTTGTGCTTCCTGGCTGAAAAATGAAGAAAATTATTTCCCTGAGAGTTTAGAAACATGTTGTGTTTGTCATTGTGAACCCGTGGCTCAAGCCTATCCTGGGATTTTAAGGAAATTGTGTTGGGCTGATTCCTGGGGAATTGGGGAAATAGATATCTGTACACGATGCACAGTTTAATATGAGGCCATCTCTTTGGCTCCCAGCAGTCAGTGGATGCTGGAGAAACATGGTAAAATATAATGAACCTTGTGTCACGACCCTGCTTCCAAAGGGAGCTCCGTCCAGGTGCAGAGGTGCGGGGAAAGAGCACAGAGGCCCAAGGGCCAGCTCTGAGTCTGCACCTCAGCTCTCACTAGTGTGTGATCCTAGGCAACTTCTTTAACTTACTGGAATTCAATTTCGCCACCTGTGAACAGCTCACCTTTTGCTTATTTGTGATTCTTTTTGAGGGATGGAAGGTCTTAATTTTTATGAGCACAGCATGTTTCTCCTTTATGCATAGTGTTGTTTTAGGTATTATTTAAGAAATTTTCCCCAGAAGCACCTGGTTGGCTCAGTCAATTGGGCGTCCAACTCTTGATTTTGGCTCATGTCATGATCTTAAGGCTGTGAGATTGAGCCCAGAGTGGAGTGGGGTTCCGCGCTGGAGGTAGTCTGCTTTGAGATTCTCTCCTCCCCTCTCCCTTTACCCTCCTCACCCCCAATCTTTCCCAAGGTAGAGGTCATGACAAGAGAATCTGCATGTTTTACCTTCCATAACTTTAATATTTTGCTTTTAGGATCTATGCTTAGTTAATTTAAATTTAGAAGTTAATTTCTGTGTAAATGGTGAGATTTACTTCCTGATCACAACCCATTTCTTCTCCCATAGGCAATCTCAATTCTATTTCCATGTAGTAACTTTCTCTGTTTTTTCTTCCCTGTTGTTTTTTACAAACTGTTGCATTCCAATGGTCTGAAGCCTATTCTTGCATTAATACTAGACTGTCTTAATTACTATATCATTATAATCACTGAGTAGCCAGTAAGATAAACTAATTTTGTGCTTTAAAAAAATGGACTTTATTTTTTAGAGCAGTTTTAGGTTCATAGCAAAAACGACTAGAAGGTACAGAGGTTTCCCGTATATGCTCTGTCCCCAACATGCATGACCTCTCCTATTATCAGCATCATTCACCAGAATAGTACATTTGGTACAATTGATGGACCTGTACTCATGCATTATAATCAAAGTCCACAGTTTACAAGTTCACTCTTTGAGGGGATCCGTGGGTGGCTCAGTGGTTTGGCGCCTGCCTTCAGCCCAGGGTGTGATCCTGGAGTCCGGGGATTGAGTCCCGAATTGGGCTCCCTGCATGGAGCCTGCTTCTCCCTCTGCCTGTGTCTCTGCCTCTCTCATGAATGAATAAATAAAGTCTTAAAAAAAAACAACAAGTTCACTCTTCGTATTGTATATTCTATGGGTTTGGAGAAATGTGGAATGACATGTATCCAACATTATGTTATCAAACAGAGTATTTTCACAGCCCTAAAAATCTCTGCCTTTTCATCTCACCTCATCCATAACCCCAGGCATAATTTTGCCCTTTCCATAATTTTGCCATAATTTTGCCCTTTCCAGTATGTCCCAGAGTTGGAATCATACAGTATGTAGCTTTTTCAGATTGGCTTCTTTCACTTAGAAATATGCATTTTAGGCTTGTACTTATTTTTAAATATTTTACTTTGCATAGTCTGGATAAATTTCAGAACTAGCTTATCAGTTTGCACACACACATACATATGCATGCACACATACATGTCAAATACTTGGATTTTTTATTGGGATAGTATTAAATACATAGATCAATTTAGGGAAATTGTTATATTTAGAATACTGTGTGTGTAATTTTGTCCATTAATTCATTTATATCTTCTTTAATTTTTTTCCATAATGTGTTATACTTTAATAGGGATGTTGCACATTTTATAACTATTTTGGTTTTCTAATTAGCTTTGGTAAATTGTATTTTACTAGAAATTGGCCAATTTCACCTGAATTTGAATACCCATTGGCATAAACTTGTTCAAAATATGCTTTTAAAATCTTTTCACTATGTTCAGTTTCTATTAAGATGTTTCTCTTTTCATTTACAATATTGATTATTTGGACCTTCTATTGTTTTCCCTATTGATCATTACCATGAGAAGTTCATCAGTTTTACTGGAGTTTTTTCAAGGAGGCCAAGTTTGATTTTGTTGTTCCTCTGTGTTGTATATTTGCTTGTAATTTATATTTCTTATTCTATTATTCCTTTCCCTCTGCTTTCTTTGAGCATACTATTCTGTCCTGTATATAACTTCCCTGAATGCCTTCTCATTATCTCTTTGATTTTCAGCTTGTTTACCTTCATCTGCTGGGCTGAAATTTCTGTTTTTATTTACTTAAATATAAGTTTACCTTTCCTGTATTCTTACTTTATAATTTCTTTAGCCATAGAATGGTAGGTTATATATTTCCTAATATCACTCACACATACACACATGCACATACACACACACACACACATATTTGATAGTGATGTACTGAAGTATGATCTCAGGTTTTTGGGAAAGAGTTTGCTAAAAAAAAAAAAATGACTTTCTTAAATGAAACTTGGACTGTGACCTTGAGCTCACCATGGACAGATGATTTTTATACCCAGCACCTTTACACAGCATGTAAGACTGTAAGACTGTTGAGAACTTTGAAGAAGCATCACATTTGCTATCACTCTTCCTCCACCAAAATTTCCCCCTCTTCCTCCCCCTGTTCCTCATCCTCTCTTTCTTTTTCATATCATTCTCAGCTCATTTTTCTCCAGATTATGAAATTAATTTTGTGCCTAGAAAGTTACTTGAATTTCAAACACTTCATCAGTTAGTTTCCCATATTGTTAGTACCCTTCCAAAGGCCCACTGACCAGTTCCCATATATATTTGGTATGATTTATTGTCCACATCAAACTTGAGCACTAGGCATGCACTTTTCCTCAAAAACAAATTCACAAAAAATGGTATGGTATATAAAAATAGTTTTGGGATATGACTGCCAAGGCTAGTAATAAGAGCCAACCCAGTAACACAGCAGCAGCTGGGACCGGAAGCAGAATGAATTGCTGTGTAGGAACATTTCCTAACTTAGCACTGCAGGGTTGGCTTGGTTGCCAGGAGCAAGCAGAGCAACCTGAAGACTCTGAATCAAATGGCACAGGATGCAGAGCCAGACAGCAAGGAGCGGAGAGGTGAGATGTGCGTTACCACCCTCACCACCTCTCAATCATGTCAGTAACATCAATTGCTTCTTTCCTCCTTCCAGTATGGAAAAACAATGTTTCTCTCTACATGAGTCTTCCAACATCCTTTTTTGAGTTCCTCCTTTACTTCCAACCTATATATATATATTTTTTTTTACCTCAGATCAGAAGAAAGATATTGGTAATTTAAGAACAATGCACAATTTTCTAGATAAGGTGACTTAAGTGAAAAGGGCATTTCACAAATCTGTACTATCTGACTGATTAGTCTATGAAAAAGAAGGCTTTGATGGGGTTCTATTGTACTCTTTGGAATCTATTCTTTGTTGATTTGCTTTAACTCACCACTTTTATTTGAACTACAATTTAACATTATGTTAGATAAAATTTTTAAACTGTAATTTTCTGTCTGGTAGGGACATGTGGGTGGCTCAGTGGTTGAGCATCTGCCTTCAGCTCAGCGCATAATCCTGGGGTTCTGGGATAGAGTTCCACATCAGGCTCCCTGTAGGGAGCCTGCTTCTCCTTCTACTTGTGTCTCTGCCTCTCTCTCTCTCTCTCTCTTCAATAAATAAAATAAAATCTTTAAAATTGTTTCTGTCTAGTATTATAATATCTTATACATTGGTCTCCAGAATAATTAATATCACCATGTGGTTGGGAATCTACTCTGCATAGTATAGTGAGACAAATCCATGAAGGGATACAGTATAAGCTATGTTGACTAATTTAAGAACAATTCCAGAAATTCCATCCAATCTTACTCAGTATTGTAACTTATTTACCTTTATATATTTGAGCAAATGAGCTCCTTGATTATCTCCCATAATTACACAGCAAATTAAGTAATTCCCCTTCAAAAGCAATCACCTGAAGAGGCTATACTTTCTTCTGGAGCTGTTTCAGTTCAGAACATGAGATGTAGATCTTCCGGGATGACCCTAGGAACATCAGCACACCCCTTCCCGTATTTGTAGAGACAGACAGTAAGGGTTATAGTCAGAGAGTGAACCTGAGACCTGGACAGATTCAACGAAATAAAACCGATATATCAATAAAACCAACTGTACTAAATAATGAGAACAATCAAGCCGAACAGCATTGTTTTTGATTACTAAAACTGGGCAAGCAAAAGTAATAAAACTCATTTTTTTATTGTGTTGTTTTGTACTGTTCCCCAGATAAATTCTTCTAAGTGAGTTTTTACATCTACTTGGGAGAATAGTAGCCTCATTTGAATAGCGGTATAGCTTTCACATGAGCATTCTAAGGGATAATACTTTTTAAGACAAATACTTCACTTAGAGAAAATATCCACGTGGCATCACACTATATGCTGGGAGATGGAAACAAGACCTGCAGGACTGAGAAGGGCTTTGTGTGAGTCATTTGAAATGCACTTCTGTCTTCGGTTATTTTCATGTTGGGTGCAGTTTCAGCTGAGCGCTGCGTAGTCCTTTTGTAAGTACCCTGGACAGCAGCATGAGCGCACCACTTTGGTAGGCACTGTCTTTTCTAACCTTTCGAGTGCCTTTTGGATGTGCAAGAAATAAAAGCTCTCACGATGAGAAGAGACATTAAAAATAACTCCCCAAAGTCCTTTAGATATGTGATTGTCTTTACCAAAATAAATGGGAGCACTGCAGGGACGCCCACACAATTTGAACTCAAATTAAATGTAGATCGTCATCAGGTGAACTCTGGCTCTGAGGACATTATAGTTCATTAAAACGCCACATTTTCTATATTATAGTGCTAGGGTATAGGGGTACTGAAGGATCTCTGGCATTAACAGGTGAAGACTCAGCAAGTTTTGTCCTAATTTTTTTAAGACTGCACATAGCACAGAAATTTATGAACAGAATCCATTCCAAAAATGCTCTTTTCAGAAAGAAAAAAAAAAAAAACTCAGTCTTGTACACTTTCAGGAGAATTGAAAAGTTTATATTGTTTAGTGATTAAATGCAGATAAAGCAATTCATTTTCCCTGTGTTGTTTGGAATACAGTTTGCTGTAAAAGATAATCCCACAATTTATAATCTGGACATTTTATTATTAGGCTTTGGTAGGCTTTTATAAAATGGACTGGATATTTGGTAATTATCTTCTTCTTCTCTTAAGCCCTTTAATACTTCCCAATCCCTGCCTCAGAGTGACCTCTGTAGGGAAGTTGGCTGTCTGCCACTGAGTGGGCATTAGTCAGAACACAGAATGATAGCACTGAGGAATGTGCATCCTACAGACTCATTCAAAACAGAATCTCTTCAATGTGCTTCTCCCAGTTGCCTTTGGGGTCCCATTCAAGATAAATACTCTGTGCTTCATGAAAATGGAAAGACCAAAGACAAAGAATAATTCTAATTTTAAAAAATATTTTTGAAATGACGAATTTTTAAAGGACACGGATGTAAAAAAAAAATAAAGGACACGGATGTAAATAAACTATACCAGTACACGAACACATTCCTTACGAGTTAATCTCCTCCTTACGGAAGAGAACACCCACATGAGGGGCTTTGTCATGTCCTACATCACATATGCTTAGGAAGCATAAGGTATAAATAGAGTTCCTGCTCATTATTATGTTAGTATAGATTTAGAGATTGCTAGTAAACTACTGATTCATGTAAATAATTTCTGTTGGTTTCTTACTTCACAGGGCAAAAATAAAGATCTGAATAAAAGGTTTTCAGACCCACACACTTAATTAGTATACTTTGTACTCCTCAAGGTTTTTTCAAAGTAGAAGTGCATATTTTTGGAGAAACTATTAGTTCTCAACAAATAAAATTCTTTTATTTTTGCCATGCTAAATATAGCATATTATAAATGAGTTTGCTAGTCTTTTGAAACTTCAATACCTGGAGAAGAATTTAGGTTCAGAATGTGGGGTGCCAATCATTCAGAAAGAGTGCATATTTCTCTAAGGAATTGCCTCAAGAATAAAATAAAAATTATTTCATTAATTTATAAATTGTCCATGGTACAAAAAACAGTAGGAGAACAGAAACCTGTCTGGTGCTGGGAGTAGAGAGTCAAACAAATTTTCTTTCTTAGCATGAGTGGGTATAAGAAGCAAGGAAAAAGCTGAGCTGAAGGAAGGTCAGGGGAGGCAGGTGTCTCAATCCCAGAAGTCAAGGCAGAGAATAAAGGGAGTGCTTTCTGCAGTTGAGCAAAATTTTTCTTTCTGCGACTTTCCCACAGTTCTCTTAAATTTGCCCTCTTTTGAAAAATCGAATATCTATCTGTTTAATCTTTGACTGCCCTAGGTGATGGGGATACGACAGTGAGAGAGACATGGGCCTCTGTTTTTATGTACCTACAGGGCCCCGTGTGTGTGCATGTGAGGGTGTTTCAGACAATAGGCTGCAGTGTAAAGAGTCCTTTGGGGGTGCAGGGTTTAGTTCTGAGCAGAGGTCTCCAGCCAGCATGTGTTTGTGTAGGAGGCCAAGGGCTCAGAGCAGGTTATCAAGCTGAGACCTTGGATACAAGCTCTGGCCTAGCAAAGATGGTGAGGAAGAGTGCCCCATGCGGAAGGAGCTGCAAGCCCAGAAGTCTGATGACAGTGCATAATATGTTTTTGAGGAGCTGAATGAATTTCAGAATGTCTGGAGCCTGGAATATATCGGGGTTGGTGACTGAGCAGTTTGGGGATGGTGGCAGAGGGATGGAGGGTGTGGTAGGAAAACAGAATGTGGAGACCTGTGAAGGGCTTTTATAAGACCAGTAAAAAAAAATGCACTCTGGTTGAGAGTCAGTAACTTTGCAAGATTTGAAGCAAGGGAGACACAATTAGAAATGGATTTCAACAGCTCCTTCTTTTGCCTCCTGTCTGCAATCCTTCTAATATTTTAAGACAACTAACCTGTTCCATCCTCATTTCATTCTTTATGTGGGATGGTTTTCCAGAACTTTCATCCACATGATCACCTTTTTCTGAGCAAATTTATTTGTCTCTGTTCCTCTTACAATAGGGAATCCAAAGCAGAATAAACTGTGTATGGCATAGTAGGATTTTGCTACCTCTTTTGCTTGGGTATTATTCTTTTATTAAAAGTGCTTAAAATTGCTATACATATTGTTTATTCATTTTGAGCTTAGAGTGAACTAAAACAAAGTCAACATTTTTTTCTAAGTGAAATTGATGTTCAGTCGTCTCTCCTGTCTTGTATGAGTCTGATTCCACATATCCCCATTAAATGTCATGTTAATGGTGTCAGTCCATCATTCATGTCTATCAGGATTGTTTTGAATCTTGGTTGTGTCGTTTAGGGCACTGGCCATCCGTCTCAGCCTGTGTCAGCTGCAAATTTAATAAGCATGATTTCTACATCTTCATCCAACTAGCAGCTGCTCTCTAGAGCTTCCTCTCCAGGTTGATAAGAATCGTATTTTCTACCTTGATTTATTCAGCCAGATAGAAATCCAATCAAGTATTTTCCAAAGCACATCTCCTTATAAGATTCAAAATATTATAAAGAACTTGGCCAAATGTCTGGGTGAAATCAATTCACATGATTTCTTTGATATTCTCTGCATCTTCTAGTGAAGTAAAGCATTTGGAAATGGTTTTACTCCGGAACATATTCTGGTTCCTAGTAAGCATCTTTTTACCTTTATAACACTCTGTTAAAAGTACTCCTAAAACTTTGCCAGGCATCCACATCAATCTTCCTGCCTGTACTTTTTGGATTGGGTTATTTCTCCCTCTCTGGAATGATCCATCTGCCATCTCCAGTCCCTGGCAGCTCTTTTGTCCTCCATAATTTCTTGAGAATACCAAGTGGTATGGTCTCCTGATGGCACTTCTCACACTGGATTGTAATGAATATTAACTTCTCTCCACACCTACCTTCTCCCCGTAACTGATCTTAAACTAGTGAACCTGTCCATGCTTCAACACAGTATAGTTTTGGGGGACATATTCTAGGCATCCCTCCCATAGGCAGAAAATACCACAGTTAGGTTTAACTTCCTTTTCTTAGTAAAATCAATCCTGGTCATTCACCAACCAAATAAGACATCCTAATGGTTTGTCAGTTTCAAGTTAGTTATGAGATGGAAAACACTGATTTTGTTTGGAAAGACTGGACAAAATTTATTTTCCACTTTAATTCATTTATTGCAGTTGAATTACCCAATTGTTACACTCTCAAAAAGTATATCCACTTAATAGACAGAAGGTTTATTTTAAACCACATATATCATAAATAATAAATATGCCTTATTAAAATACATTTTATTAAGTTAAATTTACACTGTGCCATTTTCTCTTTTGTAGTTTCTGCTATTGTAGTTTCTGTCCATGTAATAGTTTTTCACATCGTTCTGATAGAGAGGAAACCTCCATATAAAGGAGATGATCAGAAGGCACAAAAGGGTAGGTGTGAAGTTTGGTTCTAGAGTGAGGCTGTGTTTAACCAGCAAGGGACTCCGGCTGTTCACGCTGTAATAAATGCAGGTGCATCATGCTGCGGTGGGGGCATGAAGCCTGGACAGTTCTCAAAACACCTCCTTTCCTCCATCTCTAACACTGTTTTCCTGCTTCTGGCTTAACTTAATTTGAGGTATTATTGGGAGGAATTAAATATGTTGCATATAAAAGGCAGGCACACAGTCATGGCTAATATCTGAGAGATATAATTGCTTACTGCCACTAAGTCCTCCCTCTGAATAGTACAGCCTGAAAGAGAGGGATAGCTAGACAGACTAGCAACCAAAAAAGCATAAAAGAGAGAAAACAGACATCCTAATAGGTCAGGTGCTAGGGTTGTTGTAATAGGAAATGAGAAAACTGGGAAGAACCCATATTGACTCTTGCCTCTTCCATCCAGGAATCGAGTCAAAGAGTGGGAACTGTCAAATCAGAGAGTCTTTCTGGAAATTTGATGAACGTGAAGTTAGCCTTGCTATCCAAACTTCTGCCTGGGTATCCTGTTCCAGCGTCATCCGTGGGCATCTACTGCTAGATGCTGACTTTTCTTGGATGAGCTTTCTTGAGTTCTCACATGGCTCCATAAAGCAGGACAACTCCCAGCATGTGGAGCATATGCCATTCCAGTCTGGGCTTGCTTGCTGGCCATACTCTATCTGGGTGGGAACAAGAGGAAGTTGTTTTGAGGTGGCTTGATGGCTGTCTGGAGGGGTCCCTTAGTAGCATCCAAGTAGCTTTCACATTTACCTTTCATTTCTTGACTGCTTTCCAGATCCCAGATGTTGCCAGGTATGTCACACACCGATGGAACACAGAATTCTTCCTGCCAGAGATTTATTAGTTTTTGTTCAGAAGTCAACAGTCTGGGATTGGAGCCACTTGAGAAAGAGGAGTTAGGTCAGTAAGAAACCAGTGTGTGTGTGTGTGTGTGTGTGTGTGTGTGTGTGTGTGTGTTTTGTCTTTTTTTTTTTTAAAGAACAAAAAGAAACAAAAAATTAGCTCTTAAACTTTCATTCAGCATCTAGAAGGATTCCTGATACAGTGAAGCTGAGCATCAAGTCTCCAAAAGGAAAGCCACTGATAACCAAAAGAGTATTCTAACCGATTCTATAAGCAGAGCATGCAGTTTACATCTGTTTGCTTATCCAAAATTCATTCCCCTTTCTTCGTTGCCAACAGAATTACTTTCAGCTGGTAATTCACCTTCCTCTACAATGTAAGATATGTGTAATAATTAATGTTTAAAAGGAAAAAGGAAAGAAAATAAGATAATAACTTTATCCTCTGGATGAAGGAGGAAAACAGAGAGAGAGAGAGAGAGAGAGAGAGAGAGAGAGGATTTCCCCTGGAGTTGCTATAATGATGTTGAGTGCTTTGCTTGGCAAAATAATGCCCCCAACAGATGCCCAATCCCACTCCCTAGAACCCATGACTATGTTACATGACGTCCCTAGTTTAAGATCAGCTGATGAGCACCTGTCACTCCCCTGCGCCATGTCATGTAACATAGTCATGGGGAGTGACAGGTGCTCATCAGCTGATCTTAAACTAGGGAGATTCTCCTGGATGACCCAGGTGGCCCCAATGTAATCACAGGTACTCTTCTACGTGAAAGAGGGACAGAGAGTGGGTGACATGACCCAAGAAAGACAACCCCCTTCGCTGGTTGCAAATATGGAAAAAGGAGCCATAAGCCAAAGGGTGTAGGGGGGCCTCCAGAGGCTGGAAAAGGCAGGGAACCCGTTGCTTTCCTTTTGCACCCAGAAAGGAACATAGCCCTACTAGCCCAGGGAGCCCAGAGTTAGCACAGTTTTAGCAGAACCGAGGGGAATCCCTGCGAGCTGCCTTAAACCACTCGGGGACTGTCCCCTGACACACTCCTTTTGCGTGTTCTCCCTCAGGTGCCCCATGCTGACCCCATCCCAAAGCGCTTGTCCCCTCTGGCTCCTCTGCCTGGAAAGCTCTTCCTCCCTCCACACATCTCTGCCCCTTCTGTGCCCCTCCTGGCTTTGCTTCAAGGTCACCAGCACAGGAGGCTTCCCAGCCCCCTAATCTATAACAGCTTCTTTCTCCCGCTGTTGCTTTTGCTTCCCCTCTCTTGTTCTTTCCTTCACAGAGTGCATTAAACATTCTGAGCTCCATATTATTATTCTCCCATGTGCTATCTATTCTCGTATTCATGAAGCTGGGAACCATAACTCTTGTTTTCTAATGTGCACCCAAAGCCAACATGGCATTGGTCCATAGCTGTGCACAACTCTTTGTTAATTAAAAAAAGAAGTCCTTAAAATTAATTTAAATTAACTGTACATTAATTTTCCTTTTGAGCTACTGATTATACAATGTTTACCTATGTGTGACTTTGTGCTTACCTCATAATGTTAAAAATACTTCATATAAGGTAGAAAACTTCCCCTCATGTAATTTCTAAATTTTTTTGCCATTCCTTTTTTTTTTTTTTTTTTTAAGATTTATCTATTTATTTATTTGAGGGAGAGAGAGAGAGAGAGAATCTCAAGCAGGCTCCTCACTGAGTGTGAAGCCCGATGGGGCTCGATCCCAGGACCCTGAGACCATGACCTGAGCAGAAGGCAGACACTTAACTGACTAAGCCACCCAGGCGCCCCTCTTTGCTATTCTTAACATGTATGCTTTTTTTGTATCAGCTTAGCAATCATTCTATTATATTCTCTAAAAGTCACATGGAGATTTTGATTGGTATTAAAGTCAACAAGTGAATTAATTTGGAGAGAAAGCCTTATTCTTCCATGGTGCTGCCTTCTCATTACATGTCACAGTAGGATTCTCTTTTTATTCAAGTATTCTTTTAATCTCTCAGTAAAGTTTTATAGTTTTAAGTAAAGGTTTTTAATCCTAAATTTTTGGTTAGGCTCATTTCTTTTTAAAGATTATAGTTATCTGAGACAGAAAGAGAAAGACAGAGAGCACAAGCATGGGGGTAGAAGAGGAGCAGAGGGAGAGGGAGAAGCAGGCTCCCTGCTGGGCAGGGAGCTTGATGCGAGACTTGATCCTAGGACCCCGAGATCATGACGTGAGTCAAAAGCAGATGCTTCACCCTTTAACCAACTGAGCCACCCAGGCACCCCTTCAGTTATACTTATTCAGAGGTATTTTATTTTATATGTCACTATTATAAACTGAATTTTCTGTTTACTATTGTATTTTGTAATTGTTGACTGCCAATATATAGAAAGAGATTTTGGTCTGTCTCCTTTGTTTCAGCTGCATAGTTGAATATTGTAATAGATTCTAAGGAATTATTTTTTTTAAGATTTTGTTTATTTGAGAGAGGAGAGAGAGAGAGAGAGAGAGAGAGAGAGAGAATGAGCTGGGGAAGGGGCAGAGGGAGAAGCAGACTCCCCACTGAGCAGAGAGCCTGACATGGGACTTGATTCCAGGGCCCTGGGACCCTGACCTGAGTCCCAGGCAGATGCTTCACTGACTGAGTCACGCAGGCGCCCCACTAAAGGATTATTTTTTGTATACTCTATAGGATTGTGGGAAGGTTGAGGGTCTCAGTATATAGAAGATGGTTAGCACAGTGTTTTACAGATTGTAAGTCTTCAACAAGTATTCATTTTTCTTCCTCTCCCGGCCCTCCCTCTCTTCATCCTCATCCTGACACATATCTGCCTCTATGTCTGTGCAGGACATTTTCTCCCCTGCCTGTGGTAGTTATGGTTCTTATTTTGTTTCACGTGTTGCTAATTAGCTCGGACTTTGCAAATATTTTTAAATAGCAGTGATGATTAATAATAGTTTAAAGAAGCATCTTACAATTCCTGGTTTCCCAAGAGAATTTTGTTTGGGAGCATATTTTTAATTCTATCATATTTTTCAAAGTGTCTCCCTGGATCTTGTGAAATGATTCAATGTATTTGGGAGTATTCTATTGTCCTTACATTTCTACTTGGTCACAGGGTAATGTATTTTTAAATGTTATATTGATTTGAGTTTGTAAATATTTTATTTAGAGTATTGGCTTCTATCACAGAAGTAAAATGGCCTCATTCTTTTTTCTTATCCATGTTGGGTTCTTGTGTGACGGTAACGTTAGCTTTGTAAGGTGAATGGAGAGACTTCACGGTCGCCTCTGGAGCCCTGAGATCTGTCTCCTGCATTGCAGTCGGTGACACTGTCACATGCCCAGTTACTCGGGCAATGTAGAAGTGACCTCAGGCCGCCAAATCTAAGCTGCCATGGCTCTTCCACTACATCATTCTCTCGGTACCAGTGAGCAAGGAGAAAAATGCTGCCTGTTGAACTTGTGCCCAAAAGGCATCTTGTCACTTAGAATGATTCCTTCCTACTTATTAAAGATCTGTTTAGATCTCTTAGAAGCACAGTTAAAAAAAAATCAGATACGAGTTTTGTGTTTATAAAACTAAAAATAAATACAAACTCAATGCAAGGATTTCCTAATTTTTATCACATTCGGAGCTGTGTTCTGGATCTTTCACACGCTGTGTGGTTATAGCCCACAGGATGTCATCATCAGATCCCTGGAGGGAAGATTAATGATGCTCCACTGTTACCTCTGGAAGTTCCCGGCCAGGTGCCGAAGCTCATGTGTGAGCAGCCTCTGCAGCCCTGCTCCAGAGCTGTTAACATCAGAAAAAGTTTACATCCTAGGATGAATGAACTCTGGTGTCTGATTTCTCTCTTCCTCACCCTCCACATCCAAACTGTTAGCAAGTGCTTTTAATTCTATTTCAAGTAGTTTATATTTTGTATTTCTTTTCATTTCTATCTGCCCCCCAGCCCCCACTGTCACACCCTTGGCTTGGTTGACCATGAACTCTCATCAGGGTGACAACAACCCTCTAAGGGGTCCCCCTGTGTGTGCTCAGCCCTTAAAGTCTCATCCTCACAGGGCAAAACAAGTTTCCTTAAACCCCTTCCCATGGCCCTCAAGCTGCTGCCCTAAATGCCACATTTTAGGTCCTCGGATATGCCATCCTGAAATGCTTTTCCCTTACATTCTTCCCATCACCAAGGTGTCAGCCTACACGTTGTTTCTTTAGAGACGTCTTCCTGATGGGCCTTACCGAACTTCTGCGTCCCTGCTCTTGTGATGGTCGGTTCCCCCCAAGTGTCCCAAGCATAGGTTAGGGGTAGGTGTTCTCAATCTGTGTGTCCTTGAGAGTATCTTTTAATTTCCTTCTGTCATCAACGCCGTTGGGGCTGTGCGCCACGCCTGGTCTGGAGTCTCTCCCCAACCTCATCGTGGGCATGACAAGGGAGATCTAATCCCAGCTCTGTCTCCTGGTGCTGCCAAGATTGGGGACCCCACGGTTCCATCCCCCATCTGGTCAGCGACCAATGCAGCCATCTTTCAGAAAATGGTTGAAGTTAGAAATGTAGAGAAGGTAGTTATTGCACGATTGAGATCTGAGCTGCAAAGCCCCACACAGTTAGCACCAGGCAAAAAAGCACAAATGAAGCTTCTTGAGGTTCAAACATCCTGGGATATCGTCTTTCTGAGCTCGGCCAGGGCTCAGAGGCAGGACCTTCATCCCGTGGAAGACCCACCGTTTGCCACTGACTTTATTCTTTTCTTCATCTCTTCTGATTCTCTTTGGAGTGAGTAGAAATTCCTCCGATTCTGACAACAGATTAAATCAGATTAACTGCTGGTTCTGTTTGTTGTTTTGCGAATGCTCTTTTAGTTTTCAGCCTTTTATGCACTTCCATAGCTGCTTTGTCAGCCTGCTGGAGATGCTGCCTCAGGGACTGCCCGGGGCTCTCAGGGAAGACCCCAGGATGCCCAAAAATCGCATCTGATTCCTTGCAGAACCTGGCAAATCTGTACCCTCCGGAATCCAAGTTAAGCCAAAGAAATCAGCTCATAATTCTGTGTATTCACTTCCCAAACTTGGACCTATTCTGAAAGTACGTGCACGTTTTAAAATAGGTTTCTCTTACTTAGAAAAAAAAAATCAAATACTGCTTTAATTTAAAGAGCTTCCCTGTTTTTTTTCTTATTTCATATAAACTAAACACAATTCATTTCGTAATGTAAATGTTTCTTTTTGTCCTTCCAAGAAATTATAGAGGATATGATAGCTCAGCTTCTAAAATCTTGTGTAGTGTCAAAGCAAACGTCGCACTGGGCGCAGCGCAGTTCAACCTCGTTGGAGGCCGCCGTACCCGGGGGAGGGCGCAGGGAGGAGGGTGCAGGAGTCCCTGGAACCGAGATGGACCGACTTCAGAGCTGGGGGTGGGGTGCCCTAGGCCGGGGTGTTTGCCAACTGCCTCTCCCCAAGGAAAAATAAACCTGAGCTGTGTTCCTTGATGGGGACATTTCAAAGGGACCCGGCCCCCTGAGAAGGACGGCCCTCGGTTCTATCACAGACAATAGGCTTTTAAATAGATTTAGGGGCCCCGGATGACTCGGTGGTTGAGCGTCTGCCTTTGGCTCAGGGCTGATCCTGGAGACCTGGGATCGAATCCTGCATCGGGCTCCCTGCATGGAGCCTGCTTCTCCCTCTGCCTGTGTCTCTGCCTCTGTCTCTGGGTCTCTCATAAATAAATAAAATTTTAAAATCTTAAAAAAAAAAAAAAAGATTTATGTCTCGAAGGAGCAGTTGCAATTATAAGGGTTTTTTTGTTTGTTTTGTTTTGTTTTTTGAAAGTACACACTCAAGAGACAGGAGGGCAGGGCAGGGCCTAGGGCTGGGAAGGAGCGCGCCCCAAGGTTGTCAAGGTGAGGGGAACATGGGGTCAACAGGAGACTGTCACAGAAGAGGGTGGACATGTCCCTCTTCAGGAGCGTGTGTGTGTTTTCCACGTGAACCGCGACGGCGACGGGGCTTGTAGGTGTGCAGGACCGCGAGGAGCTGGGGGCCGCTCTGGAGCCTCCTGCGGCGCTCCCCTTGCGCTCGGGGTTCGGGTCAGGGCCCCACCCGGCGGCCCGCTGCGGGTGGGGAGGAGCGGCCTCGCAGCCTGGCCTCGCAGCCTGGCCGCCCCCCCCCCCCCCCCGCCCCCAGCTCCCCCACCACCGTGGGCCGCGCGTGGCCCCCTGCCCCGGGGCGCGGCCTGCCCAGAGGTCCTGGCCGGGCTCTTCCCCAGGCCCAGGGGGCCCGGCCGCGGGCGCTGGAGAAAGGGACCTGCCCTGATTCGACGGGAAGTGCCCGGAGCCGCGGAGGCCCGAGGGGTTCAGGACGAGCTGCGGCTCATCTGCTTTTCCAGAGCATCTTTCCTGGAAGAAACGGACCTTCCCTGTAACGACACCTGACAGGGGCTCATACCGGCCGGGAGCGGTCGGGGAGGAGGCCTGCGGACCCGAGTCTCCTTGCCGAGGCCCCTGTCCCTGCGGCCGGGCCCCGGGAGCGCACCGGGCGGCCGCCTCCTGCGGGAAGCTCTCCGAGCCTGCGCCTGCGGCCTCTCCCGCCCCGTGTGCCACCGGCCGGCTGCGGGGAGCTGGGGACCGGGGTCCCGGGGACGGGGAGGCCCTGCTTGCGGGGAGCCCTTCTCAGGCTGGGGTAGGCAGCCCCCCAAGGACAGACGAGGCTCTGCTGCCGTCTGTAGGGAATCCCGGGGCGGGAGGCCCAGTCGGCGGGGACCCAGGAGCAGCCTGTCCCCCTGCTCCTCACGGGGGGGGGGGAGGGCGCGGGGGGGCGCCCCGGGGCGAGGACCTGGCCCTCACCGAGGACGAGGACGTGGGGTGGCCCCGGGGCTGCCTCCTGGGTGTTGCACACGCACTTCCTGGGGCCCCTCTTTCCTGGCGGCCTTGAGGACCCCCCATGCCCCAGCGTCCCTCTCCGAACAGTCACCCCAGGAAGAGGGCCCTTGTCGATGCTTCCAGGAGAAAGTTTCCTGTTGTCTTGTGCAAGATGA
Organism: Vulpes vulpes; assembly: GCF_048418805.1. Lineage (NCBI taxonomy): Eukaryota > Metazoa > Chordata > Mammalia > Carnivora > Canidae > Vulpes > Vulpes vulpes. Next base: position 53,678,319 of record NC_132784.1, on the reverse strand, counting down.
TTTCGGCCATTCTTCTTTTTTAATATTTAAATTTTTTTTATTTTATTTAAATTCAATTTAGTTCACGTAGAGTGTATCATTAGTTTCAGGGGTAGTATTTGGAGGTTCACCAGTTGCATATCACACCAGGGCTCATCCCATCACGTGCCCTCCTTCATGCCCGTCCCCCAGGGGCCCCATCCCCCCACCCCCTCTCCTCCAGGGGCCCTCAGTTTGTCTCCTAGAGCTCAGCGTCTCTTATGGTTTGTCTCCCTCTCGATTTTCATCTTATTTTATTTTTCCTTGCCTTCCCCTATGTTCATCAGTTTGGTTTCTTAAATTCCACATATGAATGAGATCACATGGCATTTGTCTCTCTCTGACTTACTTGCTGAGCATCATGCCCTCCCTCTCTGCTTCTTCTAAACCAGCTGGGATCTTCCCTCCTGCTTGAGGAGTGACTGCCCACAACCTCACCCCATCAAAATTAACTCCCCTATGAGGCATTCATTTCTATTTTGGCACTAACCACAACATGCCTTCTCTTAGGGGTGTGTGTGTGTCTGTGTGTCTGTGTCTCTGTGTGTGTCTGCCTCTAAATGCTGAACTTCTAGAAGTTGGGGACTGTGTCTTATTTTTTTGTTTGTTTGTTTGTTTGTTTGTTTGTTTGCTTTAAAACAGTGATTGCTTAGTAAGCAAGCATGGAATTACTATTCAACTGAATTTTTAGTCTCCCTGGCTCTGAAGGGAATAATCATGCAGGCAGTATTCCTAGTGGAACCCTATTCAAAGATTAACATTTCCTCAGAGGCCATTGTTCCAGAGCATTGCTTGTATGTGAAGCTCGTAGAGTAGGAGTAGCTAAGATCATTGAGGGATGTTCTTGTTTTCTTCAGTGAGCCTATTAATTCCCAACATAATATAAAAATCTATAGTGAGAGCTAATGTTTACAAGATCCAGGGTGACATCAAAAATCAATTTTAGGGGAGCAGCACTGTAGGCAGTGACCTGGTAAAGAAGATGCTGTTGTAATCCAGGTGAAAGACGATGGTGGCCCAAACGTGGGTGGTAGCCGTGGGGAAGGGGACAAGAGGCTGTTGGGTGGTTGGAAGCAAAACCAGCGTGGCTCACTCCCAGAGGAGAGGCCGTGAGCCCTCCCTCCTATGGTTCCTTTGAGTTGCTTCCTAGGCAACATGAGTGGATGGCAGGACCATCTGCTAAGACAGGAAACACTGGGGGAGAAAATTTGGGGAATATTTGAGTTTTGACATTTGATTTAAAGGCTCTGTGAGACATCCGGGTGGAAAAGTACTGTTCTTTCTGGGCGTGCACCTGGAGGCTCCAGGACAAAGCCTGGCTGAAGCTGTGGGTACACATGTGAGTCACCAGCATCCACACTTGAAGCGCTTATCGTGAGGAAGGTCCAGTTAGGTGTCAGTTTTCTTTCACTGGTCAGCTGAAAATACAAAAAAATGAACATAATGCATTAAGATTTAATAAAAGTAATTTAAAAGAATGTTAAAAGAATGTCCTTTATTCTGAGATCAAAGCCTTCCTTAATACTTGCTATTAAAATGTCTTGGAAAAATTAAAACCTAGTATTCCTATTTTGGCTTTCAAGCAATTACAGCTCAATTTTCTGTTTCCTCCTACAAGAAATTAATAGGCATGTCCTGAGGGTTTAAAGCAGGGGAGTGGCATGACATCATGGGAAGCACATGAAAGTGGAGATTCCACCCACTATCCCCCACTCAACCCACTAGATTAATTCATACATCAGAGGGTTAACTCTGGGTTTTCCTTGAAGGCCCTGCCCTGCTCAGTCAGCTCCTGTTACGGCTGCAGTGGGCCTGAGATTCCAGATGATGCTGGTGAGCTAGTTCTTCCTTTAGACCTCCGGGTGTATCCACATGGACTCACTCTGGGAGGTCAGAGATAAGCGCTTGGGTCCTTCTTGGTTGTAATAAATGCCTGTGCAGGAGCCAACCTTCTACTGAGCTGGACTTTGCACAGCCCAGAGGAAAATGTAGTTATTTGGAAACATAAAACATGGTTTTAATTAGATTAATTAATGACATTGTATTAGATACAATTATCTTCTTTGAATAGCAATGTTCCAACACTTGCACCAGTGTGGGATTTCTAACCCTGGAAACTGCAGGCATTGTTTCTATGGACTCCAAAATTTATGGCACTTCAAGTAGCTTCTAAGTTTCGAGTTATCTTCTCCAAGCTCATTCTCACGGTGCATGGGTACACTCCTTGAATGAGGGCAGGGTGGTCTTGCCATGCTTTGCTCCTGAAGTCTGGCAGGTCTGCTTCAGAGTCTTCTTGACCCCTGGCCACCTCAGGAAGGGTGCGCTGTTTGCACAGGTGTTTTTCTGGAGAAAGTGAACTTGTCACCACCAATTCAGTTTGACGTGGCTCCTGTACTAGAAAATTGAAATAACTTGCCCCTCATGATTCTTTCTGTTTTCCTGCTGATGATTTGCACAGGCTGTTGACTATAAAGAGCTTGCCCCTAAAATAAGACTCTAGACCATTGAATGGCCAAGAAACACACGGAAGAAAAGTCCTGGTAAATCCTGTATGAGTTATGCAAATGCCTGCTCCATTTTAACACGGAGACAGACAGAATGACAAATTAACTGCCAAGTAGACAGAGACATATTATAATACCAAATGCTCCAAGTGCTAAAGACATTTTCCTGGTGTTTCTGTAATCCTTAGTATTAGGAGGATTCTATCAATTTTTGCTGCAAATTAAAGGACAACAGGGCAACAATCAGCATTTCCTTGGTGGAGAAATGGGGTCACATGCTATTCTTCCAGTAATAAACCGAAGGGGATATGGGCCAGCTCAAACTGTCAGACACATTTCAGTATATATGCTTGCTTTTAGGAAACACTCCATTCAAATGACTTTTTTTTTTTTTTAAGATCTAATTTATTTATTCATAAGAGACACAGAGAGAGAGAGAGGCAGAGGCACAGGCAGAGGGAGAAGCAGGCTCCATGCAGGGAGCCCAATGTGGGACTTGATCCCGGGACTCCAGGATCACGCCCTGGGCCGAAGTCTGTCGCTAAACCGCTGAGCCACCCCGGCTGCCCCGTTCAAATGACTTTGATAAATATTTAGCTTACTCTACTCTGGACCCTATGTTGAGCTTAGTTGGTGAATGAGAAACTAGTCTTACGTTGAAGAAAGATAACATTCGATAGCAGAAATGAACAAGATGGAATTAAGCATCACATATCATGAAATGTCCCAAACTTGATGTGTGCAAGAAAATATGAAGAAGGGGGCTATTTTCTGTTTCTGAGGCCAAAACCTTGGACCTGAGTTTCTAAGTTCATGTTAGAGGTGTTCAGGGCATAAAAGTCACTGCAGGCAAAGGGAAGAGCTTGAGGACATTCAGGGCGTGGCAGCTGGAGGAGTGAGGCACAGCCAATGGGCCCTTTGCAAGCAAATCCAAGTGCCCATTTCAGAGACGACCTTCTTATCTAGGTCACTGGCTTCAAACTCGGCTCCCTGGAGTGCTGGGCTCCTGCAGAGAAGGCATCAGGGTGGGCGGGGGGACGCTGGTCAATCAGACCTGGACCCTCTGCTCCTTTCTCAACCAGAGCAACACCTGTCAGTGAATAGGGTTTTCTGGTTCACATAAAAAGATTCTGGAAAAGGCTCACACTGTAAAATACCATTTGAAGAAGGGAATCCACTGCTAATAAAATCACTGATTAAGGGGAACTCAGTGCTTTCCACACTTGGACAAAGTGAATAAAAAGGACTTTCTCTGTGATCTGGTTATCATTTCTTCCAATATTGAAGAGAGAGGGGAAGACTAACTAAGACTCCGTCCTGACACATGGACTAAAAATTCTATAAGTCAGGGTTTAGAACACAGCAGTTTCAATTCTCTGCAACTGTCACAGTCTCAGAAAGTGCAATCAAGCTAAATTTGGTCTCCAGACTCTTTGTGAGTCTTACATTTCAGGAAGAAAAACTGTGGTGCAGATCAAGACAGAAGTAGTAAAAATGTATTTTGGAGTTTAGAGACAGGCATATTTAGTTTTCTGGCATCTAGTGTTGGTTTAACCATCCTGTTTATCACTAAATGTTTAAATCAGCGTTGTATGTCTCTGAGCAGATGTGGCAAGTCTGTGGTGAGTACAGGAGAATGCCTTTTACTTCACTGTAACAAATCTAAGACATGATGGTCCAGGGACATTGGCCCTGGCCTGGGGTAAAGCACAAGGATGGTGTGATGCAGTGAGCCAGCATGATGTGTGTGATGCAGCGAACCAGTGTGATACGTGTGACTCAGTGAGCCAGCATGATGCAGAGATTGGAGAGACACAGCACATGGGCCTGGGTCAGACATGGTTGTGGGTTCTGACCCAGCCACTTACCAATGGGCACACCTAACAGCCAGCACGGTTCAGAGAGCACCTTGTAAAGCAGACACCTTGTTAAGATACTGTAAGCATTAAATGAAATTGTAGAATAAATGAGCTTGTCTCTTTGCCTTGACTGCATGGAAACCTTCATCAATGGTCACTCTATGGTTATACCAGCCCAGAAACAAGTAGACAGCAGTCTGAAAGGAAGTGTAGGGTATTTCTGATTGATTAACAAACAAGAGGATATAAAGAATAACTAAATATACCCTTTAGAACCAAACTGTTCTTGATTATATTATTTTCTGCAGATGTTCAGTTCTCTTCCCTCATAGAGGAGGAATGTGCTTCTCTGCCCCAGTGATGTTGGCTTGGCCATGGGACTTGCTCTGGAATGTGAATAAATACGGTAAGTGATGGATGGGGCATCCATTGTGGATGGATGGTCTTTTCCCTTCCTGTCTTCTACATGTGAAGTGCATGTCCAACTATCCTGTACTCCTTCACCCTGCATTGTGGAATGGGACCTACACCAGACAGACCTGAACTCTACCTGTGCCCTGAAACATGGCCTTCAGTCGAACCAAAAAGTCACAAATGAGAAATAAGTGTTTGTTGTAAACCATGGAGATTTGGGAGATATTTGTTATTGCAGCAAAAGCTGACTAGTACACCTAAGAAGTCTTTTATATTGTCACATAGAAAGAAATGCTTGTAAGGTAGAGAAGCTGTAAGAAAAAATTTATAAACCATGAACCCCTGAAATTTGTCTTATTAAAATTCTAGTCATCCCCAGAGGGGGCAGATCCATGGGTCTGCTGGCATAACGACTTTAATAAGGTCGTTTTAAAATGGGCATTTCCACTGGATCCCGGCAAATATTTATAAAAAGGTGAAAGCTTGTGAAGCTAGCAGGTCCGAGTCTAGTAATACCTTTATCCACTTTTATCAACATACTCACTTGGGATACTGTAGAATAATTTGGATATTAAAATCTCTATTCCTGAAATATGAGATTGATGTGCATCCCTTGGCTGGGTTATCAAAACATCAAAACACAGCATCATTTTAAAAGTCTTTGTCCTTAAAAGTCAAAAAGATCCGGTTTTAACTCCTATAACACCTGTCAGCTCTGTATGGGTTAGTGTATTTACTCTTTGTTTTCTGTTTTCATATATATTTCTTATTTTCTTTTTTTTAAAGATTTATTTATTTATTTATTTATGATAGACATAGAGAAAGAGAGAGAGGCAGAGACACAGGAGGAGGGAGAAGCAGGCTCCATGCCAGGAGCCCGACGTGGGACTCGATCCCGGGACTCCAGGACCGCACCCTGGGCCAAAGGCAGGCGCTAAACCGCTGAGTCACCCAGGTGTCCCTAATGTATACTTTTGAATATGAAATTAAGAGATGTATTGTGATGTGTCATCACATTTTTTGTGTCATCTCCATTTTTTTAATTCCTCACTAAGGATGTGAGCTAATTTTTATTTTTTTATTTTTAAAGATTTTATTTATTTATTTATTCATGAGAGACAGAGAGAGAGAGAGAGAGAGAGGCAGAGACACAGGTAGAGGGAGAAGCAGGCTCCATGTGGGATTCGATCCTGGGACTCCAGGATCATGTCCCAGGCCAAAGGCAGGCACTAAACTGCTGAGCCACCCAGGGATCCCTGAGCTAATTTTTAAAAAGGTTTTTATCCTTATATATTACGTTCCCATTTTTCTTTCTGTGTAGAGATCATTACACATTTCATATTCTGTAAGAATGTGTCTAAAATACAAGCCTGGCTAACAGCTTTTGAAAGTCACATGATGATTTTGTGGCATGTCCTGCAATCCACCTATAGTAGAGGCAGCAAACATCCTCCTTGACTCATCTGCTTTTTTTTTTATTTTTAAGATTTATTTATGTATTTTAGAGAAAGAGAGAGAACTGGGAGGAGGGGAAGAGGGAGAGAGAGAATCCTAAGCAGGCTCCAGGCCTAGCATGGAGCCCATGTGGGACTCCATCTCATGACCCCGAGTTTATGACCTGAGCTGAAATCAAGATTCTGTTGCTTAACAACTGAGCCACCCAGATGCTCCTCTACTCATTTGCTTCTTGAGCATCCACTTTGCACATCAAATTATACCAGAGTACTCCAATGGTGGTAAACCAAGTGAAAGTGATGCTTTCCTACTTTCTGTGATGGATATATTGATGATAGGTCTTAGCAGAATTATGTGTTAGTCTGTAGAACTGAGGCACAATTGTGAGATCTGTTATAAGGGCAGAGGACTAGCACTGTACTCCAACATGAAATCAGGTTATATTTCTCACTTTGCATTAACAAATAATTCTGTGTTGGTTTTATAATATCAGGAATTTGGGCTCTTGGCAATTATCTTAGATATGTGATTTTTTTAAATGTAGACAAATATCAATACAGTATGGAAAGAAAAATAGGATTATTGGAATCTAATTTGGGGGGAAAGCACATAAAGAATTATTCATAAGATGCTGGGATGACATGCAGCTCCCCCACAGATAAAAGGGAATGTAACAAAACAAAGAACCTCATGCTCTTAACATGTGGCTTGTTGAAAGAGTAATCAGTGAGCAATCTGTGCCCAAATGCCACTAATAGTTCTTAGACTCAAGTGCATGCTAATGAGAAAGAGCTGCTAAACTATCTTGATTCAGTTCATCTTTGAGAATGGAAAGTTGGAATAATCGGAACCAGAGAAAATCTGTTAATCAGTTTACACGTCTTTCATTCTAATTGTCTTTGAAAAAAAAATCTATGTCTTTCAAGGTGAAGAACTGGACCCCTCCCTCTTTTTTTTTTTAATAAAGATGTGTGTTTTAGACCTTTTGGTGTTCTGGTCCAAATATCTTGTTCTAATATCCTCTCCTGGTATGCCACAATAATGCTTTTCAAAATAATATCTAATATGCATATGTAAATTTATGATGTTCAGCACGTATGTACTCAGATCCATTCACTCAGTTGGTCTTTGCAGCGAGCATACCTTATTTTAATACTCGTTCAGCAAACATAGGCTGTGCATTTTCCATGGGGAAGGTGAGTTACTTGATGGGATAAATATGAAGAAGTAGTCCTAACCTCTACAGAACCTGCAGCTTCATTGTCAAAATTTACAACCCCACCATAGAAAAGACAGAAATCTTAAAAGTCATCAAGTTGTAACAGAGAAATTAAATAAAACCTCTCAGGCTCAAGCAGGGAGTGATCACTATAACTTAGGCCAAAACATCGAATCTTATTTGAGTATTCTCACTGACATAGTCTAATTTCAAAACTATGTCTTTTTAATATAAAACACATATTTTGCAAAGTATACTTTTGACAAATAAAGAGAAAATAAGTATATTTTCAATACCACTTAGTTATTTTAGGGGAAAAAGTAAAAAACAAACAAACAAAAACCTCACAACCTTTTGTCAATGAACTTTCATGAGCAAAGGCAAAAACAAAGATTTAAGAGTAAAGAGCTGCCTTTGCCTCTGGTCAGAAAGAAGGAGGCTGGGCACTCACCAGAGAGCTTTAATGAAGAACAGGATTCCTGCAGTGCTAACCACGGGACGAGTGTGCAGTTCAGGGCCACAGCAACCCCTCTGCGTGTCTTGCCCTTCGCCTGATGGTTAGAACTCAAATTCTGGACTTGGATGCTGGGGTCAGCGCTTAGAGTCTGGTATCTTAGGAAAGTGTCTTATGCTTTGTAAGCTTGTTTTATTTACTGCTCTGTGATGTCTCACCAGATCCTAGTGAGGAACAGAAACTAAAGCAAGTCAGTGATTCAGTGTTGCCATGATTGAGGGCATAATAAAGGATCTAGAAAGTAGTACAACTTGACAGCATTTTGGAAACTCTTGCAAGAACTGATTAGAACAAAGTCAAATACCCAGTTATTGCAGGGTACAAGTGCTTATAGGCCTACAGTACTGCAGCTCATTTTGATTATGTTGAATACTTAGCCTAACTTAGTATATTGACATTGATTTTTTAAAAAAACACAAAAACAAACACTGAGGATACAGCCAAACATGTCTAAGAGTAACAATTACAAATTTACACATTTTTATTGGAAATATCCATGGAAGCTTCTGCCTAATTTATGCTACTTAAGCAGCATCTTAACTAAATCATTCATAGGTGGACATACATAAAAAACGTGCTTCAGCAATAACAGGAAAGTAAATTGAGCTCTGTCTACAGTTAGAGTGGCTTTTTGTTGGATCACCTCTGACAGAGGAAAAAGTAAACCTCTGAAAATGCAAGAATCTTAGTTGCTTCTCTATTCCCCTGCAGATTTTCAAGGTCTGAACCAACCTCAGGTCTCCTGTGACCCACCACAATGGTTTGCACCCTGGTGTGACACAGACAAGACAACTTGGCCCAAAGGGTCTGTAGGGAAACATGCACATATGCACCATAGTATCCACAGCACAGACTCTAACACTTGGCCCAGGGAGCGAGTTAGACCTGTTACTGAACACTATCCATGCCACTTTCTCTGCTGTCTTTATTCCCACAATGCTCTTCCTTGAATTCTTCTCTTGATTTCCCACAGACTATCTCACCACCCATTATACCATCTGTTAGGCCATCACACTGGTGATACATGGTTCTGCTTCTTTTGACCTCAGTTTCTTTCTCTTCCTTCCTCTTAGGGGTCTTCCCTCCTCTTTATAGGTAACCTGCTGGCAGGGCAAATACAAAACTTTAACGAAGAGGCTATTCCTTTCTGTTGAAAATAAGAGAAGAGATTAACTGCTTCCCTTAAAAAAAAAAACTGTAGAAAACTTGTTCTTTCCCTGTGTCTTTGCAACGTATGTAGGTCTTTATAAAAACTAAGGAAGACCCTGGCCAGCTTCATTACTCAGGACTGTCTTTCTTAGAGAGCTGGAAACCATCCTTCTGAAATGCAGTCATCCAGGAAGATAGAACCCTCATCTCCCCATTTCTGTGGAAGGGTAGGAGCCTAATTTCCATGGGCTTCTTCCTGCAAGTTGTTCTATAAAGGTGAGATTTCTTTCTTCTTTTTTAAAATAAATTCCTTTAAAGATTTTATTTATTTATTTGAGAGAGAGACACAGAGAGCATAAGAGAGAGAGAGAGAGAGAGAACATGAATGACAGGGGGAGGAGCATAGGAGAGGAAGGAGCAGACTCCTTGCTGAGCAGGAAGCCTGATGTGGGGCTCCAACCCAGGACCCTGAGATCATGACCTGAGCCAAAGGCAGATACTCAACCAACTGAGCCACCCAGATACCCCAAAATATTTTATTTTTGATTATATTTCCCCAACACGTATGACATTGAGCCCATCAGCAAGATTGCAGCAAGCATCTACTTCATGCCTGGTAAATACTACATATATAAATGCCTGACTTTATTCTTACAACTTCTTGAAGCAAGCTTTCATAAACCATCACTTTACACTTGAAGAAACTCAAACATTAAAACATTAAGTAGCTTGCCTAAGGCTAGTTAGCTTTAATTCAAACCACAGTTTGAAATCCGCGTCTGTTGACCACAAACAGTGTACCTGACTCCATTATATTCTATTTCTGCAATTCTCTTTCTTGAGCCTTCAGTGTCTACCTCTCAAAGGTGGAGGTGGAGACTTGCCTCTGAAACCTGAAAGAGACTGGAGGTCTTCAGAGTCACAAGGACCAAAGACTGTGAGGCCAGGGTGTGGGAGTCACCAAACAGGGGCCTGTGGTCCTTGTTGGAACTTCCTGCACAGGAGGGGAGGGGTGATGAATGTGTGATTAGACACTGGACACTGTGGTAAGCAAGTTCTATAATTAGTTCTCATAGGAGAATGATGAGAAGGAGACTGTTATTATCCTCATTTTAAATATGTCTGCTGTTAGGCTGGTTACAGAGCTTGCTGCAGGTTGACTAGCTACTGTGGAGCAGCTAACCTGTATGTCCTTACACTATTAAGTCAATAACAACATTTCTTACCTGGTCATAAAAATCATACTAGTACTAGTTAAAAATACTGATGATCAAGCCCTTTCATTGGAGAGCCTCATTTAGTACATTCGCCAAATGTTCCATGTGAATCTCTGGTAAGTAGAGTATGGACATGGGCAGCAGTGGGCTCTGAGTGACAGGAAGCTAATAAAGTGGGGGTGCATGTTGGGTTGTTGGACCCGTGGTGATGACTTCCGATAGAGCAGTCTTTTGAGTGACAGTGGTAGAACCATAACCTGGAACAATGCCATGAAAAGTAAGAATGCTTTGGGTCCCTTTCTTAGGTGATGAGTTTGGGACACTGGAGACAAACTTAATTAGAAGGGGATGTGATGGGGAGCCAAGGTGGCTCAGTTGGTTAAGTGTCTGACTCTTGATTTTGGCTCAGGCTATGATCTCATGGGTTGTGAGATCAAGCCCCATAATTAGCTTTGCACTCAGCATGGAATCTGCTTTAGATTTTCTCTCTCTCTCACTCCTTCTACTTCTCCCTCTGCCCCTCCCCTTGTTTGCTCTCTCTCTCTCTCTCTCTCTCTCTCAAATACATAAATCTTTTTAAAAAAAGGAAGAAAGAAAGGGATGTGAGAACGATGTTGCTGCATGGAAAAGATATTAGTTCAGGTTATTATAAGGTTTGCAAACGTACCGTTGTTGTTTCTGTTTTTATGTGTATGCTAACAATACACTAGTGGTGGACAGAGGGAGAGGCTGAGCCTGGATGAACATGAGTGTGGGGCTGGAACGTGACACTGGAAGTTGGAGAGTTTGAGCACAGGGTGAGAATTAGCCAAGGCAAGGATGAAGGACACAATAGAGAGACAACTTTAGACACATGTGAGTGGTGAGAGGGAGGGTTCAGAGTAGAGACAGGACATGCAAAAGTGCTGACTCTGCAGACGTAGGTAGACCCCACATTCTAAGGACTCAATCAAAGCAGGTTTCTCCTTTATAATTAACTAGAAGCTTAATTAATTAGCAAGCAACACAGGTTTAGATCCTAGGGAAAAGAAATGTGCTGTTAAACCAAGGAAAAGGAAAATAATTTAGCATAGCCATTGAAGGCGTGTTCCAGAAAACCCATAAGAGGTAACTAAAACGTTTATTTAATTCATGAGCATCAGCAAGAGTCTTACTAGATTTGGAAATAAATGAATTAGTAGTGAGTCACGGATGTTGGAAATGAAATGAACCCTAACAACAACATCAGTTGTAGGTCTCTCGTGTTGTAATGACGACCCAGGGTTAAATGCAGGTGTAATTGCCCTCGTTGTGTGTTTGCCCTAACAGCATTCTCAGCCTGGAAGTCCTGCCAGCCCTGGACCCTGCTCAGGCCCTTCTTGTGGCTTGAAAAGGATAAAACAGTCCGTGGGCTGGTCTTGTCTTACTCATTTATAATAATAACTTTTCAAGTGAATCAAAGACACCAACAATTAATTCTATGTATTTCTCTGTGCATTTATACCCCATAAATTCAGATAGCCATGCTTAACATGGTTTTAGATACATAGCAACCTATGCCTTTGTCCCACACTTCCTTCCCAGTGTAAAGTAATTCTGTGCTCTTTTGATGGATAACAAGCGGAAGCATTTCACCTTCAAGTGAAAAACCTACGTGCAAACTACTTCTCTCCAATCCCTGCTTGGCTTGCCCCTCCTCTGTCTCTAACTATTTGTTTTCCTCTGTGAGAATGAAATAATATGCCCACATTCCTGCAGTTTTGCTAGTAGTTATTAGCACTCATGAATTACCCCTGCTGCCCAAAATATTTCTTTGTCATTTGCTATTTGAAGATACTTAGAAAAAGATTTTAAAGTCATGGCACAAAACCTACAATAGGATATAAAATGTAATAGGAAGTTCAAATATGTAGTGAGCTCAAGCATAATATTTGTAATCAGGGAATGGGAAAGCCTTTGGGTTGACTAAAATGTAGGGTTAAACAGCATCACCTAAGAGGCTTTATTTACTCCAGTGTGAGGAACAGCAATGAAAAATGGGCTCTTCTGAATGCATGAGGAGGGGGCTGGACCCACACTTCCCTTATGGGAGAGTAGCGAGAATGGTAGGTTTCCTTGATGATAGGGGCTGAAGTTGAGTGTAAGGAGACATCACAGCCTCTTTGGAGTGGGAATGCAAACTTTGAAATTAGCTTGGATTTTAATCTCTGTCATTTTGGACTGGGCATCCATGAGCTAGTCATTTAACCCATTTGTATCATTCTTAAAAATCCAATCAAGTTCTAGAGTTCCAGCATCACGTAAGCATGCAATTAATAATGTTCTGGGAAGGGTTAGCTGGAAGAGGCATCAAAACCACTTACTAAACTGAGGATTTTCTCATGTTGGCTCTTCCTCTCTTCTTCCTGGTGTCTGTTCCTTGTCATTTATTGTTCACTTGCAAGATGGCATTAAGAGGGTAGGAAATAGGCTGGAAGTCTAAGTGAATTTGGTTTGTAACCTGCTCATGCTTTTGGAAAGCACTTTGCATCTCTGTTTGTTCTTGTCTGTCACATGATGGGGACTTTGTAAATGAACACACCCAGGTAATAATTTGGAAATGAACACACCCAGGTAATAAATGTACTTCTATTAGTGGACGTAAGGTGGTTCTTATTGGTTATCAGCGTTTTGGGGCCAGGGACCATCTCTTGCCCTTGTATTTTGTAACTATCAGAAAACCTCTTTTATGGAATGGGTGTTTAGTCAATTTTTCACAAATTATAATTCTTTGGAAAAGTTCCAAAGGACCAAATTATACTTCTGTGAGAACACTAGGAAGGATGGTAGGATCTGACGACATATCTTTTCCTACTACCTTTGTTAAATTTGGTAAAGAGGTTTTTATCAGATAGGGTGGTCTTACCATTATAATAAACTATCCTCACATCTCAGTGGATTAAAATAGTTTATTTCTCATTCACATAACAGGACAAGGTGGGCATTCAGCAAGCTACCTTCCACATAGTAGTAAATCAGGGACCCAGTCACTTCCACTTTGTGACTTTTAGAGCCCTGGTGACTACTGCTGAATCTCTGCATTGGCTGACAGGTGAGAAAGTGAGTGGAGGACTGTTGTGGGAGGATCTCATGGGTCAGGCTTAAAAGGAGGAACCATAACTTCTGCCCACATTCCCTGACCAGAGCTGTCACATGGCTACTCCTATCTGCAAGACAGATTTGTACATGCTGACCAGTTATGTGCTCAGCAGAAGGAAAATGGTTTCATGAACACACCCAAGTATCTTCCATGTTCCACTCTGTGAACACATCTTTGAACACTCTATGAACACAACCGAGTATTTGCCATGTTCCACTTAATCTTCTGACCAGCAAGGAACACGCACCTTCCCAACATACTCAGCCCACCTGCAAGCAGTCATAGCATCCACAGCTAAATCCACCATCTTCTGATGGTATGCAGGCCTCTCCGACACCCAGCATCCTGTGGCCCATAAAAAATGGTGTAATCATGATAAGACTCTAATTGAGCAAAGGGAAAATGAGATACATAGAGTAGTCCCTAGTGCATAACTGTTTTGAGACCCTTTAGACAGGCACTGCACAGCCCTATCTGGCGTATGCACACCATTCCTTGATAAAACCCTTGTGATGCTCTCTGGGAAGAATGTCCTTATCTATTAGCTCATGCCCTTTGCCCCTTCTCCCCATGGCTGCTCATGAAGTGAGGGTGACTATGTTCTCCCTTTACATTGCACAGGATGTGATGTCTGTTTTTCTGCTCAGGTGAGTTTGGGGGCCAGAGCTTGTTTTGTGCATCAAAGAGTAAAAAACTGAGCTTAGTTTCTTTGTCAGTAACATTCCCTCAAAATTCAGAAGGTTTCTCATGGATTTACTTCTAGTTAGTTCCATATGCCTTAATAACCACACCTAGGGTTTGTTTCATAATCATCGGGTCTGATTGATTTCATGGCATCTTTCACCCCTTGACCCACAGAGTAATAACAGTTTGGGTTTATTTGAAATAATAGACTTTGTTGATGTCCTTGACCTGACCTTTGCTACAAAGCTGAGATTCTTTATTTCACAGGAAAGTTTCATTGGCCATTTGTGGCTGAGACCAGTACACACCTTAGCTCCTCTTACCAGGTGGCCTTTCCAACTATGCCCAGCTCCCACTGTAGGGTCTTTCTTTCCTTTGATCTCTGCAGGAAAGCTAGGGAACCCTTGTGGGAGCTTGATCTTTCTTGATCCCTAATGATATTGGCCAATAATAATCAACAAACCAACACTCCTCCATCCACTTCCTCCATAGTAGAGATTCAGGAAGAGCTTTCTCCCTGTTTATTGTAGGGCTAGCTCCACCTAACTGTTCAGTGGCCTTTGTTGCAGTATTTCAGAAAATGAGACTCCATTAGCTTGTGGCTCACCATCCCTAGAGGCCTCAGAGTTCCCTGCTGGAGCCTCTGATTCTTGGAAGTATGGAGGTGGAAAGATGATGTGAGGTCTTTGGTAAAGACCACTGGCTCCATCTAACTATGAGGAAGTTTGAGAGAAGTCTTATCTAGCTGTATGCTAAGACGCAGAGAAATCAGATTTTTGTGAACACAGAGCAATCCTGGCCATAGGTAACAAGGAAGTGGATGAATGGCAATATATGCTCAGCTTAGCCATTTAAAAGAATATTTATAAACTAAGCTAGGAATGAAAAGTGATACTCACAGGTAGGGGATAAAGAAACAGGAATGGCAGTCACTGGGAACTTGCTCAAAGATTTTCTTAAACACAAAAAAAGAAGAAAAAGTTTTGTGTCCCTCTTTCATCTTTACTCTTCCTATTGATGGCTAGACAGGGCTGAGTCCCTCACTAGCCTTGAAAACAGAGGTAGAAGGAGGTCTGCTAAAGGGACAGAGAAGCAGGGAGGGCTGCTTTCTCTCAAAAGTTGGTTCTGAAAACCATACATTAATGCCACTTAGGATTGTTCCTTTCCTGCAGGGCTGTGGATGAGTCATCTTGGTTCATTATTATTTAAAAATAACCCAAGAGAGGTGGAGCAATTGGAATAAAGCCACCTCTGGCATTTAAGAAATCCATTGGCGTCTGGCTCCCACGGGGTGAGGCGTGGACCCTGGCACTCCAGGAGCAGGTGTGCCACCTCCAAATAGAGATCCAGCTGCATGTGAGGGAAGCTTCTGCCCACATTGACCAAAGCCTTCTGGTAGATTTTCACAATCCAGCTCCATGATGCACTTTGCCAAATCCTTTCAAGTAAGGAATAGTCTTTTAATTTTCCTGGAGATACAAGGCAAAATTATCAGCATCTTTATGTCCAATTTCCTGAATAAATCATTTGCTTGTTAATTTATTTCTGGCAGAAGGGTAAAGGAAGAGGAAGAATCCTTTATTCCATACTTGGCAAATTAATTTATATATGTGGGATCATTCCTAGTCATAAATTTCATCAATGTGGAATTGATTCTTTATCTTCCTCCCTTCTCCTTATCCTTCCTTTCTTTCCCTGTCTCCCTCCCCCTTCCTTCCTCCTTTCCTTCCTTCCTTCCTTCCTTCCTTCCTTCCTTCCTTCCTTCCTTCCTTCCATTTATTAAATATTGAGGGACTATTCTGAGTGCAGAGCATAAATTGGTGAAGAAAAACATATATATTCCTAAAGAGGTAATAGTCTAGTGTGGAGTTTGCAATAGAAGTATATTATGAGCCACATAAGTACATTTAAATTCTCCAGTACCCACATTAAAAAAGACTAAAAAGAAACAAGTAAAATTAATTTAATAATATGTTTCATTAAACCCTATATATCCCAAAATTTTATCACTGAAATCCACCCCCCCCTTCTTTGTACTATATCTTCAAAGTGTGGTATGTATTTATTTTTTCCAAATCCTACCAATTTATTTCCATCTTAAGTTTTTCTTTCAATCTTTATCTCTATTGCAGACCACTTTGGTTTTTTTTTTTTTAAAGATTTTTAAAATTTATTTATTCATGATAGACAGAGAGAGAGAGAGAGAAAGAGAGAGAGAGAGTGAGAGGCAGAGACACAGGCAGAGGGAGAAGCAGGCTCCATGCCGGGAGCCCGACGTGGGACTCAATCCCAGGACTCCAGGATCGAGCCCTGGGCCAAAGGCAGGTGCTAAACCACTGAGCCACCCAGGGATCCCCTGCAGACCACTTTGGATGGAGAATTTTGCACCCCATCTCAGCTTAATTGAGCTATAAGGGACATATCATATTGTGAAAGTTTAAGGTGTACAACATAGTGATTCAATACACTTCTATATTGCAAAATGATTAATAGGGTTGGCTATCTTTTATCACCTCACATAATTGTGTGTGTGTGTTTGTGTGACAATTTAAGATAAACTCAGCACATTTCAAGTATATAATACAGTTATTTTAACTACAGTCACCATGCTGTACATCCAATCCACCAAGATTTTTCATCTTCTAACTGAAAGTTTGCTGCCATGGCCCCACTTCCGCCACCTTCCAACCCCTGGCAACCATCACTCTACTCTGTTTCTATGAGCTTGACTTTTTCAGATTTCACATTGTAAGTGAGATCATATGGTATTTATCTTTGTCTGACTTATTTCACTTAGAATAATGCCACCCATTTCTCAAAAATGACAGGATTTTCTTCTTTCTCATGACTGAATAATATATAATAAATTCCATCTTATATGTATACATTTTCTTTATCCATTCATCCATAGACAGATACTTAGGTTGTTTCCATATCTTCACTATCATGAATAATGCTGTGACAAAATGAGAGTGTAGATATCAGATATCTTTTTGAGCTTATTTCACTTCTACAACCAGAAGTAGGATTGCTGGATCATATGGTAGTCCTATTTTTAATTTTTTGAGGAAACTCCATATTGTTTTCCATAATGACTATTCCAAAGCACATCCCTACCGATAGTACACAAAGGTTTCTTTCCTCTCATATCCTCGCCAAAACTTGTTCTTTTGATAACAGCTATCCTAAAGGTATGAAGTGATGTTTCACTGTGGATTTGGTTTTCATTTCCCTGATGATTAGTGATGCTGAGGGTGTTTTCATACCTGTTGGCCATTTGCATATCTTCTTTGGAAAAATGTCTGTTCAGGTCCTCTGCCATTTTTAAATCAGATCATTTGTTTTATTCTGCTACTGAGTGGAATGAGTTCCTTATATATTCTGGATATTGACCCTTTATCATGTAGATGGTCTGCCAATATTTTGGTCCATCCCATAGGTCACCTTTCCATTTTTTACTGTTTCTTGTGCTGTGCATAAGCTTTTTAGTTTGCTGTAGTTCCACTTAGCATAGCATTTATTTTTCTCTTGTTGGTTGTGCTTTTGCATCATATCAAAAAAAAAATCAAGGAGCATTTCCCATAGGTTTTCTTCTAGTAGTTATGTGGTTTTAGGTCTTATGTTTGTCTCTAACCCATTTTGAGTTGATTTTTGTGTTTAAGATAGGGGTTTATTGTTCTGCATGTGATTTCAGTTTTCCCATTTATTTGGCAGTTTTCTCCAGTTAATGAGGAGACTTGTTTCTTTCTCTATTGTTATTGGCTCCCTCATCAAATATTCATTGCTTGTATATAAGAATTTATTTCTGGGCTTTCTATTCTATCTCAATGGTCTATGCCTGTACCATACCATTTTGATTACTATAGCTTCCTAATATAATTTGAAACCAGGAGTAAGATGTCTCCAACTCTGTTCTTTCTCAAGATTGCTTTGGCTACTTGGGGTCTTTGTAATTCTACACCAATTTTAAGATTTTTTTCTATTTCTGTGAAAAATGCTATTGGAATTTTGGTAGAGAGTGCTTTGAGTCTATAGATGGCTTTAAGTAGTATTGAAGTTTCAAAGATATTAATTCTTCTGGTCCATGAACATGGGATACCTTTCCATTTATTTGCACTTGTTCAGTTTCTTCTATCAGAGCCTTATAGTTTTCAGTGCACAGATCTTTCACATCCTTGGTTAAATACATTCCTAAATTTTATATTGTTTTTGATGCTATTATAAGTGGGATTGTTTTCTTTATTTCTTTTTCAGATATTTCATTGTTAGTCTATAGAAACATAACTAATTTCCACATGTTGATTTTCTATCATGTAGTTTTACTGAATTCATTGATAGGTTCTAACAGTCTTTTTTGTGGATTCCTTAGCATATTCTAAATGTAAAATCCTATCATATACAGAGACATTTTTACTTCTTTCTTTCTAATTTGGATGCCTTATATTTCTTCCTCTTGCCTAATTATTCTGGCTAGGACTTCCAGTTCTGTGTTGAATAAAAAATGGAAAGATGAGCATCCATGTTTTGTTCCTGATTTTAGAAGAAAAATTTTCAAACCTTCACTATTGAGTCTGAAGTTAGCTGTGGGATTTTCATATATGGTCTTTATTATATTGAGGTATGTTCTATACCTATTTTATTGAGAGTGTTTATCATGAAAGAATATTGAATTTATCAAGTACTTTTTATTCATCTATTGAGATGATTATATGATTTTAATCTTTCTATTAATGTGGTATATCACACTTATTGATTTGCATATGTTGAAACATCCTTGTATCCCAGAGATAATCCCAGCTGATCTAGGTGTATGATCCCTTTAATGTATTATTTAATTTAGTTTGCTAGTATTTTATTGAAAATTTATATATCTATAGTCATCAGGAATATTAGCCTGTTCTTTTCTTTTTATGTAGTGTCCTTATCAGACTTTGCTAACAGGGTAATGTTTACCTCATAAAATGATTTTGAGAGTTCTCCCTCCTGTTCAACTTTGTTTTTTTTCTGAGAATAATTGGTGTTAATTCTTCTTTAAATGTTTTATAGAAGTTACCCATGAATCTGTCTTATCCTGGGCTCCTTTTTTAGGAGATTTTTGAATACTCATTTAAACTCCTTACTTCTTATTAGTTTGTTCAGATTTTCTATTTTTTCATGATTTAGTTTTGAAGATTGTATGTTTCTTGGCTTTTATTCATTTTTTCCACATTGTCCATTCGTTATCTTATAATTATCAAGAGTAGTCCCTTATGATCCTTCATATTTCTGTGGTTTCAGCTATAATGTCTCTTCTTTCATTTCCGATTTTATTTAAGTCTTAACTCTTCTTAGTCTAACTTAAGGTTTGTAAGTTTTATCTTTTAAAAGAGAAGCTCTTAGTTTTGTTGATTTTTCTATTGTTTTTCCAATCTCTGTTTTATTTATTTTTGTTCTCATCATTGTTATTTCCTTCCTTTTGGTAACTTTAGTCTGATTTTGTTTTTCCTTTACTAATTCCTTGACATGTAATGTTAGGTTGTTTGTTTGAGATCTTTATCTATTTCTTAATGTAGAGTGCTTACTGCTATAAACATCCTTCTTAGAACTGCATTTGCTGCATTCCATTAGTTTTGGTATGTTTTCATTTTCATTTGTTTCAAAATATTTTTTTAATTTTTATTTTGATTTCTTCTTTGGTCCATTAATTATTACCTGATCATTATTATATTGTTTAATTTCCACATATTTGTTACTTTTCCAGTTTTCCTCCTGTTACTTATTTTATTTTCATACTATTGTGGTTTGAAAAAAATACTTGGTATGATTTCAATCTTCTTTAATTTGCTAAGGCTTGTTTTATGACCTACTATAGATGATCTATCCTGGAGAATATGCCTTGTGCACTTGAGAAGAATGTGTATTCTGCTGCTGTTGGATGGAGTGTTCTGTAGATGTCTGTTAGGTCCATTTGGTCTAATGTATAGTTCACGTCCAAAACTTCCTCATTGATTTTCTGTTTGGATGATCTATTTGTCATTGAAATCGGGTATTGAAGTCCCCAATGATTATTGTATTGTTACCTATTTTCCCTTCAGATCTGCTAGTACTTGCTTAATATATTTAGGTATACTGATATTGGTTACATATGCATTTATGATTTTTATATGCTCTTAATGAATTGACCCCTTATCATCATATAATGACCATTTTGGTCCCTGGTTATTTTTTAATTAGTCTATTTTGTCTGATATAAATACAGCTAACTTTTTGGCTTCTATTTGCATGGTACATCTTTTTCTGTCTCTTCACTTTGAGTGAATATGTATCCTTAAAGCTGAAGTGAATTTCTTGTAGGCAAAAATATAGTTGGGCCTTATTTTTTTGTCCATCCAGCTGCTCTATTATATTGAAGAATATAATCTATTATGTTTAGAGTAATTATTGATAGATACAGATATACTAATAACATCTTATTAATTGTTTTTTGGCTATTCTCCCAGCTACTCACTTCCACCCTCATCTAGTTGTACAGCATATGACTCAGTACTCTAGATGGGGCAGAAAGAGAAATGCACCTTGTTGGCAGTATTCTGCACAGCTCAGGAGGCTAGTCACTCACTCACATGCTCTCATTTTCCCACAGGGAAGAAATCATGGACTGATAAGGGCTCTCTTGGTACTGAACTCCACCTTCTTGGGGGAGGGATGACATGAGTAAAGTTAGACTGTTCATTTTCCTCTCCCCAGTGCATCCAGACTCAGAATTCTTTGCTATAACTTTATGCTGGAACATTTTCACTGGACTGGATTTCCACAAAGATTCTCTTATCTGTGGGTGATTGTCTAAATCTCCAGGGGCTTTGCTCTCCAAAGGGTCTGGGGCCAGTTCACAGGCCACTGCAAAATCCACAGCTGGGACCAGACACATGGTTTGCAAGACTCTTCCTGGGTCTCTTGCCCTATGGTGATGGCTCCCATAGTTTTCACAAAGGCATTTTTGTCTGTGGGTGGATGCCAGATTGCTGTTGTTGAGAGGGGAATACAATGAGGGACATCTTATTCAGCCATCTTGCTGATGTCACCTGGTATATATTTTCTACTGCCAGTGCATCTTGATTTGGATTAACCATGTATCAAGTATCCAGTGGTTACAGTGAGTAGTGGCTGCCACTCCAGGGAATGCAGATGTAGAAGATACTAACAAATAAACTCTAATAAGGACTATAGTCTGAGATTCTGTGGGGCATGGAAGAGTCATTTGACCTAGGTTCAGGGGTCAGAGAAGGCTTCCCAGAGGAAGCTGTCAATTGGGAGATCAATAAGATATCAAATGAGTTGGTAGTTAGTGCAGTAAGTGAGAGATGAAAGATGTCCTGGGAAGAAGGCATAGTACACAATTACACAGTGGT
This sequence comes from Vulpes vulpes, assembly GCF_048418805.1. Lineage (NCBI taxonomy): Eukaryota > Metazoa > Chordata > Mammalia > Carnivora > Canidae > Vulpes > Vulpes vulpes. Next base: position 53,656,780 of record NC_132784.1, on the reverse strand, counting down.
GAGGGAAAACATCCCCTGTAAAGAATCAAAAGAGAGTCTGAATGATCCAATTTAGAGAGCAAGGGCAGGAGATTGGGGTAAGGTGGTGAGGTCAAAGTTGGAGAGATGAGCTGTGGCTCTTAATACCATATTAGGGACTGGCAGATTTATATCACTTCTTTCTCTTGAAGTCCATTTCCAGATATTTTTCAACATTGTTGGAGCAAAGAAAGACTAGAGGCAGGGAGATAATTAGTAAGCTCTTGCAATAGTCAAGGCACAAGTTGAGGCGGGGTAACTAATTTAGGATTGCAGAGGCTAGAAAGAAATATTCAGGAGGCAGAAAAAAGAAAATGGTAGCACCACAAAATCAGCTTCTATTTAGTGAGATATTGATAGTGGATTCTGCATCAGTAGTTCCCTTTAAAATGAATCAATGAGTTAGCATGTGACCTAGCAGTGGCACTTTGGGGACATTTATCATGGGGAAATGGAGGCTATTTTCATGCAGAAAACTTTACACAAATGTTCGTATCAGCTTTTTTCATAATGACCAACAACTCAAATGCCCAATGGGTAAATGGTTATACAAACTGAAATACTACTCAGTAGTAAGAAGGAATTAGCCATTGATTGCTGCTCTGATAAAATGCAAGGAAATTTTGCTGGATGGAGAAAGTCAGTCTCAGTACTGCATGATTTCACTGATGTAACACTCATGAAATAACATAACATTAAAGGTAGAGAACAACAACAACAACAAAAAGGCAGAGAACAAATTAGTGGTTGCCGAGTTAGGGATGATAGGGGAAGGGGAAGGGTGTGGCTCTAAAGGGGTAACAATAGGTAATGATCTTGTGGGTGACAAGAGAAAGTACCTTGATTGTGTTTACACAGGGTAGTGGTAGTGATTACACAGGACTATACATGTGATAAAACTGCGTGGACTTACACACACACACACACACACACACACACACACAGAGGAGTGCATACATAAATGGTGAAATCCGAATACACTCTATGGATTGTACCAATGCCAGTTTCTTGACTGAGTATTGCACTGTAGTTATGGAAGATGTTCTCATTTGGAGAGGCTGGGAAGGGGTGCTCAGGACCTCCATGTACATTTTTTTTTTTTTTTGCAATCCCTTGCACATCCATAAAAAACAAATCTGAATTAGAAGCTAAAAACATGGTTTCTGATGTTGCCATTGTTCGCTTTAAGGGAGGCCTGGAAGAAAGATGCAGTACTTTTTACATGAGTACAGTAAAAGCTTTCTGCACCTTCAACTGCTTTATAATCAGGACTTGATCATCACCGATCTTTATTAAGTACAGTGGGTGTTGTCAGCAGACAAAACCTGGGGGCCTCTTGCACACTCCAGTGCGTGACTGTCTGATAATCAAGCTCAGCTCTACTCCCCTTTAGTCTGAATCTTTGAAATGTACAGGTAGATAATAACTCCTCTTTCTTCATTTACCTCCTCCATTTTCAGAGCCCCAGTGTCCTCTAGGATCACTCTGTGTAACCACTACCACAGTTGAGCTCTGGGGTTTCGTATGGGACTCTGTTTACTCCTGCTTATGTAGAGTAGAGACTCCTGCACATGGTGATCCCACCTAGTACTTGGACTGTTGGTGGGCATTCTCTCCCAGAATTCTCTTCTCAGGGTTGATCTAAGAGGTGAAGTGATAGGGATGCCTGGGTGGCTCAGTTGGTTGAGCATCTGCCTTTGGCTCTGGTTGAGATCCTGGGGTCCCAGGATTGAGTCCTAAATTGGGTTCTGCAGAAGGAGCCTGCTTCTCCCTCTGCCTGTGTCTCTGCCTTTCTCTGTGTCTCTCATGAAAAAATAAATAAAAGCTTTTAAAAAAAAGAGGTGAGGTGATAGAGATGTATAAAGGCCCCATGGGTCTGATAGTTTTTCAATGCACACAACCTGTAAACATACTTAGATAGCTTTCATCTTTCCTTACTCAAACCACAGAGCCCATGTTGACAAACCACACTTTCATTTATTTACTCAATCTCAGCAACCTTGGACACAGCTCACCTTACTTTCATTCTTGGGACATTTTCTCCACACAGCTTCCAGGGCATCACAACTCCCTTGATTTCTTTTTTCCTCTTTGCTGGGTATTCCTCACCTCTCAGTCTTCTTTAATGATCTCGCCTCCTCTTCCCACTCTCCAAATAGCTGAATCCTCAGCGCTCAGCCCTCTTCTCCAGTGACATCAGGTGCCTGAGTGGGCCTCATATGGTCCCGTGGTTTGAGTCGTGATCTATCACCCCATTAATCACAAACGTATATCTCTGGCCCATCCACTTCCACCCCTTCACCCACCTCCAGACTTTACACAGCTGCCTTAGCATGTAAAGTAGGCATGTCCAGATCAGAATGTGGGATTTATTCTCCATCAATCCCTGCTTCACAACCTGATCCTTCTCCACATTTCTCTGCCTCAGAAAGTTGTATTGCCATTAACAGTTTCCACAGCCCCAATATTGAAGTCCTCTGTTCACACAATGTATCCAAGCGCCAGCAAAGCCTGTTGGAATGACCTCTAAACATATTCTAAATGAGGCTTCCTCTTACCAACTCCATGGCAACACCTTAATTCCAGGCATGATCATCTCTCATTAGTACTCTGCTGATCCCCTATTATGGGCTGACTTGGGCCCCCTTGGAATGTTTATGTGGAAATCCTAACCCCCAGAACCTCAGAATGTGATTGTATTTGAATAAAAAGCCTTTAAGAGAGTAATTAATGTAAAATGAGGTCATTAGGGTGGACTCTAATTCATTGTAATTGGTTGTCTTATAAGAAGAGTAGATTGGGGTACAGACACTCAGTAAGGACTGATCTGTTTGAAACCCATGTTGGATCTTATTCTTTTGCTCAGCAGCCTCCATTGTCTTTCCATTACACTTGGAAAAAAAAATTCATTTCCTTACTAGAGCTGCAAGGTCCTATAAGGGCATGCAGGCCCAGCCCTCTGATTCCATCTTGTACCACTGTAGCCATCACCTGCCTCATTTGTCCCACTAGCCCTCCAGGTGCTCTCTTGGAGCACATTGCCTGGCCTGTGTTCTTTGTCAGGACCTTTGTTCTGTGCCTCCTCCACTGTTGGTGCTCCTTGCAGATGCTCATATGTCTTGCTGCCTCCCCACATTCAGATCTCAGCTCAGAGGCAAACTTCTCCAAATGGCCTTTGCCAGGCATCCACCTGCTTCCTGGTCCATCTGTTTCTCACTCTGGTTCTTATTGCCTTCATCATAGCTATCACCGTCATTCTATTCCATAACAAATTATTTTTCTGTTCTTTCTGTTCCTGCTAGCAACATTTGAACATATAATCCATGAAAAAGGTCTTATCTATATTGTTCACTAAAGAGTCCCATACTTTAAAAAGGCAAATACATGGATTCAAAACTATATGGCTGGATTTCCAACCCAACTTTTGACTTTGAAGTAGATGTTAAAGTTTTGGCCATTTTGGAAGGAAATAAGCTTTATCTTATATAAATTTGATTACCTGGTTGGTGTCAATATGTTCATCAACATCTTGAATGTCTTGTGGACAAGATGGTTTTTACTCCTAATTGAATTCGTCCTATCACTGTTTCATAGCAGTTGTTGTTCACTATTATGATCTGGTATATTAAATCCTCAAAGTGAGATACAAAGATACGGTCCCTCCAGCAAGGAACTTGGGGTCATATATATGCATTGGAAGGTAGCCAGGGATTCCAGCTACCTGCTTTTGGGTCTATGGAAGGATGAGCATGTTCTTCAGCCATGAGGTGATGGCTTACAACAATAAGTGTGGGACGGAAATCAGAGGTTGGGTGTGAGTGGACCTACACAGAACATGCAGGTCACAATCTGATTGATACTAGGGTCATCTAACGGCAGATTCAATATGGATTTTTTTTTAAACTATAGATGTAAATATGAAGAAAGTAAAATGCATACAAGTAAATGAAAGCTTCCCTCTATTTCTTCCTTATGAAATAATCTTATTATCCCACTATTTGTGGGCCACTTTATTGCTTTCTCACGGGCTGACTATTGAAATGGTTCTCTAAGGATGAAGGTAGAAACCTCCGGAATTATAGCCTGTCTACACAATTAGCGTTATGTAATCCTCCAACAGCCTCCCTCTGCCTCTGAGCTCTGAAATAGTAGCACACAGGAGTGGGTGGTAAAACTGTCTAATAGTTAGCTGCTAGAAGACTGATTTGCATTCATTCTGTTTGCCAAATTATTTTGGGAAAGAAGTCTTAATTGACAGTATCAGCACAATAAGCCTAACTTTTAGCTGAGTTTAATGGCCATCCCTGTTCCAACCAGATCTTTGGTTTTATGGGCCAGGCTGGATCCTCCCAGCTGGAGACACACCTGCCCCCAAGCGACCTGCCCTCTGTGGACCTCCAGCTGGCTGAACCCTACTGAAGACTTTGCCATGATCCCTCCCTTCCATGTGGCTCTATCCTGTTAATCACTTGCTTGCCCCAGGAAACATGTGGAGTCATCTTAAATAGACGTGTCTCATTGCAGGCTTGTTTACTGTTGCCAGCTAGCTGCAAACCAGAGGAGACTGAGCTGCTTGTGAGTAAGAAAATAACCAGAAAAGATGAGCTCACCCTAGAATGGGAAAGTAAAGGCTCTGTGTGTAAGCAAAGTGTTCACACACACACACAGACACACACAGACACACACACCACCCTAGGCATGGGTCACTGACTCTCCATCTTACCCTAGATGTCTATCTGCTGTAAGTTTGAGGGATAAACCTTCCCTTCATGAGGATTTCCTTCAGTAGCAAAAGAAGAAATCCGTGTCAAATAAACAAGGCAATTCCTACTATATAGCATAATAATTAACAATAACAAAAAGCTTTAACCGAAGAAAGGGACAAAAATAAAATCTTGTAGATACCAAAACATACAATTGCTTGGTGTTGTTATCTGTAAAAATACAGTGATATTTAGAATGAGCTTTGGAAGAATAAGACAAATAAATAGGTTTAGTACTAACCTACCTTGATGTGTTTAATTCATATATTCCCAAACTAAAGCTTATTTTTGTATAGGGTTAGGGAAGATTTAACTGGTTTGTTTGTTTGTTGTTTTTTGCCGATGTCTTCTTTCCATAATCTGTTCTTTCTTTATAATGTTAAAACACTAGCCACTAAAATACTGTTTTCTTAGAATTGTTTTCTGCTACTTCTCAGATAAGCTTTAGGTCAAATTTGCTACACACCTGCTTTGGACCTCTGTATATTTTGCCTCCTACAGAAACTAAAAGTATAGGACATGGCTGTCTCTTAAGACCTTTATTTCTTAGAGTTTTCCCTATGGAAATTTATGTCAATTGTATTGGTTTTCGCGTGTTCTGAAGCTTGAGTCTCTAAATTTCTAACAGATGCTTAAATTTATTCCTTAAACCCATTTTTAATTTTCTAGAAGTTGGTCCTTGAAGCTGAACTTATAAATGGTTCTCTGTACCCAGAATATAACACAATCCATTTAAGTAGAACTTATAAAGGTTTTAAGAATGGTTTTCAAATGTGGATTTGTTCAACCAACATTTATGAGTGCATAGTCCTTACAATTTCTTTAATTTTCAGAATAGTATTTTTAGATTCTGAACAATTTTGCCATCTAAATTGCATTTGCTTTCATGTTACTGCTTCAGAGGGTAGTACCAGCTTTACTTTTATTCTAAACGACTTTTCTTGCTTTGTCATCACCCATAATCTCCAGAGTGTATCCGGCCATTATATGAAGAGCACCAGAAGAAATGTAAAAGGAGTCAGTAAGGCAGTGGGAAGTTATTTGATCATTGTACTGATTTTTATTCTAACACCTGAATAGAAAAGATGAAGAAATCGAAGGACTGCATTTTTTTCCAGGAAAAACTTAGAAAAGTAAATGTCCTTTACAAGAAACCTTTTGTTACTTTTATCCTTCTCTTATTACCAGAAGATGTTTTTGTGTGTGATTATCAAAAGTGGTGGAGTATAGGACAATGATAGGAAATTCATTTTATAATTATCCTTTGGTAAAGTAGCTTTCCTGCTCACTTGAATTGGAAGAATGAGCAGATATCATGGACTGTGAACTCTTTGATTCCATAAAATTGCTCTCCTAGTGTAATTCCTTTTGCAGTTTTTTGAGAGTGTCTGGTAGAAAGTTTAGTACTGTATTTGTGACTGTCCAAACATAATCTTATTTTTTTCCATTGAAACAAAATTGAATTGAAACAAATAAGGAATCCAGAATGTGCTTATTAATATGTATAGAAAACTTTAATTTCAATTAAAAATACTATTTCCTAACTGTAGTTAGTTATCACTTCACAGCTGCTAGAATGGATATTATGAAAAAGACAAGCAGTAACAGGTGTCTTGGGGATGTGGAGAAAAGGGAACCCTGTATGCTATTTGTGAGAATGTAAATTGGCACCGCTACTGTGGAAAACAGTATGGAAGTTCCTTAAAAAAATTAAAATAGAACTATCATGTGATGCATGGTATATATAGCCAAAGGAAATGAAAACATGGTCTCAAGAGATAATCTGTACTCCCATGTTTATGCTCAGTATTCACAACAGCCAAGATAGGGAAACAGTCTGAGGATCTGTTGATGGATGAATGTAAATAAAATGTGATATATAGATATAGATATATAGATATAGATATATACACATTTATATGATGGAATATTATTCAACAATAAAAAGTGAAGGAAATCCTTCTGTTTGTGACAACATGAAGGAACCTGGAGGACATTATACTGAGTGAAATTAGCCAGACACAGAAAGGCAAATACTGCATGATCTCACTTATGTGTGGAATCTGTAAAAAACTGAACTCATAGAACCAGAGAGTAGAGTGATGTTTGCTGGGGACTGGGTGGTGGGGGAAATGGGGAGATATTGGTCAAAGGGTACCAACTTTCAGTTATAAGATGAATATGATCTGGGGATCTTATGTACAATATAGTAACTATAGTTAACAATACTGTATTGTATGCTTTAAATTTGCCAAAGAGTAAATCATAAATTGTCTCACCACAAAAATGGTAATTATGCAAAAAAAATGGTAATTATGTGAAGTGATGGATATATTAACTAGCTTGATTGCAAAAATCATTTCCTAATGTATATATATATATATATATATATATGTGCTTTAAGAAAGCAAAACTCAAACATCATGTTGTATAACTTGAATATATACTATGTTATTTGACAATCATACTTCAGTAAAACTAGAGAAAAAGCAATAGGAAAGATACAAAGAAAACATACAGTTTTGTGACCTGAAACCGTTAAATAAAGTTGAGAATATTTTATGCTCTAAGAGTACAAATAAGGATATTTGTATTTGGTTTAAAAATATGGTTTCTAATTTTTATTCATCAAAAAAAGTTTTTTAATTGAAAATGTGCATTGTTCCAGGCATGTGTCTACAGGCTGGTGACAGAACAATAAAGAGATAAAGTCCTTGGATTCATCTAGTGTTAAATCAGATGGCAGGAAGAGAGCACTGGTACAAAGGGCAGGCAGGGTACCCCATGTGCCTTGATGGAAGGACTGTTCAGAAATCAATGATTGCCAGATGAGGCTGACTGGCAGGTAAGGTGTTCTGGGAGCATAGAGGTGAGACAGCACACACTGGGGAGGCACACAGGCAGCACAGGCTTTGTTGAGAAACGAAAAGCAGTTGATGAAGTAAAGGACAGAAAGGAAGAGAGGGGACAGAGGGAGCAAAGACTAGAACCTTCTGGTGTCTAGCGGATCATGCGTTTACATTGGAATGTATACTGTTGGGTTGTGGTGGGTGAGGCTAAAGAGGCAGCTAGTGTGGACATGAAGGTTAGACACCACGCAACTTGGAAACATTGATGTGTCTTATTGTTTGCTCTGTAGGCCATGGAAAGGAGCAAAGTGGTAAGGTGGTGAGAAATAGCTAGTACAAAGATATAAATAGTACAAAGAAATAAATAGTACAAAGATGGTGGTGTTTGGAATGAGAGCGAGATTAGGAAAATGCAGAAAAGGTCAATTGGCATGATCCTATGACTGAGGGATGGGCCTCAAAACCATTGTTTCCTACCTATTTATCTAGATTTTTTTAAAGATTTTATTTATTTATTAGACACACACACACACAGAGAAAGACAGAGAGAGAGAGGGAGAGAGAGAGAGAGAGAGAGAGAAGAGAGAGGCAGAGAGACAGGCAGAGGGAGAAGCAGGCTCCGTGCAGGGAGCGGTCATGGAACTCGATCCTGGGTCTCCAGGATCATGCCCTGGGCTGAAGGTGGCACTAAACCGCTAAGCCACTGGGGCTGCCCCACTATCAGAGATTTTTAACGGAATATTGAAATGAAGAAATTCAGGAAAGTACTTATTTTGAAACATAAAACAATACTTCTGCATCAAGATTACTTACAGTATTTAGGGCTCTGAGTTCTAGGATCTGGGAAGTATATTGGGCTGAAGGAATATTTGGGTTCTGGTCTCTGATCTGCCACTTAATGTTTGTGTGATCGTTTAAAACCTATTGGCCATCGGGTCTCCATCCTTTTTTTTTTTTTTTTTTTTTTTTTTTTTGAGAGGTAGAAATTTGAGAGCACTTGTCAGTTTTAATATTTTCCAACTTTGTGATTATGTTTTTAACCTCATATGTGTTTTATTTGCAGAATAAGGGACAAATGCACTGTTTGCTGAGGGAGTTTAGGAGGTATGTCTCAGGAATGAATAGAATCCAGAGCATTAACACAAAGCAGCAGCCCATGCAGTCATCAGCAGCCTCCATGTGAACTGAGGGATGGGCCTGTCCATTGACCTCTATTCAACCTCTATGGGGGATGGATTGATACTTTGAGAAGTGGGAGCAGCCTCTATGACACATGTCTAGTCAAATCACACTTTTAATATCACGATGCTCTTTCATCATTTGCCAGTAAGTGGAGGAGATCTTTTTCTGGCCAAATAGTATTATAGAAAAATGAGCACAAAATGAAATGGTTGGAATAATAAATGCAAAAATATCCATTTCCCTGCCTTCATAAATTCCAATTATCCTCAGATTTCCAATTTATTCCTCTGGTTAGCTATGTCTGCAGCCCCACAAGTTTCCAGGTAGGACATAGTTACAGGGGGATAGCAAAAAACAATTTTATCCTCTTCAATATGGTGAATAGATAGCCCTAAATTCCTTCTCAAGAGTGATTCTTGATTACTAGTTGCCCTGGGCTGGTGTTTAATGATGGCTCCTGTGTGTGCCTCCCAGGGACTTTGCCTGAAATACTCCACTTTGAACAGTAGCTGCATCTCTTGGAGGACAGCTAGCCACACATACTCTTCACAACCAAATGAAAGGGACAGATGATGTTGAGTGTTCTGTTCAAAGCTGGCTTGCCAAAGAGAGGCTTCCAACAACTGTCTGAGTTGCACTGGGTATCACGCACTGACGGACACAATCATAGCAGCTTCCTGCCATCCTTCCCCCCAAAGTTCAGCACACACCTATGTCTCTTCCCTTTGTCAGATTATATCCACTTGCTAAGACTTCCATTTATTTATTTATTTATTTATTTATTTATTTATTTATTTATTTATTATTGGAGGTCAATTTGCCAACATATAGCATAACACCCAGTGCTCATCTCATCAAGTGCCCCCATCAGTGCCCATCACCCAATCACCCTCACCCCCCACCCACCTCCCCTTCCACCACCCCTTCGTTTCCCAGAGTTAGGAGTCTCTCATGTTCTGTCTCCCTCTCTGATATTTCCCACTCATTTTCTCTCCTTTTCCCTTTATTCCCTTTCACTATTTTTTATATTCCCCAAATGAATGAGACAATATAATGTTTGTCCTTCTCTGATTGACTTATTTCACTCAGCATAATACCCCCCAGGTCCATCCACATCGAAGTAAATGGTGGGTATTTGTCGTTTCTAATGGCTGAGTAGTATTCCATTGTATACATAGACCACATCTTCTTTATCCATTTATTTTTCGATGGACACCGAGGCTCCTTCCACAGTTTAGCTATTGTGGACATTGCTGCTCTAAACATCGGGTGCAGGTGTCCTGGCATTTCATTGCATCTGTATCTTTGGGGTAAATCCCCAGCAGTGCAATTGCTGGGTCGTAGGGCAGATCTATTTTTAACTCTTTGAGGAACCTCCACACAGTTTTCCAGAGTGGCTGCACCAGTTCACATTCCCACCAACAGTGCAAGAGGGTTCCCCTTTCTCCACATCCTCTCCAACATTTGTGGTTTCCTGCCTTGTTAATTTTCCCCATTCTCACTGGTGTGAGGTGGGATCTCATTGTGGTTTCACAGAGGAAGACATAGACATGGCCAACAAGCACATGAGAAAATGCTCCGCATCACTGGCCATCAGGGAAATACAAATCAAAAGACTTCCATTTAAAAATGGCACCGACATCCCTGCTCTTCGTGAGAGACACCTCCCAAAGTATTATAGGGAGAAGCCTAATTCCCTTTGGATAATCCCTGTGATGGACTGAATGTTTGTGTTCTAAAATTCACATTTTGAAATCTTCTCCTCTGGTGTGATTTAGAAGATAGGGCCTTTGGGAGGTGATTCTGGTTAGATGAGGTTATGATGGTAGAGTCCCCATGATGGGGTTAGTGTCCTTAGGAGAAGGAAAGAGAGCAGAACAATCCTCTCTATGCCAGGAGCAGGCACTTACCAACCCACCACTGCTAGAAGCCTGATGTCAGAGCCTCCAGAGCCATAAGAAATAAATGTCTGTTGGGTAAACACCTAAAACAAAACAGTGTTTTGTTAGAGCAGCCCGAGCTGGTTAAACCATATCCATGTGTGGGGATGGCAGAGACTTCACAGAAGACCTAAATTCTAGTTCTTAGGTCCCCACAAAGAAGTATATATAAAACACCAAAGAGAGCATTTCCTTCCTCCTTTCAGGAATGCACGCATTCTAAATTCTGGTACCGTCCTTATCAACTCCACAGGCTCCCATAATATTATTCTCTTTAACCAATGGCTGCAACTATACTTTTTCAAAGTAAGCTTTTTACAGAAAAACCACTTGATAGGGGCCCCTCTCAATTCTCAGTCATAGTTTTCTGTCTGATAAAAAACCTCACTAGAAAAGACATCCTTGACTCCAAAAAATAATGATATCTGCCTATGCCTTGCTGCACAACAATGAGACTGGATTTTTCTCAGTGGCCTATGCAGTCCACTCTCATTACTTTATAGGTCTAACACCTTGATAGTGTAGACACCCCATGTAAGTCTTCCTTTATTCAGTTAATGTAAACCAAGTAGAAATGAATTCGGGCAGAAATGATAATGGTTTGAATATAGGTTCATGAATATTCCAGCTCAGCCCTTGGAGTATGGCATGCTAAATATGAGAGAATGAAAGAAACAGATTTTACTAATAGTCATCATACTTGGATTATGAAGATGCCATTTTCCCTGTTTTCATTTGGATAGGGGATAATGTGCAGGTGTTCAGGGACCTCCCTGAGGCTGCACAGAAAATCGGTGGTGAGTGACCTCAATGTCATCCACAGGATCTGAGACCTATGCAGGTACAGTGTCCTCCTGTGCTGGGGGCCCAGGCTGGGCCTAATGTTCTACTGCTACCTTCTTGAAGTGTTTAATAGTTTTTGAACAAAGGGCCACACGCTTTCACTTTGCACTACGCCACACAAATTTAGTAGCTGGTCCTGATTTTGAGTGTTGAGTATTTTACACTTGTCATTTGGACCTCATAACCTAGAATTACAAATTATGCCTTACAGCTAAATATTATTAAGAATCTAGTAGAATGGGGATCCCTGGGTGGCGCAGCGGTTTGGTGCCTGCCTTTGGCCCAGGGCGCGATCCTGGAGACCCGGGATCGAATCCCACATCGGGCTTCCGGTGCATGGAGCCTGCTTCTCCCTCTGCCTATGTCTCTGCCTCTCTCTCTCTCTCTCTCTGTGTGTGACTATCATAAATAAAGAAAAATTAAAAAAAAAAGAATCTAGTAGAATGGGAGGAAAAAAATGAGTTAACATTTTCTAGTTGGGAGGTCAAGCCCTGAAAGCAGTGGCTCCAGGGACTTGTAAGAAGGTGGGTGAATTTGTTCAAGTAGTTCCTTAAAAAGAAGGAGATGATGTATACCATAAAAAGTTGCTGTAATGTATGTGAAGGCTTTCTAAGCTCTGGCAGTAGTACCCTGTGATTTTTGCCCAAAGTTTGAAACTTTGGAATTCATTTAAAATCATGAACCAGAATTTGCAATGTTTGGGTTTCTGTACTATAAAGTACTATAAATAAATTGGCTGTGCATTTAGGTCTTTGCAACTTTACGTGCATTTAAATCATGAAGTATGGGCAGGGCTGTCTGAACTGAGCTGATCCAATTTCATTATGAATCCAAAGTGCATGAGTTTTAGCTCTTTTTTCTTGAAGCCCATGGACACTTGGTAAGGCAAAGGCATCATCAAGTTACCATGCATTTAACTTTTTTTTTTTTTTTTACTTTTTTTTACTTAGCTCCAATGTGGGTCAATGAAACCCATTTTTTGACTGATCTTCCCATATGGTGTCATTATTTTTTCTAATCTTATAATTTGCTCTGACATAGTTATTTTAAAAAGCAGAGTATCTATGTGATAACCTCCCATTGCTTATATGACTGTCTGCCTTTTACGTGGTTCATGTCATTTTGCAGATCATGGTGCTTTGCCTTTCTTTACTGCGGTGGTTTTCAATTAGAGGGTGATTTCATTACCCAGAGAGTATTTGGCAATGTCTGGAGGCATTTCTGATTGTCAGGAATTGGGGATGCTACTGGTTTTAGTGGATAGAGGCCAAACTTGCTGCTCAGCATCTTCCAGTGCACTGGAAAGCTTCCCTAACAAAGAACTCTCTGGCCCTCAATTTTAATAGTGCCCATGTTGAGAATCCCTGTTCTGTAGCCTCGAATCTACCTGCCAGATTAACTTTCTCCTGTCCTAAATAAGGTGAAAATGGGAATGCTGGCATGTAGAACAGCGTATAATTGCTGACAAGGCAAATATCAGACTGACAGTTACTCTTTTAAGGTAAGGAGTGTTCCCTGTAAAATATAGAGTTGTAGGCACCAGAGTTGTTTTCTGCAAGGCAAGCCTTGGCTAGTTTGGTCTAAAGAGTGATGCTTTCTCTGGGTCCTAGTTTGTGTTAATATTCTGGCATTGCTTGTTGAAGTAGAGGTTGGGAATTTGTTGAGTAGGACCAGTAGTTTGAAATTGGGTTTGTCTACATGACAATTAAATTCTGCAATCATTTATGGATATCACATAGGCAATGGGCGTTAATCATTTCAAGGAATATAAATATCAGGTATCATCCTTACCATCTAAAAGGGCAATGGCCGGCCCTATAGGAGACTGGGAGAAGCACATAGGGGAGACATATTCACCTTCCAAGCAACCCTGATTTTGGGAGGTTATATTCATTCCCATTTCAGCAATTGTCCAATGGAGAAGTGACAATAGTAGAGACAAATCTCTGGGCTTTGGAGGGTACTGGTTAGAGACATAGGAACCTCTCTCATGTTCAGTAAGCTGGAAGTCATGTTGACATATGTATGGTGTGAATGAGGGTAGCTCTGAGAGATTATATAGCTGGGGTGTCATTAGGTCTTTCACCAATCAAGGACTGTTGATCTTCTTAGTTCTTATCTGCTCCTGGTACATGTGAAGATAACTTCCTGCCATCAACCAGTCATCTAGGTGCCATCACCTTACTCAAAAGATCACGAAATCTGGTGTGCACAAAGACTGAGTCAAATTTTACAACACAGGTAAGTGTCCCTACTGCAGGGAAGTACATAGCTGATATGCTTGATGCTGACAATGAAGTCCCCACTAAATGCCAATGGAAAATATGGGTGGCATTGTATCAGAGGGCAGTTACAGAAGGTCTTTGATCAATTGAGTGTTGGGTGACCTCTGAGCACCCTCACAGTCCTTGGGTTCACAAACGGTGCCCTTTGTAGGGCTTTGCAGGTCCACTCACTCAAGTCCAGGACAGCTGGCCCTCTCTGTTCCTGGGCAACCTTCCCAGAATCGATTTCCATACTCTTCTAATAAGTTCCCTCTTCTTTCATTTCAAACTTCAGTTTCTTATTTAGGTTCAAGGAAAAACTTCACTCTTCCAAAGTTATTTCTTTCCATCTCCCTTCCTGTCAACTCTCATCTCTCATAAACCTGAACCTGAAACCCAATTTTCTAGATCAGCACTATCCTATAGAAATACAGCACAAACCACATATATATATAATTGAAAATATTTTGATGAACACAGTAAATAAATTTAAAAGAAACAAGGATAATAAATTTTAGAAAAATACTTTACTTAACTAAATTTATAAAAAATAAAATCATTTCAACAATTGTTTGTTGAGGTTTATACTTTCTTTTGAGGGTGGTTATAAATATTCAACAGTTAATATTAACAATATATATTAAGTGACTTTACTACTGATAAGGGATGAAAACTATTGTCTATATTTCCTTTGAGAAAGGTTCCAGGCCTCTGATCCTTGAACATTTTATCCCTAAGCTGGGAATGGCCTGCCAGAATTTTGCCATTATAGAGTAGATTTCAGAGAGTGGAAAAAATCTGGGATTGAGTATGTATGAATAGAAAGATGTGTATCTAAAATATCCATGCCTTCTTGAGGCTCTGAAATTTCTAAAAATTTTAAAATAAAAGTCATACTGTTAATATTTTGGATTACAGATAATATTGCACATTAGCCAATTTAGACACATTGGTTTAAAATAAAACAATACAGTTTTGACAATATTAAATAAAAAAAGATCATTTATAGACACTCTATTATACTGATTCAAGTAATACTTTTACCTTGACCAGTTGCCATTTCTGAGTGTGAGGATCCTAAAGCATTGTATCATGAGTTTCATTAATATCTGATCTGACTGAGCTGGTGTCAAACCAGAGGTATTAGGTTAGTGCTGCTATGACAAATCACACAGATGTGGTGGCTCAAACAGAAGAAATTTATTTTCTTGAAGCTCTGGGGGTTGAAGACCCAAGCAAGGTTGGTTTCTTTGGAGGCCTTGCCCCCAAATTACAGATTTCTGACCTCTTGCTGTGTCCTTATGTGCTGTCCCTTCTGTGCACATGTATATCTACATCTAAATTTCCTCTTCTTACAAGGACACCAATCAATAGCCACTCTAATGATCTTGTTTAAACTTCTTTACTCCTTTAAAGGTCTTGTCTCCAGGGGCACCTGGGTGACTCAATAGTTGAGCATCTACCTTTGGCTCAAGTCGTGATCCCGGGGTCCTCAGATCAAGTGCCGTATCAGGCTCCCTGCAGGGAGCCTGCTTCTCCATCTGCCTATGTCTCTGTCTGTCTCATGAATGAATAGATAAAATCTTAAAAAAAAATTAAAAACAAAAAAAAATAATGGCCCTGTCTCTAAATATAGTCATAGTTAGAAGAATTAGGGGTTAGGACTTCAACATATGAATTTGGGGGGCATGCAGTTTAGCTCATGCATAGTCTAAGAGAGAGTATCCAGCTGTCATTACCCATTCCCTTTCATTAGCCAGTTGGCTTTGAAATCATTGATGTGAGTCACCTATCCCATTCTATTGACCACCTTGAGAATTCTGAGGGATTTGTTCTGGCTCTTTCCCAGACCCCTCTCTTTTTGATTAATGCCTACCTTACAGACACATTTTCCCTACCAATCTGACTACAGTTCAGTGAAGAAATTCTCTAAATTAATCATAAATCTCTTTTATTTGTAATGTTTTAAAATGTATGACACTTTCTGCATTTAATCTCATAAGACTGAAAAGATATTTGGTTTTGTTTGATTTTTTTTTTTGCATTAATTTTAAGACTGAGTATCTCACAAACCATTTAGACTCTGCTTTTAATTCTCTAACTTGCTTCAGGTAAGGAAGATGTTTTTCTGTGACCATGTACTCAAATTAAGTTTAGACCAAGTGACTTTTTACTAATTTAAATAATATTCTTAAATGTTGCTTGTGTTCTCAAATCAATATAGTTGATTAAAAGAGTGAAGAGTTAATAATATTTGATGTCTCATCCCTGCAGTTGTCATGGTCTTCTTTATGTCCTGGGTCAAATCCCTTGTCCTCTGTTTTGCTCTTGTGCATTATAGGAAATTAAGGTCAATATTATAGACTTGACCTTATACACAAAATGTATTTATTTCTCTGACTCTGTGTGTATTTACACTATGTGAAAGGAGATTCAATGCATGATGTATAATCCTTACGAGTAACAAGGAAACTGATTAGCGGTAATTATGCACAGTTCCTGTTCTTCAGTCTCTGTATAATGTCAAAATGGTTGAAATAAGAGAATTTTGCTGATAAGTGGTATGGTCAAATAAAACGCTCAACTAGGGCAGCCCTGGTGTCTCAGTGGTTTAGCACCACCTTCAGCCCAGGGCCTGATCATAGAGACCCAGGATCGAGTCCCACATCGGGCTCCCTGCATGGAGCCTGCTTCTTCCTCTGCCTGTTTCTCTGCCCCTCTCTCTCTCTATGTCTATCATGAATAAATAAATAAAATCTTAAAAAAAAAAAAACGCTCAACTAAATTTTCTCATTGTGAAACCAGTATTATTTATCTGCTGTTGGAGGGGAAATCTATTCTGAGGTATCTTCCTTCTATTTTTTTGTAATCCATCCTAAGATTTACACATGGCTTCTTGAGTTGGGAGTTGATTTTTTTGTTTGTTGTTTGTTTATCTGTGGATGAGTTCTTGGGTAACTGACTATAGTAAAGTTAAATTTTGTCTTTAGAGCAATGGTGTTCTAAATAAGTTAAGTAATATTAAAAGCTGGAAACAAGATATACAGGTTGATTTTTATTAAATGTTTGAACTGATTAACTTTGAGTGTCATGTGTGCACAGCTTTTGGTCCTAATTTACACAAGGCCTTGTCTGTGTGAGAGAGGTTCTTTATCACAGTCCATTGGGTGGCTGCTTCCACGGTTTCTCTATGGGAACATAATGTGAAGTTTTTCTTCTCACTCTCAATGTCTTGGTTCTGTCTCCTTCTTGGTTCTTTCACTAGCTCTTTGTTTCGCACACAGCAGTTTGGAGTCATGATGACATAAAGGTTGAGTAGAACCATCTTCCAGATGCCGCAAGAGGACCACCTCCATGTTAATGCAATCAATGCATTTCACAAACGCAACCTGACTGAGTTTGTCTGGACAATTAATGTCAAGTATGGATTAGACAGTGGTGATGGCATCATTTGCAAACATAATGGTTTTATTTTAGAATGTTCAGGCTGCAGAATAAAAAAAGTTTGATATAAGGAACACTGTATGAGTCTTCAGCTTGCTCTGAATCTTTGCCACATTGATACTGCGTATTTTTGCCAACCTTCTGAAAGACATGGCTGGATCTGGTAGGATGAAGTTTGTCAATTTAAATATACTGAGGACATAGCTACGTTGATTGCTCTATTACATAAGAGGTTCCTTATCGTTATTTTGTTTTCCCTAATGGAAGTTCACATTTGTTCACGTATTTACTCATTCATCCTCATGCACATCTGTATATGTGTTCAGCACATGCACATCTTTCACCTGTGAGGCACTGCATGGGCACCAGTGATCCCAAGATGAAGAATAGAGAGCACTCTCAATGGGCTCGCAGTATACTAAGAGAGAAGCATCCTGCCTGCTATATGGGATGATGAGCGATCAGTCCAGCATACACTGGCACCCTAATGAGATCGTGTCTCAATGGTGGTATGGAAGTTAGCCAAGTAAAATGAGAAAAGATTTTCTAGGCAACAAAAAGCATAAGTGAAGGCACATGGTGAGAGATAATATTACATATTAGAGAATTATTAGAGGTTAGTATTATTGGAGCTTACTTACGAAATAGGAAGATGTGCTGGCTGTTAATGAGAGATGGATCTGGAGAAATAGGTGGCTGGCCATGAAGGGCACTCCTTGTCTTCATTAGTGGCTTGGACTACATCCAGTAAGACAACAGTTCTCATCCCTACCAGGCTACTTACAAGAGATGTTTACTAATATTCCATTTACTGTGTTGAAATATGCAGATCCTATAATCTATCTGCAACCTTAATTTTAAAAATCAATATAAAAATAAATAAATAAAAATTAAAAAATCAATATAACACTTTTACCATAATATGAAGAGAATATACAAGAAAAATTAACATATATTAAAGGATTTAAATGTTTGATTTAACATCTTTAAGAAACATAATGACACTGAGCTGTGTAAATGAAACATAGGCTAGTGGGACATGTGACAGCTCCATATGCAGACTGGTACAGGTGTATCATACTGATGACTCAGATGCCACAAGAACATCGTGGTGACATAATTTCCTAAAATGTTAAATAACATTTGCTATCTTTCAGAATAAAGCAAAGTGCAAAGTAGATGCATTACTCGGAAATATCAGCATATACTAAAACTGTACATGTACTTTGTGTTTATGGGCAAAATATCTCACACATTGCAAAACATCTGGAACCTTGGGCCCCAAGACTAACTGTGATATCCTTTCATCTCCATCATTGTGACAGCCAGAAATTCACAGGCACATTTCCAGACAAGCAGGTGCTACTTCTATTGAGAAATGTTGCTTTGGACAATGAGAAGTAAGAGTGTTAGGAGAATATCATGATTATATCTAGGTGTAGACAGATACCTCTAGAGTGT
Source organism: Vulpes vulpes (assembly GCF_048418805.1). Taxonomy (NCBI): domain Eukaryota; kingdom Metazoa; phylum Chordata; class Mammalia; order Carnivora; family Canidae; genus Vulpes; species Vulpes vulpes. The sequence goes on along the minus strand of NC_132784.1, from coordinate 53,638,016 downwards.
TTTTGACTTGAGTTTGAGGAGTACAAGATGGCAGGCAAGAAAGCCTGTAGCTGGGTGACCACAATGTTCCAGGCGAGGTATTACGTGGACATAGAAAGAGGATCGAGATAGCAGGATGGGAAGTAGAAACGGATCTGGAGACACTTGATCTTGGTGAGGTAAAGTTGTAAGAAGCTGCCACAGGCTAAGTGGATGGGGAGGGAGTTCTCCAGCTCGAGACTGAATTCTCTCCTGAGAGATGGGTCAGCTGGTCTTGGAAACTGAGAAAGCGCTCAAAGAATAAATACAGAAGAAAGATAATGAAAACAGTTCTGGCTGACTTTAAGTACCTGTAGATAGCCAGAAGGAGATGCCCTGCAGGTGTGTGTGTGTGTGTGTGTGTGTGTGTGTGTGTGTGTGTCTAAAATTCAGTGGACAGGTCAAGATTGAAAATAAAGGTTTAAGAGTCACCAGCATATAGTTGATGACTGAAACTAAGAGAGTATTTCCCGAAAGAGTGTGTGGTATCAGATGAACAGAAGAACAAGGGTGAAATGTGTTTTAATCTGTGTAGGATTAAAAATTCATTTCAGGGGTGCCTGGGTGGCTCAGTCAGTTAAGTGTCTGCCTTCAGCTCAGGTCATGATCTCAGGGTCCTGGGATCGAGCCCCATGTTGGGCTCCCGACTCAGTGGGGAGTCAGCATCTCCTTCTCCCTCTACCCTACTCCCTTGCTTACACCCTCTCTCTGTCAAATAAATAAATAAATTAAATCTTCAAAAAAATAAATAAAGGTTCATTTCCAACTCTTGATCTCTCCAGAAATAAAATCTTACTCTACTAATTTTGAGTCATCACAGTCATTTGGATAATGAAAGGAGTGAGGAATCATAATTCTTTCACATTCACACTTTTCTAAGAAACTATTTTTCATAAGCTGTGCAGCTTGATACTTATGCAAACAAGTGTCTAGTTTTAAGGACCCCAAGTCAGTTGAGAGAAATTTGTTCACAAGCCCCTTACTGCAGTTGAGACCTGGCAATGACAAGTATCACCGTCCCCATTTTACAGATGGAGACCTGGATGCCTGGGGAATGAAAGAATTTGCACATTGCCTAGGAAGTCACCGCTTTTGAGCTGCTATGGTGCTTAATTGATTCTAGCTTGTGTCAGATCCCGACAGTGTTTTAGATCGAAGATAAGAGACAAGATACCACTCCCCAGATCACAACATGGCTTCATTGCCAAGAGGCCTTCCTGCCAGGGAGACATGTCGTATTTGCAGAAATCAGTTTGGAAACGCAGTGTCAAATTTCATTAGCACAAACTCTCCCCATACTTTTAGGTTAATTTATCACAATCAGTATTAGCTAGAATGGAGCTTAAAGTTCTCCCTGCAGTGAAAGAAATTCACCTTGTCAAACTCAGTAATTTGAAAAACACTGAAGACAGCGGCATCCCTAGTGCATTTGGATCTGACACCCTGAGCAGATCACTTTCTAACAGGTGCTTCTCTACTCAACAGTTTAGATGACTACCAAATCATACCACTTATGAAACATTTCATTTTCTTGGTTCATTTTTTTGTTTTAAAACAATGATCAACAATTATAAAGATTCACTTCCGATTTTAAAGACAATATTTAAATCCAGTAACATCTTCTCTGAATGTTTTCTGCTTGTACTAAAATTTGCCCTTACTAGTAAAACAAAAATATTATACCTCACACTGGAAACTATTTCACAGTATTAAAATTTACACACAAATTAAAAAACCTCCAAATGGTCACATAGAATGACAAAACTGGAAGTGACTCAATTCATTTTCTTAGTCTTTACCATCACTGTGTTATTTGTTCTTTCATGTGTATTGTTTAAATGCAGCATATGCAGAACAGAGAATATACAAGCTGAGTCCAAAATAAGTTATATGGTTCAGAGATGCTACTCCGGTTCCCCCTGTGTCATGGAACTACCGTATTATTGGGAATTCCCCAAACATGGTTTCCATGTAGACCATGATGTTTGTTAAAGACGAGTAATAAAAATGGGTTATTTGTAGCTTACATATATTATTAAAGTTCACTAGTAACCACAGCAACCACTCAGAACGTAGACCAACAGAGTATTCTCCCCCTCTCCCCCCCCCCCCCCCCCGCCCCCCAGGGAGGTACATGTTATCACTGACGTTCAGAATTATCAGTTCATGGTGATAATAACAAGCAGAAAGGTATAGGGAATTCGGAATGGTCACCGGAGAGCTTGCTTCCTCCTTCCCGCCACACTCCCACCTTCCAGGCCAGGTGGACTCAAGGAGAACATGGCGGTCTGCAACCTGGAAGAGTTCTTGGCAGAACAGAACCACGCAGCACCTTGATCTCGGAACTCCAGAACTGCAGGAAATGAATGTCTGTGGTGTGCAAGCCACCCAGTCTGTGGTAGTTTGCTGTGGCGCTTGGTTTTTGTTTTTAAATAGAAACTGCAGCTCCACCTTAACCAGAGTGGTGTGAATGGGCCAGTATAATAGTGATGCATGTCTTCTAACAGCAGGCGTTTAAAATAAGTCTTAATGTGGCCTGAGGAACTAGATTTAGCCTTATATTTCAGGCAATAATAAAAGGTCTAAAGTAATGAAGCTTATAAAGGCTTATGGAGAAAAATAGACGCCATTGGGAATTTGAAGCCACAGCCAGCCATGAGGAAATCGTAATTCCGTCTTCCTCATAAGTGCTCGATGTGTTAACATCTAGCATTTTGCCAAAGGCCTTAATCACGGCTAAATGAAATCAAGGATACTCCCTTACCACCTCATCAAAAAGAAATCTGGGCATTTGGATAAGCAAGGTTAAAAACTCAGGCATTATTATACTCCACAACCAGAAGTGCCAGCCTTGCTTGAATTGCCACATCTTTATGGGGGCCCTGACTGAATAATAGCCCCTCGGTGCACCTCAGGGTGCTCTCATTTCCCTCTCCTTGGCATCACAATGTTTTTCTCACAGAAGACTCGTAGCCATTATGCAGACACCACCAGGCATCTGGAAGTGGCAGCAATGTACTGAAGCAGACCTGTCCCCTTTGGCAGATAGGAAAGAGAAGTGGAGGGTTCCAGAATGACCAGAAAGCTGCATCAACCATCTCTCGTCTATTAAACAAATGGCTTTATGGAGACACTAACATGGTGACCTTGCTCGAATGTTTATCTGGTTTCAAGCTACTTTTCCTAAATGTTTGTTCTTTAATGTTCCAAACATTTATGTTTATTAAGAACATTCTAAATGGGCAGATACTTATCTGCTATGTATGCAAGCCCGTTATTTGCCTCTCTCAGAGTTTCAGTTTCACCTATCTTGGATTGGAAGGAAAAGAAATAAAAACCAGAATAAAAACTTTACTGAGTGTACCCCGAGAGTAGTCTTCTGGAATATCCCAAAGCCAGACAGTTAGGTGAGCTGGAAGCTCATGGAACTTGCCCCCAGCACAGTCAAAACACCATTGCATGTCACATCATTGAAATTAGAGGTCTGCTGCCACTTGAAGGCTGCACTTGACCTTAAGAATTGCATAGAATTTGGGGATCCCTGGGTGGCTCAGCGGTTTAGCACCTGCCTTCGGCCTAGGGCATGATCCTGGAGTCCCGGGATCGAGTCCCGCATCAGGCTCCCGGCACAGAACCTGCTTCTCCCTCTGCCTCTGTCTTTGCCTCTCTCTCTCATACATAAATAAAATCTTAAAAAAAAAAATGCGTAGAATTTAAATGTCCTACATCATGGGGAATTTCCCCCTGAAGTCCTCCCTGATTCCTTTTTGCTTCCATTTTTTCTACCTCTCAGATTAAATCAAAGTTAACAAGTTTGAGACCATGACTTGCAGCAGCTCTTCAGCCTGAAACAGAAATAAAGCACACTCAGAATGGTTACATTAAATGAATCTCAAACTCAGAGAAAAAATATTGACTCTATTTCTGTTTTTCCAGAAGGAGAACTAATCAACTGCTATGGGAATCAAGTTTGACATTTCTACCTCTTATGAAATTGCAGAAAAATTAGTAAGTGGGATTAGTGTGCAGACATTCACCGCAGATATTGTCCTCAGCTTGTTGCAAATGTACATGGGCATGAATTGGGCCAGGCGATCTGAAGTGAAGCTATGTCACCAGGGCTACTATGACTGGTTGTATCTTTCATTATTACCAGTCTCTGCCTTTGTATCACCCTGACAGCATTTGTAAATGATGTCCTGTGCAGACAAAATAAGCCCTATTTTATCATTGAAAGATTGGACTCAGATATGTGGAATGATCAGTAAGCTGCAGAAAGAAAATATTATCTCCTTGAGGTAGAGGGCATGAGCTCCGGAGTCAGCTTGGTTCAGCCTTAACTATACCATGTACAAGACCCCAAGCAAACCATGCAACCACTCAGTGCATCAGTCCTCCTTTGTAAAATAATGTCAGTGGGAGGATTTAATGAGATAAGCTGTGTACCGAGTTACCCATAGTGACCAACACAAGGTAGGCTTTCCATTGGAATTACTGTCACGATTGTCTGTAGGACGAAATGGGAGATTGAAGAACTAAGAGTAGCTGACATTATGGAGCTACTACTATTACAGTTTATTTGATGCAAGTGACTTTGTCATTTAGATAAAGAGCCATTTTGAATTTAAATGCAAAAAATTATTTCAACTTTTTAATTTTCTGTAACTTTATTCTGGTAAGAACACAGAATATGAGATCTACCCTCTTCACAAAATTTTAAGTACACAATATGGCATTAACTATAGACACGATGTTGTAGAGCAGATGTCTAGAACTTACCTTGCAGAACAGAGCAACAAATGTCTGTTTCCCCCTCCCTAAGACCCTGGTAGCCACCATTCCACTTTATGTTTCTATGACTTTGACTATCTTAGTTAACTCATGTACCAAGGAATGTGGGAACATGCTGAGTCATGCCTGACTCTAAATACCAAGCATACTCCTAGGGTTGGGATTGGGATAGGACAAAATGGATAAAGATCACCAGGGGAGGATGAGGGATACCAGTTGTGCATGTTGCTTGGTATTACAATTTTATTCTACATTTTGATGTGCCAAAGCACCATGTCAATATATTCCTATTCCTATTATATCAAAGTTTGTACTTTGAATGAGTGATGGAAAACAACCTCAAAGGGGCAGACACTTCATTCAGTTTAGAAGAATTGACCCAGGTCCTTCCTTTCCTCCAAAGTTCCATTAGCATGTTCTGTAATTTAAAACAAAAGAAATCCACAATCTAAAAATCAGGCACAAAGATAATGAACCCTCTTCCTGATGATTACTATTTCCTTAAGACAGACATACTTCTCTACATCTAAATCCTTACTTTTCTCTCTGTAATTTTTCTTCACCGAATTTATCTGTTGCAATCTTCCTGTCTTTCTTCTATACTCATCTGGAGGGGATCTAGAATCCTACTGATCTATGACTTAAGAGAAAATTTTTACATTAAAGAGCTTAGAGTAAATCTTGTGAGCCAACCGATTCCAAAATGTGTTCCATTAAACACTAGTAAGTCTATTTGGGAAAAAAAAATGGATTTGATGGTAAAATAAAGTTTAGGAACCACTGAGCCTTGTCTCTTCCTTCTAGGAGCCTGCCAGTGCTTATCGTCACATTAAAGCTCTGAAGGTCTGTAACAAAGTGGACTAGTTTGGTGATGGTCTTCTAAAACAGGCCCATCTCTCCCTCATTTTTCATTAAATATCTCTTAGCATGTTTTTGCACACACAAGACAGTTTTGGGAGTACTTTCTCAGGGCACGGGGAAGAATCATAAGTGAAGGTATAACTTCATTGGTGTTTTCACTGAGATTATAGAGGAGCCGGGCAGGGCTCGTCTTCAGCAGTTAAGAAGCCATGCATGGCTAGTCCAGAAAATAGATAATAAGGACACAGAATGGGGAAGTGTTTTTCAGTGGACACAGATAGAGGAGGACAAACAAAAAACCAATATGGCAGAAGTGGAATATCCTCAGGTTGGCAGCAGAGTGGATTACAGAGGACTTTAAAGTCTTAAGAGTAGTTGTGTGGGAAAAATGTGGTGCCATTTCTTGATTGAGGAGAGTCCAAGATGATTTCAGTTTTGGCATGATTAATTTTAGGTGTCAAAACTAAATGAATTAAGAGAATTGGCGGTGTTTGGAAGAGCACTGGAAGCAACTAGAAGTTTCAAAAGGAGGTTTAACTGGGGAAAACAGAAGCTAGGAAGTTGTTTCATGAAATGATAATTAAAGCAGATTACTGGCTACACCTGTTGTGTTTGGTTCAGAGAAGTGCAAATTTTCCTTTTTATTTTTTGAAAATATTTTATTGATTTATTCATGAGAGACACACAGAGATAGGCAAAGACACAGGTAGAGGGAGAACCAGGCTCCCTGTGGGGAGCTTAATGCCTGACTCAATCCTAGGACCCTGGGATCACAACCTGAGCCAAAGGCAGACACTCAACCACTGAGCCACCCAGGCATCCTACAAATTTTCCTATTTAAACCATGCAAGTTGTTCATGGCTAATCATATATGTTTATTGAAATTTATAGAATTTATTATTTTAATCTCACTTTTACCACATTCTTCTTTTTCAAAAAATAGTCATTTTTATCCTTGTTATTTTTCCTATCCAGTTGCTCTCTTTCTTTTTTCTTTTTCTTTTTTTTTTTAGGCTGTCAGACCCACAAGCTGCAATGGTGATGATAGGAAGATGATGGGTGGAATGCCAGTCCTAATTAGAGACTTGATTTCTCTGTAATAAAAAGCTTCTATTTGATTGGACGGTTCTGGGTTGTCAGGTAGAATGAATCAAATGTGTCTGCACGTTCATGTCAAAATGTGAAAAATGTGAATGTGCATTATTTATATTGTATTTCATGGGTATAATTAATTATGTGTCGAAATGACGTCCCCAAAGACAGTTGATTTTATGTTCAATCTGTATGTGCATTTGTAAAACTAATTTGTTCTCATTAAAATTTTTAAGGGTTTATTTGAGCTAAACTCAGGAGGCCTTTCTGGGTATAAAACTCAGAAAATACAAAGCAAAGTCTAATTTTGTTTTTTAGTAGTGAGTGAACTATCAATGCCTGAAGCATTGTACTAAATATTATTGTAGTGAATATGGTTAGGCTATAATAATAAAGAGAAGACATACTTCCCTCCCAGAAAGTGCTTTTAAGCTTGTTAGGAAGACTAGGGTATAAAGCAAATGCAGATAATGCAATCTGACCTTGCATTGCTTAGTAAAAGAATATTATGTTTAGTCAATGAAATATTAAAGCCAAATAATGAGTTAACCACATTTTCTTATTAACCTATAGAGATTTTGAAATTATTTTTCTTTTTTTAAAAGTGCATGTCATTTCTTCCAGTTTTTATTATCAAAACTTTCTAAATATATTAACTACCAATATTAAAGTTTCAAAGATATTATCTCAAGTGGTATAAATAAAACATTTTTTCTTTTTCAGTGCCAACGCTAAGTTGATTTACTTTCAAGCAGACCCGCAATTCAATTGTAATATTGCAAATGATTTATCTCAAGTTCATTGTAATTAAATCTATTCATTTCAGTAGGATATAATTGCAGTCATTAAAGCAATATTTACCAAAAATTTTTTTCTCATTTTCACTTTTCATATGATTACAAATCCTTATGTTCTCCTAGTCATGCTATAATCAGTAGTTTGATGGGCTATGATAGGTAGTTCACAGATATATTGGAGTTAATTTCACTCAAAGATTTATTATTGATATTAACATAAGTAGAAGAATATTTGTGTCTGAAATAAATAGGTTGACTTCTGTAGATTATGAGTGTTCCATTCCTTTGTCAGTATTCTTCTGCTAATTTTCAACATGATGATGATGGTGAAACAAGCTGATTCCTCTGTTTTATTTTATCCAATTTCAGAGATCAGTACCCTCAACAAGATGAAGCAATTATTTCCCTCTTTATTTGGTGTTTTCAGAGACCATTAAGCTTATTTTGTCCACATAGGGAAACAAAGTAATTTCTATTCAAGGTATTTCTGATTCTCAACAGCTCATTTTTCATTCCTGCAATCCCATTCTCCATGAAGTCGGGCTTCTTGGCAGGCCCAGACACAGTGAGAACATGGTCAAGAGATTAGAGGTAAGAAAAATAAAGGATTTCTGATAAGTGATCATCACAAAGCCTCTACAACTAATCCTGTGCTGATATTGAATGGCTTTCAGGGTTAAGCATAGAAGTGAGTGAATGATGAGAAGCAGGGAGGGATTGCATGTTGAACTAACATTAGCTGGGGGAGACTGAACTGGTCACATCACAGGCTTACATCAGCAAACAGGCTAAAATCCTGAGATTAACATCAAGGCATCCTTGGAGTCTGGTGGGTAGACAGGGGCAGTGGGGCAAAGGGCAGGGCGCTCAGAAGCACTGCCAACGTAGGAGCAAGACGCTTCAAAGAACCTACAAAGGAGGCCAAGAAAACACTGGGTAGGAGGAGAGCAGGACCCAAGGAAGTGGATAACATTTCAGACATCAAATCAAATACAGCAGAGGGGCATTGCAAGATAAAAATATGCCTTGAATTGTGTGGTGTGGATATGAGTACCATCTGCTGCCCGTCTTATCACAGTGGTGTGTCAAGGGTAAAAGCTAGATTCCAATAAGGGAAAAGTGAAGATCAGAGACAACTAATGTGGTCTGATCTTTCATGAAAATTGCTTCAGTTGTGTTTATGGTCTCAGCATATACTTGGTACTAAATAACTGGAAATTATTAGAATTGTTACCATCAATAACAATGTATAGCAAGAATTAGACTCTGGGTTTTCTCTACATCATTTAGATATGCACTATATCAAAGGTCATAAACATCCTCAATTCTCTTTTCTCTCTCTCTCTGTGGTTTATTTTGGGCAGATCAAGTTTCTAGAACTTCACAAAATGGCTATCCTCAGAACTGTTGATTTTATTCTTATCTCATTTGGCTTTCCTCAACTGTATAAAACTTTTTATTTTTTCTTATTCTATATACTTACAAATAGCCAATAAAGTGAAGAACTTCTGTTCATAAAACAACTGATTGGTAATTCTTTCAGGACCACTTGGATTTTCTCCCTACACCTTAAGATAAATTGATTTGGGACCTTAATTACAGCTGGAAAATCTCTTCATAGGAGCACCCCTGTGGGTAATTGATTCAATACTCAGAGGCATGCATATACTGGGAGCCAGAATCTTGGGGTGGGATTCTTAGAATTTTGCTTACTGTAGGCCCTCGGTTTTCACACCTCTGTCAAAAAAACATTTTCTAAAGCAGCTATTTACAGTTAACTCTCTTAACGTTCAATCTCCACTTGTATAGGTCAGAAAAAAGCTTCTAAATAATAGTGATCTTGCATAAAGGAATCATGACATGATTATAGAGACCAGAAGCTATTAGTTTCAGAAAAAGGACATAGAAAGAGATCATTTTTGAAGAAAAAATAGTTTTATCTGTTAGAAATTGGTATTTCTAAATGTTTCTGGAGAAAATATATTGAAACCTACATCGTTGCCAAAATTGAATAGAATTAAATGCGCACATAGATACACACATATGAGTACGGGAAAAACGAGAAAGCTGAAGAGAGGAAGTAAGAATTTTTCTCAATGTAAGTATTTTTGTTATGATAATATACTTTAGTTCTTTACAAATGTTTACATTGGGGAAAACTGGATAAAATGTACAAAGAATCTCTTTTGGGTGGTGTTTAGAATTGCATGGAAATCTACAATTATCTCCATAAAATTTTCTATTAAAAAAAAGTAATTTCCTTCTAATCACCGGGACATATAAAGAGGTCAGCTTGTTGGTTTTCCATCAAACCACAGTGCTCACAGTGCAACTCCCTGCCTTCTTTGGGTCCCTCCAAGTACAGAAAAGGGTCCTTCCGCTTATAAATGAGTAGCTATGCGTTGGGCTGATTCTCCCTGCTGTTATGAAATCCAGAGATTTAAAAAGTATTTACAATTGTAAAAAGTGCATGTTTTGTTTCTGGACCCAAACCAACACAGTATTACTATTCTCCCCGGAGATTGTGTTTAAAACAATCTCCAACTTAAATCACTACAGCAGTCATTGTGCAAAACAGCTGAATTTGGCTTGGCAAACCGTTATTTTTCTCAGGATAATGCTGAGTATGCCTGCTATCTCTCTTGTGTAAAGTTGGCAATTGGCACCTGGATTTTATTACCTTTGGTAATGCCCTTGCAAATCCTACGTGCCTGTAATTTAGCACGGCTACAATGTCTTGTTATGCCTATGTTTTAAACTCCAGCTCTTGTTTTCATTGTGTTTACAGTTTCTTGACCATTGTATAAGTCAGAGGTAATGGTTTCCAATTTTTCTCTTCCACCTACTTTGGTTGCCACCTTGCTTTGGTAATACGTTGTATTATATTCCCTGCACATCTTTTTAAATTTCAGGAGGCACTAGGGTAAAAATGCATCACTTGAGTCCCTAGTAAGCCCTGTCAGGTAGATACTTAGATTCCTCACTTCTAGGTATAGAAACAAATTCCGGATCATTGTCTGAGCTAGTAGACAAGAGATATGACTTGAATCCCGGGTGTTCTGGTTCAAAATCCAGTGTCCTTTCCGTGACAACCACAATTGACAGAGTGTAACAAACACTACCTGGCCCGCTGACACGTTTTACCTTTTCCAGCAGGTGGAAGCCAGTGCTTCGAGCCTCCCACAGTGGCATCCGTTCCATCCTACTCAAGATCTTCATTAAAAATAGCACACTACAGGACAGGTAAAATACCATGCCGACAAAGCACAAGCTTTCCTTGAGCTTTACTTCCATTTTTGGCATACGGATTTTCAAAAATGTATACTAAAAATAATATTTTAAGGTCATACTTCTGGAACTATGGACAAATTGGTTAATTAGCTCTGAAAATGCTTGCTCTGTGGTGAGAAGAATGCCTTGCAAAGCCAAGCAAAGGATGACCAAATCCATCTCCGCTGAAGCGATGAACATGTGAATGAGCACATGGGGGCTGTCTGTCTGTGATGGAGAACACGGCAGGGAGTAGTTTGAAAGCCAAGTCACTGGAAGGGAAAATTGAGAAAAATAAATTATGCTAATGGCTTTGAACACTGAGTTCAAATGCTGAGTTTTCCTCGTTTGTTTTATCTATCAATGTGTTATGTCTTCGTTGCAGGGAACGTTTATGTTCTTTCCCGGGTAGGTGACACCACTGTGTTGATGACATCATTCTAAAGAAGGAAAGCCAGTTGCATTCCCTCTGTGGCAAACAAAATCAGCCATCTAGGCACGTTTTTAAAAAATTAGGCTACTGATTCTCCCTGGTTACCAGGGTCTTAGAGAGAACATCATGAGGCATCTGGAGAAGCACAGCCCTGTGTGTTTTCACTGCTGTGTTTGGGATGCAAGGTGGACTGTGTGCTCGGTCCATTTGCACGCTAAGGTGTGCCTCAGACAGGGCTCCCCCTGAGCACCAGCCTGGATGCTGGAGTATGGAAATAAGGCTTCCTGTCCAGGCCGTGGTCACTGGGGACCGGTGAGCAGGGGAATCTGTGAAAATGGGAACAGTCACAGTGGTCCACAGGGCTTTGTCACCTGGCTTAAATAAAATAGGAGCTATAAGTGCTTGTAGCCCAGAATTTGCTTTATAGAAACCACTTAAAGCTGTGGCTTCTTCTAGCATCCACTTACAATTAAAAAAATAAGATTATGTATAAAACAATAAGAAATAATTATATAACTAGCATCCATATATCTACTCCCTGAGTAAGAAAAATGACTACCTTTGCCCTTAATCTTAGTATATGGAGTCCATCTCCTTCCCTTTTCCTGAGAGTGAACTATTTTCCTGAGCATAGTTTTTATCAAGACCTCACTTTTGTTGACATGTCACTATATGTGCAGTAAGACTTTATGTTTTTAGTTCTATTTTATACCAAATTTTACATAAATGGAATTTTATTTCATGTGTCCTATCACTTGAGTTTTTTGCTCACAATTATATGTTAGAAGATGAAAGTGGCACTGGGAAAAAATAGAAAAACCACAGTGAGAGGTAAGGGGTGTCAGGGACACCAGCATCGGGGAGCTAGGGTTATGCTGAATTGTCCATAGGGTGGTCAAGGTGGCTCTCATTGAGAATTACCCTAAAGCCACACATGGCTTCCGTGCTGTGTCTACCTCAATGAAGTCATAAATTCCCTTTATTTTAGGGTTCCTACTATTCCTTTTTTCCTTGACAGAAAGGTAAGAGTTTTTAATTGATTTTTCTTTTTTTAAATAATTTATTTATTTTAGAGAGAGAGAGAAAGCACAAGCAGGTGTAGAGGCAGAGGGAGAGAATCTCAAGCAGACTCTGCATTGAGTGAGTAACCCAATGCGGGGCTTCATCTCATGACCTTGAGATCGTGACCCGAGCTGAAATCAAGAGTCAGACACTTAACTGAGTGAGCCACGCAGCTGCCCCTAATTGATTTTTCTATTTGATCCCAGCAGTTTTAATTGTCTTTAGCCAGGGGATGGACAAAGTATCTAGGCATCCATTCCACCAGAAATAAAGGCTTATTTAAGATTTATTAAATACTTAAGATGCTTTAGGACATACTTTTCTAATTTTTATTTCCTCAATCATTTCTTTTTTTCTAGATAACACCTTAACAATTTCTAACTGTGTCTCAACATGCTGAGTGTTTATTATATCCTTGTGTTCTTGAGGCATTTAGAGCAAGGTCATTAATTCAAAAAATATTTATTGCGTTTTTTTTCTTTGTGGCAGGTGTTGTGGTAGATGCTGGGGGTGATAACGAGCAAGAGGGGCAGAAAGCCAGAAGTGACCTTGGAAGGAGGGGTGGGGACCTTGAACACAAGTGAGCCCACTGAGGGTGCTGCCAGCTGGGGTGGGGACGCTCCAGGCAGGTTATTTCCTGATTTAATGTGGGATGTTTAAATATAGCCTTATTAGCCTGGTCACATGCAATCTAGTCAATCAGATTAAATCTTTTTACTTCAAACTGTTTCATTATTCTTATTTTAGAGTCAATCTTTAAGTGCCTTTTCAGCCATGCTCTCATTTCTCATCAGCTCAACCTGATGCTGTAAGTAGAATCCGAAACAACTTTAGATATATGGATATTTAAAGAAAATGTTCCTGTTGACATTTGATTTTGCTGCACATCACTCGGTTACTGGCAGACAAGAAGGAAGCCAGCACGGTGGACAGAAATGGGCCAGGAGCCCTGGCTGGGAAGATCGCAGCTCACAGGCTCTCTCTCGAACCTGCTGAACTTCCAAGAGCAACACACGACCGAGATCTCTGAGCCTCAGTGTCCTTGCATATTGAATAGAGGCAATGATGACTCCCCTCTGCGGTCATGACTTGAACCACGGATCATGAAAGCATGATGCCAAAATGATGCTTTCGAGTTTTGAATGCTTCATTCTTCAACATCTTGTCATTTTACCTGGAATAAAATCTGGCGCCTTTACTAGCGTCCTGCATAGCCTGGCACCCTTCCTGCCACTCCCCTGTCATTCCTGGACACCTCCCCTCCTCCACCCATTCACCCTTACAGAGACCTGTCACTGGGACCAGGCTTTGCACCTGCTCTTCCTTCTGCCTGCGTGCTTTGCTCCCAGCTTTTCATCCTTCAGGACTCAGAGCAGACACTGCTCTGAAGGGGTCTCCCCTCCCTGGGGGGCAGTAGGGGGCCCTGACTCAACCTTTTGGCCACAGGTCACATATTTATTCCTCAGGTGGCTGTCTCCTGGCTGACCCTCCAGGATGTAAGCCCCTTGCAGGCAAAGATTCCTCCCTTTTGGCCACTGCAGCTGAGTTCCCAAGAGTCCACAGCAGCTGGAAGGTGTCTAATACATGTATTTCTAATAATGAACTAGCAGTGGCTGGAATGTAGATTTAGAACTAAAGTATTATTCAAAATGCATAGCATTTTGATCATATTTTTTGTAGTGTATTTTTTTTACCTCACCTAACATGATCAGAAAAGTCAGATTACATTGTCGTTCAGATTCAGGGTGTGATGTTCCAAGTTCTGGCCACAACCTGGGCAGCTGCTCACGGCACTGCCCAGGGCCAGCCCTCAGCTTTGACACCTGAGGGTTTCCAGCTGCCATTTTCAGCACATTTTCATAAATCAGGACAGCTTACCCATCAGTGGCCTCAGTGTTCTGTTGGAATTCCAAATTCAGAAGTGCATTTTACGGATTGATACTGAGGCCATGTCTCTGCAAGTGCATGAGATCCCAACCCCGTCAGGCCACTGGGCCCAGCAATGGCCAAGGACTATTTCCTGGGGTGGGGGTGGGGGGTTGGGGAGTTGGGGGGGGTGGTAAACCTCTTCTGTGTGTAATAATGTCAGTAGGAGATGGTTTGATAATACATTATAGTTACAAGATGCCTTCCATGGATGTTAAGAATTCCCTTTAGGACTGCCCATTGTATCTCAAGTCATAATTACATTCCGGCAGATTTCTGACTTATACCATGAGCATAGTATCACCACACAAACATATGGCACTTGGCCATTCACAGATGGCTCAGGTATATTGCCTCTTTTGGTTCTTGCAGCAATGGTCAAGTAAAACCATAAAGTAAATAAATAAAAAAAAGTAACTGCTGCCCAGAGGTACCAGGCCACAGGGTGATGCAAGCAGCACAAAGGCCTGATCTGTTTAGATGCTCTTTTCAGCCACATCAAGGAGCACGATCCATCTCACTGTTGTCTACTACTCAGCTCATCAAGGTGCCTTGGAACCCTGCTCTGCTTGTCCCAACAAAAACCCTGTGTTAAACACTGATGTGTTATTAACATGTTTATTATCGCTCCATTACAGCTGCTTGTACATGCTAATACACGTGGTCAGTGCAAACCCTGGTTTTGGTTTTGGGTTTTTCTCTAACATATACGCCTCTTTTAAGACTCTTGACTCCTGATCACAAATTGACCTTCTTTAACCTGGGAAGGTTGTCTCTTGGAACTGCAAATTTATTTAGAGGAGGAAACACATGGGCTGGTAGGACTGATCCACGTATATGGGATCAGTATACGGGTGGATCAGTCAAATCTACTCGGGCGCTTACAGCATGATGGGCATATCAACCAGGTCGCAGTTAAATCCTTAGAAGCCCGTGGAAGTCCAATCCTGCTGTACTGTCATCATCTGCAATATTCCATTTTCGGGTGACATCCTCCTCTGGGTTTGTCATGAACCTAAAGAACGTTGTGTTTGAAGGGTATGTTAGATCTCCTTCACTCAGCTTTTCTTACAAGGTGGAAACCATCTCCGGTTTCTGTCAGTTTGATTTTCTAGTCTCTGCATGAAGATGACCAGAAATGGATAGTTTATGTCATTCATTTTCAAGAATATTCTTTATACTATTCAATTATATATTCTTATATCTGCCTTGTATCTTATATCTTTAGGATCTTGGGGAGAAATGATGTAGTAGTTGATCATATGTAGTCTAGATCCCAGATAACCTGTATTTGAACCACTGGCTGGCCTGTGACTAGCAGCATGACCTTGGGCAAGTTATTTAACCTCTCTGTAACTCAGTTTTTGCATCTGTAAATGGGGATAAAATCACAATAATAATATATGCCCCAGAGGTATTAATAAGCATGATGAGCTGAGAACATTGTCTGCATATAGAAATAAGTGTCACCTATTACTATTCATCATGCTCCTCTCTAGAGCTCCATAGGATCTAGTATATTGACATCAAACTTAAAAAGCCCAAAAATATCAATCACCATAACTTACACTGTGGGATTTTAGAAGCAAAGTGTAGTGTATACATTAAGTTATATATTCCTGAATTTCATTTTCAACCTTTCCTTAGGCCTTACATTCACCACAGCTTACGGAAAGGCCACCACATTCTGGGTGTAGTAAATCATTGGAATTTTCAGCAGGCTTTAATGACGCATGGGTGTTTGACAGGTGTCTGGGGCTTCTGGAGAAGCTCTTATGGAATCTTTCATGGTGGAAGGACTTCACAGCAGGGTCAAGCACAGAAATATTGGCCTCAACCTATTGGCTTGGGAATGGTGTAGCTAACATCAACTCTGTTCTCACAACCCTGGGCATGCACCAAGCTGTGCTCTGGATTCTGTGGTCAGTGTCAAAGGGGCTGTAGTGGGTCAGTTAGGGACCAAGAACCGATAATAACTCTATTATCTCATGTTGTCACTGAAATAAAGTGATCTCAGAATTGGGGCAGCAGTTGAGCAGTGCTATTAAGGCCTCAAATTTTTTGAAGGTGGTTAGGGTGAGGCTTATGTCTCTGCTACATTAACATGTCTGTCTCTGTTGGTTACAGGAGGGATGCAGAATTCCAGGTGTCATGTGCAGACAGGAAGACCCCCATGAAGAACCGACAGTGTCTTTTTTTTTTTTTTCAATTTGATAAAATGAATAAGGAAGAATTTCCCTTCTAGCCACTAAAAGCCTTTCCAGGAGGACCGGGCTACATACCCATGCCACTGCTGGAAGAGGGGTTGGACAGAGGAGTAGCTGGCGTACTTGGTCTCGGGTCAGAGAGAGGCACTGCTGGAGGAAGGAGGGGCAGAAGCAGCAAAGAAAGTCTGTCCCATGATTGCCAGGCCCTGGGTTTCTTTCTGGAAGTATACTTAAGAACGAAATGTACTATGCAGCCCAAGAGCATATGGGCTAAGGGGAAGCAGCGCATCAGCCAACAGGAAACTGCGCTCAGGATGATAAACGACACCAAGAGTAGAGACAAGGGGAGCTACAAAAACATTCCAGAAGTGCACCTGGCCCAGTTCTGGGTGCACACCATGCGCAGGTGGCTTTCCCAGGAAGGTAACCTCTAAGTGTGAACCCAAGGAGAGCTTGTTCTTGGCCAAGTGAACAAAGAGGGATAAGAGGTTTCACTGGGGAAAGCATCCACGCATCACGAGCCCCAGCCAGGATGAACTGGGGCTCGGGCCCTCCGGCAGGAGAGGGGTCAGGAGCACCCAGAGTCTGGACCTGCTCTCCCAACCCCTTGTCCCCTCGCGCGTCAGCAGGCTGCTACCCCGGCAGCGGCATCCGCGTGCGGCTCGCGGCTACCCCCTGTCCCGAGTCCGAAATGCCCGCGCGTCTAGCCACGAGGTGAGGGGACGTCTCAGCAGCCGCCTTTCCAGTCCTCTACACAACGAACCTTCCCTAACCCCTATCCCGGCAAGCGCGAGAAGGAGGCGGGAGGTTAGAGGGCTAATACGGTGCGGACTCGCTTCAGAGGGTCACTGCACGTGGGAAACGGGCACGAAGCCCACGAACCCGGTGTGGAAAAGAGAGAAGCCAAGAAGGCCCAGGACCGCTGTGGGGAGCCCCTCGCTTCGCTCAGCTGCAACGCAGACCCTTGACTTGCCAGCGTTTCGTGCTCCTTTCAGTGCAGGGATCGGTGCCAGCTCCGTGAATGAGGATCTCAAACTGTTTAAATTGTTCAGTAGCCTCATAAAAAAAAGCCACTCTACATCGGGGACGGACTTCCCACCTTGCCTCCTGTCGGTTCTTCGGGATCCTCCCTGGCGATGCTTCGCCTTTGAGTTTCGGGGTGCGTTTGCCCCCGGCTGCCGCCAGCACCCCCCCTGGGGCACCTGCCGCCAGCACCCGACCCTGGGGCACCTGCCGCCAGCACCCGACATTGGGGCACCTGCTGCCAGCACCCGATCCGGGGCACCTGCCGCCAGCACCCGACCCTGGGGCACCTGCCGCCAGCACCCGACCCTGGGGCACCTGCCGCCAGCACCCGACATTGGGGCACCTGCCGCCAGCACCCGACCCTGGGGCACCTGCCGCCAGCACCCGACCCTGGGGCACCTGCCGCCAGCACCCGACCCTGGGGCACCTGCCGCCAGCACCCCCCCTGGGGCACCTGCCGCCAGCACCCAACCCTGGGGCACCTGCCGCCAGCACCCCCCCTGGGGCACCTGCCGCCAGCACCCGACATTGGGGCACCTGCCGCCAGCACCCGACCCTGGGGCACCTGCCGCCAGCACCCCCCCTGGGGCACCTGCCGCCAGCACCCGACATTGGGGCACCTGCCGCCAGCACCCGACCCTGGGGCACCTGCCGCCAGCACCCGACCCTGGGGCACCTGGCGTCCGCCCTCCCCCTCCCGCTGGGCGTCATTCCCGCGGCGCGTCACGCTCGGTTCCTCACTCGACCACGGATGCTCGGTTGCCTCGTGTCAGCGTTCACGCCTGTCGTCACGCGCGGGTGGGTGCTCCTTCCCGCCCACTCGGTGCCCCCCTCCCGGGCCGGCCTCTGCTCGGTGCGGGACAGAAGCCCCCGCCCTCCCCGGGCTCCGAGGGGCAAACCCGGCTGTGACCGCGGGGCGCCGCACGCAGGCTCTCCGGGGCGGGTGGCCCAGCGATTGGGCGCCTGCCTCCCGCCCAGGGCGCGATCCTGGAGACCTTGGATTGAGTCCCACGTCGGGCTCCCTGCATGGGGCCTGCTTCTCCCTCTGCCTGTGTCTCTGCCTCCTTCTCTCTCTGTGTCATGAATAGATAAAATCTTAAAAAAAAAAAAAAAAAAGAATGCGCTCCATCTATCTCCTTTGGGGAACGAATTCAATACGAGGAGCACAATGAGGCACATTTTCAGAGTTTCAGGGTTTTACATTCTATGTCGTAATATCGATTTGCTGTCTAATAAAAGGAAGTAATGATGATGTCAATAATGAGGCAGCGCCGCTAACGGAGTATTCGCACCGACTGACTACAGGGTGCTGCGGGGAAGGACGACAAGCCTTGTTAGAGAGGGAGTGCATTGCAGGCACTAATTGGCTGTTTATTTGCCTTTTCTTTTCATATGAATACTTTTTAAATTTTTTTATTTACTTATTTTTAAAATATTTTATTTATTTATTCATGAGAGACACACAGAGAGAGGCAGAGACACAGGCAGAGGGAGAAGGGGCTCCCCTCCATCCCAGAATGCCGGGAATCGAAGGCAGACGCTAAACCACTGAACACGCAGGTGTCCCATAAATACTTCTTTTTAAAGGTTTTATTTACTTACTTGAGAGAGAGAAAGAGCACGAGGGTGGGGGAAGGGGTAGGGAGACAAGTAGACTCCCCGCTGAATAGGGAGTCCAACCTGGGGGTCAATCCCGGGATGCTAGGATCATGACCTGAGCCAAAGGTAGATACTACACCGATGAGACACCTAGGTGCCCAGCTATAAACACTAACTCTTAAGAACGATATAGCATAATAAGTATTCACAAAAAGCAACGTCCTTCTCTCTTTAGGGAAGAAGGGAGAGAACATTTTTGTAAAAATGTCCCAATTCCAAGAATCATTCTCCAATCTCCTTTTCCTCCTAACCAGCAATTTCAAATTTCGCTGGGCATTTGCAGTGAACTGGCTTGTGTTTCCAACCGTACCTGGTAGGAAGTAGATAATTCAGGAGTTTTTACATGCTTTTTAAAAATGAACTGCAAGTCAACTAAGATATTTAAAAGAGAATGAGGGAAATCTTTTACAAGATTTCCAAGGTGAGCCACACACTTATTCACCTGCATATTCAACTCATGAAAGAGTCAGCACCATTTCTGCACGTTCTTTCGTGTCACATAGTTTGTAAGCCACATGCTAAAAATCAATCTGACTACAGATGAATCATTAATATGTTCAAAATGTTTCTGTGGAATAATACATCCTACTAATTTCGTCATGTCATTGATTCCATAAATTTACTTGCAACCTCATTCTTACCTATGTGCAATTTGTTATTGTTAAATACATACCCTTGAGAAACTCCATTTTACTGCAAATAGATGGAGGGAATCTCTAAAAACTACTCTAGAGTCTTAGCTCACAAAACTCAAAATGCTCCGTACAAGCAATTAGTGTGAGCCCTAATTAAATACTGCAAAACTAATCCTCTTCTTCTACAAGTCTATTAACTATAGTTACAAGAAGGGGAAGGATAGCTTAGATTTTTCTAGCCTGGGTACCATCACTCTTGAATTAAAATGAGAGGGTTTGATATTAAATCTTTTAGAAAGCACTGTGCTTGTGTGTAATGATAAGTCATTAAGATGTAGAGGGAAACATTCGATTTTCCAGATGTTCCTGCATATTCATGATAGATTTAGTGAAATCTGTTTTGAGTTCCTTTAACAGATACAAGTGTCCTTCCTCTCCCATGGACTCAATCAGGAGATGGGGGAGATTGGTGAAAACCAAGTCAATTTGTGATATGTCCTGAGAAGATGGGGGCTGCACCTAGAAACAAGGATGCATTTAGGGGGCAGTGGAGCCACATAGAGTCTGAGGAGCACATGCCAAGCATCTTACCTGCTGTGTGCCAAAGGATTTGTAAAGGGAAGCTTCTGGAATACATCATACAAAAATGATCTATATGCTGGCTATGACTCAGTGATTTATGTTCTATATGTACATGCAGCATTTAGAACAACACTTCAAATGTGCTTGAAAATATTTAACTTTTAGCTAGTAGTTTGGAAAGGTCTGGGAAGAGTGAATTGAGGGAGGGTGGAGTCAGAAGTCTCAGCCCTGGGGTGCTACCAGGGGCAAGCAGTGATCTGGAGCTTTCCACATACTCCCAGGAGGGCCTGGGAACATGAGCTGGATTGAGGCTGCAGGGCTCACAGTGAGGGTTGGGCTAGCCTTGCAGCAGAGGCTGCCATAACATCTCTGCAAACAACCAGAGAGGCCATGTCTGGCCCCATCATTTGCTCTAGTAGACACATCTCCTTCATAATCCTCCTGCCGTGTTTTCTTGTTCTCACATTCTAGGTGTGTGCCTCCCAGAGCAAGATCACCCCAAGGGGAGGAATACCTAGCATAAAAAGTAAAGATGATGAATCAGATCTACACATACAGAAAATCACCTAAGAAAGCTAAATATCTAAAATCAACATTAAAAATACAAATATTAACTTCCAATTTCTAATCTAATAAATAAAGATCATGTGGCTACAGTCAGGCTGACCTCTGGCTTTGGCTCAGCCAAGAAACCAGATCAAGACTGTGGCTAGCCAAGGGCTCCAGAGATGGATAACACGTCCACGAGGGACACAAAGGGCTGGTGTACAAGCACAGCTACAGTAATCCTTCCACTCCTCCTGTTCTCACGCATAGGTACCTTCCTGCTCCACGTCTCCAGGTGGGGTCTGATTCCTCTGCCCTTGAACCTCAGCCTGCCAAAGGGATGCTCCTACTAGTGGAACACAGCAGAAGTGACACTCTGTGACTTCCCCAGCTGGGTCTGCAGCCTCCGCCTGGTTGTTCTGGGACACCTGACCCTGAAGTCTCTCCCCCTCCCCCTCCGCCTTCCTCCACCATCCCCCATTCAGGGTGCGGCTGCCATGAGACACTACTTGCCACAACCTGGTGAAGAGTCCAGCTGAGCCCTGCCTTCTCCTCATCCAGCCGGGAAGCAGACAGGAGAGAGAAATTTCCTTGGTGAGTACAGCCAGCAGTCATTCCTTGTTCCTGAGTAATCCTCAAATCAGAGCCCCATGAGGCCTCAGACACCATAGAGTGGAGACAAACTTTTCTAAGTTTCTGGCCCACAGAAACCATGGGCATGATACAACCGTTGTTTTATAATATTAAGTTTCAGGTAGAGTGTGTTACACAAACGGATAACCAGAATAAGGGACAGAGGGTATCGGTGTGCAGGTGAGGAAAGACTCAGAGGGCAGTAGGAGACCCTCCAGCAGACTAGGTCCTTTACCCCCCTTCCCCACATTGAGGTGCCATGTTGGGGGCTGGGGGGCTGAGAGGAATGGGAGCATATATGGAGAAGAGAAACAGCCTTGGTGATGAATTTTGAGGCTTGACCTTGGCTCTCACTTCAGAAATGACTATAATGTATGAAAGACATTGAAACTGGAAGATACTAGAATACCTTAAAATTTTATTTTATTTTAAATATCTTATTTATTTATTCATGAGAGACACAGAGAGAGGCAGAAACATAGGCAGAGGAAGAAGCAGGCTTCCTGCAGGGAGCCTGATGCATGACTTGATCCCAGGACCCCAGGATCATGCCCTGAGCCAAAGAGAGATGCTCAATGGCTAAGCCACCCAGGTGTCCCAATAACTTAACTTTTTAATCTACCCCCCAACCAGCAATTAAACAGGGTCCTCCAGGTAAGACAAGAATCCATTTGGAAAAGAGAGAGAGCAACACTTACTATACCAGTCAGCCTTGGTGTGAAGTTGACGCTGAGCCCCTGTTCGATGGCAGAAGGTCTGTTAATTTCTAGACACTGGATGTATGAGAAGTGAAGCTGACCAAAGTGTGAATGACACTGGCATTTTTCATGAATGCTGAACATTTTTATTCATTGAATCATAATGACAATTAGTGATTTATGATAAATGAGTTACAGCTTTGCTACTTTCTGTATTACTGTGATTTGATTTGTTTCCACCATGTTTCAGGATCCCAAGAGGGTATCACACTATTAATTTATCAGATTTATGCAGACCTTCTGGGGTCCACTGCACCAGCTCTGTCTGTGCTTTAGAGGCCCTGGAAGTTCCTCGCCTCTGTGTGCTCACATCCTTCCATGTGTAAAACGAGCATGATGTGAGCAAAGAAAATCTCCATCAAGCACAACTCAGCCAAGGAAATCTGGCTTATTTGGGAACTCAGTAACTTGACATCTGGCCCATGGGGGAGAAAGACGGAAAATAAGTCATAAGAAAAATGAACAAGGCTATTACAAATGGGAGGTAATTATCTAATGGAAATATGAAGTTTTAGTTGTATTTCTTCACTTTTGGATTTGATTAATGGTGCAAGACTTCAGCAAATATGTATATAATTTTATTGAATGTTTCCCTACTAAATGCCTCATTGAGACCAGATGTAGAATTATTCAAAATTTAGTCAGCAGTGATCCTAACAGGCATGAATGATAAAATGTTGCTGCTGAGAGATGATGTATGAGCTCTCTGTGGAAGGGCCCAGTGATGGGGAAAGTATTCAGATTTCTTTATCTATTTTATAGGAAGATGCCACTGGATGAAGAAGAGACATCTCATCATGTGTGGTTTTGTGGTTGTCTTCAAGCCAATATGATTGGTCACGTCAACATGAACTGACATAGTTGCTACTTCACTAAGTTTCACTCAGATCAGAAAGGTTAATATTAATAAAGGATATTCACAAAGACACAAAGCAATTATTTTTAAGACAATGAAGTCTGTGGAGAGAAGAACATCAGAGTGTACTGGTGATCTGGACGTGAAATGCTGTTGTGTTGGGGAGACGGGTTCATGTCAGGTGCAAAGCCAAAGCACCTTTGTATACCAGCAATGTTATGTTCAAATATTTAACATATTGATTTATAAATGTTCAGGAAAACACCCTGTTCTTTGCATCACCACATCAGTGCAGGTTAACAAGACAAGGAAGTGACTCTCCTTTTTGTAAATTCCATAGCAACAGGCAACAATGATGAAAGTAATGATGCTGCCTCACATTTGCTTTGTGACCCTATACTTACACATATACTTTCTTATTTATGTCAAGCCTCGTGAGACAGATAAGAGGATTCTAAGCCAGTGAGTTATCAGAAGGAAACCTAAAGAAAGGCCTCTTTGTTAGCTGCTCATGGAGAAAAACCATGTGGGGATATGAATTGGCCACAAGGAGATTTGAGTCCTGTTTCTAATGCCATTTCATGATGACCTTAGGCCAAAAAATTGTGTTTGTGTCTTTGCTTCCTCATGTATAGAAGTTCAGTTGTAAATCACTATTGATCTTGTGTGACATTCTATTTAATAAAGAGTTAGCATACGAATACATATAACACAACTTGCACATTTCAAAAATCTGATTCGATTTGTAATCACAAGATAATTTGAACAAATATTTGTGACACACAACCGGGTTAACAATATATTTTCTTATAACAGTAGAACTTTCTGGCCAGTGTATAAAAAGGATGAACAGATTCTGGACTCATACTTAACTGGATTTAAATCTCAGCTCAGCTGTGAACCTTTACAAAAGTTACTCTGCATTTTCAGGCCTAATTCCTAATTCCCCTTCTCTGTAAAATGGGGTAATGATGGTGCATAAATGAGGAGGCTTATCTTACAGATGAAATGAGTTGAGAGATGTAAGGTAATTAGAAGAGGGTTGACACATGGTAATCCCAATATGAAAGTTAGTTCTTACTAAATTCTGGGAAACATTTTAGTATCAATAGACCTACCTTGGATTTCCATGAATAACTTACTCACTTTTACCAAACACTGAGACTTCATTTTACTTTGCCTTGGCCATATTTTTCTTTTACATAATAAATTTACTTAAATTAAACTTTTAGTCATTTGGGGGGGGGAATTTTAAGAGTAGTCTGTGAATAATAAGAAGGTTTCCATCTTTCTGTGACTACTAATAAATCCATTTGTAATTTTAATGACGTCCATGAACTCCCTATTCTGATATGTGTGATTTTAGTTGTTCGCCGTATCATCGATGGTGTAATAAACCTTCGAAACTGAGATGAGAAGATGTGATTTGTGAAGAGTAATTTTTGGGAAGGAATGTCAGGGAACAGTGGTAAAATGGCCACGCAGAATGGGCCAAATCCCGTGATATCTCTTGAAACATTTTTAAAGGTAGTTGAGAGTTAATGGCTGGGTGTCTAAAGTATTACCTGGCTTATGGCAAACTTGACATGCTTTACCTTAAAATCTAATTCACTGAGGTGTCAACTCCCCAATATTTATTGGATAATTTCTGAGTGCTAGGAAGTGTGAGCAAATTTTGCATGCTACTCCATAACATCTTGGTATTAATATAAATCGTGCACTAATTTATATAACGTGGAAGGATGAGGCACTTTATATCCCAAGATTACAGGAAGCCGAGTTTGAGAAGCAGAGACAGATATATTTGATGTTCCTAATCCCTTACACATCAATTAGAATGTGTGTGTGCATGTGTGCACTCACATTTATCTGTGTTTATATCCACATCTGTGTGTATATTTGACTGGAAACTTGATTTGAGATTTTGGCAACCATATGTAGAACCAAATATTTTAACAGATTCTATTGTTTTGGCTCAATTTTCCTTAATTAAAAAAGAAAAATTTACCGTGGTTTTATTCTGTAATATCTTTTTTATTTTAATAAAAATCTTAAGGCACTGTTTTGGAGCCAAATCAATTGAAGCCATATGGTCTGTGAAGTTTTTTTCCGAGTTCATTATTTGCTAACAGAGTCTGCCATACTTTAATGAAATGGAGAACAGGGGTTTGGATAAAGGCCAACTAGCAATACATTTCTCACATTCCTGTTGACTCACCTCGTTTGCGGGTTTCAAAACATTGTGAGAGTTGCCAAGGAAATCATGTTTGGTCTAAATATTGAACATGTAATAGAAAGTAAATAAGAGTTAGATAATTTGAAACTAATCAAGTATAGGAAAATGAGAAGAGTTGAGGCCTTTATAGATACCATAAAAGACTTTAAATAACTTGAGTCTATCATATTTCACTAACAACTAAAGCTCGTCTTATCAGTGACCAGCTGACAACTGCTGTCTTTGCCGATTGTTAATGAAGAGCATGCCATGGGATATGTAGAAGACTGATTTGCTTTTTCTATTTTTTTCTATTAAATGGAAAAATATTCATTTTCATATTATTTTAAATTAGTTAAACAAGATTTTGAAGTTTGTAAGTTCCATAGGAAAGACTGAGTTTTGAATGTCTCAGTGAACTAGACCCATCATTCAAATGATATATTCAGTTTTATATTGTTGGTTGTGGTCAATGAAGCTTTTCGGTGTAAAGCATATGCTTTCGGCTGTTTTATGAGAATTACTGCTTAAAGCAATGATATGAGACACTTGATCCATAATCTTCTATCAGATTTTCATCCTTGGAAATCTTTTCAACTGATGATGCTCTATGTATGTTCCTCAAATTATTCTAAAGAGGAAGCATTATACAACTCCACCTGCTTTATGCATCTTTGCTGTCGCTGTTGAAGTATCTATACTATTATAGTTTGTTTTCCTCTCTAGGGAGACATAGAAAAGAAGAATCTTATGGTGAAAACTACCAAGTTAATGAAATGGATAATGTAATTGGCACATTTTCCAATGTAGCGTTTCTAAGATATTTAACAAAGGTGCATTTTATTTTTACCTCATTATGTTAGAACTTTTAACTTTTTCCAAAAGTTTGTTGTGTTTATTACATATTTTAAAAATGATTTTAATTTCAAAAGCAGAGCTTTTAAGATATTTAGTTTGTGTTAGGAGAGATATTTTTGATTTATGATTAAAGAACTCAGGAAATTAGCCAATGCCTGCATCCATTTAACATTAACTCAACAAATGTTTTTTGAGAAATGTATATTTTTGGCACTTTGCTGGTGTAGGATAAGTTTTTAAACAAAAGAGTTTAAATAGACTTTCCTTTCCTGAAGATTATAGTCAATTGGATGACCATGCTTCCCCAAATCTGCATTTTTAATTTCATGTAATTAGAATTTAGAGAGCCATGTGTGACTATGGCTACCATATGGAACAGTATTGGGTTGAAGGTTGTCAGGCCAAGATGCTGAGAAACTACCAAAGAAGCTAATGTAGCGAACCAGCCACAGACAATGAAGGCATGGTTTTAGTCAATGGCAGTGGAAATAAATATAAGAGGGTGTGGTAATGGGATTTTTAAGGGAGAGGAAGAGATCTAGATGACCACTGCTTTCTGGGTGAGCAGCCAGGTCCACTGCAGCATCATTCAGGGACAGAGGGAGGAGGGCAGGCATGAGACAAAGGTGACCCATTATCTTTGAGGTAAAGAAGAGAAGAAAGACCAAGATGAACACATGGGTGAAGACTGATATTGGAAGGGCAGACGCAGAAAACCAAAAATGAGAGAGATTGTTACATAGATGATGTAGAAGGAAATTCAGAAACCGTGGTGTCACTACCTCCAGGAGAGTTTCAGCAAAGGGTGAAGTTATAAAAGTCAAAAGTCATAGCCAAGTAGAATTAAGACTAAGGAATATCCAGTGGATTGGGAATTTGTGTCACAGGTAACTAGGCACAGAGCTCACTGGAGTTCACTGGAGATGTAGGATTTCTGTGAGGCTTAGTGGTTGAGAAACAAGCTCTGGTAAAGGCAGACAAATGTAAGCTATGACTTCTAATTTAAACTTTTAACTTTATATTAAGATAAATAACTGATATGATTCAGTCACTCTTTCATACAAATATCTCTTGAATGCACTTCTTGTATTAACCTATTTTCAGCAAGTATATCAAATATGCCTCAGAAGCATGAGAGACTCTCAAAGAAATAACTCAAATAAGGAAGCCTTATTCTTATTTGTCTGAAGGGGAAACATATCATTGCTCTTTTCTCAAATCGTAATTATTATTTTGAACCTATATATTGTCTTTCTTCTGCATATGTGTAAAGCTTTAGAAGGCATTTCCTGTCCTGGGGACCATAAAGACTGATTTCCCTGGCAGGGCCAGGATCTCACTCTAATCCCAAGGGTTTCAGTAGTATTGACAAAATCTAGCTAAAGGAACAGCAGCAAGTCAAACTTTAGGTGGTTTTACAATTCGTGATTGATCTGAATCTTTACCATTCCATGAAGTGACTAGGCCAAAGGCACCTGCAGGAGTTATGGAAGCAGATTCCCAGAGTGGGGCTTCTCGGAAGACCTTCTGGTATTTACTAGATAGCTTGTACAGTAGCCTATTCTTTATAAATAGGTGAATGAAAGGCATGTAGAATAATAGTAACTAGATAGCATGACATACCTGCTACACTTTATCCCAGAGGCACAGGAGGGCAGAAAGGGGTAGCCCCACCTGAGAGCCCAGCCAGGAAAGTTTATTCTAGAAGCGATCCTACTGCTCTGGTGCCATGAAATATTTTCCCTGAACCTTCTCGGTGGGCTCTGGCTGACTGTGTTCCCAGTTCTCAATGGCAAGAAAATGTCTGTGTATTTTTGGAAGTGCTCTCATACTGTCACAATCAAGGGAAAGGAATCACATTGGCTCAAATGTTTATAATGGTATCAACTAAACTGGCAGGATGGCCAAAGATTTACTAACTCCTAACTCAGATTATAGTCTGTAGCATTTTCCATTTACAAACAGAAGAAGTTCTCAGAGAAATGACTTATTCCAGGTCTGGTATACAAAATGAGCCCAGAATAGCTTGTTCTACCAGAAATCAAAGTAGTTAGGAACAGCTCTTGGGGTCAAGACTACCAAGGTGGGGTCATTTGGACTTGACCATCAGTAAGAAGTATGACTGCAGTGGATTGAAGAACATCAAATATGGTTTTGCGTTTCTTTTTCTATGAATTGCATATCAGGGCAAGTAACTAGTTGGTGGGTGAGCAAGAATTTCTCTTGATGGAATGATTCCACATAGCAAATGAAGAAGGCATGAGAGAAGTGGAATATCACAGGGTTTTTTTTTTTCCAATCCTTTATGAAATAATGAGTCCACACAGAGATTGTCAATGGCTGCAAGCCTCAGGAAAAAGAAAAAAGCAAGACACTTTGTTTCCCTGGTGAATATACATCATGCTACCAGTGAGAGTATTATTGCCCAAGACTCCAACCTGATCTAATCTATCTCCTCAAACCTATTTTAATCTACCAGTTTTCTGGTTAAATAAAATTATGATGATACAATAAGCAGCTGAATATGGAGGGGTAATTCTGTAGAACAAATAAATTGGCCCCTTCAACAAATAAATTGTGAGCACAAGCCAAGCAAAACAAAATAAGCAAGGTAAAAAGGAGACACTACAGATCACAAGTAGGTATTTCAAACAAAGGACCTTAACTCAAGCAAATTATATAAAAGTAATTCTTTGCACTTGGGAAAATTCAAACACTGCGTAAATTTGTAGGCATAATACGGAGTTAGTTAATTTTAGGAGGATAATACTATTGCAGCTATTTTTACATTCTTACCTTTTGGAGACAAAACTAATATTTAAGGATGAAATGATATGATGTCTGAAATTACATTCAAAGAAATCTGGGGGGACAGGTCAAGTAGGTGGAGTTTATATTTTGTTAGACAGAAGAATTCTTTATTTACCCACTCTGACTCACCAGAGCTTCTAAAGGTCACACTTAGAGTAACCATGTGTTTGGAGGGGACCAGGTTAATGTGAGTGGGAGGAAAACTCTGTCCACACTTTCATTTAGATATACAAATCTTCCTTTCTATTCCTATCTATTAATAAGAGTCCTCCTTTCATGCTATAATTTGGATTTGGTCCCATGTGGTATTAGGAACTTTCTTTTGTTCCTGAACTTTCTTGCAACCTGAGTACTGTCATTTATTCATGTTATTTTGTCAGTAATGTAAAAATGATTTCACTTTGAACCTTTCTTTCTTTTTTTTTTTCCACTTTGAACCTATTTTAATTTGTCAGATGTTCTGGGCTTTTATCGGCCAACTTTGTCAGATTCCGTAATTCCTTCTTAGATACCAGGTCATGAACTTTTGTTAACTTCTATATTCCTTAGTAATCAAAATCCTTCACATAGGGAACATTGTGTTTACATTCTCATGGGCTGGCAAAGTGACACCTCTACAATTCACAGTCACTAAACTCAACTAATTCCCTCAAAACTGCCTGGCTTTTCACCCTCTGGTTGGCTTCCTCTCTAGCTCTCTGAAATAGTTATTTCAAATACAAGAAGTCCTATTCCAACCCCCCCTCCTCCCTGAATCTTGGCAGTGGATTGCTCATGCGAATTTACCTGAAAATAGAGGTGATTAGAGAGGAGCTCCCTCCAGCATTCCTGAATCCATAAATAAATATAAATATTTGGTATCCACTTTCCACCCCATCTCTTCCCCTTCTGTTGGTAAATAACAGAAGCCAGTACCTCCTCTGGGAACTACTCCATTCATGCTTTTAAATAAATTCATTGATTATCTTTCCAACATGTTTTTAGCTTTTCTCTCTTTACCTCATGGGTCTGCCCATGAGTCCTGAAATATTATTCAGTTTCTCCTGGTTTTAAAAAGAAAATGAAATGAAAATAACTCTGATTGACATTGGGAGATCCCATTATCCCCATCTGGTTGTGGCCAGACCCTGAAGAAGAGAGAGTGCGTTGGCCACTCCCCTCACTCCCCTCACTCCTCAATGCCATCCCTTCTGGCTCTGCTCCGCTACTCAATGAGTCTGACACTCTCACGGGACCCAGAATACCAGGCTCGGTTAGGCCAGGGGAGGCTTTCAGTCACTGCTGACTCAACTTTCTAGTAACACGCAACACAACTGACACATCTGCCTCCTTGGGCGCTCTCCTCCTGGGCTTTTCTGACTCATTCTCTCTTCCTATAACCAGTCTTCTGACCCTCCACTACCCAGTAGTCTTCTGCCTGTAATTTAAGTGCTGTGCTTTCTCCAGGTTCAGTTCTAGGCTACCTTTTCTTCTTATTTTACTCTCTTCCCAGGCAATCTCATATATACTTGTAGCCGTAATTACCCATACCCAGAATGTTCCCTACTTTAGTCTCCTGCTGACGTTCTTATTCTAAGTGCCAGGTCTGTATCTTCAATACATGTTTGGTATTCTCCATGAATGTTTTAGAAGCATCCCCACCTGCGTAACCCTAAAATTGAACTCATGATCTTTCCCCACATGCTTAAGACACTCTAAAGATTTCCCTCTATTTGTCATCCATCAGATTGTCTTAATTAGTTAAAAAATAGTTTGCCTCAGATTCATTCACATAGAGTAATTATTGCTTTCTTGTGAAAGTCCCAGGAGATAGCT
The DNA here is from genome assembly GCF_048418805.1 of Vulpes vulpes. Lineage (NCBI taxonomy): Eukaryota > Metazoa > Chordata > Mammalia > Carnivora > Canidae > Vulpes > Vulpes vulpes. The sequence goes on along the minus strand of NC_132784.1, from coordinate 53,607,165 downwards.
ATTAAAGTGGAAATGGAATTCTTTTTCTATTAAAACAGAACAAAAATCTCTCCTTCTTTAAATCAGTCTATCTTTATGTTTTACCGGAGTGCTAGAAGATGGGAATTTCATTTTAGTCTTATCAAATGTGATTTGTGTTGTTCACAAAGTGACACGTTGCACCTAGCTAATATCAATCATAAAAGACCATGTTCTTATCTTTGGAATTAATCAATAAGGTAAACCTTATTTTTGGAATCGATTTCTTCCATTAGCCACCTAATATAGCCAACAGTTACATTAATTTCACCTCTACCTCTGAGGAGGATGCCAAAAAGTGGAGAGGGAAAGGTAGCAGTTTGAGGTTTTTCTGCTTGGCATCTTAGAACATGCTGAAGGTCAAATTCATTCCTTTGTCTCCAAAAACTGGGGTGAGATAAAGGCAAACTCTTGCCTTTTAAGCAGTCAGAAAATTGGGATATTCAGCAAACACTTACACTGATAGGTTTCTAAAATGCTGAGGGTAGAAGGAAAGGGTAAGAAAAAAAATAGGAATTTATTACACAACTCATTTCAACTTGAGTGTGAATTGGCTAAGATGTAATGAAAATAAAATTGCACTGAGGGAATCAAAATATCTAAATTTGAATCCCAGGTCTGTCAGAAAACCAAAGCTCTGCTGAATCACATAGCAATGCCCTGCCTCAGTTTCTCCAACTCAGAAATGATCAAACACCCACAGACAGTTAATGTCTGTAGACGCAGTCTGTAATTACAGGGCTATAAAATTATAAGTTATTCTTCTTTTTAAAAGTCCATAGATTACTAGGCTATCAAATAATCAGATTGAGCTTCACTCAAGCTTAACATTTTTAAAGCTTCTTGATATGAGAAACTTTCCATCTGGATATCCCCGGGGAATCCAGAGAATGATCAAAAGCCCTCCTGAATTCCTGTGCTGCTGACAGTGTCAACCGAGGCAAACCAACCAACTTGAAAACAAAGCAGACCTGGGCCTTTTATAATCGTCCTGTGGGACTATATACCAGAATTTTATTCCAAGGCACATATTTATTTTCATTTGTCATCTTACTTTCACATTTTGGTTCTTATAATTTAGTTTAATACAAGGATACCAAACACAAACATCTGCTGTGAGATGCTTAGAAGAGAATGCGTTTATTTTTCCCCAGTTGAATATTTTCTAGTTGCATAAAAAATTCTACAGGACAAAGTTATTACTAATTAAATCAACTTTAAAGAAACGACTACAGCTTTAGCTCATCCCTGTTTTCATCAAGACAATGTATGTAGTCTGTTCTATTCTTTGTATTTATCTGATTTCATCCCAGTTGGGGAAGCCCTGGTCCCCTCTCTCATGAGGGTTCACTTCTCAGTAGCCCATGGTGTGAGACCTTCCTTAGCTAGCCCTCTGCTCTCCAGGTGATTTCCCTGTGGTGGGGAACGCCAGGTATTAGGTCCTGTGTGCTGCACCCTTACTGCACTTTCCATAGCATAGCTGATAGGAGACTTTTTTTTTTTTTTTTTTTAAGATTTTGCTTGTTTATTTGAGACAGAGAGTGTGTGCACCAATGGCAAGGAGGAGCCAAAGGAGAGGAAGAAGCAGACTCTCCACTGAGCAGGAAGCCTGACTCCAGGTTCAATCCCAGGACCCTGAGATCATAACCTGAGCTAAAGTCAGATGTTTAACTGACTGAGCCACCAGGCACCCTTGATAAGAGACTTTGATCTCAATCTGCTACTCTCCATCAGTTGGTTAAGAAATTGGTTAAAAACTCTGAAAGCAGGTGCTGAGAATAATTAAGCTTCCCCAAATGCCCAGGAGATACCCCTAGAAATATTACTAGGCTTTAATGATCCCATCTTACAGGAGTACTCATTGGTGGGTTTATGTTCATTGCTCAGTATTTCACTAGCTTTCAATTTGTCAATCCATTTAATAGGAAAAATAATCATATTTTGCTTATCTGCTCATATATTCTTTAGAACTGCTCAGCATGGATAGGAACATCTGTGATTTTGTTACCAAAATGAAATATTTATTTTAGCATCATTTTGTTGCCTAATATAAGTGCAGCCTCTTCATTCTCTCAGTCTTTGGTGGGAAATAGATACTCAGCATGTTACAGATTTTTGGCTACTACAGAGGACAGTCACCCAAATATTTGCTACAGGTTCTTTTATACACCATGGCTGATAAGCATGAATACTTGTTCTAAATTACCTTGGAAAAATAAAAATTAAATGTAAGGGTTTTTTTTTTTACCCCCCCCCCTTTTTTTTACCCACAAAATGGGGAAGATTAATAAAAATACTAATAATAATGTCTACAAGGGAACTTCCATACTACTGATAGGCATTTAAGTCTGAACAAGTTTTCTGAAAACAATTTGTTAATATTTACCTAAAGCCTCTACCCCTTGGCTCAGCAGTTCTACTTTTAGGAAAGAATCCCAAGAAAGTAACTGAACATGTTCGTACAAGGAAGCAACTACAAAGAAAGCATTACAGTCTTCTTAGAATAGGCAAAAATGGGAATGATCTAAATGCTCAGTAGTAGATGGATAGTCAAAGAGATCATGGCACAGCTGGACAACGTGCCTATTAAAATGTAGCAATAGAAATAAATTTCCTGACTTGGAAAGGTATTCACAACATACTTTTCGATAAAAAGGTAAATCATTAAACAGAATGCAGAGATTTTTTAAGATTATCACTTTCACATATAGAGGTGGTTTTCTGTGGGTGGGTGAGTGGGTGATGGGTGACTTTCTCTTCCTTCTCCTGCTTTTATTCCCTTTGCATATATGTATCATATTTTGTAAACAATAAACACATGGTAGTTTTTAAGTAAACTGTTAGTTAAATAAATGTTTTCAAATAACACCTTTACATGGAGAACCTCATCCATCTCTTCCCTTTCAATTCCTCTCATCATGACAGCCACCCGCAGTGGCGATTAATGGAAGAAATTCATGTCGCTGTGGTTCGTCTATCACTACTATGTTAAATGAACACAGCTCATTGATTACCTCACTCTTAACTTATGAGAAAGGGAAAAGGGAGATGAAAATAGAAGATGATATTCAGAATAGGGAGAATCAGTAATTTGTTGAATATGTAAAGTTGTTCTTTACACTCATTGAGGAAAGTATTCAAATGCCAGATACTATCTGAAGTTAAATTTGTGTTAACAATACAAATAAGTAAGTCACCAATTAATTTAAGAGCGAATTCTTCTTAACTAAGCAAGGTCATTGTGGATTTTTTTTCTTACTCTGGTAGCTCAAAATGTTGAAATAGGCATTTGAGTAACAAAGCCTTACCCTTTCATTGTATTTAAATTTCATTAAATTATGTGAAGTCATTTACAGTCTTGGCATCAAAGTTGCTGAATCATTTTTTGGCTTATTTTGGGCAGTGTGTGGGATTTTTCTTCTACCAGCTTGCTTTAGTGACATTGTTAGAAGAATTCTTTTAAATAGTTTACTTTGTTTGTACTTTAGGTTCTTTCCTCCCAAATAAATAACTTAAGTACAAATAACATTTATTTTGACCCATTTTTTCTTCTGAGGCCAGACAAAGCCTATAGCCCTGCTTGGATCCATGGGGGCATTTCCAGAATATTGAGAGAACGGGATTCTTAATTATCCATTATGTCCTTTGAATTAGTTTCCAATGATGGCCGTGAGATTCTTTAAGCCTTTTCAGAACATTTCAACAAAGCTGAATTTTCTAAATTTAGGAAACATTTATTTGCGCAAGTAAATTAAAAATAGAAAGGGTAGCTATTGTTGTTGCAAAAGATAGTAGAATAAGTATGTCTTCTTCCTCGCATTGCATTTCAAAATGTCAAAGTACTGCTGCAAAGATCACTTTCAATGAGATTTCATTTGCTCTTCATTAAGAGTCACATCAAATGCAGCTCTGAGTGGAGGGAAAAGCAGTCCTTGGATGTGCCCCTGGAGGAAATCAGCTTGTGGTCCCCCTCCCCCTAAATCAAGCTTTCTTCCCCACAGTGCAGCTTTAAATCTGTGGATTCAGAGTTCTCTAGCTGCCCATGAATCCCTATTGACCTTAACTAGAAAAACTTACCCTCCTCCAAATCTGTTCAGAAATGTGGCCACCAGGTCCCCAAGGAACTGTTTGAGTTTCTCATCATCTTTCAGCTAAAGGAGAGTCCTAAATGTAAACTTTATGCCTCAAGGACAGTGGATGAATCTCTGGAGGATTCAGTCATTAAACACTGAATGAAGACATATGTATATTTTTAACTAAGCACATATTTTCTTTTGTTTTCATTGTTATTATAATACGGAAAATGATTTATTTGCTAATTAATCTAGTTATGTCTTAATGGAAACAGCAGTTAACTTCTCCATAGCCTTAGCTGGATTATCTGCCTTTTTGATGTGATTCAGCAAGACTCTTGCATCCAGAAAGAACAATGAGCAAAGGCATGAACCAGGAACCTGCTGACAGATCTGTTGTGAATCCCAAGTGCTTATAGGCTTCTGTAAGATATTGTGCCATAATTATAACACCAATTACATCAGTTCTGCTCATAATTTATGGATTTGCTCAATTCACTTCCATGACAGGATATGGCCAATTAGTTTGAATTTGCGGCACACAAACATCACTTTCCTTTTCTTTATAATCATGGTTTATCTGTACATAAGGCATGAATTTCCTTCCCTGAGGCCCATTTAGGAGGGGTTTTATACATTTTAATAACCCAGGTTTACTGTTCCATTTGCTTCAGGCAACAGTTTCACTGTGACTTAGTGAAAAGGGATCTGACCTTTTAAAAGAAGACCCAGAATATTTCCATCACATAGATAAAAATGTGGCTTTAAAGAGGCCTGAGAGTCTTCTTGAAGGGGAAGAAGGAGAAGCAAACCAGAGGGAAAGGGAGTTATTCCTTTAAATAAGATTTTTATAAAAAACACACATAAGATCTGGCATTTTGTGTTTATGGTTTACACTTTTTACTGGTATCATCAGTGGTCCTGAAACACACCTAATGCACATAGGTAAAAATGATGCAGATCACAGAAGACCAGCAGAATCTGGAATAAGAGAACTTTTGTTTAATTGGTTGAAACCATAAAGTGAAATTGTAATCAATCTGCCTCACGATGTCATAATTTTACAAAGCACCGAAATGAATCTCATTCTATAAGGTTTGACTTCAAGTCAAATCCCTTTATATTTTCCACACGTTTCCTTAGTTAAATCATCCTGGGATTAATTCCTTGTTGTATTTGCTCCACCCTGTCTTCTTGGATGACTAATCAGGGTAGGGCAGATGGGTAACAGTCCCTCAAACAATGTCCCAGGCTTGCTTCTTATCTGTAGGGACTGCAGGACATTGCTGCAAGGCAAGGAGACAATTCTGAGCTCCATTGATTTGAGCCTGACACTCAGAAGAGCTACACCTGGCACTGGTATCTACCTAGTGCCATGTACAGAGGTGCACACTTCTTTGCCTTTTTCTGACACTCAGAAGAGCTACACCTGGCACTGGTATCTACCTAGTGCCATGTACAGAGGTGCACACTTCTTTGCCTGTATTAAAAAAAAGGCAAAAAAGCTTTTACTAAGGCACTAAAAGCTTTTACTGTAACAAACCAAATATATTTACAATTTATACAAAAATTTAACCTTCAACAAAGATACAAAAAAGCGTTTCACAAGATGCAAAACCAGGAAACAAGTTCATTGGAGACACCAGTGCTCTACCAAGCACAGAACGTGAGGGGAACTGCAAGGAACAGAAAGGTAATCTCGACAGATCACACAGAAAGGAAAGAACAGGCTCTGCTTACAGCCCTTGGCCCCTCTGTCCTCTCTGCCTTGGTGTCTGTTTGGTCTAAGTAGATCAGTGACCTTTGGTTGATGGGACTCGTTGCCTCCTCTTTGTAAGCTCAAAATAGGTTCGTGTCAATGTTTGGAAACAGGTTTTCATGGTGGTTTTGTTTTTTCCTTTTAAAGTTACAACTTTTCTGTTTCTATAAATGCAAAACATTTTGGCCCAATTCTTTGCTTATAGCTCCAACATATTCACTGGGCCTGTTGGGACCCAACATTCACATTCTCCCTGGAATTGGAGTTCAGGTCTCTCTTATGGACATGGTTTTCACTTCCTAGATCTAGTATTCCTGAATCTCTTGATGAGAATTCTCTGCTCTTAACATAGCTCTTCAAAAACAACACTCAGCTGGATTTCTACAGGACTCTTGGTAGAAAATTATAAGAATCTAGTACATGTTTTAGGTAGTGATTATTGATTTGGAACTTGGTTAGAAAGTTTTTGTCTTCCCATAAAATTGACCAAAACAAGAATAGGTTATTTAAAAGAAGGGAATACAAATGGCCCATAAATATGTGAAAAGATGCTCAACTTCTATGAAATCAAATAAATTCACAAGAAAGCATAATAAGCCAGTGCCTGGCTTATAGATTGGCAAGATTAAAAAGATTGATAAATCCTGGTATTTAGTGAGGTTGAAGGGAAACAGAAATCTCAAGCACATCAATGACTGTGTAAGCTGGTGCAAACTTGCTGGAGGGCAGTTCTGAAAATACAGTAGGATTTCAAATATAGGTGTGGAAATAAGGGAAGACCAATGAAATGAGGGCAGACAAAACTACTTAGCATTGCAGGGGTGTCAGGCACCATCATTTGTGTAGTCACACAGACTTGGAAGAGAAAGGAAGCTGTAGTGGAGGAAAGGGTGTGTGCCCTGAGTAGAGGCTGTGGGTGTGAGAAACACCTGGTGGCCCTGCTAGACGTAGGGCATCCTAAGTGACTGCCTAGAGCTTTCTCTGGTTGCCCCTCAGTTGGAAGCAAGTACAAAAATTAGAGAAGCTGTCAGTTATTAATAAATTACTGGCTGTTCAGGCTGACTGTTACGATGATTATTGTCTGGCTTCCTAGACCAATTGCCAAAGTGGTCTTACTCCCTTCTGGCCTGCAGGCGGGCTTCCTGGGCTAGTTGTTGTGGATGATGGGCTGCTCCCCTGGCATGGCTGTTGCCAACTGTGGGGCAGATTCTATCTTTGCACATGGTCGGGCCATTGTCTGTATATTTGGGCTCTTGTAGGAATCCAAAGAAGGAGGTAATCAAACTACAACATTATTAAAGAGAGTATTTGTTAGTTCATGGAATGGCCAGTGAGAATTATTATTTCCAACTGAGCATTATTCTAGACTGTGGCAAAAGGCTGAAGCAATGGTTTTTGATTCACACAAAGATACATATCTCTCTAAAAGGGAAGTAACAAAGGGAGACGTCCTCCCCTGAGTATAACATAAGGTTCTTCTTTATAAACTGCCACGTGAAGTTTTAGAATCCATGCTGATGAATCTCAGCATCCCCAGAGCAGCAGGAACACAAACCAAAGAAATCAAAAGAAAACCAAAGAAAATGAGGTGCGTTACCTTGCTATAGCCGGGAATGCACTCCGTGGGCAGTCGAGAGGGTTCTCAGTAAGAGTGTTTAGTGGGCTTGTCATACAGTTTGGGCTTTTGACTTGGGGGGAGAATATAAAGAAATAAATTTAATTTTGGATTGGATGCTGCCAGGAAGCAGAGACTTTGATGACTGAATATCTTAACACCTGTTACTATGGAAGACGAGCACTGCTTAGTGGGGCTTGAGGTGTAAGCACTACTGCTACTGGCCGGGATAAGAGACATTCAGTCACTTTTGTGGAAGCATAATGTTCTCATTTTAGTTTTGTTCCAACATGGTCATGGAGTGGTGGCATCTGATGTTGGCATTCTGTGAAACTGTTAGAGTTCGGTGGGGAACCCCATGACTTAGCTTCATGGTTCCCAGAGAGTGTGCAGAGGTGCCCTGAGGTACCACGGCACACTTTCAAGGGCACTCTGGCATAGTTTAAGCTTTTGAGGAAAACACGATGACATCTACTGAGTATCCCATATGCACTACCATATTGTTTGGACCTAACAGTGTAATGCATGCAACGGTTAGGTACTTCTCTGGGCTTTGGGGTACTATGGAAAAAAACCAACTGGGATAGTAAGGACAGTAAGAACTGAGTAAGTCTGGGAACTTCTGGTTTGCTATTACTTGATACTGGGTTCCAGCTCTTGGGGCTGGGGTGTTCTTCTCATCCCGTTCCTCTTTACTCAGCTCTCAGTGGTAAAAGTTGGAAACTGTGAGAACTGTTGGTCCAGATCTGTGGTGCAAATACAGTAGCCACTCACCACCGCATCTATTTCAAGTTAAATGTGTAAGCTTAAATAAAATTTAAATAATCCATTCTTTAATCTTTAATCACACTGGCCATACTTAGAGTGCTCAGGAGCCACATCTGATGAGTGGCTACACCATTAGTTGGCATAGATAGAGACCTCTTTCATCCCCTTGGGTAGTCCCATTGTAGAGACAGGTCAGACTCACTCCTCAGACCCTTTTGTCTGTGCCCACAAACTGGTAAGTCCTGTGGGTCCAATCATTCCACCGGAAGAAGATATCATGTATAAGCTCCTACTCTTCCCATTCAATTTTCACACCCACTAGCCAAGATATGCATTCCTAAGCATGGAAGTTGCCAGGTTCCCTCCCCCTGCTCACAAATGGAAGACTGGCAATGAACCCCCTCTCCATATGGTACAAACAACACCTCAGGCTGCAATATTTGCCTTTGTATTATTTCAACACCGTCTTGAGTATCTCTCCCCAAACTAAAAAGATGTGTACAACATGAGCAGATTCTTATTTCCACAGTTAGAGCCGCAGTGACAACAAATAACAAACAGTAAGACAGATAAACTCATAAACTTATTTTCTCAGCTTCCAGTAATTCAGGGATCAAGACTCAAAGTTCACTATCAGAGTATCTTTTGCAAAGACAGGCAACCAAATCACTGCACTGTTTGCTAGCAGACACCTGGACCCCCTGAGGATTTCATGTTGACCTTGACCTACACTGAGTTTCTCCAGCTCCTCGGGTGACACTCCTCAGCTTCGCCCCGGGGTAAATGGCTGGTGGTGATGTAGAGTAGGTCATGGGCTTAGATTAGGAGTCTGTGGTGATGCCCAGATCCTTCACTTTCTAAATTCGAGAACTTGGACAAACCTCTTAGTTCCCCATGCCTCAGCTTACTCATCTATGAATTAATAGATTCAGAGAGAGGAAAAAGGATAACATCTAACCCAAACTCATAGGTTGTTTTGAGGATTAAATGACTCAATGTAGGTAAATTTATGCCAGGTGTATAGTGCTCCTTCCATAAATGTCAGTTATTAATATTATCATCTGTCAGGTAGTGTTAGGTGATTTCACATGATACTTGATTCATGTCTCATAAGGAAACTGTAAGATGTTAATCTCACTTACTGATGAGAAAATAAAACATCAGAAAAATGTAAATAATTGACCCCAAACCATACAAGTTAGAGCACAAAGCTGAGATTCTTTGAGTCCTTAATGAGGTTAAGTCTGACAGTCATACTCTCCCATAGCACCCGTAACAGTTTCAATTACACACTCTCTACACCTGCAATGGTTTGTGAAGTGTTGTTCTTCCCTGGTAGACTGTGTGTATCATGAGAACAAGTTAGTGTCTGCCTTGTTCAATGTTCCACCCTCATTTCCTAGAGCACAATGCCAAAAGCATTGTGGGCTCTTGATAAAGATGGATTGAGTGAGCAAATTGACAGATGGATGAGTCTGTTGAACCCCAAGTCTGTGTCTGTTGTCAGTGAACACATGCTCTATCTTTGTTCTAACAAGCGAACCACATGTAGCTGATACACCGTTGTAGTACAATGCCCCCCATTCTCTGCTCTGATCATTAGACTTTCTACATAAGTTGTCATATTTAAAATACTACTCTAGACATATCCTACAACATTTCTTTTTAAATCATCCCTAGCAAATGTCTGTCATCTCACATAATGAAAACTTCACTCTTCATTATAGGCTCCCATAGTGTTTTGTTTTGTTTTGTTTTGTTTTCTTCCTCAAACCATCAAAACCTATCATCTCTTTCAAGACACAGCTTGGTAGGGTTTAGTACTTTGAAAAGCATATTTTCTAAACAGCTCAACCTGGTACATGTTTCACAGCAAAAAAAGTTCCATGTTCTGTAAGCGCCAGGAATGCTGAACATTTGAGCTGCCTCCTTGAGCAGCACAAGGTACATGTTACAGGTGCTTTGAAAACCTTGTACACGATGACTGGCACGTTCACATTTCCAGGCTTTATCCTCCTCTTTGTTCACAGGTCAGTTTAACTTCCTACAAGTTTGATTTTATTTTTCAATTTTGTAAAATAAAATACAAAATTCTTTTGTGATTTTTGGGGAAAAAAAGCTAATTGATTTTTTCTTCCATTCTATTTCTCTCTCCTTTTTTTTCAAGGTTATTCTATTTGGGGTGAAAATGATGTAAAAGAATAAAAGTTATTTTTATTAGTGGATTATTAAAGTTATCAATCTTTTTTTTTTTTTAACAAAAATAGCATTGGTGTGAACAAAACCTAAAGTCGCTTTAGGTAAGATTTGTCACGGAAATGGTCATTGGTTTCAAAGCTGAGTGACATGTTCAATGGCAAAACAAAACAGGCAAGATTTAGCAGTGATAAAAAACCACGGAAGTGAGTGGTGGTTTTGCAGGACAGAAGGTGCTGACATGATCCAGGGTTAGTTAGGATGGCTAATGTCTGGGTCAGGGATCTGCCCTCAGGGATAACAGATCTATCAGGATCTTCTATAATAGTATGTATAGAGGAAATTCCAATCACCTTGAGAATGACACTTCCTTATAATGCAATTTAGCATTATAATAGAATTTGCCATTTTAACTCTGAAATCTCAACCTCACTTTTAGGAAGTTATTGCTAGGTTATGTAGTCTGCAATTAACTGGCCTTTACCTCCTCGTGTTAGAAATTACAGATTCTTGCTTACTTGCTAATATGCCAACATTCTAAATTCATCACTTATACAGAATAAGTGCAATTTAAACATTTAAGGGCAGCGATATCTGCCAACTGCTGATAACAGATTAAAGCATCTACCCATAAGTAATGTCAGCAGAAATGAAATGTCTTGACTGAGGGGACAAACGTCTTCAGTGAAGCAAGAATTACTTGAGACACTTGCCTTAAACAGCTCCGCAAACTCAAAGGAAAAATGTGCTGTGTGCTACTCAAGTGATGGGAAGCCTTTACTTCCCTTTTTTTATCTACAAACTGTTAGCTCTGTGATTGCCTGAAGATTGAAAAGTTTTCTATTTTGGGGAAATAGAAGGCATAATATATGTCTTAGTGGCGAACAATCGTGAAATGAATCCTACTTGCATCAATCTTTCATTGTAATTCTGTAGTTAATTGGCCAATAGTTGAGCGTTTCTTTGCTTCTGAATTTCTAAGTTAGATATCTCATGAATGAATTGGGAAAATTTGCTCTTTCTTGAAACATGTTACTCCCCCATTTGCATCTGGAGATGGGCCCCTGAAAGAATTAATGGAGGTTAACAGAGGCAATAAGGGTGGTGCCTTGATCCAATAGGATTAGGGTCCTAAAAGAAGAGATACCCAATACCTATCTCTGTTTCTCTCTTTCCCCTTCTCTCCTTCTATCTCTATGTGTTCCAGCTCTTGGGAAAGGTCGGTGAGACAGAAGCCAGGAAGAGAGTCTTTACCAGAAACCAAACCAGCTGGCACCTAGATCTCTGACTTCCCAGCCTCCATGATTCTGAGAAAATAAACTTCTGTAGTTCCAACCAACCAGTCCATGGTATTTGTTATGGCAACCTGAGCAGAGTGAAATCATATGGTATTGAATATTTCAGTTCATACAGAAAATCTTTTTTTCCTTAATGTTTTGGTAGACTTGCTAGGGAAAACAAAAGGAATTTGTCAAGTTTTCAAGGAAAATTTGTAAAAACTTAAAATTATGTTTTCAATTTATTTTATGAGAATTGGTCTAATCAAGTTTTTACCCTGAGGCAATTTTTGAATGTATACTCTTCTAGAAAACCATGAAGTTTTTTTTTTTTTAATAAAAGTTTTCTTTTCTTTCTTTCTTTTTTTTTTTTCCTTTAAGAAGAACTCTGCATGTTTAGTTCTGGCTTCTTTTTACCACTTTCATGTTTGTTCTAACCTTCTCTCACTTCCTCTAATCAGAATTAGAGTGTTTATTTTATTGTTGGTTTCAAAAACCAGTTTTCGATAAAGTAATGTTTTCAAAATTAGTTACTTTCTATCATAATCTTTCCCAAATGCACCCTTCTTTATATTATTATGTTTGGTTCTTTTAATGAAAGAAATTCAGGAATAAATGCCTGATGATTTTACTTTCAATATTTCTTGTTTTCAGAGAAAAGTGCACTCAAGGTTATAATGTTCTGAATTCTGCTCTGAATGCAGAACATAAATTCTGTCATCATTCTCATTTAACTCTAAATAGACAGAGATTTCCATCTTGATTTTCATCCAAGAATTGTTTCAAAGGGTATTTTAAAACTTCCTCTGTATTCCACACAGCAATCACAGAATATGAACTATGAACTATGACTTAATTTCCACTGTTTGGAGCTTAATATTTTCATGTCAAGAATATTTGAAATTTCATGAATATTTGAAAACTGCCGGTATCTTCACTTTGGTGTGGATAGTTTTGTGAATGTTTTCATTAAAGCAAAGTTAACTAGGTTACTCAGGCCTTTATGTTTTTCCCTATTTTTTTCTAGTTGCAATGTTGATTTTTGAGAAGCGTTTGTTTTAATTTTTCATCATAAGAATGAATATAATTATTTCTAACATTTTGTGTTACAGTTTCCTGATTAGATCCAAATACAACGCCCTTCACTAAAAACATCATTATTTATTATACATAAGAAGCCCAGTAAAAATCTACCTTTTGGGGTGAGGACATTGCCACTCCAAACAGAATCAAATCGGTATGTCTGAGGAAGGAGGAAAATGAATATTAGCAGTGTCTGCCACAATATGTTTTTGTCGGTGGGTGGGTGGACATGCGTGTATTTACCAATTCGATACTTTTCTTATTTTGTTTAAATTAATCATGTTATCCAAATATTATTCAAACATTAGGCATAATCAATATAATTATTATAAGTAACATAGGATTTTATTTTTACACTGTGTTTTATATGTTCTATTGCTATGTATTTCTTTCTCCTTTCTCTCCACCCCCTTCTCTCTAACTTTATTAAACCTTCCCTCATGTTGGGTTTCTTTTGTTTCCTGGTTACCAACCAGTAGCTTCCCTCCCCTTAGCTTTAACATAAAGCTTAATTAGACTCCTACATGCTCGAGCAACAGTTTGGCTGTTAGCTAAAATTGTGGGCATGAAGTTTTTTTGTTTCTCATGGCGATTGTAATTAGCTCATTATGGAAATACTCTCTAGTTTATTTATGGGATGACATTTTTCATATTTGTGTAGCCTTCACTCTGTTCCCATTCACTCTATATATAAGTTAGGGGTACTTTTATCTTAAAGTAACAGAAAACCTAACTTGAGGCTTTTAATCAAACATGAGTTAATTTTTTTTCTAAAGTTTGTGTCTTCCAGTAGTAGTTAAAGAATAGCTCAATGATGTCAGATTGAACATCTCTAGGATTGCTTTGGCCTCTCCTTATGCTTGGAGGTGACTGCTGCATGTTCACCACCATGTTCTCATTCCAGGCAGGAAGAAAGGACCAACTGCATGGGTGATGCATTTACATTTTTTCAGAAGTACTTTGAAAGATACATTTGCTTACAAATCTATGCCTACCATCAGCAGCCATGAGAGAATGGGAAAGCAAGTATCCTGCCGAGGGCTAGTCCTATAGATTCACAAATAAATATAATATTTATTATATATAAAATATATCAGGGATATATTGTTAGAGAAAAATGGTGCAGTGGATCTGAGGTATGTATGTAGTCATATATATCACACTGTGTATCTTCAGAAATTAAATCCTATGCTGAACCCCTGAGAGATTTTCAGTGCTCCTATATGTTTAAGTTTTTAAATTTTTTTTGTGATTTTGTCAAAGCTAAGGAAGGTGGAATATTTCCGTTTTGAATTAGAAGTCTGTGCCTTTTTAAAATTTCTTACCTTCCATCTTTTTTCCACTCTGGTTTCATTTTTTAATTGCTCTTTAATTTATTTTCTTTCTTTTTGAATTTCAGATAAACTCAGTTCTATTTATTTATTCATTTTTAAAAATTTAAGTGTAGTTGACATATAGTGTTACATTAGTTTCAGGTGCATAGCATAGTGATTCAGCATCATTATACCTTATGCTGTGCTCACCACGAGGGCAACTACCCTGTGTCACCATATGACGCTATTAAAATATTATTGACTGAACCTCTAGGCCATACCCTTTATCCCCATGATTGGTCCATTCCAAAGCTGGAATCCTGTACCCCCCCACTCCCCATCACCCATTTGCTCATTTACCTACCCCATTTCCCTATGGTTATCTTTGCTTTTTTTTTCTTTTTTTTAAGATTTTATTTATTTATTCATGAGAGACAAACAGAGAGAGGCAGAAACATAGGCAGAGGGAGAAGCAGGCTCAGGCTCCCTGTGGGGAGCTTGTTGTGAGACTTGATCCTAGGACCCCACGACCTGAGCCAAAGGCAAACAACCACTGAGCCACCTCGGAGTCCCTTGATATCAGCTCTGAAGACTCAGTCAGGCTCAGACCAGCCAACTGGGGGAATATGGAGCTGAGAATTTGACCCCTCCTCTGGGTGAAAGAGACCTGAGATAGGACAGTAGGGGCTACTGATCCCAGGAGGAAGCCTGCTAACACCCCGAGGCTAAATGGTAAGCCACGGACAATAGCAAACCAAGCAAATCTCTGGCATCAGAGTAGGAGGGACTTGCAGAAGGGTTTGCAAGTCTAATCCACATACCCTCTGATAATCATTAAAATTGCACACATTTGCCATCCCTGCCCCTCACCCCTTTGCCACCCCTATGGTTATCTTTGGTTTGTTCTCTGTATTTATAAGTCTGACTCTGCTTTTCATTTGCTTGTTTTGAACTTGTTTTATTAATAAGAAATTCAACCAAGCCATTCCCTGTCTCACAGAGATCTTTAGCATGGGATTAAGGTTCATCAGACTCCTGGTCCGCCATTCTCTCCATTGCTTCTTGGGCTGGAATCCTGCTTCTCAGAGTGCGCCATGCTTTTCTCCACTCCTGGCTTTTCCAGATGTTGAGTTCCTGAATAGAACATGCCTCTCTTCTTGCCTCCTTGAAAACTATTCATTGTCCAAGAACCAACTCAAAGTCCTTTTTCTGTGAACCCTTCAGTTCTTCTGATGTCCTGCACTGCTGCTCCTTGGGCAGTTCCATGACCCCCAGTTGTCCTCACTGGGGCTCATCTCTCTGTTCCCCAATTGGAACTGAAGGATCAGAATAAGTTTGTGTATCTCTTCATCCCCAGAACTTAGTGAAGCATGTGTAATTGTTAAGAACTCAAATATTCGACTCAATGAATAAATAAATAAATATACAAACAAGGAAAACCTCTTCAAAAAAAGAGCATTTCCTAGATTACTAAAGAATAATCTCTTCTTTCAGAAAACAAAATAAATTTTTTAACATAAGAAAATAATATTCTGGAAAATCTTACTGTGTCAGCACTACCTACTTCAAGAACTAATCTCTAAGCATGGTTTTGGGATCAGTTTTGAAAGTTCATGTAATCTCTCTCTCTTTCTCTCTCTCTCTCTCTCTCTCTCTCTCTCTCACACACACACACACACACACACACACACACCCCATATACACACAGACAAACTCAGGTAAAACCATGATGAAATGATTTCATATGTATACGTGCTGATTCTAAGTTTCTATTTTTAAAATAGTTTATTTAAATTACTTATTTGTCTTAAAATAAAATGTTATTTTATTTATATTTGGTATGGAATTAAAGAAATAAAAGATCCTTTATTGCTACTTTTGTAAGATGTGGGTTTTTAAATATGTTTTTAAGGATAAAAATGCAGAGAAATGTAGGCAGTGACATGTCAGTGGGTGTAAACTGTGGTGTTCCAGAGAGTTTAAAGGCTTATGAGAAATGTGAAGATAAGTTTAATTCCAAAGTTCAGTTTTTATTTTCTCTTTTTTATTTGTATTTTTTTAACATGAAGGTATTTCCTTTTTACAATGGCAAGAGCCTCCTGCTCTGAAATATCCAATCTGAGAAGAAATTCCATGAAATGTTGCCAGATTTCCCTTTGTAACCTCCCAACTCATGGCAACAGAATGGGCTAACAAGCCTGATCTCATAATTTGACTGTCAGAGAATTAGGCTCTATTTTGGGCAACACATCAGCCTTTACCTGATTCTCAGACTTCCTTTAAGTGGGAGGGAGACAATAGAAGTGACTGTATTAACAATACTCAGTGCTAATTAATACGCCACTGTGATTGGGGTGCAACAGCACATGCCATACTGCCATCACTCTGAACGACAGTTCTCCCATAGGTGTGTCAGGAAGGGGAAAAAATATGTCAGAGAACCCAGTCCATGATGGAAGGAAAAGAAAGGCAAAGTGAGAAATTGTGTATTTTATCTTACATCAAAAACTTGAGGCAAACTACTACCAATTGTCCATATTCACAGTGTGTCAACTCTTGTTTTTTAGCTGGTTTCGTGGTGAAGCAGAAATTAGACATAGTTAAAGCTTTTAATTGTCCCTTCTCTCTCCCTCTTGTTTCTTCCTCCTTCCTCCTGTCTTCAGACCAATTGAAGTCTTTCGAATTTCACCATTAATAACCTGTCAGATCAGAAAGAAGATAAGCTTAGAGCATCATTCCAAGAGGTGATGCCGCCTGTGTTCATCATGGATTGCAGGATGTAACTACCAACTTGTCTCTACAACTTAGGACATCAGAAGAATCCTAGTCAAACTGTCCTACCCTTTTCTGGGTTATATACCTCACCGGTCATGAGCATCCATGCCGTTTCTGACTCGCGCCATGTCAACTGATGTTGGCATAGTGATATCTTCCCAGTGGAACATAAAACAAAAATAATCTAGCTTCCTAAAATCAAGAATAAATAAAGTATGCATGTTATTTTATTTTACTCCAACATTCTCACTCGTGGTCAATTCTTAGAACTGGTTCCCCTGGTATTCTGGAAGATCATGGAATAATCCAGTCCAATGAATAGTGAAAGACCTCTAGTCTGTGAGGGACATTAGTTCTTGCTCCTGTAAACCCTCTCATCCTTCTTTCTACATACACTAGCCTCCTTCCAGCTTTGATGCATTAGGGTTACCTTCTCTCATCTTATTTGATTGGAGCCAAACTCAGTACCTGGCCTAAAATATTTTTTTGATTCTTGCTCCTTGTCTCTCCTTCTCCCTCCTCTCTTTCTCTCCCTATTTTCCTTCTTTTCTTCTATCTTTAAAATATTCCTGGGCACTGTGTGCCAGGAATTGTGTACTGGGAGGGGGCTGCAGAAACACATGTGTTCCTCACAGTCCGATGGGAGAGACAAACACATAATCACACAAATGAGAGAAAATAAAAGAAAGAATAAAGGAAGGATTTCATTGAACTAATTCATATTAGAAAGGACAATGGTTAAAAAAAAAGAAAGGACAATGGTTAAGGAGGAAAACTTGAGGTGAGAGGTACAGCTCACATAGGAGTGAACCATGCAAGGAGAAAGAAGAGACTCCCTGGAAGAAAGAGCAGGTGTATAAAGGCTCTGGTGGCAGCAAATATAAGGGTATCTTTGAAGAACCCAAAGAATCATGTGAGCAAACAATAAGGGGGTCACTGGTATTTCTGTAAGATGAGCCTGGGAAGGTGGTCTTGGGAGAGGTGCAGGGTGATGCCAGGCAAGTAAAGGATTTGGGATTTTATATTTTTTGGAAAGAAAGGAGGTTCATTTTCCCACCTAGCACAAGAGTGACATGTTTTGATTAGAGTGAAGTGAGTCAGGAAGGCCATTCCAAAAGCTACTGTGAAAAATTGTAGCTTCCAGAGAATTGCAGGTGGAGTAGGGTGGTAGCTGTGAAAACGGACGAAATGGATGGGTAGTGAACATGATGAAGCTGTTGCGGTGCATGGAATCTTATGGGACAAGAATAGCTACTAAACATTTCCAGTAACAAACTCTAAGGAACTTGAACATTTTAGATATTGTACATGAAGTAGCAGCAGGTTGAGAAGGAGTGGACAATAAAGTAAGAGACCTCAGTTTTGTGGAAGGAAGAAGTATTTCAAAAAAGAAGGAGCAATGAACAAGGTTGAATGGTACTGGTAAGAAGGGGATTGAGACATGTCCATTGGGTAGAGCAAAATGGACATGGCTGAGACCTTAACCATGAGCAGTTTGCTTTCTATTTTATTGGCTACAATGAGGTGACCACCCTGGGCTTCACAGCTACGTTACATCAAATGGAGCTGCTTTTGTCAGCTACTCCCAGAGTCACTGTACTTCCATCCCTTCTACCAGTCTTCTGCTTCAGCCATTTCACTCCCTCCATGACAGAGTTCTCCATGCTCTCTTCTCAGAAGACATAGAAAGGAACAGCATAACGTGCCTCCCTCCCCTTCTCTCTATCTGTAAGCTTCTGGATATCTGCATGATGAATGCATTCCTCGTGTGCTCCCTTGCTCTCACCTTGTCCCTTCTTCTCCAGGACACCACTTCCACAATCACTTCCCTTTCTTTTATGCATGAAGTTTCCCATCTTTTATATACTTCTCTGCCTGGAACTCTGCTGAGCCACTCCATCACCCAAATATTTCTTCTTGAATCTTCCTCTTCTCAGGATGCCACCTTCACCTCCCTTCCACAGACTGATGAAATTTGAAGGAAATATACAAGATATATTACTCAATCCTTAAATTTTCCATATAAACAGCTCTTTTCTCTGAGTTCTGCAACCCTTGGACTCTACCATAGCAGGGGTATTATTCATTCTGTGTCTGTTTTTGCCACTAAATGCTGTGTTTCTTGAGGGCAAATGGCCACGTCTTATTAATCTCTGCATGCCCTTCACCAGACCACACATGACACAGGAAGTTGCCCAATAACTATGTGATGAATGAATAAATGATGCCTTGGGACATTATTAGAACTTGGAAAACATTATTCTTGATACAAAATATTGACTTTATTAACATCCTGAATGGGACATCTGGGTGGCTCAGTGGTTGAGCATCTGCCTTTGGCTCAGGTTGTGATCCCTGGGTCCTGGGATCAAGTCCCACATCTGTCTTCCCACAGGGAACCTGCTTCTCCCTCTGCCTCTCTCTCTCTCTCTCTTTCTCTCTCTCTCTGTCTCTCATGAATAAAAAAAATCCTGAAGATTATACTCATCCACTATAACCCCTTTTCCACTGGTGCACATAATTGATTGTAGACTCTACGTGCTACACCTGCAAAATCCCTCAGCAAAAATGCATACATACCCTTGCTTCCACATTAAGCCAATGTATTCAAAATACCAGAAATCTTTTGCTGTCCCCACAGTGAGAGCTGACCTACCAATACATACACTGTTAACATTCTAGCCTTTGTCAGTAAAGAACTGTTGCAAACTCAGTTTTTGCCAAGCAGGGAGACGAGTCACCTGTCTCATCCACTGGGATGTTTTAAAAACGAGCGGTCACAATGACTGTTTAAATGAGGCTGAGAATATTCGAAGTTCTTGTATTTACATAATTCTTCATGCATGAATGCCCATCGGGTGTTTATTTTTCAAACCTCATGTCACATCTGTCTTGCACACCGTATTTCTGATGGCTCCCTTTTCATCTTAAATCTAAAGATTTAGGCACACTCAGTGTTGTCCCCTGCTTGCTTGCTTGCTCAGAAGAGCAACAGAATTCTGCAGGAAAGGAAGACCATCTAGAGCCACAGGTTACATCCTGTGGATTATTTAAAAGGAAGACTTTCATGGAGGGACAACAACCTGGCCATAAATGTGCTCTTCCCTGGTGCCCCTGGGCTGAGTGCTAAGTATGAGATTTAGCAGAGCGCAATAGAAATAAGAGTAATCAATCTGGTTGCTGCATTTCTACTGGAAAGATGTTACTGGGTTTATGTTTGTAATAGAGTCAGCTATTTTGTAACTCCTTGAGGTGGAAACAGATTGATATGTTATGCACCCAAAACCATTTTCTCTGGTTTAAAATGAGATTAAAAAAAAAAACCAGGGATCCAGTCTCAAAATGGAAGTTACAGAAAGTGAAATGAAAAGAAAATAAAAATATTTTTATATTACTTGATTATCAGAAGTTATATTGATTTATTCCATAGATATATCTAAAGAAAATACCAAACACATATTTGAACACATACATATCTTGTATACATATGTGAACAAAATGTACTCAAATTGTATTTCTTTCTCCTACATCAAAACAGAGATTTTTAAAAGTACCATATGAGTTACACTGGGTTTGTCCTTAGTGTTAAAACATCATATTTATTTTTTTCCTAAAAATAAGAACAATTTTTAAAAATATTTTATTTATTTATTTGAGAAAGAGAGGGAGAGGGAGAAGCAGACTCCCCACTAAGCAGAGAGCTGGGTCTGGGGTTTGATCCCTGGATCCTGGGATCATGGCCTGAGCCAAAGGCAGATGCTTAACCACTGAGCCACCCAGGCCCCCCTTATCTTCTAAGAGAATTTAGAAGGCACACCCACCGGAGCTTAATACATTATTTGGAACCTAATAAAACATAACTCTCCCCACTCATTGAAAAGGGCTCCTGATGGCTGTGGGCTAAAGTACTGGCCTGGGCCCGGGATTCCTATTTGTGTATTCCTAGCATTTCTGCCCCTAAAAGGTTTTTGGCAAATTACTTCTTTTGGAGTCTCATTTTCTTTACAATAAGGACATCAGCTAAATAATACCATCTAAGTCATCTTCCTTTAGTCAAGAGATGCCTAAAGGTGAGAAAGCTCTGGAGAGACGCTGGGCGGTGCTGTGCCCAGAGTCCACCATACTGTGTTGCACACTCACACATTCAGTAAGAGGGCAGATCTGCTGTTATGTCCTTTCCACAATAAGATAACAGTTTTAAAAAAGAAAAGTTGGGAACGCCTGGGTGGCTCAGGGTTTGAGCGCCTGCTTTCGGCCCAGAGGGTGATCCTGGAGTCCCGGGATCAAGTCCTGCATCCGGCTCCCTGCATGAAGCCTGCTTCTCCCTCTGCCTGTGTCTCTGCCTCTCTCTGTGTGTCTCTCATGAACACATAAATACAATCTTTCAAAAGAAAGAAAGAAAGGAAAAAAGAAAGAAGAAAGAAAGAAAGAGAAGAAAGAAAGAAAGAAGAAAGAAAGAAGAAAGAAGAAAAGAAAAAAAAAAGAAAAGAAAAGAAAGAAAAGAAAAGAAAAAAAAGAAAGAAAGAAAGAAAAGAAAAGAAAAAAAGGAAAGAAAAGAAAAGAAAAGAAAAGAAAAGAAAGAAAAGAAAAGAAAAAAGATGAGGTTATGTAGGGCAAGCGCGGCGGAGCGCATCTCGCTTTGGGTTTTCCGGGGCTGCTCTGGGCTTGCTCCGAGCTGCGGGCTGCGGGCTGCGGGCCACCCGGCTTCCCCTCCCCCGCCCCATGCGCTCCCCCTGCGCCGCGGGCCTTCGCCGCGGGCCTTCGCCGTGGCCACCCTGACCCTCCAGGCTGCGGAGGCCCGACGTCTTGTCAAAACCTCGGATACAGCGATAAACTGTTGGCGGGAAGGACTCTTGCCACCATCCGGCTGACTTGCATATTGCACCAGAGTGTGCTGAGGCTCAGAAATGACCCAACAGAGTCCCCAGGCGAGGCTGTTCTTAGCCAAGAACCACAACTTTTATGTATGTTATTTATGAAGCAGCCGTGAGCCCTTTGTGGACACACAGGGCACATCCTGCAAGGGGGCGGGGGGCGGGGGTCCGGAAGCCTGGGCTGGCACCTGCCCGCCTCCTCCCGCGGTGGGTAAGGGTGAGCCTCCGTCGGGCGCCGCGCTTGCTTCCCCCCTGGCCCGAACCCCGGGAGATGGGGCAACCAGAGCACCGGGAAACAATCCGAGGGGTCGGATTATTCAGGAAGAGCTGGAGGACTTCACAGGACTTCTGAAGCCGCCTCATGGAGGAAGAGCCAGGGGGGAGCCGTAGCTGTGCAGGCCAGGGCCGGCCCGCGACCAGCGCAGGGAAGACGCGGCGCGGAGGGCGAGGCCCTGTGAAACGGTTCAGGAAATAGCGGCGGGACCGCGAGCACCTGTTCCTTGCAGCGCGTTACGGCCGGAGCAGCGCCGCAGGCGTGGGGGCCTGTGGGTGAGCAGAGGTGTGGAATGCCGGCGTGTCGGGGGAGGTCTGGGAGCAGAGGCTTTCACGTTAGAGCCGGGAGAGGTTAATGGTGCGCACCTGCTACAAATGGGGCCCCCCAGAGGCCTCGGGGGTGCTTTATGGCCTGCTTTCCAGCTGATGGGTTTAGGTGTGGATCGTCGGGACACCAAAGTGCAAGGAGAAAGAGCATCATCGGGGAGATTTATAGGGAAGAGTGCTCCAGATCCCCCAGCTTCCTGCAGCCCCCCCCCCCCCCCCCACACACACACACATCTGGTTTAGCGCAGTGGGGACACCGCAGGAGACACCAACAGGCGTCACATTTCAGTGTTCCTGACAGAGGAAGAGCTGGGCCACTGATTTAGCAAGGTCTAAAACACACAGAGCAGTGTATTTTAAGAAATGTGTTTAGAGAAAACAAACGCACAGTAATTTGAGTAAATAAAAGAATTCTAAATACTGTCAAGCCCAGAACGATGGTTTCCTTTAGTGCAGTGATTTCACTGAGCTTTACATGTATTTTTAGTTAATTAATGGGAGTTGTTGCTAGTCACCTGGCATTCCATGCACTTTGGTCCGCAGGTAAGCAACCTCTAGCAGCAGAGGTTCGTGGGAGACAAAGGTCTGGTAGGGAGGCCACCTCGGCTGCTGGCTCAATGGCCCAGTAGGTCCTGCTCAATTTTTTTGTGTGTGTGATTGTCTTCATTCTCTAGTTATTGGTCCACAGAGAAGTTACTAACCCTAATGCTTCTTTAATTAAAGAATTAAAGATTTCTTTCCTCCTAATTCCTGTGGGGCCCCTTTTGGCACCACTTTTATCTCCACTGGCTTGTGTGTAGTGAGCTGATTGTAATGTGCATTATTTATGATAGAAAGATGTTTCACAACATTTTTTTTTTTTACCCAGAATGATACAAACTAATTTTAACATCATCGCCAACTATCGGCCTCTGAAATAGCAGTTATCTTTTTGAACTAATGTTAATGCAATTTATGAATTGGATGCTGCTACAACTCATCAAAAGTCTTCTCTTAAACATAAATAAAATATGCTAAACAAGAGACTAGTTTACCAGACAAATTCTATTACTAACAGCCAGACAAATTCTATTACTAAAAACACAGATCTGGCATGTATGCATCATTTAGCTATATACTAAATAAACTAAACTGTCTAAAAATGCACAAATTCGAACGTGATTTCTTTTTAAATGAAGAGAGAGCAATGTGACAAGTAGGATTTTTAAACTCTTAACACTCCCTGGTAGTGGCCTCCTGTTTAGACTCAAGACAAATAACCTGATATCAGAGATTCTTTTTTCTTTTTTAATAAATAGTGACAAAGCATTTTGGCAACAGAGTTGATAAAGAATACATAGTTACTCTCTCCCCATTTGTGCTGTGCCTGCCTATTGTGTGCTATAGTTATTGTGGGAAAATCAGCACTAGACTTTGCTCTGAGTATGTCACAGTCACCTGGGGACAGTGCATATGTACTTCCTGCCAGAGAACAGGTGAACCCAGAAGCCTGTACTCAAGACTTGTGGTGATTTAGACCTAGATGTGACTTAGATAGAAAATTTATACTAGAATATTGGCAGATGCCAAACTCACTCCATCAAAAAATTTACCATTTCGGCCACGGCACAATATTCTTTCTTTTTTATTTATTTAAATTCAGTTTGCCAACATATGGTATAACACCCAGTGCTGACAATGTTCTTAAAACTTCATTTTTCCGGGCATTGAAACATGGAAGAAATTTTCTTTCTAAGAAAATAGTTATCACTGGAACAGTAATATTTCTGGTGAGACCATATATTTTCATCATCCATTAATCTATGCAAGTTCTCAGGGCAAAGCTTCTTAATACAATAATGAAAGCCACATAGTAATATACAAAGAATAGTTTTAAAAGTAGGGAAGTATTAGAGAATCTCAAGAAATGTTGAGAATTTATGGGGCTTACCATCTATTATACATTTATAACTTAGAAAGGGATAGTTACACATGAAAAGTAAAGGGATATCCATCATGTAGTGTTCCATAATTAGCAGAGGTTGCTGGGCATTAATGTTCAAGCTTTTGACTTCAAGTCAAATAAGTTCTATGATAGATCCATAATCGATCTATAGTATCCAAAATCAATTCAAAAATATTACAAATAATTTATCCCACTCTTCTCATTTTACCTATATGTAAAATTTAATGTGCATGTGCTATTTCTGTAGGGCTTTGTATATATGTGTATTTGAGAATATTCTTATAGACAAAACCTCATTTTATCTTCACAATAATTTTGTGACTTGGGGGGCACTGCTATTCTCACCATAAAAATAAGCAAACTAGTGACTTGCCAAACTCATGCAACCTTTTAGAGGCCCAGGTTCAGAAAAATAATTATACATTACAGATGAGAGGCACAGACATTAACCTTTATGAGAAGTACAGCCATTAACCTATCGTAACAGCCATGTTTTTGTAATTCTGTATTGTTTTTATTGGCTGTGCAACTGATCGTAAATTTAGTTTTTCTAATTAGACTGATGGCCATAAATATGTTTTTCAAATCTGTAAGTTACGTTCCAATATCAACTTGAAACGCTATGATTTCACATAACTGCCTGAAGCTGTTTCTGCTTTGGCAGAAGCAGGAGGCAAATGGACTAGAACTCTTATATATCCCAGTAATGGCTCTCAATGAACTTTTAAAAAAAAATAAGTATTGTCTTTAAAAGAGAAAGGAAGCAATCATTTTCAGAACCTCTTCTAATGGAAACCAGAGAAAGCCAAACACGACCTTGGATTATTTTATATGCTCATGTGTATGATGGCTCTCTATCATTTGGAAATGGTCCCTTATGTCCCCATGGGATATCTTTAACCAATATTTGTAAACAGACTACAGATCAGTTGTAGTCTTGGGAAAGATCAAGCTGCTTCTGTTTGTTTAAGAAGCTGCTTCTGTTAATGAAGAACCTTGTTTGGATTGTTTCTCCCATTTCACTCTGCTTAGACCTGGTCAGGATACCCTTCTTCACTTTACTTTAAATGTACTCTATTCAACTTCTATGACAATAGAACAAATGGCAATAGAACAAATGGCAATAGATATACATCTAGTGTTCCACAAAACAAACATGTTGTACAGGAACCAATCATGAGGTTTTTCAAGGAAAAAGTTTTTCATAGTGGGATCGTCTGATGATTTGCACCAGGACTCTCTAAGAGTAGGTCAGGAGTCTTTACTTTCAATAGTCACCTTTTTGACACAAAAATGTTATAGTCATTGGTATAGGACAGCTTCTCTAAACACTATCATATGATCCTTTTGATTACTCGTGATACCATCTTTTTGGTATTTACAAATAATTTGCATATAGGACCATAAAAATACATCTAAAAGACAAAAAAAAAAAGGCCCTTGTGAACATTTAACATGAAGATTCACACAATTTTGTTAACATTGCTGAAAAAATTGTGGAGGTTTGTCTTCATGATCTGTGTGCTGATTGCGTGGCTCCCACAATCACGAAGTAAAGATATCTCAGGGCATAATCTGCACACAGGGCCCTATCATTGCTAATCGTCTTGGATGTCAACCCATTTCTCTAGTAATGGTAGTAATTTTTTGATGGATCTGAATTAGATTCCAAAGATTGTCATTTAGTTTTCATTGTGCCACAGAGCTGATGAAGGTTCCCATTAAGCATAGTGTGTCAGAGTTTGCCTTTTTGGAGCGGCATCATTTTCAATAACCAGCCACAAGATGCCCAACTTGTTGGGGTGGATGCCAGACTTACCCAAAGTTTGTGTGAGTTTCTATAAAGGATCAGCTTTGCCTTGGTTTCTACTTTTACCCTTCTCTTCTGTGACTTCAAGAATCTTCTATAACTAAAACTTGCTCCATAGGGACCAATTTAGTTAAAATTAAGTCACACAATATCTTCAGCCTTCTAAAGTGATGGTCCCTAAAACTGTAAACTTTAAGAAAAGAGGCAAATGTGGTAAGGGAGCCAATGGTCAGCCCCCTGCTCCAGGTTCACATTCTTCCCTCGGGATATCCTGCACCCTGAGAGTGTGAGCCCAGCCAACCTGTGCATCATGCAATAGCAAAGCCCAATATGTGTCTCCTATTTCAGATGATACAACGTCAGTAGGGGCTTCATATTTTCTTTCTGTCCCTCCATGGATCACTCTGCGTTCTCCTTGAACTGTATAAATAACCTCCACACTGTTGAGACCACCATACTTTGGAGATAGAACACCTGGATCACCCAAATCTATTTCACTTTTTTGAAACCAAGGAAAGAGGGGTGTTGGAAGCATAGAAAGAAAATAAGGGTTTCATGGAAGTATCTTTGAAAGTTAGACAATCATTGAAACCACATCCAAGGAGGGCAAAGAAATGGTGGAAGATTTCTTTCTTGCAATTTTCATCCATAAGAAAGTCACACCATTTCTTTGGATAGCCTGGAGCAATAAAACGACATGCATTTAAATTAAGAATCCACAATGTGCTCATCAAGCACGAAGCACCAAGCATCTTCAATGACGGTCATGTTGCATTGTTGTTATTGCTTTAATTTAGGTGTGTCTCAAATGTTGTAAGTACTTTGCATTAAGTAGGGAGTTACTACCTTAAAAAGAACCAGATAGATGTTTTATTAGAGCTGCAGAAAGCCCCACGACTATATAAACTGTTTGATTCCTGCTCTAATTGCTATCATCTAGTTTCTTAACCAATGAACAGATCCTAAAGTGTAATATCCCCACACGAATAGTGTAGAATTTATCAGAGAGAATTCTATTTAATTTTCTCTCTGATGTCAGAGACAATAAAAAATAGTAAGAAGGAGTGTCTTAATGGTTAAGATGGAATAAATAACCATCTGATGGCCTCTATAGTATTTAGTGTGCATATGTTGATAACACAAAAGAGATATGGTGCCTTTGTAAAGGATAATTTATAACGTACAAACCAATCTTTTGGATAGATAAACTGTTTTAAAATTGTGCAATATAGATGTGTGCCTTTCTGTACTCAAATGGGATGTTTAAATAGGTAACACATTTATCGACTTGTGATACATCTAAATTTCTATTATAAAATATATTTCCCATCTCCCATTCATGGCAATTTTTATGCTAATTAGTGTTTTTGCATTCCCAAAATAGGCATAAATTAGCATGAATATCCAGCTATATGTCTAGGCTGGATATGAAAACGTTTTAAAAGCTAAGAATAACTTACAGAGTTTAGTGTGAGGTAAGAAGGATTGTTTAATATTTGTAAATATATCATTTCTGTAATAAAATTTTGTTATGTGACTAATGTCTGTTCAATAAACTTTGGACTGCAGTTATTTGCAAGTTATTAATGGTGTTTATTAACAATGCTGAGAAACTCATTACAATATAAAACTGGAAAAATCTCCACAACTTTGGCCCTTCTGTAAAATAATAGGCTGTGCATTCCTCAATAATTCTAGTCCCATATAAAACACTATAACAAATCTAGTCCTTCACGTTTGCTTAATTCTATAAAAAAGACATGTGTAGGTTTTAAAATGAGTGAAAGACATTTGAGACCCTGGTTGACACTCTGTTTTAGCAAACAGCGTGCGCTGTCAAGGAGGCATCTTTGCATTCTTCAGACTTGAGTGGTACATGCTTCCTGCATTCCATGTTTACTCTGAAGAGCTCATCTACATCATAAGGGGTACTGTACTTTTTGTAAGGAGATAACTAAGGAATCATTGAGATTTGGCAGAGGATAACTGTAAGAACATAGATTAGAAGCATAGATAGATCTATCAGCTGGTCTAGAAGTTCTGCAGGATTTTGTACTCTCTCTCTTTTGTCTTGTGTGTCTTAAGGAAAGATGTGACCAATTTGCCTGATAACCACAGTGGCTTGAGATGTTCTGGCTTGAGATGTTCTGGAATACGATCCAAAGTGTAGCTATCCCAGCTGACTTTCCTGAGCTACTGTCAACCTTTTTATTTAATTTAAAATTTTTTAAAGAGAGTGGCAGCAGGGGGAACAGCGAAGGTAGAGGGAGAGAGAATCTCAAACATACTCTCCACTGAACACAAAGCCCTACACGGGGCTCAATCTCACAACCCTGAAACCACGATCCAAGCTGAAACCAAGAGTCAGGTGCTTAACTGAATGAGCCACCTAGGTGCCCTGAGCTACTGCCAACCTTAAAAACTTGTATTATTAATGTGATGAGCACTGGATTTTTGTTGTGCATAAGTGATGAATCACTGAATTCTACTGAAACCAATATTACACTGTATGTTAACTAAAATTTAAATTTAAAAAAGTAACTCAGGGAAAAAAACTTGTATTATTATAATATATGCATTACTCTTACAGCACTGCTAAAAACTTCCAATCTATTATGCAGTGAATTTTTATGTTTATAAATTTTATTTTTTAATTTATGTACTATATATATATCTACACCCAAAGTGGGACTTTTACTCTTTATTTTTATATATTTTTATGTTATGTTAGTAATTCATTTTATGTATTTCATATATTTTTTCAGCTTCTTTCTTAATCTTTGAAGGGCATACTTATAATGACTACATAGAGGGGGCTTCCAATATTTATCAGCACTACTGATAAATCGGAGGACCAGAGAAGGCAACCACTGTTTGTGGTGTGGGTGGTATGGTGTTAACACATTCTGTATACTGTGTCTTCAGAGCTCATTTTAACTCTAAAGTAGGTACATTTGTCTTCATTTTTGCAAATGAGGGAGGCAGAGATACTAAGTAGCAAACCTAGTAGAAGCAAGCTTTCAAAGCTAGCAAGTGGTAATGCTGGAGTTTAAGGTAGATTAACTTCAGTGCCTGAGACTTTTCATGATACAAGCTCATTCCCCTTAACATATCTCCTTAGAAAGTATTTGGTTCATTTTATTTAGCTTTATTTTTTTAAAAAGGATTTTATTTATTGATTCATGAGAGACACACAGAGAGAGGCAGAGACATAAGTAGCAGGTTCCCTGCAGGAAGCCTGATATGGGACTTGATCCCAGGACCCCAGGATCATGACCTGAGCCAAAGGCAGATGCTCAACCACCGAGCCACCCAGGCACCCTATTTGGTTCATTTTAAAGATAATTTTTACTGCATCCTGTTTATTTTTATATAAGCTTGTTACTTGTAGCTATACACTTCTGATACCTGAGTTCCTGAGTTTTGAATCTGAACTAAAAGATACTGACTACACATCATAAAGATGCATCACTGGTAAATTTCAGGTTTTTGCTGTTGCTGGTGATGTTGGTGGTGCTGGTGGTGTGTGTGTGTGTGATTCCTGTTTGGGTCAAGTTTCATTTAAGGTCACAAACATTTTTCTGGTTGTCTAAAGCATTTTACAAGCATATTTACATTGATATTGTGAAACATATGAGTACAGGACAGGTGAGGCCAGGTAGAGAGAGACAGGCAGGGGGCTCAGTGAGTTGGCTCATACAGGTAACCAGCCTCACAGAAATCCCAAATGTGGAAAAATGTTATAGATAAGATATTAACCTGAGAGAAGGGAACATAACAAATCCACCTTGTTTGTCTTAAATGTTATAGACAAGATATTTGCCAAGTTCACCAGTCAGTTTTCTATAAAAGACCCATCCTAAAAGCTCTCAGTGGAATCCCTTGTAGGCAGGCTCCTCTCTCTAGAGAGCTTTCCTTTCCTATTCTCGCCTTCATTTAATAAACTTTCACTTAACCTCACACTTTTGTCCATGCAATTCATTCTTCAACTCCATGAGACAAGAGCCTTGCAATCCTGCAGCAATATCATTTAGTTACCTGTACCAGTGGGACAAACTACACCAAAACCTGACTTTAAAGCACTATCATTTTTTTGCCCCTGATTCTGAGCAGCCAGTGGGTCCAGCTGGGGCCTTTTCCTGCTCCACGTGGCATTGGCCAGGCTCACTGATGCATTTGTGTGAGTTAGGATGTAGATGAAGGAGCTCCGGTCTCAGAGGATGTCACTGGCACCTACTGTGCCAGCAGGGTAGCTGGGGCTGCTGGGCCTCTCCCCTGAGAGATCTTTCTCTCCACTTTGTGTCTCATCCTCACTGAGACGAGCCCAGACTTGCTACAAAGATACAAGCAGCGTTATAAGACGGTGAGAACATAAGCTGAGGCCAACGCTTGAAGTCACACAACGTCAGCTGTGCCACATCCTTTTTGTCAAAACATGTCACAGAGCCAGCCCACGTTCAATGGATAGAGGAACAGACTTCCTTTCTTCACAGGAGGAGATGAAAAGAATTTGTTGCCATTTTTAATCCACCATGAACATAGAATTTAAGATGCAGTAATGGTAAAGAAGCCTTCAATCTGAAACAACCCAAAAGAATCAAAATATTCTTTGTTTGAAATAAAAAATGAGTATTTTCCCTTTCCAGATACGATATGTACATCTTCACTAGTTCTAACATTTATTTGTTTGCTCAGATAACCTTTTCTAATATAAACATTCAGTTATATGACTTATCTGATATTGAATGTTCAGCTGGAGGCAGAAGGGATCAAATTCTGACGTTGACTGTGGAACTTTATTTCCTCTCCATGTTCAAATAAAGTGATTGATGTGTCAGCTGGAGTTACGGCACCTTTTCTGTTTAGCTTGCTACCTGATAAATAAAAAGGGGTTCATTTTAAAGAAATATTATTTATTCACACTAATACAGAATGCATGAATCCTAGCAAGGTTTATTTTTGCTTAAATCAGGTACAGGAATGATGTCTGATTCTAGATACAACTCAACTGTGAACCTCAGATGCTTCCAGGCAGATTATTACCATACAGTCAGCACCTAATGCACCACTTGAAGCCTGCAGTTGAGGAACTGAAAAAAAAAAAAAAGACATTGAGAAATCAATATTCTTTTTGCAACACATACAGTCAAAAGCAAAATGTTGAGTCATGTTATATATCAAATGCTTCATAGGCTTTCCCTACATATTTATTTTAAAGAAAAGTTACCCTTACAACTTCATCAGCCTCTTCAAATTTTAACATTTTGTTAATGATTGCTTCTAGATTAGAAGTTTGTTATGCCAAAGCTGCTAATTATCTTACCAGTGAGTAGCAGATAGATCGACTCTAGAGACTCTGATCAGTGATTCACATGATGTCCTATTTGGATGAAAAGAATCCGTTAACTGGATGTTTAATTCTCAGCCTTGTTAGTTAACGAAGATGTTACCAACCTGAAAGAGTTTTATAAATAAGTACATTAAACAGATGACTTAAACATAACTAGACAAAAGAACACGAGATAGAAAAAATTTGAAAATATCAATTTAACTGACACTGACTTCATTTGTTGATCACTGTCCATTAAGTAATGAAGCAATGGCTCCTAGAGCAAAGTTGGCTCTTTACTGAAACTATTGTATTAGTGACAGTGTCTCTGTCAGCAACTCCTCAAACATTCTCAGTCTCTGTGTCTTTCCATTGCTGTCCATTTTTTAGAGGCTTGACCCCGGAGTTAACATTTTAACCTTTATTTGCTATTGCCACATTTTTAGATCACTTACCTTATTACATTTATTGTATTAGTTTCAGAGTTTCAAGCAGGGTCATAACATTTTAAACACAATTTGGACTCTTAGAACTTTCTTTTAATGTTTTTCTATTTCAATTAATGTAAGGGGTAAGAGTAGAGCAATTTGAGAAGTTGGTCTAAAATGTGTAGTGCACCAACACTGTCGGTTCAAGGAGGCCCTTAACATAGCACACAGAAAATCCTCTTATGCATTATGCTTTTTCAGTGCTATAAAAGGTGTGTTACTACCATCATTTATTTTAAAAATTCTCATATATATTCCCAGCATAATTTTATAATAAGTTTTCCCCTTTATTAGACTGCAGAGTTCATTCTAATTGGAATTCTGAAAGAGATAAACAGTTTCTGAGATAGAAAATATTACCATTTATCTGTTAATCCCACTAAACTTTTATGTTTGGTTTAATGTGTTAGTAAAGGACTCTATATTTAGCATCAAAATATTGCCCCTTGTATCCCTGATTTATGATTATTGATTTTACCAACCTAAATAATCTATACATTGCAAGAGACCAAAAGGCATAGAATAAAAAGAAACAGTACTCCCTAAGGAAATTGCAAGTCAATTTTCAATTTTTTTCAAATTTTCATCCAAAGTATAGCCTTCTTTCTGTTTACTTTGTGTTTATTTCCTGACTGTAACTTTACATAAAGGAGAAGGAAAGTGCATTTACATATACACACATGTATAAAAAGTGTAAAGACAAATGCACAAATCATCATA
Source organism: Vulpes vulpes (assembly GCF_048418805.1). Classification (NCBI taxonomy): domain Eukaryota; kingdom Metazoa; phylum Chordata; class Mammalia; order Carnivora; family Canidae; genus Vulpes; species Vulpes vulpes. The sequence continues at coordinate 53,574,522 of NC_132784.1, read as the reverse complement.
TTTGGATAAGGCTACTTAGATACTCAGTATAGGGACTTTTTCTATATCCTTTTCCCCATTACTTAACTTTTCATATTTGGTATTAAAATACAGATTTTATTTGCATATAATAGATTTTGCAACTCAAGAAAGAAAAAAAAAAGGCACAACTCATTCAAAGTGGCTGAAGAAAATGCTTCCAAATCTTTACACCTAATTATTTATAGTAATCTTTCCGTGTCTTAAAACAATATTAATTGTAATTACCAAATATGAGATAGCAATCACTGCATTTAAAAAAGTATCAAGGTAAAAAAAAAGAGAACACTTTCTCTTCCCTAAGATACTGATGACAATAGCTCATCATATTTAGTCAGTTGGCAAACATTTATCAAGTAACCAGTGAATGCCGATATGTTGAAGTCCTAAACCCCAGTACTCAGAGTGTGAACTTATTTAGAAATGGAGACATTGTAGATGTAATTAGCTAAATGAGACCATATTAAAAGAGGGTGGGCCCTCATCCAATACGACTGGTGTTCTCATAAGAAGATGACACGTGGACACAGAGAGAAGGCCATATGACCACAGAGGCAGAGATCCAAGCGATTCTTCCACAAGTCAAGGGATGCCAAGGATTGCCCAGAACCATGGAAGAGTCAAGAAGGAGTTTCCCTGAGAGCATTTGGAGAGAGTGTGGCCATGCCACACCTAGATTTGGACTGCTAACCTCCAAAACTGGGACAAAATAGATTTCTGTTGTTTTCAGTTGCCTACTTTGTGGCACTTGGCTACAGCAGCCCCAGGAAACCAACATCCTGAACGATAGGGAAATGCATCAGCCACATGAGCTAAGGTCACCAGCCGGCCTCTGCTGCTGTAAATACCCTTTATAATAAGACTGCCACTGTGGTCCTCACCTGATCTTCAATTCTGCTATCAAGGTCACTCCCCTGGCTTGTAACAACCAGCAAGGTCTGCCTTCAGGGAGCCTGGGTTTAACTGTGCATCAGAGAGGAGAAGAGGTGGAGAAGTAATGGGGCCATGGGATTCTGCACAAACTAGTGTGACATCTTACTACTCCCTTCATCCCGGTGTCACTTTCCTATTTAGTACCCAGTTGAGTGCCTGAAATATACTAAGAGCTCAATAAGTGTCTTTCTTTGAAGGAGAATGCTCAGGGGATCCCAGAGGGATGGTTCAAGGACTGCCAAGGAGAAGTACATCCCCTGTCTCCACTCTTGACAAGATCACACATCCCAGCAGTCATGGTTCTAAAATCCAATTTAGACTTGCTGGAAAGTCAGCCGAGCTCTGACTCCAGATTTATTTCTCTTTCTTCATAATTCAACTCACAGTCTAGAGAGCATGCAAAGTTCTCTTTTTGGGACCTCATTTGCTATCGCATGCCCTTCCTTCCATGTTTCTTTAAAATCCATCCCCCCTTGGCAGGGCCCCTCAACTCTAAATAGGAGGTTCTCCCCTTTGAGCAGGATGCTTAGTGACTTCTTTGAACATCTATTTCCTCATCTACAAAATAAATATATCGATATCAACCACACAGGGCTGCTGTGAAGAACAGATGTGTGTGTCTAGTAAATGAATGCAGTGGTATCTGGTTACTCAAAAAAAAAAAAAAAAAAAAAAAAAAACAGTGCAGATAGAGCTATTGTTTCTTTTCCAGACGCTCTTCATGCAACACTTATTTTGTGTGTCATGTTTCCTCCTCTACTGTATGCTTAATATTCTATCTATATGACTTTCACTTTTCTTCTCCCATTGTTCTTTCATTGTTTCTTGTCTGCCTTTCTGCCTCTGTCATATGTCACATCAGGGGCTGCAGCAAAAACACTACCCAGTGTGAAGTAGACTTAAGGATTTGGATTTCGAATGGGTTTAAGGTCAAGGACATTGTGAAGATCTAAAGGCAACAGAGAGATCCAGATATCTGTCTGAGTGAAGAAGGTATGAATTTCTGCAAGGTCAATGCTGAAAAGGATGGGATTCTGGAAACAGTAAAGAAATCAAAACCAAAATTTGCCATCTTGATTTTTGCCTTGGGCCAGGCCTCCTATTAGACATTTCTGTTGTCAGCCAAAATTTATATGACTATTCCTTGATTTTCTGTAGATTTTAGATATTCTGAACGCCTCAGCTCGCCATCTGGTTTTAGCACGGTAAAAGACGAAATTGCAATCTAACATGGCTTTAACTAGGCTCCAAGCATTTACGTCATTCTGCTTAGTCATTGCTTCCCTTTCATTCCCTCAGGCAGTGAAACATGTTACGTGTCATGCTACAAAAGCATTCTCAGGATCAAAAGGACTTTTTGATGTTTCAGGACCTCCTTTCTCTCTTGGGATGATTTCCTAAAGGTTGATGTATGGGCTAGAGCTAGGGGTGGCTGGAGGAAGGAATACAAATGGGCTCCCTTGTCCAGGACACACCTGTTGTCAGTTCTGCAGAAGACATTATTTAGACACTTTCCAGTCTTTTATAGAAGGTGCAAATCTTTAGAATACCACAGAAGAGAACAAAAATGTGTTCTGAGAAATGCAGTTTACTCCACTTCCAATAAAATTGGGAAATGATCAATCTCAAGTGTATTAACTTCGCCATATCTAGATGACTTAGGTAATGTCCGTGTTATGAAGAACTCATAAATCGTAACACAATTCTAGGAATATTTTTTTCTGGATACTAATTTTCTTATTTTCTTAAATACTTGTTATTTTTACTTTGCACTGAGTGGGAAATGAAGAGTACAAGCTAACAGCAACAACCAAATCCCTTCTTGTTATCTTTTTACCCCATCTGAAATTCAGAGCTATAACTTCCATCTGAAAAGATCTATGAGGGAAGTTAAATGGCTTTTTCTGTTCTCAGTTTATTGTTATCACTGAGGAATGAGAATATTGAGTGATTATCTTACATCAAATAGGGAAATGACATTCTCCACTATAGCATGTAACCATTTACTATCTGCACAAGTTTGGTTAGTAGCTTAAATCGTATGCTTGTTATTTTACATTTGTTCCTCCAGACCTATTGTTCAGTCTTCTTACCTGCTCTACGGTTTGAGATGGTGTCCTCTGTTGTTTAGATTACCCAGACATGCTTATCTTCTGGATACTAGTTGAGTTTGGCCAATGAGATTTAGGAGAAGATTTGAGAAAGTGGAAAGAGATATAGGTAAGAATATTCACTCTTCCCAGTTCTCCCCTCTTTGTGGCCTGGGTCCTTTTGGATCTTGGCTATAATTTTCTTTGGGTTCTGTAGAAATAATGGTTTCCCATTATTATTGGTCCCTAAATACTTCACTATTCATCCTTCATTCATCCTTAATCCTTTCACAACTCTGTAAATAATCTCTTGCTTAGTTAATTGTTTCACTGACTTAGCTATTTTTTTTCTTTTTTAGCCAATAATGATGCCAAATTTGATGCCAAGATAAAAGCTAGGAATCTGAGTTCCAAAATGGGATTCTGGGATTATGTTACTCACATATCGGATGAGCTCACATAATAATATCAAGGTTACTCAAGTTTCTGTAGATGCAGACATGAGATGGAAGAGAAGGTGGGTCACTTCAGAGATTAATATACTGTGATAGTTGCTCACCATAGAGGTGTATTAGTTTTCCATTGCTGCATAACAAAACCATGAACATTAACTATTTCTCAACTTCTGTGGGTTAGGGAATCTAGATGATCTTAGCTAGGTGGTTCTATTAACTCAGGAACTATAAAGAAATAGCTGTCAAGATATTTACTGGGGTTGCAGCCATCAGAAGTTTTAACTGGGGCCTAGGGAATCTGTTTCTAAGATTCCTTCACTCAGATGAGTTTTGGTAAGAGATCTCCATTTCTTGCTGTTTGTTGGTAAGAGGGCTTAATTCCTCCTCTGAAGGAATTGTCTGAATGATGACATGCAAGTGGCTCCTCCCTGAGTGAGTGACACAAGAGAGAGGGCAAGGAGGGAGCCACATGTCTTTTTGTGGAATTGTGTGATGTGGAAGTTGCAAACCATCACTCCTACTTAATTCTATCCATTAAAAACAAGTCACTAAGTCACTAAGTTCAGCCTACACAGAATAGGAAGGAAATTAGATCCTACCTTTCAAAGACAGTGCAAGAAAAATGTGTGGGCATATTTTAAACCATTGCAGGTAGCAATCCTGATCATAATGATTATGAAATAACTGAATTTTCCTAATCATTCATGAAAATCTATACATATCAGTTGACAATGAACCAAGGAAGACAAATTGATAACCTTGAGCTCCTGTCTCAATGCCTGGGTGAAGAATCATAAAGCTCTTTGATGACTAGTAGAAGGTCTTATTTCCAGTAATCACAGGTCCAGCATAGCTGAGGACTAAATCCGAGGACTGTTTTTAAGTGTCACAGGGTTGCAAGGCCAAAAAAAGTACTCAACCCCATCAGATCTCTTGTGTACTGCTTGGAAAGGGAGAGAAGCTGAGACATTATGAGAACCTTGGAGAGACGGAGAAATCCCCTAGCCCTCAAGTTTTTCTTGTTTCTACCCAAGAAGCCCCCTTTCTCTTATATAATATATATGGAGATAGAAAATTTAATAGTCATTAGCATCTGGAGTGATCAGGTGTCAGATTGTCCAGAAATTGACATAAAGTGAGAGAAGCAATGAGTTGAAGACAGGGTCTTTCTAATGAAGAATACATGTGCTTACAGAGATAGGAGACATCCACCAGAGAAGAACAACCCCAAAGCACAGGAAGAAACTATTAAGAAGGAAGACATGAACAGTGCTAATGCTTCAGGGAAGCCCATTGGCTTTTTCAGTTAACTATTAGTTCTACTTCCTAATACTCTCAAATCCTGGACACTTCTCTTCAGTCTTCAGACACGATCACATGCATGCCATCATCCTTCCTAAGGTTATGTTTCATAACTGGTTTTCCCACGCCCAGGCTTGGTCTCCACCCTAATTTGGTCTTGCAAGCAGCCATTTTTTTTTTTTCAGAGACACTTTTAATACTTGTGGAAATAGAAAACGTGTGACATGGGAGCAGGAAAGGAAGCCCTCCGCCACTCAGACATAAATGACAACGGGCAGAGCAGCGCGGTGGCATTGCGGGGGGACAGCCACCGACTCTCCGTTTGCTCCTTCAGTCCTCATTGTGGGTAGGACTTAATGAGCTCCTGCTCTGTGCCAGGCACCATGCCAGGCACTGGAGACACAGCCTTCACAAAAGAGCTGTCCCTTCTGCACTTGCAGAACTGTCAACCCAGGGAACTGGCCAGTCTGGGGCATCCTATTGTCCTGATTAACTGAGCACTTGTTCTGTGTCAGACAAGGCCCCCCAAATTCCACAGCTTAATCCTCACCACGAAGGCTGAGGCCGGGAAGCGTGATCTGTCTGTTACAGATGACAAAGCTAAGGTGTGCAAAGGATGAGCCGCTTGTCCAAGGTTTTGGGGCAAGGATGTGGGACAGCTGGAATCAGGCTCTCCTGAGTCCCCAGGAACACACTTCTGATCCCTTTGCTATGTTGCCCGATGGCCTGAGCCCCCAAACTCCTGATGGGGTAGTCGGCTGCCCTGAGGAATCTACGTGTGCTCTAAAATCAATTGTGGAGATGGCTGCACAACTCTGTCAGTATACTAAAGACCATTGCGTTGTATACTTCAACTGGGTGAAGTATACTATATAAGTTATATTTCAAAAAACTTGTTACAAACAATACATAAGGTGGGGTAAGTCAGATATTAATGAGATTATTTCAAAAAGAAAAAGAAGGTGCAAAGACTGCTTTTTGAGTGGGAAGAGAACAGATGTGAGCCCCGTGAGGACAGGTACTTGTGTTGATCCCACAGGGCTGTTAGACACTCCTCTGTGTTAAAACAGTGGCTGGAATAGTGAAGGTGCTCAGTAGATACTTCTTGAATGAACAAATGAACAGAGACAGGAGGGAGTATAGGGCAAGAGAGGACTTTTTGTTTCAGGATGAGGTTGAGTATGTTTTATTTATTTTATTTTATTTTTAAATATTTATTTATTTATTCATGAAAGACACACAGAGAGAGAGAGGCAAAGGGAGAAGCAAGGTCCACGCAGGAAGCCCCATGTGGGACTCGATCCCAGGACTCCAGGATCATGCCCTGAGCCAAAGGCAGATGCTCAACCACTGAGCCACCCAGGCGTCCCTGAGTATGTTTTTAAACTGGGAAGAAGTGATAGCTGAAATCAAAAGAGAGAACACTCCTTTAGACCAACTTCCCCAGTAGAAACTGGAACTGATTTACCTCTGTATTTGTACCAGCATATTTGGAAATGGATAAAGGAACACTTTTGTCAATGAGGTTTTGTTAAAAATGAGCACTGGCAATTTATTGGGATGAGGTGGTGGCTGTTTCAATGCCTCTATAATAAAAAAGTTTATGCATTCATCTGATTGTCCTTCTTCCTACAGACTCTTTGCTGTTGAATAGGATGCTTTCTTATTTATCATAGTTTCATGATTAACTCATTGATCTCTATTGTATTCATTTCTTCTGACGGCAATTAAAACAGTGAACAAGAGGCTCAATGCAGTGTTCTTGGAGTTGCATCCCACATGCCATAGATTAAGGACTGCTATTTCCAGTACAAAGAGTTTATGTGCCCCTGGATCATAATGGTCCTCTGAGAAGGGATATATCATTGCAACTTCTGAACTGTTAACCTTGACTTTTCATTGGTGTTTATTCTCATTAAGTGTTTCATGTGAAATTATATTTTTCATGTAATGTTACTTCTAAGAGAGAGCTGGCATTTGGCAATTATTGACAAGCATTGTATATCCAAGCCTATAAAAAACAGTGCAGGAAATGAGAAAGGAAGACCAGAAAGCCCTGCAGGGAACTTTAAACACAATCTCATTATTCTCTAGAAAATTGAAAAAAGGCCATGCCTTGTCTCTTTTTTTTTCCTTTGTTTGTTCATTCATTTTGTTTCTTTAAACTCCACAGATGAGTGAAATCTTCCTCTAACTTATTTCACTTAGCATGACATTCTCCAGGTCCATGCATGTTGTCATGAATGGCAAGATTTCCTTATTTTTGATGGCTGTGTAATATTCCATCATGTACCACATCCTCTGCATCCATTCATCAGTGGATGGACATTCAGGCTGCTTCCCTATCTAGGCTATTGTAATAACACTGTATGTTAATTATACTTCAAACAAACAAACAAAAAAGCCATGTTTGACATTGTGATCATATAAGGATCAAAAATATATTGTTCGACAGGCTTATTCTGTGGTTTTTGTATAGGAAATAACTGTGAAAAATCATCCTGCACAAAAGGAGAGGGATTAGGAGAAATAGAAGTTGAAGAAAATTAGCTGAGAGGTTAAATGTCTTTTAAAAACAATCATATTCTTCATGCACTATCTCAACACTAAGAAAGTGGATTGTTTCAAATTATTTTGAATAATTGAATGATTTAGAAAACAGAATTACTAAATTAGACAGTTCTTGAAGCAGAAAAGAATATAGAGAGGGAGTCCTTTTTTTTTCTTAAATATTTCATTTATTTATTTGAAAGAGACAGAGAGAGCACAAGCAGGGGGAGCAGGAAACAGACTCCCCACTGATCAGGGAGCCGATGTGGGGCTCCCTCCCAGGACCCTGAGATCTTGACCTGAGCAGAAGGCAGATGCTCAAACACCTGAGCCATCCAGGCTTCCAAAAGGAAGTCCTTTCAAAGCAAAAACATCGGTCCATGAAGGGAGGCAAGGAAACAAGAAGCTGGAGAGAGTGACAAAATAAATTTAAAATAGGAGAAGAAAGGAAAAGGAATCCATGTTAGGAGGAAAGTCCTTGGAAAGGGCATCTGGCCGGCTTGGTCTGTGGCATGCCTGTGAGTCTTGATAGTCCAGCCTCATGCTGGGTGTAGGAAATATTTAAAAATAAAATCTTAAAAAAGTAAATAAATAAAAATTTATTGAAAAAATAAGAAAATAAAAATGTGTAAGGAAATTAAAGAAACACAATCATAATTATTTATTTCCATTGTACTTGATTTGAGAGTCATATCCATACATGTTTACTTCAGCTCTCTTGAACTATATGGCACAGCCTTCTGTAGCAGGTGTCCTGGGAGGCTTGGGGGTGAAAAGCTGGTGGTGGTGGTGGGGGAATTGACTGGCAAGAACTCAGAGCCCACAGAAGAAGTACCCCAGGCCCCAGCCACAGCCTGTGTCCCTGTGAGATCACAGAGGACCCTTCTGAAAACCCTCCCCTCTTTGTCCATTGTAGTTTGAGTTAATGTTTCATTACTTTGGTGTAAATGGCTTGACACACATGTCTACACACCTCACACACATGGGAGTCCAGGGTATGCCTGCCATTACAGGCCCCCTCAGCCTCCTTCCCTGCATCCATACTGCTGCCCCGGGGAGGGAGGTAGCAGTGAGTTAGGGAGGGGAGAGACAAAGAACAGAAGCACTCTAGGAGGATGGGGCAAAGGAAAGAAAGCAGGACAGGAGTCAGAAGAGAGGGGAGGGCATAGTTGGCTGGTCCTAAGACATGCAGTTTATGGAAAAGGAATGCAGAGAGAACTTTTAAGAAGCTGCCTCAGTCCACCAGGGCTGTCACAACAAAGCACCACACATCACCGGATGTGAACAACACACATTTGAACAACACACATTTATTTTCTCACAGTTCTGGAGGCAGGAAGTCAGTCAGGGTGTCAGTGTGGTTGGTTTCTGGTGAGGGCTCTCCTGATTGCAGATGGTGTCTTCATGGTGCTGCTCACTTGGTAGAGGGCAAAGTGGGGGAAGAGGGGATGGGGGGGGAGAGGGAGGGGGAGAGAGAGAAAGGAAGCTGGGAAAGAGGAAAGAGGGACAGGGGAGAAAGAGGAAGGGGAGACGGAGAACTCTCCAGACACTTAGAAGGGTTCTAATCTTATTGATAGAGGTTCCACTTGACCCCATCTAATCCTAATTGCCTCACAAAGACCCCATCTCCTAATACCATCACCTTGGAGGTTAGGTTTGGACGTAAACTTAGGGGGGTGAAGATTCAGTCCATAGCAGAAGACTTTTCCTGAATCATGTAAGGATGATGATAGTAATTTGAATGTACACAGTTACTACGGTGTGTCAGGAACCATTTTTAAAGTCAGGGTTACTAAAATATAATTTATATGCAGTAAAGCTATGCTTTTATGTGAGCAGCTCTGTGCATTTTGATCCAAGTGAAGCCTGTTGCCAGCACAATCGACATGCGAGAACAGTTTTAAACTAATTCACTCAGCACTTACAGCGCATGATGAGGCAGGAACCTTTAGGAGCCTGGTCCCACAGTCAGGAAACCAGTGCACAGAGAGTGAAGTGCTCAGGTGACAAAGCAGATGTAGGAACTGGGGAGTTTGATCTCAGAGGCTGTGTTTTGATGAATGCACATCCCTTGCTTAGCATTTTGTTTAAAAAAAAAAAACTTTTAGTAACAAGTTAAATCAGTTTTCTAAACGTTTGGGACTTAGGTTTGTGCTTTTCTTGCGTAAAGTAATATGCTGAGAACGACCAAAGAAGCAGTTTTCTTGTGAAGACAAATGGCTGGATAGAAAATAGAAATAGGTATTCATGAAGATGCATAGATGTACCCACTGACATCCTGCTCATTAGTTATTCTGTCCACAATATACACTTAATTGGAATAAGCACCCTTTCCTCAGTACAGTTTTCAATCTGAAATTTGGAAAGAAATGAAGAAGGTTTCTGAGGATCTGTTTCTATAATTAAAGGTACCATACTTTGGTGTGACCTTCTTAGATGTAAATGTATGCCAGTCAGCCCATGATGTTTCCACCATCCAATTCCATCAGAAATTCTGGCAATAATATGGCAGACAATGAGGAAGACAAGCTCTTTTTTCTCCAATACTCAGTTGCTTAAAAACAACAACAACAACAACAACAACAACAACAAAAACCACTGTAAAGTTCAGATCCCAATTTGAAGGTTGGATTATGAGAGGTTAGAGGTGTGTGGTCGGTAGCACTAGACTGGAAACCAGGAGAGGGAATGTTGGTATCTCATAATGATGTTCCCTGCAACCCGGCCAGTGCTGAAGTGGCAGCTGGACCAGACAGTTCCTGCAGGCCCCACAGAGTTTTAGGATACCATCATCATGGGTGCTTGGAGACCTGGGTGCATCAGCCCTGTGAAGTCCTGACTACCACGCAGGGCATTCCTAGTGCGTGCCCAGCTCTCCGTGAAATAAGAGAAAAAGATGAGCTTTCCATCCGTTGTGAGTGTAGTAGGGTTTTGCCCGTGTTCTCATATGTGGCAACCTAGTCAGTAGTATGCATCAGAGGAAGAGAACACTGGTCTATCTTCAACTGCATACACATCATTGGGTGTGTTCTGTAATTTGGAGGAGACTTGTGGGTTGCAGGGATTATCTGTAATCCCAAGAATATTTATTATTATGTTTTATATAAGTATCATGCATTTTATATATGTATTTATATGTTTGTACATTTTAAATATATATGCGTGTGCTGTTTATTCTCTTCTGGTATTTTCTTCTGTTGACCATTTATGATCTACGAGTTAATGAGTTAAAAGTGTCTTTATTTTTTTTAAAGATTGTATTTATTGGGATCCCTGGGTGGCGCAGCGGTTTGGCGCCTGCCTTTGGCCCAGGGTGCGATCCTGGAGACCCGGGATCGAATCCCACATCGGGCTCCCGGTGCATGGAGCCTGCTTCTCCCTCTGCCTGTGTCTCTGCCTCTCTCTCTCTCTCTCTGTGACTATCATAAAAAAAAAAAAAAAGATTGTATTTATTTATTCATGAGAGACACAGAGAAGGAGAGAGAGGCAGAGACACAGGCAGAGGAGAAGCAGGCTCCACACAGGGAGCCTGATGTGGGACTTGATCCCTGGTCTCCAGGATCAGACCCTGGGCTGAAGGTGGCGCTAAACCGCTGAACCACCAGGGCTGCCCAAAAGTGTCTATTAAACAAGTGTATGTACAAATAATAACAAAGCTATCATTAATGGAGTGCCTAATACACAGCAGACATGTGTAGAATTTCTGTGAGGTCGGCATTACTGCCATCCCAGTTTTACTACTAGTAATCTGAGTTCAAAGTAGTTGATTTCCAGAAGGCTCCAGCTAATAAATTAAGGGGTTTGAATCCAAACAATCGGATGCTAAATATTGTGCCTTGGAGATTACACTACACACTCACACATGCTCACACACACTCACACACACACACACACAATGCAAGCACCGAACTATAGAAACATTCTTGGCAATGGGAGCAAGATCTTAAAAAGAAAAATTCATGCTCATTATTGCTTTCTAACCTTTTGTTGAATGTACTGCATTAGGCTGCAGAAGGAATACAGAAATCCTTTCATAGCTAGCTCTGATTTGTGTCCTCTAACAATTATTAGATTTTTTATTTCTAAATATTTAGCTCAACACGAAATTCTTCGTTTCCAGTTGTTGGGGCTTGGGAGGCATTGAAAGTTAATCAGAAGGTGTGAAAAAATGTAACTTCATTTTCTTCCTGTCATCCCAGGGCTTTGCTCTGGCTGCAGCTATTTTTAAGACACAAAAGGCGCGCATATGTTATTTCTTCCTTTTACCAGTCATGCGTCTTAATAACAAGTACCTATGGCTTAGCTTTATAAAGAATCTGAAATAAAACCTTGTGTATGTTTTATCTTGTGATTCAAAGATTAACTGATTGATTAGTCTCAGGACAATTTCGCTGGATGAAGTATTTTTTCCTTTTTGTTGACAGGTCATACTTTTCATTTCTACTTATATCAGTGTTTTTCCTTCACTTACAAACTTGGTTATTTTCACCTGGCCCTGAGTTCCACACTTATGGTTCTAGGTAACAGCTGACTAACTAGCTAACCTAGAGGTAGGTGAGACACAACTCTTTCTTTCCCCTTTTCCTCCTGTCCTCCCCTCCTGGCCATCCTCCCCCTGCTCCTCATCGACTCCTCTTGCTGCCCTCCTTTCTTTATTGCCATGGGTGTCACCATCTGGTTCCAGGGTGCCACAACCCTACCTCCACCTCCCCATCCTCACAGCTACATCTTCTATAATTACCTTTCTATTCCAGGCCAGTGGTAAGAACTTTGCACATGCTATACCATTCAGTCTTCAAAATAATTCTGAGGGGTAAGTATCTGTGTTAGGGTTTCACAGAGGAATGGTCCGTGATTCAGCAGCCACAGGATACTGCATTTCCAAGCTCTCAAGTTTTACAGCCAACCTGAACATTGGGAATAAATATATGTGAGAGACGGTTAGGAAAAAAAATACAAATAAATGTATTGGAGTGCTTGAAATTCATGAGGTGATTTTAATTATATATACACACATCTAGCTTGCAATGCCAATTGTGTTCTGCCTTGGAAAACGTAGCTCTTGTTTAAAATAAAGTATGCGCATTTGAATATCATTGCTGGAAAGGAGATTACATAATGAGCAAATAATTGCATTCCAGGAAATCATTGTGTAGAATATAACTTCAGGCTTTTTGATTAACCTTTATGTCCTTGTACATATGACTCACCACTCAATACAGTTCAGTCATTGCGCAAGAATGTATGGGTTTCATTCTACTTAAGTTAAAAAAAAAAAAACAACTTTCAGAATATTTTTCATAATTGCATTTTATTTTACACAAATGTAATAATTCCCATACATTTGTCTTAATTCAGCCAGTTTATTTTTGTTTTGTTCTATTCATGTTTGCTAAGTACTTTATGCTTGGGCTTATTGTAGCTTGGGAGTTTTAGGTTTATATTTCTTATCCTCCTCTGTATTTTTAAACATATATTTATGGTTCAGAAAATTTAATCAAAACATAATTTCTTTATGACAGAAAGTGGGATTGAATTTTAAGTGTTGGAGGTATTTGGATAATGAGGCATCTGTGGTGTTAAGCCTTGAAGACCTGTCTTTTTGGGAAAAAAAAGTACACCTGAAAATATATGTTTTTGAAATGATTGCACTCAAGGATGGTTAATTATAACATATCTAAACTGAAGGGAATCTCAGAGATCATTTTACTTCCATCCTCTTGTTTTATAGCTAAAGAATGACCTATTGAATTTAAATGAACTTCCCAATGACACTAAGGCCTGCTCCTTTTCTCCTAGAAGTTGATCTTGCAACCTACATTCACAGCAAACTAATGAAAAACTAAAACGCCAATTCCTTTGATTTACAGTCTTCAACAGGACTTACTAAGCAGGCCAATAGAAGAGGCAAGAGGAAGGGACACCAATCTGAGCTTGGTTCCTGGCCTCCTGGCTCCGGTGAATACTCATCACCAAGATGAGTGCAGCCTTGTGTTGATGGAGTTCCTGAGCTAACTCTGGGGGATGGGGATTGGAGGTAGGTGTTTACTCAGACATCGGAAGTCAGGAGACGGTTTTTTTTTTTCTTTCTATTATTGGAGTTCAATTTGCCAACATTTAGCATAACACCCAGTGCTCAACAGCAAAGAAACAATCCAATCATGAATTGGGCAAAAGACATGAACAGAAACCTCACAGAGGAAGACATAGACATGGCCAACGAGCACATGAGAAAATGCTCCGCATCACTGGCCATCAGGGAAATATGTCCCACGTTGGGCTTCCTGCATGGAGCCTGCTTCTCCCTCTGCCTGTGTCTCTGCCTTTCTCTCTGTATGTCTCATGAATAAATAAATAAAAATCTTTAAAAAAGAAAAAGGATTACTTTCTCCAACACTACGCATCCCCTTCCGTGTTTGAAGAGAGAAGGCAGGTGAGTCTATTGGGCTGATGCAGTGTGCTGACAGACGGTCAGGAGGGCCCTGGAGAGAGAGGCATTATACCTGCCTCGGAGGCACAATGAAAGGAACCCCAAAGAGCGGGGTTTGAGGACAAGGCAAAAGTGTAGGTAATCTCGATAAAGTCAAACAAAAGATGTAATGAAAGAGATTTTGAGGATTCATAATTTATGTATAAATTTATGCAATTTAATGGAGCTAAGATTCCAGAAGTGGAACTCCTGAGGGATGACAAAAGGGCACACGTGGCTCTGGGAGCGGGCTCCCGAGGCAGCCGAGCGACTCTGCTCTTTGACGTTGCATCTGTCATGATCTGTCTTCTTCTCCCCCTTCCCTACTGCTCCTGTTCTAGTCCATGCCACTGGATCCCTTTTCTTGATTATTCACTAGTTTCCCAATTTCTTTCCTTCCTCACTGGTCCTTGTTTCAATTCCTGTGTTACACTGAGGCTGGAGAGATTCGTCACCTACAAAGTCTCCAGCCTCACCTCAGTTAAGACTCTTCCTAGCTCAGAGATTCCATTACCTATTCCATATGCCAACTACTGTTAGCCTCCTGTTCTTTCATCCTCTAGAAACACCTTTGTCACTTGGTAGCCTCACCCACTCACTACAGCCACACCCCTCACCACGCCACACCCTCACCTGCGGCCACGCCCCTCACCTGCGGCCACGCCTCTTATGAAACTGCTCTGGATTAAGGTCAGGCCTATTTACCATAGCCACGCCCCCTCACCAAGCCACGCCCATCACCAAGCCACGCCCACACCTGCAGTCACACCCCTTGCCACGCCCCTGCCCCTTACTAAACTGCTCTGGAGTATGGGCAGGTTATTACCATGGCCACGCCCCCTGCCGTGGCCACGCCCCCCACAAGCTACGCCCCTCACTCCTGCTAAACACACCTATTGGAGCTGCCTGTAAGCACCAGCCCCTTCCTGCTCTTTTCTTGGTTCGTGCTGATTTCCTCACCGGATGCAGCCTCCTTCCCACCTCAGTTTGCTCAACCTCCACAAATTGATGCATTTTTGGAAATATGTCCGGGTTCCCTAAAGCTGAGCTAGGCCCCTGTGTTTATATATCACCCCGGAGATGTGACTATCACATGTAAACTACATCTAATAAACGTTCCACTTACCCTTTCCATTCACACGCTAGAGATCCTTAAGGGAAGGAGCTGTGCGTTCTGTGTCACCCTCCACTTCTCACAGTGCTTAGCGTCCAAGAGGTGCCCAATAAATATTTAACTCGGTGAATGACCTGCTCATAGGAAATAGTGAGACCTCCTCAAATTCAGTATTCTTTCACAAACCACAGAGCTTCTCAGTAAAGTATTCAACTCTAGGGGTTTTTGCTAAACGTTCTGCTCTAATTGTCCTGGCTCCGATATGAACGCCCCCAGGGAGAGGAAGGAGAAGCTGCTACTTTTAAATGTTGCCATCATTTCCCCATTCTCTATGGCGCCAGGGCCGAAAGAGGCTCGTCTGAGTCCATCTGATGACTTCGTTTGTTTTTTATCAGTCTGGTGAAATGAGTGAGTGTGTTGCCCTCTTTCCTCCTTCCAATATTTTACCAGGTTTCTAATCCTTTTCCACCTCAATTTCTCTTCACTGTTATTTCCCACTCAAATTCGACATATGATACATTCTATTAATATTCTCCTCGTTTAAACCTACAGAGCACATATCGCTTCACTGATCATCTGGAAGGAGAGGTTGCTTGAAATAGAGCTAAATTATTTCTCAGGTGAAAGGCATTGCATGATAAGGGATTTCACCTTTAGCAGGGCTCTTGCCCATTTCATTATATTTTGTTGAAAAATTCAAAGTCTGAGTCTCTGAAAATTGTGCATGTATAATGTCTCTCTGTGCTTTGAAAACCGTTCTTATACGAAAATACAGAGCATTGTTCCAGCAGATCAGATTGGCCAGGGGCACGCTGGGCTTGGTATCTTCCTAATACCTGGAGTTTGTAGCGCAACTCTGAGAAATCTCTATTCATTCAGCCATGCATTCAAACACTTTTACCCAGTGTACACACTGGGACTATCAAGTATTCCTCACATGTATCATAAATCTATTTACCTGGCAGTCACATTTCATATGCCGTGTGCCTGATAACCTACTGTTCAGTACCTACAAAATTTGAGATGACATATATTCTGACTTCACGTAATTATAATTGGCATAGTGTTACAACTAGAGTTAGATCATCTGTGTAAGTAGATTTGTGGTGCCTCTTGTTTGCCAAGCTTCATGGTAAACCTAAGTTTTACTAAATGTATTCTCCCTTGAGGCTTCGCTATCTAGTTTATCCTTTGGAATGGCTGTATATCCTGCCAAATCAACTCATGGAAACTCTGCTTATTATTGTCTATTGCAGCTCATGCCCAGATCCATTCTGGGCCCCTTACTATCCTGCTCTATGCCTCCAGAGGCTGACTGCTACGTTATCTCCTTGACAGTTTCTCCAGAAATGCACATTCTCCCTATGTCTTCAGTGCTAGGGGTGACATCGTTTCTCTATTGCTAGTGCATCATGGGCTCTCAATTCTCCTAATCCTAACTTCCTTCAGTTAAACCCTTTGAGTGTGCCATTCTTTTTGTTTTTGTTTTTGTTTTTGTTTTTGTTTTTGTTTTTTTGCTGGGGCCCACTGACAGCCCAAAAGTTAGAGCTGAAGAGAAAATCTAATTTAACATCTGTATTAGTTCCTGGTTATAGCCTAACAAATCCCCCCCCCCCCCAAAATTGGTGGCTTAAAACAACATATATTTATTTTTCATAGTCCTGGAAGCCAGAAGTCTACAATCAAGATGGTGGCATAGCCACACTTCCTCTGAAGGATCTAGAAGAGAATATCCTCTTGTTTCTTCCAGCTTCTGGTGGCTCCTTGGCTCATGGCAGCAGCATCCTTCCAATCTTTGCCTCTGTTTTCCCATGGCCTTTCTTGTGTGACTGTATGGGTAAGCTCCTCCTTTCTCTAATAAGGACATTGGTCATTGGTACCTGTCTTAAATCTAGGATGATTTTGTCTTGAGATCTTCAACTAATTACATTTGCAAAGTCCTATTTCCAAATAATGTTACATTCTGAGGTCCTGAGTGACTAAGAATTTTGGGGAACACTATTCAACCCACTATATCTCCATCCTTAAGAAAAAAAATCCTCTAATACTTGTCTTCACAGAAGGTAATCAGTATATATGTAATAAAAAGAGAATGTAGCCATATAAGGTTGACAATTTATCACCAACCCTGTTTTTAGGAGCTGATATGACGAGTAGAAGGGCAAAGATCTATATTTAAAGCACTGATGGTGTGCATTTATATTCAGGATATAAATGTGTCTGACTATGATGGAGACCACAAATAATTACCTTGGAGAGAAAGAAAGATGGCTATTTCTCAAGCTGATGTGGCGGCTCAGATCTACGAAGTTGTCAGGAGTCAACAATCTAGGCTCTTTCTCTCCAGGCAGTTTCCTCCTAGCATGTTGCCCTTATCCACGTGACTCAGGATGGCTCATCACACACCTCTATTCTGGTTTTCATGGAGAACAAAGGGTACTGACAAGGTCACACTTCCAAGAATTCCTACATATCACTTTTCTAAAGATTGATTGATTGATTGATTGATTGATTTTAGAGACAGAGAGTGAGATGGGGCAAGCGAGGGGAGGGATACAGGGAGGGAAAAAAATATTCAAGCAGGCTCCCTGCTAGGCATGGAGCCCATCATTGGGCTCCATCCCAGACCCCTGAGATCATCAGTCAGACACTCAAACAACTGAGCCACCCAGGCACCCCAACATGTCATTTTTCTCATTATATCCAGAACTGCTTTATGTGACCCTATATGTATAGTTGCAAAGGGAACTGGAAGATAAAAGGTTTATTTTGAAGTCCTGTGTTCAGCTCAATATCAGGACTCACTCCCTCAGAGAGAGAAATAAAGAACAGGGTTTGTGGGATAATTAGCATTCTAAATCACCTTCTGCAAGACCTTAACTATCAAGTACTTCAGCATGTCTGTCTTACACCACCCTTTCAGAGGCTGCACAACTTTCTGTAAAACTTTTGATTAATTCCTCTGAGGCATTGTTTAATAGATACTTTACATGCTTCCATAAGTTCATCCTGAAACGAAGAACCATTAATTGTATGACTATCATGTGCCAAACATTCATTTGGTCAACACATATTTATTGGGCACCTAGTATGTATCAGGTATTGAAAAGCTAATGGTGACAAAGATAAATGGAGTCCTTGTCCTTCTGGGAAAAACGATCTTGATTGGGGTGGAGGAGTAATCTAAAGCAGTGAATAAGTGAATTCAATAAAATCATATCATGATCAATATTATTGAGAAAAGAGAATGTTCTGTAGAGACTGACTGAGAATGAGGAATTTATTTTAAACAAGACAAATATGCCTTGAAGCTTTTCAACAATTGTGACGCAAGGATGGTATTTTCCCTATTTACATGTTTGAAGGAACAGTGGTGTTTATCATCCTCTCATTTTCTCCATGAGCGAATTCCCCAAGGTCATACACCTGGTCAACTAGTCCCTGAATTTAGAGGCTGGGTCTGGACCCAGTTCTCTCTGCCCTCCCCACCTGTTTCCATTTCCTCTAACTCTCTAGATTATTTCCACTTCAATTTGTGAAATACATAGTTCTGCAATAATATTTTAAGAAGAAGTAGTAAGCTAATGATCTTATGCAGCTCTGTGATTTTCACATCACAAAGTTAATTTACAGAGTATAAACATGAGCAGTAAGAGACTAACTGGGATTATAGGTCTCAGGACCATGGCATTTGAGAATTAGTTAGAAGACTGTGGGCGCCATGCTTGCAGAACGAAAGTCCAAGGGGGGTACATGAGAGCAGTCTCCAAATATGAAGGGAGGTCACATGAAAGAGGTGAGCTTGTTCTTTATGGCACCACTATACAGAATCATATTTGGGGGGTAGAGGCTAAAAATAATAGTAGCTAAAACCTAATAGCAATTACTATCGAGTAAACACTTTATGTATATTAACTAAATTAATCCTCACGGCAATAGTACAAGCAGATACTGTCATTATCCAGAGTTTACCAAGGAGCTGACTGAGGCACAGATAAAGTTATCTGCCCAAGAATAAAAGGTGAGCTGGAGTGCCCACATGTCTTCTGGCATTACCATCTGTCCTTAAAATGCAGAGCTATCTTGCTTTATGTTGAAAGATTAGCTCCTTAACAAATGTGGCTCTGATTCATTCAAGATGAGGTAGGTCATGATTGAAAAAAAAAAGAAAATCTTACCATCCAAAGATGGGAGGGAGAAGGACCTTAGTATGTGGTGAAGAGGTTGGTTAATCTTCTTTCTAGTCCCTTTAGACAAATACATATCCACTCAGATGGAAGCCACAGTCAACTAAAGAGCAAAATGTAAAAATAACAGTGTGTTGGTTACATCTTACATCACTTAGTAAGGTATTGTTGATGAGACACAAAATCCGAGCTTAGATGCCCAATAAGTTGTCAATCAATTCAGGGAATTCCACCTCATGTTCTGAACAGGAAGGTCCTTAGACAACTTGGTCAGGTACAAGCATGCGTCTTGTTTATCTGTACAATATAGGTTTTCCTGGAGCTCACCATTTGTAAAACAAATGTTGCTTTAATAATTCAGAAATATAAGAGTCTAAAACATGGAATGAATGTTCTCAGCAATAACTAGAGAAGTCTTGAGGCCAATGCCTCCACACCATGGCTGTCACTGTACTCCTCTTCCTAGGAAACCTGACCATATCAAACATTGTTTGCACTCATTTCCTGAGGCCAAGACTTTCCAGTAGAAATTAAATAAATAAATCATTTTTTAAAAAAGATGTTATTTAGCTGTATGAGTAACGACTATTTTGTAAACCTATTAGGAAAGAGAACTCCCATGCATTTCTTTAATGTTATTCTAGTTTGCAGTTCATATTTTGCTTAATGAAAAAATTTTGTGACTCCTCTCTTAGAGGAGTAGGACATTTTGTTTGAGGTATGGGTGCACTGATGAATTAGGTATGGATCTCTTTTGTTATGTTTTAAGTCTATTACTTGGTCATAGATTCTCCTGTTCTTGAAATTTATTTCTTTTGGGGCATGGAGATGTGAATAACTTTTCCTTCTGTGTGGGAACATACCCTTGGTTCTGTTGTCTTGCTCTCTTTTAATTCTAAATAAGGGAAATGGTGCTCATTTTCATTGTTTCAACTACTAACAATATTCTGATGGACACGTCTTAACCTGTATTTTGAGGACCATATCTTCAATGTTACTAGTCACACTGGAAAGGTAACAGAGCTTAACTTCCCTTCTCCACACATTCAGCATTCCACACTAAGACAATTCCTCTACATTTGCTGTTTTGAGTCAGCCCCCCCTCCCCATCTTCCTAGTTTCCCCCAGCACAAAGATTGGGATTTCGACTTGTCAATCCTGTCTCATCTGCCACCATGGCTCACTATTAAGTTACATTGTTCTGTCTCTTGTTCTTGAACTTGCTCTTGAGAACTTTCTAGAGCTTACTCTGTTTTTCTCTCATTTCTGGATAATTGAGGCAAGGCCAAGCACATATTTTTATATATTATTTTGGGCTCACCTATAGAACATAAACACAGAGATGTGAACATAGCATTGAATATATAGACTTTTGAGAGATTTCATTTAGAAATCAGTCTGATAAACTACCCTGATAGAGAACTTCCAATGACAAGGATTTTTAAATGCAGCCAGCTTGTATTAGCAGTAAATAATAAGGATATAATGTAAATGCAGAGATAAAAAGATGATTCCATTTTTTAAATTTAAAACGATAAAAAGAAATGCAAATGAAGACAGCTATTTAAAGTAGTTGTAATGTCAAAAGTGAACACACAGACACATTCCAAAGAGTGTGGGAAAATAAGTCAGCTATTTAGATGTATTTGATTCAGCAAAAGAGAAACCATTTTTCATCTTTAGAAACACTTTTGAGCACTTCAAAAACAATACTTAGATTCAGAAGACAGGTACATTTTCATTACCCTCTGTCATACTTTTTCAGTTACTAATGGGGAGAGGTTTCAAAACTAATTCAACCCTTGAGTCCTTGAGTGTGATACTTAGATTAAGCACTCCACTTCCAGAGGCAGGTTTCTCAGACCCCGGCACGATAGAATTACTTGCTAATATACTTGTTAAATATACAGAGTCCTAAGACCATCTCTGGAGCTGGGGGTCGATGTTGAACAAGGACCCGTGACAATTCTTATGCACATTACATTTTGAGGAATGCTCTTCTACCAAAGACTACGGACATCAGCCAGGTTGGTCTCTGTACACCATAACAGAATGACTAGAAGATTTAAGATAATCTTGTCCAACTTCCATGACTGTTCTTGGCCTGAGCTTCGTCATCTGCAAAAGAGCCCTGAGGGATCAAGGAGAGATTTATGGTGCCTCTATGGTTCTAGATGCTCAACATGGAGGGACACGGTTGCAGAAGCTCCAAAGTATTCATTGCCACCCATTTTTCTCCTGTGCAGAGAATGCTACACTGAGTTGTTAAAAGTTATTACTGGTATATGTCTTAGTACTGTTTCAATAGAGCTTAAAAATTTAATGAGAGTAAATCACTCTAATGACTGCTCTAGTGTTTTTATGTGTATGTTTCCACTAATTTATCAGTTTGTTTCCTTAAAGAAAAAGTGGTTTAATTACCCATAACAACACTACATCATTTCAGAAACTTTTGAATATATTTCTTTCTTTTCATTTTGGTATGTGCTTATAAAACTTTGAGGTTTTTTTCTTGTATATTAGGAAAGCAAATGGGCAAAGAGAGGGAAGATGGATGGCAAGCTGTAATTTAATCTCAAGGTACTGATAATATCATAAACATCATCACGATGTATGGATTGAATTACAACTTTGTAATCAATCTCTCTCCCTATCTATTATCCACCAGAGAACAAATGGTGGCAGGGGCATCTAAATCAGAGAATGTATCCAGCAACAAGACTGACAAATGAATGTAAACTACTTCTGAAACTTCCTTAAATGAAAGTAACACTTACTGGTAAAAATAAATGAATTTAGGACTTTTCATATTACAATTGGGGCTAAACCCATCAGTTTTCTTTATGAAGACAAAGTAAGGACTTCAGAATTGGCCCTTCTGCTTTAATGAAATAATATCCAAACTTGAAATTCTGTGAAGCTGTAAAACTAACACTCAGTACTTTGCTTAAACAGGGCTTTGCAATCTGGCACTTTCTGTTGTCACATAAGCCTAAACCACATTAAAAATAAGTGTTTGTTATAGAGTGTGATTCAAAAGAAGATATTACCTTTAAATCATGGTTTATAAGTTATTGAATGCCCTTATGGGCTTTAGCTCATTACAAGATTTTTGAAAATATTAACTTACAAATATTAGTATGGGTGTCATATGTATCAGGATGTGAGAATAAAATGAATGTACTTCTCTAAGGACAGGTCGGTGGATATGAGGGCCAGGTGTAAAGGTCAGGTTTTGAAAGTTCCAAGGACTTTTTCTAATCCATCACTCCTTACTTTATAGTCACTGTAGAATTATTCTCAGAAGAATCTTTTCACATGATATATTTATAATTATAAATGTGCACCTTTAAAGAACACAGTAATTTCTTAGGATGAAGTATATTTCTTAATGCGTTATAGGGCACTGTAAAACTGGAACTGGACCCGATTTTAAAACAGCCCTGAAAGACTGTTGAGATGAAATAAAATCAGAGTAATTATTGAAAGTAATTACTTCCGAAGTGAGCAAAAAACGAACAAAACAAAACTTAAAAGTCAGAAGGGAGCATTAGAGCCATGTTGATTACTTTGTGCCTGATTGGTATCGTGGACGAGTAAACCATCTGCAGGAAGGTACAAATACTCTTACAGAGGGTTTATCTTCTGGATGTGTATTCTTTTCCCAGATTAGAAGCTACTATAAACTGGAGCATCACTCTTTATTTTTCACTTATTGGACAGAGTTGATCAAATGTTATATAATCACTCCCAGATGTATGCCATGTTATGTAAATGTATTCAAATGGAGAAAAAGGTAACTCAACGGTTCTTACTAAATAAATATCATAATAAATTATCATAATATCTAGTTAACAAGTTTTAGCATTTTCCATGTGACAGGCATCATTCAAAGGACTTAATATTTTAACTAATTTAATTTAACAACCGTAGGCAATGAGTTCTCATGTTATCCCATTTTACAGAAGAGAAGGAGGTACAGATAAATCAGGGAACTTGCTCAGGTCACACAGGTGACATGTTGGAGCTGTGATTTAAATGCATAAATCCGTCTATAGAGCCCGTGCTATCCACCACGATGTTCTGCATCTCACAAACTGAGATTAAAACCATTTCTTATATATGGATTCACAAATCAAATGCATACATGCCCCAGGGCCATAGTGTGTATTTGATACTTTGTGATCATTCCAGCAAATATGCTTTGAGACTTGAATTGTGTCTAATTGAAATGTTGTATCATTGGGATTCTCCCGAGAAACAGAACCAAAAGATTTTTTTTATCATTTTTTAAATTTTGGTTCTTAGTTTTTATTTATTTATTTGTATGGGGTTTATCCTGCTTGAGCAGGTCTCTGAGCTACTTTGGATTTATGGCTTGACATTTTTCTCTATATTTGACATTTCAGTGCCACTATCTTTTCAATATGTTTCCTGCACATTCTCTTGCTCTTATCCTTCTGGGACTTACATGTGCACATACATCAGACTTTTCAATATTGTGGCAACACTCTTGGTTTTTCTGGTCCTTGTTTTTTTTTTTTTTTTTTTTAGTTTAGTTTTTTTTTTCCCCCTCTTTGGGTCTGGTTTTGGGTATTTTTCTTGATTTCATTGTAAGTTTACTGATCAGGGTAACTTACTCAGCTGGGTCAAGTCTGCTGATGGAACTGTCAAGGATATCCTTTATCCCTGGTATTTTGTTCCACATTTTCATGTAATTTCTACTTCTCTGCTGAAATTCTTCATCTGTTCTGTATATTGTCCATCTGTTCCACTAGATTATTTTACATACTTACAATACTCCTACTGCCCAGTCTGAAAATTTTAACATCTAGGTCATTTCTACAGCTGGGTCAGTTCATGGTTTTGTTTTGACAATTAGTTTTTTTTCCCTTGCTTTTTGCAGGATTTTGTCTCATAAATGTTGACTGAATATTGAATGTCACATAAAGAACATCAGTGACTGAGGGAAACGGAAATGCCCAGACATGAGCATGCTTCTTCATCTTAAAGGCTGTTAGCATTGGTAGTGGTTTTGTGGTTGTGCTTAGCGCATTGTCATCTTCAGGTTCCCCAAACGGGGGGCTGCCACTGGGCTGTGCTTAGGCCAGTAGGCTGTGTCCCTGACAGTTTGTCTAGTGTTGCTGGTCTCCCCACAACTGGTAGCATTTTCCACATGTCTGCACTACTAAAGGGTTTCTCTCCTCTGTGTTCCTACCCATTTTCCGGGGGAGTCTCTTTTGTAGGATCCAGCTTCAGGTCAGGAGGCTACAGCATTTCAACTCCAGGCTTCCTCAGCACCCTGGCCTCTCCTCTCCTCCTGCTACCTCTGAGGGATCTTGTTCAGGGCAGCTCTCCCCATACTGAATTGCTGTAGAATTCTGGGTACTAGAAATCTTTCTGAACCTCCTGCAGTTAGGAGGTGTGATTTCATGATCTTTTCCTGCTTTCCTCATGTGAAAAGTGTTCTTCCTCCAGCTAGACCATTTTACTTGTGATCTCTGGTCAAGAGGCTTTCTCTTTTTTCTTAATAGAAGAAAGTTAGTGGGGCTTTATTCCCTACTGCTGCTAATCTTGGAGCCCTGGGATTTGCTCTTCCTTTCTTAGCATCTTAAGGCCTTTACTTAAGAGGGAAAAGAATAGGCAGGGAAAGTAGTCATGTGCCTTTACCACAGTGGCCAATTCCTGCACTAATACAGAGGCCCTTTCCATTTGGCTGCCCTGCCCACAGTGGTTTCCTTGAGCCTCCATGGAGTCTAACAGCAGGTGGGATTCCTCTGGGGCTTGGGGTTTCCATGTTTCTGATGATGCCTCTCTAGCCCATGCTCAGTCTATCAGAATTTATCAAAAATTTAGGTATATTCTATCCCACTCATGTGCTGACCATAACTTCCAAACACTGACCTTTGCATAATCCAGTTCGTGGATCCTATGTCTCTTGGTGGTCATCTGTCTTCCCTTGAATTCTAAGCTATTTGGTTGCTCTAACTCAATGTTTTGATAAGAATAAGAACAATTAAGATTTCTTACCATCTCCCTATCTTTGTATGTCCTTGGCAGAAGTAGACTCTCAAGGCTACATAGAGCCAAACATCAATAAATATTGTTGAACTCTGTCATTTTCCATGCTTTTCTAAATCCATGAATCTTAAGAATAAAGTTGACAAATTGTAGACTGAGCATTTTGTGTTCTATATTGATTAGAATAAATGAAAAAAAATTAAGATACATGAGGGACTTAGACAAAATCCTCCTTCTTAAAACTAAAGTGTACTTTTACTTTTTTGAAAAAAAAAAAAGCTTTATCCATATGCCCCCAAACTTTTAACCAAATTTATTGGTGATCCAGTGGCTCCCCATGGCATATTCCATCCATAGACCTACCTAATCTATAACCGAACAATGTGCCAAAAGTCACCCAAGCCAGAGCTTAACATATTTATTCCTAAGATTTGTGTCTCAGCGTGGAAATAAATTTAGAGCTAGGTAGCTGAGGAATATAGGTAAATTATTATACTAAAATATATGTCTTCCTGTTTTTGACCTTTAAAGATTTTTATATGTTTTATACATCCATGTCTTCTTTTCTTAACCATTTACAAGATAAGAAATGTATTTCATATTTCATTAAGGTATACATTTATAAGGATTTATGAGGTTCAGAATTAAGGTGACATTATTATGAATAAAATGATGGGAGTATAATTATGGCATAATTACCAACTATTAAAACATAACCTAAATAGCTATGTAAATAAACATAACCATTGTTTCCAATTTTTGTTGAAGTCACATTACTAATACATTTTCTATTTTAAATAGCTACTCTTTCCAGGTTTTAACTCGGTTTTATTGGAAAAATAATGGTGACAATTTTAATTGTGGTAAGTACACATTATAGGTATATTCTGGGGATATGAGAAAGTTGACATAAATTATGATGCTTTATGGCATTAATGATGGGCTCCTACTGGGACTGCAAAGCATACACCCTCATATCTCCACCTAATGGCTAATTCACTCTTTCCTTTTTCCCTCTTTATAAAATTAGCTAGTGGGCCCATAGTAGGGAAGAATGGCTGTTCCTACTCCAAACTTCTAATTTCATTCTAATCGAGTCAAATACATCCTCTGATCTTTACATTAGTAATGCCCAATTAGCAAGGCCTAGAGTAGAAAGTAGAAGAAAAATTGGCAATTCTAAGCCACTCACAGTAAAATCACTTAATCTCATTTATTAGCAGTTTTGCTAACCCACACTAAAATGGATAAATTGGAAGTTATTATGGGGGGAAAAGTGAGTCAGGGGCCACAGTCCCCAGATAACCAGTTTTTGAAGCAAGGTGTGTTACTTAAGATAATATAAACTCCTTGCTGCCAATGACAGTGATTTGTCTGAGCACCCAGAGCAGTGCCTTATACAAAGTTGGAATTCAACAGAAGTTCACCCAGTGAATGCATTAATAATATGACACCCTGAATTTTCCATTCAAAACATAAAAATATTAATATTTTGTCATATTTGTTAAATTATCCATTCATCGTTCATAGATACTCTCTATTGTGTGACAATTTGTAGGGGCTGAAAAGCCCCGATTAATTCTGAGTTTGATGGATATTTGTATAAAACTGCATTTCTAGGTATAGCCTCAGGCCAGGCATCTGAGCCAACATTACCATCATGAGTAAAAGTTAATTCTACTCCCTTATGCCCTAGTTTTAGGTGCCATATCCTCCAGGGAGTGAGACTGGGTATGCAAATACCTAGCTAAACAGAAAACTGATAGCTGATTTCACTGAAATGTAGCATATAGCACTTAAATAACTTTCTCAAATTAAAAAA
The DNA here is from genome assembly GCF_048418805.1 of Vulpes vulpes. Taxonomy (NCBI): domain Eukaryota; kingdom Metazoa; phylum Chordata; class Mammalia; order Carnivora; family Canidae; genus Vulpes; species Vulpes vulpes. The sequence continues at coordinate 53,547,561 of NC_132784.1, read as the reverse complement.
AAATTCTTGAAAAAACGGGTTAAAAAAAGCAGTCAGGAGGTTACTGTATTATGCTTCTGAATGCAATTTTTCCTATAAAGTTTATTGCAAAATACTACCCTGATGTAGTTAAATCCTTCCCAATGGCATGAGTTGTCATTTACCATGTAATCTACTAAAGTGGAAACTTTTACTGGGGGAATAAGAAAAAATAAAAAAGAGGCAGTTTTTATTTAATCCCACTAACCAACACTATTATAAGATGATAAAAAAGATGGTGGGGGGGGGATTGAATTTCTCAGAAATACTCTAGTAATAAATGGGTCAGAATGGGATGAAAAAGGGGGAAAAAGACAATACCACTCTACTTAAAAAATGAAACAGACGGAAATTCAGCAGGAGTTGTTGTTAATAAAAAAGCACCCACTTTCCAGCCCGGCTGCAAATTTTCATTTGCAGAAAGCTCAAATATCTCTGAAATTGATGCTCTGAATGAAAGGTGTGATTTCAGAGAAAACTTATAGCTGTCCTATTTCTTATGCAAGGGGACAAAAATCTTTTAATTTCTATATTCTGATTCCCCCACCAGATAGGAAGTGACATCCTTTATTTACTTAAGATTAAAACAATCATACTTCTTAGCAAAGAATATTCATCTTTCATAAGCTAGTTGCTTTTAAGACATAAAGAACATCTTTTTAATAAAAGAATAACTAATTGGATGTATGCCACATGTATTTTTCCATAAATATGCTGCTAAGTATTTTCTACCTCATACAATATGCATTCAAGTTATCTTGTAGACACAATTTATTTTAAAGGGAGACTCCTGATTAGAATTCATAATTGTTTGCCAGTAAAATGAAAAGTTGTATGTTAACTAAAAATTTACCTAAGCTGTTACTTCAAAAGTCAAATGAATAATTATCCAAAGATTAAAAATGACTCATAAACATCTCACTGTGAACATAGGGGTGCAAGAAGTGTCCTGTCTTCTTTGGTTCCACAGTCTAACTAGAATAGATAAGATGACAACAGATTTTATATATATATATATATGATATATATATGATATATATATATCATATATATATATATCAAGTTAAGAAAATATAGTTTCACGCTTAGTAATGTATTTCTGAGGAAGTGCTGTCATCCCAACATTTAGTGTTATTGAATTTATTTAAATTCAAATTGCACTTCAAAACTCAGTACATTTACTTTTCCCCAGTTTTAGTGAGGTGTAATTGACAAATAAAAATTGTATCTATTTAACTTGTATAATATAATATTTTGAATGAACTATATATGCATTCTAAAGTTTTCACCACTAGCCAACCTAATTAACATATCCATCATTTCACACTACTGTTTTCACCCTCCCTCCCTCCCTTTCTTTCTCCCTTCCTTCCTTTCTCCCTCCCTCCCTCCATTTCTTCCTTCCATGGTGAGAACACTTCAGATCTAACCAAGTTTCAAGTATATGATACAGTATTGTTAACTTGTTGCCATGGTAGAGTTTCCATCTCCAGAATTCATTTATTTTGCATAACTAAAAATGTTGTACCCTTTAACCAATATCTCCTCATTTCTCCCACCCCCTGCTCCAGGCCACTACCATTCAACTCTCTGCTTTTATGAATTCAATTCAATGCTTTAGATCTACATACAAAGGTGATTATGCATCATTTATCTTTCTGTGCCTGGCTTGTCGATTGGCATCCTGTCTTCCAGTTTCATCCATGTTATTACCAATGGTAGGATTTCCTTCTTTTTTTCTAAGGTTGAATAATATTCTACTATATATAATGAAAATTTATAAATTTATAAGTATATATTCCTTATCCAGACATCTATTGATGGGCTTTTAGGTTGTTTCCATATTTTGGCTGTAGTGAATAATACTGCAATGAACAGAACACAGCTCGTCAAGATCTTGATTGCAGGTAAATTATAAGAGACTTTATAGTTAGAATAAACTGAGGGTTGCTGGAGGAGAGGTGGATGGGGGGAATGGGCTAAATGGGTGACGGGTATTAAAGAGGGTACTTGTTGGGATGAGCACCCAGTATTGTAAGTGATGAATCACTAAATTCTAGTCCTGAAACAAGTACTACACTATATGATAACAACTTGAATTTAAATTTTAAAAAAAGATCTTGATTTCATTTCCTTTGTTTCATTCCCTTTGGATATATACTCAGAAGTGGGATTGCAGGAAGATATAGTAGTTCTATGTGAAATTTTTTGAGAAACTGCAACACTGTTTTCCATAGTAGCTGCACCAATTTACATTTCCACCAACAGTGCACAAGAATTCCTTCTCCATATTCTCACCGACACTTGTTATCTTTTTTTTTTTTAAGATTTTATTTATTTGAGATAGAGAGAGAGTGCAAGTGGGGGCTAGGGGAGAGGGACAAGCTGACTTGAGCACAGAGCCCAACTTGGGGCTTAATCTCATGACCCTGAGATCATGACCTGAGCCAAAATCAAGAGTTGGAGGCCTAACTAACTGAGCCACCTAGGCACCCCGACATATGTTATCTTTTGTCTTTCTGATAATAGCCATTTTAACAGGTGTGGATGATATCTCACTTTGGTTTGATTTGTATTTTCCAGATGATTAGTGAAGTTGAGAACTTTTTCATATACCTGTTGGCCATCTGTATATATTCTTTGGTGAAATATCTATTCATTTTTCTTTAATCAAAGTCTTACCACATTTGTTTCCAATTCAAAAAGTGCTCTTAATAGTTCAGGCTAGGGTGCCTGGGTGGATCTGTTGGTTAAGCATCTGCCTTGGGCTCAAGTTGTGGTCCCAGGATCCTGGGATGGAGTCCTGCATTGGGTTCCCTGCTCAGTGGGGAGCCTGCCTCCCCCTCTGTGCCCCCACCCCCCATTTGTGCTCTCTCTCTCTCTCTCTCTTGCTTTCACTTAAATAAATAAATAAAATCTTAAAAAAAAACCCTTAAAAATAGGTTAGGGCCTCTCAGAAGATGTTGCACTAACAATCAATGGTGAAAAACTAAGAAATGCCTTTGTGACAAAATAATTATATCTGTTTAAACTTTTTTCCAACCTCAGTTATATCTATGGCAATTAATTTCCACATTCTTTAACAATAATGCTACCCTTATTAAAACACTGAAGAAAACCTGTATATAGAAAAAAACATATATTGGTATGTTTTCTCCAAATTTATATGTAGATGAACACTGGTTAGAAAACATTTTAAAAACTCATACATCTTAAAGATTAAGAAGTAAAAGCTATGCTTATTGTCTTAGCTATAAAACACCATGTTTTAACTTCTTCTGCTAGGTTCTTCAGGCTTTAGGAAATCAAAATTAACATGCTTTTCTTTTCTTTCCTAGTTCTGGCTGCTTTGGCTGTCTGAGTGGGATCCTTTGATGTTGCAGGAATGTAAGTTTCAGATGTAACTCTTATTCCTACTTGGAACATCTACCTTCAAAAATTCCATTAATACACACACACACACACACACACACACACACACACATTAGAAACTTGAAAGTTTAAAGAAAAAGGAATCACAATATTGTATTTACACTTCAGAAAGAACATTAAGGGTGATCCATTTTATAAACCATATCTTTATTTTGTAATATTTCATCTTTTCCTCAATTCTCTTGTTTATGAGAACTGCTTAGCAGGCTCATCTATAACAAATCCTGAAAACTCTGCTAGACACCCAGCCCCAGGATCATGTAAAGTTCTGATAAAACTGAATGAAATCTTAGACTGCTTCAGAATTGATGTAATGGCACAAGATCACTCATCTAATGTAGTTTCAGAACTCAAGACCCTCGCCTGGGCCAGACAGAAGTGGACCTCTTGGTATATTTCTGGCTTCAAATGGGTTATCTTAGATCTTTTATAGAATAAAATTATGCTAACAAGTCATTTTGCTGTCTATACACAAAGCTCGATAGTCACAGAAAGACTGAACCATGTAGAAATTGAAAAATAATCCAAGCTTGTCTTTCTCAGGTCTCACCTGCCCATCTGCTCCCCCTTTGCCCAAGGCTTCAGTGGAACTGTGCCATCTTCCAGTACAGGCTGAAACACCTTCAGGGCTTCTCCTCCTCTAAGACGTGGACAACTTCAAGAGTTATCATGTGCCACTTCCATTTTCAAAGGGACTAAAGCTTTTATAGCCAATAAATATTCTAATGATATCGATTTAAATAACCGTAATTTACATCATACCAATTTTCTTTGGACAATTTTATGCTAACAACAAAGAATAAATGTTACTATTATTATTATTATTCCCACATTAAAGATATAACAGACTAAGAAAATTTATGAATTGCTCTGTATTATCCATATAGTGAGTGGTGGAACATAAAACATAAACTTCAGAAGTTTAACTGCAATGTGCTCTCCTAAAACTTGATTATATTCTGTGCTCATAGGTGTCAATGTATAATTAATTTTATACATGGTTTTGCTTCAGTTGTCCCATGATCATTTGATCCAATGTTCCAAACTTTCGTCAAAGAATTCTTTCTTCTCAGATCTGCTATATTAATACTCTGAGTTCATTGAGTTTAGGGTGGTCAGATAAAATAAAGGAAATCTGGTTAACTTTAAATTTCAGAATTACATATGGTGGAACTATGACCCAAACACTGGGTGGGCTATCCTTGAGATATTTGGACATACTTGTACCAAAAATTAACCTGAAATTCTATGTCACATGCTTCTATTTGCCAAATCTGGCTACCCTCACTGAGGCACACCATATTCTGGTATCCTCTACTGTAACCCCACTGCTTCTTACTCCACATTTACCCTTGTGTTGGGTACGTGACATTAGTTGCAAAATGTTGGATTGCTTGGGGCAACTGCCATAGGTACGCTAGATATTATATCTTTCTACTATAGTTTTTTTCTGAAATTGAAGCAGAGATTCTATCTTTCCCTTTGTCCATGAGAAGAACCATCCTGCCATGGTGCCAAATTCAGGGCCTCCTCCTATATATAGCCTGTGGTGAGTTGGTATATTTGCCATCCATTACTACTGACAGTTTTACCACACTTGATAGAATATTTAATAAAAAGGACATTTGATCGAACATATTTTTCATCAAGTTTATAATGCTTTTCTCCTTATTGAACAGGAGGGCAAATGGATACATGATTAGTAATTTTCAACAACAGGCTGATATCCCTAAGGGCCTGATTCATGTTAAAATCTGGATAGATTGAAACTCAAGAATATGTCCTCAACCTTTCTTCTGTTGTGAATAGTTTTTATTTACCAGCCTTGAAACTGTAAGTATAACCAAGAAACTGACATCATGCTGCACATTTGGATGCATTTTTACTTATGTTTTGTTTAATTCATAAAACTATCCTAGTGAATTAAGTACGTAGTACTTAGTATACAGAAGAGTTAATTTTATTTCTTAAATTGAGAAGTTCATGCCTTCCTGGCTTTGCTCAAATTCTGTGTTGGTATTCACTTGGAAAAAGCAACCGTAGCTGAGCAAATAAGATGAAAAAAGCAGTGTTAAACTTGTCAGCACAAGGACAGTTCTGACATGAAAAGCACATATTGACTTTTACTCTGTTAGTACATTAGAATTAACATGACACAGTGTTTCTTACCTTACATTTACCCTCATGTAGGGTTATATGAAATTTGTTGCAAAATGTTAGAGATTAATAGGGCAAAATTATGGAAAGATTTCATTTCGCAAGGCTTTCTTTTTTTAAAGCAGTTTCAGAATTCATAGCAAAATTGAGAGGAAAGTACAGTGACTTCCCTGTATCTCCTGCTCCAACACATGCACAGCCTCCCCTGTGATCAACATCATTCACTAGGTAAGACATTTGCTGCAACTGAATCTACAATGCCAAATCATGATCACCTGAATCCGTAGCTTACCTTAGGGCTCACTTTCACTGTTGCATATTCTATGGGTTTGGGCAAAATGTATAATGACATGTAAATAAATATCCTGATAATATACAGAGTGCTTTTTCCACCCTAAAAATCCTTTGTTCTCTGCCTATTCATCCCTCTTTGATATCCAACCTTTGGCTAGCACTGATCTTTTTACTGTCTCCATACTTTTGCCTTTTCCAGAATGTCATACACATGTCCCATATGTCATGGCATGTCATGTAGCCTCTTCAAGTGGCTCCTTTCATGTAGGAATATCCATTTAAAGATACTTCCATGTGTCTTATGGCTTACTAGCTCATTTGTTTAGCCCTGAATAATATTCCATTGTCAGTATGTATGATAATTTATTTATCCATTCATCTACTGAAGGATATCGTTGTTGCTTCTACATTTTGGCAATCATGAATAAAGCTGCTATAAACATCTACGTGCAGGTTTTTATGTGGATACAAATTTTCAGCTCCTTAGGTAAATACCAGGAAGCATTATTGTTGGATCATATGATAAGAGTATATTCAGTTTTGTAAGAAAGCATCAAACTCTTCCAGAATGGTTGCACCATTTTGCATCCCCTCCAGCAACGAATGAGAATTTCTGTTGCTCCACATCCTCAACAGCATTTGGTGTTGTCAATGTTCTGGGTTTTTAACAGTCTAATAGGTGTGTAGTGCTATCTCATTGTTTTTTTAATTTGCATTTCCCTGATGACATATGATGTGGAGCATCTTTTCATATGCTATTTGCCATCTGTCTGTCTTCCTTGGTGAGGGGTCTGTTATGTTTGGCTCACTTTTTAGTCAGGTTATTTATCTTCTTATTGTTGAGTTTTAAGAATTCTTTGTATATTTTGGGTAACAGTTCTTAATAAGATGTGTCTTTCACAAATACTTTTCCCCGGTCTGTGGCTTGATTTCTCATTCTCTTGATTTTTGTCTTTTCTGGTTCAACCATTTTCTCCACATAAACTCATAAGGCAGAAGGGGCAAGACAGCATGAATCCCATTCATGAAGGCACTTTCTTCATGGGGTAATTACTTCTCAAAGGCCCCACTTCCTAATGCCATCACAGTGAGCACTAGGATTTGAGATAAACTACAGAATGGCATGGGTATTGCCATTCTTTCTTGAAAGGTGTTAAGTACCCCAACATGTCATTCTCTAGTCAAACCAGCCAAGTTCTAATGGCTCTTCCAGTGTCTGTCCATAGCCACCATGCATTTCCCTATTTTTTAGGCTCAGTGTAAGTATATATCTCTATGACTATTGCCTGATAGAAGTTGGAATATCCTGCCCACTCAGGAAAAAAAAATTCAGTACTAGTCATTACAGTGTGGTGAACCTGAGATTACTGGCCAGATTAACTAGAAAGTCTTCCCACCCAGAGATAAGGCAGCAACAGCCAGAGCATCAGTTGGACAGCAGTTTTTAAAACTCCTTTGGGGCTATTTAAACTGTAAGTATCTCCTCAATTTCTCCTAATAGTCAATACACTGAAAGATCATTTATTGCCAGGTTGATCATCCAGTTTGATGGTCCCCATGGACGGATTCCCATGGTCTTCCTGCAAATCCCATAAATCAGCTCTTAATAACCTCATCCTGTCTTTTTCAGGAAGCCATGTCTTTGTCACCATTCTATCTGATGTTAATTACACTAAAATAAGTTGTTATTTAACTGAATTCTTTAGTGAAGTTTTGGTAAAACTGTCTTTCTAATCTGCTTCTTCAAGTACACCTGTTTTAGTTGTAGTTTTTGTTTTTGCCTGTATCAGGGATACATAAACTTGAAATATATCTGTAGATGTTCTTAAAGATCACCTCCCTGAATTGAAAAAATACATTTCAAAACTTTGAGAATTATGTCATATTAAGTACATCTTATCACATTGACTTCTTTGAGAAGAAAATGATATGAAACTCTTGGTCTTGCCCCATTTCTGAAAAGTGAGGTACATTTGGAGCCATTATCAATATTATTGTAAGTAATATATTGTTCTTAACAGAATGGGTGAATATGATGACTAGCCAAATCAACGTCCTATTGTGTAGGTGCTGACTGCTGAAAAGAACATTAGTGAGTTCTTCCCTCAGAGTGGGGACACTTTGTCAAAGATGGTGCACACATCATAATATGAGGTACTGAGAAGTGTTAGGAGAGGACAGAAATGTAATTTTCAGCTCATCCTCTGCCCACTGCTACTTTGGGATATAATCTCTGTTTCTCCCTCTTCAGCTTGCTTTCCTACAGGAGACTTAGGGTCTTTCAGGATGTGGCTCAGCCAAACAAAACCTCTTCTCCTGAAATGGTTATGTGAGTAAGGAAAAAGTGCAGGAGCAAGATGTTCCCAAGATCATTTCCTGTCATTGCCTTTGGCTCACTTTGCTATAATGTTCTACTATTGACAGATGATTGCAGATCTGTTATAAATTTCTGTGGTTTAGTTAAATGTGATCTGGCGGTATTCAGTGTCTCCTTTGTGAAATGACTGTCTGATGTGTGTGCCTCTAACTCCAGCTTAAAACCATCAAAAGGAGAAAATCACAGAAACTGCCCACTTTTCCCATTTATTCTGTGAAGTTGTGTTCAAGTGGAACATGAAATTGGCTGGGGGGAAACAAGGACTTTTAAAGATCTCCTTTCTGTCTTCTGTATGAACATATCACCATTTGAAATAAGAAAGGACAGAGTTATAAATATGATACTCTAAGAATACTGAAGAGTCAAGTCAGCCGGTTGTCTTTACAGACAGGAAATAGCATTATTATTGTCTTGTTGTTTCCTAAAAATATAGTCAACCTACAAAGAGCAGTCTGCAGCAATAGACAGGTATGAATGATGCTTATGTTCGAAGAAAGATTGAGTGGGGAAGACATTGTAATCTTTTCAGGGCCTTTTCAAACTATGAATCCACTTACCCAAAGTTCCTATTATTTGTACTTGTAGCAGTGAGCCATTGCTGTGGATGAGGGGTGTGAATAATATATCAAGTATTATTATATTTGAAAACATTGAAGTCTTTGTGAAGAATGTATAATTTTAATTAGGGGTTCTCAAATTACCAGTTTGGTGGTGGGTTTGGCGGTTGGGGAACTCATGTCAGAATCACCTGGGAATTTCTTTTAAAATTGCAAACGTCCAGTCTTGACTATAAACCTTTTGAAACAGAATACCTAAAGGTGAACCTTGTCATGTTTGTTTGCAGATCATACTTCTCTTAAAAAGTATTTGTTAAATTTGAGAAAAAAACAGGAGATTTACCTAAAAAAGTCACGTGTCAGAAATATAATGAATGTCTGCTTCAACCAATGGTGAGCTGGGAAAACTAAGAACAGGTGCAACTCTATATGAAACACAGTAAACTTCTAAAAGTTTCTATAAGCTAATAAGAAAGGGAGGAGGAAGCACCAAAAGATGTGAAGAGGAGAGCCACACAGGTAAAATGAGAACTCAAAGCAACTTTGCTGAGGGCACTGGCCTGTGAATAGAGGTGTTTGGTGGTTTAGTTGGGAAGATGGTGAGTGAAATCTTGGGTCCCATCCAAGTGGAAAAGCTAATAAGTAGCACTCCCTCCTTTCCATCTGACACCCCAAGGTACATGCTTTGGGTAAGGGCAAACTGGAATTGAATGTTTTACAGGGTTTTGAGCATTGTTCTGTGCACCTTGGAAAGTCTTGGAAAACCTCAAATCTTGAACATGGCTTAGAGTTGTCCTGAAATAATATCCCTAAGGAATCAATAATAGCAAATTCAAAATACAAAGTAGAGCCTCACATTATTTCCACAAATATTTCTTTTGTAGTTTTGTCTGACACAGGAAAAAATAACTAGACACATAAGCAATCATTGAATGAGGATCAGCAAAAATAAAGAAATAGATTTACAAAGAGTGTGTTAAGAGAAATTAAATGTGATTTTGAATATATATAAGTAGAAAATTATAAAAGGAGACAATGCAGATTAAATAAATTTCAAATAAAACTGTAAGAAGGAATGCAAATTTCTGATGAAAACTCCATAAAGGAGTTTAAAAACTTATTAGACATGGCTGAAAAAAGAATTAGTGAGACATAAGCTAGATCAAAAGGAATTTCCCAGGGAACAAAGGAAAAGACAAAATAATGAAAAATTAAGGAAGCTGGGATGAGGGACATAGAGATGAAAGAATATCCAGTATTATTTTCATGAAAGTCCAAGGGTGAATAAGAATAGATGGGAACTTTGTGAAGCCAATACTAAAAAGTCTACTTCAGATGGATGAAATTTGATTTGGTAATAACTCTGGCTGAAAAAACAAAAAAATTAAAAAGAAAGTGACAGATGGATAAGTCTAAAGTAATTTAACTGCATGAAATAACACTTTGTGGTATTTAACAAATATTGAATTAAAATACACACCCCAGGGGTGCCTGGGTGGCTCAATCTGTTGAGCATCCAACTCTTAATTTTGGCTCAGATCATGATCTCAGGGTCCTGGGATGGAGCCATGTGTCAGGCTCTGCCCTCCACTTAGGATTCTCTCACCCTCTCCTTCTGCCCTAAACAGGGTTTGGGCTCTAAGTAAATAAATAAATAAATGAGATTTTTAAAAAGTAAATAAAATAAAATACATCACACTAGTAGTAGGTAAGTTAGAAGGAGATAAATGGATTAGTGTTTTCAGTTTCTTGTATTATCTTGGGAAAGGTACAGATATCGGTTAATATTAAATTTTGATAAGTCGAATAGCAGTCTATAGCTCATGTAATAGAAGCAAGCATGTATAACTTTCAAACAAGAGAGTGAATAAGTGCAAATATAGTAATTTTTTAAAAGATGTAAAAGAAGGTGAGGAAGGAGAGAGACAAGATACACAAAACAAGTGGCATATACTGGCTTTAGAAAACTTGCTATAAATTATTTATAAGTGATCTCTCTAAAACACAAGGATACACAGAGGCTAAAAGTAAAATGGTAAAACAAGACATGCCAAGAAAATGCTAAGCAAGAAAGCTAGTGTAGATATATCACTAGCTGATAAAATTGGCTTTAAGGCAAAAAGATTATGAGACATAAAAATATGTCACTATGTAATGAAAAAAGATACATCTTCACCAGAAATATAAAGCAGTTTTAATACCTTATTCTTCTAATCATATAGTCTCAAAATATAAAAAGTAAAAATTTATAGGACAACAAGGGAAAAATAAACCACTCCTAAACTGTGGTTGGAGATATTAACACACCTCCAAACTGAGAAACCCAGCGGAGAGAAGCCTTCAGTGAGAACACAGACTATTGAAACAATAAAATTAGTGAATTTGATCATCTGAATGAACATATATGGAAAACTACCACCCTGCAGACTGTGTATATTTTTCTAACACGTGAAATATTTATAAATTTTCATGCTATATGGAGTCCGGAATGGCAGCAAAATATTGGCTCACCTTTATAACAAGGCCACATGTCAAGTGATAGGGAAGAGAAAGGAGTAGTACCACTTTTTAAGCTTTTGTAGTAATGATATCAGAGATGAATTTTCTAATATCAAAACACTTGTTGTCTTGGAGAAGCTGCATGTATTATGATCTTGTTCCTCTTAAAAGACCGAGTACATTCTTGAGTAGCTATGACTTTTATCTCAAGTACACATAGACACCATGCTGCTGAGGATCTCATGGCCATTCTCCTAGCATGGAATATGTACCTATGCGCGCGCGCGCACACACACACACACACACATACATACATCCTCGCTTATAAACATCACGTAGTATAACGTTATCTTCTTATCTCAGACTCAGAAATAGTTTTCACTATTTCTCTTTTAACACAGTTTTAATGATTGCATTTGATTGCTCACTCCGATCACTAATCATCCAAAGAATGATCTTGTAGGATGGAGCTCTTTGCGAACATACTTTCACCACTTTTTATATTTAAGTAATGGCTACTGATCATGATGCCCTTATACCACTCCCTCTGATGTTTCTCATTTGAAACTCTGATAGCATCTGGCCCATGTACAAACCCTGCGTAGAAGTCAGTAAGGGTGTGGCAACAAAAGGTTAAGGTGTAAATTGTGTTGACAGATGGTTTGGATTTTCAATTATAGAAAGCAAGGAACTAATGAATGGAGAAGGTATAAATAAAAGGTTACTGGATACAGGGATCCCTGGGTGGCGCAGCGGCTTGGCTCCTGCCTTTGGCCCAGGGCGCAATCCTGGAGACCCGGATTGAATCCCACGTCGGGCTCCCGGTGCATGGAGCCTGCTTCTCCCTCTGCCTGTGTTTCTGCCTCTCTCAGAGCTCTCTGTGTGTGACTATCATAAAAAAAAAAAAAAAAAGGTTACTGGATACAAATATATTTTTCAGAAATTGTTGCTTCTAATAATAGTGTGAATACACGAACATGAATAAGATAGAAAGATAATTCAAGCAAAAGCCATTTTTTCCCCCTTGTAGCATACTTTGGAAGTTGAAAGTGACATTTAGACGTTGAAAGTGACATTTTCCTCTAGGAAACTTCTAAAGAGTTTGAAATATTTTCCTCCTGGAAGAAATTTCTTCCTTAAGACCTAGAGTTTTTTCCTTTCTAAGAAATACTGGTAGTGGTTCCTACTTTGAGTTAAATCAATTCAGGCCAAGACTCTCCTAATCCCTTTTCCCCCTCCCACTCTTTTTCTTCTTCTTTCATTATGTGTCAAGCCTAACCATTATAAGCTTTATGGTCACCTGATTCATTGTTATAGTTTGATCCAAATGTTCTATAATCAAGGAGTAAACCCCATCTTTCTATTCAAGGAAATCATAGTTCTGCACAGGTAGAGAAAAGGAAAGTTGGGGATTGAGTAACCTTTGGATTTAGCAGGTGATTTTCAAAGATCATGCCATAGAAGGATCCTTCAATTTGTCTTCAAGGTAATGCTTCTAGAAAGCTCTGACTAAGCAAGTCAACTTCTCTGAGTCAGTAATAGTCTCTCATTTTGCAAAACAGCCTTGAAAGAAATTTTACAGGTTGAGGATTTACAAAGAAGGGACTTGGGAGAGACCAGGGACTAAGGAAAGAGCAGAGGGTTCTACATCAGAACATCAGGGTTTGAACTCTGTCTTGTAGAATATATGTGTTTGGGGTAACACCTAACCTCATTGCACCTCATTTTTTTTAAATCTGTAAGAGTAATAATCTACAGGAGAATAAATCTAAGATAGTGTGTGTACAGGCACTGTATAAATAGTGGAAATTTTTATGAGAATGTTCTGAGTGATAAATTCCTCTTTCTTGTTAGCCAATCTTTCTTTAGTGCTCATAGTTCTTTGTACCTACATCTAATATTGCTTCTGTCTTTTGATAGAAACAAAGATAATGGTATCTACCACAAAGGGGCTCTGTGATGATTAAATGGGGAAAAAAAGTAAAGCTCTGCCCCATGATCCTGGCATATGGCCAGTGATCATCAAATTCTAGGAATGGTGAATGCTGCTTCCTGCTACTATTATAGTTATGACACATATTTTTGTTATTTGCACATTTCTGTTTGTGTGTCTTGCTCTGTGAAGACAGATACCATGCGTCATTCAGGAGTGTTGGTGAACCTTATTTTGAGTTCTGGGGCAAGTCTCAATTCTTTCAGTTATGGTTTATGGCTTATCGTGTCCTAAGCAAGAATAACCTTCCCTAGGAGGAATCGGAATTGCTGGGACAGAATGCAGTAGTTATAATATTTGGCAGGCCCCAGATTTGCTGAGTGTATCCAAGCCACATGGCCCATCTCCAGGCACCGTGCAGTTCAAGATGTTCAATATTTTAGCCACGCAGGAGAAGCGGGTGGCAGGATGATAGAGCCCAGTGCTTAATTGTTTTTATATTCTTATTTGAATGCAAGCTGAGTTTCAAAGATAGACATCCTTTCATATCAACAAAGGACAGATTTCACGGACAAAAATGAACGCTAAAACCACCACCTTAGAGAATCATTGCATTGCAAATGCTTCATTGATGCTTGATTCTGTTTTCTATCAGCTGTGGAACATTTACAAAAGCATGGGGGTCATAATATAATGTTTTGGCAGAATGCTATCTATCATCTCCTCCAGGGACAAGATGCCAGTGAACACAGTAGATTCTACTTTAAGCTACACACAGAGGCCAAATTAGTCACACTGCATTTGGAGGCAAGTTTTAGTGAGAACGTTCTTATTCAATGTTGATATACAGAAAGAATGTAACCACAGAGATATTTTTGCTTGACTATAAATCACTCCTACAAAGCCAATCTGACCTACAATTCTAAGATTTCACATTAGTTCCGTCAGGCAAAAAAAAAAAAAAAAAAAAAGCTTTAATATCAAGTTTAATAAACATATCAATACTAAATTTTAAAGTGGTGTTATATATTTACTTGTGTTATAAACAGAGGTTCATATGTAAGCTCACACGTGCATACATGCACATTTTAATTTTTTGCATTATGCCAGAATGATTCATTCTGCCACCAAAGAATTTATCTCATAAATAGAAAAAGAAATGAAGAAAGAAAAGAAAGAATGAAGAGAGAAAAAGAAAAGAGAAAACAATTGCTTACACAGTAAAATGAGAAAATAAGAGATAAAACTCAGGTTTGAATAGTACAGTGTTTTAAATAAGGTTTGTTTTTAAGCTAACATATGTATATGCCACAGAGAGATATTCTGAAACGTATACATATCCAATGATGCATCAATTGATCAAATGGAAGCATCAAGTCTCAAGAAACAGTTCTTTTGTTTTGCTCTCTGTGTTAAAATGTTTTCCTTTTCGTTAAAGATGAATGAACTGCTTTAGGATTATTTTAACTCTAAATAATCCTGTAAAACAACATAACATGGGTTATCATGCTGGACTGCAATAATAGGCTCAGATCTGTTATTAAGTACTGAACAATTAATTCAGTACTCTAAAAAGACCAGGGAGACATTGTTTGGCCATATATAATTATAATTGATATATTTATTGAGGACCATAATGTTTTATGATCTAGAGCTATTGAGATGCTTTTGTATTATGACCCCCCCCCCAAATCCCTACAACTGCCTGTGTTTTTAAAAATAAAATTTCTCTTTTCCCACTGTCCTTAAAGATATACTCCAGCAGAATGGGTGTGAGACTTGTAACAATCATTTTTAAGAAGCTAACCAGGTGATTATGGCCATCAACC
The DNA here is from genome assembly GCF_048418805.1 of Vulpes vulpes. Classification (NCBI taxonomy): domain Eukaryota; kingdom Metazoa; phylum Chordata; class Mammalia; order Carnivora; family Canidae; genus Vulpes; species Vulpes vulpes. Next base: position 53,532,465 of record NC_132784.1, on the reverse strand, counting down.
CCAGTTTAAGGAGTTCAAAATACAATAAAAACTGTTCTTTATGTACATAGTATTTTTCTGTTAGCATTGACTTTTTATACAGTCCCTCTGGGAGCAAGAATCCTTCAGTTTCTTAGTGTCACTGGGTGTTATTCAAACCTGTTCTAAATTTTTCCAAGCTTCACTCAGAGAAAAAATGGTACCAACAAAGTACAGCTGATCCTCATTTCACAGATTTCTGTATTTGTGAAATTGCTTCCTTGAGAAAATTTATTTGTAGCCCCCAAATCAGTACTGGTGGTGCTTTTATGATCATTTTTGGGAAGGTGTAGAGTGGTAAAAAATTTGAGTCACCCAACACATACCTTCATAGCAGGGAGTGCACACAGCTACACCCTGCCTCTTGCTTCAGCTCTTACACTGTAAACACATGTTCTTTTCTTGGTTTATTTAGCATTACTTTTTCTCATTTTTGTGCTTCTGGTTGGTGATATGCACTTAAAATGGCACCCAAATGTTCTGCTGAAGTGCTATCTAGTGTCCCCAAGCTCAAGAAGCCTGGCTTGTCACTCGTAAAGAAAATGCACATATCAGAGAAGCTTGCTTCAAGCATGAGTTATACTGTTTTTTATCAGGAGCTCAACCTTCATGAACCAACAATATCTATTATAAAGGTGTCTTTAAACAAGAATATATGTAAAACAAGTTTATATATTGATTTATAGAGAAAATGAGCAGAAGCTCTCAGGAACAAAACCTTACATTTCCCTTGGGAGTGATAGTTCAAGATTCACTAATTCAGTGTTCATGACTAATGAAAATCAACTGCATATGTCAAATAAACTTACTTCATATCTTAAGTTGATCTAAATATAATTTAATGGTTTGCTGGTGATTCTTAGAGACACTCTGGTATTCAAGAAACACAGTCCAATGAGAAATTTATATAAAACTCTAATTTGCACTTGAATAAATGTGTATTTCCATCTGTAACAACTGTGCATGTACAACTTTAAATTCATCTTATTTAAGCAAGAACAGTATTTTATTTTTATAACTATAGTAATAATCGTTATCATTAAATGGTAACAATATTTGTTGAAAAATTGCTAGGTATTCAGGATAATATATAACAATATAATAGATTTTTCCATTTAATCTTTGCAACAGTTGTGGACATTATTCTTAATCCCATTGTGCGGGTGAGCACATTAAGACAAGAGGTTTGGAGATTTGGCCCAGGCACACTACTAGTGAAAGACAGGTCTAGAGTTATATATGCATTATTTAAAAATACACACATATATTAAGTAGTATATTGGAATACTTATTTGTTCGATGCCTGTCACCTTAGTTGAGTGGAATCCCAATGAAAGAGAATCTCTAATTTTCCTTGTTATGTTGGCTTCCTTGGGGTCTTGTGTAAAACCTGGTGGACAGATACTCAGTATGGAATCACACTCGTACTTGGCTGTGTGTTGTGTCAAAAGCAGAGTTTTAGCCCATAATAAGCGCTCAGTGCTACCTTATTGTCACAAAGATAAATAAATCCTAGGAGCATTATACAATGAGAAGAGTATGTAGTCATTTCTCTGGCAATAAATAGCATTGTCAATACTGGAACCAATCACTGAATCAGTCAGTCATGTATTTGATCTATAAAATGGGAAACTGTTATATGTCCCTTACCTTATCTGTCCCTTACCTCTCTACTCAGGATACTTTGTGAATATTAAATGACATACTGTTTGTGAAAGCAATTTCAAGGGCTCAGAAATATGAATTTTCCTTTTCCACCACCTCCTCCAATAGTGTCTATCATCTTGTCATTGTTTTGTTCAACATTTAGAGTTTAGTGATTCCTTTTCTGATTTAAATTCAAGTATAGTTCTACATATGTCAGGCTTTCCTACTGGTCTTGCTTGAATTTATAAGATTTGAACCATTTTGAAGAAATATCATTAAAATTTAAAAGAGGACTTGCAGCAATTTGTATTTTATGTTTCTTCTGAGTTAATTTTAGCCTAATTTCTCACGTCATTTTTGATTACTTATCACTCAAAGCACATCTGAATTTAGGGCTAATTACGTCTTTGATCAACCGTCTCAAGAAGAGATTGAGATTTTCCTAGCAGAGGACCTCCCTGCATCACAATGAAATACATTAGCAATGAAAAGCAGTGATATTTTATTGTTCTTTAAGTAACAATCAATGAAATAAAAATTTTTAAAAAAGATTTTAAAAATTTCTTTACAAATCCAACTTGAGTTCATGAGATGATACTTAAAATTCTGGCTTCATACTCTCCCAAAGTAGATAATTTAGCTTTTCAAATGGCTGGTAGGAAAATTTAAGAGCTACATTTTAGATTAGAGCAATTTATTTCATTTTTATGATGTGATACATTTTAATTCTTGATCAGCTCAATGAGAAAAGAGTCTTCTGTGAAGCATTTACTCAATAAATATTGATGTAGGTTGATTTACAACACTGTGCCCTGTCAGCTCTTTATGTTTTAGGTAAACAAATTTAAAATGCTAAAGAATTAAAGGATGTTAAAGAATTTTACTTCGAAGAGTATGCTTGTTTTAGTTCATAGGCCAGTTGGCTTATAAACAACAGAAATTTATTTCTCACAGTTCTGGAGGCTGGCAGTCCAAGACCAAGGAGCCAACAGATCTGGTGTCTGGTGAAAGTCCAATTCCTGGTTCATAGACACCCTCTTCTCTGTGTCCTTACCTTACATAGCAAGGGAGCTTTCTGGGGTTTCTTTTAAAAGGACACTAATTCTGTCATGACCTAATCATTTCTCAAAGTCCTTACCTCCTAATACCATCACACTGGGCATTCGGCTTGGGTATATGGATTTTGGGGGGATACAAATATCCAGTCTACAGCAATGCAGGATATTTAATTGTCTTCTTTTCATTTTAATTTATATATCGTTTGGTAGATAATACTAATCTCATTTATTTTATTTTATTTTTTCAGATTTTATTTATTTATTGAAAGACACACAGAGAGATGGAGAGGCAGGCTCCATGGGGAGAGTCCAATGCAGCACTCGATCCCAGGACTCTGGGATCAGGACCTGAGTCAAAGGCAGACACTCAACCACTGAGCCACGCAGGCACCCCTATTTATCTCATTTATTATCATTATCCTGCTCCTCATGTTGCTTTTCCTGTGTGACTAGAGAGAAAGTAACTGAGTTTGAAAATATTTTCCTGTCTCAGCCAAAAAGTTCTTATCCTCTGTTATGTCACTGGTCAAACACAAATTCTAAAATAGGAATATGGACAGGGGGAAGGGGGAGTTGGTGGTGGTGTAAGTGTTCTAAGCACTGGATGTGGTGGTGGTGGTGGCACTTCATCTCACAACACTGTCTTCTTACATCTAATGTGAGACTTCACAGTTGTACTTATTGATTTACTTGTATGATTTCTCTCTTAGACTATGGCTCATCTAGCCTTCCCATTTCATGATGTCACCATCAGGTTGCACTTCCATTTGGCCTGTCTTTTGGGGTCTAATCACCATATTTCTGGTCACTTTGAAGAAACAACCCCCCCCCCCCCCCCCCCCCCCCCCCCCCCCCCCCCCCCCGTAAGTAGGATCAGCCCTAATCCAGAGGCAGCCCATCCAGGTGCCTTCCTGAAGTTTTAGCAACAAAAACCATTCTGTTTGTGATAAGAAAACCATTTCCCCCCACACCCTGATTGGAATGTCCCTGAATAGGTTCCTGTTGACCTTCTGAGAAATCGGTAACCTGAATGCTATGCGACTCCCACGGTTCTTTTGTCTTGAAGCGGGTTTTTTTCTTTTACCTTTAAAAGATACCTGTAATTGCTAATCAGGGCTCTCTTCCTCCTCGGAGGTGGAGAGCCCGTTTGCACAAACGTTCAATAAACCCTCTTGCTAGTTGCATCTGCCTGTCTGGGGTCTGAGTCTCTGGGGCGTCCACCGGGACACGTTGGCACCCGTGAGCCAGGGTCCAACAACTTCTATTCATTTGGCAATCACCTGGCTCAGTCAGCACACAAATATTCTCCCATTTCACCCCACAGAATTCAATGTTTATCAATTCCAATCCAATTTGGTTACCTGAATTCAGTCATTCTATGAACTAATGCTGTTAAGTAGCAATAAGTTAAGAAAACATAGCTCATGCCTTCCTGGAATTCATGCTCTGTTCCTTTCCTGGATCTTGTCATCACCCAATCCTCTGCCAGTTACATAATATCGGTCTAAAAAATATGGCTCTCCAATTTCACCTTCCCATTTTCCTCATTATCCCACTTTACTTTTAGTACATTTAAAAAAAATTCATTAAGATATGAGAAGCTCAAATCTTTCCTTTTCTCCTAGTCCATAACCCTTTTTTTTGTGGATGGTTAAGAGAGATTTGGAAGCCATGCATGGAAAGTGAGAAGTCATTCCTCTTATTGTAGAAAATACCAATGACAAAATCAATTTGCTCAGAGAAAAGTTGTACAAAAGTGAGGTTCTCCTTTTTCTTCAGTATCAAGGCAAGGGAATCATGCTCTTCCTTGCTGCTGCTTCTGTTTCTCCTCTTCCACTTTTACTTTGACTACTTCTATTAGCTCGATAGAATTTATTGAGGGCTCTAGGAGCCTGGTGTTTATCTGAGAACTAATGGATATCTTCACACTTAATTCTCAAGAATAACTCTTCTCAGGGTATTTCCTGGACCACCCAGTAGCAATATCACCTGGAACTTGTTAAATGCAGAACTTGGGCCCCAACCCAGCCCTACTGATATAGAAACCCCAGGGGTGAGATTCAACAATATGTGTTTTTGTTTTTGCTTTTACCACTGAAGAGATTTAGATGCACACAGTGAATCTTGAGAACCACTAGATTACAAAATCATTAAGTTCCATTCTAATTCTGAGATATTTTGATTCATTGCAGAGAGATGTAAATGACAAAGAGCTTAATATGTTACTGAAGTTTTAAAAATGTTACCTCTATAGTTTTCTTTCAAAATCTCTGCAATAGCTCTTAACTGCATCACAGAATATGCAATCCCAGTAAACTTGGGCAACAAACAGCATCATTTTGCTTTCTGAGTTTTTGAAACCACTTAGTCTGATTGTACTTTTTACTTTCATACAGGTGAGATAACATAAATGCTCATAATGCTGACCTTTATTTGCACAACAAGGACAGTATACATTTTATTTTAAACCCTAATATGATCTCTTAGATATCAGATAGGGTCATACTTTGGGGCTGGCAGTTTAAAGTAACTGAAATAACTTCTTAGGTGTTTAATTAGAATTTTTAAACATGACATCTAGTTAAGATAATTCAAAGGAAAAATGGACTCTAATTTTAGAATGCTCAGTTGAAAAAAAACTTTTTGACATGTAACTTACTTAAAGTTAGGAAACTCAAACTTGACTAATCTCATGAAAATGATAAAGATAAAATTTGTTTTCATAATTTAAGAAGAGAAAAAATCACAAAATATTTTATAAATAGTTTTTCCAAGCAGATTTTTACATAGGGAGGTGAGATGGTAAAAAAAATAATGAAACTTATTGTTAGACATTTGGAATTCCGATAAGTTTTGTTAGACTCATATTTCTGACTTCGGTCATACTTATAACTAAGTGAGATACAATAAAAACACAAAAGCTATTTTTTCCCCTATTTTTTGTCTTGATTAGGACTGAGAAACGATGGAAACAGAGAAGAGTACTTTCTGAACAAATGTAGTTACCACTGTCTCATATTATAACTGAAATAATCTCACCTTTAAAAATTAGGAACCTGGTGAAGAAAACAATTCCAGGATTTCAGGAAGATTAGTTTAAAATTAGATGCATTAATTAACTAGCATTAGTGACAATCGATAATTTAACCAATACCATGAAGTTATGTCGGCAGATCTCTAAGAAAATATATTTACATATATTAGGGCTCATTCTAAAATTATTACCATATCAGGACTTTGACAAAAGAGCATTTAAAGACTTAGAAAAACAATGTCACAAAGCTTGGACATCCAAATGAAGCCACCTATGACTTCACAATAAGCTCTATCTTCCTAAGATTTCATGCGGAGCTGTAAGTGGTTATGACCAATTTGAAATCTGATTAGAGCCTTTGGCAATGACACTTGTCTGGTATCTCACTGGTCTTTAGCCATTTGGACTTCAGGACTTCCTCCACTCCTGAAGGCTTTTCCATTTTGAGTGCAATTTTTGTATGTCATTCGGCCCAGCTGCAAACACTTTGTCTCACCACAGGGTAAGACCCTCAGATCTGATGTGCTCATCTCCAGTGGGTCATGATGTGGGAAAAGTCCAAGAAATTTCCATTGTGAAAAGGGGATGGCATAGAACTGGAGGCCAAGCCTTTTCCCCCAATGATCAGGTCACTGTTCACACAATAAGGACTGAAAGGTACCAACTTCTTACCTGGAAAGACAGCTGACCCCTGGCCACAAGTCCTCATTCACTGATGAGACAACCCCGGTGGCTCACCCAACACTGCTACCCAACACTCCTTGCATCACAAGGAGGATATGATTCCCAAGGCCCATGACCTTGGCCCCTCAGTCATGGAGCTCTCACCCCCAGATAAATGAGAGGACACCTTTACATTCAAAGGCTATTGGGTCAGAAATTTGGGCCTTTTTTGTAACTTTATTTAACTGTGAAGGTTTTTCCACTTCTTCATTTGTTTTAAAATAATTCATAATAGTTGGTTGAAGCATTTTCATGATGACTACTTTAAAACCCAGTCAGTGACTCTAACATCTGATGTCTTTCTGACTTAGGCATCAGTTGTCTTTTTTCGTTGGCATTGTGCTTTTCCTGGTTCTGGGTGTGACGTTTGCTTTTCTCTTGTTTTCTGGACATTCTGAATGTGATGCTTGGGGACTGTTGATCTATTTAAATCTGTCATTTTAGCAAGAGTCCCTCTATTCAGGGTTAACTTATAGGTCTTGACATACTCTTTAGGGTTTGAATCCAGTAATGATTTCATTTTCAAAGGCCTTGCAATATTATTCTGTTATGTATCATTCCTCTGGTGCCTCTGAGGCTCCCATGTCAATCTCTCCAGGTACATTGAGTGGGGGGATTCTGGTTTGCTTTCTGTTGCTAGACAGGTCAAGGTGATTCTGGCCTTGCATTGTTTTTTATTATTGGGTGGAGGGCCTGGGGATATCAAGCTAGCTGGTGCTGTGAGTGCTAGCAGATAAGCCACCCATGCCACTGAATGTGGGACTGTGATTATAGATCCCTGTCCAGGTTGACACTCTTGGTAGATAAAGCCACCACTCACCTAGGTAGGGTGGTCCCTATCCACTGCTGCTGTGGCTGGTGGGGCTTACTTGTGCCCAGGTAGGGATCAGATGTTGATCACTCCACTAGGTTTCTGCTGGTCTCTCCTTTCCTGGTACTTTGTCAGGGAAAAAAGCCAGACACGAATATACAAAGTTCTAGAAAATAACAAGTCTAATCTGCAGTAATAGAAATCAGAACAACAATTGTCCTGGGGTGAGGGTGATATTGGCTGGTGAGATAAGAATTAACTAGAAAGAGACACAAGGGAACTTTCTGGAATGATGGAAACATTCTGTCTCTTCATTAGGATGGTTATACAAATGCATCATTTGCCAAGACTCATAAAAATGTTTCTAAAAATGTGCATTCTATTATATGTCAATTATATCATCTCTAAAAAGTGAGAAAAGTTTATTTTAAAGTGGTCTGAAAACTTGGCAAGGGTCAGATCTTGAGTGGTTTAATATGTGGGTGAATCAACTAGGTTGTTCAGATTTTGTCCTTGTGGTGATGGAGATACACTGGAGTATTTGAGGCTGAGTTGTGCTTCAGTAAATTTTACATTTCAAGGAGGTAATTCCATGGAAATATGGAGCCCACTTTTTGAGCTCTCAGCAAAGTCCAGAAGAGAAATGGTGAAAACCTCAGTGAAGGGACAGCCATGTGGTTTGCGAAGGGCAAGATGTCTGGATGATGTTAAATGGACTTAGTTATTCACTAGATGTTTAAGATGGAGGAAAAGGAGGAGTTTGGATGGCTCCTAAGTTGTATCTTTGGGTCAGCTGGTAGGTGCTGTACTGTCATTGAACAATGAAATGTAGAAGGCAGTGCAGGAACTCAGGAAATGAGGGAGGCATAGCGTTTCAGGGGCATCAAAATCTCAGTAATGAAGACAAAGGCAGGATCAGAAGGGGGTGTGTTTGTGTATGAAGATCATAGGTTTAGTATGGATATCTCGATTTTCAAGGGTGAAGGACTGAGTCCAATGGCACAGAAAGATTTGGCTTTAAAATTCCAACAGCATTTAATTCTTTCAGAAAGCACAGAAGGAGGGCAAGACAGAGGGGATCCTAGAGCAGCTGGCTTTAACATTATGGATTGACATTATACACAAAATTTTTCTAAAGAGATTTTTCTTAGAGTCTCAGTGTGGCTCATGACTCAACAGGTTAAGAATTACTAGAGATATTTTAGTGAAGCAGAGAGAGGGTAAAAGAAATTGCACGTGAAGTGTTTTTTTGTTTTTTTTTTGTTTTTTTTAAATAAGAAGAAAAGTCATTTGAAAGAGAACCAGCGAAGTGCCTTAGGGAGGCAGGAGAAAATGGAAAGAGTTTAGAACAGCTGCTAGAGAGAATAAGAGAGAGAGTCAACTCAAGATAATTAAAGAGATTGGTAAGTATCAGTGACTGCTCAGTTGACTAATTCCAAAAGCAAAAGGTTTTAAGAAAAGGTTTTGTGGAGTGTTTGAATACGTACGTATCCTCTTGATGTGACCTCTTCGAGGTAAGTAAGACTCATTTGTACATGCAAGTTGTTTCCTAAAATTGCAGTCATATAATTTTATAGCCGTGACTTGTACTAGAATGATAAACCCAAATAATGACTTTCTGTTATTTTTAGTATCCCTGAAAATGTTGACATTAGAAGTCCTTAAACACTTGATAAAGCAAACAATTTCTTTTAACTAAACGCTTCACCAGTCCTACAAATGTCACTGATCAAAGTCGGCTCTGTTAGGGATTTAAACTGAAAGTAAGTAGCACACTACAGCAAGAAAGATTCTAGAGCCATAAAACCATAATCCTCTCTTAAAATATGGGATCCCATTGCCTTGTTAGAGTTGAGAGGTATAGTTTTGCTAGGAAGTAGATAAAGGCATCAGAAGGAAAGTGACAAAGGAGAACAAACAAGTCAGGGTGTTTTTCAGAAGGAGAAATAAGAAATACTTTGCTTGGACTAGATACTCCAACATCTAAGGGGGTTTGTAAAATAATAAAGTGACTACATTCCACTTTCATCAAATGCAAGTAGTCCTACTATCTTTTCAAGTGTCAGATGATCTCCCAATGAAAGGAATAGATATATAGATTCTAATATTTTGCAACTATTTATTGAATCCCTGATACTTTTCAGCTTAGCATTGGTAACAAAATGTATTTACGTGGAGAATAAAGAGTGATGCTATAATTAGTCAGGGGCATTACCTGAATAACAAGAAATAAATATCAGAATATCTATGTACAGAGTCAGAAGCAAAGAGAGATCTCATTTCCCCCACTCCCCAGCTCCTGGCAAGCCCCATCCTTAAGAACAGTCTCAATCACAATTCCTTGTGAAAAGCTTCCCCCAATTTCCTCAAAGGGCCTTGAGTCTTTCTTATCTACAGTTCCCTGTGACTTCCTCTTCAATTACAGCAATGATCGCATCTGACACTGGATTACTAACAAGTGGGCAATTCTTCACAACACTAAAAGCAAAATAATGGGGCTCTCCCATTTTCATGTGTTTTCTGATATAGGATATAATATAATGTCCGCCCTCACTGTCAATATCACAAAGAGAGGCCTGATAGGAGTTCTCTCTTCTCCAGGTTCATTTAGCTAACTCAAGGACCACCACCAACCACAATCACCAACCACACACATTCCCTTTCTCTCCTCCATCTCCTCTGCCTCCTTGTGTGTGTTTGGACAAACAACCTTTGAGAGACATACATAAAAAGATAATAGAAAATCCCTATTTTCATCAGTTAGATAATATACTATATTAAAAATAGTAAACTTAAAAAAAACAGTAAACTTTAGGAGCAATCTCAAATTGTACAATATGTCTTCTGACCTTGTACAAATATGTCTTCTAACCAATTTTCTCCCATCCAACGCAACCTCTGCAAGCTTTAGCTCTTCCACTGGAAAAATGGAGAGGTATGGTGAGTTTAAATGAGACAATAAAGCACTTATTTATTTATTTTTGACTTTTGTTTAAATTCAATTAAAGAACATATAATGTATTATTGGTTTCAGAGGTGGACGTCAATGATTGACAAGCATTTAATTCACAGGCTGCCTTTGAGTTAAATGTGTAATAAATTTATAACTTCTTATTAGTGTCATCAAATAATCTATGTGCCCATGTTAAGTGAAATGTCCTCATTGACATCCAGTGTAGCAATATTTTTGATTATCATATTAAATAAATATATGTTAATATAAAAAGAGGCTAAACTCCTCACACTTACACAGTTATAAAACAGGATACCTTTATAAAAACAGTAAGACCAAAAAATCAAATTAACAAAATGTATTTAAGAGACGCTGTAATAAATTTTCTCTTCAAAAAATGAATCTGGGCACACAGCCATGTTCCCTGTGTGATGACTGAATTCCACCACTTATCTCTCCACGAACTCAGAGAAATAGGCATCAGCACACCATGCCATGACATTACTTGACTTTCAGTTGGCTTGAGTCAATCATGGTACCGTTCTCATCTCCTTACAAGATGATCAAAAGAATTCGTAAACAAGACTGGAACCAAGACAGTAAAAATATCTGATAAAATTTGAAAAGAGAGTAGTCATTCAGATGATCACATGGTATTATGCTATATTCGTTGTTCTTATTTGATAACTTGCTTTTTCACTCATCAATACATTTTTGAGATATATCATGTTGTCATATTATAGATCAAATTCATTTTTACAATGTGCACACATTTTTATATAATTGTTCTCTATTAATGAAAGTTTAAGTGATTCCAGAACTATTTCCACTTACAATGGTGTAGTGAATATCCTTGTGTATGTTTCCTTGTGTTAATAATCAGGTGTAGAGGGACTCCTGGGTGGTTCACCGATTAAGCGTCTGCCTTCAGCTCAGGGTGAGATCCTGGAGTCCCGGGATAGAGGCCCACATTGGGCTCCCTGCATGGAGCCTGCTTCTCCTTCTTCCTATGTCTCTGCCTCTCTCTGTGTGTCTCTCATGAATAAATAAATAAAATCTTTTAAAAAATAATCAGGTATAGAGCATTCCATACTTATATTCAAGCTCAAATTCATATTCTCTCTCTCTCTCTCTTATTAATCTCTCTTTCTCTAGTTCTGTCTCAACTATTTCTTATTGCTTCCAGTTTACCCACATGTAATACACATATATGCATGCACACACAGTAAATGTTAGGTTACTGGTTTATAAAATAAAAATCATATTGTATGTACTTCTCTGTATTTTATTTTTGTTATTGTTTTTTTTTTATTTCTAATTGTGACAAAGACACATAATAAAATTTACGATTCTAACCATTTTAAGTGTACAGTTTGGTAGTGTTAAGTATAATTACATTGTTATGCAACATAACAGAGATTTTTCATCTTGCAATACTAAAACTCTATGCTTGCTCATTAAATAGTAAGTCCTCATTTCCTCCTTTGTCCAGCCCCTGGCATCCACCATTTCACTTTTGATTCTATAAATTTGACTACATTAGAGAGTTCATGTAGTGGAATCATATAGAAGGCCAAGAGCTAAATCCTTACATGTAGGGTTGAACCATCTTTAATGAGGGTGCCAAGGCCATTCAATGGGGAAAGAACAGTCTCTTCAACAAATGGTCTTGATAAAGCTGGATACCCTCATGCAAAACAAATAAAGTGGTACCCAAGCCTTATACCATATAAAATTTTAACTCATGAGACCTAAATCCATGAAATTCTTAGAATAAAACAGGAAAAAGCCTCATGACATTGGCTTGGGAATGATTTCTTGGATAGGACATCAAAAGCACAGTAAACAAAAGCAAAAATAGATCAATGGGACATCACTTAGAAATTCCTGCATACTGGGCAGCCTGGGTAGCTCAACCATTTAGCACCACCTTTGCCCCAGGGCATGATCCTGGAGACCCAAGATCAAGTGCCATGTTGGCTCCCTGCATGGAGCCTGCTTCTCCCTCTGCCTGTGTCTCTCTGTTTCTCATGAATAAATAAATAATAATAAAATCTTTAAAAAAAGAAATTCCTGTGTGTGTACAAAAGGAGACACTCAACAGAATTAAAAGGCAACCTATAGAATGGAAGAAAGTATTTGAAAATCATGTATCTGATTAGAAGTCAGTATCTCAAATATATGAAAAATTACAACTCAACAAAAAATGCAAATAACTTTATACAAATGGGCAAAGAACTTGAACAGACATTTCTCCAAAGATGATACACAGATGGCCAATAATAATATGTAAAGTTGTCCATCATCACTAATTATTAAGGAAATGCACATCAAAATCACACTGAAATGTCACCTCATACCCTTTAGAATGGCTATTATCTAGAAAAAAAGACCACGGTGAGGATCTGGATAAGTTGGAACATTTGTGCCATGTTGGTGGGAATGTAAAATGGTATAACTGAAATGAAAAACAATATGGCATTTCCTCAGAAATTCAAAAATAGAATTACCATACGATTGAGTAACTCCACCTCTGGGTATATGTCAAAAATAATTGAAAGCATAATCTTGAGGAGATATTTGCACACCCATGTTCATAGCAGCATCGTTCACAATAGCCAAGTGGTGGAAGCAACCCAAGTGTTTATCAACAGATGAATAGGTAAACATAATGTATATACATATATGAAACATTATTCAGCCTTAAAAAGTAAGGAATTCCTGTCACAAGCTACAACACAGATAAAACTTAGGGATACCATACTGATATGGTATCAGTAACTTAGCTGATACCATACTTTAATTTTTAGCTCAACAATAAATTAAGGCAATCCTTTCAATTAGAATCCATTTCATGTACTATTTCCTATAGCTACATATTTTTTTTTTCATGGTATGGCTATTGCTTAGTTTATTCAAACATTTCTTCATTGATAAAAATTCATTTGTTTTCAGTTTAGTGCACTATAAAAATGTTGCCACGAACATTCTTTTAAACATATCTCTATATATTTGTCACATTTTATTGTTAATTTTTATTATGTATAGGGTTATAAGATACAGTAGATAGCCAGTACTATTCTTATGGTTTAGTGTGGGATTATTTGGGGAAGGTGTGTAAATATATAAATGTTTTTCTAATAGTTCTAATTGTTCCATGGATATTATACCATATTCCCTATCTTCAATGAACATTCCCTATGTACACATTAGGATGATTGCTAATTTCATTTATTTTTTACTTTTTTGTGTCTAAAAGAATGGATTGATATATATTGAAATATCCCAGTATAATTTTATTTTTCAAGTTTTCTTTGAATTTTTAGTAATTTGCTTTTAAAATGTCATTGTCTTCAAGTGTTTTTAATCCTGAACTAATATTCGTTTTGCATTTCTGCCAGTCATCACCCCTTTTTTGTTTTAGCAAGTTATTACCTATTCCTTTAAAAAAAAAACTTTATGTATTTAGAGAAAGAGAGAGAGAGAGGGAAGAGGCAGAGGGAGATGGAGAGAATCTCAAGCAGACTCTGATGAGCATGGAGCTTGAACCAGGGCTTGATCTCATGACCTTGAGCGTTGGACATATAACCAACTGGGCCACGCAGGTGCCCCTGCCCTTTCCCTTATATTCTACTTTGTAAAATATATTTCAGCACAGTTCTTATAAATTCATTTTAACAGCATTTAGCCCATTCTTATTTACAAGGTCCTGATATATTCTATCCTTCCTGTCTTATGTGTACTTACTATTTATTTGTCATTTCCTCTTTTCACCTCTCTAGTATACTTGCCTAATTTATCAAGTCACTATGTTTTCTCTTGTGAGCCTTTTTGAATGACAATTATATAGATGTATGCATGTATATATATGTATGTGGAGATACACATATACATACACATTTCATAATTTGCAAAATACTTGAAAATATTAGTAACAAATGATAAGTTATTTGAAGTAATGTTGCCTTCTAAAAAATCACAAATATGATAATAATTAAAATTATGTGTACCTGAAAATACACTTGACTAATATTTAAGCAGGAAGTAATTTCACATTGTAGAAATTTAGTATTCTCTGAACCACTTCTCAAAATGTGATATGAAAGTAGCTTGACTATGCAATAATAGGGTATTTTGGTTTCCTTTGTAAACTTACATCAGAGACCTGTCTTTGCTGTGAATAACTACTTGGATGGAAAGTAAGTCACTTGATGAAAGTGCCCTTTAATGAACTGTGTTTGCAATTTTCTAAATGACAGCCATGAGGCCAGAACATAATTACAACTCCTCCCTAAATGATGGGAATATTTTCACTAATCAGGCCTGGATGCTATTATGTATTAATATGATTACTAAGAAAAATTTAAAAATAGTTTAATTAAAAGTTAAGTGTGTTTGAAGGTAGAAAGACCATCACTGAATCCAGCTGTTTGTCATTCTTTGTAATTAACTTTCCTTTGCATTAAATGGCAAAAATAATGTTCTCAGATCAGGAAGTTGCATTACCATGCACTGCAGTAAAGGGAGGAAGAGCAACTGCCTCCTCTTCCCCATGCTACAAATACCTTTTTTTGCAAAGTAACTAAAAGTTTTAGCCCTTCTGGTCCATTTGATTGCAGACTGTATATTCTAAATCGATTATGTTGGCTGGACTTCCCAAGCCAAGTTGAATGCATAGAGTTAGCAGTATTATTTCTAAAGGTCATCTCCACAAAGCCTTTTGAATTATTTACTATTCCATTTATTAAATGTGTAACTGGGAAAATCACTTAACTATATATATATATATATATATATATATATATATATATATATATATATATATTTTCCTGCTATATATATATATATATATATATATACCTTCAGATATAGATATATAATTTTGTTTAACTTCAGATATGTGTGTGTGCATCTTCTGCCAATTCTAAATGTGATATAGTAGGTAGCAGGTAGCAGCAAGTCATTACTGGTGCATCTACAAAATAAAGAAAATTATAAAACTTGTAGCTTTTAAAGATACTGGGAAGCTCTAATCAAATGTAAGATGTATTTAAATTACAAAGTGTAAGCAGTCCTTCTTAAGTGAGCTGATACCACTATTTTCTCACCTGAAGAGATTTTCTGGGTCAGAGGATGAGGAGAATATTTTCCTTGCCATAGAAGGAGTCTACCAAAAGAAAACTGGAAACAACAACAAAATAGTAGAAACTTAAATGGTCATGTGGACTCCATGAAAGCTTAGGATCTAGAGGAACAGGATTAAAATTACAGTATATTACTTGTCAGTAACCATGCAAGCCAAAGGAGAGTGTAGTGAAATATGTAAAGTGTTAAAAGAAAACAAAAGTATCAGCCTAGAATTCTACATCCAGTGAATTTATCCTTCAAAAGGAAGAAAAAATAAAGACTTTCTCAGACAAAGTAAGCTTAAGGAATTCATGACCAGCAGAAATGCTCTCTGGGAAACATTAAAAGTTCTCACTGAAGGAAAGTTATATAGGTTAGAAACTTGTGTCTACATAAAGGAATAGTGTTGGAGTAGGGATAAACGAAGGTAAAATAAAATATTTTATTTTTCTTGTTCTTAATGAATCTAATAAATACTTTTCCAGAGTAATAATAATAACAATATATTGGGTGTTTACACTATGTGGATAAGTGAAATGAATGACAGCTGTGCTGTAAGATATGGGAGGAAGAATTGGAAGTACTCTAAGATAGCTGTGCTACCTCTAAAGTATCTTTTGAAAGTTGATTTAGACTGGATTAGATTACTTGGAGTACTCCAGTGCAATCACTAAATATTTTTTAAGAAGTAGCATAATTGGTACACTATGAGAAGGGAGAAAAATATAAATATGTGAAATGGTTAACTAAGACCAGAGAAGGCAGAAAGAGAGGGGAAAATAAGAAATAAAGAACAACTGCAACAAATAGAGAACATTTACAGGAGTAGTAGATATTAATCCAAATATATCAATAATCACTTTAAATACGAATGGCTTAAACACACCAATTAAATGACAGAGACTGTCAAATGTTTAAAAATATACTTGACTCCATGTTGTCTACAAGAAAAATATACTTGACTCTATGTTGTCTTCACACATAAAGACACAGATTCAAATAAAGGGATGGAGAAAGATCACAATGCTGCAATTAATTAGAAGAAGGCAAATAGCTATATTAATTTCTGACAAAGCAGATTTAAGAACAAGGAAAAAGAAAGGCACTACACAATGAGCAAGGGGTGAAAACATCAAGAAAAGAAACTATTGCTTTATATGAATGTACAATAATAGAATGCCAAAGTAAGTGAGGCAAAAACAGAGAGAGGTGAAAGGATAAATTGAAAAAAATCCACCCATATTGTCGGAAATTTCATCCATCTCTTCTTCAGTAATTGATAGATCAAGCAGGCAGAAAACACCTGGAGAGAGGTTAGTGCATACTGCTTTCCCCCCAAAAAAAGCCAGTTTGAAAGAGCTTCCTACTGTCTGATTCCAATTATCTGACTTTGTGGAAAGGGCAAAATCTCTAAAAATGCCAGCAGTATCCAGAGGCTTGAAGATAATCTGGTGGAGCAGGAGACATGGGTGGGGGAAGAACAGAGAATTGGGGGGTTTTGGGACAGTAAAAATCTGTGTAGTATTGTGTTTTTGGACACATGAAATCATGCATTTTTCAAAACCCAAAATTTATTTTGGAGACACAGACTAATGTGAATTACTGGATTATGATTGCAGCTTTATGAATTCCATAAGGGGAAAATGTTGAGATTCTTCTGCACAGTTGGAAATGAAGGAAACTATATTTCCCCCCGAGTGTTCAGTCATCAAAATGAGATCAAAGTAGGCATATACAGAATGACTTTAAAAGACAGAACAGTTCCTAGGTTATGGAAATATCTAGAGATCTTAAGTCATCCCAAGAAAGGAAGTATTAGCAAAAAGAAGAAACATTTGTCTATAGTTTGACCCAAAAGCCTAAGAAAACCAAAAAGGGCACTGAGAAAAGGATGGCATCACTCAGGAGGAAAAACAACTTATCAGGAAAGATGAAATCTTGGCCAGTGATTTTGAGATGTACAGTCCCACTGAGATGACTTATGTGTAAATGTATGCATCAGTCCTTCATAGAATGGTGCCTTTAAATGATTCTCTATCTGTTAGAAAAAAAGGGGGGGGGGCTTTGTGGAGAGGTTCTGAAATACAATTGCTCTCCATTCTTTCTCTTCACTAGCATTGGAATTAATTACTTAAATTTAAATTATTAGAAGCTCTACATTTACTAAAAAGTAAAGAAGAGCTCTACATTTAATTTTAAAAAATGAATTACTAACATTTTATTAATATGTATTAATTAATTAGTTCTATACAATGATATACAATATTCAATTTCTTAAAATATATCTATATTTTCCAATAAAATAAAAAAGAATTTGTGGCCTTTAAGCAGTACTGTGTTGAAATGTTTAACAACAGGTCTGCCTAACCCCCAAAACTCCTATATGTAGCTCGTCAATTTGTCTGGTGTAAATACTCTCACCATAAGTTGTCTTGTTTTACAGGCACTATTTTTTCTGTTTCTAGTGGAGGATGTTTAAGCGCACTTCCTTTAAAACCTATCAAATTGCTCTATTCCTGATATTCCTCACTTGTGTGTCTTCCATTTGTGGAAAATGTTGCCCTGCCTTTCACTGAGATTATTTAGAGCAAAGAGTTTTTGTGTGATTGTTTTACAGGGGAAAGTTACAGTGTTCCTCTCTCTAGTCACCCCCATGGCTTGGCTAGCAGAGCAACTGGGCTTCTTGCCCGGTGGTTCATGGCTCCCAAAACTCCAGTGTTCCAGGAGGGATGGAGCGTAAATAGTCAGGCCAGGTAAAGGTTAGTTTAGAACTGACACAATGTCACTTATTCCAATCTGATTTATTAGCCCAGATAACATGCAAGCTCAGATTCTATGGGCGGAGGGGGGGCTGCACAGTGTGTGAAAAGGGAGACTCTTTGAAGGGGCTCTTCAGAGTTCAGCTACTGAACAGGAGTGAATTAATCTTCCATGCTTGTTGGAATGCAGTTAACCATCCTACATGCTATTGCAATGTTGTCTTGTCTTTCTTCAGTGAGGTCTAATGATTGTTTCAATATACTGATATGCAAAACCTGGGCTTTGAACTTCCCAGGTAGAATTAACTAGTACCTGGATAACTCTCATCATAGAGAAATATTTTTTTTTTACAATACATCTGTGAAAACTATGTTATTTTACTACATGTTTATTTTTACTCAAAGGAAAAAATGAAACCATGTATGTATGTCTCTCTGTGATTGTAGAAATCAAATAGGTAGGAAAGACACCATTCTTGAAGTTAAAAAAAGGTGGGTTCTCATGCCAGATGTCCCTGATGTGATATTTAAGAGATAACTTAATCCTCGGGCTCCTTGCTTTTTCAGACTTAGTTCACTCTCAACATTTCCTTCATCACTAAAACTCCATTCAAAGGATTATTTATCATCCAACTGATAAATGCAAACATTTAATTAAAATAGTGTATACATTGTAGTGATCATAATGCTCAAGATAACCAATATGTTTAGGAAGAAAAAACCACATTTTTCTTTTCTCATTTTTAATAATTTCTTTAAAGCCTCAATCTTTCTTCAGCCTCCTAGCATAAATCCAATTACACAGATGCACACATACACGCACAGACACACCTCCAATCTTGTCAAAAGAAGTCACCTCAGATTGTTGTTTCTTTTAATTTTCCAGATAAATAAAATTTATTTATAATAAGCTTATACATCACTCCAGACTTTGGCTTTGTGGTGAAAATGAATTCAACTGTGGATTCTGTTTTCTCATAGAGCCTTTTTAAGTTGGAAAAGTATTTTTGTCAAGCTGGAGCAAAACATAATATAATGGTAATACTGCTATACTCAGTAAGTATGAATGATGATATTTGACTTAGGAGATGCCCCAGATTTCTGTATTTCTACGTGAGAAGGACCTTTGTCTAAATCATACTCAAGCTGCTAGTTATTCCTTCCCACCAGAGCCAGGGTACCCACAACCATTTCTGTTGTTGTCAACCCTGGGGAGACAGAACACTTGGAGATGCTGCAGTCAGAGTGGAATGACTGAATTAGAAGCATTGGCACATTGCCAGTGCATGTTATAACAAAACCAAGAAGGCACTAAAGAAGAAAATTGACCATATCTGTGCAAATGGGAAAGTAGAACATTAGAAACACAAGTCAGGGAGACTTTGAACTTAAAAGTATGAAATTTGAATAATAATGAAGAAACTCAGAATTTTGTGCAATTCATGCCAACAGTCCTGATATGTGAAAAAGATCAATTCAATACAGATGGTGCATGACACAAATAACATCAGGCACTGAAAAGGGATCGTAATGTTATAAAGAAGAGGCTGTCTTCAAACAGCTCAGCTCAGAGACTTCTCATTTGTTTTTGTCTGGCAAATAGTCTCATCAATTTCTGAGTTAAGAGCGGGGGATGGGTATTGAGTCAAAGTAACACTAAGTCCTCTTTTTGGATTATTCCATGTATAATTTTGATTCAACCTCTAAAAAGCTGCATATGGTTGTCCTCTATGGTGGTCATTCTATATTACTAGGTTTATTTTTATAAAAGGGGTCATTAAATGTAGGAACCAGTCATAGGGGGCCGCTAATCTACAATGGATGTCAACATTTGTTCCCAGAATTAATGAGTTAGGATCTTGATCTAAAGCAATCCAGTCTGATTGTAACTCACGTGGCATGTGAAGATTTCTAGACCACTAAATATTTCTAACCATATAATTTTGTTTATAGGTCATTGTTTCTCAAAGTGCATCTCCTGGAGCTTTTGTGGAAAACACTGATCATTTGACCTAGCTTCAGAATTTCGAGATGCAAACTAAGGATTGAGAATAATGTTGTGAGAGCTTCTTCTCATATCTGTAGAGTAGGAACTTCATGAAGGTTTATAAACTACATGTTTCTTTCATTCAGACCTTTTTCGTGTATCCTATGGAAATTTATTGAGTATCACAATTTACTTGGCATTATGCTAGATGTAGCAAATGAGAGGAAATGTGGTACCTCTCAGTTCTTTCTGCTAACCTAGTACAAGTGAAAAATAAATGACAGCTTATTGGCAATATGAACAGCGGAACCCTCCTCATCTGCTTGACTGTTCTCTTTTGCTATCAACAATACTGTCAGATCAATTTTGATTCAAAAATGGGCTATAGAGATTGTTAAAAATAATGCACACACATTGACTTTCAAATATGGGCAAATAAGAACATTTAGCACTAGTGTTGACTTTGGAAAATGCTGTGTCAGCAAAGCAATTTGATGTGAATGTTCTGAAGGAAAAATGATTACAGAGGCTATCATAAAATTGAATAAATGATTTATCTAGATATCACAGTATGTTTAGAAATTGCCTGATTTTAAGCATGAAATTGAGAGTTGATCCTTGAAATGTAAACAAAGTTGTTTTGTCAAATCAATTGTTAACTGGCTATACAGATTTTTCTACAGTCACTGCTATTTTCTAAAATTGCAATTCTGAAACAAAATTTCAGAAATATGGCAATCTTAGATATGTTAATATAAAAAATACAGGTAAAATATTAGCAATTTATAAGCTACAAAGATCTTGGACTTCCTAAGGAGGCTACAGCAAGTTCTTGGCCAGCAACTGTGATTTAAACGACATCTCAGAGGGCCACCTGGGTGGCTCAGTGGTTGAGGATCTGCCTTCAACTCAGAACACGATCCTGGGGTCCTGGTATGGAGTTTCACATCAGGCTTCCTGCTCACTGGGGAGTCTGCTTGTCCCTCTTCCTCTACCCCTCCCCCCTTGTGCTCTCTCTCTTTATCTCTCTCTCAAATAAATAAATAAATAAATAAATAAATAAATATTTTAAAAAACATCTCAGAGTCCCTTTCTCATGATCAGTTTGGGTGCCTGGGCATAGGGCAAAGAGCTAGGGTTGGGATACAATATAAAAGAAAATGCTAAAAAAATAAAAAAATAAAAAAAATAAAAAAATAAAAAAAAGAAAATGCTGTATACTTCCCAATAGAGATAGGAACATATGATCATATTTATATTCATCAAAGAAGGAGGTGATCTATGACAAAGTTCTTGCTACATATCTAAAAATTCAAAATAGTTACTGAGTCGCTGGGTGTTAAGGAGTATTGCTAAGTTTGTACATTGAGTTCTGTTATAAATAATTGCACATAGGGCTGAAAATAATTACAAAAAATTCTAAGAACTCCAGAAAAATCACTCAAACTCAATTTTCTGATAAAAAGAGAGACGTTTTTGACAGTTCTAAAATAGTTTTTCTTTTTTTTAATTGCCAGCTAATTGTTTAGAATAGCCATGTTTCTTTCTTTTTAAAAATTTTTTATTACAGCCAGGTTACAGAATCCCTGTCAACAAGGTTTTAACAAGGTTATAGATGTGAGAAAGGTAGAGTATATATTTCTCTCAATATGGTACATACCTAAGTTAGGTAGGATTAGGTAGGATTTCAGGGGTTTGTCATCAGCTGCCAAGGAGTCTGGAAATGGCTAAACTGGGATATAAAAAACGAGAAGGAGATCATCAGAGAAATAAGAATAGCATTACCTCAGGAAAAAAGGTGAAAATTGAGAAGAAGGTAGTTTTCTATGTTATTCTCATTAGCTCCCATCCCTTCCACCTCTAACACACCATCAGAGGTATGTCTTTATGCAGAGATAATGGAAGGTGTTACGATGGGGAATTATTGGGGAAATTATAAGAATTTGAGATTTTATTACTTTTTGTGACAGCTAATATCTGTCAGAGAGATTTAGTCCAGTATTTAACTGACTCCAGTGCCACAGGGTGTGTCATAAGGTCAATAAACTCTACAAATATTCTGTGACTAAACAATTTCAATTTTCCCTTATATTTCCCTAAAACACTAGGGCCATTGCTAGAGAGCAATTGGCCTGAGATCCTTAAGAGTTTATGCTGCCTTTGGAGGATGTGTTTGGAGGAACATAGTTGGCCTAAGCAAAGCCCGACTGGATGGGTTGTACTATTTTTATAAATGCAGGTTTAATCCTCCCATGGTTCCCTATTTATTACAGAATCCCTGTCTAAGCTCTGTCCATGTTATTCTTGTTCATTCATTCATTTTTTCACCCATCCACCTGTTCATTTAATAAATAACCATTTCCTCTCACTCATGATCAAGCACCATGGTCAAAGAAGAGAGAGATACAGTTGAGACATGATCTCTGCCCTCAAACAGATTGCATTCTAGGATATCCTGTAACTACCAGAAAGGATACACAACCACATAAATAGATGACAGTGTGCAGTGCGTTCAAGTAAAAGAACTAACACGTATCCCTTTTTGATAGAGACATGTATTGATCGCTACTCAAAATCCACTTCTCATCTTTCTTGGTGACATGACTCCTAATTTCCTTTGGGGACCGACCCTCCCACATCTGTTCATGTCATTTGGGATTATTCTGACTCAAAAGAACGTGAGTATCTTGTTGTCATTGGACTGCAATTAGTTCTGCAGTGGTCTTGTCAGTAAGTACATTGTGAATCTTCAAAGAGTATGCACCCTTCAGGAAAAGTCTAGGGCAGTGAAGGCCGTTTAAATGTCCAGGGTAAATCATGCATGAGAAAACTAATTCATGACATGGGTTCCGAGAATGTCTAAATCCTGGACCAAATTGTGCTTAAGAACATGGTCATCTTTTCAGTTATGAGAAAGAATAAATGATCTTTAGGTTTTAAATGAGTTTTCTTTGGCTTTCCTGCTGCATGCAAATGAATGATTTCCAAAACACATATGTGGATCATTTGCTATTTTACTGTAATCTGGCCTGCTCCAAGATGTGCTGCTGCACAAGTAACAGGTACTGTTCTGGGTCAGAAAGAGTGAAACAAGAAGGTATTGATTTCCATATCCAATAAAACTGCTTTGCCAGCTTACCTGGTGATATTTTTCTGAATGCCATTTGAAATTATAGGCTCCAAAAACAACTTAGATAGGCAATGGACAATTGCTATGTATTCAGTTCTAAGAAGTGCTTAGAGATTTGCAGGGTTGACTCGGACAGCTTGATTTGATCTGAATAAAGATATGCTGTGCCTCCTAAAGCTTTGTCTACTCAGGGTCTATTCAAGACATTTCTCAGTGGCAGGGATTCAATGAATGACTATGCCATGATTAAATGAAAGAAAGGACTTTGGAGTAAGTCCGAGAAAATGAGAGAAAAGGAAATGTAGAAGGAACCTTTGTTCTTTCTTTTTCTTCTTTTCTCTATAGATTAAGGAACCCCTGCCATATGTTTTGTTAATGCAAACATAGGCACATAGAGTTAAACCAGAATAAAGATGGAATGTTATTATTACTTTTGTGAGAGAAGAGATATTATTTATCTGACAGTTTTTC
This sequence comes from Vulpes vulpes, assembly GCF_048418805.1. Taxonomy (NCBI): domain Eukaryota; kingdom Metazoa; phylum Chordata; class Mammalia; order Carnivora; family Canidae; genus Vulpes; species Vulpes vulpes. Next base: position 53,508,747 of record NC_132784.1, on the reverse strand, counting down.
TCTGCTCTGTATTTACTGGTCAGTAGATAACTAACACCATTTTCATTTCCTACTTTTGATATTTCAGTGACTTAAAAAGAGATATGATTTGGATGCTTGATGAAATTTGAACAGAAACAATTTTTGTAGCTTCCCAAGTGTATTCAGTAGCCTCACTTTGACACATGAAATGTGTTGGAAGCCTACATGCTCATGAGTATATTTGCCAAAATGGCCTGCTCAGTGCCTGTGACAGAGCAAGCTCTGCATGTCCAGTCCACTCACTTCTTCAGTGTGAGCCTCAGTCTTATGTACGACAGGAATATAAACATCAGATGTGACTCTCAGTCTCCCCACATGCCAAGCGTGTTTTTTCAAGTTACAGAATCTTTGCTTTCAACACTATGGCACAACATAAAAATAGGAAAAGCCAGCACCAAATTATTTTTCTATATAGATTAATGTTCTAATATTTTCCTAGTATCATGAATTTGATTAATTATGCAGGAAGGCCAAGAGAAATAGCTATGAGACTCATTTGAAGCTGATGTGCCACTTTGGGCTGATTTGCTAATTAGTTAAGAAGCAGACTGTGTTGACAATGCACCCATTCCATGTGTGTACCCTGTTTGGTTCTCATTATTCTCATCATCATAAGTGTGACTATATCTTATCAGACGATTTTTTCTTTCAGGTAGGATATATATTTGTACAGCTTTGATTAAATTCCTACCAAATTCCATGTAAGAAAAGTAGTAGTTTTATTTTTATATAAACAAATCCCACTTTAATTATTGCCTTCATTGCTAATAGTACCCCAAGACAAAGTCAATGCTATATCTAGTTGTATATTCACTGATTTTTTTTCTTTTGGCTAAGCAGTCATTGTTCTTCCTCACTTATGGATTTGTTCTTATTATATCTGTCAGATTATTAAAAAGCACAGTAATAAACATGCTAGCTTATATAAGCTACTAAAGCCCCCACCTTTTTTAAGGATACATCTTTGTCTAAGCAGTTTAAAATGAACCATACAAAGAAAATATTAAAGATGGTCATTATCATGTGCATTGACAATGACAAGCACCATGTCTTTCAGGAAGCCCATTAGGAACAACATTCATGCTTGAGATGAACAGGAAATAAGGGAGGGAGGGAGGAAGAGAGGAAGTGAGGAAGAAAGAAAGGAAGGAAGGAAGGAGGGAAGGAGGGAGGGAAGGAGGGAAGGAGGGAAGGAAGGGAGGAAGGAAGGAAGGAAGGAAGGAAGGAAGGAAGGAAGGAAGGAAGGAAGGAAGGAGGGAGGGAGGGAAGGAAGGAAGGGAGGGAGGAAGGAAGGAAGGAAGGAAGGAAAGAAGGAAGGAAGGAAGGAAGGTTTATTCCTAAAGGATAGGTTTATTCTCCAACTAGTATAGACTTCATACATTGTAATTTCAAAAGAGTGACGTATTTTCCAGCATACTCATTACCTTAACCTTGGCAGTAAAAAGTTCTAGAAGAGAGGATGAAGGAAAAACAAAACCAATATGAACTTAGTATGAATAAATATTGAGATGGGAGCTTTGGCCTTCTAGCCTACTGGTAGAACCAAGTGAATAATCTCATGAGGAAATGGGGCCAAATGCCATTGAGAGAGACATCACTGCCAAGATTGCAAATAGGTCCTAATTACACTGTACATGCAGCCTATGATACCAACTACTGCCTCAGAGAACAAATTTTCCACTCTATAGAAAATGTTTTAGTTACACTTGAGACTACATCATGGACACATTTCTTGATGATTATTCAAATGTCTACAGGTGATTAAACTGCACACAGATTTTAAAATTTTCAAAAAGTAGTTAATTCCCTTATGCGAATTCACCGTGAAGAACTATGATGTCTCGTCACATTTGGAAGGTGTTCTAAGGCTCCCCTGCCGATTCCTTCGAGCAATCCCAAGATGGCTGAACAAAAAACATTCTCTACAGAACGACATAGCAGATTGTGCAAAATGATTTGGCTGGAGGCAGCCGGAGAATGCAAGATGAGGAAGCTAACTTTTGAGAATGACTGCTCAGCCAGACATGAAATCCTAGTCCACCTCTATAGAACTGCAAGAGCTACTGGGAAATTCTTGTGCACCAATATACTGTGATACATCTTTTCCTATGTTTACAACCTTTGTGGCTTTTCTTCTTTCTAAATAACAACTTATTTGGGTCAATTATGGCTACAAGATGGCAGAAATAAAGCCAATCTTTATACTCCAGTCAATCAACAAAATGCTATCAAACACCACACAAATACTACACCTCCAGAAGGTGTTGTGGACTTGTCCAACTTTGACCTTAGGAACAGATCTTTTAAACATTTGTAGACATCTCTTCAAATTTTTCATAATTTTATGACCTGTTCTGAAGCTTCAAGCAGTTTTAACTATGTGGCTGTATTCTCTAGTTTTGCTTGTGTTGTGGATAAGTTTGAAAAAAAATTAACCTTCCTAATATCAACTTAGAGCAATTAAGGAAGTGCTACAAAATTCTGCTTTCAGAATTATACACTAACAGCACTCAAATGTACGGTAACGACATTTAAATTTTATTCAGTGCTGGCAGTTATGCATTTTGCTATTCCCACATTCACAATGTCAGGTGGAATTTAACAGGATTTTAAAAATTGTTTCCACCCTTTTAACAATTCTAGGAAACCTTCGCACACGATTTTCTTTCCTTGTTCCTAGATGCACTGAGATACACCAACTGAAGTTGCCCTTGGGTAATATTACAATTTCCATGTGTCCATGTCAGTTCAGTAAAACATATGTTACAACAGCTTTGTACAGTGACCTCATTTCTAGAATAGCCTTGATTCTGTAGGTCCATGATCCAAGTCATGGGCCCTTATGTTTTTCATTCTCATTGCATATGAACATTTGTGATGCGAAGACAAAGAGTTATTTTTTGTTATACAAGTAGAAATCTCCTTGCCTCTCTGGTTTTGAGGTAGCCTTGTATTAAGAACAAAGTAATTTTGTTTAATATCTGCAGCACATTTGCCTTTCTGCTCATGTGCTGGGACTTTGATCTCCTAGCTCTGCAGTGGTGAGTCTACAAATGTGGAAATGTACATCGGAAATGGTATTCACCTTTCTCTCTATCAAAATTAAAGTGCCAGAAGAAATACTGACTTAAAAATTACGTTGTGATCATACCAGCTTCTTTTATGTGTCTTCTAATCTCCTTTACGCAAGTAGAGATATTTTCATTGAACAAAAATTCAGTGATTGAGATGAGGCATGATCACCTACCCCAATCTCAGTGTTTGCCCTGGAAAGAGCCACTCTTAACATGTTGAATTATAACTTTCCAAATATTTGCAAACACATGCAGACACAATGACAGATATTTCTGTATCTATCAATCACCTCTCTACCTATGTGATTTGACATATTTTAATTTTTAAATAGAAATGGTATTGCATTGCTTCTTGCTTATTTTCACTCAACAAATATCATTTGCTAGAGATCTTTCCTATTTCTACACAGAATTTCATATATTTTAGATATGTCTACCCCCCTCTTGGTAGAAATTCAGGTAATTCACAACTTTTGCTGCCTTAAACAATCATGCAATGTACATCATTGTAAATATCTTTTGTGTCTGTGCAAGCATTTTTTTTTCCTAAATGAATATGGTATTTTGCAATTTTTGGATCTCTGTGTGATATGTGAATAATGTTTTGTTTAGGAAACCTTTACTAGGCTAGGATAAATTTCCCATTAAAATATATGTAATATGTAACATTTAAGAATTTCATCAGCATTTACCACATCTTCATTACAAATTCTGATCTTCAAGCTTCTTAGTATCCCCAATCTGGAAGCTGAAAAAAAAATATGTCCTATTATTTACTTTGCATTTTATTGATTATTGCTGAGATTGAGTATCTTTTTCTGGGTTTCTTAGCAATGTGTTAGTGAATCAATTATTCAATTCTTTAGCCTATTTTTTTAGTACATTGTTTTTGCATAAAGATAAACAGGGTTTGGAAAGTATTTTGCATACAAATTCTTTGATATATATGGGTAAATAATTTCTCCTGATCTGTCATTTTACTTTAAAATTTATTTATAATATATTTTTATAGAGCAACTTTAAAATTTGAAGCAATAAACTATTATTTTTTTATCTTTTATGGATTTTATGTTTTGTTTTAGAAGATCTGTTTAGCCTAAACTTCTAAACACACCAATATTTTCCTCCTAAATTTTCATACTTTCATTTTGTGAACCTTCAAATCCATCTGGAATATTTTTAAATGGAGTGATGAGTGACTCTAACCTTATGTTTACATATGAATAGATGATTATATAAATGCCACATTTTTAGTATTCTCCCATTAATTTGAAGGCCAGACTTTACCAACTTTGCCAGATGGTCGGCCACACAAAAGCTGACTATAATCTCTTTTGCACTTTGCTTCGTTTTCTGTAGATGTTGGAAGGCTTATCCATTTACTTCCCTGGATTCCTCTGCTGCTAGACGGTCACATGATTCAGTTCTTGCCAGGAAGATGTTTGCAGAAGTTACTGAAAGGGGGTTTCCACAAAAGTTTTAACTCTGGATCAAACTAGCAGGGCCCCTTTGGCTTTTGCCCTGCCATGATCTTCCTGCTTAGAATAGGAATGTAAATTTAAAGGTGAAACATCTCGAAGAGATGCGTGACAAAGATGTACAAGGAAGAATGGTGGAACAGAAGAATTAAAAGAGGCAAGTCTCTGATGGCATCACTAAATCACTGCTTTTAGTGCTGAAATATTAACCATAATCCATTTAATCTTACGTTAGCTGAGTTTTCTGTCAAATGCAACCAAACGCAATTTTAATGATTCCAACATATTCTCATAATTCAGTTTTTAGCCTATATACCTTTCTATTGTTTATTTCTACGTCAACATCACAACAATTCAATTAGTATTTAATTCATACAGATTCAAGTATACATATTTTTTAGTGTTTGGAAAAACATAACTTCAACTATTGTCCTATTCAAATATTCACAAACTTTTATTCTTTCATTCAATTTTAAAATTTCTTATTTTGCCATGTTGCCTAAATAATCCTTCTTAGATGTGAAATATATTAAATATTTTTGAATGTGTTATTTGTTTGTTGTACCTAAAATGATCATTTTTTTCTGTTATTAATGTAGAAAATTACAATACTATGTTTGTCTGATTTGAACTATCTTGGATTACAGAGCTAAATCCTACTTGATCATGGAGTGTTTTCTTTTTAGTATATTTTTTATATATTTTGGTAAAATATGAGTGTACATCTATGCTAATTGCTAATATTGAATTGTAGGGTGGTGTTTTTTTTTTTCTTTTGCTCTCATTTTCTGGCACAATACCATGGTTATTTAGGTCTCAGGAAATGATTTGGGTATTTTTCCATTGTTTGCTCTTGAATACTTTGTATAAGATGGGAATTATCTGTTCTTTGAACATTTGGCAGAACTTGTTCATAAACTATTTAGGTGTTACGTTTAGGCTTTTCTTCAACTTCAGGGGTGGAATTTTTATTTAGAATGCATCCTTCAAATGTCTTATGTAATAATGATTTCAAAATAGTTAAGTTGCTGATTTGACCATTTATTTCCCAGGTAAACAAAGAAATAAAATGATAAGATAGACATACATTTTATGGATTAACAACATTGATAAAAGACATAAATAGCATTACTTGAGTTTTTTTAGTTTAAGTAACAAAAGGAGTTCCTTATCACAAAGTAGCACTTATTTTAAGAAAGTGATCTTAGAATATGTGATTTTAATTAGGAACTTAAAATTAAAAAGCAGAATCAGACTTATAAATACAGAGAACAAACTGATGGTTGCCTGGAGTGGTCAGGGCTAGGCAAAGTGAGTGAAAGGGGACTGGGAGATAGAGGTTTCCAGTTATGGAATGAATAAGTCACATGAATAAGAGGCACTGCATAAAGAATACAGTCAATGATATTGTTATAGTGATGTATTGCAGGGCAGATGGTAGCTACACTTGTGGTGACCATACATCATCTATAAACTTGGCAAATCACTAAGTCGTGCATGTGAAATAAATGTAACATTGTGTGTCAATTATGCTTAAATAAAAAAGTACAGATTCTAAGTTTTATTTATGATTCTAGCATTGACAGGAAAAATAAGACTGACTTAATGTGAATATTAATGAGAATGTCAAACAAGTACTTTGACAAAAAAAAGAAAAATGTAAAATTCTAGAGAGTGTCAAATAATATTTTATGATAGTGTTTCTTATGATTATAGACTTTTTCTATAAATGCTTTTTTGAGTCAGTAATAGAGGAAGAAGGGCATAGGTGAGACTACTATCTTTTTTTTCTGTGTAAGACTTACAGTACTATTTGACTTTTAGTATTATATACATTTATTACTTTGATACAAATTTAAATTATAAGAATGAGAGGCATCCAGGTGGTTCAGTCGGTTAAGTGTCTGCCTTCAGCTCAGGACATGATCCTGGGGTCCTGGGATCCAGCCCTGAAAAGCTCCCTGCTCAAGGGGCAGTCAGCCTGTCCCTCTGGCTCTGCAGCTCCCCCTGCTTGTGCTCTCTCTCTGTGTCACAAAAATAAATAAAAGTTTTAAAAGAAAGTAAATAAATAGTGAAAATGAAAGAGAAAAGTGAAGAGTATGTATGAGAATTTCACTAAATGTATGAAAGACCTTGGAAAATGATTTTAAATTTCTTCAGTTTTAAAAAAGTTTTTAACTAATTTTTATTATAGTTGACACACAATGTTACATTAGTTTCAAGGGTAGAACTTAGTGATTTGCCAAGTTTATATAGGATGCTATGTTCACCACAAGTGTAGCCCTGTTACACTGCCCTGTTAAATTGTTACTACATGGCTATCACTGATTGCAGTTTTTCTGCAGTGCCACTTTTCCCTGTGACTTATTCATTCTATAGTGAAAATCTGTATCTCCTACTCTCCTTTCACTCATTTTGCCCATCCTCTAATCACCTCTTCTCTGGCAACCATCAGTTTGTTCTCTGTACTTATAAATATGATTCTGCTGTTTGTTTACCCATTTATTTTGTTTTTTAGATTGAACATACAAGTGAAATCATATGGTATTTCTCTTTCTCATTCTGACTCATTAAGAAAGCAACCTACTGAATGGAAGAAAAATCTTTGCAAATGATATATCCACTAAAGGGTTAATACCTGACATGTATACAAAACTTATACAACTCAACACCAAAAAGTAATCTAATTAAAAATGGGCAGAGGACATTTTTGTAAAATAAACATAGGAAAAACATAAGATGGCCAACAGATGACTATATGTCACGAGCCATCAGGAAATGCAAACCAAAATCACGATGAGATATCATTTTACTTTAGTAAGAATGACTAAAATAAAAAACACAAGAGCTAACAGGCATTGACAAGAATGTAGAAAAAAAGGAACCCTCGTGCACTCTTGGTGGGAATATCAATTGGTATAGCCATTGTGGAAAAAAGTATGGAGAGTCCTTAAAAAACTAAAAATAGAATTATATGATCCAATAATTCTGCTATTGGTATTTATCCAAAGAAAACTAAAACAATTCTTCAAAAAGAAATATGCACCATTATATTTATAGCAGCGTTATTTACAACAGCTGGAGTGTCCGTCAAGAGATGAATGGATAAAGAAGATGTGGCCACAGGCATGCACACACACAAAACAGACACACGCAAACATAGGTAGAGAGGGAGGGAGGGAAGGAGAGAGAAACAGACACAGTGGAATATTACACAGCCATAAAAGACATCTTCCCTTTTGAGAATGTAAAGACAGACCTAGAGGATATTATGCTAAATGAAATAAGTCATACTGAGAAAGGAAAATAATTTTTTCTCATAGGGAATCAATTTTGAAATCATTTTTCATTTTAAACATTAGGAAAGTAAAAATACTCAAAGCATTGGGACTTTGCAGGAAAAGTATAATACATTACTATAGACCTAAAAAGTCTCAACAGAAAAGTATTATCTTTCTGGAAAATAGTAGCATAGCACAGATTTTGGCTAAAATGAAATATATAATTTAATAAAAAGAAAATATACAAGAGACCTATTGTTTTCTGAAAAAGTAAGCACCTATTTCTCTTTTGAAAAATACTGAGCACAAAAACACATTTTTATATTCAAGTAACAGACACATTCATAGTCCCAATGTTCAATCTGTTATAAACATTATTAATATGACCCTAACAGCTTTTCAGTTAAAAAAAATCCTAATTCGAATATATTTTATGGTAATATTTCATATCACCTGACCCTTATGTGGAATTGTAAATAATACATTTAGACAGAATCCGTGATGATCATTCACTTACCTGGGTTTTTTTTTTTCAAATAGTAAATGAATATATTGTTGTGGACTGAATTGTGTCCCCCCCTAAATCCACATATTGAAATTTTGCCCCCATTGACGGTGTATGGAGATGGAGCCTTAGGGGAGATACTTAGGTCATGAGGGTGGAGTATTTGCATAAGGAAACACCTGAGCCAGAATTCTCTGCCTTGTGAGGACGTGGCAAGGTGGTTACCTATAGACCGGGACAAGAATTTGATCTGCTAGCACCTCGATCTTGGATTTCCTACCCTTCAGAACTGTGAGCAATAAATGCCACAGAGTCTTTAGTATTTCGTTGTAGCAGCTTAAGCTGAAGAAGACAAAAATATTCTCACAGAACACCTCCTACATTTGCCAAAACACACACACACACACGCACACACACACACACACACACACTCCACAGTGCATGAGTGGAAAGTAGCTCAAACCTAATATAAATTTAAATTAGATAAATTTTACAGGCTATTATCCTGTTTTCCATGTCTGATAAACAATTGATCTCAATTAAATTATACCAGTAGCAGCAATATTTTACAAAGGCTAATTCCAAATCCATATTTAATTTTATAATCATTTAAAATTAAAAAGTCTCAATTTTTTAAGAGTCAATGCAGAAATATTGGACTGTTATGATGTAAATCACCTTAATGTTTTAAAATGGCCTAGGATGTGTACTAATTTGCATAGCAGCATACACATTTATAATAAATCTGATATATCATATATAAACCACAGGAGTCAGTGGCTTATATGGATCACATGATAAGCGTGATCCATTATATATAAACCACGGGAGTCAGTGACATAGGTTTGCCTCTCAAAATTATTTTGAGTGTTTAAAAAACATCCAGTAAAGATTGTATATTGCTTTGTTTTTTTTTACTTTAAAGGATAGCAATAGCTTCTCATACTGAAAACATTTTAGAAATTTAATGTTAAATATTTTCTCTTTTCAGTATATAAAAGTTTACTGTTGAGGGCACCTGGGTGGCTCTGTCAGTTAAGCATCTCCCTTCAACTCTGGTCATGATCTCAGGGTCCTGGGATCGAGCCCCATGTCAGGGGGGGCTGCTCTACAAGGAGTCTGCTTCTCCCTCTGTGCTCTCTCTCTCTTAAATAAATAAATAATATATTTTTTAAAAGTTTATGTTTCTTCATCTTATTTTGTTTTTAAACTGCAGGACTAGCTCCATCATATTTGAAAAAAATTAAGGACACGAAATTAAGGACACGAAAAACCAAATTGCTTTATTAAACTCTGCAGGGCATCCACCTTAATATTTTATTATACAATCACTGAATTACTTAATTAAAAATAAAGGAAAAGAAGAAACCTCAAAACTGATCTGACAATATTGCTTTGAAGTGGCAACTTTTCAATTGAGTGGAAACTCTCATATCTATCATCTTCTACTGACATTTATCACACTTTACATTCTATCAGATTGTCTCACTTGAGCTCATAACCTTTCTGTGAGGTAGATATTCTTTTCCTTGACTTCTTTTAAATGGGGGAAACCTGAGACTAAGAGTCATATGACTATTTAAATAGTAGATCTGAGTTTTCTAAATTAAAGCCTTCTTATTTTAAAGTCAGATTTTTTTTTTTCTACCAAATCTATACGAATTCTCAGAAAGACTCATTACCTGCTTCAGGTTGCTGCCTTGGATGCTCCTCACCCTGGAACACTCTCTGGACACATTGCCTTCAGAGTTCTCTACGTAGAAAATTTGGCTACATAGACTCTTCTGAGAACTTTCAAATTAAGGACACTGTTTAAATGAACTTGAAGGAAATGTGAAGTTAAATAGTTTTTGCCTTTTAGTGCAGTCATCAAAATCTTTTGTTTCTTTGTTTTTGTTTGTTTGTTTGTTTGTTTGTTTTTGGTTTTAAATTGCAGGCCTAAAGGCAGAATGCCTGGGAAAAAAATTGAGAGAGTGGTGGAGATACAGTGAAAGAGAGAGAGAGAGGCAGAGAGACAGCCTAACACAAGGATCCAGAGGGACGGAGACAGAGACCCAGAGGGAGCGGAGTCCCATTCACTGTCCTGTGAGATGCTTATCTGCTGCATTTCTGGGCCTGCAGTTCCCACGCTGCGTGGCTGAATCAGACTGTGTGGTGTGAAAAGCACAACTGTATTTCTGGGAAGAACAGTACATGTGTGAGAGCTTAGCTCCCTCCTCCACACCAGGAAGGCAGCAGTGGGGTTTCACTGCAGTTTCACTAAGTTGGTTGTCTCAAAGTCACATTATTTTGATTCCTACTAAGGTCAACCATATTTCTTCTGTGAATTTTCTTTTCCCTCCTTTGCATTTTTCTTAACTGTGGCTTCAGTGGTTCGGACTTTTGCAACCCACAAAGGCCATCAAGGCCTTATTATTTGCCCAGTGTTGTGCCGGGTTGCACCTGTTATGTTCTCCAGGTAGCAGATGCGGAGACGAGAGAGGAGGGCAAGTGGCTTGCAGGATTGCTGGGGATCAGGAAGGATGTCTGAGAAAAATAAATGTGGGAGGAGGTAGAAATGGTCAGCAAAACCTTCAGGTCATGATGCCCATCTGGCATCCATCCATGTCTGTGAGAGGAAACAGAGGGAGGAACCGGATTGGCCAAGGAAGGACCTCACCATGAACCAGAGCTGATGGTGCCTTAGCCAGCCCAGGAAGGAGCCCCAAGGCACAGGTTAGTTATTGGACATGTCACACATGGGGCAGAAAAATGGCCTGGTTCTGGAGTCCTCACCATGCTCGGTCACTGGCTGAGAGCTTCCAGAGAAGGAGGACCCAGGGTTGGCTCCAGAGAGGTGTAAGCTCTCTGCACTCATCACAGGGCAAGGTGAAGTCCTTTCTGGAAGTGAGGGCCAAGTAGTCATTTCCATGCCACCACAGAGGGGCAGAGGATGGGGCAGGAAGCAGGGAGACATAATCCCTACCAAAGGGAGAGCTAGTGGAAGAAAGTTGGCAAGTAGCGAATAATGACTTTACCAGGGGTGCTTCTGGAGGGGTTGTGACCATAAAGGAAACAACACACATTCCTTTGGGGTGGGGGTGGGTGGGGAAGTTTGAACCATAAACAGTGTGTAAGTCCTCTCTGAATAATGAATGAGCCCCAACCAGTATCCAGACGAAATGTAGCACTGTCCCACAGTGTTTCCAACTGCTGGGACTCCTGTGTGAACAGTGGGAAGAAGTCAGGCATGGCTGACATGGCTCTTGAGGGACGTCTTTGTTGAGGCACAGAGGACAGGCCCCCCTGCACACATTTGGATGAGCCATTGGATGTGGGCTTCCCTCAGGGAAGGATGTAACCTTAAGTAAGACAGCTCCCATTGGCCAAGGGCAAACTCCACAGAAGAACTCAGACAGGAATTTTCAGCAGCCAAAACTTCTGGCAAGTAAAGAATGGACACCTCAGTTTTGAAAAGGAATCTGCGTGGACACCCCAGCACTCTCCACATCAATTAAGGAATGAAAGTGCCTGGAATTGAATATAAATTGTAATCTGAGGAATTGTAAAATGACATTCAAGGTAATGTATTGGGAAGAAGCATTAATGAACTAATAAATTACCAAAGAAAGAAAAGAAGTCAGTCAGTCATCAGGGGCAGGCTGCCTGTCCTGGGCAGGAGGGCATGTGGCTGGTCCCCACAGCACTCCTATCACGGTGCAGTCAGGAGGGAGGCAGAAAGAACCCAGTTGTTCATGGGCCCTGGAGGGGCCAAAAGGGGGGCAACACCACATGTGAGGTCTGGATTTTATGGTGGAGAGACTAAGTGGATTTTGTTATTGGTTTTATAACCCCTATCTGCAAGAATTTGGTGATTATACTTGTTCAAACTGTATGTCTCCAACTTCTGTTTCCATTCACAATTTCTGGATCATTTTTCATATTAAAGAGTTTTAAAAATGGTCAAGCCTAGGGATGCCTGTGTGGCTCAGTGGTTGAGCATCTACCTTCGGCTCAGGGCGTGATCCCAGGTCCTGGGATTGAGTCTCACATCAGGCTCCTTGCAAGGAGCCTGCTTCTCCTTCTGCCCGTGTCTCTGCCTCTCTTTCTGTGTCTCTCATGAATAAATAAATAAAATCTTTTTTTAAAAAAGGTCAAGTCTATTTATCATTGAAGATTCCTTGCATTGACTGATGCTTAGAAAGTCATTCCCTCTGTAGAAAATGTCTTCTTCACTTTCTTTCCTATAAACATTATCCTTTAATTTGTAGCTTTTTAATTTAGCAGAAATGTGTTAGTATGAGTTCCTTGAGGCGAGGGCCATCACTAGCTCGGAAGCACACCACGCAAGGTGGGGAGTTCTGGGGCGCCCTCCATCTGCATCTCATGCATCATGAAAAAAGTATGGAAGGGAAAATGAAAAGAACAAAGGACTTTCTTCTGCATTTTCTCTGCTCTTCAAGTGGGAAGTAGTTTGCCTTCTCTGATCTTTTATTCCCCTTTGGTGTGCATCTTCCATCAGCCCCATCATGACCACCTTTCCCCATCACACACTCGATCCTCAGCCCCAATACCACATTTGGTTCCTTATTCTCAGGCAGCGCTTGGTTGTGTCTCCAACACACATTCTTCTAAATAACAGTAATGATTTGGTGGATTATGGTTTGAGAAGACCTGATCGTTTTCCCCATTGATAGGGTAGTGAAGACTCCCTGGAAGAATAAAAATCTATTGTAATGGAATACTATAGATCCTAAAAGCAAAATTGAAAAAATAAATGCACTCAAATGATCTTTGACAGCTAGAAGGATCTAAAACTCTTGGTGGATGACAGATGATGAAGAATTTTGGTTTCTAATTTTTTTTTACACAAAGTCCAAGTTACATGTTACATTAGTCTTCTTGCCAGTCAAATTTAAATTCATTCATGCATTCATTCTTTCATCTAGTTGTTGTTTTTCCCACCAAAATTTCATTAAGCAGTTACTAAGTGTCAAAGTAGCATATTTAGGTATCAGGGATTGGAAAATGAGTAACATTCAGCCTCTGCCATTGAAAATCTCTAAGCTTGGTGAAAGATGTGGACAATACGGAGAGATATAATTCTGAGGTAAAGGCAGTGATAGAGACATGGCCAATTTGTTAGGAGAGCAGCTGGAGAGGGTCAGCTTCCCCAAATTGTTGGATGTGATCAGAAAGGCTTCCTGAAAAGAATTGTTACAGGTTACATTAGTTTGCTTACTTCAAACAAGGGGAAGTAGAAAAGTAGCCACTGGAAGGCAGAGATGCACCAGGACGACCTAATTCTGCATGTCTTTCAAATTCTGAACATGACATAGTAATAGCACATCCTCTGAATTTATTAGGAGTGCTCCCAAATAGTGAGCTCTGGTCCACAAATCAGAAAACCTGAGTCACAGACCCTGTTAGCTGCATGCCCCCATCTCCAGCTGTGTCTGCCTCAGGAATGGGCCCAGGCTGCAAAGTGGTGCTGATTAGCATTTGCAGTTGGTAAAACAGAGCCACACCTTGTTTGAAAGCAGTAGAGATTACTACTCAGTTTGGCTAATATGTTTGTGAAAATATAAAATATAATGTGATATTTTAAAGGTGTGCAGGTACTATCAACGAGTTTGTAAATTTGTGTAAGTAACAGAAACTTACTTTTTCTGTAGTTACAAGGCATATCCTCCGTACCTGAATATGAGTATTTTCTCTCTTTCTGAAGAAACATTTCTAGACAGAATTATCAAATTTCTACTTTGAGGTTTAAAATATCAACGCTAAAAAAATTTTAAAAAATAAAAATAAAATATCAACGCTGCATTATTTTTAAGTTCAATATGAGTTAAGAGGTTTGCCAACATTTGAAAAAATACTAAAATAAATTAATAGTTGCTAGAAAAGAAAGCCAGTGTCCTTCTGTTGGTAAATCTGTCCAATTAAGTTCCTTCCTTGTGCATTTCAGATGACGATGAAATCACTTGTGAAATGTCTTATTATTTTTCCTACATTGAACCTCTTACCCATGAGCACGCTAGTACTCTGGGGATAGAATAAGAAGCATAAGCTCTTAGAAGGAAATTATAGTCTTTGATGTTTTTAAGATTAAATATAGGCTTGTTATAGGAGCTGAGAAATGACCTTTCACATGTTCTTTTTTTTTCAAGATTTTATTCATTTATTTGAGAGAGAGAGAGCAAGAGAGAACACAAAGTGGGGGGAGGGGCAGAGGGAGAGCAAGAAGCAGACTCCCCACTGAGCAGGGAACTGACACAGGGACCCTGAGATCATGACCTGAGCCCAAGGCAGATGCTTAACCGACTGAACCACCCAGGCACCATTCACATGTTCTTTCTAGTAGCTTTCAGAGATACTTGATTCTCTAAAATTGAACAAAAGGAAGCATAAACATCCTATTGTTCTCTCTCATCTCACTTTGAGTTTCTTTGATTTCTTCTCAGATGTGTTCTGCAGACTATTCAATTTATAGTCAAATTAAAGCTTGACATCCCATGCAACCAGAGCTAAAGGAGCCTTCATAGTTTCAGTGGACATTTAGACAATCTAGAAAAGTCTCATTTCTAACCTGATTCCTTTAACGTTCACACTGAAAAATCCCATTTTATTATGACTTTAAGATGTACCTCTGTGTGTGTCCATAAAAAGGAGAGAGAGAGTTTTACCCTTTATAAACTAGCCACGTAGAATTTCCATTACTAGCACTTTCCACAACAACTTAGATTCATTCTTCAGCGTCGTTTCCACCCCCATTCCCCTATTTCCTCGGTTAGGTTTGCCCAGATTTCTAGTTTCTCAGTAGAGGTTTCCATGTTTTTGCTGACAAGGCAGACATCCATTCCACAGCGCAGCACAGTCAAATCAAAACCGGATGGAAAGCACAAAACCCGCCTGCACTTTAGTCCTGGCTTTGTCAGAAATAGCCCTGTCCTTAGGCAAAGTATATAATGTAGGTTCATATCTCCAGATCATTGCATTAGCTACGAAGGTTATTTTGTCTAACTTCTCATTCAGACATGAATCAGCTTGTTCCTGTTTTTCTCATCTGCATCATAACAGGAATAATCGTATTTATGGCACAAGGATGCTGCGTGGCCAGAATGAGACACTGCATGCTGAGCTCTTAGAAATGCCTGGCACCTAAAAACTCTCCTGTAAATATCAGCTACTACGTTGGGGTGAGATGGAGATTGGGGAATGCCTGGGTGCAGGTGACCATGGCTGGGACTCCAGATGTAGGTGGGATCACTCAGGTAGAGTGTTGAATGAGGAAAGACTCCACACCTGTGGAGTCTGATACAGTAGCCAGGAGCCACATGTGGCTATTTCAATTTAAAAGTAATAAAATAAAAACTTCAGTTCATCAGTAACACTGGTGGTGTTTTAAGCGTTCAATATTCCCACGGATTCAGTGGCCACTCTACGGGACTGTGTAGATAGAGAACATTTTCAGAATCACAGACAGTCCTATGGGAAGCTGTGATGTAGAATAAAACCCCAAGGAACACATTCCAATTAAGGAATCATGACATTAGGGGCTAATTCAGCAAGTATTTACCTTGTCATGTACTGTACTAAAAACCTTAATAAACTATCTCCACTTTTCCTCAAAAGCTCTACAAAATACTCATAATTGCTATTCACGTGTTACATCAGAGGAAACCATGAAGGATGGCGTAAAGGGTGGCTCTGGGTAGCTTATCAAGGGTAAGGGGCAGGGAATGTCATGACCCAAAGTTAAGTTCGATTCCAAAATAGCAGTTCTAGATCAATCTTTCATTGGGTTGTCAGCTCTACTATCACATGGGGCTGATTCTGAGATTTCTACAAGCCCAGCATCATTCATATCAAGAACAGGCTACACATTCTACACATGTAGGCTCCCGTTTCATTTTTGAAATTGCTGTATCTCCTGCAGCCACAAAGAATGGTGATAATAATGAGACAAATATTTTCAAAATATTTCTGACTTTTCTAACATCTAAGAATTAAACATTAGATATAAAGATACAAACCAAGATATACTAAGTTAAATAATTTACCCGATGGTGCATTTTTCCAGTTTTTTCCCCCAGTTTTATTGAAACATGATTGACAAATAAAATTATATATATTTACCACTGGAAGATTTGGTATATGTACACATTGTGAAATGATTGCTACAATCAAGCTCATTAGACATCCATCAACTCACAGACTTGCCTTCTTTTTTGATGGTGAGAACACTCAAGATCTACTCTTTTAGCAAATTTTGAGTATATACCACATATCATTAACTATAATCACCATGCTGCATCTTAGATCCCCAGAACTTCTTGATCTTATAACGGGAAGTCTGTAGCCTTTGACCAAGATCTCCTTTTCTCCACCCACCCACCAGCCCATGGTAAGTAACTATCATTATACTCTCTGTTTTTGTGAGTTCTATATTTTTTAGATTCCATATGTATGTAAGATCATACAGTATTTGTCCTTCTATGTCTAACCTACTTCACTTAGCATAATATCCTCAGATTGATCAATGCTATCACAAATGGTAGGATTTCCCTCTTTTACATGGCTGAATAATATTCCATTGCATGTACCACATTTTATTTATGCATTCATCCATCTGTGGCCATTTAGGACATATCCAAATCTTGGTTATTGTGAATTAATCTCAATGTGCATGTTATTAGTGTCCACCTTGGGACACTTTGGGTGAAGCACAGAAATAGAACCAGTTCTTGGATTTTAAATCAGATGCTTTTCCCACCTGTGACCTCCCCCTGGTGTCTCCCTGTAATGTGCCAGTGTAAGACGCACATTTGGTGTATTACTGATGCTTCTACCTTATTTTACAGTCTGTTGTCAAATACTTCCTGAGGACAACTGAGCTATAAATCACAGCTTTTCCTCTTTCTACCTGAAAAGGATGCCTTGAGGCAGCAGCCTGCTGTCCCCGACCTTTGTTTGTGCCTCATTGTGTTTTGCATTATGTCAATAGTCAAAAATGTTTAACTATTTTGCTTGCTGAGGTTTTGACAGTGCTGTAGATCTATCATCAATCAGAGTAGATGATAAAATTAACACAATCAAACTCTATTGTAGTCACTCTGAAGTAAAAAAAATTGCTTTTTGGGAATAATAATAGCTTTTTCCAAGACTCTGCTTTCCCTTCTCCTTCTACAACTTGCTGTTGGTGATTGGCAGGTGGCAATCTCTTTCACTTGACGTGTGTCTGCATTTATGTTTTCTTCAGTGACATTTTGGTGATATGTGTGACTCATGTGATGCTAATAATACTTTTCACATTCATCTCATTTTTGCCTTTATATACTTACATAAGCAGAAAATTACTATATTCGTATAAAAACTGTTCTGCAGAATTATCTGTGAACTTAGAGAAATACTGTTTCATTTGATGCTAAAAATGTCATTGTTTGATTTTTTTTTTTTTTTGCCATCCCATCAACCTCACTTTAAGAAAGACACTGTATCAGGAAAAGAGGGAAAATGAAGTTCTCAGAAAACCAAACCTGAAACCCAAAACTGAGCATCTGTACCTCAGTAAAGCCATGACGCTAGTCCTGTGTACCAGAGCTATAGAATTATAGAAGAGACATGTGATTTATTCTCGTGGGAAAACATATTTCAAGAAAATTACTGTTGAGATCATTAAAATGATTGGTAACATTCTTGCCTCTGTTGTGTGTGTTCAATAAGTGCTTTTTGATGGACTAACAAATGTCAGTTTTCATGCAGAAGTGCTTTGTCAGAGTTTGTATTTTAAGAAATGTAAATATGTGAAACTTATAGAAAAACACCTCTGTAATCTATCTCTGTAATCTTAATGCTAGGTAGGATACATTTTATTTTCATACCTGTCCTGCAACTGAATATAAAATTTGAAATGGAATTTTATTTTTCCTTTGAGATTTAAAATTTTTTTTTTAAGAATTTTTATTTATTTGAGAGAAAGAGAGAGAGCACACAGGACAGGTGGTGGGGATGGGAAGAGGGAGGAGCAGACTCCCCGCTAAGCAGAGAGCCTAATGCAGGGCTCCATGCAGGGCCTGATCTCAGAACCCTGGGTTGGATCCCAGGACTCCAGGATCACAGCCTGCGCTGAAAGCGGATGCTTAACCAGCTGAGCCACCCAAGCATCCCATATTTTTAAAAACAAAACAACTTTTCTAAAGTAACCCCACTTTGTGAAGTAGCATTTTATTTTTTTTAAGAATTTATTTATTTATTAGAGACAGAGAGAGATTGAGAGAGAGGCAGAGACACAAGCAGGCTCCATGCCCAAGGAGTCTGATGTGGGACTCGATTCGGAGTCTCCAGGATCACACCCTGGGCTGAAGGTGGCGCTAAACCGCTGAGCCACCGGGGCTGCCCATGACGTAGCACTTTAAAATGTACACATGAAATAAGATTGACATGGTAAGTAACTTAATTAAGAAATTTATATTTATGTTCCACCATGTGTCTACCCCATTCGAGGCATTGTAAAAAAGAAACAAAATAGAATTCCTCATCTCTGTAATTCAAAGATTTTGCACCCAAACCATAAATAATATTTCAGAAGACAAAAATGAAAATCACATGAAAAATATAGACATTTTATATTTATAAAATAATTTTTGAACTATTTAAATAGATAACATTACTATTTTTAACATCTGTTAGTGTTGTTTGAGAAAAACTTATGGAGAAATTGGTGTTAATATGGACCTTGAAGAAATGGTAAGATTTGGATGAAAGTCTACAAAATGTAACAAAAGTCAGCTACCAATGCTGGCTAAAGACAAAGATTTAGTTATTTAGAACATCTAATAACTAAAAACCATAAAATACCATAGCAGGCATATTGTAAGCAAAATTGTGGTTGTAAGAGCTCTCTAACGTAAACAAGCAATGGAAACTTAATTTGATGTTGACTGCATTTAATTCCAACTAAAGTAAGTTCATGTAATTCACAATGACAAAATGGCTACCACTAAAATAAACTGGGAAGAATTGATTTAGATTCTCCCGTGTTTTACTTAGTCATAACATTATCTCATTCATAAGATAATATGAACACAAATTATTTTTATGGCATCCAATTTGCCTATGTGAAAAGTAGTCTTTGCCACACTTGAATTCTTGCAAGTTCTTGTTATATTCGAAGCTTTTGCCAGTTTCCTTGGTAAGACTAGAAATACCCAGGGAAGAAAGGTGTCAGTAGATTTATACACTGATGTCCCTACACAATTGTATATTATAGCAGGGGACACAGTGAAATAGGACCTGATGTAACTTCTGTGGACTTCCTCATGTTGACTGACACCGCAGAGGGAATTAGCTGACTTTACAGTGATGAATAAAAATAAAAAAACAGAGGGAGAACACGTCAGAGAGGGCCTAACCATTTCTAATACTGGGATGAATTATTAACAACAGCAAAAGGATATAGGAGGAAAACTTCATTGATAATAAATGAAATCAATCCTTAAAAAGAGCTTTGTGTTAACCACAGAGCGCTAGTGAGTGAAATGTGTATTTACTCCCTGAGACGTTGTACGTGCTGAAAATATAAACAGGCAGTTTCTGCTGAAATGAGAAGAAAAGGCGATCGAAGGGTGACTGCCCATTACCGCCACCCTGGGGAAGCTGCAAAAGCAAACAGAGTTAATGGGTTCTGAAAACCAACCCAAGAACTAGGAGAAACCATTGTGGGGAGAAGGCTGAGTCATGGTGGAGGAGGACAATTTGGCTCCCTGGAGCTGCCCGAATGAATACCACACACAAGGTGGCTTCAATGAGAGTTTATTTTCTGGCAGCTCTGGAGACCAGAAGTCCAAGATCAACGTGTCTTCAGGGTTGTCTCCTTCTGAGGTTCTTAAGGTAGAATCTGCCACGACTCTCCCCTGGCTTCTGGTGGCTCGCCTGCAATCCTTGGCTGGTAGACTCACCACCCTACCTCCAGAGTCACATAAAATTCTCATGTGTGTGTCCAGATTTCCCTTTTATAAGGAAACTGGTCATATTGGATTAGGGCTCATCTGACTCCAGCGTGGCCTCATCCTAACAAATCATGTCTGCAATGATCGTTTTTTCAAATAAGGTCAGATTTTGAGATACTGTAGTTCAGGTCTTCAATATCTGAATTTTTTTTGGGGGGGGAGGGTCACAACCTACTCCATAACAGAAGACTGGATCCAAAGTGGGCCAGATCCCATGAATGGGAGAATAGATTCAGGGAGAAACCACCCCCATCCCCTGTTCTGAGCCCCTCATGGCCCACCCCCAGACATGGATAGGGAACCTATAGCACATCCCAGTGCCCAATAGAGGTGTCAGGATATATTCGTTTGTGATTGTTGCTGTAACAAATTTCCACAAATTTTGAGGCTTGAAACACCATACATTTATGATTTTATACTTGTGGAAGTCAATAGTCTTGATGCTATTATTTGATATTTTATGTTTATAATTTTTTTTCTGATTCTCTGATCTGAATATGAAATTTGAAAAGGATTTTAAAGCTTTCCTTTAGAACTTCAAAAATAGAACTAAGAAATTATATATATATATATACATATATATACACACATAATAAGATTTATATTTAAATTAATTAAGAGATTTTTTTAAAAAGATTTTATTTATTTATTTATGATAGACATAGAGAGAGAGAGAGAGAGAGAGAGAGAGAGGCAGAGACACAGGAGGAGGGAGAAGCAGGCTCCATGCTGGGAGCCTGATGTGGGACTTGATCCCGAGACTCCAGGATCACACTCTGGGCCAAAGGCAGGTGCCAAACCACTGAGCAACCCAGGGATCCCCTAATTAAGAGGTTTTTAAGAATCATTACATGTCTAATTCTGTGTAATGCATTAAAAAAGAAATATATAGACATAAAATTAAAATGTTGCTATTTTATACAATATACACATTTCAAACCATATATCCAACTGAAATTATAAGAAATACTTTAAAAGAAGAAAGGTTAAATATAAAATCTGTAAGGAAATAATGCACAAATTATTTATTATTATTTCTATTATTATTTATTGTATGTCTTCTACCTGAAGAGATACAATTCTTTTCAACATTTGTTCTTTTGAGATGGGCTTACGGAGGAGTTAGTGCTTGATATCAGCCCTGACAATTTGGTAATATTTGATTAAAATCTACTAAACATGTGTGGAATGTCCAACCAAAAATGATGACTAGTGGCAAATAGTTCTTTTCAACACCTAAAAACTCAACATTTTTGTTAAGATTAAGGTGTCAGCATTTTACTTTCTTCTGGAAGTTCTAAGGTAAAGCCCATTTCCTTGTCTTTTTCAGCTTCTAGAGGCACTGCATCCCCTGGCTTCTAGCCCCTTCCTCCATCTTGAAAGCCAGCCATCACATCACTTTGGCCCATGCTCCTGTTACAGAACTCCTTATCTTACTCTCTGCCCCATGTAAAGACCCTATGATTACATTGGACCCACCTGTATCCTCCAGGATAATCTCCCTGTCTAAAAATTCTTGATTTAATTACATCTGCAGAATCCCTTTTGCCATGTAAGACAACAAATTTACAGGTCTGGGGATTAGGACTAAAACTTCTTGGAGCGGGAAGTCATTATTTGAGGCAACAACAGAGTGCTGCCAGATACTAGCTGAGGAAGGAAGTAGATGCCACAGGCTCATGGCCAGCTAGGAGTCTTGAACATTTCCTTATGTTGCCCATGGATTTCCCCCCACCCATCCTTTCACAAACTACTAGAAAGGTCAATGTTTCCTGTTGCTTTATTCAAGTACTCCTTGTGGTAGATCCTACTGGTGTTCACTACTATCTATGTTCTCTTACCTTCCTGGGCACGTGGAAGACTATGCTTCCTGTCATCCTGGTATTCTTGCCAAGGGGCCATGATTGAAATTGAATTTTACTTTCCCACTTTCCCAAACAACAACAACAAAAAACCCTACTTGTTTCTCCATGTTCCCTTTTCTTCTGCTGATGGGGCCAGTGACTAGAAAAGTGGTTAAGATACTATCAGAATGAGTCCCTGAGGAACAATGTGGAGCAGAGACTTCCATTTGCACTCTATCCTTACCTCATGTATGTTGTAAGAGATTTTGTATGTGTAAAAAATAACCTTTTTTTTCTTAAGGATTAAGTCACTGCCATTTTGGGGTCATTGTCCATGTCATCTGGTCTTCAACTGAACCATAGCACATGAATTTTTTTTACTGTATGTGTTTTTTTTTCTACCAAACTGTGAGTCTTTGAGAGAGAAAAATAGTTCTTTTAATTATATTCTTAGTGATAAAATAACATTTGGCTTAATTATGGTATTTGAAAGAGTAAAATAATTAATCAAACAATGCATTCTTGCTTATGTAGAGTCTTCAAGTGTTCTGTTACTCAAGTCTCTCTGTCTTCATCACAGAGGAAAGTTGAGGATATTTTGCAAAATATGGATTTTTAAGTAATTCCATATACTTTCACAATGAAATTTTATCCATGCATACTGGCTATAAAATCTTATTATTCAATTAAACAACATTTAACAAAAACAGAAGGTAAGTTGTTACTTTTTGGTACTTTTTTAAATTTTTTAATTTAAATTCAATTTGGCAACATATAGTATAACACCCAGTGCTCATCACATCACATGCCCTCCTTAGTGCCTGTCACCCTGTCACCCCACCCCTTCATCCTCCTCCCCTTCTGTAACCCTTACTTTTCAGTACTTTTAAAGACTACAATGATTGTCTTGTTCAAAAGAATTGCCTATATTTTGGATTTACTTTAACCAATATTTGAATTCTGTACTTTACGTTTTTTCAAAAGGAATATTAACATCTGAAGTTAAATATCTAGGATTATAGAAAATGATACATGGATAAAGGTTTTCTAAAGCCATCATTATATTGGAACCAGAAGCAAAAGGAAAGGAGGTACTTTTTTTCCTCTTGGTATTCTGCATTGTTTTGGACCTTCTGCTCTATTAGTTGCATTGATATATATCCTATATCATTGAATTGGTTCATAAGTGAGTTTATTATTCTTAGATTCTGATCTTACCTTGGCCAAAAAATGTCCAAAATTGCTAAGATAGAGCAAGGGTATGCTTTAAAGTTTGCATCTTCTTAGCAAAGAGAACCAGTATCAGCGCCAGAATATGCTCTTAGTGATAACTCGGAAATTAGATTTTCTGTAAAGCTCCAATGAGCTCATCAAATATTTAGAGAGCCCTACACGAATAATCCTATCAAGGGATATGCTGCATTCAGCATTATGGGTTGTGGTAATCAAGCAGATGAAACCAAAGAACAGCTCTTTCATTTACTTCTGGTATTTTTTTTTATTTTTTCATTGTGGAAATGTTATTTATCAAATAACTATTTCATCTCTATCATTGTAGCCAGTGAAAACCAAGTGCTGATAGTTCTCCACATTTTGGTTTCCTGTCTCCTGGAACATGCTCCACTCAGAGCAATGGTGCTTCCTCTGGCCACGGCCAATGCCATGTAACTTGGATGGGCTGTTAGATCCAGAATGCCATTTCCCTGTTCTGAGGGAAGTATTGTTATGGCAACAAATAGACTCCTGCTTTATTTTTTTCTTCTCAGTAACAAGACCCTCTATTCTGATCTTCACCCCAGGAAGGATATTAAGGTGGTGCAGAATACCCCACCCCAAAATACAGCACTCTTGTACAGGGATTATTTTGAGATGAGGGCAACTGTTTGCTTGGAAGCACACCCTAAAATCCCGTTGTGATGCCCCCAGCCTGCACTGTACCAGGACAGAAATGCTAACCCTGTTGCCTGAAGGCAGCAATGCCCTAAGGAGATGCTATACCCTTAAACCTTTCTAGAGAGCCCTTATCTCCCATTGGTTTTCCCCATACATTTACTTTCCTTTGTCTTGTCACTTTTCTACTGATTGATTGCTCCCATGTCCCAACTACCCCTCTGAGTTACTCATCCCTGGATTTCTCCCTCTTATATGTGGTGGGGAGAAGGTATTACTAAACTGTTTTTCTCTTGTTAATATGCCTTATGCTGGTCTAATTTTCAAAGCACACACACAGAACCTAAGGAAATAGAGGAGAGAGGTTTTTTTTTTTTTTTTTTTTTTTTTTTTTTTTTTTTTTTTTTTTCTCCTTTCCCCTATAGAAAGGAATAGGGACATGGTGCGATATAATTAAAATATTTTCTTGGATCAATGAGTGGGAGACCACAGAAATAAGATGAATTTTGAAGGACAGTAGTGCTTCATCATGTCTATAAATAATGTTTGGGAAGCTAGCACAATGTGAGCTATAAAGCAGCAGGACTATTCTATATTAATGGTGCAAAACAGTCCATGAGGAATGCTTAAGAACTCCCTGTGACTGAAATTTGAAGCCACAGGAATCCAGTGCTATTTCGTTCCCTAGATGGAGATCATCTGCCCATCTCATTAAAAGGAAAAACTGTGCCAACTCATCTCCATGCCAGGTTGCTTTCAGACCTGGGGATGTAGCTCAGTGGTAGAGCATATGCTTTGCATGCATAAGGCCCCAGGTTCGATCCCTGGCATCTCCATGACTTTTCCCCCAACTGTACTCACCTGTTTTTTTTAGACTCATTCATTAAACATCATAGCATCCTCATAGTGGAAGGTATGTCATCAGCCCTGCACATGAGTATAAAGTGACATCCTTCTCTACTAAATGAACTATATGAAAAGCTCATATTGTGGTAAAAATTTCTCTTAGTATTAACAGCATCTTTTTATTAATCCAAAATAAAAATCAAGCCTTTTCAACAAATCTTCACTTCCCTACTTGACTCATTTACATTACTGCTAACATCTTATTTCTTTTAATAAAACCATACAAATGGTCAGGTGAAAACTTACCTGCTCTGCCATGGGCAAGGCCCACTTAAAGAATGAAAACACAACAAATGTATTTATGACATTTTTTATTTTCAAAGTCTTTTCACATAGGATATCCTTTTAGTATTCACAGGAAAATTATAGGAGTTAATGATGCCAGGATGCCTCATAGACTTTACAAAGTAAAGAGATGTCTTTGTTGAGTTCCCCCTTCTTCTGCATTATGTATCTATTTGAATATCAGGGTGCACTTTCATCCTGACATCTAGTTGTATCTCCCATTCTCATCAGATCGAAGTTCAGGTAACTCTTATTACGCCAATCGGCCTCCCTTCTCAGAGGACACATGATGATGTTTGACATGAATGAAGTTACAGTTCTCCCTCTGTGTTGAGTATCACCCCTGAAGTGGCACTGCTTGCCGTTACTTGTTTGCATTATGAATAAAACCTAGAGATCCCATGTTCAACACTTAATTTGCTAGGATAAATCTAAGACCTTCAGATCAAAGACATTTTTAATTATGTAATACAAGGATGTACATGGATTCATATTTCAGAGCAATATTAAAAGCCCCCTTAACTTATTCGCCATCTTTGAGAAGCTATTAAACCTGAGAAGAGAGTGAACCAGTTTCTCTAATTACTAACATATATTATACATTTTATTGCTTCATTTGAAATAGTATCTTTCTTGGTCTGCTCTCAAGGTCAGTGTCCCCTTTCCTAGCGCACGAAGATGCTTGGGAAGAGGGAGAGAAAGGTTAGAGGCAGCAGCTCTGCCCCTGTCACTACCTGCCTGAAGCCCTGTGACAATCCCCGTATTTTCTTGACAGCCTAAAAGACACCCTTCTTTTTCTCAAAGCGTGACTCAACTGTCAAGCTCTTGAACTGAAGTCAAATACCATTTCATTTTTTTGTATTCTGGAAAATGAGAGGACTGTCAGAGAAGCAAAATCAGAAACCATAAAACAAATAAATAAGTATTGGATGTTTTCTATGCCATAGGGGACCAAAGGAGAAAAAAGAAGCCATAGGATATCTAGGTGTACCCATAGGAACAATGAGGGCAACAGAGTGTGCCACGTGTCAGGCAATGCTCTTAGCGCTTCACACTGACGTTAGCTCGTTCATTCCTTTCCACAACCTTACGAGGTAGGTACTATTTTCAGTCCCATTTTAAAATTGAGAAAACTGATGAGATGGTGTCTGACACAATAGCTGCAGGTCATAGATCTAGTGGAGCAGTGTGGCCACTACACAGCCTAAGAATCAGTCTGGCCCTGACACTACATAGCCAACTAGTGTCAAAAAATGAATTTGCCTCTATGGATGCCATAGATTGCACACAGGTGGTAGCAAGCTGGAGCAGAAACAGGCTGGTTCGACTCCACACTCAGGATTCCGGCTAGACTAAATGTCTGGGTGCGCTTTGCAGCCCCAGTGACCTCCAGAAGTTTTACTTCACAGATAACAGAGATATTTAGCTCAGAGGCATTTGGAGGAATTTGAAAGGTTGACATATTTTATGTGCCTTAGTTCCTGACATCCTCACAATCAATAAATATGAGTTCCTATTTTTTCCTCTATCAAGTAATAGAAAGATGATAGTTAAGGAGTCTTCTTATTCCAAAATACATATTCCAAGACAAACCCATTATTTGGAGACTCGAGAAATATAACCAAAGAAAAAATATGTAAGTAAATGGAAATATAAATAATTCAAAAGTTATTGTGCAATATTTTAATTACATTTTAATGTAATGGTATAATTATTCAGATTAGATTCAGAGTACGGTAAACATGTTTTGAGCTTGAAGAAGGGAGAGAACTGATAAACTGGTAAGGTTTGGGAATTTTTAAGGACTAGGGAAACAGGGCAAGTACTGAAGCCTGAATAGCTTTTAAAGAGGCAAAATAGTGGTGTGCCTGGGTAGCTGAGTTGGTTAAGTGCCCAACTCTTGATTTTTGGCTCTGGTCATGGTCTCAGGTTTGTGAGATCAAGCCCTGCATTGGGCTCACCACTCAACACAGTGTCTGCTTGAGATTATCTCTCCCTCTCTCAGCCTGCCCCCTGCATCCCTGGTTCAAGCACGCTCTCTCTCTCTCTAAATAAATAAATAAAATCTTTAAAAAAAAAAAAAAGGAGAATAGAGGCAAAAGAGTTCTCACCATCTGCCACATGGCAACATGCCCAGAGGAGGCCAGACAATACAAGACTTAGGAGATCAATGTATCCACATTCTTTAGGAGTCAAGAGTTAATAATAATGCAGAGTTAGGGAGTGGGAGATAAAGCAGGAAAGAAAACTTGCATTCAAAGTTGGGGTGATCATAGGCATCCAGGAAATTTGCTCTTGATGTTGGCAATAAAGGGAATTAATTGCTCAACATTAGACTTCATTGTTTTTGGATTTTTCTATTTCCTCTTCACTTCTTGATTCCTATAATACCCAGTTCAGAATCACTCTCTCCTGCAAGATTCCTTAGGCCTGCCAGCCACTGTCAGCTGCTCCGTCACTGAATGCCCAATGCCCATGCTTCCTTTTATCACAAAAATCATCACACACGATTATAACTTTTGGGGTATTTGCCTCCTCTTCTGGATGTGAGCTCCTCAAGAATGGAGATCATCTCTTATTCATATTTGTATTTTTTATAATAAACTTTACATTACAGTGGTTGTAACTTTACAGAAAAGTTGAGAAGGTAGTACAGAGTCTCCACGTACCTCTACACACAGTATCCCTTATTAACATCATTTCTCAGTATGGTACATCTGTTAATATGAAAGAAGCAATATCAATACATAATTAACTAAAGCCCATAGTTTCTTCAGATTTTCTTAGATTTTATCTAATGTCCCATTTCTGTTCCACAATCCTATCCAGAATGCAGCATCACATATAGTTGTGCATCTTCTTAGTTTCCCCCAGTGTAACTGCTGTTCAGAATTTCCTCGTTTTTGATGACCTCACTGGTTCTGAGGTCAGATATACAGCAGTATAAGGTCAGGTAAGTTGGAGGGGCCCCCTCTATTGGAATGAGTCTGATGTTTATCTCATGAGTAGATTGCTGTTATGGGTTTTTGGAAAGAAAAGCACAGAGGGAAAACGCTATTTTCATGACATCATATCAAGGCTATACACTGTCAAATATCTTATCGTCATTACTATTGACTTGATCACTTGGCTGAGATTTTTCAGGTTTATCTACTATGGAGTCCCCTGACGTTTCTAGACTGTACTATACTCTTTGGAAGGAAATCACTATGGCATTTAGTGGCAGCCTGCACTAAATGAGTAGAAAGTTAGGCTTCCCTTTCTGTAGGGTGGAGAACTATACATTATTTTGAATTATTTGGTACAGGAATTTTCTAACATTTATTAATTCATTCAGTCACTTAGTTATCTTTAAGCACTCATGGATATTTATTTTATACTCTGGATCATAATCCAATGCAACCTTATTTTGTTGGTCAAATGGTTCCTGTTTTGGCTCTTGGGAGCTCTCTTAGTCTCCCCTCTCTCATGAATGCACACTTGTGCATGCTCTGCACCTTCCAACTTTCTGACCCTGCACAGTACTGCGGGCTCATCTTGCAGACTTTCTGTCTCAATTCTGGAATCAACCATTTCTTTAAAGGGCTCCAGGTTTTTTGTTTGTTTTCTTGTTTTGCTTTTGTTTTGTTTAATTTTTGTTTTGGAGAATGGTATCAGAATCGAGTATTAGGAGCTGGGTGTGCTGAGGGCCAATGAGGTTTCAGTTTTTTGAGATCATCTCACCTGCCTAAGCAAGAAAACATATGTGTATGTATACTAAAGCATGAATATCTACAAATATTCCTGGGTGTGACCATCTGTATCACGTTGAGTGAAACATGAGTTCCTACTTGATGTCTCCACCTCCAGTGCATTACTACATGGGTGATCCTAGCCTCCTCACCTTGCTTATCTGTAAAGTCCCACGCTGAGAAATCTCTCTACCCACATGTTCAACAGCAGGACACATGGACCAGAATTGTTACAGTAGCTTCGGAATTGTTAACCTGTAAACCACACTGAAAAAACAGCTTTATCAACTAGAAGGCAGTTTGTTTTGCTTTTGGTTGTACAGATTCCACTCATTTCCAAAGTTGCTTTGATGAGAATCTTCCCCCATCCTCTTGCCTGGGGTTGTTTCATATATTTGTAACAGAATCTCTTGTCACAGCATTAAGTTCCTTCCTGGGATGATCTAACTTCCCTTACTGATTTTCTAATTTGCATTCTTTTTGTTGTGAAGTTGTATGGGTTTTGATGAATGAACTACATCATGTATCCACCATCACAGTATTGGACAGACCAGTATAAGTTCCCTATCTCTCCCCTGCTTCACCTATTCATCCTCCTCATCTCCCCACAAAGCCCGGGCAACCACTGATCTTTTTATCATCTCTTTAATTTTGCCTTTTCTAGGATGTGATATAATTCGAACCCTACAGTATATGTCTTTTTCAGACTGTCCTATTTAATATGTCTATATCCACATAAGATTCCTTCATGTTTTCCATGGCTTTGTCGCATATGAATAATTGAAATGAGAGACAAATATAGTATATGTATGTATAGATGGAGTATATTTTTATCTGCGGTAGTTATCATGAAACATAAGACACCAGGAGGCACTTGGGGTTTAATTATTATTATTTTTAGTTGTTTGATTTGCTTTGATTTTTGTTAGAGCAGATGCATAGTACTTGAGTCCCTGAGCATCTATGAGTTATGGGCATGAATTAGAGAGTCTCTCAATCTCACAGAAGAACATGGAATACACATGTACAGATATAGACACGAATGGGAGCTATGTATTTATTTTAAAGCTATTTCCCCTAATGTCCATGTTTATGATGAAATCACACTCAAGCTATATTTGCTAACTGTGAAAACTTAAATGTATTGTACTAATGATCAAAAATCTATTGTTGAATTAAGAATGGCTAGTACTGTAGAAGAAATAGCAGCTGCCTATGGTGATTTTGATCTCTTGTTTTAACTTCAATAGTAAAAAAAAACTTGAATGTATTTCATAAATGCTGAAATACAGAAATAAATGTATCTTGAATAACAATGTGGAGAAGACACCAATAAGCACTTTAGTAAACTGCAAATTATTGTCCATTACAATGTCCAGAAATGTAAGCTTCAGGGAGAGTGGCAATTCTCCTGGAAATTGGATCCTTGGAAGGGTCATTCGGCTGCTTCCAAGCTTTGATCTCAGCACTGTGAATTGTGTCTGTGATAGCAATCACAAGCAAGGAAGTGGGTCAGATTGCCACTCTGAGAATAGGATTTTTCCACTAACTTCCTGGTGGTTGAAAAAAGTATTCTGTGCCAACTTGCTTATCCTCACCTCCATTTAATTCCTGTCCTTTTATAGAAACACAAAAATCTGTTCCCCAATTAGCAATGTATCTCTCTACCAGTAAATCCCAGGGTCATGAATGCTGATGCTCAGATTCAGAGCTGTGTGCAGGGGAGGCTGTTTGACACGCGCAGGGGTTGTAACATACTCAGTGCTCCGCACACCTTCTGGGAGCTCCCAGGGCGCCACCAATGCAATTATGTGTTCCTCCATGGGCTCTCATTTCGTAGCCCCTCCTGGGCACAGTGCCTCTCAAACTTGTCTGCTTTCTCTAGTCCTTGCATAAAACTCTTCTATTCTGTAACTTGCAGTGATTTTTCTCTCTGATCACATTCATACTGATGTCCTGTGATAAACATCTTTCTTCAAAGGGTTGAAGATTTATTTAGAAATTTGTAGATTGTTACATTTATATACGTATTTACCTAAAAGCAGGAAAAAGGAAAACTCTGGTTACATACTGATGGGTTATTTTTTATAGAAAAATAGGTGAGAATAACTTTAAAATGCTACAGTGTTTACTATGTTTTGTATTCATATAAGTAATTTACAAGTAAAGAAAAATGAAAGAAGCACAATTAAATATTCTTGCCCAATGCAAAGTAAACACCCAAGATGGTTGTGTTTACAGTCATTACAAAGTAAATAAAGTCACTTAAGGCATGTAAATATATATCACTAATATCTCACAACTTGTAGCCAATTGAATACACGTATTGCAAACTGTTTGCAATGTAGAAAGTTTAAGCAATTATTTCTTACTTTCATACAGACATGAGTCTGCAACAAACTTACTAACCATGATAAATACTGATTTTGTCTTGAAATTTCCTTCATCAATACAACCAATGCTCAAAATTAAGATTTCAAAATATATGTTTTTAGTTCTCATGTTGCATATTCAAGAAACAATAGTTGAGGTTGTTACATGGACTTCTACTTAGTAAATCTTGTGATCCGAGGCAGAAATGGAAAATAGTAGTCCCATCTATCAAGAAATAGATTTAATTTTCAGCTATCAAAGTTGCAATGCAATCCGTAATGCAGGGCTTGTACCGAACATGCCCTTCATGTGTTATTTTGCTGTTTTATGGTATCTGTCATTTCTGAGACCACCATTCATAATGATGTCAAGTAGAATTCCTCATTCTTGCTATTATCACTCACAACCCACTTCATAAATAGCACTGAATAGGATGGAAGGTGAAAAAGTGCTTTTCCCAAAACTAATGGGAGCCTTATGCATTATTATCTTATTTCTTTTGATCACAGAAATGTGCTTTTCCTTTACATGTGTGTCAAGCTGGGAAAGAGTTGCCACATTTCAATGGTTATATAAATGGGAAGGTCTTCTGTACTACTCCACTGTCATATGATACCTCTCTTTGGGTAGGCCTCAATATGTATGAAGTAAACTAAACTAAACTTTGGGATACTCCAGTGTTTAAACTGTGCTCTCTCCATTATAGCCTCATTCAGTGATAATATTATGGACCATGCAACTGGGACTGCAGTGAATATAGAAATTTCCAGCTGTAAGATAATCATTAAACAGTGCATTAAGTCCAAAAGATTCTCTGCTTCTCTATGATGCAAGAATTTTTTTAAAAAAAGTATTTGAAGTGGACCTTCTCTATTAAAAATACATGTTTAAACTTGCTTCTGTGTGGTATTAACTTTAACTCTCTTGAGATAGCAGTTCTGTTATAATGGTGTTTCTGATAGCCCTAAGTCTTCTTTAGGGATATCCAGTTAGCATTCCAAAATTACAGATTCTTCTGTTTACTAGTATTGAAACTGGAATCTAACTTTTTCAGTGTATATTTGTATTTCTGAGCAGCTTAGTTTTCAAGATTTATGTTAGAAACAAATTGGCCCTTCAGTAGTGCTCAACTCAACTCAACTCAACTCAACTCAAAGAAAGCAATCACATTGGTAATCCATTAAAAAATCTCTGACAATATAATTGCTTTATTTTTTCCATTTGAAAAAATAAAGTAGTGATGACAGACCTATAAGTAAACTGTCATGTGGGAAAATTAAATATAAATAAATACTTTCTGTATGTATTATTACTCAATTCCCAGAGCAAATAAGAAGGCTGAGACTACTTTATATTTCTCACTTAAGTAAGTAGATTTACATAATTAAGATAATTATTGTTTCCTCTCCCCTGAAATAAAAATAACAGGTAGCAAACTACTTAAAATCCAAAGACAATAGAATATGTTCCTTTCTATATTATTTATTCTTTTGAAGATTTATTTATTTAAAAGAGAGCCTGTACCAATGAGTTGGTGGGGGGTAGAGGGAGAAGGGGAGAATCCTCAAGCAGAGTCCCAGCTGAGAACAGGGCTCCCTCTCACAACCCTGAGATTATGACCTGAGCTGAAACCAAGAGTCCAGTGCTCAACCAACTGAGCCACCCAGACACCCTGATATTTCCCTTTTTAAAATATTACTTATGAAGTGGAGCAAAAAAGTAATTTGTCCAAAAGAATATGAATAACAAGTACAGAGAATATCAAAACCTTTAGTCGATATCCTCATGTATTTTGCCGAGAAGTAAATACGAATGATTATCATGTCTCTAAGAGAAAACTCAACCCATATATAAGCTTGTTGGTTTAAATTTATCAATCGTGTCATTGCTATTCATTTTATACTCTTGCAATGTTTGAATAAAATATTACCTTATTGAGGGTAACAACTGCTAACATTGAAGCTCACTAATAATTTTTTCATTAGATATCTTCCATACATCTTGGAACTCAAATGGAAAAAATAAAGCAATTATATTGTCAGAGATTTTTTAATGGATTACCAATGTGATTGCTTTCTTTGAGTTGAGTAGATTTTGATGGGTATCATCTATGTCCTAATTTCTCAGAAGTATTATTTATGTGCACAGAAATCTATATGAAAGATGACTGATTTTTGAAAAAAATAATTTTAGGTATGGTTACAATTTTACATATCTACAATTTTATGAATCAAATCTTGCATACTATATATAGATACAAATGTTAAAGCATTGCTGTATGTGGTTTCTTTCTCCTAAGTCTTTATATCTTAATAATGCTTCAAGGTCTAGGACAGATCTCATTCTATCTATGACAATGATAATCAGTAAATTTATTGAGCAACATAATATAGTGTTCAAGTGCATGAGCTCTACAGCTAAAATATCATCTCCTCCTTTAATAGATGTGACCTTAAGCTGTTTATCTTTTGTGTATCTCCATTTTCCCTGTTATAAAAGGGGAAATGATAGTATGGGTACAGAGCTGTTGCGAGGATTCAGTGAGTTAATAAATGTAAACCATTTTGAAGAGCGACACATAGTGTTTTATAATTGCCAATTACTGCTCTCTCATTTAACTTTATCAAAACCCTATTAGTAATTTTACCTTTTCATTTTTTGAGATAAAAATCTGAAATTTACCCTTTTTAATTAATTTGTCTAATGTTACATATACTGAAAGAACTGTAGCCTGGGCTATAATCTGGATTATATGACCAAAGTCCATATGCTATAATTTCTCAACCCATATGCATTTTTCCTGGTATCTCCATATTTTATTATCCTTGGATTTAATCTGATAATGAAATCTGGTAATGTTATGGCATAGTTCTGAATTGATCTATGTACTGTTTTATAGACACTCTTTTCCATGTTTTATTTTATTTATCCAGATAGGTTAAAATCTCATCAACGGAAAAGGTTGTGTCTTAACACAGCTCTCCCTTGGTCTGGTCTGTACTATCATCCTGAGGGAATAGTACTTACTTAATACATAAGATTTTATTGGAACAATGCCAGAAAGATATGGTTTTAAAATATGCAAATTTAATTACAAATTTCTGTAAACGTTTTCTGAAATGCTGGCAAATATATTCAGCACAACCATGATTTTCCTCCATCAGCCATCATTGTACCCTTCCTGAAAGTTTTTGATGCATAAAGGTTGACTAGAATATTCTTGCACAGCTGTAACAAGAGGCTGAAAGTACATTACTCCAAAAGAAAAAAGAAAAGGATGTCGATAATTCCACCTGGCTAAAGGCATGTGCAATAATTTAGCTGCACAGCACAAATGGTATTCAAAATCTGTGTTCTCTTTAGTTGCCAAGTCTAAGCTTGCTACATAAAATTAGAGTTACTTGGAGTGATTCTGAATTATAAAATGGTAGTCTGCAAAGAACATCTGTGCTCTAACCTCTAGTATAATAAATGCGGGATATATTTATTCAGGGTAATCTGGAGTAAAATATGCCTCCTTGAATTAGTAAACTATTGACTGCACATAAAAGGACCGACAGCTGAATACCTTGTGTAGGGCAGCTGAATACTTATTATAACATATTTTGCATTATAGAGGCAATAAATAACACTATAGTGAGACCAAGAATCATGTGTAAAAGCCATAGTAGCAATAACTATAACTTGACCTGTTTCCTGAACTTTGGGTAGGTCTCTATGCTCAGCAGCAGTTATAAAGGACTATAATGAGAACCAAGGTATACTTAGAGTAGGAGAAAATAAAAATGTAACTGGAACATAGATATTCCTAACAGCACAAGCTAAATCTTCTTTATGAGAAACATTTTAATAAGGCCATGCAGAAATGTATTTGAGATAAAATATGATCATTAATGCATGTGGTTGTGCTGTTATATATATTTATATATGACATGATCTGTTTCCCAAAGCTCTCTTTTGAAAATAAATTAGGTGCTAAAGTTTTAAGCAAACAATATCATTTATGTTTCAGCTTGAAAATAAAGGACATTTTTAAAAGGTCTGATCTGAATTATAGTATGTGTTCACTCGCTACAATATGTAAAGCTCTTAACTGATAAAACACTTTTTCTCCATCAACAAGAAAGTTCAGTATTATAAAAATAAGAATATTTCTAATATTGAGCTGCTCCTTAACAAAAGAAACAGTAAATCTCACTAAACGAAATTTAAAAACACAAAATTCATCCATTAGTACTATTTTATTGGCTAGTAAAATGTCTAAAATGAACTCTAACAGCCAAACATGATCCACAGCAACAAACATTTATTTCTTATTTAAATTTTAGCACTTCTCCCTTGAAACAGTAATCATTTATTACATAATCATCTTTTAATGGCACACTATTCCATGGTATAGCCACTTAAGACATATTGTGATATACTTTTATTCTCACAATTTTGAGGATACTTATTTAAAATAATTTAGTGACTAGATATGACAGTACAAATTTGCTTGACTAGATCAAGGTTGAATTTAAAATTTTAAATAAATATGAATTGCAAGAAACAGACTCTTAGCTATAGAGAACAGACTCATGATTGGGGGGGGGGGGACTGGTGAAGGGATGGGTGAAACAGATGAAGGAAATTTAAAGAGTACACTTATCATGATGAGCACTAATGTATAGCATTGTTGAATCACTATATTGTATACCTGAAACTAATATAGCACTGTATGTTAACTGTGCTGAAATTAAAATTAAATACCTAATAAAAAGAATGAAAAAATATGAATGGCAATTTCACTGAAAATTACTTATGCATTTATTGGAGTCTTGAATATTTTAAAAAAGAGTTAGGGTGGCACATGACAAAGATGAATTAGTGAAATAGAAATGTTATATATAGCAACAGTAAATAAGAGAGAGCTTTGCAAAAATTCTGAGTTTTGAAAATGATAGATTAATATGGCATTTGGCCAACAGGTTAGAAAAATACCCAACTCAAGGCTAACCCTATTTAAAATGAAATATTTTACATCAAGTTTACATCACATATGAACTCCAGCATCCTCACCCAGTGTGAAATAACTAGTTTTTATGTTTTTTACACATAGATTACAAAGTTTTTTCTACTCAAGATGTGTGCTGCCCATCACTGCCCTTCCCTTGCAACATGAAGAACATGACCTTCCCTCACAGCATGGCATCTATACCACTACTTGCTCAGCTTCTGAACCTACCCAATTGGCCAATATCTCACCATATTCTATATCCTTAATCCTTCCTAAAAGGTCCCTTCATATCCCACCTTATCTGAAACCTCTCTTTCCTCATAGAAAATAAATTCAAAAAAAAAAAAAAAAAAAAGAAAAAAAAGGAAAATAAATTCCCTCCATCTCTCTAAAATCTCAGTATTGTACCTCCCATATTCCTAAGGGTCACTGCCCTTTTCTGTTTACACTTTTGATTCCATATAATTATTTTTCCACCACCTTATAAAAAGGTGTAATGATCCTTACAACTGGGTATAAATTACTTTTCTGTTGTTACCACAATCAATTGCCACAAGCTTATCAGCTTAAAACAACATCCATTTATTATCTCATACTTCTCTGGGTCAGGAGTATCAGCAGTTTGGTGAGCTCAACTGGGTATTCCACCAAATTCATAAGGCCAAACTCAGGCATCTCTTAGTCTGTGTTCCTGTTGGCAGGGTCTGGGGGAAGAATCTGTTTCAAGTATAATTCAGCCTGTTGATAGAATCTAGTGTCTTGCTGACATAGTTATAAGGTCCTCATTTACTTGTTGGCTGTCAGAAGGGGCAGACCTCAGATCTTAAAGGCTGCTTACATTCCTTGACATATAGTCCCCTTCTTCATCAAAGCCAGGAATTGTATGCTAACTCTGCCTTGAACTTTGAATCTCTCAGACTCTCCGCTTCTGTTTTTAACTCCAGTTTGATGCCTTCTTCATGACTATACCCAGGTTTCTCAGTGTTATTTAAAAAGTATCTGCAATATAGGTTGATGCCAGTAGTGAGCAAGAAAGAACATCAGACTTAAACCGGGTCCTAAATACCACCAACAATCCTCCTACATCTCCTAGTGAACTTTCTCTTCTGTTCTCCAAAATAATGATTTAAATATTCTCTGTTATCTTCAAAATCTCCAACTCCATGACTGTCTCTTTCACCTGAGAAAATTGTAGACAAACATCTCATGTACAAAGATGCAAAAATCCTCAGCAAAATATTAGCAAAACAAATTCAACAATGTATAAAAACATATATGTGTGACGACCAAATAAGATTTATCCCCAGGTTCAACACTCAAAAGTCAATTAATGTAATCCATCAAGAGCCTAAAAAATCACATTATCATATCAATAGATACAGAAGAAGCATTTGACCAAATATAATAGCTATTCATGATAAAAACTCTCAGTAAACTCGGAACAAAGTGAAACTTCCTCAACTTGATAAAGAATATATATGAAAACCTACAGCTAACATCATAGTTGATGGTGAGAAACTCAAATCTTCCTCAGTAAGATAAAGAATGAGGCAAGGATATCCCCTCCTCATGACTCCTTATTAACACTTTATTGGAAGTAATGCCTAAATGAATAAGACAAGAAAAGGAAATGAAAAGTGTACAGACTGGGAAAGGAGAAATAAATCTTTGTAGGTGACATGATAGTTTATGTAGGAAATCTGAAAGAATCAACAAAAAACTTCTGTAATGTGTAAATGATTACAACAATGTTGCAGGATACAAGGTTATTAGATGATAGTTAATTGTTTTCCCTTTATACCAACAATGAACAAGTAAATTTGAAATTAAAAACACAATAACATTTACATTATTGTCTCCCAAAATGAAACATTTAGGTATAAGTCTGACAAAATATTAACATGCTCTACCTTAACTTAAGTATAAAACTAGAATGAATGAAATGGAAAAAGCATTAAATTAATAGATATATATCTTATGTTATGGATAAGAAGACCTAACAATATCAAAATGTCAGGTCTTCTGAACTTAATCTGTAGATTCAATGCAATCCCAATAAAAATTCGAATGAATTTAAATGTTGGCAAACTGATTTATACGGGGAGACAAAGGATCCATGATAGCTTGAAGGAAAAAAATTTGAATGAATAAATAAACTCTGGTACATCCAGACAATAGAATATTATTTACTGCTAAAAAGAAATGAGCTGCCAAACCATGAAAAGACATGGAGAGCCTTAAATACATATTATAAAGTGAAAGAAGTCAATCTAAAGAGGCTATCTACTGTGATTCCAACTATATGACAATCTGGAAAAGGCAAGACTATGGTTATAGTAAGAAGATTAATTGTTTCCAGGGACTGAGTAGTGGGGATGGGGGGAAGAAAAATAGGCAGAGCACAGATTTTTTTTTTTAATTTTTTATTTTATTATTTATGATAGTCACAGAGAGAGGGAGAGAGAGAGAGAGAGAGAGAGAGAGAGAGAGAGAGAGAGAGGCAGAGACATAGGGAGAAGCAGGCTCCATGCACCGGGAGCCCGACGTGGGATTCGATCCTGGGTCTCCAGAATCGCGCCCTGGGCCAAAGGCAGGCGCTAAACCACTAGCGCCACCCAGGGATCCCAGAGCACAGATTTTTAAGGCAGTGAAAATAGTCTGCATGTTACTGTAATGTGGGGTACGTGTCCTTTCATGTTTGTCTATGCTGAGAGTGAACCCTAATGGAAACTATGGACTTTGGGTGACTATGACGTGCCAATGTAGATTCATCAATTATATCAAATGTACCACTTTGATAAGGGATGTTAGCAATGGGGGATGTTGTGCATTTTTGTGGGGATAAGGATATATCTGTACCTTCTTCTTAATTTTTCTGTGAACCTAAAGCTTCTTTGAAAAATTGGGTTTTTATTAAAAATATGATTAGTTAAGAGGAACAAAATGTCTAATCCCATTTGTAGACAGAACTATAATTACAAGTGATACCCAAAGTTTTCTTTTGTTGCCTTGCTTGACTGATATTAATTTAAAAATATAAAAAGTCTTTGTGATTTTAAAATTAAACCATACATACAAAACGAAAAGTAAATTGAGAAGATTATGGTATAAAAACCAAATAGGATAAGAGGGAGAAAAATCTTGACCAAGGTATCAGAAAATATAAAACCAAAAAACAAAACACAAAACCTCTCTTGAGAGGTAATTAAAGACCTTCAGCTCAGGGTGGCCATGGATATCCAGTAAATCTCTTGCTCATTTATTTTCAAGGTTCTGGGCTGATGGGATAAATAATTTTCATAGCTGTATAATAGTAGCTGGAAACAGCAGCATGATAGGGGATTTGAAAGTGCCTGCATGCTGTACATAATCTTGTCTTCCTGAGTTGCAACTGCATCATTGACCAAGAAGGAATACAAATCTGATTTTCCTTCACCAGTGTAGAGTAAGAGAATACCGACTTATTAGTTAAATATTTCCATCGCATCCCTCCTTTTGTAAAATGTTTGAGGAATGAGCATGTGTTTCAGAATTCTCACTTTAGAACTGTTCACTCACAGGGTTTTAGTTAAAATTACATTTGGATCCATCTGGCATTGCAGAAGTAAAAGATCTTCTCTTCAGTTGAAAGGGAAAACACATTGATCATATGCTTTTATCATGCTGGAAAAGCTGAATGTTTTCCATTTTTTATTAAGTAGGAACATAATGAACAGCACGATCAGAGCCCAACTTATGGTCACGAACCACAGGACTTGGCAAGCACAACCCCTCATGGATTTTGGAGCACTTATGCTCCCACTACCCGCTTGGATAAACGTACATGGAAAGCCATCTAACTTTCCAGTTGGTGCACCAAATACCCATGAAATGATATCCCAAGGGTGGTTGTGCCTTAAGGCCCATATGCTCTAGCATCTGTCTTATTTAACTCATCTTCCAACCTCCAGGGTAAACATAGCAACTTGTTACTGGGGTCACATGAGCAAGTTGTCAAACTTTTTCTCTGCCCTAGTGTTTCATGTAACTAGAAAGACAAAACAGACAAAAGAGAAAAAAGGTAATGTTTAAGGACAATGTTATCATCCTTACCTTGGTATTACTAAATGGTGAGGGAAAGGGGATTATTGTGCTTTGAAAGATAATGGTCTACTTTGCGGGTGAAATTTTTCATCAACTAATGGTCTTAGTAGAAACTAGTGTGGCTCTAATTTAGTGTTTTAAGTTAATAAGTGGGAAAATATTTCATTTGATTAATAAATTAGAAGAATGGGAAAGGGGAAAATATCTGTTGGAGGTATTAAGAAAATATATGTTGGGATATTTTGTTCTTTCTATTAAGTGTTTTCATTACTAGACAGGTCATAACAATTTTATTCCTTAGTTTTTCCAGAGTAAAGTTTATGTCCCTCCTCTCAATCTTAAGATAGCACTAACAGCAGATTTTGTTGACAGTCCTTCATGATAAGCCAGTTTGTGATAGGTTTTTGTTCCCTCTCATTGATATAAAGAATGAACAACTTGTGAAAAATTTTATTAAAATTGATGAAAACATGTCTACCAGTTGCTATAGTTCTGGTAGCCATGATTCCAGTTCTCTACCTCCAATTGCCAGGGATCAAGCATCTATTTTTTACTGCTGCATTTGGCACTTTCCCCTTGTCTTCTGCAGCCTCTTTCGTACCTAACTTCTGTGACACTGGGCTCCCCTGGCCCCCTTCATTCCTTTCTGATGCTCCTTTCTATCTCTTTTACCTTATCCTCCCCTTCCTTCCAGTATGTAGATATTA
Organism: Vulpes vulpes; assembly: GCF_048418805.1. Lineage (NCBI taxonomy): Eukaryota > Metazoa > Chordata > Mammalia > Carnivora > Canidae > Vulpes > Vulpes vulpes. The sequence goes on along the minus strand of NC_132784.1, from coordinate 53,467,583 downwards.
GTGTTTAGGGTCGGATGCTGCCCTCACTTTTGATCCTTCAGATTCTTTGATTCATTCACACCTGCACTCCAGCCTGCCTATAACATTCCATGTCTGAAATGGAGCTCACTCTGTTCCTGTCCTTACCCATTTGACATAGATACTCTTCCTAGGTGGTCTTTCTTAGGACTCGTGGTGTGGCCCCTTCATCAAGTCAATAATGCAAATGTAAAAATCATGACATCATTTTCAATGCTTCTTCTTCACTTGCCTGCCTTGAATTGATTATTACAAAGTTCTGTTGTGTCTGCCTTCTACCTATTTCTGAGCAACTTTTCCTACACTCCGACTTTACTGTTTTTCAGTAAGACCGATTCTTCTCCAATTAGGCTTTTCTCTCTGATACCACCACCTCCAACACCATATACCCATAATCATTTACATTTAGATCATTTGTTGTTAAATATAAATTTACTCATGCAGCCAGGTCTTTCCGAAATCTTTATTATATCCCATTGCTTTTGAGTTCAGTTTCAGTGTTCTCAGCATGATCTATATGCGGCCATTATCATCTGTCTCTACCCAATGGTAATAATTATATATTGCTACAGAAAAGTAGTATACAAGGGCTTCACACCTTAAAACAATGGCCATGTACCTTCTCATTTTTTCTGTGGCGAGAATCCAGGGCACAGCTAAGCTGGGTGCCTCTGGCTCAGGGTCTTTCACTAAACTACATTCAATTTGTCCACCAGCCTGTAGTCATCTTAAAGCTTAACTGGTTCTTGATTTTAGCAGAGCCTAAAGCCTCACCAGCCATTGGCTAGATACTATTAGATTCTTGCTACTTGGGACTCACTAGGGCTAATCATAAAATGGCAGCTTTTTTTTTTTTTTTTCCTGGAAGTTAACACTCTACAAGAGAATGAGAAAAGACAGGCAAGATGGAAGTCACAGTATTTTTGTGTCCTAATCTCAAGAGTAACATCCTATCAGTTTTGCCATGTTCTCTTTGCCAGAAGAGAGTCACCAAACCCCACCACAATAAAGAGGAATGGATAAAAAGGCATTAACGCCAGGAGAGGGGATGTTTGGGAGTCCTCTTTGAGGCTCCCTATCACATTCAAAGCCTGGTATAATCTCTTGTTACTCCCTCCATTCCCAGGCTTTTGTGTTCAAATATCTAAGCATATTGCATTGTTTTTCTTGAATCTGCTCTCTTGAAAACATGTACGTTGTTGCCTTGTCTGAAACGCTTTTCTTTCCCCTGACAGATGAACAACTTATATGAACATTTCAAATTCAGCTTCGGGTATAAGTTCCTCTATAAGACCTTCCTTGAACTCTCACCGAGTGTCTTCTGTTCCTTTTGTGGTCCTCTATTATTGTGTGCATTATAGTATATTTTTTAGTTTATGAATTTTCCATTAGACTCTGAGGTCCTTGAGAGTGTGAACCCTGTTACATCCAATGCTCTTTGAATAAATATCAATGAATTATAAAGTGCGCTGAATGGTTTTAAATTTACTATATTAACTATAGTATCATTTTTATTATTTATGCTGTCCATTTTATGATAGGTCTTTGTAAAACTGTCAATTCTATGATACTAATATATTTACAAGAAAAAAGATAAATTTAGCAAATTATTGATTACCTTCTATCTATCGTCTTGATCATAATACTGTGTAAACTGTAGTCTTCAAGGAGCTCATACTTTAATGGTGGAAGTTTAATGTTAAAGACAACATCCTTAGCTTTATCATCTTTAGTTGCATTTCCTTGGTGAGTCTCTTGATACTTTTTAGTCTTATGATAACAATATTGGTGCCTACTTCAGAGAATTGCTATAGAATAAATTTAAATTTTCTTTTTAATATGATATTCTTTGGTGTTATTTTAGATAATTGATCATTATACTGTGAAGTATGCTTGAGATCTTCAACCAGTCTTTTTAAAATTTATTTTATTTCTATCATGATAAATGTACTATTTAATCCCCATCCTCCTATTTCCATCAACCTCCTATCCACCTTCCCCCTGGTAACCATCAGTTTGTTCTCTGTAGTTAAGAATATGTTTTTTGGTCTGCTTCCTCTCTCTCTTTCTTTTTTTTTTCCATTGCTTTGTTTCTTTTGTTTCTTAAAGTCCACATATAAGTGAAATTATATGACATTTATCTTTTTCTGACTGACTTATTTTGCCTAGCATTACACTCTCTAACTACATCCATGTCCTTGCAAATGGCGAGAGTTCATCCATAGTCTGCTTATCATAAATAATGCTGTAATAAACATATGAGGTATGTGTATCCCTTTCAATTAGTGTTTTTGTATTTTTTGGTTAAATATCCAGTAGTGTGATTCCCGGATCATAGGGTAGTTCTATTTTTAGTTTTTTTGAGGAACCTCCATAGTGCTTTCCACAATTGCTGCACAAATTTGCATTCCAACCAACAGTGCAAGAGGATTTCTTTTTCTCCATATCCTTGTCAACACTTGTTGTTTCCTGTGGTTTTGATTTTAGCCATTCTGATAGGTGTGAAGTGGCATCTCACAGTTGTAAAAATAAAAATGTTGAGGTAAGAGGTGTTGATAAAGGGCTGTGGTGAGCCATAATGTCTTTATTTTACATGACGAAGAGACAAGAAATAACTAAAACTGATGGAAAACGGCATAGAAGATTAAGTATATAACTTAACCACAGACAGGTGTAAAATCATATATATCAGATTGAGAGAAAGGAGTTAAGGAGGCAAAAGGTAATTTAAATAAATTGATTGCTCATGACTTAATGACAACCATCAGTAAATAATATTCAAGGTTGATAAATCAGTGGCTCTATAAATATATGGAAGTTATGTCCACTACCACCAGAATTACCAAACATCACAAACATTGTATCTGGTAATCTCTGCAGACAGAATTGTGGGGGCTAAAGAATAGAGCAGATGGCATTGCTGTTCATCCTGAAGCTTTTGATTTTTTATTATGTGCTTTATTAAAATGAATAAAACATATTGTAGCAGCCCTCACTATCCAAAATTGACCTAAGTGGCTCCATTATGGTATTTTTTTCCGCTTAGTTGGGGTAGAAAAAAGTTGAGCCCTTTCCTCAGAAGATGTAAAAACAATGATTCTTCCAGCATTTTTATCTGTGTATTATGACATCATTTTAGAAAAAAATCTGTGAGTTGACATTGACAAGGACTACTGCTTTGAGGCAGTGTAATATAGGGAGAGAGCTTATATTTAAAAGACAAATGGTTCTAGGCTATATTGTTTGCTAATTACATTATAACATTAACAGTTACTTAACCTTTCTGAGCTAGTTTGCATATGTAAATTGAGGCTAATATATGCTTCATAGGGCCCTTTAGAGATCAATTGCGATAACTAAAATTAAGTGTCCCTACATAATAATTATTCACAAGATATTACTTCTCTGATATTGCTTCACTGATTGATTATGAGAAGAGAAACTGGGCCGGCTATGATATGAGCCTAGTTTTGGAAGATGTCAATTCCCCTGATCGCCAAAGTTGTTGGTTATTTTATGAGTAAGATGATCCACATTTTTTATCCTTATTTAATATCAAATTCTTTTAAATTTCAATAATACACCCTTGTAGGTCAATTTTTCTTCTTTTTATTTTATATATTTTTTCTGATTGACTAGTGTAAATTTTTTAGAGTATATTGTACAGATCAGAGTTTAGAGAATCCTCCCCACTACAGTAAAATTGCATCTTTATCACTTTCATTGATGTGACTTGCTTTTAAGAGTGTTAACACATCAGTTAGTAAACAAAATGGTTTTCTGAACTTGGTAGCCAATCTTTCCCCTTTGAGGATAAGTATTACTTTGTCAGAGAAGCCTGGGTAGTGCAGGTGGTTAAACAGTAGATTCTTGGTTTTGGCTCAGGTCCTGATCTCAAGAGTGGTGAGATTGAGACCTGTGTGGGGCTGGTGCTCAGTGCGGAGTCTGCTTAAGACTCTTTCTCCATCTGCCTCTGTCCCTCCTGCTGCGTTCTCTCTTTCTAAAATAAATAAATCTTGAAAAAAATCACTTGTCACAAAACATTTAATTGGTTGGCTAATACCCATTTACTATATATTATTCTATGTGACTCAGTGCAACATAGTCCTTTGTGATCCATATATTTCTAACTACACAACTTCATCCAATGTTATGGCTACACTAAATTTCAGTTAGAATTGTATATACTGATAAACAATATCATTAGCATCTATTTTATCAGACCATTGCCTCAAATACTCCCAACTGAAATACAAGAAATCCACACATTGTTTATGTTAAATGAATAATAAATTTTTGATCCTTATTAATCAATAGTGATTACAGGGATACGAAAGTATAGTATGTAATGATTATTCAGCAGAAGATGTTGTAGTAGCAATTCGTATTTATTGTTTATATTTCACACATACAAATGTTTCAGAGCTGAAGCAAGAAAGTGGTGGTAGAAGAGAACTATCATATCTTTGTGGCAAGTTTTGGGTGTCTTAGTTCATTAAAACTGTATCAAAAAACCAGCAAATAAATATAACCAGTAATATCAATGTAAAACATTTTAACTGAATTTTATGGACTCCTTATTATACCCCTATGTTATATAATAAACTGTGCAAATACAAACATTTTCACCCCAGGGCTTACCTCTTTCTTTTTAACAGTGTATTTAAGAGTAAAAGTTTTTAAATTGATTAAGTCACCATAGTTGTATTTATCTCCAAACACATATAGCTTGAAGCACAGGAATGGATAAAGCAGATTTGGATTTAACCAGATATGTGGTTTTGCCCTAGAGTAAGATGAAGGAAGGTATGTTATGCCGCAAAATTGACGGTATATTCATAGTGATGATTAAAATGATTGAGATTGAAGCTGAGGCAAGATATAGAGGAATAAAAAGATAAGTGGGACTGAGGGATGAAATGGAGGTGCTAAGATCAGTGAATTGTGAGCCTCTATTGGGGTGCAAGAGTTTGGGCATTGGAGGATTAGAGCTGAAAAAACGAGGTGGTGGTTGGAAGAGGAGGGTGGTGTTTGGAATGATTCTTTTGATAGAGCATTTGGTTTCTAATGATAAAGTTTAGGGAATGACCCTGGAATCAGTGACAGAAGAAGAGGAGGTCAAATGATGGAGATGTCAGGACATGGCAGAGACCATGTAAGCAGATTTTGAAGTCACCAAGAATTAAGAAGTGTTGAGCAGAGTGAAATTGAACTGGAAGCTAAAACACTCACAAAAGTAAGAAGATTGGCCAGAATCTTTGTAAATGAGTAGAACGATGAGAATTAATGAGTGTCATAGTCAGGTGGCATAAATTGAGTGTCCTGGAATAAGATACCCTGCACCTTCTCTGTCTGTCTCCTATTACAGTATCAGGGAGTGGGGAGCAATCGAGCTCTCCCAAAAATATTGTTCTGAGGAAGGAAAAGGAAAGCTAGTAAAATAAACCAAATTGTTAAAAAGAAATAAGTGTATTTTGAAACTGAGCTATTCTGTATATTGGCTATTTGACGAATTATAAGAAAAACTGACATATGGCCCTGTTAGAAGCAGGTCAATCATATATTACCTGGTCTATGTTGGTAAGAAGGAGGAAAATGAAAAGTATCAGTCTTTGACATTCAAAAGCCAGCCTGGTGCTTACCACCAGACCATGTTATTTTCCTTTTGAAAATAATCTTACAGAGTACCGACCTCAGTCAGGGTTACTGAGACCATGATAAAATGAGCTGAAGGGAGTCCACTTCATAGTTTCATTTGAGTACACCCAAAATAGGTCACTATGTCATCCACAAAATGCCATGTCTCTCTTCCCCACCATCATCACCAAAATAGATGACCACTGCTCCTCATCCAATTATAAGCTTTAACCTTGTGCTCACCTCTCCTCCCTTTAGATCATATATATTACAATATCCCATCAGGGAATGGACCCACTTTTTGGCAGCATCCAATCAAAACAGACTTCTTCCAAGCCATTAACCAAAGCCCACCTCTTATAATAGATTCCGTCTAACACCCTCTTACTGAAATATTCCCCATTTCCAAATATTGTGGGTGTCTCCTCTCTGCAACAAGAAGGAGTTCCAGCTTGGTAGCTTAACTACAGGTCTGTTTCTGGTGGGGTATTTGATTGAAGACAAAAAATTAAGATTTCTTTTAGGTTACTGAACTGGACCATCCTATATGGTACCCATTAGATGTGTCTATTTCACAATGAGTGAAATAAAACCAAAAAGTCAGTTTCACCATCTTAGCTGCAGGTACTGGACAGTGTGGCTACAGATCATTTCCATAACTACAGACATTTCTATTGGACAACAGTACCATAGACTTTTTGAAGTTTATGTCTGTAGTCTTAATTTCTTTTTTACCACTGAAGATATTTCAAAATGTTTTTATTCTTTTTATAGATCTACTGTTAGTAAATAATATACCACACTTTGTGCTTTTCAGAGTTTCTGTTACCATATTTACTCACATCTTATTTGTTAAAATTTGATGGTCTCCGAAATCCTTTGGAGTCTCTCTCCTTTCCTCCTCCTCCACATAATAAATGATTAAAAATGCCATATTCTACAATTAAATTAAAATTTGTAAGTTAAAAATTATACAAGAATTAATTTTTTCAAGAATGGTAGTGCCTTCCCCCCTGATTTTTGCTTAATAGTGTGTTTGTCTTTATTACCCCACAATCTTTATCTCAAAATTCTGAAGATGATATGCCATTATTTTCTGAAATTTATTATACAAGATACCTGTATGTATTCTGTATTATTTTTGTTTCTTTGTACGTAAAATAGTTTCTCTTCAATGCTTGTATAATTTTCTCTTTATTCTTTAACCTCTACCACAATGATGTGTTTGGGAGTGGACGAATGTTTATGACTTTACCTTGGTGAAGGTAATTTTGGTGAAGTAATTTTCTTCACCTTAGAAAACTTTTTAGTATTTTAAATACAAATAAATGAATATGGATAAACAAAGACACATATATATCTGTTATGCACATGACACACATACATTCATATAACACACACATGTGTTCATATATATATGTATCTCTCCACTTATGTATCCATCCATATATTTATTTGTTCTGGTCTCTTCTTTAAGGGATGACAGCTATCTACAATTTGTTTTTCAGTATATTCTATTAGAACTTCAACAATTAGATTTTCTTCAGTATTACATCTGCTTTTTCATTTTTTCCAACATTATTGTAATTTCTATGACTATTTTCAGTTTCCATAAAACCCAATTTACTTCATTTTTGTTTTCTTCATTTCTCCCTCCCTTCCTCTGTCCTTCCTTCCCTCTCTCCTTCCCTTTTTTCTTTCAGGGGGAGTAATAGCGTGTTTATCTCCCCTTATGCTTTCCTGTTCATAATATTGTATTGTGATGCCAGTTTCATATTTTTACTTTGCAAACGTCAGATTATTTTTTTTCAGAAATTAACTGACATCCTGTTGTATCTGATTTTGGTGAAGAAGGTGACTTTTTCCATCCTTCAGCTAGGTTGAAACACATACAGATTAAACAGATTTCACATTTCCCTTTGTAACAGTGGAAATTGCATTTGGCTTCATTCTCTATTTACTAGGGAAACAACCTAAGATAGCTAACTTCATGTTGTTTCAGGCATTCATTAGGTGCAGTGATGTTGTATAGAAGTAGAATCTTCTGTCATGAGGAAGTGGAATCCCAACATGCTCAACATAGCTCTGATTCCTTAAACAGCTTTATGTATGAGGATTCCACCTATAGAATCTTCTGTTTTTTTTTAAGTTGCTGAGTTTTTATGTTTTCATAAATATGGAGAATGAGAAGCATCTACATCAAAATCAGGATTGTAATGTTGTCTTGAGTATTTTTCCTTAATCATTGAAGTAACCTCAAATGTCATATTTTAATGTTTTAGGAGAAATTGAGGCTGCCTCAATGAAGAGGATAAAAAGGACACTCTAAATTTCTAATCAAAGGAAAGACTCAATTTTGAGGGTGCCGTGTTTTCCCTGCAGATTCGTTGGTGAGTCCAGAAGAAAATGTCTCAAACTGAACTCTTCCAGGAAGCTTTCTTTCCATGACAATTAGGACGGAGTTTGCAATGCCCAAATGGGCAAAGAATTTAGTGAAGTTGCTGAGATTCAGAAACAGACATCTTGAGTCTTCATTTTTGGTTGAATACCTTGAATGTTGCTGCCACATAAGAACTGAATAATTAATGATATGAAAACAAGTTTAAGAAAGCACTTGGAAATTCTATTTCTTAGCAGTTTAGTCATACCAAAAACCCTTCTCACATCATGGATTGTAATTTCCTAAAAAAAGGCAATTCACATCTTTCAGTGAAATATTATGAGATCTATTAAATGTAGGATTTATTGTTTACATAGAATTTGGAAAGAAATTCTGAAGTATTACTGCTGTTCTAAAAATGATTTTTACTAAATTTCTTTTTGCTACTTCTGTAACCTGTAGTAATAATTCATTAGGTTTGCTTGTGCTTTGTCAACTTATAATTAATGCAATTGTTTAATTATCTGCTCTGTTGAAGTGGTAAAGTCTCAATATTGTGGAGTCACCTTTGGAAAATATATCTAGTTTTCAGCATATTTTCTCCTGTTTGTTTTGTGAAAATTCGACCAAGACCCTTTGAAATGCAAAAATTCTTGGTTTTTATCTTTTTAATAGTCCTGGAGAGATTCTTCTATACTATATCTATGTATTTTCCTTGTCAAATGTTGTGATTATCTTTGAATGTGGTTAAGAATATAAGAGGAAATATTATCAATTGCTTTACATTTTTGTTATAACCTGGCTACAAGTGAGTGAGGCTTGTTAATGATGCAGGCTTTCCATAATATAGGTCAAAAATAAGACTTTCTCACTTAAAATATCTTGTTTCAATAAGACAAAAACACAGCAAGAAACAAAGTGAAAAGTTAACAATGCATATTTACTTTCTAAGATTTTATTAATAAGGTGTAATCAAATATAGCAACATCAGAAAATACGTTCTCAATTTTATATGCATGACAAATTACATGTTAGTTTTTTTTTTAATTTTTTTTTTAATTTTTTATTTATTTATGATAGTCACAGAGAGAGAGAGAGGCAGAGACACAAGGGGAGGGAGAAGCAGGCTCCATGCACCGGGAGCCTGATGTGGGATTCGATCCCGGGTCTCCAGGATCGCGCCCTGGGCCAAAGGCAGGCGCCAAACCGCTGCGCCACCCAGGGATCCCACATGTTAGTTTTTGAAATGATTTTTGGAATCTGCTCTATTGTTTACACTTGTCAAAGTTGTCTTATTGTATAAATGTTTCAGGGCTTCTCAGTAGCTCAGTCCATTAAGCATCTGCCTTCAACTCAGGTCACGATCCCAGGATCCTGGGATTGAGCCCCAAGTCTGGCTCCTGCTTCTCCCTCTCCATCTGCCTGCCATCCCCCCTGCTTTTGCTCTCTCGCTCGCTATTTCTCTCTCTCTCTAACAAGTAAAATCTTTAAAAAAATTTTCATTTTAAAGGTCAAATTTAAATGTAAATTGTCTGCATATTGTTTGAAATAAAATGAAGTAACAAATAACTACATATGTTGCCAATTCTAAGAAGCTAATGTTTAAATTTAATACTAGTAACTCTATTTCCTAAGTTGAAAATATTTGTACTTTTAAAATTCTTGCACATATATCTGAAAGTATCCATGTTCCTTTTAAAAGAAAATTGTGTTTGTTCTAAATATTTTCATCAAGTCCTAAGGAGTGCTATTTTTCTGTTTTTTAGACAGAGAATGGGAATAGCTGGAAAAATCAATAAATCATTTTTAGCCAGGTTAATATTTTATCTCTGAGACACAACTGGTATGTGGTTTATGGCACAGCCCTGTCCCAGGTATAATCATATAAAGCCAGAAATGTAGGCTGAAATATGTCTACATCCATCACTAACATACCAATCTTGGATAATGAATTTATCCAAATTTTACTTGAGGCTATGAGTACTTAAATCATACAATGAAAGTATGTGATATATAAAGTCGAATTTTTAACCTAAATCTTTCTATACTGTTAATTTCACATCTAAAAATTAACTTCTTGGGGTATCTGGGTGGCTTAATTGGTTAAGCCTTTGACTCTTGGTTTTGGCTTGGGTCATGATCACATGGGTGGTAAGATGGAGCCCTATAACCAGCCCTGCACTCAGAGTGGGGTCTGCTTAAGATCCTCTCCCTCTGCCCCTCCCTCCACTCATGGGCTCTCTCCATCAAATAAATAAATAAATCTTTAAAAATAAATAAAAGAATAAAAGTCAACTTCTTGAGATTTGTTTAAAAAAATATTCACCATGTCCTTTATGAGTTTACACATTGATACTAATCATCTTAAGAGGTCTGAAAAACTCTTCTTTTACTTAGTTTTTTTTATATCTATAATCTTTTATCATGTGATTAATCACTTTGGAATTTACTCTCTTTATAAAACTTGCCATGTTATTTTCTGATGTTACTTGTATACAACATTTCAAATTCATTTATACCACATAACTTTGTATACCTTACTAAAATATTTTCTATTTTACCTATAGCATCCTCCCTGACAGAGTCCAAAATTTTATCCTGTTTCACATTAAGTAGTTGTTTTTAAGAAAGTGCTACATGATGACATTCTTTTACTAAGTAACTGATAGCATGAAATTCCTATTTCAAATTATATGGATTTTTATGGTATGTATGGCTAATTCACTAATTTTATACATCTTAGTGAAATTTTACTACATTTATTGATTGACTTGGCATTCATTAGGTAGAAGAGTTTTATATCATCTGTCAGATCAAGACTTTCCACCATAAATTTCCTCTTGTGAATTATTTACATTCACATACATTTACAAATGTACATTTTTACAAACTGCATAAATATACAGTATGTCACTGGATCTTGGATTCATATCTATTGTAACAGCAGGCTCTTTTTTTCATTTTTGCCAAAATAAATATCTAATTGAACCTACACTATGCAAAGAAATTCATTTTCCACGGATGTACATTTGTTCATACACATATAAGTCGATTTCTGGGTTCTCTATTATGTCCCATTGGTCTACTTGCCTATCTTTGCAATGACCATGTGTTAATTACTCTAGCAAGCCTCTGCATCTAGTCCTTTTGTAATATCTTAACTATTTCTGACCATTTGTGGTTCCATAAAGCAATCTGCTAGTATCTTTACAAATAGCTATTTTGAGATTTTGGTGACAATTAGCTGAACTAACAAAAACAAATTGGGAGAGAATTGACATCTTCATATTATATTAGTCAAGTCTTAGTCAAAGTGGCAGAAATGCTATGAGTGATACAAAATCAGGAATTTATTATAGAGATCAAATGTTGTGCAGTGGTGGAAGCTGGGGAGTTGTCTGGGTCCGCAGTTGCTTCTGGATCTAATATTGAGGCTACAGTGACATCAAGTCAGCCAGATTGGCATTAGAGAAAGAAAGTCCAAGATGAAACACAAATTGGAACCTATCAGAAAAAGAGCAACCCATTAAGAAAAATTGGAACTGGTATTGGTCTCTTATCATCTCCAGCTACACTGCTCTAGGGTGACCTGTAGGGGAAGCCTGTATGCATTGCATTAGAGCTGTGCATACCATTGACCCCAGACTAGGAAGTCCAGAGAGCTGGAGTGGCTAAGAGTCTTGGGTGCTGCCTCATGTCAAAAATAAATGACAATCACTACTACAGTGCCCACACATATGGTGAAATTTTTAATTCTACTCCTTGTATCACTGCAAAATATCTGTCACTACAATATGCACAGAGAACCATACAAGGAAAGGAATCCTGAGGAACATTGCATCATTGAGATAAGCTGACACCTATATAAGACACATCATATATATTTCAAAATTGTGAGCATTGTATTTCCTTCCACCTATTTGGTAAATTGTAATTGTTCTCAATAACGTGTTCTAGGTTGTAGTTTTCTGTGTAGAGATCTTTTGCATTGTTTGTTAGATTGATTTCTGGGCCCAGGGTAATTGCAATGCTCTTGTAAATGGTATGTTTTTATTTCATGTTCTAATTGTGTTCCATAAATATATGGAAATACAGTTGGTATTTGTATATTAGTTTTCTATCTAATAGTTTTGTAAGCTTGTTTATTCTCATAACATGCTATATATTTTTTGGATATTCTAGGTATATGATACTATAATTTCAAACTAAGAAGTTATCATTTTTCCTTTCCAATCTTTTTTTCTATTTTATACTTTAATACATTTCAAACACCATATTGTAGTGTTGAATAGAAGTGGTCAAAACAAGCATCTGTGTTTTCTTCCTGGTTTCAGTTGGACTACTTTTGCAATTTCACCATTAGGTGTTATAGTTGATATATATAGTCTCTTTCTAATCTTTGTAAAGAGGTTTTAATTGAATTTTTATCAAGTTATCAATTTATGATAAATTTCTGTGTGATTTTACCATGGGGATAGATAGGTGCTTCAATAGAAAACAATAGAAGGTCCAGAAATAAACATATAGATATAAATATATAACAAATAAGCATGTTAATATATAACCATATAACATTTATACAATTAAAATATTATATCAAATATAATATTGTAACAAATTATAACTATGTATATTATATAGTTATCATGGTTTATTTATTAGCATGAAGCAGCATTCAGAACAACAGCCCCTTTATTTCCTCAAACTTCATAATATTTTATACATATATAGTATGTAGCATATAAGATATAATGATTTGGCAAGTTAAAATATGATTTATATAGTATACATGCTGTAATGACATTTGACAAAGTTTCTGAGGTAATTTACTATTTGTAAAAAGTGTGCTAGAGCAATAGGTCTATCTGTATGAAAAAAATTGACCTCAAGTCTTATATCACAACATCTAAAAAGCTTAATTCAAAATGGACTATATAGATCTAAATGTAAGAGGTATAACTGTCAATTTCGTCTCAAAGAAGAAAATCTTTGAGACGTTGTGCCAGACAAAAATATCTTAAACAGATTAAAAAACACAAAGCACAAAAAATGACAGAATGGATTCTATGAAGATTAAAAACTTTTGCTCTAAGAAATGTCCCATTTAAAAAAATGAAACAAAATGGCAACTCACAGAATTGGAGAATATATTTGCAACTTACAAAGGTATACAGAACTCTTACAACTTCATAATAAGAGGAATGATTGAGAAGATTCTCTTCCCCATGAAATTATCTTAGAAACTTTGTCAATACTCATGGAAATTGCAATTATAAAGTCACTTCATTCTTGGTAGTTTTACTATAATAAATATAGACTTGGTTTTCTTTTTTATTTTTACTTCTTTATTTTTACCCCTTTGGTCTTCTGGAATCTGTGACAACATATCATTTTATTACTTTTGAAAAAAAACCTCAACAATTATCTCTTAAGAAATATCTTCTCCTTTATTATTTCTATTTTTTTTCTCAGATTACTGTATATTAGACCTTATCAATGTATCTTCTTGTTTGAATCTGTCCAGGCTTTCATCATAAAATACCACAGACTGAGTGGCCTGAAAAAGAGACATTGATTTTTTTTTTCAGTTTTGGAGGCTGGAGACCCACTATCAAGGTGTCAGCAAATTCACATTGTGGTGAGAGCTATCTCTGTTGCCTGCAGGTGGCCACCTTCCCCCTATGTCCTCACAGGGCACGGAGGAAGCCAGGGCTCTCCAGGGTCACTTCTTAAAAGTCCTGTCAGATGAGAGCCCCACCCTTGTGATTTTATTTCACCTAGGTCAAGAGGCTTCCTTCCCAAGTACAGCCACATTGAGGGGTTAAAGGCTTCAGCCAATGAATTTTGAGAGGACACACATTCCGTCTATTAACACTTCTACCACTTCTATTAACACTATTAACACTTCTACCAACTTACACATTCTTTCATGTTTTTTCAACTTGTCACTCTGTGAATCACTTGGAATCTCATCTTCTGAAGTATTTTTCCATTTACTAATTCTCTCTTCGGACCGCTTTTATATCCTTCTACGGAGTTTTTAATTTCAGCTATCATACCATTCTAGAATTCTAATTTAGTTCTCTTGTTATATTTTTCTATCTCTATCTAAAGCTTTATTACTGTCCCGGTATTATTTTAAAAATCTTAAACTTAGGTTTTTAAGAGCTGAGTTTGGTAATTTCATTAATCCGAATCTTAAGGATTCTCTCTCCATTGTATATTGTTTTTCTTGACTATCACACTTTTTGTCTAGTTTGTGTTTTGCTAATTCTGAAAAAATTATAAGCTTTTTAAATTTGGAAATAATCTGAGACCTAATCAAATTTTTTCTCTCAAGATCTTTTAGTTTTGCTTCTGACAGGTAATTTATGAGTCAAATTTAATCTTATGTCCAGGGTCTCTGTGATTGAAATTCAGCCTCCATCACTGGTGGAGGTTGGTGTGTTTTGAGGACATCTTTGCTCCTATGGATTCACACCCCAGATTCATAACCCAGTAGGTGGGTGCTAATGAGCCTGTCTCCTGTTCTGCAGATACTGTGCTCTATTTTGGGCCCCATAAAGCCCATGAGGCTGTCAAACATGCTACTTAGAATCTTACGCTTTCAGTTTTCTCCTGAAGAATTGGCTGCCGCTTGTGGAAAAGGGGATTCTGAGTGGTTTACTTCTCAGGATATTCTCCTCCAGGTTCTTGGCCTGATAATTCTACATCACCTTATGATGTCTCTCATGACTCTAAGAATATTTTATAAAATATTTTCTTCACATGTTCTGATTGGCTTTACTAGGATAGTCCCCATGCACTAATCAATTAGCAGAATCAGAGGTCATCAATAAAAGTTTTCAGTTTTAAAGCTGTATTGCCAAACAAAGTAAAATCAGCAGGTATAACAATCAGACACCAGGCAGCCTGGTGGCCCAGGGGTTTAGCGCGGCCTTCAGCCCAGGGTGTGATCCTGGAGACCCGGGATCAAGTCCCACGTCAGGCTTCCTTCATGGACCCTGCTTCTCCCTCTGCCTGTCTCTCTGCCTCTCTCTCTGTGTGTCTGTCATAAATAAATAAATAAAATCTTAAAAAAAAATCAGACACCAACTACATCAGTAAGTGGGTTGTTAAAGCAACCCTCCACGATGACTTTGCAGATGATGTCATGATTGGCAAGAAAACGAATAACAATATGGACACTAACAACGTTCCATGATCACTTCACTTTGTGCTGGTCAGCCTTCCAACAGCCCATGTTAGAGGAACAATGAGTCAGATAGGACTGGGATCCCCAGAGCGGGTCTCTTGTCCCACCTCACAAAGGCTGTGCATAGTTAATGACAGGACTCAAGTTCAGCTCCCCTGATGCCAGAGACCTCACTTCGAACAATCACCCCACAATTTCCAGAAGGTAGGTTCAGGTTGACATGCATGAAAGTGTCTTTGGGAGGAGAACAGATGTGCCCATAGAAGGCTCATTCTTCAGGAGTATGATATGCAATGGATCTGTGGTTTTCATTTTTTTTCCTTTTGAATACGGCTTTTTATCATGATTCTAAAATCCTATCTTGGTTTGTATGTTGTGTTGTGGATTAAATCATCAGGGTGCCAGATATGATAAAGAGTATGGTTTATATTCCAGCTACTAGTTCATCGTATATCTGGTGTTTTGGGAGGACGGGTGACAGTATCTCAGGTTGGGAAGATTATATTTGGAGTTCTGTGCATGGGAAGGTAGGCATTTGTGGATGCTTTTGCTTTTTGCATATTATATACATATATTTACAAAAAATATGCACCTTATGGTAAAATTAAATGACTGCCTACTAATCTCTCTCTCTCTGTCTCTCTCTGTCTTTGTCTTTCATACACAGAAACACACAACCCAGAGCCCTTATAAATATCTAAAATTCACTGCTTTAAATAAATCTCTGAATTAGCTACAATGTAGTGTATGGAAACAAAATGCCTTTTTACATTGTTTTAGCTAAGGAAGTTGTAGTAGTAAATTTAGGCTTTCTAGAAAACCTTGATTGTAAGAGTGAGCATTTTTGGGTAGAAGATAGGCCTAAAGATACAAAATTGACAACCTATTTTTTTTTTCCTTTTTACTTGAAACAGTTCTTCAAAACCTTAAAACCAGTATTAAATAATTTAAATTTTATACCAGATCCGAGGTACTGCTTTCTTATATATCCCGAACTGCCACTGAAATATGTGAAAATAAGAGAAAAGCTTATCTTAAAATATTTATTTAATAAATTTGTAATGCATGAAATTATTTAGCACTAAAAAAGAAAATTAGTCTAAATAATTAATTTTTCTTCCAAGCTAATTACTTCTCATTCTTGGGTTCTGAGTCCTATCTGCAAGGATTCTGCCTTTTAATATTAAAAAATATATTTTCTTAAAGGATAGGTTAAGAAAAGTAAAAAGAAAATAATGGAAAAAAAGTTTTACTTACCAAGTTTTTAAAAACAAAAATGAGCAAGATCAATGATAATTTACTAGTTTTTGGAGTATTGCAAAATAGGTGCAATACTCCAAAATGAGTGCAATACTCTAAAGAAGAATAAATCGCTTGAAAATGATGAAGGTGATGAGTAAGTCAAGGAAGGACCGCTGGAAGTATATAATTGGACAGTTGTGTCTGTAATCTGCAGTTAGCATGGGGTTGGAGTCAGAGGAGAAGATTTATGTTGGTTATCAATCTGTCTTTAATGGTTGGAATCTATTACAAGTCTCTTTGTCAGAGAAATGAGATGTTTCCAATACAAGACACGACCATCTCAGGAGTAATAGAAAACAGGGCTGTCAGACACCCATCAATGTACCATCAAGGTGACCTATGACTCGTTTTATCTGTATGCTATTATTTAGTTAGAATGGTTGGGACTCAAAGTGTCCTGTTGTTAAATATAACTCTATACATATGATTGTATTATTTTTAATAAATGAAGGATAAAGGGGAATATATTGCCTGAGATTGAAAAAATAAATTGCAAATATTATACTAGCAATATGACTGAAACAGATGAAACATAAATGAACCTCACTTAAGGTAAAGTTTTATATTGTAAAAAAATTCAGCAGAGAATGTTGCTATTCACAATCCTTATACACTATAGTATTCAAACTATTTTGCTAAGGTGTGTTATAAGATTTCTTTAATCTTGTTTTTTATTTCCTACCTCAAAAAGTAAAAAAAAAAAAAGTTGGTTATGCAAGTTTTTATTGATGGGATTTATTATTTAAAGTTTCATATATTCTTGATGCATTTCTAATCATTGTTCCAGATGGAAATCAGAGAGCGAGAGTTTTCATCTTTAAGTTGTCTTATCTGTGAGTGAAAATACTTTAATCTATGGTAGACATATAAAACATGTGAATTATAGCATTTCTGAATAAAATCACAAGTTAATCAAATGGCTAATATTTATGCTCCTGCACACAGCTCAAATCTGTGAAGGAGCTTAGTATCCATAGCAACTATCATAGCATAACAGTCTGTTTTTTTCCCCTACCACTTTTTTGTTTTGTTTTGTTTTGTTTTGTTTTAGATTAAGAAGAATTCCCTAGGCTTATTGTTAATATTTTGTGCTAGCAAACTACTGAAGCAGGGAAAGAATCTTGCTGGCAACTGTGTTTGAGATTAACTTCTGAAAAATTAATTTGCTAAAGACAAGAGTGAAAGCCACATGGTTGAGATAAATACAACACAATCAAATATATGAAATTTATAGTCATTAAAAAGGTCAAATTTAGAATAACCAGCTGTGAATCTAATTGAAAAAAAAGCATTGATTTCTTTATAGTTTTCTGAGCAATTGGATATGTAAAAACATGCATTAGACAGGAAAACCAATTGGTGTTAATTCATTACAGCTACTCAATATATTTACAAAAATAATATACCTGTCTAGGGATCTTTGATCTAAAATCAGTGTTAATCCTTTCTTAATTATTTTTTTTTTGAAGTTTAAACTTCCCCAAAGGGGAAAATACCATGACTAAAAGTAAATCTTTTGAGAATATACAGAGTAAATGTAGAACTTAGTTTTTTATATTCCTATAGAGTTGAGATGGAATTAATGGTTTCCAGTGTGATGATAATGATACTATTTGTTACTTTATTTTGGAAAACTCTTTAGGACAAGCTGACTAATGATGTGGCAATCATGTCACATAATTCATCAGAGAAGGGAAATAAATGTCATTCATTCATTTCCTTTTATCTATCACGGAAACACTTTAGGCCAGTTGTTGTCCAACCTTAGACCCCCCTCAGGGTCACAGAGGGCTTATTAAATCCCAAATGGCAATCTGTCTCCAACTTCCAAAGATTCAGCTTCAGAAGTTGTGAGTGAAGACAGAGAATCTGCATTCTCAACAGGCTCTTGGGGGAGGACGCAGATGCTGCCACCAGAGACTACCCTGTGACAACCACCGCCTTGGAATATAAAGCATCTCCTGCCCATCAATTATTAAAATTGACACCTATTTTCTAGCCATTTGTCTCCATATTTATTCATAGGCTACCTCCTTAGGTAACCTAACCTCTAATTATTAACTTTTCTTCACACTCATCTAAAATATTTCCCTGAAATTTATTTTTAGTCTTCTATTTTGAAGTTTATTTTATTTTTAAAGATTTTTACTAATTATTTGTTTGAGAGCGAGAGAGAGCACAAGCAAGGTGAGTGGCAGAGGGAGAGGGAGAAGCAGACTCCCCACTGAGCAGGATGCCCAACTGTGGTGGGGGAGACTCAATCCCAAGACCCTGGGAAGGGGTAGATGTTTAACTAACTGAGTTACCCAGGTGACTTTTTTTTTTTTTTGAAGTTTAAATTATCATATTTTCATGGGTTACTGGGAATTCCAAGTTTCTCTAGATTAGAACTTTTGAAGCTCCCACCACACATTTCAAATCTACTTGTTGACATGATATTAACCATTTGTTACCATGATCTGATTTTGCTATTTCCCACAAATTTAAATGATATAAACCACTTGATATAATACCTTCCACACTAACACATCTACCTTCTGTGATTCCCATAAGATAACAACTTTTTTAACTTCAGGATATACAGTTTGTGAGTATATTCCTGCCTTTGCTTTTTAAAATTCTCTCATATATTCCAGATGTTCTGGAAATAAATTGCACTGAATGTAGAGTAGAAAAAAGTCCATTGGTTTTTTTGATTGGTGTTTAAGGAATCTAAATTTCCATCACAACATATTAAAGTGGCTAGTACTGGGGATCCCTGGGTGGCTCAGCGGTTTAGCGCCTGCCTTTGGCAGGGCGCGATCCTGGAGTCCCGGAATTGAGTCCCATATCGGGCTCCCAGCATGGAACCTGCTTATCCCTCTGCCTGTGTCTCTGCCTCTCTCTCTCTCTCTCTCTCTCTATGTCTAAAATCAATGAATGAATACATAAATAAATAAATAAATAAATAAATAAATAAATAAATCTAAAAAAAAGTGGCTAGTACTCATTATTTTAAAACAGATATTTTTCTTCCAATGTAACCAATGGAGATTATACCTTGAACAAGGATTATGCTTATGGTAGGCAGGCTTAAGACCAAGCTGCTGAAACACACAGACCACAAATACAAAAGCTGACTTTTCTTTGATATGAGGATCTAGGGTAGGCTGTGTTTCAGCAAGTCTTTCAAGAACCCTCCCTGGCAAGAAGACTGGCATCCTTAACAGGTATTCCCCATCTCTGCATCGATAGTGCCAGTAGTCCCCAAAGGCAGTACACCAACACTTAACATTCAAACCAGAGAGACGCGAAAGGAACATGGAAGGCAAGGACATCCACGTGCATGAGGTCCTAAATTAGAAGTTGTACACACATTTGTTTTACAGCCTATTGGCTTACATTTATTCACCTGTTAACCTCTAGCAACAAAGAAAGTGTTGCATCTCATACATTGGTGCACATCCTGTGGATGAATCACTGGATTGCCTTCACTCTGGACTATTTTTCTCAAAGACTTTTGTGTATCGAATAGCCATGGGAGGTAAAGAAAGTGTCTTTCCTTAAGATGCAGGTCAGGCATACTTGCTGCCCCTTAGCTCTTAGCTTTCTAAACTCTGAATTCCATTTCTGTAACTCAGTTCCCTGTGTTGTGTCAACCTGCCCTCCTCATAAAACCCTGTGGGGATGGGGTCCAAGGAAACTGCCACAGAAAAACTTATTTCCTGGATATTGTCACTGCCTTCTGCCAACATGTCAAACTGTGGCAGGCTCGCTTGTTAGCCTGCAATAAGTAGAGTAGAATGCCAGCCCCTTCAGAATCACTGAGCTTCGGAGATGATGATAAGATGGTGATGAAGGCATGGATTTGTGCAAAAGAAAGGATGAGAACATCACAAGCTGATTAACGATGGCAGAGATCTCTTCAAAATGAGGCTTCCCTTAGATCCTTGGGGAATATCTTGAGAGATAATGGACTCATTATTTAGATTCTCCCTGTGGATAGTTTTACCTACAATGGCTCCAATCCAATTAAAAAAATCATGTGGAATTTGTACCTAAATTTAGCTGAGATCAGTGACACACACACACAGCTCACTGGTCTGGGTGGTTTTGAGGATAAATTTTTGTGAGATTTGGTCCTTGTAGCTCATAGACAGATGTGACAATCTCTAATATTCAGATTGATTAATAATAGTATCTATTAATATAATATTATCTGATTAATGTCTCAGGCCATCTACAATGGTCAACACAGAAACTCAAGCAGAAAGTCACCTGGCTGTCAGGTAGAATCAGATAATTATGGGATTTTTCTACCTGGTTAGGTCTGGGACCCCGGCCACATGGTTGAGATCAACACTGCAGGGTTGCCTCATTGGGATTCTTAGAGTTCTATTGATAGTAGCTTAAGAAAATCCCAAATGACTATATCCTTTGCTGTGCAAAAGCTTCTTATCTTACAGCCACTATGGAAAACTGTGTGGAGGTTCCTCAAAGAGTTAAAAATAGATCTGCCCTACGACCCAGCAATTGCACTCCTGGGGATTTGCCCCAAAGATGCAGATTCAATGAAACGCCGGGACACCTGCAGACCGATGTTTATAGCAGCAATGTCCGCAATAGCCAAACTGTGGAAGGAGCCTCAGTGTCCCTTGAATGATGAATGGATAAATAAGTTGTGGTTTATGTATACAATGGAATATTACTCAGCCATTAGAAACGACAAATACCCACCATTTGCTTCAACGTGGATGGAACTGGAGGGTATTATGCTGAGTGAAATAAGTCAATCGGAGAAGAACAAACATTATATGGTCTCATTCATTTAGGGAATATAAATAATAGTGAAAGGGATTATAAGGGAGAAGAAAAGGGTAGGAAATATCAGAAAGGGAGACAGAACATGAAGACTCCTAACTCTAGGAAACGAACTAGGGGTGGTGGAAGGGGAGGAGGGCGGGGGGTGGGAGTGAATGGGTGAAGGGCACTGAGGGGGGCACTTGATGGGATGAGCACTGGGTGTTATTCTGTATGCTGGCAAATTGAACACCAATAAAAAATAAATTTATTATTTAAAAAAATCCCAAATGAGAAAAATTTAGGGGATTTAGTACCAGCTCTGTCAAGCCAATGGAATGCTGTACTTATGGGAAAGTTAGCCAGAGGCAAGATGGTATAGAAACGAGGGTTGAATATTTTTGGTGGATAATTCTCCTAGGCTCTCACATTTTAGCACTTTTTGCAAGCAGAATATGTCAATAATTGCCTTTTCTCAGGACCATCTTTTAAATATGTTTGTTTAATAAATAGCTTCAGAAGACAGAGTACCCTAATCCAACATGACTGGTGTCCTTTTAAGAAGAGGGGATTAGAACACAGACTCATACAGAGGGAACACCATATGAAGATGTCAGGAAAAGGAAGCCATCTACAAGCTGAGGAGAGAGGCCTCAGAAGAAACCAATCTTGCTCTTGGGCTTTTAGCCGCCAGAACTACAAGAAAATAAATTTCTGTTGTTTAAGCTGCCCAGCCCATCGTCTTTTGTTACGGTGGTCATGGAAACTAATATATCTGGGTACTGTAGTTGGATTTAGTAATAAAGTCCTTTTGTCTCTGATCCAGGAGACTCATGCTTTTGTTCTTGTTATTCTCTTAGCATCAACCCAGGTTAACTTGTTAGATTGTAAGGAAGGTACTACCTCAGACACTCTCAGTTTCGATAAATAAAGCTGGAAATATAATCTGTAGCTGTGTGACCATAGGCCCAAAACAGGTAAGGATGGGAAGAAGGCCATTGTTACTAAAATGAAAAATGTTAAAGGGTACCTGGATGACTCAGTCAGGAAAGCATCTGATTCTTGATCTTGGGTTGAGTTTGAGCCCCATGTTGGGGGTAGAGATTACTTAAAATTAAGTTAAGTAAGTAAGAAAGTCAGCAAGTAAATAAATAAGTAATAAAATGAGGGGCGTTAAAATAGACCTAGAGCTGGGGCCTGGTAGGCAGAATAATAAAAGGGATAACAGTGGAAACAAAAGAGAATAATAATGATATCATAAGAACGAATATGGAGTATATATTTACTTATTTAATCATTTAAAATATTATAACCATATTCTAAACTAGCATTTCCCAATGTTTATTCTGAGGATCAGAAGTTTCTGTGTTAGGCAATGTTAAATAGTGACTTCATTAAGAGCTTTCATAGGCTTTAATATGCTAATAATTGTTTAGACTCTCTGAGATAGCTATAGTGATAACTGCCCCTGACATTTTCATTGAAACTGACATATTCATATCCCATGGTCATACGTTGAAAAATTCTGTTCAATTGCATGGAATTTTAGAATGTAACTCAGAATTCTAGCCCAACGTCTTCATCTATGATTTAGTAAACCAATGAGTCTATAATTAACTTGATTTAAAGCTATGTGCTGATAGAATTAAAAACAGGATCCATTTACTGGTTTCCATATGAATGATTTTTCCAGGATAAGACACTTTTTCAAAACAGGTATAAATTTAATATATTTATATTCATTGTAATGTAAAATATATATAATACTTCATATATTTTTTATAATTTATTTGACATATTTATCTAAAACTAACTTGATACTAGTAAACTCTTAATACTAAATAATTTGGTTATTACAAAATATTAAGACTATCTAGAGTTAATATTTTAATAAATATAAATTGTAACTATCTATAGATAGATACTATACCTATCTATTTTTAAGTAGATAGAATCTTAGATAAAACTTTTTGTGGCAATCATTTAAAATCAGATGTGTCAAACAAAAACTATTCATTGAAAATATTCTAACTTTTTGAAGCAAGTGTATATATTCAAAATAATTATCTTTTTTAAGCCACTACCCACATCTAAGTTGACAACATCATCATTAATAGTTAAATTGCAAGGTTTGGGGTACAGGCCCATCTCGAGACAGGTTTTGTTCATTCATTGTTTGAGATACCATTGTCCCCAGTCAATAGTAAGAGGAAATTTAAATATTGCATAGAAAAGTTTACCTGAAACAAAAGTACCTGAAAATGGAAAATACACATAGCTTGCTATGATCCTGCTGATGATGGTCATGTGGGGCAGGGATAGGTCACAGAATAATGGCTTTCCAAAAATGTCCAGGTGTCGATCTCCAGAACCTATGATTATATATCCCTTTATATGTTGAAGGGAATTAAGGTGGTAGATGGAATTAGGGTTGCTATCCAACTAGCCTTCATGAGATCATTCTGGGTTATCCAGGTGGGGCTAATAAATCACCAGCGTTTTAAATGGGAGAGGAGATCTAAGACCATACCGTCACCCCCTGTGCTGCAATGTGACAAAGACCTCAACTGGCTGTGGCTAACAGACAAGGTAGGCAGCCTCCAGGAGCTGGAAAGGGCAAGAAAACATCTCCCAGAGCCTCCAAAAGGGAACACAGTTCTGCTGACACTGTGACTTTAGTCTGTGAGACTCATTTCAGAATTCCAACCTCCAGATCTGTAAGGTAATCCATTTGTGTTATTTTAAGCCAGTAAATTTTTGGTAATTTTTTTACAGCAGCAATAGGAAACTAATATAGTATAAACTATCAGGTTTGCTTTAGAAACAATGTGAGTGTATCCATCTTGCAGTTGCTCTCTATTATTATGCAAACAGGGCTCCTTTACAAAAAAGTCAAAATTTGGGACCCCTGGGTGGCTCAGTGGTTGAGTGTCTGCCTTTGGCTCAGAGTGTGATCCCGGAATCCTGGGATCGAGTACCACATTGGGCTCCCTGCAAGGAGCCTGCTTCTCCCTCTGTGTCTCTGCCTCTCTCTGTGTGTCTCTTATGAATAAATCAATATAACTCTTAAAAAAAAAAAAGTCAAGAATTCTATGCATACATTAGCCAGAAATGAATAAATGTAATGATAACATAAATGGTCCAGAAGACCAAACACCACTATTTCTCAGGAAGACAGTGTCTCTGTCCTCACCCATCTCTGCTTACTTCTTCCCTCGTGGCATTCCCAGCTTGACCTCCTATCTGCTATCTACTCAATTTGGAAAACAGACATGGCCCTCACTCAATTGCCAAACAAAAGTAACTCTTTTGATTGGAGAAATTTGGTCTGAAGTCCTGCCTTAAACAATATTAACCAGTGACTGGGAGAACCATACTGGTGTTTCATTATATAGTGATCATACCTCTTTACAGCGAAAAGTCTGTTTTTCAGAATGACAAAGCTGGAGTCAATGATTGCTAGGCATTTTCTCCCAATATTTTCTGTGCCAATCAGCAGCTATATTATGAACTTTTCTTTAAAACAGAGGCTTCAAATGCACTGGCACTTAAAAGCCGATAGGAAAGGATTCATCAAAGAAATCCTGATAAGGGGTTTTAGCCTAATCTGCAATTTACAACTTCGTTCAAATGTCTTTCTTGACCTTCCTGCTTCACAAAAAGCAAAAAATATAATCCTTTCTTCAGCTCTGGCAACTGTCTCATTAAGCTGTCTGACTGTGATAATCTTACTATAGTGAGAACTTTTTGCAAATCTCTTTCCACTCATGGGCAGTTTCTTAACCAGACAGAGGACCTGGACCACTTAAATGACAATTTTCTCAAGCCTTTATTTTAATGTCAATAACTCAGCTCCTTCTATGTTTCTGGATTTTGCCTGTTTTTTTTTTTTTATTATTTTTACTTTCTATATGAAGAAATGAATTGTTCTCTTCATTGCTTCCTAATACTTTTCTGAAACTGACCACGGCTTTCTATGCTGCAGGGGTTTAGCAATTGTATGAAATAAAAATAATCAAAAAACAACTTATAGATTCAAATCTTATACATTATAAAACAAAAACAAGTGTTTGCCCATTTTAAAATTTACGTATGTTTAGAAGATTGTATGCTGCATTTCTTGCGTAATACCTAATGTTCTAAATTCTTTAAATACTTCATCTTTTTTAATCATCAAAATCTGAGAAAGCTCTATTATAAATCCATGTTAAATATTACATTCTATACTGAATAATAGTGAAAATGATTTTATTGATCATCAGCTCCAGTGTTTCTATTAAGACTTTGCTTATCTTATGTAATATGAAATGTTGAGTAAATGTATTTTTTTAAAGATTTTATTTATTTAGTTGAGAAAGAAAGAGATAGTGAGAGAGAGCACAAGCAGGGGGAGGGCCATATAGAGAAGCAGACTCCCTCACAGAGAACAGAGAGCCTGACATGGGGCTTGATCCCAGGACCCTAGGATCATGATCCTGGGGTTGTGACCCGAGCTGAAGGCAGATTTGCTTAACCAACTAAGCCACCCAGGGACCCCTGAGTAAATGTATTTTAAAATAAGATCTATATGATTGCATAATTTGTGATGTAAAATATGTCTCTAATTTCTTTATGAGCAGTAATCGGTCTACTCTCCTTTGATGTATCTTAATGCATTAATTGTGGTATATGACTCCAATTCATTATAGATTTTTTTCATTATAGATATTTATTTAACTAAAGATGACTGTAATTAGGAAGTATTATGTCTTGATAGCCAGAACTAGCAGATCCTTCATGTCAAAAATATTTAGAATAAAGGTAAAATCAGGATGTGTTAAGGCTGGTTTAGAAGGTGCCAGCATATGTGTAATATAGGAATAGCAGCCTGTGAGACCCAAACACACACCAGTTAAATTTTCCTATGGGACATAATATGGCCTAGATTCTTAATTCTGAGAGTCTAGGTCATATAATCCCCAGGCTTTGCATTTGATTTAACTCTGCATACACAAATCAGTGTTATAAGATATATTCCACAAACATTTAGTAAAAGTCTACAATGTGCCAACACTCTGCTAATTGTTTAAAAAATGAAATTAAGATTCTTTTGCTTTCTGTAACATACTCCTTTAGTGAATTGCTACACAAATTGAGTCATTTTTATTTCAATATCCCTGTAGATGATCACTCTTAGCACCTGGCCTTCCAAAGTGTTGGCCTGGTCTCACCAGTGACCCTTCCCCTCCTCTCCATCACCTCGTCCCACAGTGTGAGCCAGCACAGCATCCTTGAACTCTCCTTAATCTGTTTCAGATAGTTGCCCTTCAACCACACCTCCCTTGGCAAAACCACTACTGGAGTATGTTCTATTTCCTGACAGTACCACACTGTGACAGTCAGAATAATGCTCCCCAAAAGATGTTCACATCCTAATCCTAGATATATGTGAATATGTTTACATGGCAAGGGCAAAGAGTAAAGTTGAAGGTAGAATTAATATTGCTAATCAACCAATCTTACACTGGGGGCTTATCTAGGTGGGTCAGATGGAATCAAAGGGGCCCTTAAAAGTGCAAGAGAGAATTGGAAGAGAGAACCAGAGAGAAAGCAGTGTGAGAAAAACTAAGTCTGATGTCGCTAGCTTGCAGATGGAAGAAAGGGGCACAGACCAAGAGATAGGCTCAGTTTCTGGGCACTGGAAAGGGCAGGGGAGCTGATTTTCCCCTAGAGCCTACAGAAAGAACACAGCCCTGCCACATCTTTAGCCCACGGAGACCCGTTTTGGACTTCTGACCTCTAGAAGTGTAAAACAAAATTGCATTATGCTACTAAGTTTGTGGTTATTTGTTACAGCAGCCATAGGAAACAATTACCTTCTGCAACTAGATCTGGATACAACACAGCATTAAACTCATCAGACACCTCACTGGGGAGGGACCCTGATAATGCCTGGCAGTTATACCTCATTTCCCTGTCTACTTTCTCTCCCACCTGCCTGGTAGACTGGTTCTGATCCACTAGTAATATTATCTAAGCTGTAGTGTCTTTTTCTCCCATGCTTCATTTAAGTTGATGGCCTTTCTTCTTATTTAAGTGAGAAGGTGGAAGCAATCAGGCAATAAGTCCACATATTCAATACCACAGCTCTCAACCTCTTTGGCATCTGGGACTGTATCTTCTTTCTGATTACCAGAGGTGAACCACAAGCTCTTCTGCCTAAAGCCAATCCCTCCATTTGTGCGATAGGTCAGTGCTTCCGAAACTTTCCTGTGAACACAAATCACTCGGGCATTGCCTGACTTAGATGCAGATTCTGATCCTGAGACTCTGGGTTTCTGCAGGGCCCCAAGTGCTGCTGGTGCTGCTTGTCTCTAGACCTTGCTTTGAGCAGCATCAGCTTATGCCTTCTGATTGCATCTCTGTCATTAGCATAAATACCTGCTGGTATTTCTCCCATTAAAAACTGAAACCTGAAAATAAGACCCCCCTCTCTGGTTCCCAGTTCCTCACCTCCAGGTATCATGTCATTCTTTTGTAGGAAAATTTGAAATTTCTCCAATTTCTCTCCAATCTGGCTTTTGCTTCTTTCGTTTTACCATAATCCCTCTTATCAAGTATATCAATGGCTTCCATCCTATGATCAATTCTTGGTTTTCAGACCCATCAATAGTATTTTTATGGTATTTTTATTTCTCCTTTCTCCTTTTTCAAAGTATTTTCTTGACCTTCAGGACTGGGTAGAGTTTTCTTTCCACCACACTGGATGCTCTAGAACCTCCTCACTTTGATGACATTTACTTTCTTGAATTCAAATACCATCTACTTGTTAATGACTCATATTTATATCTCCATTCTGAACCTGGTCCCACCTCTTCCACATATGTATATCCATTTTGTATCTCTACTTGGATACCTAACCTAAAAATCAAACAGCTCCTAAATTGAGTACAGAGTCTACCTTGGATCTGCTTTCCCATCTTGGTGAATGGGAATTCCATTTGACTCAGTTCAGAAGCCTGGTGTTGTCTCTGATGTGTTTTTCTCCTCACCTCACATCTAAACTGTCAATTGGCTAGATCCACTCAGTACCCTTTACCCTCCCTTCCAGACCACCTCTATGTTTCCCACATGCCATTCCCAGCAGAGTCCCTTGGGGATAGCGCTTAAGTTTTGGAAGGTAAAGAGGGGCAAATGCCATACCATTCTTCTTCACAAGAGATAGATGCAAACTTCTCACTGCCTTGCTGCTGGGGCAGTATTGATAATATTATTTCTCATAGGTCCTGACAGGAAGCCATTAGCAACTTCCGGGTTCTCTGAACACAAACCTGACAGGCCATCTTCCAGATTCTCAAATAGTTGTATTATGTGATTGTCTATATCCTATCTTTTCCTCTTCGAAATACCTGACTATATATTGACTTGTGTATTTGACTCTATTTCTAACTATATTCAAATTGTTATCACTTTTTGCCACCTCCAGTCCAAGTTAGTGACAAATTTCCTCTAGATTACAATAGTGGTATCTGCATTGTTTTTTCGGCTCCCACAGTCTTCGCAACCAACAGAGCATCTTCGGAAAAATATAAGTCAAATCATGAGATTTCTCTGTTCAACACCTTTGTGTGGCTACTAATCTCAATCCAAGTACAAACCAGTTTTCTTAATTTACAAAGCCCTGTTACCTTGAAGCATGCTAAATCCTTCCCATAGTCTCTGTCCCAGCTACACGAACCCTCTTGCAGTTTCTTGTGCATACTAATACTTTCCCAACTCAAGGTCTTGGCATTTGCCTTTAAGTCCACCTGGATTCTTATCTGTTCATCCCATTGTGAGCTTCCTTAGCATTTTCTGGTCTTGATTCAAATGTCACATTATCAGTGAGGCATTTTCTGATCTTTTTATCTAAAATTATAATTATCTCCCTTCCCCCCACTCAACACATCTCTTCCAGGCTATGTCCAGAATTTTGCTTATTTATATGGGCTGTTATCTGTCTATTGTGCTTCTCAGGCAGGGATTTTTGTTGGTACCAAGAACCATGTTTAGAACAGCCTAGATTCAAGTATTTTGGAAAGGAATGAATGAAAAATAGCACCAACTTATCCAATTTATTTCAATAAACATTTATCAAGTGCCCATACAACATTTCTGTACATGAAACACTCAATGCATTCTGACTTAAGAGGAATCAGACTTAAATAAAGGCTTGTGAAGTAAGATGAAGCAAGAGGAAAGGAAATGTAGAATCTGAATTGTACAAAGGATATTGCTTCTAGTTTCAATACAGAAAGTAGAAAGGATAATATAGCTTTTTCAGAGGAAGAAAATGGATGAAGGGCAAGAGGTCTCTCTCCATTTGTGCTTTCTCTTCCAGGCACTCTCTAAGAGCACTGTGTCCTTTATACTTCAGGCTTTTCTTGATATATTTTCAAGCTATATAAAAATAACTGGATATAGTATGGATTCGATTTCCATTTTTAGCTCACAGATTCTTCATCCATCCATCCATCCATCCATCCATCCGTCCATCCATCCATCAAGGCATCCATTCATCCATTACAAAAATACTAAGAAGCATCTACATTGAACCAAGGCATTATACCTAGGTATAATATAATCATAGAAAATCAAAATGAAAAATATAACACTGGATTTTAAGGTATGTTCTCCATCCACAATGCAAACTTCCTACTTCACAGCACAGTTTTACAGCCAAAATAAGATCTTGCTCCCAATTCTATAGTCTTAGTAAAGCATAGACTCATACATTCCACTATTGATGTATAACCAGAATGGAAACTGTTTAATTCCTGTTTTGAATAAAAATAGTTTGAGAAGATTTAGAATATTTTACATATTGCTTGAGGAAGGTGCTACAATAAGCCACCTTAATGCATCTTATTGTATTTAGCCTCACTCGTCATGAATAGTATGCTGCTGATTTGGAGAATATGGATGGCTCTCAGCTCTGAATAGGGCAGCTGTTCTATTTTTATTCTGGAACCAACCTAAACAACACATATTTCATAGTTAGAGTTAATACTGAGCTGAGCTGAATTCAAACTACTGACCTGAAAGTGAATGGTCTCATTTTTCTTTATACCAGACTCTTAAGATATCAATTCCTTGATACATTCAGAAAATGAGCTTAGCAAAATCTATACCTTCTTCAGTGTGTCTCTGTATCTGTCTCTGTCACACACAAAGGCACATACACTCATATGCATGTATCACACTGGAGTTATAAGTTTCTATATATAAGAAAAGCTGAGATGGAGAAAATTAAAATGCAAGGTCCTTAAGAAACCCTCAGTGGATGCCTGAAAACAGAGGTAGTACTGAATCCTATGTATACTGTTTTCTTCCTGTACATGCATACCTACTTTAAAGTTTAATTTATAAATTAGGCACAGTAAGAGATAAGCTTTCTTATTTAGCTAAGAATAAAATAGAACATTTATAACAAAAAACTAGAACAAAATGCATGTGAATATGGTCTCTCTCTCTCAAAATGCCCTATTATGCTGTACACACCCGGCTTTTTGTGATGGCATGAGATGATACAATGCCTATGCGATGAGATGAAGTGAGGTGAAGGACATTGTGATGTAATGTTAGGCTACTATTGATCTTCTGATATAGGCCAGAAAGAGAATCATCTGCTTCTGGACTGCAGTTGACTTGGGTGGGGTAACTAACTGGGGAAAGCAAATCCTTGTAAGTGGGGGACTACTGTATAATAATAATAATAATAATAATAATAATAATAAATCATTTCTAATAGCCTGCTACTACTGGTAATAGAAAATACCACTATTTCTTAAGTAGAATGTAACTGGCAAATTGCTTAGCTATGATATTCACAATTGTAATTCATGTAATCAACATAGTTCAATGTTATTCAATATGAATATAAAACTTGTAAGGTTACAGGACTGTAAGTCTATCTCAGTCTGTTCTATGCCTTCTAAGGGTTTGTGAACTAGCTAAAGAGATCAAAGTTTCCTGTAACAGAATGAAAGTATCCTCTAAAGCAAGTGTAATTTAGTGTCAAGATCAGTAATGAAGACAGTAAGTGATGATGTTCAGAGGAGTAAGATATTAATGAGGACTTAACATTGGGGAGAGCATCATGCAGGAAATGGGGTCAGGTAACTAAGATAGAATACTGTGGGTTTTAATAACTGAAGGAAATAGGAGGGCATTATTACCATGAATTAATTAGAAGCCTTATTGAAAATATATGTAAAATAAACAAACTTGTTAAACAAGTAAAATAAGTAAATGACTTATTTTTATTATAATTGTGGAAAGTGGAGCTATTTCATCAGATTCAAACACCCAAGGAATTTGGGAATTGAAGAATATTTGGTGACCTAGATTGTAGCATGCACCACCACCCTTGCATTTCTCCTTCAGCTTCTGCACATAAGTTTCGTTAATTTCTTCCTCTGCAAATTTGTATGCTCTGCTTCCTGGTCACACAGTGCCTGCTTGAGAACTTCAAGTTATAGTTACATAAACATTCTCAGATTCGCACCAATCTGGCCATCATAAATATTTGGTGACCTAAGATTAAGTCTTGGACATTTGGGAAAATCTTCCTATCACACATGATCAAAATTTAATCATTTAGTGATAGATTTAGCTCATTATCATATTATCAAGGCATGTGGGATAATACTATTTATCAAATGCAACTTTGCCCTTGATAACATAACCTCAAAGCAAATTCTTCAAGAAGTGTGTCCCATCCCCCTTCCCTTCTTCTCACTGAGTGCTTTCTGAATCACTTGTCTCTGATACATGAAACATCAGAATTTCAAGGTTTTGTAAAGAACCTTGTAAACTTTTGTGAAGAACGAGTGAGGTCTAGCAGCATTAGGAAACATTGTTGAACGTTTTGCTTCAGCTGCTAAGGGGTAATTATGGTTTTGAAACAGGAAATGAAGTTTCATAGCCTGTATATGATTGAATATAAACTTACCAAAGTCCTGAAAAAGTGTGAGTACACGTCTTCCACAAGTCATTCTGTCACCTTGGAGATGTGACTACTGACCATACATGATCTTAGACAGCATTGTGCAGGAAGGAAAGTTGTTCCATAGACATTCTAATTGTTTTTATTCCATTCTGATACTTCTTTCATTTCCACTCCAGGACTCTAGGAGAATTCCTTCTTAACTGTGCAAACATTCTCGGGCCTCCCTGCATTGTATACTAAAAGCACATACTTTTTAGTTTCTCTTTCTAATGAAAAAATTCCTTTTCCTACTACTTAAATGACTGTTAGAATGTTATATATTATTACAAAAACTTCAGGCAAGCATTCAATTACTTTAAACTACTTGTGATGGGGGCACCTGGGTGGGCTCAGTGGGTTAAGCATTTGCCTTCAGCTGAGGTCATGGTTCCAGGGTTCTGGGATCAAGTCCCAAGTCAGGCTCCCTGCTCAGCAGGGTGTCTGCTCCCTCTGTCTGCTGCTCTCACGCTCTCTCTTGTTCTTCCAAATAGATAAATACAATCTTAAAAATATATATATACATATATCTTTTTAAAAATAAAACTGTTTTTTTAAAGATTTTATTTATTTATTCATAAGAGACACACAGAGAGAGAGAGAGGCAGAGACACGGGCAGAGGGAGAAGCATGCTCCATGCAGGGAGCCCAATGCGGGACTTGATCCTGGGACTCCAGGATCACACCTAGGCCAAAGGCAGGTGCTAAACCGCCAAGCCACCCAGGCATCCCAAAATAAAACTATTTATTATAACTTCTCTTCCTTTTCAAACCCACTCCACCCACTATATCCATATAAATCAATACTGGCCTCCAAGTAGTGGAGTGGCTTACTTTTATAATGTACATACACAGAATGAAAGATCTATAAAACATACTTGAAATAGTCTTATGACCTTGATAAACATTGTTCATTTACACCAAATCTGAAATTAATTCTACACTTTCCCCTAATCTCTTTCCTAAGTCCAGTTGTTGGTCCAAGGTCCAACAGAATTACCTTACACTGAATTGATAAATTAACTGTGTGATGTTCTCCAACAGAGCATGGTTACCTGTAATTAGAAGTCAAAGAAGACGCTGATAACAGTGCTGGTATGTTATCAGCAATTTTGGGGAGAGGGAATGAATTTGACAAAGGAAAAAGACATACATCAGTTGAGAGTCTAGTCACTGAGCAATTGAGAACCATAAGCTATTTTGTATAGGAAAATTAATTTTCTGGAAAAAAAGGGAGAGACTGAAGATACCTCTTGATATGCTAGAATGGTCTGACATACTTGTTCATTCTTTCTCAGTGCCTTATATTTAGGACTTGGACATTGCTGACATATAAGTATATGAGCTGGCTCAACAATAATTACAATCGGATATCCAATTCAGGCCAAGTTGAAGTAAAAGGGGGACTGGATTTACCCTCCTGCCTAAAATCAGTAAAAAATCAGGACACAATATAAGAAACAAGAGTTTTCAAGCCATCTGACTTCAGGCAACTGAGGATGATGATTCATGAGAGGAGCAAACCTTATAATTGCTTCAAATTTATGACTTAAAAGAATCTCCACACCACTCACAAATTGTATACCTTGAACATGTGTAATTTATTTTTTGCATATTATATCTCAACAAAGCTCTGAAAAACAATTATCAAATGTTTATTATACATCTGCCCTGTGCCCAGTACTGTGCTAAGCACATTTACTATAGATTCTCATTTAATTTCTCCATAATTTATGATCATCACTTATGAGTTGACCTGATTTTGCCATGTAACTTATATTCATTTCACAGTTGGGTTAACAGAGGTTTGGTGGGTGTAATTATTTATCTTGCCCCAGGTCTGAAGGCAAGTATCAAACTTAAGGAATATGGAGGCAGGGCTCTCAACTCTGAACTGAATTTTTAAAATAGAACACCTCCAGCTGAATTACTTATGAAACTGTTAAAATGTTGATTTTTAGTTTCTACCTATGGCCCACTGAATCTTGAGCTAAAGTTAGGATTTCTAATCTTAACCAGTGTCTGCATTTTTAAAGTTATCCTTGTGAATTTTACATGTACTAAATACATCAAGCCATTCAGTAGAAACTTTTCCCATTGTCTCTGTTATTGGTTCAATATATTGCACACAGCTGAATATTTCTAGTAGAGCTGTGATAAAGAGGAGCTATACCCCCAATTATGAGCTTATGAGGCCAAGTCCAATGCTGATACGGAGACATAGTTCAATCTCTTTGATTTTCATTTGGTACCCTCTCCAAGATATTGTGAGGACAAGGTACCATTAAAACAACAAGGAAAATAAAATGTGAAAAAAACAGTTCAATGTCTTTTTGCCAGCTTAATTTTTTTCTTTTTTTTTCTTTTCTTTTTTTTTTACCAGCTTTTGAGATAATTGACATATAACCTTATGTAACTTTAAGGGGAATGATGTGTTGATTTGATACGTTTGAATAGTGCAAAATGATTACCACCTTAGCATTAGCTAGCACACATTCTTGAGTCAGCATATCATTTTAAAATCCAGTTTTTATATATTATTAGCCTGAAATATATTGTTACCTTTTTTTAAGATTTTATTTATTTAATTGAGAGAGAGAGAGAGAGCACACCTGTGCATGAGAGGGGGAGGGGCAGAGAGAGAGAGATAAGCAGACTCCCTGCTGAGCAGGGAGCCTGACATGGGGCTCCGTCACAGGACCCTGGGATCATGACCTGAGTTGGCTGAGTCACCCAAGTGCCCCACAGTATACTGTTATCCTTAAGAGAGCTCAAATAAATAATTCTGTTTTTAAAGGAAGAAGGGACATGAAGCTCATAAGTAAGATGGGGTGTCTCCTGTTGTCTCTCTTTGCTGTATTTGTGGATAAATTAACTATGCATTTCAATTTCTTCATGCTTAAAATGAAAGTGTGATATTCCAACTGTGCTATTCAATTAAGTATATGTTGGTCAAATGTGACTAGTTAAGTTAAAGTTAAATTAAAAATTCAGTTTCTCTCCCACCGCCACGCTGCGCCGGCCCTGGGCAGCACCTGCCACATGAGCTCCATCCTGCAGGCGCTCAGCCACCTCCAGAAGCTCCACCAGCGTTTTCTGTACCTCGACCCTTCCCAGACCCAGCAGCTGCCGCCCAAGGCCCCCAACGGGAAGGCTGGGCTCGCGGCAGGCGGCCCCCTCGGCGTGCGAGCGCGGGGGCCCCTGCTCCGACGGCGGCGCCTCCACCAGCAGGAGCCTAGAACTCACACGGACAAGGAGCCGAGCTGAAGCACGTTCCCCCGCCCCGAGCTGCACCGCCTTCCGAGTCATGTGGTCCGGGAAGCGGGCCTGGTGTCACCGTTCGCCGCGCTTCAGCGGTGCGGAGCCGCAGGCCCCTTCGGCGGCTGCCTCCAGCGGGACGCGCAGGACTTGCTCTGCGAGCTGTTGCGCAAGTGCAGCAAGAGCCCGAGTCCGAGGGCAGCACGCGCCGGACCCGCATCCCCTTCTCCCGCAGGAAGCTCACCAGTCAGGTCTTAAAGGTAGTGAACACCGTAGTCCACGGGCAGCCCCTCGGGTCACATGTACATCATGCAATTGCAAATCCAATACCACTGAGCCCTCCTGGGACCTGTCCCTGGAATCCCCTGAACGGTACCACTGCGCAGAAAAGGGGTCTGTCCCTTTGAATCAGACAGAGAGCCTGCTCCCTGAGGAGCTGGCTAAGGTCACGAGACAGGCTCTGGAAGGGAGAATCTACGCTTGGGACCAGCGTAACAGCAAACGATGAAAATCCATCCCAAACCCCTTGTTCTGAGTGAAGCTACAAAGCAGTTAATGATCAACAGACTACCTCAGGTCTTCCGGCTGCACCTTAAAAGATTCAGGTGGTCTGGCCGTAATCATCGAGAGAAGATTGGGGTCCATGTCGTCTTTGACCAGGTTTTTGGGTCCACTGCAATGACTCAAAGCTCAATGTATGCAGTGTCGAGGAAGTGGGCAAAACTCAAACCCACATCCTTTTTTACACTCAAAGAACAGTTCGGGGCAATGCAAGAATTTCAGAAACCCAACTCGAAGCTCAGGTGCAGTCCAGCAACAATGATGAGGGCAGACCACGGCCCTTCCACTGAGTGGGACGCATGTTTCAAGGACTGGCTTGCTTTTAAACTGCTGGTGTTTATACACCTTTCCTCTTGCAGGAAGTAAGGTTTAGTGCAGGAACAGAGTACTAAGTTTGCCCCACTGGGACTACAGCAGAAGGTGCCAGCCAGGTGACTCATGTCTTATCATAAAACCTGTGGTCACTTTCTTTTGAATGGATTGGGAATTCCCTCCTTTGATAAAACAAATCAAAAGGAAAAAAAAAATCAGTTTCTCCTTTGCACTAGCCACTTTTCTGTTGTTCACTTGCCATATGGGGCTAGCTTCTGTAATGGATAGTGAAGATTTTAGAATATTTCCATTATTACAGAAATTTCTTGAATTGCTATAGATTTATTATCTGCTCTCTGCATACGTTGTACAATAATCTATACCTGGCTTATCATTATGACATACATATACTATATAAAATTTTACATACAAAATGGAAGAGTCATTTTTTAAGCATCTCTATAATTTTAAGCCAAAGCTCCTTGAGATCAGCTTAGAATTACAATGTCACCTTTGGAATGGAACTGCCCAAAGGATGACAGTGTAACCAAAAAGATACTTAATTACCAGCCATTTTCTTACATTCTACAGTCTAAATACTCCATATTATTTTCTAATTTTAAACTGAAAGGTTTTTTTTGAGAAACATTTCTCTATTCTCTCTGTTTTCTTTTTTCTTTACTAATAATAACTATTCATATTTTCAAAGACTGAAATGACTTTAGCAAATTTTTATAGTGAAGTATATAAATGAGTATGTAACAAAAACTCAGCAGTGATAGATGTAGACCATCAGTTTTGGAATCTTAATGTGATTCTCAAAGTTATAGACAATTTTATATCCCTCTGCCCTCAAATTGCATTTAACGTCAAAACAATGCTTTTATAATAGTCTTACTGTGTTCTCTTATAGAAAATGTATCCAGATGTATTAGCAATTCCTGGAGGATTTCTGAATTCTCATTTCTTTCTCCACAACTGTTATGTAATCAGGAACTTTACATAACATCATTTTGATCCAACATGTAACCATTATGGAAAAAACAGAAATCTATTTTTAGGTTTTGATAACCTTTCTTTTGGTGACAACAGTTGGATTTAAATATTTGAATTATATAAGAGCACAGTTTCAGAGACACAGAATATATAAGGAAATATACAATTACTTACTGGTACAATGAAATATTTGACTCTGAACTCTGATTATAAATTTTATAAAGCTAACAACTTATTGTAATTTGGCTTAACATTCTTGAATTTTCCAGCAAGGAATATTGAGATATTATGAAGAAGGGGTATGTGTAGCCAAGGTCAAGTGATCATCTTCATCTCAACTAATTTTTCTTCTTGGTTAGCATATCAAAAGAATTGGGGAAAAATAAAATGTCACTAAAATTTTATGTCTAAGGAGACAATGGCAAACTTAGATCTGACCTGGATTGGCAACAAATTTAAGGAGTTTGTTTAATAATGGAGACTAAAATACAAGGACAGCCAGGCAATGACAGTGGCTATAAAAATTCTGAACTGGAAAAAGTAAAGGTAACTCCTTTATAGGTGTGCACTGAGAATTCAATTTTACAAATACAATATACATACACATATACATATATGTGCCTACATATTATTAAATAGAGCTTAAGCCAATATCACAAGAATTAGGGTTTAGCTAAGTTTATGGAATGAGTGTTATGGACTATAATATAGAGAAAATATAATCATAGAAATAAACCATAAAAACATTTCCTTAGAAAAACATGCTCAAGTTCTGAAGCGCCTTGGGAATATCTATAATTATCCCATGCAGTCATTATAGAGAACGAGGTAGTTTGTCAACTGCATTTTCATGCTTCTGTGGTATCTAGAAGTCTAGATGCATCTAGACTTATGATTATTTTCTCTCATACTATCCTATACTCTCTTTTAAGATAATGAAGGTTCAGTTTAGAGAGTTCCCAACAGACAGCACGACGTTGTTATTATGGACAGCGATTAATCTTATGGACTGGTAAACAAACACTCACACTTTGTATTGGTCAATACTGGGAAATTTCTGTAAAGCCATCTTAAAATATGTTCCATTAAAATAAATGTAAATGATTTATAATAAATAGTTCATAAATAATTCCTTTGATTGGCAATATGACATGAAAGAACTAAAGGGACTAACAAATACTGAATATCACTAGGTGATCTCTTGAAAAGTATGGTGAATTTATCTGGTTTGACAAAGAATACAATGGAATCACAGACATCTAGAATCAAATTTTATGAGTTGATGATGATATACGTTGACAAACTGTATCATAGAACTAGTCATTCATACTTACCATCTTCAATTTCCTCATCTGAATATAGGGATATTGTGGACAGTATTACTTATCCTGATGAACTGTTTTGAAAACAACAGAGTCTCAAAAGTGGTAGCTATTATCAGTATTATTTAAACTAACTGAAAGAAAAAATACATATTAGTTTACATAAAATAAATATGACACTTTTTTAAGAAATTATTTTATTCCATAAATAATGATTACTGAAGCAAATTTTGATTCTCACCACTTATTTGCATTTTTATATTTACTACTCCTTAAACTTGGGTCTTTGGCATTGCAAAGATTCACTGCTAATCTTTTCAAAAGTAATATCCTATCAGCTTTTAATTCTCAAGTTGATTCCAAGTGATTTGAATATAATTTGTAAATTATCTTTCAAGATATATTTTAGAATATACTCAACTCAAAGCATATATTAGTACTGTGATTTTCAAATGAAATGTAATGTGACATTTATTTACACTATGATGCTTTCTACTTAGCTGGAGAGAGAATGGGGTATAATTGCTTTTATTTCACATTAGAGAGAGAATGTTTACATTCATATGGATGGTAACATATGTGAAGTGTTACCCACAGCTACAATTAAATGAATATAAAAGATTTAAAAAATAACAATTTCTAGAAAACAAAACATATCCATGGAATTATAGGCACTCATGATCTTTGGAAAACTTACCAAATTATTAAGTCAAAAAAACCCTCTCAAGTCAGAACAATTACACACATACCGAATACCATAGGATAATCTTTTATTATAATTGGGAAAATGTTGATGTGAAGTAGGGCTTAAGAAGATTCCAGTGTAGAATAATTACCTGTAAAAATGACTGAGATTTGATATTATCCTCTCCAACATGCTGCCTGAGTGAGGCATGTGCTTCTCCTGAAAGAATTTATCTACATATATTCTAAAGAGTGCTCAATTATTTGCCTTTGACTCTTAGAGGCTTCAAAAGTATATGCTTTCCTTTTAAGTAGCAAATGTGCATCTTTGAATTTCTTGTAACTCAATTGCAGCTCTGTTTTACAAATAGAAAAACTGTTAGCCTCTATCTAATTGTTCAATATTCATAATGTAAGGAATGTTTTTATTTCTGAGAATGCCACAATGTAAAACTGAAGATATAATTCATTTTAAAATAGTTCCTTGAATTTTTCCTTTAAAATTTTGAATCAACATTTTTGCCATGTAATTTGTATTCATAAAAATGTGTCCATTTTAAGTGTATAATTTACACAACCGTGTAACTCCCCAGTCAAGATGTAGAATATTTCAATCAACTCACAAAACTTCTTTCATGGCCTGTTTTTAGTCAGGGCCCTCCTATACTTAATTTCTTGGCATCCCTGGCCTCCATTCTTTTACCATAGATTGTTTGGCCTGTTCTGGAATTTCATATAAATGGAATCATAGAATACATTTTTGTCATCGTTATTGAGTATTTTCCAATGTTTGGACATAAAACAATTTGTTTATTCACTCATTGTTGATGGCCATTTACATTGTTTCTAGATTTGCTAAAAACTATAATGATTAAAGCTTCTATAAAACATATGCCTATAAGTCATTTTGTGGATCTATGGCTTCATTTTTCTTGGCTAAAAGTAGAATTTTTATTTCATAGGTTTTGAAACTACCAACAATTCCTCAAAGCATATATACTGCTTTATGTTCCCTGATGAAATTCAGTTGCCCACTTCCTTGTCAACACTTGCCACACTATTATGTTTGTATCTGATGACGGCTATAATCTGTTTTCTTTTGTGAATTCTGATCTTTTCATGTGTTTTGTGAAGGTTCTAGTCAATTATTTTTGCCTATTTTTTATTGAGTTTTTGTCTTTAAGATTGTAGTACATATACATTTAAATTTTAGTATATAATTTTAGTTCTTCATGGAAATAGAAGCAGCACACACACACTGTTTGTGGGATTCCTGATTCCAAATAAGCATAAGGTGTCTATGAAAAATTCTTTGGGAGGAGGGGCAAGATGGCAGAAGAGTAGGGTCTCCAAATCACCTGTCCCCACCAAATTACCTTGATAACCTTCAAATTATCCTGAAAATCTACAAATTCGGCCTGAAATGTAAAGAGAGAACAGCTGGAATGCTACAGTGAGAAGAATTCGCGCTTCTATCAAGGTTTTCTAAGCACAACATCTCCAAAGAAATGAGAGGTTTAAATGATACGCTGGACCAGATGGATTTCACAGATATCTACAGAACTTTACATCCAAACTCAACTGAATACACATTCTTCTCAAGTGCACATGGAACTTTCTCCAAAATGGACCACATACTGGGTCACAAATCGGGTCTGAACTGATACCAAAAGATTGGGATCACCCCCTGCATATTCTCAGACCATAATGCCTTGAAATTAGAACTAAATCACAACAAGAAGTTTGGAAGGACCTCAAACACGTGGAGGTTAAGGACTATCCTGCTAAAAGATGAAAGGGTCAACCAGAAAATTAAGGAAGAATTAAAAAGATTCATGGAAACTAATGAGAATGAAGATACAACCGTTCAAAATCTTTGGGATGCAGCAAAAGCAGCCCTAAGGGGGAAATACATCGCAATACAAACATCCATTCAAAAACTGGAAAGAACTCAAATACAAAAGCTCACCTTACACATAAAGGAGCTAGAGAAAAAACAGCAGACAGATCCTACACCCAGCAGAAGAAGAGAGTTAATAAAGATTCAAGCAGAACTCAACGAAATTGAGACCAGAAGAACTGTGGAACAAATCAACAAAACCAGGAGTTGGTTCTTTGAAAGAATTAATAAGATAGATAAACCATTAGCCAGCCTTATTAAAAAGAAGAGAGAGAAGACTCAAATTAATAAAATCATGAATGAGAAAGGAGAGATCACTACCAACACCAAGGAAATACAAACGATTTTAAAAACATATTATGAACAGCTATACGCCAATAAACTAGGCAATCTAGAAGAAATGGACGCATTCCTGGAAAGCTACAAAGTACCAAAACTGGAACAGGAAGAAATAGAAAACCTGAACAGGCCAATAACCAGGGAGGAAATTGAAGCCGTCATCAAAAACCTCTCAAGACACAAAAGTCCAGGGCCAGATGGCTTCCCAGGGGAATTCTATCAAACGTTTAAAGAAGAAACCATACCTATTCTAATAAAGCTGTTTGGAAAGATAGAAAGAGATGGAATACTTCCAAATTCGTTCTATGAGGCCAGCATCACCTTAATTCCAAAACCAAAGACCCCACCAAAAAGGAGAATTACAGACCAATATCCCTGATGAACATGGATGCAAAAATTCTCAACAAGATACTAGCCAATAGGATCCAACAACACATTAAGAAAATTATTCACCATGACCAAGTAGGATTTATCCCTGGGACACAAGGCTGGTTCAACACTTGTAAAACAATCAATGTGATTCATCATATCAGCAAGAGAAAAACCAAGAACCATATGATCCTCTCATTAGATGCAGAGAAAGCATTTGACAAAATACAGCATCCATTCCTGATCAAAACTCTTCAGAGTATAGGGATAGAGGGAACATTCCTCAACATCTTAAAAGCCATCTACGAAAAGCCCACAGCAAATATCATTCTCAATGGGGAAGCACTGGGAGCCTTTCCCCTAAGATCAGGAACAAGACAGGGATGTCCACTCTCACCACTGCTATTCAACATAGTACTGGAAGTCCTCGCCTCAGCAATCAGACAACAAAAAGACATTAAAGGCATTCAAATTGGCAAAGAAGTCAAACTCTCCCTCTTCTCTGATGACATGATACTCTAGCTAGAAAATCCAAAAGCCTCCACCCCAAGATTGCTAGAACTCATACAGCAATTTGGTAGCGTGGCAGGATACAAAATCAATGCCCAGAAGTCAGTGGCATTTCTATACACTAACAATGAGACTGAAGAAAGAGAAATTAAGGAGTCAATCCCATTTACAATTGCACCCAAAAGCATAAGATACCTAGGAATAAACCTAACCAAAGAGGTAAAGGATCTATACTCTAAAAACTATAGAACACTTCTGAAAGAAATTGAGGAAGATACAAAGAGATGGAAAAATATTCCATGCTCATGGATTGGCAGAATTAATATTGTGAAAATGTCAATGTTACCCAGGGCAATTTACACGTTTAATGCAATCCCTATCAAAATACCATGGACTTTCTTCAGAGAGTTAGAACAAATTATTTTAAGATTTGTGTGGAATCAGAAAAGACCCTGAATAGCCAGGGGAATTTTAAAAAAGAAAACCATATCTGGGGGCATCACAATGCCAGATTTCAGGTTGTACTACAAAGTTGTGGTCATCAAGACAGTGTGGTACTGGCACAAAAACAGACACATAGATCAATGGAACAGAATAGAGAACCCAGAAGTGGACTCTGAACTTTATGGTCAACTAATATTCAATAAAGGAGGAAAGACTATCCACTGGAAGAAAGACAGTCTCTTCAATAAATGGTGCTGGGAAAATTGGACATCCACATGCAGAAGAATGAAACTGGACCACTCTCTTGCACCATATACAAAGATAAACTCAAAATGGATGAAAGATCTAAATGTGAGACAAGATTCCATCAAAATCCTAGAGGAGAACACAGGCAACACCCTTTTTGAACTCAGCCACGGTAACTTCTTGCAAGATAAATCCACGAAGGCAAAAGAAACAAAAGCGAAAATGATATTGGGACTTCATCAAGATATGAAGCCTTTGCACAGCAAAGGATACAGTCAACAAAACTAAAAGACAACCTACAGAATGGGAGAAGATATTTGCAAATGACGTATCAGATAAAGGACTAGTTTCCAAGATCTATAAAGAACTTATTAAACTCAACAGCAAAGAAACAAACAATCCAATCATGAAATGGGCAAAAGACATGAACAGAAATCTCACAGAGGAAGACATAGACATGGCCAACATGCACATGAGAAAATGTTCTGCATCCCTTGCCATCCGGGCAATACAAATCAAAACCACAATGAGATACCACCTCACACCAGTGAGAATGGGGAAAATTAACAAGACAGGAAACCACAAATGTTGGAGAGGATGTGGAGAAAAGGGGAACCCTCTTACACTGTTGGTAGGAATGTGAACTGGTGCAGCCACTCTGGAAAACTGTGTGGAGGTTCCTCAAAGTGTTAAAAATAGACCTGCCCTACAACCCAGCAATTGCACTGTTGGGGATTTACCCCAAAGATGCAGATGCAATGAAACGCCGGGACACC
Organism: Vulpes vulpes; assembly: GCF_048418805.1. Taxonomy (NCBI): domain Eukaryota; kingdom Metazoa; phylum Chordata; class Mammalia; order Carnivora; family Canidae; genus Vulpes; species Vulpes vulpes. The sequence goes on along the minus strand of NC_132784.1, from coordinate 53,423,550 downwards.
TGCACTCCAATGTTTCTAGCAGCAATGTCCACAAGAGCCAAACTGTGGAAGGAGCCTCGGTGTCCATTGAAAGATGAATGGATAAAGAAGATGTGGTCTATGTATCCAATGGAATATTACTCAGCCATTAGAAACGACAAATACCCACCATTTGCTTCAACGTGGATGGAACTGGAGGGTATTATGCTGAGTGAAATAAGTCAATCGGAGAAGGACAAACATTATATGTTCTCATTTATTTGGGGAATATAAATAATAGTGAAAGGGAATATAAGGGAAGGGAGAAGAAATGTGTGTGAAATATCAGAAAGGGAGACAGAACATAAAGACTCCTAACTCTGGGAAACGAACTAGGGGTGGTGGAAGGGGAGGAGGGCGGGGAGTGGGGGTGGATGGGTGACGGCCACTGAGGGGGGCACTTGATGGGATGAGCACTGGGTGTTATTCTGTATGTTGGCAAATTGAACACCATTAAAAAATAAATTTATTAAAAAAAAAGAAAAATTCTTTGGTTTATTCTAGCAAACTGTAGCTAAAGCTCTAAGGACTTAGACAACCTCACCTCTGGCCTTTATAAAATCTGAAGGGAGGCAAGGTCTACACTCCAAGAATCCTCTTATATGAAAGGATATAGTCAGTATTTCTATCAGAAAATATTAGTAATATTAAATCAGATGTCTGCTGATGGAGCTGGGTTTTGGAGTTCCAATTAAAATTTTTAAGAGACCCTCTCTCTCTATCTATCTCTATCTCTATCTCTATCTCTATCTCTATCTCTATCTATCTCTATCTCTATCTCTATCTCTATCTATCTCTATCTATCTCTATCTCTATCTCTATCATCTCTATCTCTATCTCTATCTCTATCTCTATCTCTATCTATCTCTATCTATCATCTCTCTTTCTTATGCTCTCACCCTGAGTCTGTTATGTCTTTCCCCAAAGATTGGTATCTTTTAATGCTATTTTAAGAAAATTTAAAAATGATACAATGAAGGTCATTTCTGAGAAGTTCCTAATTCCTCCTACTATATGTTAATTTTTAAAAAATATCTACTGGCAACTGATTATATACGATCAAGAAATGGATTTAGATCATGTCCTAACTCTTAATTTATTTCTAATAAGAATATAGTATTATAGGAATAAGGAGCACTATTCCCACCATTTCAATAGTAAACTATTTCAAAATATTTTCAAAAAATTTAAATATGTAGAGGCATACAGGGCTTAATACCTAACCGGCACTTAATAAAAGTTGAATGAATAATAAGTATGACCATTGAAAGTTTTTTTAAATTTGTACTTCTTTCTTTTGTACTTCACTCTTAAAATTATCCAAGTCACCCAAGAATTTTTGAAGTATTTCTATGCTCATTCTTTACTAATCCAAACAATGAGATATAGCTGAAAAATGATGCCATTTGTGGAATTCAAAAAAAAAGTGAACTTCATGAATCATTGGAAATTTCCAGTGGCAATAGAAATTCTGAACTGAAGGCACATAATTTAGAACATCTGTCAGTGAATGATGACTGCTCAAACAACTATGCAGCATCATCCATGATCAATTGTGCGTGAGCCGAGTCAAGGTCGAACTCTGCCAAGACCTTCACCTTACAGGAGCTGTGAGGGGTGGTACTGACTGCTGACTGGCCTGAGACTCAGCCAAAGTGTGTGGATCACAATAAGGTTGCAATCACCGCAGTCACCATTAGTCAGCAGGAGAGTAGTGCAGCCTTCTAGAAGTATGCAACTAGTCTGAAAGCACCTAGTCCAAAAAGATACTTGAGCTCTTTATCAATTTTGTTTCTCAAGAAAAATAAGTACATTTATAAAATATTAAGACCCTGAAAATGTAATAGAGATGAAATTGACTTTACAGTCATCTGACCTGGGATTACATTAAAGGTATGCATCTTACTGACAAGTTACCTCACCCCTATGAGCCCCAGTTTACTGTGCTGCCACTTAGTTTAGTTGTTGTGAGAACAGACATTTTAATTCACTTATATAAAGAACCCATTGGGTCATTAATAATTGTATGTGTTGCAGAAAAGCAAGCAGAGATGGAATAATACTTGATTCTTTTGTCATCAATCTCTTTATTTATCTGATTGTATCTTGTTGGTAATTGCTCTGTGGAAACACTCCTGGTCCTGTGTATAACTTGAACACAGATTCCTAGTTCTTATAATAAATTCAGTAACTCGGGCCTTCGAGCGACAGCGACGCAAGATGGCAGCCACCACGGGCTCGGGAGTAAAAGTCCCTCGCAATTTTCGACTGTTGGAAGAACTGGAAGAAGGCCAGAAAGGAGTAGGAGATGGCACAGTTAGCTGGGGTCTAGAAGATGACGAAGACATGACACTTACAAGATGGACAGGGATGATAATTGGGCCTCCAAGAACAATTTATGAAAACCGAATATACAGCCTTAAAATAGAATGTGGACCTAAATACCCAGAAGCACCCCCCTTTGTAAGATTTGTAACAAAAATTAATATGAATGGAGTTAATAGTTCTAATGGAGTGGTGGACCCAAGAGCCATATCCGTGCTAGCAAAATGGCAGAATTCATATAGCATCAAAGTTGTCCTGCAAGAGCTCCGGCGCCTAATGATGTCTAAAGAAAACATGAAACTCCCTCAGCCACCCGAAGGACAGTGTTACAGCAATTAATCAAAAAGAGAAACCACAGGCCCCCCCTCCCCCCCCATTCGATTTAAGCAGTCATTTTCCACAGTAGTACATTTTCTAGATACGTCTTGTAGACCTCAAAAGTACTGGAAAGGAAGCTCCCATTCAAAGGCAATTTATCTTAAGATACTGTAAACGATACTAATTTTTTGTCCATTTGAAATATATAAGTTGTGCTATAACAAATCATCCTGTCAAGTGTAACCACTGTCCACATAGTTGAACTTCTGGGATCAAGAAAGTATATTTAAATTGATTCCCATCATAACCGGTGGGGCACATCTAACTCAACTGTGAAAAGACACATCACACAATCACCTTGCTGCTGATTACATGGCCTGGGGTCTCTGCCTTCTCCCCTTCTCCTCCTGCTGCCTCCCTCCCTCCCTCTACCCACCCACCCCTCTGTCCCTGCAACAGCCCTCCAGCTTGGGGTGGCTTGCTAGAATAGGCGTGAAGGTTTCAGGTCGCAGCCTGTGGGACTACTGCTGGGTGTGCAGGGGTGCTCCAGCTGCACCCCTGGTTTTTTTTTTTAAGTCTTAAATGATGCCCTCCCCCCTCCAAGCCATCATCCTTTCTCCACTTCCCATGACCACCCTCGGCCGAAGCATAGATTGTAACCCCCTCTGCTCCCCTCTGAAATTGGCCTTTGGTGAGGAATTCAGGGCTTTCCCCATATCTTCTCCCCCACCTTAATCGAGGGGTGCTGCTTTTTCCTTCCTCCTCAAGTCCCTTTTTGCACCATCACAACCCAATACTTCCTTGCTTTGGCCAGAAGCCATCAGGTAAGGTTGGAAAGAGTCTCTGACTTCCCTCGTTTAGTTTGGAACCACATTTACTCACTCTCCACCAGCCTGGGAATGAATATTGGGTCCTCAGCCCTGCCACCCTCTGCTGTCATCATCAGCTGATGCCGTTTTTTAGCTCAGGTTTTGATAAAGTGAAAAGAACAGTCACCAGGGGTATTCAGACCTGCCAGCTCTCAAAGTGCTTGGTGGTAAAACTTGGAGAAAGGCCACAGAAGACACTTGTAAGCACACACGATCCCTCTGAATGAATTGTTTTCTTTTCCTGTAATTGCTTTTGCTTTTAACAATTGAAGAAGTTTTAAACAGGGTTCTCATGTGGTCATCTTACAATCCATTTGCGTCTAGTTTGGAATCTGACAACTGGAACGAAAAGAACCTTGGATTCGGTGCATACTTTGGTTTTGGTGCTGCTGCGTCTCATGGTCCTCAGCAGGGATCGAGAAAGAACTCAGTGTGCACAGCAGATCCCCGAAATTGGCGGGCTTGACTTCCTGGCAAATTGCTGCGTTTTTCCACTTTTCTGTTCAGGACCACTAAATGCTGAGATGTGGATGCATACCGAAATAAAAGCGATTCATTGTGTTCTAAAAAAAAAAATAAAAAAAAAATAAATTCAGTAACTCTTAGGTTTCCATGCTCCAGTTTTCACTATGGGTGAAAACTCTGTGGGAGGCATGCTGTGTCTTCACAAAATTTCTGTAAGCAGCCATCTCTATACAGTCATTTAAATTTTGTATTTGGCAAAGGGCCTTTGAAATAATGTAACATTTACCTTATTGAAGTATCAGAACAGACTTGATGTTCATTGAGTGCTTTTGTCCAACTCTATGCATTCTTTCAAATAAAGCAGGGCACTGGATTACTTTGCTATGCATAGAGTATTGACCCACTGTCTTAACTCTAGATTTAAAAATCCTATAAGCCAGTTACATCAGTGAAAATAGCAGAGTAGGTATTGCCTAGGGCTCATTCCTGTATAGAAACACTAAAATATTGGGGGAAATGTCGAATCAATTCTTTGAAATTCTGGAAAATACTCCAAGACTTATTGAAACAAAGGAAATGTGAATCAAAAATAAATTTTAAAAACCCTTAAAAATGATAGGAAATTTTTGTGTCATATTACTTGCTTTTGACCTTGGTGTCAGTCTTGAAGATGGTAGCTCACATTTCCAGTGTGGGATCTGGTCCCTGGTTCCAGAGGAAACAGAACGGACCTTACTCTCAAATAATTGTTTTGTCTATTCTAACCCACCTGGGAATATCTAAATAACTAATGGAAGGTATTTGCCTTTCTTTCACCCAACTAGGAACTTATTCAAGATGGAAAAGCGGTGGGCATTCTTTGAGAACATTAACGATAAATGAACAACCCATAGATTTCTGGAGCAAAAGATTACAGTTGAGATAAACAATAGATTAACTGAAAAACTGTGAGGAAAATCTTAAGAAAGAGTTCATTGGTGAAATTAAGACACTGAAAAGAGTTTATGTATCCTGAGGAATTTAGAATACTCATGCTTGCAGAGAGGCCATATGTTCAGATATGACCTAAGAATACTCTAAGCTTTCTCCTATGACTTATCTCTACACTTTAAAGCAGAAAGAGAAGACCCAGACAAAGCTATAAACAGTCTCATCAAGTGTTGATAGGTGTCTGAAAACAGCTAAAGCATAAGGACCAGGATATCTTTTTTCTCTCGTTCCTTCTTTCCTTATTTCTCCTAGCATTCAGGAAAATCTTTCAAAATGCTAGTTCAGCATAAGATAGAGGAAGAGGGACTTCAGAGATTACACAGACAAGGAATAGAGACTTTATGAACATAGTTTAGAAAAGTCACTAAATGAACATAAAGCCCACAGCAAGCAAACACCCAAACCTTCAGAAAGGGGAAGGATCTGATTCCGAAGTTACTACATTATAGTATTCAAAATGTCTAGTTTCCTATGCACACAAAAATAGGTACCAAGCATAGGAACTGGAAAATATGGCCCATTTATTGGAGAAATGAGAAAACTGTTTCTGAGAGAGCATAGATACTGGACTTAATAGGCAAAAACTTTGAACAAACTATCCTAAATACATTCAAAGAGATAGAAGAAGCTACAGACCAAAAGCTAAAGGAAACATGGAGAATGATGCATAGCCAAATACAGAGTATTAATAGAAATAAAAATTATAAAAAAACAAAAATTCTGGAGCTGAAAATTATAATAATTGAAATTAAAATTTCACTAGGGATTTTAAATAGCATATTTGACCATGCTGAAGAAAAAATCAGTGAACTTGATGATGGATCAATTGAAATGATCCAGTCTGAGGAACTGAATTAAAGAGAGAAAGAGAGGGAGAGAGAGAGAGAGAAAGAGAGAGAGAGAGAGAGCGAGAGAGAGAGTCTATGATACCAATGAGACACTAACAAACATACCAATATATGTATAATGGGAGTCCCAGAAGGAGGGGAAATATTGTGAGACAAAGACTACTTGAAGAAATAGGGCTGAAAAATTCCTAAATTGTATTAAAAAAAACAACATTAATCTGCACATCAAAAAAAGCTTAAGGAATTTCATGAAGGATAAACAGACATATTTAGACATATTCTAAGACACACTTAGATGTATTCTAATCAACTTGTTGGAAGACACAGAGAGAATCTTAAAAGCAGCAAGAAACTTATCATATACAAAGTATCCTCATAAGATTAATAGGCAATTTCTCATCAAAAGCTATCCAGACCAGAAGGAAGAGGCATGACATGTTTAAAGTGGTGAAAGGAAAACAAATCTGGCAACCAAGAAGTCTATATTCATCAAAATGCTTCAAAAATGAAGGAGAATTTGAGACATTCCATATAAATAAAAGCTTATTTTTAAAAATAATGATAAAAATTTACTCAAAGAAATAAAAGAGAGTTCATTATAGTATTATTACCCTATGAGAAATGCCAAAGGAAGTCAGTCCATCTGTCTAAAATGAAATGACATTAGATAGCAACTCAAAGCTATTTAAATAAATAAGGAACTCTGCCACAGCAAACCACAAAAGTAAATATAAAACCAGCATTATCGTATTTTTGGCTTCTAATTCCTCTGTTTCCTGCATCATTTAAGAGACAAATGATTAAAATAATAATTAGACATCCATGTTAATTGGTATGCAATGTACAAATTTGTGACAATAACATAATGGGGAACTAGATTTGTGTAGGAGTAGAGTTTTTGTATGTCATTGCAGCTAAAGTGGTGTCATTTTAACTACATGGTTATAAATTTGTCATGTTAGTAGTAAACTCCATGGTAAGCTCTGAAAAAAATGGACAAAGAAGGGTACAAAAAAGGAATCAAAATGGTGCATTATGAAAAAAATCAATTACACACAAAGGGAGGAAGTACTGGGGGGAATGAAGAACACAAAGCATATAGAATATATAGAAAACAAATAACAAAATGGCAGAAGCAAATAAGTAAATTCTTCTTTGTTAGTGATTCGTTTATGTGTAAGTAGAATAGACAGGTTTCAAAAAATATATAGATGTTCAATGCATGAAAAGATTCTCATCTTCATTAGTTATTAAGGAAATGCAAATCAAAGCTATAATGAGATATCACTTCACACCCACTAAGATGGTTGTGATTTAAAAATCAAAGTAGCAACTTTTGTGAGGATGTGGACAAAATGAAACCTTCATAAATTTTTGGAATGAAAAATGATGCAGCCACTATAGAAAACACTGGTGGTTCCTCAAAAAGTGAAACACAAAATTATTATATGACCCAGTAATTGTACTCCTAGTCATATAACCCAAATAATTAAAAACAGGTACCCAAACAAAATATTTGTACACAATTGTTCACAGCATAGTATTTCCAGTAACCAAGATGTGGAAACACCCAATGTCCATCAGTGGATGAATAGATAAGCAAAAGATGGTATGTACATATATTAGAATATTAGTCAGCCATAAAGATTACAGACGTTCTGATACATTCTACAACATAGATGAACTTTCAAAATATTATACTGGGGCACCTAGGTGGCTCAGTGGTTGAGCGTCTACCTTTGACTCAGGTCGTGATCCTGGTGTCCTGGGATCGAGTCCTGCATCAGGCATTCTATAGGGGGCCTGCTTCTCCTTCTGCCTATGTCTCTGCCTTTCTCTCTCTGTGTCTCTCATGAATAAATACATGAAATCTTTTTTAAAATAAAATAAAATATTATACTAAGTGACAGAAGCCAGATGACAATCACATACTGTATGATTCCATGTTTATGAAATATTCCAAATATATACATTTAGAGAGCAGAAAGTAGATGGGGGATGCCAGAGGCTGAAAGAAGGGAAATAGGATTAATTACTTAATTGGCATGGGGTTTTCTTTTGGGGCTGATCAAAATATTTTGGAACAAACAAAGTGGTGTCTGCATAACTTCATGAATGTAATGGATGCCACTGAATTATTAAAACAAATTACGTGAGTAATAAGTACGGTACTTGTCACTTGGTCCACGGAGGTTTTATACAGTTGACCATTCACTCTAATTTCTCATGCGGCATCTATTTTCCCTTTGTAAAATCTTCAAGTTGTATTCTAGCAAACTTGAGCTGTTTGAATGGAAATTGGTTAATCTAAGGATGCTATAGACCATGGACTTGCTGATTTTGCTGACTTCTGCTGAGCAGAAGTTTTCTATGTACTACTTAAATAGAAGATTTATACTACTTGCTGCTTCTACAATTTCTGTAACATGTAAGGGGCCTATTTGGGGGCCTACTAGTCAAAACTGGGCTGTCAAAAAATACCACTGCAGAGGACTTTATTGCTTAGTGATTGCATTTTCTTTTTTTCATATATATATAATAATCTACTTCTAAAACAGACTGGAGGTAGCTTTCAATATAAATGTAAATCAATCATAGTCATTGAAATGAATTAAACGAAATGACTCATGTTTTGCTCTGAGGAAACTAATCTATCATATACCATAGGATGTGGCATTGGTTCATTGCCCATACTTCTCCCTTTCTTCCATTTCTTATATACCCATTTTGCTTTTGTTGTTAACTTATATTTGTTTTGACATCATTACATTTAATTTTTCCTTTCATCCTGTTTTCATGTATTCATGTGTCCTTTGTTTGGGCCTGTCCAGGTAACACCATGAATACTATCTATTCCCCACAATTCCTGATGTATGCTCTCCTTCAATCTAGCCTCAGTAAAGGACTGAGAACCAACATGACACAATTTCTTCACTTCTGGTCAAAAACTGTCACTCAGGTAATAAATCAGGTCATAGATTAGTGGATCTGCCAGTTTTAGGGTAACTTTTGATTTTGCCTAATGGGAAAGAACACATCAATAATTTCAGGATAAATATATAAATTCACATTGCACCACCCACCACACTCCTCAGTCCATAAGTAGAGGAATTTCTGGGGAGCACAAGCCTGAACTGACCTCTCAGTAGTCATCCATCCACAGTGACCAAAGGGAAGGCAACACTGAAAGTTATTGCTGGTTTCAGAGTCTGGGATACCAGGGAATGCCACTTACAGAACTGTATATAACCACAAAAATCACTGAGAGATAAAGATTAGAAGGAAGAAACAAAAATTGGTACAATTTAAACATATGATATTCCATCTGAAAAAAAAAGGAAAAACTCCAAAATAATTTGCTGAATAATTGAGAGTTTAGCAAACTTGGTGAATAGAAGATCAACAAACCATTTGTATTCCTAACTACAGCAATGGCCAAATAGAAAATGAAAGTGGAATAATGCTGACATCCAGAATAGCAACCCAAACTATAAGCTTTTTATGGATAAATAAATAAAATTATGTGCAAGTTATTTATGAAGAAATGACTGACATATATAAAATAAACCCTTAATAAGGAGGGAGATTTATTTTTTTGTGATGAGAGAAATCAATATTATAAAGAGGGAACTTTGCCACAAATTAATATATGAATTAAGTGCTGGTCTAATAAAAATCACAGCCAGGATTTCTAAAGAAATTTAAAGAAAAGAAGGAATCTGGAATTCATAGGAGAGCAAAAGTTATAGAATATCTGAGAAAATATGGATAAATAGTCAACAAGGAAGAGTATATTCTATAGAAGATAATAGGGAATACTATTTTAAAATATAGTAATTAATTCACAAGAGAATTTTTCCAGGGACTTTCAAAAGCTTTAAACTTTTGTTCATTTCATTTTGCCTAATGGGATCTGAAATCTTCATCTCTCTCCACTATTGCCCAAACAGGATTTCTAACAATGGCACCAACCTGTATCTACTTGGTCTACCCAAAAATTTGGGATTTTTCCTGCTGCTCTTCCTTTCTCACTATCTGAGTTTCATCTGTGAGCAAATACTATTTATGCAAATACTATTTTCTTAAATTTTTCACTCATATGCCTTTCCCTTTTTAAATCTACTGCTCATTAGAAACATCGTCCACTCAGCTATTCAATGACACAGAACCACATTATAAAGAACCCCATTAGCAGTTTCAAAGTTTCCACATGTGTCCCATTCTAATCTATTCTTTATTCCACAACCAGTATTGTTACCCCAAGTTTAAATGAGGTGATGGTGACCCCTGCTTATAAATCTTCCCATACAGATTCAAGTTGTCTTTACCATCATCTACAAATCATCAAGTAAACCAGGCCTACTTTTCCAAACTTTTCCAAACCAATGATGTTGAGGGTTTTTTTGCTTGTTTGTTTTTCTAGATAAGGATAGTGTTCATTCAGATAAAAAACTCACTTGAAAACAAGGTTTTCACTTGAAAACAAGGTTGGGGTTCATAGGAGGTCCTCTCCATCTCCATACCTAGACTCGAGTTTGAGAGAATGGGTTTGATGGGGTACCATTGTGGTTTATTTGTTTATTGGTTGTTTCTCCAGTTTTTTACAATCTTTATAATTTCACACAGGGCTTCCTGGTCCACCCCCCATGTGGACTGTGCTCCTACTCCCATTGAAATAAAATCTTTAAGTCACAGAAGATCGCAGAGGCATTTAGAACAGACAGGAGCTTCTGTACTTGTATATGTCTTTGGGGTCATGCTTCAGAATTGTATCTTCAGGGGAGTGGATTTTTAATATTTTCCCTTTATTTCCCCAGCTAGATATATTTACATGTGCATGTACATAGGCACCTGTGTGCACCCACACGTTGTGCACACACACACACACACACACATGCGTGCACTCCAAAATTTTAGTTGTTAATGCAAGATTTTTCAGGCTATTCTGTCTGCCATGATGCTGGACATAAAAGTCTTCACAAATATTATTTTTATCCACAGATTTAAAAAATCATTTAAAACATGCAGATCGACTTTAAAAATTTTATGAAAATAATTTCATTTATAAACTAAAACGTAACACTAGATACATTTAGGCATTAGACACAACACTTATAACAATGGATATGTATTTGCACGGCATATCTGTGAAAATATTTCTAGGGTTGTTGGATAAAACTGTGGAAAAATTTAAGAAGGTTTGTTTCACCTCTACTTCAAGTGTCTGTGAGGGGGAAAAATGGAATAAGAAATGTGTAAAATGGAACTTCAAGTATTACTTGGATAATTTCAGTCTTTATTTTTCCCATTTAAGATAAGGTATAATGATTCCATAATGTGTTGTCAACAAAACAGGAGATACAATCCATAGCTCTTTAAAATGTTTGAGACAGAAGACTTCTTCAAAAGTATGTCAGAAAAGTGGAACAAGGTCTTCAAAGATATTGTCCTTCAAGGAAACAACAGTAAAATCTAGAAAGGAGAGCCCTGTTGGGAAGCTAGAATAGATTGAAAGAAGGCTTTTTGCTAAGGAAGGAATTTTATAAAGCTGTGAAACAAAGGAAACAAAGCCAAGCGAACTAAAGGAAGCTGTAGCAAAAAGCAAATGATTTCAGGACTGAAATTAGAAAACCAGATCGATAAAGTGTATGCCAGCTGCTCCAGTCTTATGGTGATAGAAATGTGTTTGGTGAGCATAGGAGGCGAGACAGTGAGAGTGTCATTTGGAGATTTGTGCCCGAATCCTCCTTGGATGAATGGCCTCTGAAAATGCAGATAGTAGCTCAGTCTCCTATTCTTTAGTTTGACAGTTGCAAAATGGAGTTAGTGATGCTTGTCCCATCCTGATGCACAACACCAATATAAAGGTTAATACAATATTTTACAGATAATTTTAGACTAGTAAATTAGTTTTAATGATTTTAAATAGCATTATTTGGAATAAGTTTGCCTTCACAAATTGATTTAATGGGATATTTAAGTTATAGATTTGAAACCACTCTAGTGGGTGAGTATCAGGCTGGATTAAGCCAAGTATGGATCAGTGAGGACTGCTAGGGAAGTAGGAAGGTTTATTTGGCTAGGTATCACAGCAGTTAAGGATATCAATGATGGAGCCAGATGACCTGGGTTCAAATTCCAGCACCATGTTTATTAGCTATGGGGATAACTTGAATAAAACATTTCTTGCTTAGTTTTCAATATTGGCAAAATGGAGATAATATCAATACTTTCCACACATAGTTATTATAAGCATTAAATCACATACAGTATTCAGAACTGTGATAAACATAGAGTATGTATTGCTATTACATTATAAATACCAATATTAATACAGGACTAGAGTTGGATGGAGGAGCACAAATATTAAATTGAAGAAATGTTCCTATGATAAGAAAGATAAAAAACAGAGTCCAGTTAGTTAAATTGTAGTAATAAAACATTTAAAGAATACCTGTTCTTGAAGACTCCATATGACAGAGATGGGCATAGACAAAATGCCTTACTCTACCTTCAAAGCAACATTGTCACCTTTCCTGCCCCCTTTCTATTTGGCCATTTCTACCCATTGTTTCAGAACCTGCAGCCGTACAGAACACCTGCTGCTCCTACACCCTCCCTTTCCTGTAGCACTTATGAATGTTTCTCTATCGAATCTTTACAATTTCATGTTTTAATAAGTAGTTTTCCTTTTCTAACATGGTAGACTAGAGGTTCTCAATTGTAGGCTATTCTCCCCACCAGGGGGCACTTAATATCCTGAGACATTCCTGGTGTTCACAGCTGAGGGAAGGGAAAGCTACTGGCATCCAGGGGGCAGAGGCCAGGGATGCTGCCAAACATCCTGCAACAAATAGGGAGGCCACTCACTGGGAAGAATTATCTGGTTCAGATATCCATAGTGCTGCTCTGAGAAACCCTGTGCTTGATGATAACGTCATAGTGACAGGGCAGAGACAATGTCTCCTTTACCTGTTCCACCTGTGTCTAGCATGCAGAAGACCTTTCAGAAAGATTTGTTAAATTTTTTAACATATTTCAACTGTGTAAATAAAGTCTTTGGGAGAAAAGCTGTTTTTCACATGAGTCATTTCATGCTATAAACATGTTTTCTAGACAATATCTATCTCAAAATGTGGATTCACAAGGGTGATAATCAAAACATTTAATGGTATTAACAGTATGGGCTCTGGCCAAGCAAGGACAGATAACAAGCTGGAACAACCAGTATTGTTATATTGGTGGCTGTGGGCTGAGTCCTGGTTGTATGTCTACACTAAACATAAACAACATTTTCCCCAAAAGCATTCTAGAAGGCATTATGCTCTTTTAATAAGGCTCTACTAGAGGAGTATTTTGTGACACATTCTAATGTAAATGAACTAAGTGCTTCCTTTGGAGATAAGGGCAAAATCATCAGGATGTGAGTTCTGAAGGCAGTGGCCATCATCCTCTTACCAGAATGTGTTTGACCACCCGGCCTAAATCACATCAGCCCAAAAGGGGAAAGCAATTTCAACGTTAAAGTATAATTTTACACTTTACATTTAATCTCTCCATTTGCCACCCCATCACACATTATACTATTTCTTCACTTGATAAATTGACTTAATAATGCTGTTTACACATCTAAAGGTTAAATGAATGGAAATTGTATTTTATCTGAAAGGTAAAAATCCCTCTTTGAATTATCTCAGAACATATCATAACTGTGTACTTTATGATGATAATTAAGTTAAATATTCAACTTGGCTCATTGGATCCTTTAAAAATAACACACTTAGGGAATTAATAATTGGTTTTGAATGATTTCTTCTCCTTAGAGACTTATGATATTTTCTGTTAAGCACAAATTTAGGAACCATTGCATAGTTCTTAGGGCTATGAATGTGGTGCTTCACTACTTAATTCAGCCTGACTCAGATGTCTCTCCAAAGAACTAGGCATTTAAATGTAAAGTTTTCAGTAGGGATTTCTTAATTAGCTTTTAATAAAGAGAAAGATACAAGCATCTGTTGTGTCATTCTTTTTATTCAGATAAAGATAAGAAATTCCAATATTAAATAATACCATTGTCTAATTTTTGGGGGCTATTAAGCATCTTCCATTATAGTGATAATGCTGGACATAGGAGCTCATTCATAAGTAATAAAATTACTACTCCCCATTCACATAATTTGCATGCTTGAAATTACAGTTCATAGGAAATGTAGAGATCTAACAATATAAACATTCTTTACTATATAGTGGAAAATAAAATATTAGTGGCTAACAACAACAGAATTTATGTGTTTTAATGTTATTGGAAATGGATCATCTTAATTAAATGTAGCACTGATAAAAAAGAAGATGCTAAGGTTCCTTTCAGTTATTCAACATGTTGTTGAACTCACAACATGCACACGGTTCTCTAACCATGTGGAATAGAGAAAGTATAGTGACATATGAGCTGTGTAACCTTCCTGAAGTAGTAAGACTTTACTTAATGTATTATTCAGACTTTCATATTTACATGCTTTAGACCTTTGCTATTTCCATCAATGTCATTCAAAGCATTCTTGCAATAATCTTTCAAAGCTCCATCATTGCATTTAGAATGTCTCACCTTCCAACCCCCTGCTCCCCAACTTTCTTCACTATGGTTTTCTGCCTAGGAGACACTATTCACACCTCACTGTTGATTTCAATTGCATATTTTCTTGTTGGGAGACTACTGATTTGACGTTCATAGGTATCTCAGTCCTTTTAAAGCAAATAAGAGCTCCATGCAGGTCACAGATCTGACAAAAATGAAGTAACCTCATTAACTATGAAACTTGGCATTTGAAATTTAACCATATGAATGTTTGTGTTCATTGAAAAGGCCAAAATGCTTGTGATAAACATTAATGTGGTCTAGTTACTTGTGTTAATTGGTTACTCCTAACAGTTACTGGAAGGTGAAATTTTTGGTTAGTGACGATTTTTCTAAAATACATGATAGGTCATTTATCTTACCTGTTAATTATTCCATGTGCATCTTCTATTAGCTGGCATTCAGGATCTTGGCAAATTCAGAGCTATGTATGAATTGATAAAGGGCTGGTTTTTGCATTAGGAAATAGGCAAGGTGAGGGACTATTAAATATTGAACCAATTCTTCTGCTACTGTAAGTGATTCTTTTGTAGTGAGTGAGGCTGTCCTAACAGTGGTAATTATAGAACAATTAGAGAATTACTAGCTTGGTGATGATAACAGGAGTCCTATGTCCCCAGATAATTTCCCTCTTACTTTTCTACATACAACTCTGATGCCAATTGTAATGTATAGTGGTTCCTGGATTTATTTTTTAAGATTATGTAAATTTAACAGAGAGAGAGAGAGAGCACAGCAAGAGAAACAGCATGGGGAGAGGGAGAAGCAGACTCCCCACTGAGCAGGGAGCCCAGCATAGGGCTCAATCTCAGAACCCTGAGATCATGACCTGAGCCAAAGGCAGATGCTTAACCTACTGAGCCACTCAGATGCCCCAGTTTCTGGATTTTTTAATGAAATATTATAGAAGTAAAAAGGAGTAATTACAAAAAAATAAGTGAAATAGAATAAAATGAAATGAATAAAATGAATATATCCCATAATTGTACCACCCAGAGAAAAAGTACATTATCATGGTATATATTCCAAGATCATATATATATATTTGCCTGCTTTCTTTCTTTCTTCTTTTCTTCCTTTCTTCCTTTCTCTTTCTTTTTTGTTTTAGAATGGGCTTCTCCTGTGCACTATCACCCAGCATTTTGCTTTTTTGTGTAGTATGGTATATTGTAGATAATTCTTAGGTCATTGTGTTTAGATCTACATTGTCATTAAATGTCCATGTCATATTTGATTGTACTTAAATAATATGTACTTAACTAATACCCTTCAGTTTGACATTGAGGTAATTTCCATTTTTTCCCCTATTCTACACCAAAGTGTGATAAATAGTTTTGATTACTTTTTTATTATTTTGCCTCAGGTTTTGACCAGATGTTAGACAGTGTTATATTTAACACATTATTTCCCTAATTAGTATATCAAACTGTTGCCTCAAAGCCTTAGTATCAAGCATTGTGTCAAAATTACTTAGGAATTTTTTTTCTTAAACAGATTGCCCATTCTCACCCCTGAGGCAATCAGACCCAACAGTTCAGGGGTGAGGCCCAGCTACACATTGGTTAAAATCTCTCAAGATGATTCTAATGTAAAACTGAAGAGCTGGTATCAGAACTGAGAATATTGACCTCTCTCTGTCTTGTACCAGAAATATTTCAGCAAACTGGGGCATGTGTATATCCATCAGGTCACAGCTCAGAGTCAGCTGCTGACTTTGGAGCAGCTATTTTGCCATTCAAAGCTTTCGGGGCCCACATGCTGGGTCATTAGATCCTCTCTGGAGATGAGCACAAAACTGAATGGGAGAAGGCCTGAGTAATGCAGAAAATTAGCACTGGATCATTGGAAGTGTCTGAAGCTAATGTCTGGAAACATTTGTGTTGACAAATTCCAATTTCACTGGATTCTTGCACTCTTACCAGGGCCCTTAACTTTTTGACTTCTAACAATCTTGGATTTGTGATTGTTTTGGCCTTTCATTAACCTGGATTCACAGTTCAAGGCCTCTCTGGAACTGCCATTCTGCTCACTGTTGGGCGTATACCCATGGCCAAAGCTTACCCCCCACACCCTGAGCAATTTTGGGGGGACTTCCATAGGTGCCAACAAATGATGCACCATTGGATTAAGATATTCCTAATTAATATACAGATATTCTGATTTGTCTGATCAATATAGCTAAGACAGGCCTGGCACAGAGTATTTTCTCAATATGTGTGTCAATTCAACGTTAATGAAATAAAACTTTTTGAAAAGCAAAAGCTGAAGAAGAAAATGTTTTTCCTCGTACTTTTAGACAATAAAAGAGACAATTCAAAAGTATATAGAACATGCAAAATAGGAATAAAGATTTAAACAGCTTAAAAATCACCTCATAGTTTTTATTATCACTCTCTTGAGAACCTGAGTTACTCTGGATATTGATTTATTTAGTACCCATGAGTCATGAGATTTCTTTTAGAAGCTGCCTCCTTTTATTATTAATCTAATCAATAAGCTTGAAAATTTTGGGGTAAAGAATGTAACCACAGATGTGCTGAGGGCTTGCTTGACAATCCTCTCAATAAATGGACATGCAATGTAATTAGTCTTGTCATTCGAGGCTGACCAAAGCATCAGGAAGCTTAAAACAAAGCATGTGCACTCAAAGTAGGGTAAACCATCAAGGGTAATTTCATAAGAAACACTGGCTCCAAGACACCATAAAACAATCCACTTAACTTCATATTTATATGCTTTAAATACTAAATATATTTCTGAATACCTTTTTTTTATCAGTTCAAATATATTTTGTGTCCATCATAGGAAATAAAAGGTTGTAATTTTCATTATGCCATTTCATCAGCTGTCAGTACAGTAGTTTGATATGTATGTTTAGCTTCAGTCAATTCACCAAGCTTTGTTATATTGAAAATTTGCATCCCCCGGAATTAATTCTGTTGTTTGGAAAGCAGAATGTAAGACAATCTCTAGTATCTACACCGTGGACATCACAGGCTCACACTCTCTTGATGTCAGTCTTGCCACTAATTAACTATTTGGTTCCCATGTCCCCTACTAGAACGACGTTTTCTGGACCATAGCTATTTGAATGAAAGTAGTGATTCCTATGTCCCTTGAACTGTTCTAATATACATGATCAGTAAGCGATGGCTATGTGAACTTCTATATCTCTGATTCTACCCTTAGTGCTCTCCTTTGCTGTTGATATGCAGTTGACATTCCAATATATCAAGTAACAAAATCTCTTTAAGAACTATCTTATTTTTTTTTATCTTTCCATTGGACATTCATGTTTTATTTAACCAGAATTTGAGAATTGTCACCTCCCACCCACCCCCACCCACCTTCTCCCAACCCACTGGACTCTATTCAAAGTTGTGATGTTCTCATGGATTCACTCTCCCATGCCTGGGAATCACCTTTCAGGGCCCAGGGGAGAGCTTCATAAGCTACATCAGTAATAGGACCCTGTTCTTCTACACAGGAGTCTGGAGCTCCGTGTCTAAAGCAAAGGCAAGAGAAAGAGAATAAAAGAGCAGAGGTAAAGAGGGAGGTGGAGAAAGAGGAACAGGGGAGAGACTGACTGAAGAGGATGGGGGTAAGAGGGGGAAAAGGGATGCAGACAGGAAAAAGAGAAAATAGAGTGAAATCCTGGAAAGAAAATTTAGATGATTGAAAAAATAAGAAACATAAGGTGAGAAGGAAACCTGAGGATGAGATGGATTATCTATGTGATAATATACATAACAGATTATGTATGCACGTCACGTATATATATGTGCATATATATAATGGTGTCATATATATATGATAGAGAATTATGAGAAATATATATGAGAAGTAGATGAGATGAGAAAGAGAGAAAAAGATCAAATGTATAAAAATGGTAGGGAAGGATGATACAGAGAGACATGGTCAAGATGATGGAAAGGTAATTAAGAGTAAGAGGAACATGACAGACTGTAAAGCAACATGAGAGGGCAACCAAGCCAACAAAATCTGCTAATAGTTTGTTTCCTGATCTCAAATTCATCCTGACAGCTTTAAAAGTTAGAAATTACCCTTAATGACAATTTAACTTAGTGTTCTAATAATTTCTTTTTGCCAAGACATGTTGGAGACCTATGTTGGATACCTGTCATTTGCAACAAAAACTTCCTGAAAATACAAGATGGGACTGTTTGTTTGGACTCTATCTTGAAAAGATTAATTGTTTACACCAAGGAAATACTGCCATGCATATAAATACAACCCTATTATCTTTGTGTTACACTTAATTATACACCATAGTAGATCATGCTTCAAAAATTATTTTAACTACAATTTTGATAAAATTTAGTTGTTTGATATAGTTGCTAGATATCTATACTATTTAGATTTTTACCTTTACTCATCTGAGGAACTGTGGAGTCAAACTCTTACAGGTGTCTAATACATTCTGGAAACAAAATTGTTATTTTGGGAAGTACTTTCTTGGCACTAATTTGCAACTTATTTTCTCACTGTGCTTGAGGATATGAAAGGAATTAAGAATTAGCAAAAAAGACCAGATGCTCAACATGTTATCCACATATATTATGTCATTGCAGAAATGGCAAGACCCTATCATGGATATAGAATCTCAGTTCATTACATAATGTCTGGTCTACTGAGTATTATACCTCCAAGCAGAGGCTTTTTTTTTTTTTTTTCCGCCCCCGCCCCTGCCCCCGCCCTCCGGCCGCCTCACAGGAACCAGCGCCCCTGCCGCTCCCGCGCTTCCCAAGCAGAGGCTTTTACATACAAGTGTGAAACTCAAAGAATACGGTCATATCTTTCAGCCAAAACTAGTTTTAGGTAAATAGCCATGGAAACACCACATTATTTGAGAAATATGTTCATTTGTAACTCATCTTTCAGATGTATAAAATGATTCATATATTTTACATAATTATGCATACAGCTTCAAAGATAGTATAAAAATAAAATGACAATCACTTTTTAAGTACATATTTTCTTGTGGAAAAGGGACATTGACAATTTTAAGATACTTTTGGGTTGTGTATCATTACATTTACACTTGAGACATATATTTGAAATTTGAATCTATCCTTTCAGGACTCACAGAATTTAGTGGTGCTTTTCTGTGACAAAAGGAAACAGTGTAAAATAAGATTAGAGACTAGTCACTTAAGATTTACTTTTAGACCAGATAGTTGCTACATACTGTATAGGTGACAGACATGGATGAAGGTGTATAAAATGGGGAAGAAACACAATGAAGTGAATATATGTAATGGAGAGTTTGGAGTTAATAAAAATAGGACACAGAAGAAATAGAAAGGAGGATGCTGATCTTGGTTTTGTCCAAAATAAGCTTGGAATATTGGAACTGGAAACGTCAATTTTTTAAGTACCTGAATCATTATTATAAAAACTTGAACATTAAAAACATTCCATTTGAAAAAAAATTATGAATAGCACCAGAGATTATTGGAGATATATTCCATTGTGGATTTGGGAAAGGAAATACACAAATTGAGTCTGGAACTACTTTTTTGTCCTCAAAAGCAAGGAAGCCATCAGACTCCTGAGACTTTGTAAAAAAAGAAAACTGAAGATACACTCATTTTAGAGACAGAGGTAAAGAGCAGAGCATAAACAAGAATATCATCTGAGCATAAACAAGAATAATGGAATAAGAGTAAGATTTTTAATGTAAAATGCATGAATTTATAAAAATTCTTAGGAAGAAAGCTCATTGTTTCTGGACTTCGCTGAGGCACTAATCTGGTGCATGAAAATTGGAAAAACAGGTATTCGTCTAGTGATAGACATGACTTCCTTTTCAGGGTAATTTTTTAGTTTTTCAGAAAGAATTCCAGAAGGAATGATAGCATTAGAAAAATGCTGCATTGCAATATCTAAAGAAATAATGGATTGAGTCAATGACACTGATCAATAGATGCTTAAAACCCTTAGGTGAAGTGTTAATGTGGAATGTAATAAAGGAGGATTCCAACTGAACATTTCTGACTACATGAGCATCCCCCAAAGGGACCAGGCAGGCATGAAGTGCCTCTTCATGTGACAGAACAGAAAATGTAAAGCATGGCCTCTAAAGTCTGATCACCTAAAAAAACATAACTGAACTTTAATCAAATTAACTCTCTATGTCTAAATAAAATTTTACAGCATATAGAAGAGAAAAAGAAAGAAATTAAATTACATTTGGAAGTAACAATCTGCGAAATGCAGAATATAGGACGTTTCGTAGGCTTGGTTTTCTAATCCATCAATTATAAAAGAAAAAAAAGAAAGGAAAAATGTATCATAAAACAGATTTAGAAAACATAACACCCAGAATTAATACACCGGCCATGTTTGAATCCTGAATTAAACATATATACTACTACAAAAAAACTTTGAGTCAACTGGAAACATCTGAATATGGACAAGATTAAATAACATTAAATAACACTAAGAAATTAGGGTCAAATTTGTGAGGTAGATTAATGATATGTTGTCACGGAACATTTTAATATTATTTTCACTTAAAACATATACTAAAGTTTTAGTGTAAAAATAATATAATGTCTGGCATTTGCTTTAAAAACCTAGCAAAGGGGCACCTGGATGGCTGAGTAGGTGAGCGTCTGCCTTTGGATCAGGTCGTGATCTGGGGGGTCCTGGGATCAAGTCCCCCTCAGGCTCCCCACAGGGACCCTGCTTCTTCCTCTGCCTATGTCTCTCCCTCTCTCTCATGATTAAATAAATAAACTCTTAAAAAAAACCCTAGCAAAAATTAATTAAAATACATAAATAAATACTAACCTAATAACAATACAATTAAACAAGGAAGGGTGATCAATGAACAAAATTGACATGTTCATAATTGTTAAAGCTGGTTTCTGAATATGTGGAAGTTCACTAAATAATATTCTACCTCTTTATGTTTCAAAAATTCCATAATAAATCCTTAGAAAAAATAAATGTTCTTCTTTTCTATTTTTTTTCTCTATATCAATAATCTCCTTATTGGTATGTTCTTTTTAACATGCTGTCAGCTCTTTGTGTTACACTTAATTAAATAGTGGCCTCTTGACTTCTCTGAAAATTACTATTGCACTTCTTTGTTCTCCCATTTGTAGAAAAATACCTTGAAATAGTTAGGTGCTTCTATTTGCTTTCTCTTGTCCTCTCCCCAATCCCTCTTAAATTCACTACAATCAAGATTTTGTTTCCACAATTTCACCTGCACAGTTTGTCAACTCCTCCATGATGGCGATGGTGGACATTTTTCAGGTCGATTGACAGGTCTTCCTTGTATTACTCTAATTAGCATCAGCAATGACACAGAAGAACTCTTTCCTCCTCAATATGTTCTAGTCCCTTGTTTTTGTTTTTTGTTTTTTTTGTTTGGTTTGTGTGTGTGTGTGTATGTGTGTGGTGTGTGTGTGTGTGTGTGTGTGTGTGTGTGTGTGTGTGTGTTTTGAATACTGTAGTTCTTTGGTTTTCCTGGTACCTCGCTGGCCACTTCTTCTGTCTTGGTTGATGTCTTCTCTTGAGGCTGACCTTGGAAAGCCTATTGATGGCTTTAAGTATGTATATGCTGATGATTTTTAAGTATATGGCATCAGCCCCTATCTTTCTCATGAACTCTTGATAGGTTACCTAATTGTCTATTTGACATTTCTACTTGACATAATTAATTTCTGCATCTCCAAAACTGAGTGTCTGGTCTCTCCCCCACAAACCTATTTCTCCTACAACCTTTCTCAATTCAGTTAATGGAAGTTTTATCTTTTCAATTACATAGCCAAAAAATATAGGGAGAGTTGTTCTTGATTCCTTCCTTTTCTCACAATTCATATCCAGTCAGGAAACCCTACCATCTACCTACCATAATATATATAAACCAAATGACTTCTCCCTAATTCTACTGTTTCCATCATGATGTCAAACAAAGATTTTTCAGAAATAGTTTCCTAAGACATATCCCTGGTTCTGCCCACCAGGCTTCTAGTGTATTCTCACACAGAAGCCAAAGAGACTTTATTTAAAGAGTGATAGCTAATGTATATCAAATCTTCATTCAAAAGCCTTTGAACTCATTTCATTAAAAGTCTAATACAAAGTCCTGAAAACATAGACCCTAAAAGGTCTGAGTCCCTGTCATCTCTATTGTCTTCCTTCCTATAAGACTGAGCTATGATATTACAAGGACCTCCCTTAGGGATTCTGAACTGATTAATAATAATAGACACTTAATATATGCAAAGGATTATCTTATTTGATGTTGATTCACCCAATTATCTTATTTTTAATGCTAATTTTCAGAGAGATAATCATCAAATTTCAGAGACATTAAATATTTTCCCAAAGTGACCATGGAACGGAGTTAAAGTTTTTGCCCAGGTCTTTCTGACTCTTTAGAGTACATATTCTTACCTCTAACTTACTTCCTCTTGTGCTATAAGAGGAAAAGTTGGATTCCTCATAATTCATTTTTTTAAGTATATAAATATATAAAAGAATTCCCCCAGACTTTCATTTTCATTTCATTAACCTGTAGTAAATTTTGTTCACAATTGCTAGTAAAAATTATCTCTCTTGCTTATCATACTTATCTCCCACCTTAATCACATTTTCTTGGTTCATAAGCTAATGCTGTAAATGTCTTAGTTCAAATTCTGATTTTATATAGTAAGCCTTCCTTGGCCTTTTTAAACAGGTTTCAAATAAATTTGATGCTATTGCTGTTTTATGATCCACACTTTTTTTTTGTCCAATTGCAAACATATAATGAATTTTTTTTTTTTTTTTGTTCTGGAAATTAGCTTACTCTTTTTTTCTTCTCACAAGTCTTTCACCAAAAGCTCAATGTGCTCCATGGCCCCCTGGGACACACAAGATCATAGGCTTGCTTCTAGAGTGGTGTTATGAAGCCTCCCTAGCTGTCAGTTGTGATTGTTTAATTTTTTCCACTGGAAGTAAAAAGCAGTTTATATAACATATTGTTGACATGGCCAGTGGCCAAATACTTAAGACTGCACTTTGCATTTTACAGTCTCCAAAATCTGTGAGCATAAACTGGAACAAATCTTTACTGTTGAAGGCCTCTTGCTTGATGCACTCTTTGTATGATAATCCATGGCAGCCAACAATATTTAACCAGCACAATTCCATGTTAACTTATATTTTTTGAACAATGTGTAGCATATACAAAGCCTCCTAAGAACTCGATATTGATATTCATCTTATTGAATGTAATATGACATTTTATCCCTGTATAGGTTAGCTTGAGGGATCCCTGGGTGGCGCAGCGGTTTGGCGCCTGCCTTTGGCCCAGGGCGCGATCCTGGAGACCCAGGATCGAATCCCACATCGGGCTCCCGGTGCATGGAGCCTGCTTCTCCCTCTGCCTATGTCTCTGCCTCTCTCTCTCTCTCTCTCTCTCTCTCTCTCTGTGACTATCGTAAAATAAAAAATAAATTAAAAAAAATTTTTAAAAAAAGTAGGTTAGCTTGAAATACTTTTCACAATCAGGGGTAGTTTCATTAACAAATATATTTAAAATAAGGTGTTTAAATGCCTCATAGTTTAAAAATATGCCTAATTTGGGAAATTGGCTCTTTGAGCTTCTTATATTGACATTGTAGGCTGAAGTAATAGTGAATTTTCTGTCCTCTCACATTAATTTTTTAAAGAGTTGGATTTTGCTATTGAAGGATCTGGAACCTCTTCCTTAGCCTTCAGTGAAAAATTCAAGCAATGAAATTGTCCAGAAAGGAAACCAACAGTATTTTCCTTTCCACCCTTAACTTTCCTTTTTACTCTGTAAAGTTGGAGAGTTTGCTTTCCATTTTAATGCAAACACTGAAAGGCAAAGTTTGTTGCCTTCAGGACTCTTTGCTGCATTAGGAATGAAAACAACATACCAGAATAGTGACTCATACAATGGCTTAAAACTTATTGTTAGACCCCAAAGTAAGTATATTGTTTATTTGTAGATTACAAACAAAAAGGGTCAGATAAAATGACTTTCTTAACGTGGCTAGGCTTACTCCAATTTTCCTGAGCTCATATGATTATAAATTCTTGACCACTTCTGCAGGTCCTGCTAGACGGCTTGCCACTACCATGAAACCCTATCTCACCCTCAAAGGCCAGCTTGCTGAGATAATGTATACTAATGGGATTCTCTTTCCCAACAGCCCCAATATGAGTTGTTTTTCCATCCTGAGTGCCCCTAAAATTATTTAAACCTCATTTCCAGGCAGAGTATTCATCAAACATTTGACTTCTTGGATTTAGGTTGGATTTAGGTTCATTTCCAAATCTGCCACAGCATCATTCGCAGTTCTTTTAATTTGCAGGCTCAGTCACTGTAGATCTGAAGGATATAGAGTTTCTTATATAATTGACTGAGAACACTCCTATCCTTAAAAATAGGAGAATGCTCTCAGACAGGTTTTCTGAGAATTCTCAAACACTCCATTATATAAAGAGACTTTGAAAGTAATCTTCCCTACTGGCTTTAAATCTGATGCTATTCTATGGATTCCCATATAAAAGTGGACTCAGAATTATCTAGCACAATGACTTTAAATTGGATCTAGTACATTATTCTTAAGATTCAATTTATGCCAACTCTAAGAAGTTACTATACAAAATACTTTTGGCATTTAAATAATTTTGATCCTTTTACAGCAGGTTGATGGCATAAATTCTGTTTTAGGATAATTTCATAGAATGAAATCTACTTTACTATGTTTTTTTTACTATGTTTTCATAATGTTTATCATTGTGAAATACTCAACTGTTAATTGCAAGACAAATGTTATGATCACCGGTCATCTTACACCTAAGAAATAGCTATTGGTAACAGCCCTAAAGCCTACAGATTTGCAAATACAATGATAGAATGTGGAGTCAAATGTTGGGCTTCCTTCTTTGTACCTACTTACTTTGCACCTTGAATCTCAATGCTGTCTTATCTGGTAGCCAAGAATTCTATTTTTTGTCTTTTTAATACTGTGTAACTGCCTAAAGCTCTAATCAGCTTTTTTTCCTTTTAGTTGCTATTTTTAAAAATCCTATTTCTTAGCCTCATAACACAAATTAACATGATTATATTGAGTTAGAGCTCCTTGTATCACATCAACAATGATTGCAATTTTCAGTTCATAAAAAGAATTATATAATTGCTCCCCTAAAAATAATTCTTTATTGCACATATACTCCTCAGGACATTCATAGGAAACCTGTATTTGGCTAGGAGTTTGCTAATTTCTCCACTTTATAAGAAACATCTGTCAGCTTGAAAAATATCAGTTCTTGGAACGTCTTCAAAATTTGTCAAGTTCATTGATTTTTTGAAGTGTTTCATTTATCTTGGAATCATGTTATTTTAGGTACAATAGATTATATTCAGTAGTTGAAAAATATTTTTATTACTCTATATAGTATTTGCCTCCTATAGAAGATTTATTCCTTTATAATCAGTTTCTTTTGATCTATCACCATATTTTTACAATAAATTTCTAGTGGGAGAAATCTTTCCAATTCTCAGAAAGGTTTTAATCAGTTGTTATTTTCAATAGAAAAAAATCACTTTTGCCAAGATTAATTGATAAAAATGACATGGATCACTGACAAACATAGAAATTGTCATATTACCAACTATAAATAATTAAAACCTGGCATAAATTGGATTTTCTGTCAGGTCGGATTCTCAATAACATTGTCCACTTGGGAACAGAAATACAGTGCTTTCTCATGTAGTGTCTCTTAATTTGTGGCTCAAAGATTACCAGCATGAAAATCCTTGCTAATTATTTGACTGTAGATTTTTCATAATTAATGAGCATCGTGCATTACTTCATTTTACAATAAAACATTTTACAATAATCTATTTTGTTCCAGTTATCCATCACCACTTATTGCACCATCCTGAATTTAGAGGCTTAAAATAACAACCAATGTATTAAGTCACATGACGTTGTGAGTCAGAAAGTCATGAAGTCTAGGAATTCTCTTGTCCTTTTGGTGTTTAATGTATTAGCTGCTATCTGTGGGGGCTGGGTTAGGTTGCCCACAAAGGCTTCCTGCACACACCTGGTCTTGGTGAGGATGGGTGGAAGGCAGCTCAGATGGGGACCTGGTTCCAACCATGTGGTCTCTGGGCCACTTTGTGAGTTTTCTTCAATGCATCAATCATGCTTCTTGCAGGGCATCTTCTGGGTGAAGAACTGAGGTAAGGGCTATGTCTTCTCTTAAAGTCTATTTCCAAAAATGAAGTAGTACCCCGTCACTGTATTTTAATGTCAAAGCTATCCCAGGCTACCCTGAATTCAAGGATAGCAAAATATATCATACTTTTCATGACAGGAGTATCAAAAAAGTTTTAGCCATTGTTGCCAGTCACAAAGTTGAAGTGTTTTGATATATTTTCTTCTATTCTTCTATACTTAGGATTTAAAAGATTAAAGCTATCCATAAAAAAATCAGCATTATTACTAAAACTACTAATGGTAATAAATATACACTTTTGCATTTTTTCATGATATTTAAAATTTTTTCTCTAAATGTGTTTCAACAGGAGTGCCATTGAGTTATTACTACAATTAGCCCAAAGCCATTATTTTAGAAATTATAATAATTCCTCAAATGTGATATATATGTTTTCCTAAGTGATCTTGTGAGTGTTCTCTGTGTTTTTATTCTTTGAGATACAATAATTTCCCCCCCTGGATTTATTTGTCATGTTTTACACAAAGAAGATACTCCACAGGTATTTCAATAAATACTTCAATAAATACTATTTTTCCTCAACATTCTTGGAGATTTTGTTTTGTAGTATTTCTTCTATAGATTTAGGCAGAAACTGGTATTTGAGTAACATTATTAATTCCAAGAACAAGATAAGTCAGTGACCAGAATGAATTACATAGTTGCCCAGTGGATTTAACTTACTTGGTAATACTTAATAGAATGTAATCATTCTGAAGGCCTACAAAATTAATTGGGGGCATTAAATACCTATGTAAAATGGATTAAGGCTGAACTTATGGTCAATGTTGCATGGCAAAACCAGATTCACACTGAAGTTACATATATCTTTAGAAGTAAAAATATTAACATGGTAGTTTTAGGTGAAAAACATTCAGAGCTTCAATTTGGATACTTTAATTTTGTGATGATCTGTAAGGCTAAGGAAATTCACTCTAGGAACTGAAACATGTTATTTTAGAAGAATATTTGTCCATTGATGTTTTTAAAAATCGAACATGTATAATTAATAATGAGACTTTGGGTCCTATAAAACTTACAAGTGGGAGATAAAAAAATTATCTCTATTTTTTTATTTAAGAAGATATTTCAAAGCACATTACTGACATACTGATGCAGAACAGAATTCTTAAAAGCAAAAAGAAAGACATTTGATATGTGTTCTCATTACACATCACTTTGATCACTGAGTCATTGTTAACTGACATATCCAGCTAATGATGGAACTTCTATGGAAGGACTCCAATCTAGAGATATTCTGAGAAAGGGGAAAAGAAGATCCTTAATCCTTAATAAGATTAATCCAATTATTAACTAAAAAAGGGCAAGTTCATTCAGTCTACTTAGGTTGTATATTCTAGCATCATAAAAGTTACATATATATGAATTACACATCTATCTATATATGTGCCCATTAATAATGAACTTTTAATAAAAGAGTGAAATAACCATAATGCTAATTTAATGGGAAAAATTAAATGAAGAATGTAACATCATGAACCCTTAACAGATGTCCTAATTAGATATCATTAAGGAGACTATTAGATGAATTAAAATTGAGCCTTTCATTTGCTACCAAAAATATACCTTTTAATTTATAAGGAAGCAGTTATAGACTGAAATACTCACCTGGGCAATAGATGGAAAGTAGGTCCGAATTGTTGGGAAACAGTGTATGGAATCCTTGTTATCATTGTAGTTCCCCAACATGAGCTTGGACATCTAACACTACCTCCAAAAACTTTTAAGCAGAGAGTAAGATAAACTTCTTTTGTTGAGCTAAGGTTCATGGAGATTTACAAATGGTTCATGAAGTCTTTGAGAATGTTTTAAAATCTTATTTAAAAAAAAATAAAATAAAATCTTATTTTTGATGAAGTATTTTATATTTAAAGGTATTTTTAATGATAATTTCTTGTTAAAAGACACTTACAAATAATATAGTTTCTGAGGTCACTGTTTCTCAAAGAAATGAGGCATGAATCCTCGAAGACCTCTAGGATATTTGAGGTATATATTTTCCTCTTCAACAGAGATTTGTACAATATTCAACTGTGAGACACAAAGCAACGTTCACTGTCCCCCCCCCCCCCCGGTGTTTGAGTATATAGAACAGACTCACTGAAACCTAAGTACCATACTAGCAAAGAGAAATATGTGACAAACACCTGAAAAATAATCAGTGTTCCTAATAACCATTACTTTAGTTTGCCAATTAATTTCTTGTAAGTAAATACAAAAATATAGAGAGCAACACAATTTGTGACCCTGTAAATGTGTTTACAGAATTCTTTCCTGTATAATCCACCTGTACTTTTTCTTTTGGCCAATACTCGGTTGACTTTTGGTAAATTTTCTGAGGAAGGATTCCTTGCTTAACAAACAAGAATAGTAGAGTCTAAGCATGTGTCTATTGCATATCTCAGCTCTGCAATCTGGTGCAGAGCCTGATGGTGCTTCTCAGGAATCACACTGAAGAAATTAAATAGTTGAGTTACATATGTAGATGTGGTTCCATTGGCATGCACACCAGGATAAACCTAGCATCAGTGAAACATAGCAATCAATCTCCATAGGCCAGAATTTATAAACATTTTAAATTTATAACTCTTAAATCTCCTAATATTCATATCATACTCAATATGCACTTTTAGAAGAATAGTTTTTGGTGCTAAATAATTAGTATACCTTTGATTGTGTTATGGGCCATTGAGCATAGAAACCTGTTGTACCTCATTTTTATGAGAGTATCCCTTCTCTAGCTTCACATGGGCTTCTGTCTCCGGAAATCAATTTGCTGGTATATGTAACCAATCAATAGATGGAGCAGAATTCTAAGAACCAACATGGTGTGTCTTTTTATTTTTCTATAATCACTTTAAATTTGCTCGAGTGACCTTTACTACCACTTCACTGAGTTTGGGCAGAACCAAAGCTTTTTTTTTTTTTTTTTTTTTTTTTCAATTTCAAGATTTAGAAAATCTAATTTAATAGATTTCCATCTACTTCAAAAGTTATCTGCCCTGCACCCGCTCAGGTCTGTTAGGTGTCTGGAAGCTGTGTGGTGGGCAAGAGGAGTATCCCTGTCCTGCTGGTACTACTATCTCTTCCCACAACCCTGATCTCCTGATTCTCCTTCCTGAATAATTGTCTTTGAAGGACTGGGCAAGAAGAAGGGATAGACTTCGAAAGAAAGAGACAAAAAAATAATAGAAAGAGACAAAGTACTGCTTTCTCTGTCAGGAGCAGTACATATTTTCTTGGTTAACAGTGACAGAAGCTTTACCAAAAGATGTTATTTCCTAGTTCTCCAGAGGCCATGGCTCTTGATTTTAATGTAGTTGAATTTATGTTATGTCTTTTCATATATATTTGTCTCTTCTTATTTAAGAAGTCTTTTCCTATCATAGGTCATAAAAGTATGTCTCTATATTGTCTTTGAAAATATTCTTTATGATGGAATTTTAATATACCAAGCATTTTGGTGTATGTTTAAGTCTAATTTCAGTTTTTCCATGTGGATTCTGAATTGACCCCATGTCACTCATTATGTAGACCATACTTACTTGCAAACCCAGCTTTGTCATTAATCAAATTTCAGTTTGGGGATTTTTCCTTTTAGGGCTCTTTATTTTTCCATCCCTTTGCTGATCCTTGTCCTAAAAGCACATTATCCTGATTAATAAAAAATGATACATTAATTTCTGTTGTAGATTAAAAGAAATCCCCTCAGCTTGTTTTCTTATTCTAAGTCCTTTGAACTTAGAACTTCCATATAAATTTTAATATATGTTTATAAGGTATCTGAAATTATAAACATACATATCCTGCAAGATTTTTATTAGAATTACATTGAATCTATAGATTGAGTTAGTAGTCACATTTTTAATCATAAACATGTCACATATATATTATTTATTATTATTTTTTCATATATAGAGTTAGTAGTCACATTTTAGTCATATATACATACTACATATAATAGTATATATAATAGTATAGCATTATATAATACTATATAAATATATTAGTAGTCAGGGTTCTCCAGAGAAACAGAACCAATAGATGTGTGTGTGTAGAGTGGCAGGTGGGGGTGGGGAGATAGATTTAATTGGCTCATGCAACTGTTGGCTGGTAAGTTCAAAATCTACAGGTGGGCCAACAGGCTGGAAAACCAGGCATGAGTTAATGTTGTAGTTGTAGTTTGAAGGCCCTCTTCTGGCAAAATTCTCCTTCCTCAGAGATCTCTTTTTCTTAAGAATGGTGCTCACACACATTATAGATGATAATCTGATTTACTGAAACTCCACTGGCTTAATATTATTCTCACCTAATAAGCATCTTCCCAATGACATCTAGACTTGCTTGACCAAATCTCATATATCAGAAATTACTCCAAATAAGAGTTTTGTTTTTGTTTTTTGTTTTTTGTTTTTTGTTTTTTGTTTTTTGTTTTGGATTTTGTTTGAGTTTTCTGACTGAAATCTCTATGTACTTAAAACAGAAGTTTTACCAACAGGTTCAAGTGCACCTTTGCATTCTCTTTCTACTAGTGGTTTTAATCCATCAATTTTTCTATTTGGTAACTAAAACTGACCTAGAAAGATGGGGCTGAAAGAAAGGGAGATGAGCTGTTTTTATTTCATATTAGGATTCACAGTCTGCTCGTTTCCCAATCATTCCAATCTTTACTTCAAAGTCTTTCTGACATAGTTATGGTGAGCTGTTACAAACTTAGTCCAGAACCTACAGCTTAACAATTTGACATTATGTTGGATAGAATATAGTTACTTGAACCTAGAATTCATATATCTATCAGGTTGTACATTTCCCTAATTCCATTCCATTTAGGGTTTCCAACCCTTGTGTGTCTCCAAATTGTGTTGTGGTTCAATGAAAGAAATTTTTTTTTTCCATTAGGGGGCATGCCCAATAATTAAATGACATATTTGCTGTCATTATTCATGTAGCTTCTGACAGATATCTTTGCCTCAGTTTTGTGTATATTCACTGGAAGGATCTCTGCACCACAAAACCATATTTTTCTTCCAATTTCTCCTTGAAAACACATATTTTCTACCTTCCTGGTGAAAAACAACTTCCTACAAAGCTTTCCATCTGGCACCTCATTTGAGCAGGCTGTCAGCCTTGACCTAGTCCATGAAGTTCACTGGAAGCAGCCTGTAGCATGAACTTGCTATAGATGAAAATAAGCCACGCAAAGGCCTTGCCCTCTTCCTGTTCCCACTCCCAGCAGACAGAGCCTTCCAGCTGCTCTCAAGATGGCCTTTCTCCCAGAACTACACACTTAACTATTACAAAGAAGCACATCACTCAGGTCCCTCATGGAGGTGTAACCTCTTCCCCAGCCCCCTGTACAACTCCCCTCCATCCATCATTCAAGGATGTGAAAACCACTCATTGGTTCTCCTATTAGTTCACACATTCCACCACTCATTCATGTGGTCACTCATTCATGCATGCTCAGTGCCTACCAGCAATGGCAGTCCCTTCCATATAGCTGCACCCTCACTCTAGAGACATGCTACAGTAAACTTCCCTGCTCTTAAAAAATATATTTGTTTTAGACTTGCATAAATATGCTATCACTGCCCTTTTTCCTCTGTCCCTGCCTTCAAAGGACTACATGTTGCAGATTTTGAGAATTCTCCATTAGCTATTTTATGGTTATTCAGCTCTAGTGTAGGTGTCCAGGCAACCATAGTCACCAACAACTAGGAATAATTAAATATCCTCTGGTTGATTCCATCCTGGATGGGGTTGACCTGACAGATGAGGTCATTCTCATTTTATGGACTATTGATGCTGTTCTGGGTGCTAAGCCAGCCTGGTCCTAAGAACAAAAGAGACAGTTTTCTGGACAGATAAGCAACCTGGCACATGGTGTCCATATCAAGTATTTTTCTCATGGAACATGGCCAGTCAGCTTTTCCCTTAGTCCTCTCAGGGTGTGTGTATGAGGGGTGGGGGGGTAGTTTCAGGTGTTTTAATTTCACTAAGCATTCAAGAGACTTGGGTTTTGGAATATTTGTCTCTTTTTTCTCATTTCGTGCCAACTACCTACTGACTGCTGGAGTATCAACCAACAAATAAATAAACATTGGCAGAGATGAACATAGATTGGCTGCATTTACCTTCACAAATCTAGAGAGAACTGCTATGGTGTTATCTAACTCACAAATATGTAATTATATTCTTACTATTTTGATCTATTTGCTTGGCGAATTGGATGTGATGATTAACATTTATGTGTCTCTTGCCAAAAAGTACAATGGCATGTTGGGATTCATGATCTCATTTAATAGTCGTTCACAATTTATTTTTGTATGCCATATTATGGAGCTGATCACTTCTAGGAACCTGAATGCCAGGAATGAAAAAGACATAATGGAACTCTATCCATGGCCATTTAGAAAAGAAGGATTTTATCCCTGTGAGGGATGTTTTAAGAAAGGGAAATATGGTTACCTTTTTACTACTCCTTTATTTCAAATTTAATGTAAATATTAAAAATGTAACCTTTTTAAAAAAAGAAAATGAAAATAATCATACTCTTAGTACTAAATATTATCTCTTTTAATGTTCTCTCAGAAATTGTCATCCTTTATTATTTTTCTCCTCCTCCCATCCCTGTTGCCCCAGTTTCATATGCACATGATAGTTCATATGCATTTGATTTATAAACAATCATCTTCTCAAATTTAGTAATTTAATGGGCCAGGAATGGCAAGACCACTTTGAAAAGGAACAAAAATGGATGATTTCTTCATAGTACCTATTAAGAAATACTGCAGAGTGGCAATAATTAAAACCATCACTACTGGCATGGAGAAAGACAAACAGGCCAATGAGAGCCCAGAGACAGACCCATGTATACACGGTTACTTCATTTACAAAAAAAAAAAAAAAATGGTACCATGTCATTAAGTGAGGACAATGATAGCCAGCTCAGTGGATGGTTCTGAAATTACTGTATAACCACTTTAGATATCTCAAGGCACAAACATTAATTTTAGATTATAATCATTAATGTGAAAGCTCAGATTATAATGTTTCTATAAGAAGATGAATTTAAGGTCTACAATAGTCTCTTAAACATAATACAAAAATACCTGCAAAAAAAAAGTACATTTAACTGCATTAACACTTAAAATTTAAAAATTTAAATTAAAAAAAAATACTAATCAAAGGACACCTCTGGGTAACAGAAGGCATTTGCATACTGAGAAATCATTTATTACACCAGCTGTCCCCAGGGTGTGATCTGCTGACCCCTTGGGATTCTTGCGACACTCCTAGGATGTTTGCAAGGTCAAAACTTTCTTCAGAATAATTAAGACAATATTTGCCTTTTACACTGTGCTGATATTTACATTTTTATTGCAAAAAGCAGTGGTGAGTTTTTTATTTCAGTTATTCCATAAGAAGATATTGACAGGACCAAAGATGAAACTGACATTCAAAGTACAAAGCCCTCATTAATAGCAATGGTTCTTTGATAACAATATTTGGTCCAACAGCCACGATAAAAATAGTTAAGCAGAAGTTAAAAACAAGTCAGTGACATAGCCCAAAAAGCAAAACAAACGTGTAATATAAGTGGATTCAGAAATTTTGTTTCCTGACCTCAAAATACACAAAGAATCCACTTTCAGTTCCTGAAATATGTATACTTTTTTCCTACTAACATCACACTTAACTAATAAGATCTTGTTTCAGAAATGGGCAGCTATAAAGATAAAATCCAATTATATCTGTCATTAAAGACACAATAAGTTCTTTACATATTCTGCTGAAGTGCTCAGTGCTTCTGAATCAGTGTTTCCACAAATTGTGTAATCTCAGGACAAGTCAATCATTCTGTTTGCCGTTTCTTTCTACAGAACTGGAGAATGTTTATGGACTCTAACACATACTACCATGGAAGGATTCAATGAAATAAAACCTGTAGAAAACACGTAAAATAGTATTTATACATTATAAACAATGGATTATTAGCTACTTAAAGTTAATTTGTCCTTTGCACTACTTTGCAAATTTGATAGATGTTACAACCTCATATAACCTCTGTGTTATGTCTTCACAGGTTAATAAATTTGCAGTGATGAGTATGTTTTATTTCTTAGTTGGAGTTACTGCCACACTATGAGGGTCCCTAAGAAGCATCAGGTTTCACCTTTTAACAAGTTTCAGACCAAGTGACTTAGGTGTATCTGAGTCATTTGTAGAGGGGGTTAAGATTCAGATTCTGTGGGTCCCAGAGTGAGGTCCATGTTTCTGCATCTCTATCATGTTCTCAAGTGATATTGATGTTTTAGAACCTCAGACCATGCTTACAACATCACTGTTGTAGAGGAAATGCCTAACTTTATTGATACACAGAGCAGTGATGTGTGAGTTTAGGAGATGTAGGGATCATCCTTTTCCTTTTTGCCTCTATTCCGTAACTAAAGTATGTTTGTGATAGCTGTTCCTTTAGGCTAATTGTTGTCTTCCCTTTATAATTTGCCTCTTTAAGATAGCTTAGTTACAAAGATACTTTCCTGCAGGTATTTCTGTGTTATGTTTAGATTCAGATAAAATATTCTGAATGTCTGGATATGTATATTTCCCTACATAACAACAACAAGGTGAAAAGTGAGTAAAAGAGCAAACTTGGGAAAGAAAATATTAAGGTTTGAAAATATTAGGGATAAAATCATCTGTAAGTTTAGAATCCAAAATTGCTGACAGAAATGTACACATTGTTATTTAGAAGCCAATGATGGAGTTAACTGACTTAACCACCTAATTCCTTGCAAGCTCATGAGCTATCATGAAAGAAGATTTGGACTGGAGAAGCACAACTATTTTTGTCCCGGAAATCCAAGGGAAAATGCTCCTATGAGTTCATATCAAGAAGAAATTTAGTGACTTCTAAATAACATTATCAATGATATCTTTTATTGTTACTTAAAGAAAGGTAATGTGTTTTCTAGCACTTTTTTCATAGAAGTTCTCACTTTGTGAACTGATGGAAAATGCCAAAGCATAGGTTGATAAATGTCAGTGTAATGTGATCCAGGTACAAAATCTTCTGGCACAGTGTCTTGATATAATATATCCTGTGAGATATAAAATATATATTATGCTACTGCTTGTTTCCGTGGAGAATTCTAATACACCTTCCCACTGGAAGACATTAAGTCCAGATAGGTATAGGTTGGATCTATCTATCCATGTGATTATAGAGATTGGAGATTAGCAAATCCAAATCTGCAATGTGGGCCTATAGACTGGAGACCCAGGAAAATTGATGGCCCAAATAAAATTTGAAGATAGTCTGATCGAGAATTTCTTACTTGGGGGAGGGTGAATCTTTGCTCTTTTCAGCCCTTCAAACTGGTTGGATAAGACTCACCTGCATTGGAGGCAATCTTCTGTACTCTACTAATTAAAATGTTAATCTCATCTAAAAACACCCTTGTGGAAACATTCAAAATAAAGTGACCTAATGTCTGGGCACCCTGTTGATACACGAGTTGATACATAAAATTAGCCATCACAGAAGGAAAAAAGGCAAAATAGCCTGCCTGCTGATTACTAAACCTTCCTAGAGGCCCTGCCATGAATGAGCCTGCTCCTTAACGGTGTTGGCCAGAACTCCACCATAAATACAGCTGCACCAGGCTCTATGGGAGCTTAGGACACTAAGTATTTTAATGGCTCTTCTTGCCATCTCAAATAAAACTAGGAATCTTTTATTAAGGGAGACAGAGAGAATAGATATTGGGTGGGCAATTAGCAGAATCTAACCCACTAAGTAGTTTACAGTGCCATTACATTAGTCTAAAACAGCAGAGAATTAATATATTTCATAAATCAGATATATGGAAAATAAATATTCCCTCGGTTTCTCCAAATTGAGACTCAACAAGTCACAATTTAAGGAAATTTAATTAAAATGTCAACTTTTGAAAAAGGTCAGGTAGGATGCAAATGTAATAAGGTTGGCAGACTTTCATTTCCATATAAATCCACTTCATTTTGGGATAGAGAAGCTACTATTTGGTACAAGGGGAACTTCAATGGGCAACTGCAATGTTGTAATTACCATGTATGACAAATATATATGACTTGTGCCATTAATTAAATTTTTACTTGCTTTTCTTCATGCAATCCAGAATAGGTTATAAAATTCCTTTCCTGTATATATACACACTGTTAATATTTTTTACAGAATTACATATACATCCTATAAATTTAGAAATACATCTTTGCATATTAAAGATATGGATGTCTTCCCGATATGCAAATTGTTTTCTTTTTTTCAGATAAAATATTCTGAAGTATCTCATACAGAGTTATTAATTTCAATTTTATCAATTCAGCCCAAATTTATAAAATTCATTTCTTTGCACTAATAGAAGGATTCAAAGTCTTGAGCCCCTGACTAAAATGTCACTAAATAATAATCAACATTTATTTAATGACATATAGCAAGTGGAACAAGGACCTGTGGAAGTAAGGTTGAAAGTAGGGATGTGTTTACTGAAATTCACTGAAAAGATATTATATCCTCTTGTACTGAATATAAACAGTATAAACTCTTATTTAAACTTAGAATCTCTATTGACATCAAATAAATAAATATTTAAATATGTGATATATTTTGAAAAATAATGACATGTTTCAATCTATATTATGCACCAAACACTCAGTCAAAAATGCAGTGCCACGTTAACATTGTTCTCTCTTTTATCTCTACATGTCCTAAATATCAATATTTACAAATTTCTCTTTTATTTCCAGTGCATAATTGAGGCATAACATGGTGTGTCTGCCATGAAGTACAAAAGTGACACTTACCTAGTGAGTTATAGGAGTTTATTTACTTATTTTTTATTCATCTGAGAGAGAGACAGACAGAGAGAGCACCAGCAAGGGGAGAAGCAGAAGGAAAGGGAGAAGCAGACTCCCCACTGAGCAGGAAGCCTGAAGTGGGGCTCCATCCCAGGACCTGAGGATCACAACTGAGCTGATGGCAGATGCTCAACCTCTGAGCCACCCAGGCATCCCTGGTTATAAGAGTTTAAATAGATGATTATGAGACATTGGATTTCTATCTAAGTCTAAATATTGCATCTAAATGTTTTATAAATATATCTGTATGTTTCAGAGCTGAAGATCTAAATTTCTTTGTATATTTTTATTGGTCAATGCTGTGCGGTTTAATAAACTGCATTTGCCAACATATAGTATAACACCCAGTGTTCATCCTGTCAAGTGCCCTCCTCAATGCCTGTCACCCAGGCACCCCATCCCCCCACCTACCTCTCCTTCTACTATTCCTTGTTCATTTCCCAGAGTTAGGAGTCTCTCAGGTTTGGTCACACTCTCTGATTTTACCCACTCATTTTCTCTCCCTTCCCCTATGATCCTTTCCACTATTTTTTATATTCCCCATATGAGTGCTCTTCATCATATAGCTTCACTCATACGGGGAAGATCTAAATTTAATTACATATCAAATATTTCAATAGTAATGTTTTGCATTATGCTGATTATCAAAATCATTGAATGTTTTTATGAAGTTCCACAGCAAAACAAGACTTACGGTGTGAGATACCACATACCAATAATTTTCTTCTAATGGACTTTGCTCAAAGTACTACAGATAAGGAAGTGGTATATTTTGTTTCTCATTTTATTTGACAGGAACCTAATAATTCTCCCATTTTTAGAATTGTATAGAGTTTAAATCAATTTGAACATCAAATTTCAAGGGGGAAATTTAGGGGAGCATCTAGTATTGCTCCCCCCATGACTGTTTCCCCTCAAAGCAATCACAGCATATTTCATGTCTTAAAGCCTTCTGATA
The DNA here is from genome assembly GCF_048418805.1 of Vulpes vulpes. Lineage (NCBI taxonomy): Eukaryota > Metazoa > Chordata > Mammalia > Carnivora > Canidae > Vulpes > Vulpes vulpes. Next base: position 53,384,925 of record NC_132784.1, on the reverse strand, counting down.
ACATTCTTACTAAACCTCAGACAAAATCCAAATTACATCTCCTGTTTCCAAACTCTGGGGCATCTGTTGTTTGACTACTTTCCATGTTAATCTCTATCACTCTCTCACTTAGTCTATATGCTCCAGATACGCTGGACTACCTTTCTTCTCCAAGTACACCACACACTTCCCCTCCTTAGAGCTGTATTTTCAGTGCTTAGATAAAAGGATGCCTTCGATAGTAGACACTTAACAGTGTTGGCAGATTAAGCAAAATCTAAATTTTAAGAGACCTTTGATAGATAAGATTTGTTTACAGTTAACAACAAATATTACCTCATAAAACTGGAGCCTTTAAAGCATCACTATCCTGGTGGTAAAGACATTATTTTGTAATTTTGTAAGGAAATAGAATTAATGTGTTAAGCCTTTTCTTCAGATGCAGTGATAAAATTCATTCAGTGTAGAAGAAACAATCATAAAATCTGAGATCACTTAAATAGACTTCATTTATTCCTTTGGATGGAATTTAAATCCGTTATGCTAAAGGAGTCCAGGGCAAAATGCTATTAGAGCAGTGTGCTGAATTTTCTCATCTGTTAAAGCAGTAGAAATAAAAAGGCTTAGCTGTGAGGGCTGAAGTCTCCATGCTTGACCCCCAAAGGGAATCCAACACCAAATGATATGATTAAAACTGAATGGCCTACTGTGTAAAAGAAATATTTTGGAAAATATTTGGTTTTGATATCCAGTGAATGATAGTATCTGTTTGTGAAGAGGTCAGTATCAGAGAGCAGGACCATAAACCTAAAGGCGGAGTGAGACTGAGGGAGACGGCATTAGGGTTCAAAGAGACTTAGGTCAGAAAGCAAGAAAGTCAATGCTGTGCAGTTTAATAAACTGCAATTGAACGTGTGATCGAAACGAATGGAGATGAAAAGTATTCAAATGTCAGGCAAATCTATCCTCTATGCAACTTCAATTAGTCACTTAAATGAGAACCTTTAGGATTGTCCAAACTCTTTCCAATAGTAAATATTAAACTGTACCAAACTGCTGGAGATCAATAAGAAATTTTGGCTTTTTCGGAAAAAAAAATATCGACGTGGATGTACTTATTTGTACTGATTTGCTGTGAGAAAAACAAAAACAAAAACAGGTGGATCTGAGTTAACTACATGTTGACTCTCATGGCTTGAACAGACTAGTTCTGCTGATGGTTCAGCTGAGGCAGATATCTGTAGCTTTCACTCAAGAAATTTAACAGTCTAAAAGTGACTTGCATGTTTTGAGAGATTTGGTTGATTCTTTCTCTACCGTTATAAATATGGAAGAAAGACAGCACAATTTGTTTTCCGTAGGCAAGACTACAAAATAGATTCACTGTCTTTCTTGAGAATATTTAAATTCTCCAGTGTATAGCAATTACCTGGTGAGATAAGATTTAGTTATGATTCATCATCAAAGCAACTTAGTTGATGACTTTGATGATGTCATGGAGACAGCCAAAGGATGTGTGAGAGCTGCTGGAGCACATATTACTGGTGAGGTTAGTTTATTTGGTCAGATAAGATATAGGGCTAACCTGATCTGTTAAATTCTTGGGTAGGACTTAAGATAAATTATTGTCTTTGCTAAATCCTACCAATGAGAAAAAAGTGCAATGTCTTGTGAGGCTATCTGGGTTTTGAAAGACACATATACCTCACCTGCGGTTTTGTTTTTGTTTTAGCTTTTGTATATCACATGACCAGAAATAAACATAAATTTAAACAGGATCCAGTATAAAAAATTTGCAGAACTCTGTAGCTCATGTAATAGTATAATTTCCATAAGAGCAAATAACGTGAAGCATCCTTTGTTATACTTATTTGCCATTCACATGTCTTAGTTTGTTCACATCTTTAGGTCATGTATTAATTAGGCTGTTTGTTTCATATTATCAAGTATTGAGATTTATATATTCTGGATTCAAGTCCTTTATGACACATGGTTTTCAAAAGATTTCTCCCAGTAGAAAGAAGGCTTCTATTTTTAAATGCTGGCAAAGCCAAATTTATCAATTTGCTCTTTTAAGGTTCTTGATTTTGCTTTTATATGCTCTGTTTTTCCTATCTGAATTTTGGGAAGGGTGGGTGAGGGTGTTTATTTGTTTGGGTTGATGGGCTGATGACTGAATTCTTCTGTTAGTCATAGAAAAGCTTTTGCAGCACAGAGAGACTTTACAAGGTCTTCTGAGGGCAGAGCTTCTTGCTAAATTATACTTGCAACATTTTTCATGTCTCTTGAAGATTCCCCTTTTCCCACTTTTTCCATTCATTCCTATTTTCTTAGCCATATAATATCCTGGCAAAATGACTTTTTAAAATGGAGCGTCTGGGGACACCTGGCTAGCTCAGTGCTTGAGCGTCTACTTTTGGCTCAGGGCATGATCTCGGGGCCTTGGGATTGAGTCCCCAGTCAGGCTCCCTACAGGGAGCCTGCTTCTCCCTTTGCCCGTGTCTCTCCCTCTGTGTGTGTGTCTTTCATGAATAAATAAATAAAATCTTTTTTAAAAATTAAAAAAAAAATAAAATGGAGCGTCTTGAAAGTTTATGGGGGAAAAATTCTTAAATGTGTTTGAGAAGCCAAAGGCTCTCTAGAGCTTCTTGGAAGAACTAAGGCTTCTCACAGCATAAGTAAACTTTATTCCTTCCTTTTTTCATAAGTATAACAAAAGATTCTGGTAAGCAAGTTCTCCCACTATTGTCTGCAAATTACCTATTGTGTTTTAAACTTGAGAGAACCCATTCCCCTCCTTGCCTTGATTAAGTCTACTTAGGTAAAACAAGCACAGACAGCACATACTTCAGCACTGATCCTCTAGCTTATTTGCACTGATGGGTGGGAATTGGTTTGTTCTCAGAAAGGGCTTCTGCATCCACAGGCATGATGTAAAGTTCACTTAGCTGATAAAGTGGTGTTGGGCTTGCCGTGTTTGAGAGAATAATTATCTGCTCCCTCCAGTTGAGAGTGATCACCCAGCAATGCAAAGGCAATTGGATTAAATTTTGTTTTTACTCTTTAAAAATATAGATATAGATACATATGTACAGAGAGATAATGCCATTTATAAATTATATCATGTGCATGGAAATAAAATTTTCAAACTGTTACATCATAAATCTGTTTAAAATCATATATGAGCATCACCTTTGTATCCTGTTCTAATTCCTTTCCTCTGAGGCCACCTGGTTTAAATCCTAAAGGAATTCCAAATACTGAAAATGTAGAAGACCATCCGACCAAAAATCATCCGTCTGCAGACTTTTTGTGGACTAATACTTGGGAATCAATTCAACTGAGTATCAGTTGAAATGCATTCAATAAATACATAGTGAACATGTTACATACAGTGACCTATGCTGGATGCCTTAAGAAATTTTTAACATTTGCAAGTATCTTCCCTCGTTTAGTAGGTGGCCTTGTCATTGTTGATGGTTTCCTTTGCTGCATAAAAAGCTTTTTATTTTTATGTAGTCTCAATAGTTTAATTTTGCTTTTATTTCCTTTGCCTGAGGAGGCATATCTGGAAAGATGTTTCTACCACTGATATCAAAGAAATTCCTGCCCATGATTTCTTCTAGGAATTTCATGGTTTCAGGCCTCACATTTTGGTCTTTAATCTATTTTGAGTTTATTTTTAGGCATGGTGTAAGAAAGTGATCCTGTTTCATTCTTTTGCATGGAGCTGTCCAGTTTTCCCAACACTATTTACTGAAGTGACTCTCTTTTCCCTATTGCATACTCTTGCCACATTTGTAGAAAACAGTATGGAAGTTCCTCAAAAAATTAAAAATAAAATTACCAGATGATCTAGTAATTTCACTAATATTTGCCTAAAGAAAAAACAGTAATTCAAAAATATCTATGCAATGTATGTTTATTGCAGCATTATGAGTAGTGGAATTGTCACAATGTGGAAGCAGCCCAAGTATCCATCCATAGATGAATTAATAAAGAAGATACGGTACATATAATGTATGGTATGATATATATATCATTATATATATATTTAATGATATATATATAATATGACTCAGCCATAGGAAAGAATGACATCCTGCCATTTGCAACTACAAGTGGACCTGGAGGATATAATGCTAAGTGATATAAGTCAGACAAATACCATAGGTGTTCACTTGTATCGGGAATTTAAAAAGCAAAACAAATGAATAAAGAGAAAAAGAGACCAATAAAAAAAATATTCTTAATACAGAGAACAAACTGATGGTTGCCAGAGGGATGGTGGGTGGGGGCATGGGTGAAGTAGGTAAAGGGGGTTTAGAGCACATTTATGATGAGCACTGAGTAATGCATAGAACTGTTGAATCATTACACTGTACACCAAAAACTAAAATAACAGTGTATGGTAATTATACTTCAATTAAAAAAAATTCCTAAAAAGAAAAAGAAAAAACCCACACATCTTTAAAAATGAGTAAGACACAGTCCAAGATTCTAAAGTTTATAATATAACACAAGTGACTAAAAATGAAACAAACACTATCATAAAGGTCATAAAATATCAAACAAGGTCATAAAATATTTAGTCAATTTATTCATAAGTGCATTTAGAAAAGAACATTGTACCTTTCAGGGATATAGTGAGGGGGTCATGAAGGAAGTATTAAACACAAATTTTTAGATACCATTTAATGCTGGTCTTTAGTATTATATTATTACTATGATGATGATGATGATGATGATGATAAAGAGTAACAAGGACACAGAAATTGTCTTTAGATGGGAAAGTAGTCTGAGCAGGAAGATTTGGGAATGGTGGGAGAAGGAAAGAGTCTCTAAGCCTTTGGACCATGAATAACACATAACCTATACATGTAGAGGAAAGTGGTGGAAAAAGCTAGAACCTAGAAAATAATATTGTTGGGCTTAATTAAGCATTATGAGCTCTTAAAGATTTACAAAGGAGATGAGTTATCAAAGTCGTGTGTTAGGAAGTTTCTATTAGCTGGTATGTAAGTGGATTGCAGAGGCCATGTTGAAAATGGAAAGACCAGTGAAGGAGCCTCTGACACTTCTGGGTTGATGACCACCACACCGAGATGACACAGATCCTTCACAAACTGGATTCTGGCAACCTCTTCAGCCTCATTCTTTTTTACTTTCCATCCTTTCCCTGGAATGAATGCAGACATCCTTACAGCCATAGCCTGTGTGTTCTTTCACGTGTCCATGCCTGTGCACATGTCCACACACTGGCACCTAGTACACCTGTACTTACCTAGCCAAATGCTCCATCTTTTCTAAAGGCTTTGCTAATTCCTGCAACTCATCAAGAGCTCCTTCTTCCAGTGAGACTCATCTGCATTTACTCAAGAAGGGAGAGAGTAGTTCTCATTTTTTAGTAGTTTGGGCACTCATCGGAGAGTTTACCTCTTACCACTGATTGCAAATTCACTATTTCCATTTAAATCAAGGAAGGGCCACGAATGAACTTAGACAAAATTTTGTTATTTTGAGACAAGATCTGAGGGATGTGCTAATGTTGAGATTTCAGTGGAACATGAGAGATGTCCATCAAGCAGGCAGAAATGCAATAGTAGATTTCAAAAGTAAACTTGTGGGTAGAGATAAAAATGAGTAAGTTTGAGTGTTCTCATGGAGAAGAAGAGGGGTCAAGCTCTGGGAGGGAATGGGAGTCCATGAGAAAAAGTGTGAAGGTTTAAGGCATCCACTGAATTTCAGTGATTGATTAGCCTAGATATTTCAGGAATCAAGTTAATATCTGTAACATAGGGATCCCTGGGTGGCGCAGCGGTTTGGCGCCTGCCTTTGGCCCAGGGCGCGATCCTGGAGACCCAGGATCGAATCCCACGTCGGGCTCCCGGTGCATAGAGCCTGCTTCTCCCTCTGCCTGTGTCTCTGCCTCTCTCTCTCTCTCTGTGTGTGACTATCATAAATAAATAAAAATTTAAAAAAATATATCTGTAACATATTCAAAATTTATCTTTAAAATTCTTTGAAAACTAATTATACATTTCCTCAAGGTATGATGTTTAAACAGATAATATGTGACAAACACCCCAAAGCTCCTGTCCCTAGGAGAATCTAATTTTGTTATTGCTCTCACTGAAAGGCTGTTTAATCGGCCCCAAAATGTTCATATTTGTGGTTAGTTCTGAGATAGAAATCGATGAATTTGGCACAGTTAATCCATCTTTTACTTACTTTTTCATTAGTCAGCATTAGAAAAATTACTTCTAGTTGCTACAACCTTCAAAATTGGTATCTTGATCAAATTTATCCTCACAACATAATCTTCAGAGTTATTAGTCATTGGTATTTCTCAACAATGTGCCTATTGGGAAATGTTACAAGCAGGATTTAAAAGATTATGGTCAAGAGCATTATCCCTCTGCTCTAGAGAAACAGAATCACTGCCATTTTAAATGAGGAAAGATTATGGGGAATGAAAAATGAAAATGAAGACAGTAGATGTCTTATAAATCGTTTGTTGCAGGCATTTCGATCATTTAATTATGATGTGTGAAATATAAGTGATGTGGCCTTTTGTAAGACACTTAGAGATAACCTTCAGGATTAACTTCAGCTTCCACAAGGAAAATTAATAAAGGTTTACAACAGCATCCACAATATTAGAATCACACTAACATTTTTTGAAAAGTTTCAGAAATCATATTTGAATGCCTGACGAAATGAAGTAAAAATGCCTAAGAATGTTTAAATCCGGAACACCTCCATTTAAGAGCTTTCAATATACTTACAAAATCTTTACTAAAATGTGCTCATGATGGGGGCATATATTTTGAAGCTATATATTAACTTGACTTTATTGCAGAGCAATCTGTCAGCTCTCATGGGTACAGCAAATTGAGACACTTTTCCTGAGCTTCATCGTGGAACAGATTTGATTCCTGCAGTGCCTGTTAACAGGGCAGTGACTCCGGGAGGCAGCTGGTAGGAGGGAAGGAGGTATCTTTGCCATTTGGTGCTAAAACAAAGCCATGTGGCTTATAAATTCATCACAATCAGTTTAGAAAGTAACCATGTAAGACAATTACCCTCTTGACTGAAAAATAAGGTGGAGTATAATTGTACACACACAAAACATCCTGTGCTCTTTCATTCATTCTTTCAACTAATATTTGTTCAATGCTGAAATTCCAAGCTAATACTAATGTAAATAACCAAAAAGAGGAGGTAATAATGTTTAGGGGAAGGTGAGCAGAAGAGCAATCAAATTCAAGGTAAATGGTGGAAAGCTTTTTTTCTTTTTTAATTGGGTGTTTGAAGAAGGATATGAACAAAGAAACATAAATTGGTTCAAAGGAAAAGGCATTTCATTTGGGAATAATTGCTTATGCAAAATCTTGGAGGTAGAAATTACCTAGTTTTGCATGAAATCATTGTTTGGTTACAGTAGAGATTTTGTATTTAGAAAAGCAGGTTTTATATTATTCAAATGGAATCACATTCTTAAATACCTCAGTGATTATTCACATTGGAATTTTTCTTCCTGGCAAAGAAAGAAAAAAAAACTTACATAAGGGGATATAGCTATGCTTTTATTCATAAGTTTTCTATTTAAAAAATTGTTCAAGTTAGCATTGTGAATGTTTTAGAAAAACCTATATTAGATGCTAACAATCTTCCATAAATATTCTTTGAGTCCATACAATATAGATCACTTAGGGGGATTTCCTAACAGAAATTAAAAGCAAGAGGATGATGAGAGAGAGAGAGAGCAATTGAGAATTTAAAAAAAAAAAAAGAATTACTAGTCAAAAAAAAGCAGATGATTATATTTCAACATCAGAGCTGATTAAATCTTGATTTCTCATTAATGGAAAATAGGTGTCCCCACCTACTTAATGCCCATGCTATAAATGTAGACAAATGGTTACCTACATAACATTGGTATAACTGTTATTAACACTTGCTTAACACAATTTACTAATTGACAATATGAATTGTTATGTGAATGAGATAATTAAACATAAAATCAAATAAGCTTTGGATTAGTATCTTGCCTAAAAATATGAAGTGCTATAAAATTAATGACATCTAACTATAATGAAAATTTCAAAGAACAAAAAATAATTAAACCTGTTTTCAAAATCCCCATAGAGTTCACTATGGTAAAACAAGATCTATTTTAACTAATAGATGCACACACATATGTATACCCATGTGCACATATACAGATCAATATAGACTGTAGATGTACTGATACATATTTAATAGATGCCTAGTCTAAAGATATTTTTGCAAATATTTCTGTAGTAAGAGTATGCAGACTTTGACACTAACCTAGCAAAGCAAGAATTAAACAAACTGTAATGTATAATATATATAATATATATATTTATATATATAAAGCTACATATATATAATGCTATATATGTAATTCATATATAAATATAAAGCTTAGCATCGCACAAGCACTTGCTCCAGGATTTCGTAAAGAAGGTCACATTTTTCTGTGTGCTCTTTCTAGGCTACCTTTTGTCCTGTCACTACAGTTTTATTTAGGCACAAGGCTTCTTTGTTTAAGGTATGACCCCTTTAGAAATAAAAATACTCTGCAGAGGGCTTGCTCAATCCCTCAGTCATTTTTCTCTTTGCTCTTCTTAATAGGGACACTGTCTCATGTTTCTCAAAATTCAAAGAAAAACAGACCATTTCTCCAATGAAATGTCCTAGAACGTCCTGTTCCCAAAATGAAAAACAACAACAATGAACAAATCTGGGCCATTATTTCTCACATTCTAAAACTAAATGTTAGTGAGTTGGTAGGAGTTTAAGTTTTGATAATTGAAGGATTTGGAAAGAAATGATAGAATGCTTTCACTGCTGGAGTAATCAGAGCCACTGGGTCATAAGCTCAGCTTGCTTGTGCCATTTGTTACAACTCTTGTGATGTCTATTTCTGAACATCCTATATTTTGTACTATCTTGGGAACAAAGTAGAGGAGATGTCAGCCACCAAGTCACTCGCATGGACAGAGTTCATAAAGAATGACTCCATCCTCCATGAGTGGATCTTCAAAACAGTTGTGATTGTGGTGGTAATGGGTGCGGAGAAAGAGCAGGAGAAGAGGATGAGGGAAGGTCAAGAAGGAGAAGTTGGAGAGCAGGAGAGAGGGAGGAGAAAAGGAGGACAGGACAGAAGAGAGGAAGAGTATATGCATTTAGTTTACTCTCTGACAAGCTTTACATACATTATCATCATGAGTCCTCCCTACAATTCTATTATAGCAGCTACTGTTATTTTATAGATAAAGATACAAAATTTTAAAATAATGTGACCAATATTATATTTATAAGTGGTAAAGCTAGGGTTCATCAGGGTTCACACTAATGCCAAATTTATATTCACAGTTCCAGTGTTCCCCAAACTCTTGGTGATATTTCTAGATTCCATAGAATAATGAGTAACCTTGAGTAGACACTGAAGCAGAGAACAATTCAATTCATTTTCCCCCTATTTGGTGAATTGAATTTGTCTTCTAGTAAAATGGTTCAACCATCTTCCTTTGACCTGACTGTAGATAAACATAGGGACAACTGTGTTGTATTTTACTCAACTTGGTTTCATACGACAGCAAGCAGTATTTGAAATGGGAAGTGGTTACTGTAAATATCTCAGATAAACTGATACTATAATGCTGGGATTTCAAATTCATGACGATTAGACATAAAAGCAGACTGAATAATTCTGTAAAATGCTTCCTGCATGTTCATTACATTATATTCAAGTCTACTGAGTCCAAGGAATCCAAAATAGATTGCTGGTGGCCTTGTGTTTTCTCTGTGCCTCTAGCTAATTTATTTAATAGTCTGACAACCATCCTAACTGATCTTCATGTTTACAACTATAATGAGCAGGGCATCATTTATGCCTTTTGAGAACTCTTTTCAAACCCTTGTTTTCTTGGAGTTTTCAAAATTATTTTGCTACAGCTGGTAACAAGGCCAAATAAGAAATTCAACATAGTGTTTAAACAAAATCTAAAGAGGTTTTTAAGACGTACTGAAGACCCCATAAAAATCCATAAACTACAGGGATTTTGTAGATCTTCTGGGTTGGTGAACCAAATGCACCCACAGGAGGTTGATGTACCCCAAACTCCACTGAGAGAAAAGCCTTTGTGTTTGGGATCCTCTGGACATGCCCACTGGATCTCTTCACCTGCTGTCCATTTGTATCCTTTAATATCTTTTGTGATAAACTGGAAATCTAGAAAGTAAACTGTTTCTGGTTTCTATGAGTTCTAGCAAATTAATGGAACTCAAGGAGGGGGCATGTGATCTCTGATTTATAGCCAGTCAGGCAGTCTTATTGGACTGAGTCCTTAACCTACAAGATCTGCAGTAACTCTAAGTAAATTAGAGAATTGAATTAAATTGTAGGACATCCAGCTCATGTTGCAGAATTGCTTGATATGTGGGTTGCCCCATACAGTTGGTGTCAGCCATGAAGCAGTGTTGTAATAGAGCAGTTAGCATCGAGGAAACACATCAGAGAGTTTTTCTAAAGACACTAGATCACATAGTAATTCTTAATTTTTTTTGAGGAGCCATCATACTGTTTTCTGTGGAACCTACACCATTTTACATTCCCACCAATAGTGTATGAAGGTTCCATTTTTTCCACACCCTCTCCAACACTTATCTTTTGTTTTCTTGGTAACAGTCATCCTAATAGGCATGAAGTGATATTTCATTTTGGTTTTAATTTGCCTCTCCCTGCTTATTAGTCATGTTGAGAATCTTTTCATATACCTTTGGCCATTTGTATGCCTCCTCTGGAGAAATATCTATTCAAGTCCTTTGTCCACTTTTAAATCAGGTAATCATCATCATCATTACTTGCTATTGAGCTGTAGGTTGTAGAAGTTCCTTATATATTTGGGATATTAATCCTTTGTCAGGTTTATGGTTTGCAAATATTTTTCCCATTCCATAGACTGTCTTTTCACACTCTTAGTTATTTCCTTTGCTGTGCAAAAGCTTTTTAATTTGATATAGTCCCATTTGTTTATTTTTGCTTTTGTTGCCTGTGCTTTTGGTGTCATTATCCAATAAATCATTGCCTATATTTCTCTCATATGACTTACCTCTTACCACAGTCTTACTGCCATGACTTCCAATGTTGTGCTTAACAGAGAGGAATATTATTCCTAATCTTAAGGGAAAAGACTAAAACTATGTTTTATTAAGAGTGTGTTTTGTGCATTTGTTTACACATAACTTTGATTAGGTTGAGTGATATCTCTAATTTTCTAACTTATATGAGAGCATTTTTTTCTGCAATCATGAGTAGGTGTTAAATATTACTAAATGGTAGTTTTGAAGCTGTTGAGATGACTGTAATTTTTTCTTTAGTCATTAACATATGAATTATATAAATGGATTTCTGATGTTAAACCATCCTTGATTTCCCATTTCTTCTTAATGCACATCTAAAGAAAAATGGTGGTTAAATTTCCTCTAGTTTATATTTTCTGAGATTTTTTCAATGTCTGTAAGTTTAATTCTGGCCATACTGCCCCATCCATCTTTGGAAAGAAGACCATACTGTCTTTCTAAAATGAGTGAGACAACTTTCTCTTATTTTTTTCTGGAACAAGCTATAAAAGAAATAGATATTACCTGGTTTTTAAAAGTTTGATACTATAATTTTTTAAATAATATAGACTTGGGCTATTTTGAGGAGAGTTCTCTTATCACTGTTTTTTGATTATTAGTCTGTCCCAAATTTTATTTATGCAAATTCAATTTTTTATATAAACTAGAATTCATTAATATGTATGGTACACAATGATTATACAGTATTTGTATAATTTTTTAAATTTCCATTATGTCGGGATTTCTTCTCATCTGTATTTTGCTTATGTGTAATTATTCTTTTTTACAAATTAGTCTTAGTGTAGATTATTCTATTCTTTTTCAAAGAAATGACATTTTTAAAAAAGATTTTATTTATTTATCTTAGAGAGAAAGCACAAGAGAGAGCGAGTAGGGGGAGGAGCATAGCGAAAGGGACAAGACAAGTAGACTCCCTGATGAATGGGGACCTGGTTAGGCAGGGCTGGATCCCAAGACCCTGAGATCGAAACCTGAGCCAAAATTCAGAGTTGGTTACTTAACAGACTGCAACATCCAGATGCCCCAAGACTTTTATTTGACTTCATTGCTGACTTCATTGTTTTTGCAGTTGTTTTTCTGTAATTCATCACTATTGCCCTTTAGTATTTATCCTGGTCTCTTAGAATACTGTCTTCCACATGGTGAGCACTCAGTGCTCATTAGTCATTACTGTCATTGGCTAATCTCCTTTCCTTTTCCTTCAACCTCAGACTTTCAAAGTAATCAATTTTTTTCAAAGATTTTATTTATTTATTCATGAGAGACACACAAAGAGAGGCAGAGACATAGGCAGAGGCAGAAGCAGGCTCCTTGCAGGGACCCTGATGTAGGACTTGATCCCAGGATCATGACCTAAGCCTAAGGCAGACTACTCAGCCACTGAGCCAATCAGGCGTCCCTCAAAGTAATCAATTTTAACACTTACATAAGTATTGTCATACACTTCCACCTCTGGTCATGCATGTTACAGGCACACATAAAAATATTTCTTGTTTACAAAATATTGGTATTATATTAAATATTACTTTGCAGTGTCTTGTTTGCTTTTTTTTTTTTTTTTTTTGGCTGAGACATCTATTATTAACAATCCCTTGGGTGAGGCACCTGGGTGGCTCCGTTGGTGAAGCGTCTGCCTTCAGTTCAGGTCATGATCTCAGGGTCCTGGGATGGAGCCCCAGGTCTAGCTCCCTGCTCAGTGGGGAGTCTGTGTCTCTCTCTGCCTCTGCCCCTCCCCCCTACTTGTGTTCTGTCCCTCTAAGGAAATAAATAAAATCTTAAAAAAAAAAAAAAAAGAAACGGAAAAACAATCCCTTGGGAAGTATATTTATTTCAAACCACTTAATTTTAATAGATGCATAGTTCTCTAAAATGGATATGTATAATTCATTCAAATGTTACCTGTTCTTAATTAATTTATTTTCCCATTACACTCATAAACATCCTCATATTTGGTCTATTACTTCTGTAGAAATAAATTCCTATAAAGAGTAATATTTTTGAACCCAAAGATATATGCATTTGAAATATTGATATCTGCAGCAAGGTTCCTTTCTGAATACTTGCAGCATTTAGTCTCCTAACATCAAGGTGTTCGTTTCCCCTCCCCACTGTGCATGCTGTGCTGGTTAAAAACTAAACTAGCCAGTTTCAGATCTCAGCTCCACAAGTTACCAGATGTATGCTCTGGTCAAGCTTTTTTCATTTCTGTGTCTAAATTATCTTGTCTGTAAAGCGGGGATGATAATAGTATCCCATCCTCAGAATGTTACGAGGATTAATGCTGTGATATTGGTAAAGTGTTTAAATGGTGCCTGTCATCATCTAAAAGATCTGTGGTTGTTAAATAAACTCAAAAACTGTAAACGTATAAAAAAACTATAAACATACATATTTTGTCATCTAATTGCTTTTTAATATCTGTTTTCTTAATACCTAAGAGGTTGAGCTTCTTGCTATATTGATAGAACCTTAGTGATTCCCTTCTTATTCTAGTCTTATCCTATTTAATAGGAAACTGCTGTTCTGACACTTAACATCAGGTCATTATTTCACTCCTGATCTTTTGAGAGTTTTATACTACCTTCATATCCTGGTTTTATCAACTGTGATTTATGGCGTATAGCAATGCTAATTCTTTATTCTACACTATATCAGCATAGTTTAGTAACTGTAAGTGAATATTTGTGATAAAAAACAATAAAGACACCACAATTTGACTTAAATAAGAATGGTCTGGGACATGTGGGTGGCTCAGTGGTTGAGCATAGGCCTTTGGCTCAGGTCGTGATCCTGGGGCCCTGAGATCGAGTCCTGCATTGGGACTTGTGAGGAACCTTGTGAGGAACCTACTTCTCCCTCTGCCCATGTATCTGCCTCTCTCTCTGTGTCTTATTAATAAATAAATAAAATCTTTAAATAAATAAATAAGAATGGCCTTCATTTATTCTGATTCTTTCCAAAGGCAGGATTGTTGCCTGTGTGTTCATTGAGGTATTCTGAGTGCTGAGCACATAGCAATCCTAAATGAAGTTTGCTGAACAAACATAAATTTATATGTTCAATTTCTTTCTTGTTCCAAAGTAATTATACCAATTTAGTAAAAAGCAAAAACTGAAGAAGCAAATAACAAGTTCTAATGCAAACTATGCTTCTGAACTCCTTTGCTTAGACTGCTTTCTGATTGTTCATATTATGGATGCAAACTACCCGTCTTTGAGGTCTGCATGCTGGCCCTGGACCAGGTCCAGCCTTGGCACAGAAACCCTTCCAAGCCCTCCGGGCACCTTCGTCTCAGCTGCTGCTTTGGTTTGCTTCTTCATTTCTGTTTATTTTAATTACCTTGGCTTCTTCTGTATTTTAGTAGTAGAAGAATATAAGCAAGACAATGCAAAAGACATTATGCAATGGGATAAGGTCAAAAATGACTTGGGTACGAGAAGATCACTGAACAAAGAAAATCAATCTAAAAAGCTGGATTTGTGTTCTAACTCAAATAGGCTAAAACTCTAAAATTTTTAAACTGCATTATGCTTTTTATTAAATATTTATCATTCCCAGTTGGGAAGCCATAGATATTGTCTTAAGACCAAAGAATGAAGAAAATTTTGTACAGGACAATATGCTCTGCTTTTTTTTTTTTTCAGAAGCTAACATCTTTATTTTTATTAAAGTGATACATGCATGCAGAAAAAATATAGCACATTATAGAATATTCTTACTTGAGATATAGATTTGTGTAAAAAGCTACTCTCCTGATCCCCCTGCAGCAGCATCCACAGAGGAAATACCTTTCCATTTTCCTTGTTTGAATTCTTGTTGCTGTTTCAGCAACTTTACATCATATATGTAGGTATCAATTTTTTAAGCTAATGACTTCTGACATACCTATTGCTTCCCAATTTCAAAAGTTTTGCTTCTTAGCATTATCTTTTTCCAACTTTCTCTCCCTCTTCCTTTTAATTGTGGCCAGATAAATTATTTTTAGTTATATAGTTTTCTTTTTAACTTAAACTTTTACTGAACCCTTTATTTATCAGTGCATTAACATTAAAAAGTATCTCTTGATTTTTCCCCCACTATATGAACTACAGTCTCTGCTTTTTAAATCTCTCTCTCTTCTTTTCAACAGTTGAACTTTAGCCCACTATGATTTTAGATTCATGTTTTCAAGATTGAGAATATTCAAATCACAGTCTATAGCCCAGATTTTGACATGACATTCATTCTGAAAGCATGGGGATACAACGTAATGGGTGAAGATCATTTTTATGAGTAGAACTTTATTTAGATTCCCTGTTTTCAGCCATATTTCCTGATAATAATTCTTCTGCAGACATTATTGTTTTTTCTCATCACAAAATTCATAATATCTCCCTTCGGGAGAAGGGGAGAGTCCAGGACACCTGGTCCCCAGCTCCCCCTTTCCTAGGGCAGCAGCCCTCAATTTTTCCTTGTGCCTCCCCACCCCCAGGTGCCAAATAGCCATAACCTCCTCCTGGAAGCATTCTGTGGCTTCTCAGGGCTCCAGGTTTCCTGGCCAAGCCTGGGAATGCCAAGGAGGAGAGGTCAGCTTTGGGGGCCTGGCTGCAGAGCCCCTGGTCTTAGGCAAGGGGAACATTTCCCACCATAGAGCCAGGCCCTGCCCTGCCCAGGGCCACACCTGGAAGCCTTGTACTAACATCGCAAATTCAGCCTCACTCCGCCCACACCCGCAGTTTTCCAAGGTTTTGACTGGAGGGCAAAATTTTACTACTACTCATTTTTACATTACAACTCAGGTTGCCCTGTTAATGCTCGTGCTAAGTTTCATTCCCTGGTTAGTTGGATGATCATCCAATCTCTCCTTTTTCAAGGTAAATGTTTCCCTTCATGATTATAAGTAATATTCTTCCCTTGATCTCTTGCTGTCTCATATTATCATAGACTCAGACTCATGAAATTTTGTATTTTATCCATTTTTTAAAAAAATTTAGGGATTAGCAAAGTACAATACGCAAGCCGAATGCAGCCCATCCACTGTTTTATATGGACTATGAGCTAAAAATGTTAGCATTTTTTAATGGCTGAAAAAAATATACAGAAAAATTCTACTTCGTGACCCATTAAAATTATATGAAAATCAAAGAGAACAATGAAAAGTTGTGTGAGCTGAACCATGTTAGAGCTGGAGAAAGGAGGGATCCCTGGGTGGCGCAGCGGTTTGGCGCCTGCCTTTGGCCCAGGGCGTGATCCTGGAGACCCGGGATCGAATCCCACATCGGGCTCCCGGTGCATGGAGCCTGCTTCTCCCTCTGCCTGTGTCTCTGCCTCTCTCTCTCTCTCTCTGTGACTATCATAAATTAAAAAAAAAAAAAAAAATTAAAAAAAAAAAAAAGAGCTGGAGAAAGGGAGGAGAGAAGTCCCTGTCAGAGAGAGAGGGCTTCTGCCACAGAAGTGTGAATGAAACTAACAGGGACCCAGGGGCAAGTGCCACATCCTCTCTCTGCCCTGGGGTCTCCTACCTTCGTATCTCACTGGCCAAATAGAGCTGGGTGCCATCTGCCAAAGGGGTCCTCAAAGTCAGTCTCCAGAGCCCAAGGCAAGATTGTACACATAGAATGTAGACTGAAGGTTGGTTCAAATGAAGAATAACCAACGGACTGAAAAGTGACCTAGATGGTCATCTGGATCGAGTGTGAGTTTTGTAATGAAGTCAATATTAAAAAAAAAAAAAATGAAGTCAATATTACATGACTTGACTGTGCATTTAAAACATCCCAACTCCTAGTCTAACATGAAACAAAATATAGAACAAATACAGAAAAATAATTTTGTTTTATTGTTTTGTTATTTCAGTAAACATTTGCAAGTGGAAAAATTTAAAGTGTTACCATGCCTTTCAATATATGTGAGATAAAAAATATCTGGAAAACTGAAAAATTTCTATCCAAATAGGTACATAATAATTATTGAGTGAAGGTCTATAATATGTCACACATGACTTATATACATTATCCAGACCATCAAGATATTATTATTATTCTCATTTTCTGGAAGAAAAAGTTGAGAGAGATGATTAGTTCAGATTTCATAGCCGATAAATGCCAGAGCTTGTTGAAACCCAGGTCTGCCTGTCTCCAGCAATTACCTATTAGGGTCACCTTTCTCTTTGAAATGACATTATTCCAAGTGACTGAGGCTCATATAATGATAAAAGCATGACTGGTGAGAAAAGTAGTAATAAAATGATTCACTTTCACTAGATTTGGGGTTCAATCACATCTGTAGCAGCCCTCATATTTAACATTCATTTGCTATCTATCCTTTTCTTACTTAGAAAAGCTCGCTAAAAATCATGTTCCACCATAGAAAACATTTCTCCCAGGGATTTCATAAATGAACCTAGTTGGCTAATTTTGTGCTCTTCAAAAACGTGAAAGGACCTGTAGAGAGAAATAAATAATTGACGGAAATACACGTAGGTGAGAGTGGATCCATTTTGGTTCTCTACCACATTTCAGCATTACTTTAATTATTTTTCTGTAAGCAAAATTTTGAGTAATTATAAAACTTGAATATGCAATTACTAGGTGTCAGTCTCACACTTGTTCTCAAGGCTCTTTTCAAGTGTAGAGCACATCTCTGTAAACAAAGAGGTTTGTCACCTGCCATTTGACATGACTAACATAATATGCCCTGCCGTGTATTTAGGAATAAAAGCCCTGCTTCTCCTTACAATATGTTGTCAACAGAATGTCTCCATGAAAGTTGTAGAACAAGATTCCTTTAAAATCTTTTTCATGTTTGTTTCCTACTCCCGTCCTCTCTTGTAATGCCAACCGATGTGGCAAATGGCAGTGGCCATCCCAGACACTGCCCACTGCCTCACTCAGTGCCCTGATGGCTTGCTTGAAGAAGGCACTGATGTTATTTATCATAAGCTTGGGGTAAAAAATGTAAATCAGCACAGCGACCCCCCCTTCACCCACCCCACAAGGGTGGGAGCAAGGGAAACACCAAATTTATTTGACAACTCCTTTTGTGCCGGAGAAATAATTCTTACTATTTTCCTGGAGTTTCTGAAAGAGTCTGTACAAAATAATGCATTTTATTTTAAATTAGGAAGCCTGTGTATAGTGACTTTGAGGGAGAAAAAGACTTGCTATTTCTTTTTAAATTTGAAAACAAAATACACCCTTGGTTTCTAACTAATATCACATCACTGCAATAGAAAATGAGCCAATCCACAAACCCATGAACTTGTTGATAGCTCTGTGCCCCAGCAATATATTTTATCTCCCCTGCGGTGGATGGAGCATGTATAATAAAGCCATGGTTTTCTGAGCACATTCAACCAGTTAATTGTTTACTAATGGCAGACAGCAGCAGGAGCTAACCTTCTTCATCTATCACAAGCTTTTCTTTTCCTCCACTGAGCTGTTCCAGCTTTGGAGGAACCACACACTTGATGTAATGCAGTGTCTGGAACCTAAGTAGTTTTACCTTAGATGACTCAGCCATTTCAGTAAACCCACAGGTATGTGGACGAAGCCTGAGCTATAGAGTAATTCAAGGAAAAAGCTTAAAGGCGTATGTGGAAATCATTGTAATTTAGTGGGAAATTATACTGCATGTTGATGGAAACCTGCAGTGTAGACGTGCTCATTTTCTAAACACCGTAAAACATACTACCACCAGGTGAATGGGAGCAGAACATCTCCCCTCTGTTGTTAGCTTCTGTATGCAGATTTTCTTTTTTGCAATGAATACTCCTTATAAGGACTTAGCTGAAATCATCTGCACAAAACTGATCTGTCCTCATGGAGGCTAGGGTACTTTCAGAGGGAGTGAAAGAAATTTTCTTGAGTAAAGCCCGGCCTCACAGATTCGGCTACATTCCCTGGGATGCCGAGAAAGCAGTATCTAATATAATTACCTAAAAATCCCTCCTCCGTCCTTGCCCATGTCCCTGCTGGAACTATACCAATTTGCTAGCTCCAGATTAAGTCAGATAAATGCAATTTTGAAATGTGAGGCTGAACGTGTGCCACTTTCTCTTGTTTAACTCCTCCAAAATTCTCTCTTTGCGTGTTATATCATTCCAATTTTACTTTTTTAATTATATGTTTTCCACCCCACGAGGCCATGCTCAAGGCTTTCAGCAAATTAGAATCAATTTGGGGGCTTTTAAAAAAATGCCATTTGCTGCACCTGGCATCCAAAGATTGATTTCATTGATTGGAGGTAGGGCCAGTGCTAAATAAATAATCTTTGTCTTTGAATGTTATATTCTGCCACTGTGAGGTGAATCGCTGTACCTCAGTACAGAGAGCAGTGGACTCTTCCTGGAGCCCTTCTTTCCCAGCGATACCTGCTGCCTCTCAGGAGTCTTTCCCTCCTTCCTTCTTTGACCTTGTCCTCCAACCTTGCTCCTTCCCTTCTCTCTGCCTTCTCAGCTCCCTTCTTGCCTTCTTCGCTCTCTTCCCCTCTCTCATTGCCATTGAGGAATTAAGTTGATATTCAGCAGGCACATTGCATGTGTGCTCCTTCCACACTCCAAAATTTTCGTTGCATTCAAGAAGTATAAAAAAATAGGTAGTGATCATTCAGGCAAGGTGTGAATAATTCAAGACAAGAGAAATGATGCAGGTAAATAAGAAATACGTTCATGAGCCTTGGGGCTTTCATTCTAACATCTTTTAGAAAAGTAGTCACCACTTCTTACTTTTTCCCTTGTATGGCTTTTATATTAAAGGTCAATTCCCAGGTGCCTGGGTGGCTCAATGGTTGAGCACCTGTCTTCAGCTCCGGACATGATCCCAGGTTCTGGGATCGAGTCCCGCATCGGGCTCTCTACAGGGAGACTGCTTCTCCCTTTACCTGTGTCTCTGCCTCTGTGTGTGTGTCTCTCTCATGAATAAATTTTTTAAAAGGGGGAGTCAATTCGCTGTCCCCAGTCCTTGCTCAAGCTTCTGCAGAATGTATACATATGGACAAAGCCTAAGCTATAGAGCTTGTCATGTGTGTATGTTTATGTGTGTAGTTCCTGACAACAGAAGGTAGAAAACATATTTTATAAACCTCAGATTCAGTTGATTTCATTTGGGTATGAGTTTTTTGCATTCTTCTTTTTGTAATTTTTCGAAAGGTAATCTTAAATCCCAAGTGTCCTAATATTGAAGCAAAAAAATTTAAAAGCATAAGTCTATATTTATCAAGTAAAACCATATTTTTTACATTTGAGGACTTTTAGATTTTGCTCCCCCACACCCCTCAATAATAAAGAACAAGGAAGACATGGAATCCAAGGCATTGGGTCCATCAGAGAAAGTAAGGAAGAAGTGAAGAAACTAAGAGATGGAAGGAGAGCTAATATCTCTAGCTTACCAAGTGGTCACCAGGAAATAGCACCCATACTAGATGAAGGGAAAATTCTATTGTAGGTCTGTCACCTAGTTTAAATCATTATCGGTAAAGGAAATAAGCATGGTGACAACATCAATGCTGAGACAGGTGGGAGGTGTAGTTAAACCTTCAAATACAGATTAAAGACTCAGAGATTTTTTTTTTTTTTTTTAAACTTGGTTCAAAACAAAAACCATTGTGAAAGATAAAGGATTCTGTCCAGGAGCAAGGCTGGTGCAAAATTTGATGGCTAGAGTCCATTCTTTTTATTAAAAGAAATTGTTTTTTATTAAATTCTTTTTACTTTTCTGATTAAGAAAGTTTTATTATTTACTTTTTTTAAAAAAAAGATTGATTGATTGATTTTAGAGAGCATGAACAGAGGGAGGGGCAGAGAGAGAGGGAGAGAGAATCTTTAAGCAGACTCCCTGCTGAGCATGGATCCCCATGTGGGGCTCGGTCCCAAGATCCTGAGACTCTGATCAGAAACCAAGAGTTGGATGCTCAACTGACTAAGCCACCCAGGCACCTCTGTTTTACCTATTAGTTTGTGAATGTATCATCTTAAAAAATCTACTTTTTGCAATAATTTTACTACATTTTCTTTCTCATTTTTTATTTTTTTAAGACTTATTTATTTGAGTGACAGAGGGTATATGTGTGGAGGGACAGAGGTAGACGGAGAGAGCATCTCCAGCTGACTCCCCATTTGAATGTGGAGCCCCGTGCAGGGAGATCCCAGGATCTTGAGATCATGACCCGAGCTGAAACCAAGAGTTGGTCATTTAACTGAGTGAGCCACCCAGGCTCCTCTCTTCTATTGTTTTAAATTATTAATGTTTCAGTTTACATCTTAGAATCAAGCTCTACTACTCTTTTACTAGTTTTTTGTTTTGTTTTGCTTTGTGTTCTGTCCCATGCAGCAGCATCTTGAACATTAGGAGGAAAGTGGCATAATTATTACTGGTTTATGGGAATATGGTTTTATAAAAAATTAAACTTCGCACAGAAACTGTTTTTTTAATAAAGAAATGGCTCTTCATGAATTTTTTTCTTTTACTTTGTAATTGTGAAATGTTTCATGTATGCAGAAAAGTATAGAAAATGTGTTGGTGTTTATTTAAAAATAAATTCTTTAAAAATACATAGCTGTGTAACCAATAACCAGGTAATCAATAAAACATAGCCAATGATTTCAACTGGTGATTTTATTTTATTGACACTCTTTGATTAGCAATGAGGTTGAGCATACTGTCATAGAATTATTGACCATTACACTTCTTTTGGGAAATGCGTAATTAAGTCTTTGGTCTTGGTTTTATATGACACCCAAAGCTGCTGTCAACCCATGAACTAAACATTCTCACATTATCATTTCTTTGGAAGTTAAGATTATTATTAAAACAGAAATATATTCATGTGTAAGAGTTCCTTATCATGTCATAGGTATTTTTAGCTCCAACAAGATTTTCATAATAGTTAATATTCTAGGAGAGAGATTGGACATGTAACAACTTAATGTTCATTGAAGCAAATGTATACTTTTGTGCACATTCTAATTTTGCTCAAGGTTCAACTTTGCCCCATGATTCCAACTCAGAATCACAGAGGTTGCAAGTAAAAATAGCCAACCTTCTAAAGAGTTGTGTTTTCTGGAACATCATATTGCTAATATTTGTAATACTCTGAGCTTTCCCATCATTCATTTCAGTCCACATGTCCCAGGTGTCAGGCTCTGTGGTGGGTAGGAAAACAAACATGAACTTCCTTTAGACAAAGCATTAAAACATTAGATAAATCAGCAACATAGAGTAATTTTAGAAGAAAAAAGGTGTCTGAGCTTTCTTTCCAAGCCCTCAAAAGTAATCCAAATATATCTAACTGTTGGTTTTTGGTGTCCATTGCATTTATGTTCCATAAAGTCACCATAACACGGAATTAGTGAATACTGACCCACTATGGACCTCAGGGATACAAAATTAGGTTCTCGCAAGCCTCTGGTCACAACATCTTCAACAATCAATCAATGTATCACCTGTCTTACATGTGTTTCTGTTTAAAGACACCTTGCTTGATATTCATGTTGATTCATTAACATCGAACTCACTGAAAACAGGACCATAACTAATGCCAGCATGGAGTTCATCTAACACATTTATTTGCTCTGTTGGGCCCATCACAGCCTTCTTGT
Organism: Vulpes vulpes; assembly: GCF_048418805.1. Taxonomy (NCBI): domain Eukaryota; kingdom Metazoa; phylum Chordata; class Mammalia; order Carnivora; family Canidae; genus Vulpes; species Vulpes vulpes. Next base: position 53,362,196 of record NC_132784.1, on the reverse strand, counting down.
ATTTAGGAACACCAGACAGCACTGCAGTGGTACATTGATGGACCATTCTAAATAGTGAAATTACCAACAAAAAGCACAAAAATGCAAAAACACCTGCCACTAACCACCACAAGGACACTTGATTACAACATGAGAGCTGAAACAAGAAGGTGGAGTGCCCCCTCAGGTGGGAATGAGTGTATGGGGCCTCTCAAATTTGTTACCATTTTGCACATGTCTGCAAATAATTCCTAAAAGTGTGGCAAATATTGTTTGTGGTTACACATACATTTCAGTGAAGAGACAAATTCGCAAACACTGAATCCAGGAACAATGAAAATCAACTTATTTTCATAGGTATGGAAGCATAAATGTGTCCTTCCATATAAAACTTTTTTTTCCTTCCATATAAAACTTTAACTGAATGTAAGCTGCTTCCTAACTACTGGCCTCCGTTGGTGGATAAAAAATTCAGAAAAAGCAAAAGTAAAACCAACAGATCAATAAAACAGTCCTCAGCAAGAGTTTATTGAGCATATAAGTACATTTTATGAACTGGGAGTTTTCAAATCCAAAACTCATATGAAGCTCAGTGGTGTGACATCACAGATGGCTTATAAAGTGAGAATAAGGAAGTTATTTAATGTTTACAATGACTGGTAATTACAATGGGGTTTCCCAGACAGCAGGAGATTGGTTAAAAGTGATTATCTTATGTCATTTCTGAAAATGACTTACATTTCTCTCATGATTATCAGAGGCTTTTACAAGAAATAACCTAAGGTAAGTTTTACTTACATTCCTGAATTAAGCCACATTTAGTTTAGTTTATGTGTCTTCAATGGTTCTATCTGCTCAGGGGATTCTCAAATTTGGTCTCTATTTCATATTTTACTTGAGCAAGTGAGGCGGTATGAAAAAAATTCTGTAGGAAATGTGACCTACATTAATGGAAGAATGTTATAGTGGGTAATATTTGATTGTTGCTTCATGCAGTGGAATTCTCATCACCGGCCTAGAATTTCAGAGCTTATTAGTCCTATTTCCTGACTAAGATGCATTTTGTGTGAGTGTTTTCTTTTGCTTTCCAAATGCTCTTTAGCCAAAGAACAAACTTACTTTGACTTTTCATTTGCTGTTGTCTTCATATTTCATATTGTCATCTTATTGTTGAATTACAGTCACAGATTTTCCACTTAAAAAATTACTGAATAAAAGTGTATAAATGCACACAGCATTAAGATGTATTTCTAAATTTCTCCTGGCAGAAGTGATCATAGCACAGAATTGGCTTATGAAAGAGTGAAAATTTGAGGAGTAGGTGAGTATTTTGATCTCCAGGAAGCCCAAAATTCAGTCTACACTTTCCATTGTGATTAGGGAGCAATGATGAGTCAAGTCAAAACAAAATAGGGACACTAGGCACTTTCTAGAAGCAAGCCAGCTTTACCCTTCCCTGAAGTGGCATTATCATTCAATATGAAGATTCTTGAGTTTTTAAAGATTCGTGCCCAGATGACAAAAAATAAAAACAAACTACTTGATTACAGGTATCATATCCTTCTTTTCATCAATACACTATGTAAGTTGAAATCGGGCAGAAACATTAATTTCAGAATACACACATGTGTTTTATTTTTGTTTTAATCATGAAAGCGAGTGTAGATCAAAGAGGAAGAAAGCTGTGTCATAATATTGTAGACGGTTGTTTGCTATGGCATGTCTTCAGCTTCATTATTAATTTTTTGATCCACAAGGATATACCAAGTTGCAACTGTTTGGAGGCATGTATAAGCTTAAAACAGGTAATTTGCTGCCATTACAAATTTTGTTTTCTGTTCGGTGGAAGAAAATTTGCTGATTAACATTGAATATGTGTTTGTTTTTAATTGTTTCTTTATTTTTCCTCATCTCTCAGATCATCAATGCATAAACAAAACTACAGCATGCACACAGTGTGATGTTGCCAGTTTTTTTCAAGTGATTTCAGTCACCAATATGACTTAATGTATTTGCTATTTCCCATAGATTATTTTTAAGTAGCTGTGAATGCAGATATATGCAAACAGTAATATTTGGTATTTCACATTATTTTAGAAATGGTATTCAGTAATTCAAAAAAATAGTATTTGCTTATTGTCAAGCTATCAGGGAAAATGACTATTTGGAGGACTTAAAACCTCATATCCCTGTTGTAAGACCAGCTGGCAGCCATTCTGCCACGGAAATGAGGGCTGAGATATTGCAGCTTTACTATTAAATGGTAGGTTGGCCCTAGGGAGCAAAGAGTTTTTGTTTGTACAGGAAAATTGCCTGGTAGTGACAGAGATTCATTTCAAACCTTTCATGAAGTTTTGTGTGATTTCCCAAGAGATGTCTCCAGGGGTCAAAGAAGAATGGGGAATGCAAACCTGGCCCTTCTATTCTTGCTGGAAGGGAAGAAAATTAATATGGGGGAATTTGAACTGTATCTATTCTACTCTTGAAAACAAACATTTGTATCATGAACCCAAACTGTCTGTTTTTGAGATGCTTTTACCTCCTCCCACTTCTACTCCCCAATTGTACTGGCATCACTCTGACAATGAATATTACCCAGTGCGATCATAAGATGAACGTACTCCTTTGTGTTGTTCAAGCAATATCAATGATGTTTCCAGTGTTACCTCAATGCTGGGCACCAAATAAGTCATCAAATAATTTCTGACAAAAATGCAATGACCTTTAGTGTAAGCTAATAAACACATATAGTAGATTAATAATATTTAAAGGAGAATGGTATGGTACATAAAAACTCTTAGCAAAGAGCTTTTATTAGAAGGGTATTTGGAGAGATGATTCACAATTACAGTGCAAATGCTTTCACCCGTAATCACATTTCTAAGAATTTATGTGTAGGATATTTACGTTGGCACTCTTTAAAATATTAAGAGATTAGCAGTCATATAAATATCTAAACACCTCATAAAAAGTAGTTAGTTAAATTGAACTGTGATACTTTGATATAATGAAATTCTATGCAGCTGTTAGAAATTACAAGGCAGCTGTATGCACATACTTTCATGGAATCTCTAAAATATAGTGATAACTGAACAAGTAAGACACAGAAAATTACATAAAGTTTGCTCACATTTGTGAAAAGATAACAGACGTGAGTTCACACATATTCATAGAAATGCATTTGGATTTGTGTTCACATAGAAAACCTGAGAGAAATGGCCCCTGAAAGATAACTGAGGGGCCGCATAGTTGTGAATGAGGTGAGGAGATTTCCCATTTAATTTTGTCCCATTGGAATGTATTGCTTTATGAAAAATAATTAAAATTTATTTGAAAATTCTTCAAAAAGCAAAAATACAAACTAAAAAAAAGTTGCAATCAATGACTTTTATCTATTTTTATCAGTGAATACATTTTGGGGTTAAATATATAGGAATTACTTGGGTGTTTATAATTTGTTCCACTTGAAACATTTCAGAAACTTTTAGGATCTTTGCACCATTAATTTGGAAAACTCCAATTCACAAAGTTCATTGTTGAAATAACAGAAGTAATTCAGTGGGTGAATTTCTTTATGCCCCTATGAATATATCTAAACAGAATAAGCAATGGGATTAACATTTTGAATTGTTTAAATAATGCTTGTTCTTATCTTAAAAGCCCATGATTCACAACCATTTTGAAAGATCCATCTAAGTAAGCTTGTTTAAAAATTGTCCCTTATATTACTATATCTAACCAGTAATTTATGATTTTTTTGTATTTTTTCTCTTGAGTCATACTGTTGAGTGCCACATGGTCATTTTAGTGAGATCATTTCAAGTAAAATCATTAAACTCTTAGAAAACTTCACTCCTGGGATGCGTGGGTGGCTCAGTGGTTGAGTGCCTCCCTTCAGACCAGGCGTGATCCTGGAGTCCTGGGATCGAGTCCTACATCGGGGTCCCTCCATGGAGCCTGCTTCTCCTTCTGCCTGTGTCTCTGCCTCTCTCTTTGTCTCTCATGAATAAATAAATAAAGTCTTAAAAAAAAGAAAACTTCACTCTTTATTCTGCAATAATAAAAAGCATATTCATGTAGAGTGGCATATAATTTAGATTATTCACAAAATAAATGTAATATGAAAATAGAAAAGGGAGAAAAAGAAATTCTTTCTAAAGTATAATTTCAGCTATTGAATATAGAAGTAATTTTAGAATTATAAAAATCATTTTGGAACCATTACTATAATAATTGATTCAGGTGAATACCAACAACAGATACTACACAATAGGAAGAAAGATTTCTGAAGAAGTTATTGAAGTGGGTCCCAGATATCATCCCATGGCTTACTCACTATTGACAAAGGGATGCATTCATTTGCACATTGGAAAGAAGTGGGTGTGACTACCTTAACTAGGGAGTGATATTCCACCTCATGGGATCAATAAGAACTATCACCTCATACTGTTGAAGAAGCATTGTTTATTAGAGATCTAATCCCAAGGGAAACAGACTCACCCAGAATATGAGAACAAAATCAATAAAATAGCATGACCTTGACTTTTAAGGTAGTCAATGTCATGAAAAACAACCAACAGGTAACTTTCATAGATTAAAAGTTGCTAAATGTCAAACTATGGAAACAGCACAGATGTCCATCGACAGATAAATGGATAAAGAACATGTGGTATATTCCACATACAATGGAATATTGCTCAGCCATCTAAAAAGAGAAAGTCTTACCATTCATATGGATGTGGATGGAACTGGAGGGTATGATGCTGAGCAAAATAAGTCAGTCAGAGAAAGACAATTATCATATGATTTCACTCATATGTGGATGTGGAATTTAAGAAGCAAAACACAGGATGATAGGAAGGGGGAAAAAAAGTTGAAACCAGAGAGGAAAACAAACCATACGAGATTTGTAACTCTAGAAAACAAACTGAGAGTTGCTGGAGGGGAGGAGTGGGGAATGGGGTAATGGGGTGATGAGCATTAAGGAGGGCATGTGATGTGATGAGCACTGAGTGTGATATACAACAGATGAATCACTGAGCTCAACCTCTGAAACTAATGATACACTATGTTAACTGAATTTAAATAAAAGGGAAAAAAGAAGTTGCTACATAGACATAACAAGCAAATATACCACACAAGCCTAAATTATATCTTGAATCAAATCAAATATTGAGCCACAGAGAAAAGTTGAACATGGATTGATTGTAAATGATAGTTTAAAGTTATTGCCAATTGTCTCAGATATGGTAATGTATTGAAGTTATGTAAAGGTCCTTTTGCTTAAAAGATGCGTGCTGAAGTTCGTATGTCTATCACTTACTTTCAAATAATTATACCCTGTGCTGAGCGACACACACACACACACACACTCACACCTACAGGCAGGTGGGTGTCTGCATATGCCTATGTTGTGCTAATTCTCTATGCTTTTATTTATAAATATGATAATTTTTAACATAAGCATATCTGTATGACTATATACAGATCACTACTATCTTAACATATATAAAGATATATAGATAAATATATACATCTAAAATTTAACTATAAATCTAAATTTATACTTATAGCTATAGTTATACCTATATAAATCCCAAGGTTCATTTTTCTAACCACCACTCTGTGTATATACAAACTCCATGTCTGGTCTCCTATAGATTTAAACATCATCGGCTTTTATAGTAAACTTGGAGAAGAGAAAATGACCAATATGATAGATAGTTTCCTTTTTCCCTCTTCCCCAGCCTGCACTTATTCTCCAATCTTCTGTGCCCAATAATGCTGACCTCTGGAGACTGTAACACTGGAATTTTTTTGCATTGAAATCTTTAAAAGTTGGTTTGTATTATAAAGCAGAACTGTTTAATCTTTTCTGGACATCAGAGTCTTGATGATACTTGTATTTGCAATAACATTATTGTGAACATAATTATGTGCCAAGCAGGGGATAAGTGTTTTACGAGTATCTTATACTCTTGTGGTTCACTAATCAGAGGTATCTCTGTAAAACAAGAGCTACAGTGTTCTGTAGCTACAAATTTTTTGAGGATCACTTAAGGGTTCATTGAAAACAAGTAAATTTCCATGATGGAGTAAGTATATGCATTTTGCTTTACATTAACTCTGACGTAAATATGTTTGTTATAAACTGTATAGAGTAGGAAATACAGTGCTAGTTATCCCTTACCAGAAATACGTCAGAACCTTCATTCTATGTGACCAAGTGTCTATATGAACCTGCTTCAAATTCACCTCCTCCTCCACTTGACTCACATTCTGGAGCTCTCTCTTCATAGTCCCTCACTGTTGTCCATTTCCTTCTATGCTGAGAATGACTGTCGTTGTAAATATAAGAATCCTAAGGCTAATGCTATGCTTAGGCTTGTTCTCTATAAATTGTCATCATAAACTAGATTCTAAGGAAATTTTATTTTAAAACCTTCATAATATTAGAACTTGGTTTCACTTGGGAATGACTGCTTTCAGCCATAAATTTGTCCATCTCTAATTTCTGAACAGTAATTTGGCTGTTGATGAGAAAACAATATCGTGCAATTCTGAGTAATATGTTACAGGTGCTGATTTGAATCTCACTGGCTTTTTGACTTGAGCTCTTCACATAATCTGTACTGACATTTCTTTACCTATAATATAGGAACTGAAATCATACTTACCTCAGAGTCTTGGTGAAAAGATCAAATAAATGAATACTTCCAAAGAGCACAGAATGGGAAATGGAACATAGAAATCACTTAATGTTGCCATGGTTATTACTAGTAGTAGCATTTCCTGTACTTGTTTCACTGTCATTATTAGGCAAGTTAATTTCTGAATGGGATTCAAGATGAAATCATTTTCATCACAGAAGAAACATATGGACTCAGTGACATTGCAACTTCATTAAAAGTTATCCCTCTTGGGGCAGCCTGAGTGGCTCCATGCATTAAGTGTCCCACTCTTCACTTCAGCTCAGGTAATGATCTCAGGGTCATAGGACTGAAACCCTGTGCAGGGCTCTGTGCTCAGTGCAGTCTGCTTGAAATTCTCTCCTTCTCCTTCTGCCCCTCCCCTTACTCATGGTCTCTCTCTGCTTCTTAAATAAATAAAATCTTTTTAAAAAAAAAAAAGTTTTTCCCATACACCTCACTAAAACTATTTAGGATGCTTTCTTAAACATTTTATAGTATTGTGTCTATATTACCATAGAGTGAATATTGCCTTACAAAATGCTGAAGCTCTGTTCTGTATATATGCACTTATTCAAATGTGCATTCTTGTAAAAAATAAGAAAACTCCGTTAAACACCCTAAAATATTACTCATCAGTATTCAGATACTCAAGAGAAAAATATTTTAAGTGCTTCATTAGGCATCCTGATCACTGTATTTGAAATAATCTAATGAAATAGTGATTGCCATGCAAATATATTTTGAGTAATGATGCTGTAACACTGTTTTAAATAATTAATATATTTTAAAGAATTTACTGTTTTTTGTACGAAATAACACATACCCCTGAGTTCATTTGCTACATGAAGTGAAACGATTAAACTTCTAATTAATGAAGAGGTCAATGCACAATGAATAAACCAACTTCTATCACTGAAAGATGTTTCTCAATCCATCTGCTAATATTAAAACCTTTCAGGCCTTCAAACATCTTTCCATCTTTTTTTTTTTTTTTTTAATCCAAGTAAAAAATTTCATGAATTTCTAGGATGGATGCCAAGAGGGTTATATCTAAATATCAAACAACTCTCTAATTCCTAACTGGTGAAATTTTTAAAGCTAATCATACTTGGGAAAAATTAAATAACTAGACTATAGTATGTCCTATTTTGACTCCAGCAAAGCAAACTTAGCTGTTGATGTTTGGAGTAGATTATTTTGAATACCTTCTGCTCTATATGACAAAATTGTTTTTGGTAATTATACAATGTGTAGTGTATTTCAAAAGAACTACAGGAATTGTTTTCTTTGTTTCCACTTTTCCCTTTTTAATTTATTTATTGATTGAGCACTACTAGATCAATACATTTTGTGTAGGCAAGGGCATCTCATCTCAAATTCTTATGGAATTCAGAAAAATTAAGAGCTAATGGCTGGTTTCATAAATATATTGAAATAACTACAAGTTCCTCTAATTTCCTACAGGACAAAAAGCATGATTCTTTATTCAATAGTTTCTATGTCTGCCTAAAACTTTGAACTTCGATCTTTTGGTTTCAGTGGGCTATTACATTAGTTTACACACAGAATTGGCAAGCGATTAATAGTTTAACTTAATAAAACCAAAACATCTTCAAAGTTACAAGTTTGGCATCTGATTGTGCCACTAATGTAATCTTTAGGTTCTGAGTCACTTGTTTTGACTCAGCAATTCAAAATTAAAATCGAAAAATCAATTTCAAGTTTGAAAATATTCAAATACTTTGTCAAATATTATATATGAATTGTACCACTTACAAATTATGATGCCTCATAGTTCACACTCTCTTCATGTTTAAGCTCAAATAAAAAGTAGCAATATTGATTTGAACTCTACAGACAACCTCATTATTATCTACTCTTGGTGTCATTTCTTCCCACCACACCTATGATATTCCAGGAAAATGGACATCTCTGTTAGTGTGCCTTCAGCAGTGAAGAGAAAGTTTTTAAATCAGTGACGTTTATTTCAATACAGCAATGCAGTGTTTCCCAACTGGGTCCTTTAATACATGTGAAGAAAACTGAAAGAAAGAAAATGCATTGTAATACAAACATTACACTAATAATTATACTAGAATTTCTAAGGAATTAATTTTAATTTTAAGGTAAACCGAATTGAATGAGAAAATCTAGGGGTGCCTGGGTGGCTCAGTCAGTTAAGCATCTGCCTTCAGCTTAGGTCATGATCCCAGAGTCCTGAGGTGGAGCCCCGCATCAGGCTCCCTGCTCAGTGGGACATCTGTTTCTCCCTTGCCCCTTCCCTCCACTTGTGCTCTCTCTTGTGCTCGCTCTCTTTCAAATAAATGTATAAAATCTTTAAAGAAAAAAAGAAAATCCAGAAAATTTTCATCACACATTGAACTAAGGTTTGGCTTAATAAAGTAGTAATTGAAAATAAGTAGAAAGATGTTTTCTTCCAGCCCTCCCTTCACCTAAAATTTATTAGTTGTCCCTTCCACGCTTCTTCTTTTTTGTTTTTAATATTTTATTTATTTATTCATGAAAGACACACAGAGAGAGGCAGAGACATAAGCAGAGGGAGAAACAGGCTCTCTGTGGGGACCCTGATGCGGGGCTCAATCCCCAGACCCCGGGATCACACCCTGAGCTACCCATGTGCCCTCATCCCTCTTCTTCTGACTTCATCTCCCTAACACCCACCAGGAAGTATGCTGATCAAGCAGCAATGAGTTTATCAGCCTTGAGGAGAATGGGAGAACACACAGGAGAAGAGGGAACCGAAGGCTGATAGTTTTGGGGCTCCAGGGTATGGATTCAAAGGATTGAAGGTGACTTTTTCGAATTAAGGGAGTTCAACTGGAAAAATGTTACACGATTGTTTAGGTTTTGTAGACCCAGCAACGTGAAGGCCCAGAAACAAGTTTCAATGAGGAAAGTGTTGTTGATAAGCATCTCTTTGCGCATGTGTTTGGGTAAATCATTTTGCAGAAACTTCCTGAAGGAAAAAGTGAAGTTAATGATTGGTTTGTAGGCTTTTCTTCCTGGACAAGTATTTGCTGGAAACCAGTGAGGTCATGTTGACACTGATGGTCTCTCGTCTGCTCTGCGGACTGGGGGTAATCAGCTCCCCTTGTCCTGCCCTGTAAGAGAAGGGACCACTGTGCTTGTTACTCACTACCACCTCCATTCCACTTGTCAACTTTCAAGCTTTCAAGCTGAAATTCTAAATTATTGTAAATGATAAGAGAGGGTGTTAATAGGGCTTTCTTCTGTTCTAATAAAATGTTATAGGTAACACAAAATGAGGAAAATACTAGCTACAAGCTTTTTTATTCTTTTTAAGTAAATTATCAGTGTCACTAAATAATTAGACAGTGGAGATTTAGGGAAAAATATTCTCTCAAAAGAATAAATAAGATGCACTAGAGGAAAACATGCTAGTTGGAGAATAGTTAGGGAAATCTGCTTAAAGGGACCTGCCTTCAGTTGCAGATCAGAGTAGCTTAATACCCCAATGTACAGGCACCAGAATGCAGGAAAACCTTCCGGTAGCTCTGATGACTAACACCTAATTTTCGTCTCACTGTTACTTAGTTATATAAATGAACAGATTGAGGCATGGATCTTTAATATTGCAGAGCAAGATTGAAAGAATGCTTTTGATTTCAATGAGTAACAGGTCGGTACACAAGGGAAAGGCAGATATTTGAAGCTCTTCAATGAATATCACACAATAAGTTTTATGTAACTTACGCATGAATATCAAATTTTTTTCATGTATGTGAAAATAGACTTAATGCTTTGAGAATAAATATCCTTGATTAGTGAACATGGATCATTAATTTTTTATGGGAAAAATACCATTAATAAAAAAATTTTAAAAGTGTCTACATTTCTAAAAGCTGAAACTTAATATATATGCCTACTAGAAAATAATAAAATTATATGTATATAAAAGTATTTTTATTTAATTTCAATTAATTAACATATAGTTAATTCAGATGTAGAGGTCAGTGATTCAATAGTCTTATATAATAACCAGTGCTCATTATATCATGTGCCCTCCTTAATGCCCATCTCCCAGTATCCCATACCCCACCATACCTCCTTCAGTGAACCTCAGCTTGTTTCCTGTGATTAAGAGTCTCTTATGGTTTGTCTCCTTCACTGATTTCATCTTAGTTTTTTTTTTTAATATTTTATTTATTTATTCATGAGAAAGGCAGAGAGAGAGAGAGGCAGACATAGGCAGAGGGAGAAGCAAGCTCCATGCAGGGAGCTCGATGTGGGACTTGATTCCAGGTCTCCAGGATCAGGCCCTGGGCTGAAGGCAATGCTAAACTGCTGAGTCACCCAGGGATCTCTGATTTCATCTTAGTTTATTTTTCCCTCCCTTTCTCTATGATCCTATTTTGTTTCTTAATTTCCACATACATGAGATCATATGATAATTGTCTTTCTCTGACTAACTTATTTCACTTAGCATGACACCCTCTAGTTCCATTCATATTGTTGCAAATGGCAAGATTCCAATATTTTGAGGGCTGAGTAATATTCCATGATACCACATCCCACATTTTCCTTATCCACTCATCTGTCAATGAATATCAGGGCTCTTTCCATACTTTGGTTATTGTGGACATGGCTGCTATAAACATTGGCATTCAGATGCCCCTTCAGATCACTATATTTGTATCTTTGCAATCCCTAGTAGTGAAATTGCTGGGTTGTGGGGTAGCTATTTTCACCTGTATGAGGAACCTCTGTACTGTTTTCCAGAGTGGCTGCACCAGTTTACATTCCCACCTGCAGCATAAGGGAGTTCCCCTTTCTCTACATCCTCACCAACATTCACATTGTCACTAACATTTGTTGTTTCCTGACTTTTAATTTTAGCCATTCTGACTGGTGTGAGATAGCATCTCATTGTGGTTTTGATTTGTATTTCCCTGGTACCGAGTGATATTGAGCATTTTTTTGTGTCTGTTGGCCATTTGTATGTCTTTAGAAAATCGTCAGTTCATGCCTTCTGTCCATTTCTTGATTGGATTGTTTCTTCTTTGGGTCTTGAGTTGGATGAGTTCTTGATAAATTTTGGATACTAGCTCTTTATCTGATAAGACATTTGCAAATATCTTCTCCCACTCTCTTGGTTGTTTTCTTTTGGTTTGTAGACTGTTTCCTTAATTGTACGAAAGCTTTTTATCTTGATGAAGTACCAGTAGTTCATTTTTACCTTTGTTTCCTTGCCTTTGAAGATGAATCTAGCAAGAAGTTGCTGTGGCTGAGGTCACATACATTTCTGCCTGTGTTTTACAAATTCATATATTTAAATCAAACCCTTTAAATTAAAAAATCACTCTCCTAAGATCCTCCTACTGAGAATATAACAATGTACACATTACCTATTGAAGTATCTAGAATGACAAAAACTTTTACTCAGTAGGTACACCATGCTTTGGATTTCAAATAAGAGATTACAAAAATATTCCACTCTAGACAACAGAAGGAATGTCAAAGCCAGGGCTGCCCTGCAGCAAAAGCCATTATAATGTTCACAAGATTTTTGAGATGGTTAACTTAGGAATTGATAAAGAATGTAGGGACAACAATACATACTTTTCTACAGAAGCATCAATACTTAAGTATTGATAGCTAACTTGTGAAGTTATAACAACAATAACAATATACAATATACTTGGGGATATTAGCATAAGTTAATTTTTTTAAAGATTTAATTTATTTATTCATGAGAGACAGAGAGAGAGAGGCAGAGAAAAGGCAGAGGGAGAAGCAGGCTCCCTGTAAGGAGCCTGATGTGGGACTTGATCTGATCCCACTGATGTGGGATCATGCCCTGAGCTGAAGGCAGGCACTCAGCCGCTGAGCCACCTAAGCGTCCCAGCATAAGATAATTTTGATAATCTTGGATTATTAGGGGTTTTTTTAAGAGAGAGAGAGGAGGGGGAGGGGCAAAGGGAGAGAAAGAAAGAATCTTAAACAGCTCCACTGGGTGTGGAGCCCAACATGAGGCTGGATCTCAAAACTTTGATCTCATGATGTGAGCCAAAATCAAGAGTTGGATACTTAACTGACTGAACCACCCAGATGCCCCACCTTGTATTATTTAAAATGAGAGTAGATATAAAGACTGATTTTTTGCTTTCACTGATTTAAGCATGCATAGCAAAATTTGAAGAGTAACTACTTTAAGAATCACGGTAGAGTTTATAAATTACCAATACCACAGGTAAATGTGATATAAGAATGTAAAGCACTATAAACTCAGTTGATCAAAAAAAAGCCAGAGAGTGGAAAAAAAGTTAAAAAATAAGCAATATAATAAAAACAAAAATACATAGAACTATCATCTGCGTAAGGCAGTATTGACAAATTCACCATTATACTACACGATTTTTTTTAAGTGGGTAAAAAGTACTTAAGGTTGTAGAAGGTTTAAACAACATGAAAATTGAATCTGAACAAACATATATAAAATTGTATAATGTGGGGACCCATGGGTGGCTCAGTGAGTTAAGTATCCAACTCTGGATTTCAGCTCAGAGTCAGAGATCCAGCCTATCATGGAGGCTTGGCACTCAGTGTGGAGTCTGCTTGAGATTCTCTCTCTTCTTCTCCTTCTACCCCTCCCCCTATTGGTGCATGTTCTTTCTCTAAATAAATAAATAAATAAATAAGCAAATAAATAAATAAATAAATTCTTAAAAACAAAACAAAAAAAGGAACTGTATACTGTTAAGGTAGGGAACATGAATCTTTTCAAAACTTGCATACACAAGAGGTCACAGGTATTAACAAATTTTAAAAAGAGATAGTCAGGGGCACTTAGATGGCTCAGTTGATAGAGTATGGGACTCCTGATCTCGGGGTTGTGAGTTCAAACCCCACATTGGATAAAGAGCTGACTTTAAAATTTTTTTTTAAATAAAAATAAATTTAAAAACAATGGTCATGCAAGCAGATAGTTTCTTTCATCACAATGCATTTAGTCAGAAATCAAGAACCAAAAGATAAAATTACAATTAAACATGGAAAGAAAATCAAACTTTAAAGTGTTCCATGAATCTAATAAATGATATATTGGAATTACAAGATAGTATCTCATAAACACTGCCCAAACCCAACCAGATACCAGACTTGAAAAAAGTTGTCTTATTACACAGCCTGGATCCTAAATCCTAAATCCTAAATTTCTTCCTTAATTTCCTCAGTTTGAGAGACGAGTAAGAGTCTGTTAAAGTACGGTTCTCTCTTACTGCTAAATCTAATAAACTTTTTTCTTGATTAATGTGTTTTTATGAAGGCTTATGGCGAGTCAGCATTTAACAGGAAGCATTTTATCTGGAATTATGTTAAGGTACCTAAGTAGATAAGCATTGGCTTGGACTTCAATTTCTGTGTTTTCCCTGAATTGGGGTGAATAAGAGTCACATGGTTATTTTTTTTTTCTTATGGACAAGACAAGGAGTTCATCTTCCACAAAATAGAACTAAGAGGTAATAAAACACTACCTCTCAAACTTTGGTGATGTAGTTAAGGATCATATTATGGAACATTAGAACTTTAGGTGCATATCTTTAGATAAAAAATAATTCAAATTTTAAAATAATGATGCAAACATCTAAGTGAAGCAGTTAGAGAAAGATGCAAAAAAAAAAAAAAAAAAAAAAAAAAAAAAACCTCCAGCATATTCTCACTGGACAAAAGGAAACAAATGAACAAATGGTAAAAAAGAAAACTAGGTGAATTTGCAATAAAAAGATATATTAGAGAGAATAAAAAGATGGCCCTCTGCAAGCACTAGACGTTTTTACTTTTTGTGATGGACAATTTTACTTTTACAAATCAAGTGACAAAAGAAGTATATGAAAAGGGGCTGAAGTCAGCCTAATTTGGGCCTTTTAGTAAGTGTGTTCATCCTTGGATGAAGGCTTCTCCAAGATGTTTTTAAAGTGCACAATTAAATTTCTCTTTTTAGAGAATGGGGTTAATCCCACTGGTAGAAATAAGAGGATGGGAAAGAACATGCTTTTCCCCTTTACAATTTTTCTCCTTTTGTACTAAAATGAAACACAGAACTTACCCTGGCAAAGCTTTTATGATACCTTGTTTATCCTTAGACTTTTCCCTGGTTTCATTAGATCTTTTCCCAATTCCAGCTGTGAATTCTATGTTCCTGACATAAAGAATGGGGAGAAAAAAAAGGCTATTTGGTACAATTATGGTAGATTCTAGGTTTAAAACTCTATCATCCACAGGGGTATATGTGGGAAGCAATTTCTATCTGTAGTTTATCTATCTATCATCTATCTAATTTCTCTATCTTTCATCATCATCTTTTATCCTTTTTTTGTTATTTAAACCCAAGGATGTACACACTACAGAAATGAGTAACAAAAGAGACTCTTCAGGTCCAGATGCTCAGAGTGACAATAAAGCACATGTTTTTAACCTCAACTAACAGGGAACCAGCTCTTACTGTTAATCTACATTTGCTATTTAAATCACAGCATTTTACTCTCTTGGGCAAACTCAGTTTTATTCTTCTCTATGCTTTCCATTTATGGTTGCAGGGATCAAAACCCTGACCTGGTCTCTTTCAGAATCCTAAGGTTTGAAACGGGTTCAATTTTTTTATTGGTCTGAAGATTTTCTATACAGATGCCCAAATATGATTCCCAGATTATGTTTAGTAGAATTCTTGGAGTCGTGACTTCCTTTTCAAATACTCAAACCTTAAGTTTGCTAATCAGTAGTGTGGCAATACTCAGTGTCCTCTGGTGTGGTGTAATTTGTTCATTTTTGCAAATGAGTGTGAAAGAAAGGTCTTGTTGGTCTTAGATAGATGTACAGATCTAAAACAGCCCTGAAATTATTTCTGCTCTGCAAACAGTCCGTGGATATATCTAAAAACATCTTCGCAGTCAAGTGCAAACTTTGATTTTGATACTGCATTTCTGAAATGATGAATGGCTTTAAGTACCCTGCCTTTATTTTCAGACATTTCCAATTTCTTTTGCTAATTTCTTTGAGGTGATTATTCATATCCCTAACTTCTCTACAGGGTATATTCTCTTTTTTATTATTTTCTCTGAGCTCTTTGTAAATTAAAGATGGGAACCCCTTGTCTTATGTTTTTCAAACTGCTCTCACTGTCTTGTTTTATTTTATTTTTTTTTAGTTATCGTGACTCTCTATATGTGAAATTTAATTTGTACGGAGATAGTTTTATTGTTTTCTTTTATTGAATGCATGTCTTCCTGGGAAAGCCATTGACATTCCAGAACTAGAAATAACACTTATCCAAGTTACTTCCAGGATTTTGAAGGCTTCATTTTACTAAATTGCAGCTATTTGATTGATATGTATATTATTTTGAGGCCAAGTGAGCCCATCTTGTTAAAAAGAGTTTCATAGTTGTTTTTTCTGTAGCTAGAAACATGGGTTATTGAATGCCTCCTTTCTGCACTGATTTGAAATGCTACCTGTAGTCTAGAATACAGTTCTGTGACAGATTTTATTTTCGAATAATGACCACACCAATTTCTATCTCTCTCTCTGCTCTTCTATGGGCATTGACATTCCCCCACTGGGAGATGAGGTCTATGTCCCCTTCACTTCCACCCAGGCAAAACTTGATATCCAAAGGTCTTTTATGTTGCAAAGATGCTAAAGCTTCCCCTTCGGCTAACACACCTTGGGAATCCTGAACTTCTTCTTTCTTCTTTTTTTTTAAGATTTTATTTATTTATTCATCAGAGACACACAGAGAGAGGCAGAGACACAGGCAGAGGGAGAAGCAGGCTCCATGAGGGGGGCCCAATGTGGAACTTGATCCCAGTACCCCAGGATCATGCCCTGAGCCAAAGGCAGACATTCAACCACTGAGCCAGCCAGGAGTCCCAGGAATCCTGAACTTCTAAGTTCAGTCCACCTATCCAGCAACCACCACTGGAGAAGACAAGTGGAGAGATCACAAATAAAGAGAAAGATACCCAAGGGGACTCAGGTATTCCAGGCTCCAGCAGTTTGAATCCTTCTTGTCCAGGAACCAGACAGTAGGAAGGGCTCTGTCAGAGGACTTGGGTCCCAGGCTTACAGACACCCAGATGACACCTAGAGGATCTGGGAGGAGCTGCCCCTGCTAAGTCCTTCCCAAACTGCAGTGTGTTTTTGGAAATTTTGAGATGGCATGTTTTACTGCAATAACTAACTAGAGTAATTCCCGTATATCTTTCATTTCATTTATTCTACTATAATTCATTGATCTACATTTTCCTTTCCTCTGTAGGTAACAGCTTTTAAAGATTACCTTGAAAGAATAAAATTTGATAGAAAAAAATTCTCCACATGACTCAAAACAGCTTGGATTTGTTCTGTCTTTTTTTGTTCATTGTTTCTTCCAGAAAAGTGAATTAGTTAATATCCTCAGGCGATAAAACAAAAAGTAACATAACAAACAAAACAAGCAAATCTTGTTTTGTTCATTGTTACCCTATTGAGTGTTAATAAGAATAATTAAGAGATAATTGTTAGCTTCACTTCATCAGCTCAATGAGCAAGTCATGCTTTAAAGTTTATTTACATCTTATTTTTGGATTCAAGTAAAAATTTTTAAAGTTTTATTTATGTAAGTCGTTTTATTTATTTTTTTTTTTTTAATTTTTTTTTATTTATTTATGATAGTCACAGAGAGAGAGAGAGGCAGAGACACAGGCGGAG
Source organism: Vulpes vulpes (assembly GCF_048418805.1). Classification (NCBI taxonomy): domain Eukaryota; kingdom Metazoa; phylum Chordata; class Mammalia; order Carnivora; family Canidae; genus Vulpes; species Vulpes vulpes. The sequence goes on along the minus strand of NC_132784.1, from coordinate 53,344,800 downwards.
GGAGAAGCAGGCTCCATGCACCGGGAGCCCGATGTGGGATTCGATCCCGGGTCTCCAGGATCGCGCCCTGGGCCAAAGGCAGGCGCCAAACCGCTGCGCCACCCAGGGATCCCTGTAAGTCGTTTTAATACAGACTATGACCTTGCAACAAAAAGATCTTAATAAATTTAGCTACTATTATAGGCTTATGGCAATCTTTTTTCATGTTGTAAGACAGTTTTCATTTTCAATGTGTTCTTTTACTGTTTTAAGTAGGATTTCTAGTTCAATGTCTTTTTAAACAGTTATTTTATTTTTACTATTGAGTTTTGCATCTTAGTTTTATGATTAGGCACCTCCTTACATTATCTTTCCACTTCTAAGATTTTAGATGATTCTATCTAGGTTTCTAGTTACAAAATCAAGACATATAACACAATAAAGCATTCTTTTCTTTCAAAAAAAAGGTATGTATCTGTGGCTATTCTGTAACAATATATTTATTGTCATTATTGTCCCTTGCTTCTTGGCAATAATGACAGAGAAGTATTCTATGCAGCAGGGCTTGCTAAAATCGGGAATCCAGGTTTTGCCAGCCTCTTGAAATAGTTATTTTCCAGCCAAGTTCTCTTTACCAGTGATGCCAGAGGTGTTAAAGCCTGAGACAGTGGGATAGGCACACCGTGTGGCTTTCATTTGTTCTGAAAATGCATTAGGAGGAAGAAGGAGCCTGCAGAGCCCAGGATCATCCCTACGGGTAGGCCCCGTGTTGCCCTGCACCACACCATCAGCTGCCTGCAGAGCCCTCGCTGGTCCTCTGAGAAGAGCCACTCACAAAATTCTCCGGTCCTCCTGCAAGGCAGAGTTACATAGAGCGTGTCTGGCATCACAACAGTAATCACTTGGGTGGGGCTCTTCTCATCTCCGATCTGCAGACAGGAGAGGACCGCAGACTGGGAGCCGCACCCCTACAGTCCCACCTTGCCCAGCACCTGTCCAGTCTGGCTGACCTCTGACTGCAGCGTCTCCTCTCATGGTCACCGATGTGCAGACATCGCAGGCTGTCTTTCTCCAGATGTCAGTTTTTCTTCAGAGCCTCTCCTCCTTGCTGTTCAAACACTCATCTTCATTTATGTATCTTCTATCTTTACAAAGTGTGAAGCGAATAAAGGTATTGCTCACAGAATTGTGAACATACCTGCATCTTGCAATTTCTCACTCAATAGTTGTCTATTCTTACAGCAAATGTCCTTGTTTTTATAGTGTCCTCACCTTATTAGGTTGTTTACTGTGAGAACCACTTTAGGGGCATGATTTAATTTGATTCACATAAACAATCAAGAAGTAGATACTATTATTAAACCCATTTTCCAGATGAGGAAAGTGAAGGATAGAGAGATTAAGTAACCTGGACTGGGCTAATGGGGAAGCCTGGGTTCCTAGCCAGGCAGAGAGACATCAGAAAGAATCAATACTCACTGTCCTCAGGATCTTGCCCCTGGAGATTTCCTTATGGGGTATGGTAGGAAATGAATTTTGTCAAATGCATCTTGGAAATCTATTTAAATGATCCTTTTTAATCTTAACCTCTAATGACACATAAATCATTAGCATTATATTGAAGAATCTCTGCATTCCAGAGATGAGGTATAATTTGTCAGCCTTATATTAAGGTTGAATGCACTTTATAATATTTTATTTGCTTTTTTTTTTTTTTTTGCATTGCCATCTAGAATTGTGATTGGTCTAGATAATTATCATTGTGCTTTATTTTTAATCAAATGTAAGTTGAAGTTTTCTGGCCTGGTTAAAACAAAGTTTTTATTCCCCCCTCATAACCTCACTTTTAAAAAAGTATCTGAGTTATTTCCACCATAAGGCTGTGTCTTTAAGGGGATGCAAGACCACCTTAGGGCAGTGTTTTGTGTAAATGCTCTGGCTATTTCTGAGAACTCTAGCAACAGTGATTGTTGGGATTTAGAAAAGCAAAGTCCTCAGTAGTCTTCATGTACATGGAGTCATGCTTGTTTTGAGGGGTTGGGTGGTGGTGGTGGGAGCAGGGATTGCTTTACTTATTTTTTCTTAAGATTTTTTCTTTTTTTAATTAGGCAGCCCCGGGGGCGGGGAGGCTCAGCAGTTTAGCGCCGCCTGCAGCCCAGGGTGTGATCCTGGAGACCCAGGATTGAGTCCCACATCAGGCTCTCTGCATGGTGCCTGCTTCTCTCTCTGCCTGTGTCTCTGCCTCTCTCTCTCTCTCTCTCTCTGTCTCTATGAATAAATAAATAAAATCTTTTTAAAAAGATATATATATATATATCTTTAAAATATTAGGTCAATAATATTTTTTTGTAGAATACTTTCTCTTTGAATTTTGTATATCATGAGTTTTCATTTTTCTGGCATAAAGGCCAAGGAGGATGGTTCCTGGGGTTGTATGGTAGTTGCATATTTTTCGTTTGTTTATTTTTGTTTGTTGTTGGAAACTGCCATGGCATTTTCTATAGTGGTTGTACTGTTTATGTTCAGGACAGCAACATAGGAGGGAGCGCCATGCCCCACATTGGTATTTGGTATCATCAATGTATTTCATGTTAGCCATTCCGGTAGATGTGTGGTGAAATTTCATTGTGGTCTTAGTTTGTGTTTTCTTACCAGGTAATGATTTTCAGTATTTTTCACTTGTGTCTCTGCCATCTGTATCCTCTGTGAAATGCCTGTTTATGACTTTGGCCCATATTCTAATTGGATTTTTTTTTTCTGTTGAATTTTGGAAGTGTTTTTCCTCCTAAAATCCAGATAGTAGGATTTTGTCACATATGTGGTTTTTCAATTCATTTCTCCTAGTCTGTAGGTTGTCATTTTATCCTCTTAACATGAACCCTGACAGAACTGTAGTGACTATCTTTGCTAAAATCCAGTTTATCAATTATTTATTTTATGTATTGTGCTTTTGCTTTTCCTGCATCTTTCAGAGTCCTCTTATGTTTGTTTTATATTTGATGTCCAGGCTTTTTAGTTGACATAGTGGGAGGAATAGGGAGAAGGATGCCTACTCCATGTTCCCATTTTAACATTTTATTATTATATTATTATAACAAAGTGAAAAACAATTTTCAAACTATTTCAAAAGAATTTATTTAGGCAATGTTTTATGGATTTTAGGTAACCCTCACTTATTTTCATGTGACAAAGTCTTTTGATTCTTCTGCAACTGTTTAATATTCATCATTTTATGTGTGTTCTGTCTGTTTCCATGTGTTAGGTTATTTCCTAAATTGGCATTTTGATATTAGAGATGGTATAATCAATTTAGGAAACATGGTAAAACAGATCTTTGTATTTTCTAACAGGAGATCTTTCTCTGGCATGATAGAAAGATCAGGAGGTAAGAAGGTCTTTGTTTGGAGATAATTCTGCTGCTTACTCTGGTCTTCTGAATGTTGCATTAATAATTTGAGCCTCTGGTTCCTCATCTATTAAATGAAATAATACTGTTTAGTCTAGAGAGAAGGGACATCTCTACCCATTTTACTAATAGATGCTTCTGTTACTCCATCCTGTTTGCCTTCTTCTAACAGAGAAAAAGATAAAATGTAATTTGATTATTTACATCTCAAGACAGTGTTTTGGTGGCAATTACTGATGGTTGAAGTTATTCTGTCTTAAAAAGCCCAAACTCATGTTCCTTTCTCATTCTCTATTTTAAGAGTAGTCAGACCCAGGCAGAGTCTAGAAGCTTGGGGATGACCAAGTATGTGAACCATGCTTATGATAGATTCTCTGTAGCTGGGTGGATCAGTGGACTTTATGCCCTTCCTGGAGTTTGTTCATCTCTCTTCTCTCTGTCTGTCTGTCTTTCTCTGTCTCTTCTTCCTCAGTGTAAGGAGTAAGGCTCCCTGCTTACTGCAGGAGAGAAGGATGTTTAGAAGAATGTTCTACTTACACAGTGATTGCTCGCTGTAACAGGAAGACCTAAGTCAATATTGCTGTTGTTCAGAGGTATTTGTTGTTTCCTGGAGCGTCTGTGTAAATTCTGATACCATCAGAAACTGGGTTACTTCCTATTTAATTCTAATAAATCACCAATTTTCTCTCTGCTTCATGCAGATATCTAGGGCAGAGATTAGAAAATGAACAAAATTAGATTTGGTTGCAATTTAGAAATTTTATCATCCATGGAAAGTCATGTCTTAATTATCTCATTTATGAAGTTTTGTTTCTGATTATGGCTAGTGAAGGGTGAAGCATTTAGGTGGTTTTATTTCATTCTAGTATTGCTTCTATATTTTGGCAGTCTGAATTCCTTTTTCTATATAAGGCAATTGAATTTAATTTTTACCTGTTAAAATGATACGAAGGTAGTTCCAAAAACTTTCTTTTAATTGCCATCTTGTGTATATTAAAATATTTCCACGTGACAAGGCAATGTCAGTTACTTGATTCTGCAAATTCCCCATGTTTCAAGTAAAATCTCATGTTATACTCATATAAGATTGAAAAATATTTTAAAATGGCAAAGACCTGCATATTTTTTCTAATAACTTCTATTTTTATTAGCCATTCTATAGCTAGTAAACACCTCCATATTTCATACTCTGTGACTAATCACATGGGTAGCACGTAAAGTAACCCAAGGGTTAAGAGTAACCCACTCAAGATATTATTACTGACATTGTGCCACCAATTTTGAATGCAAACATTAAAAACACAGGTTTGGGCTGTCAACAGTTCTGCATTTTTGATTGATTACTGCATTACAATGCTATTGTATAAGAAATATCTCCAGACAGGCAATTGCCTTGTGAGATGGATCTAGACTCACAGGTGAATATAACTTTTTAAAAGGTGGCACAGCTGTAATTCTTTACGTGCCACAACTGTCATTCAAACAATTTCTTCAAGGATTATTGGCTACTCCATAGTCTGTGGCTTATATCCTGAAAAGTATATCGATGTCCAATTACAATTCCCTCCCATGTTAAAATACATTAGCTGCATCCTTGAAAATTGCACATTGATTACCTAATTTTCCTTCTCCCCCTCAAGCGTTCTGTCCTTGTGCTTCATCCGTAGGGCTATTTTCCTTGCTCAGAAGCATGGGCTTCATTTTGTGCATGTCCTAAAGCCAACGGATGGACTGGCGATCTGCTGCAGTGTCTTAAGTGTTAGCTCTCATTCGCCCAGGAGCTGCACAGACCTGCTTCAACCAGTTCAATAATATTCTCATCGTATACAGCTCAGTTCTGACAAGGGATCAGCACTGAGGCCTCACCTAGTAGTTGGTGACTCCTCTCGGCCATTTTCTGGGTTCTCCACTCTTTTTACCACCTCCTCTCAATTTTATTCTTTCCTACATCCCTTTCTAATGATGTCCTCTCCCCAGGTGTTTAGAAAATCCACACTGTAAGACTATATCTTACCTTTGCTCAAGTTCTGCCTTGCCAGAGAAAATCAACCCAATGTCCCTCTGACATATAATTCTTAGCAGGATAAAAATCCAAATCATTTTCATTCAGATTGCCTACCTCTTACAAGCTTTGTAAGGAGTCTCTGTTCCTTTTAACCTCACATCTTCAGTGTTTTTGCTAACTTTCACATTCTGTGCAGTCATCTCTGTTTAATGCTTCAAAACACTGACAATTTTTTACCAACTTTGTTTTCATATTTTTATATTATCTTTAACCCCATCAAACTCCAAACTTACCTAAGCCTTTGAAACCTAAACCAGAATTCTATTTTTTTTCCAAATTAGGATTATTTCGGCCATAGAGATATGATATTATAATAGGTTCAGTTTTATTGTGGTTAAAAAAAAGTCCAATATTCAACCCTTATAGCAAGAGCTTATTTCTGGCTGAAACTGTAAATCCAGATAGTAAGCTGACTGTGGTTCTCCTTTATCTTCTTCACGATAGGGTCATCATTACCTATATCTTTTCTTATTCATAAACTTTTCTAAAGTCCTCCATCTACAAAGTTCGCTCTTTCTTCTTTCTTTCTCTCTCTCTCTTCTTTCTTCTTTCTTTCTTTCTTTCTTTCTTTCTTTCTTTCTTTCTTTCTTTCTCTTTCTTTCTTTCTTTCTTTCTCTCTCTTTTCTTTCTTTCTTTCTTTCTTTCTTTCTTTTTCTTTCTTTCTTTTTTTCTCTCTTTCTTTCTTTCTTTCCTTCTTTGTTTCTTTCTTTCTTTCTTTCTTTCTTTCTTTCTTTCTTTTCTTTCTTTCTTTTTTTTTTTTTCTTTCTCCCAAACAGCATAGCCACTTCTATTTCATCTGTGGTTTCTCTCCACCTGGTATTTCCTGCCCATTTCTAAGGACTTCACTCCTTCCAATATTGTAGCAATTATTTCATGTGCAATCTTCCTTGATAAATAAGGTCATGCCTTTAAACAAATTTAAGGTAACATGTTTAAAATCATGTGTGTGTGTGTGTGTGTGTGTGTGACTGTAATCTATAGATTCTCAGAGGATAGAAATTAAGACAGAAACTATTTCTAGACTCTTCGAAATTAGGAAGGATTTGTAAACAAATGACCTCAGTGTGGGCTTTTTGAAGCATTCATAGGAAAGGCTCTGATTTCCTAGAGAAAATAATTTAATACAAGTAAGTTTCAGTTATGTATATTGACCATAGTCAATGAGGCTGAGGAAAGTAAAAGAAGAAAAGTACAGGTGCTTTGAAATAATATAGATTTTGCTGTAGAACATATTTATAAATTGCTAACTATATTTTTTGGAGTGTTATAAGAGTTTCTGTGTCTTTAATGCTTTGGTTCTATATTGGATATTTGGATATTGACAATTTTATTTCCTCAAAGAGAATGTTGCTCTGTTTTATTCCTCAGATCAGTAATAGTTAGGTGAACCCTTATGTTTACCCACCAGGAAGTCAGTCCCCCCCTCACTTCCGTGATTGGATTAAAACATTCTAAATATAGCTGTACTTTTCTATTTATAAATGTAATTACTTTATCATATTGATCCTATCTACTAAACTATAAAAGCTATAAGTCTGAAAGACATATCGGTAAGTGACTATTAGTCAAAAGCTGAGCATACAGTACCTTCCTAATAAAAGTTTTGATTCAGTGAAACCATTCAAAATTTCTTTGAAAGTATTACTCTGTAGATATTAATCTTCCAAGGTGCAAATAGTATAGTGAAATGATTCAGGCATACTTAACCTCTAGTTGAAATCATGTTTCCAATAGTCTGAGAATTAAAATAAATGATTTTCCATTTAAGCTTTGTTAATTGTGTCCTAAATGTGAGATTAATTTTGACCCAATACACATTAATGAAAGGCCTAGGAGATATATTTAGATGTATCTGTGCCAAGACATTTTAAATTGCAAACAGTAGCAAATCTTACTTAAACAATAGAATGTAATCTACTGACTCATGAAAGCAAGAAGCACAGGATAAGGTTGACTCCAGTAAGATTTGTACACGCAGGTCCAAACAATGTGCAATGGGATGGGAATGTAATGTCTATTTCTTTCTTTCTTTCTTTCTTTCTTTCTTTCTTTCTTTCTTTCTTTCTTTCTTCTTTCTTCTTTCTTCTTTTCTTTCTTCTTTCTTCTTTTTCTTCCCATCGTCTATCATTTATCTCTGTCATCAATCTATTCTCTCCTCTCTCTTTGCCTCTCCTTCCATGCTTTCTATTTTCCTCTCTCCCCCCTCTCTCTTCCATCTTTAGACTTCCCTGTCCTAAAGACTGGCTTTATTCCCAGGGAGGGCCCTACATAGTGATGAAAAAAATATCCAATGGCAATTCCCACGGTACCTTCTTCCCACTTAGCAATGCAGGACAATAAAGCGTGTTTTTCTAAATAGCAAGTGCAAAATCTGCAAAATTCTTTTCAATTCATGATGTTGTATCACATACCAACTACTGATTCAATCTCTGAAGTGACTGGGCTCAGATGTGGGACCATTGGGAGTGAGAACAGCCCCATCTAAACAATGATTCAGTATGGGAGACAAGTGGTTTCCAAAGTCTTTGCTAAGGAAGCAAATTTATGTTGCTGCCATAGATACAGTAAGGCTGATGAGAGGTGGGTTCATTTCTGTCCTGAGTGGTTTCATTCTGGATTCTAAAGTGTGACCTAATGACTTGCCTTTCATACATTTGGTGGGAAATGCCTATGTAATGACTCCTTTTACTTCTGTCACTCTTTTGGAATAATTTTATGTTAAAATATCTTTGTTTCTCTCTCTGTGGCAGAACTAAGATTCAGCTATACTTTTTACTTAAAATTCTCTGAATCCAAATGTCAGGATTTGGAGAGTAGTTTTCTATTAGGCATATGATTGATCTATTGTGTTTACCCCTGCTTTTCTGTGTACATTTCCCTGAAGTGCTTGTGTATTTGCACACCCTTTTCTTACCTAGAATCAACATCCACTTAAACCACTGACTGGCTCTAATATCCAAGTGCCATATGATTCTATCTCTTCTAAAAATAGAGCATAACTTGGAACAAATTTAATATATTAATTATTGTACTTCATTAATCATTGACTTATTTTTGTTAATTAATTTATAGATGTATCAAAAACTCAAAATAATATGAAAACAAGTGTGGTGAGAGATATAAAGAAATACTTAGGGGCACCTGGGTGGCTCAGTGGCTGAGTGTCTGCCTTTGGCTCAGAGCATGATCCTGGGGTCCTGGGATCGAGTCCCACATCGGGCTCCCTGCATGGAAACTGTTTCTCCTTCTGCCTGCGTCTCTGCCTCTCTCTCTCTCTCTGTATCTCTCATGAATAAATAAATTAAAAAAGAAAAAAAGAAATACCTAGTCATCTCTGTCTCTGAGGTACATGTAATTTAACTGAGGGGATCATCAAATAGCATTTTCAACGTTTTCAACAATGTTTCCCATCCAACTGGTCATGGGATCAAGGAGATATAGACCATGGAATTTACAGGAACATAGATCATCATGAAAGAGTGTTTTCTGGGGTGTCTACATGAAGTAGAATCTTAATGGAATATTGTTTAGAAGTTAGTGGGAAGCAGGAGGAAAATTTCTACAATTTTGTCTGCATTTTAGAAGATAGTGGGAAGCAATAGAAAAATGTTTATAATTTTGCCTGTTTCTCAACAAAGTGGAAAATTTCTTGCTACAGACAAATTTAACGATGATAATGAGAAATAGTCTGGTTGACTTTCTGTTTTACTTAGCTGATCTGATCATGTTGTTTTTGTAAATCACTAAGCAGATCGAATGACCCAGATTGAGGAGCAAAAACACAGGAGTTAAATTTTAGGTGAATACAGAGTTAAACAAACATAATATTTTAAAACATATTCAACTCTATGATCAATAGTCAGTTTTGGTTATAACTGATAGGAAGGATGGTGATAATAGCTAATAGCTAATCATGGCTAATAATGAATGTGTATGACAGGTATTATTTTCAGCCGTTTGTTTGTACAACTTCACTGAATTATTTCATCATTTAGAAACTGCTATCATCTGTAAAGATATAAAAATTGAAAATAATGTTTTCATGAGATTATTGATTCTAATACGCTATTGCATCCTGGAATTTTTCTCTTTTATTGTACAATTTTACTAATTAAAATGCTTTACATATCTATTGTATAAAACAAATGCATATTTTAGTTATTGCACAGAAGCTGTTCAATCTTTAAAATCCACCCCCCCCCCCAAAAAAAAGAACAAAAATAGATTGTTCTTTAAACCTTGATTTTGAAAGATCATCTTTCATTTCCTGACTTTGGGCAAATAGTGAATTGCTAATTTTCTGCTTTTATCTTCATTTTGTTTCATGTTATTTAATTATTTTGCATAAGTAGGAGTATCATATTTCAAAGAGAATTTCTTCTAGTTATTTCTATAGTCAAGTGGGATTTTGCAAACTAATGCATCACCTAAACCTTACAGGAACATTAGAAATTGCTTGTTTTTATCACCTTTTTAAAGATCTTGCCATAAAATTTATCAGGTAAAATACAGTTGTTTCAGTGATCAATTTACTGTTAGAAATACTCTGTATATTCTTTAAAAATGCATTAACTTACAGTCACTTATTAATGTTTTTAATTTCATAATTTTTTAATTAAATAACTTGGCTTTATAATGAATTTCATGTAAAATAAAGAAATCAATAAAAATCATGTCAAATTATTGATTATATAAGGGATTTTTGTTCTGTATGGGGGAACTTAGTATTTTAATTGGTCTGTTTTAATCATACTTTTCTCTTTGAAAACAGCTAAAGAAATTATATAGTATGTGTGCTCATAAGACAAATGTAATTTGTAAAGATGCATGTAAATGACTCATTTTCTTAAAAGTAAGAAGTGATTGTAATTACCCTACTTGTTTCATTACTTACTAGGTTTGACTTTGTCTCTAATATTTATCACTTATGAAATGTGATTAATATAGACACTTATTATATTTTTTTGCATAAGATTAAATGAGGTTATGTATCAGTACCCTGAGAAAAATGCATGGTGCATGCACATACTCAATATATTTAGATGTTATTTTTACAATTGTTGGTAGTTCATATAACAATTACATTGTGTATTTTCATATACTTGTTTGGTAGGGATTGTGAATAACTGTATAAGGTCTAATATTGGGCAGCCAGGGTGGCTCAGTGGTTTAGTGCCCCCTTCAGCCCAGGGCCTGATCCTGGAGTCCTGGGATCTAGTCCCACATAGGGCTCTCTGCATGGAGCCCACTTCTCCCTCTGCCTGTGTCTCCACCTCTCTCTCTCTCCCTCTCACTCTTACTCTCTGTGTTTCATGAATAAATAAATAAACTATTTAAAAATTAAAAAAAGGTCTAGTATTTGCAGGTAATGAAAACAAGTCAAAAATTCTTTTTATAGGTGTTTGATCTGTAAAATACCAATCAAATCATTGGTATTTTTTCCAGAATCTCATTGAATGTATGAGATTCCATCTGAATCTTGACTTCCAGGATTTTCTTTGGAAATTTACTATGGAGATATTGCATAGGCCTTATACCATTTAGGATGTTAAAACCACTGAGATCATAGCTAAAAACCAAAATAATGTCTTATTATCCACTTAAATGATTGGTTTTATATGTATTTGTTACATAATTTCTAATGTTTTTTTTTCTTACAAATGCTTTTTAAAGATGTTTCTAACACAATACCTCATAAATTTTATGCAGCTTCATCCAATAAGGTCAAGAAATAAAATTTTTAACTACATTACCTCTGGACACAGTGTTATAGAATAGTCCTTGAAGAAGGCAAATTCAAGGAGCGTTACTATCAATGAAGATAAAATGTGAAGACGGGAAACCCTATCATCAATGTCACATCGCAGTTATTCTCAACACCCTGGAGTATTTCCAGGGCCGTCTGTACCATGGACAGAACTGGAGAAGTAGATTCATGTGATCCTTAGTGTTCCTTGGAACAAGGATAAATAAATAAATAAGCTGCATTTAGCTTCCCATCTTTCCAGCAACACCAAATCCTCTCTGCTCCCCTTTGCTTGACTAAACTTGAGACAGTTTTCTTCCTGACTCCAGGCCCTGACCTCCCTTTTCTGGGAGCAATTACTTTAGAGAACTTGTCAATTCTTCCTCTGTGCTGTTGCAATGAAAATCTTTTAAAAAATCTTTTTCCACGGGTGCCTGTGTAGCTCAGTCCATTAAGCATCTGGCTGTTGGTTTTGGCTCAGGTCATGATCTCAGGGTTCTGGGATCAAGACTCTTATCGGGCTCCCTGCTCAGCTGGAAGTCTGCTTCTCCTTCTCTGTCTCCTTCTGCCCCTACCCTTGCTCATGCACGCTCTCTACAATAAATAAATAAATCTTAAAAAAAAAAAAAGTCTTTTGCCAGCCTTAAGACACAGGGAATATCTTTTTCAATCATGAGGGAGCTGTCCTTTGAAATGTTAGAAGGAAGATGGCACCCTCGTCTTATTCTGTGTGGTAAGGGGGTGCCCAGGTTTGATGAACCCTAATGTCCAACCTGTGAAACTATCTTCCGTGATGGAGTATGAGAAAATTTACATTTCCTTCGAGTAGAAAACACAGATGACCTAAGATGCCCCCACCCTAGCTCTTAAAAATTACCCAATTCCTGCCCCCATGCCCTCGCTCCAGCCAGAGAATTTGAGCCAGACTGAGTTCCCATCTCCCTTATTGCAATGATCTTGAGTAAAGTCTTCCTTGACTCTTTCAATTTGCTTGGTGCAATTTTAGCTTTGACAACATCCTCTGCCTCATTTTTTTCTTTCTTCCTGTCTCTGTTGCCATCAACACAGGTCATCTATGACACGTCCCAACAGAATCTGCCTATCTTTCCTTATTTGTGTTTTCACATAGTCTTTTTAGAAATGAGAAAATAACAATTTTTCTTTAGAAGCATGCTAATTTTAAAAATATATAGACTTTCTTTGAAACTCACCACTATGTAGGTCATTAGGGTTTTTGTGTGGGTTAACCCCATGTGTGCACTGTTGTTATGATGCGAACTCAATATTTACGTAACCAGAAATTTTTATTTATTTTAAATTTTTGAGTCAGATCGTAGGTAAAATGATAGTACCATGAACTTTTGAACTTTTTTTACCTAAATTCATCAATTGTTAGTGTTATGTCCTATTGTTTTGCTATTGTCCTATTGTCTTATTTGCTCTTTTTATTTATATTTTTTTTCTATGAGTTAGTCATTTGTCTTTCAACTCTTTATGATACTTTTTCTCCAGTAATTGCTTTTAATGTAAAATCTATTAATTTTTGTTTTGGTTTGTATCATATTTAGAATGTCTTTTCCACTTTGACCTTTCGATAGAAGAATTTGTCTTTTTCTGTTAGTACTTGTGTCATGTTTCACATTTATGTTATTGATGAATTTCAAGTTCATTTGTGTGTACTGGGTGAGGAACAAATCTTATATCTTTTCCCAAATGCCTATCAGGTTTACCCAGGATCATGGGTAAGAAGTTCATATTTACCACAGTATTTTGAGATATCACCTTCATCATATATTTTCTGTGTCTATTAGCATAATTTTTAATCTACTCCATTGGCTTGGTATCTGTACACCTGTGCCAAGCTCTTTTTAAAAAGGACTTTGAAGCATGTTTTAATATCTGCTGGGTTAAACAGTTTTCAAGCTCTTCCTTTTCAGTGCTTTCCTTGATATTCTTATGTATTTATTTTTCCATATGAACTTTAGTATCAACTTGTGTTGCTCAATCAAATCATTGGTATTTTTTCCAAAATCTCATTGAATGTATAAATCACCTTCTGAGGTCTGACTTCTTATTGATCTTTAGACATATTTTTCATTTTTGAAGGGTAAAATTTTATACTTGCTTACAAATAGAGTGAAATAAGAGTTTGGACTATAGGATCAGAATGACAAACAGAAACTAAGGTGTTTTCCATTTGTAAATTAGATCTCTAAGAACACATAATAGTCATTAATTATGAAATGGTTAGTAATTATGGTTCATTCACTGGCTTTTATTAACACTGAATGAGAGTAAATAACTTCTGCCATATAACCTGATTATGAGGGAAAATTCTAACTACATAAACTTCTATTAATTTCAGTACATCCTTACCTTGGTGAAGGAAGCTTGGGGTGTATATTTGTTCTCATATACATGCATTCCTACCCATGCCTGTGCACACCTGTGTGTCTACTTGGTACAAGTACTGCACTAAACACTATGTGTGGACAATAAATGATGCATAAAAGTAGAAAAGGAAACTCCTTTCAGGAAGTCTCCTTTCTAAAAGGTGAGGTCTATATTGATCAAATAAGTGTAAAATTGTGACTTTCTTGAGGAAATGACCTTTGAGCTAAAATGTGCTAGAAGAGTAGGAGATAAAATGGGGGCCAAAAGCAAGGGAGAGAGTTCTGGTCCGTGTGAAGGCAGATGGAAGTCAGGAGATAAAGGAGGCTAGAAGGCCTAGAGAGCATGGCCTAAGATGTGTGATAAACAGCCAGACTAGGCATATCTGCAGGTGCCATGTTGCAGTCTTTCTTGAAGAAAAGGAAGCCGTCATACAGAATGAGTCCAGGTGAAGAGAGCCAGCTGTAACCATGCATTTAAATATTGAAACAATCATTTTGGCTCATTTGTAAAAAAAAAAAAAAAACAAGGAAAAAGTTGTATGAGGAGAGATGAGGAGAGGGTAGTTTGGCCATTACTGCCAATGCCCAGGGAGAGGTGGCAGTTTGCTTTAGAGTCATGGTGAAGGAAATGCTGTGAATGACACTTGAGGATCTTTTTTATTCATTTATTTATTTTTCATGAAATGGACACAGCTTTGGTGAATTAGAAATGGTGAGGGACACTCTATGCTTGGTCTTATGGAATGAAAGGTGTGTGGCACCCATGACTGATAGGAAGGATAATTGGCTTTGGCTGGAGGGTGTGAACATCGCAGTTAGGAGCACTTCAAGCAGGAGGTTAGATTTGTGAGTTTGGAACTCAAAGGCCATGCCTATGTTGTTTCTAAAGTAGATTTAGGTCATATGCATGAATTTATAGGTCTGTTTATTTTAAATGCTAATGGACTTTGCAGGAGAGCCATTCTATCCACATGTACTTGGTCATAAATGATCTCCCTCTCGGGAGGTTTGTGTTTCTTGGTCACCTGCACAAATAGAAATGATGCACGTGGAGATTCATAGAAGAATGTTTTTCGTTAGACTTATCCCATGGCATAAAGATTAGAGAAGTATAGAGCAGAATCAGAAGCATAAATATCTATTTAGGAATAAAAGCAAAAACCACTTTTAAAAAATAAGATTTATTTATTTTAGAGAGAAAGCATGTGGGGAGGGGCTGATGGAGTAGGAGAGAGAGTCTTAAACAGACTCTTCCCTCAGTGTGGAGCCTAACACAGGGCTCGATTCCACAACCCTGAGATCATGACCCAAGAGTAATGTGCTTAACTGGCTGTGCCACCATGGCTCCCCCCAAACCACTTTGTTTTGCAAAACAACAGGCAACTGGCTGGTCTAGAGGGTCTTGGTTCCCCTTCAGGCTTGGAAAGAGCTGATGCTAGACCTTTGATGAGTTAGTTAACCTATGCCACCAATGGGCTATTGAATAGGGTTTGTGAGATAAAAAATAGAAGAGATAATGTCTGAGAACTCTTTGCATTTTAATATTGTAGAAATACATCATTTCTGATATTCCTCAAATGTGTCCCCCATGCACACACACTTTGCATCTTAATTCTCAACTTAAATTATAGCATACCCTGGCATAGCAACTGATAGAAGAATCTTTCTTGTAAGATTTTCTGCTATTCATTTGCATAAAACAGAAATTATTAAGATTGCTTTAGAGCACCAGTTTTTCCCCTCATGGGTCCATGAAGAAGTGTAATGTTCTCAAAGGTAAAATTTCCCAAGAGGATAGTGCCTCATTACCATTCTTCAAAAGCTGTTAGGATCTCCTGAACCATAAAATGTGATTTAAGAAAAAAAGATAAGGCACTATGTTTTTTTGTAGGTGATATTTTTTTTAAGTCAAATAAAATTATTACTTTGATATTGGGTTAGCTAAGATAAATTAACAAAACATTTAATAATATAAAATTTTATTTATTGAATTTCTATAAGATTAGGAGCAAAAGTGATACACCTTTGATACGGAGATATTGTAAAGCCACATGTCACATAGACGTATTTAGGAAAAATTTGTGTTCTGTAAGAAATTTTCTCAATACTTTTTCCCTAAATATTACAGAGATTATTTTTGAATTAGGTATCATCAAATCTCATCCATGTTTTGTTATTGTCTCCAAATAAATTTACATCTGCTTTAATGTAACAGAAATTTTATAAAGGAAATAAAACGCCTTAGTATTTAGTTTCTATACCATGTTTGGTATGTACCATACGTTTTCCAGAACTATCATTATTTCTATTCATCCCTAGTTGAATAAACCTAAAATCCCTAGATTGTTACCTGGTTACTTTGCATACCACTATGCCTTGAATGTAGTAGGTGCACAGTGAATACTTAAAGATCCATGTAAAGGATATTGGGGCCAGGCATATTTTCCTGCCCTTTTATGACACAGTACCAGCCTGGGTGAAACCCAGCTGCCTCCTCTGGGAAATGCTAGAAGATAAGATGTGAAGGAAACAACATGGCTTGCTCTTAAGGCCCCTTCAAGAAGTTTGCCTTCCTGTGCCCACCAATCCAAGGCTAACTCTGTCTTATTCCAAACTCTGTCCAAATTCTGTCCCACCCCAAAATGCTTTAAAATCATCCAAGGTAAGGCCTAAAACCCTGTGGATACCTGAAATCTCCTGTTCTGAGATCCTACAAAGACTTCAGCAGAGAAGTGTTCCTCCTTACTATGGTGTATCTAATAGCATTTTCTTGATTGACACATTTCTCTGGTGATTTTTCTGGAAATCAATGGTCAATTATTATGGATGTCATGCTGAGATCAGAGACAAACTCTTTCCTCAGACTCTACTCCATTTCCTGAGGCAGGTGGAACTGCCCCATGGCCTCCCTCTGACCACCTGGTAAGATGTGCCCTGCATTTTCTCTGACCTCAAATCTCCTTTCTTCAGGCCTTTGAAGAAAGATTTCTTTAATTATCTGAAGTAATGTGAAAACTCTCATCCTTGTGGAGAACTTTGCTTGGTAACCCTCCACTTTACAGATATCTGTCCAATTTTTACTCCTGGTTGTTGTTCCTTCTTAAGCATCACTGTCTTTGGCACTTCCTTCTCTGAGCCTCTAAGAGAAACTTTAGCAGGAAGAGTAGATCCCTGTTTCCAACACATCCAAAGAGCTGGTGACTTCAGGTCCCATTCAATTGGCCTCTTTTGAGGACAAACTTAGCTTGAGTCACCCTTTCAATATAGAAAATAGCTTTCTCCAGTCTGAGGTGTAACTGGGGGTAGCTTCATTTAGTTTTATCTGCCATCTTGACACCAGGATGTGTCATGTATCCAGCTGACAGGGCTGGTTTTTGGTTGTGTCCTGGAGATATATCCTTTGCACAAATGTGGTTGTTACTAGTGGTTGCCATGTCCATAAGTATTCACTGTTCGGCCCCATAATCCAAATCACCTGCTTCTTCATATTTTAACCTATGTGTGTGGGACCCCCACAGGGACAGTGCTAGCCAGGACAATGAGAAATTGCACTGACCACTTGGGAGAATCTTGATATAAACAGCACAGTTCATTTTAGAAGCACATAAAAGAGACATCACACACTCAAAATAAGAGATCTCTCCCTCCAATTCTTACCCCTCTTTCCTTCCTTTTTCATTATTATTATTGTTATTAATTGTTATTATTATTATTTTATCTCAGGGAAGAGTATAGAGATGGATTGTGATTTAGGGAATGCCTTTGGCCTGTGTAACTTAGAGCTTTAATTTGAGAGCCTTGAAAATTTTTTGATATGTGGACACATTCATATTTAAAGGATTTATACACATCTGCCATAATAGGAAAATATTTGCCCAGATAAAAGTGACTTGATTTTGGCACAGAAACTACTTTATGTTTTATTCTCTCATTTTATCCCCATGTAAAAATAATGTCAGTCTAATATAGAAAATCTTGGTTTAATTTCTCATGAGTTAAGCTTTTATAATTCAGATTTTATTTCTATGGGTCTGTTGAATTATCATTATTTTCGCAAATTGTTCAGAATTACAAGAATTAAAAATGTGCTTCACTGAATCAAACTGTAAAACTAAGTATCTCTTAAAGGAGTTGATCTTATAAATGTTTCTAATCCTTCCTGTATAAAGGACAAATGCATTAGATTAAATTATAATTTCTAGATGTCTATTCAATGTCAAGATTGTAAAATAGCATTATATTAAAGTAATTAATAAAACACAAAGTTTAGATACCTAGACAAACTCTAACAAAGAAAAATATATATAAACACTGATGACTGAGCAATTTTTAAGACTTTGCTGCTTATTTTTAGACATAGAATGGTTACAGGTTAACATGATGTGACATGTCTTTAAGTGATAACACTATCCCCCCCGCCACACACATCCAGATGTTCATTGGTAGCCTTAAATTTGTTAAGGTAATATAAAATGTATGCTCATAGAAAGATAGTTAGACAATTCCCGTTTCCTATCTTCTAGTTTTCTTTTGTGTTGTTTACTTTGGTTAAAATTGGTAAAAATATAGATAGGTGGTTAAAACAATATTAGATATGATGCTTAAAGAATTATGAATACAAGATAAAATGGTCAGCTTCCTAAGGAAAATGTTACAGTTTATGAAAGTAGTAAATTCAATGTGACTCTTTTATATTTATTCAATATGCTAAGAAAGTATTTTTGGCTAAAGTTCAAAGTTAAATTATCATCTATCTGATTTATATTTTCCTTGTGTATGTCTAAACACAGATGTAGAAACTGTATCAACATCAAATTAAAAAACTGAGTGCTTGCCTCAAGAAATATTTACTTGTTCCTGGAACAGAAGATGGTGGATCGGTGAAAACAACTCTCAAGTAAACTCAAATTGTGCAATGAAGATTCCACTAAGATCCGTGGTTTCATGTAGTAAACTCTGTGCCCGGATTTCATGTACTAACCTTTGTCTGATTCCACACAATCACCCACCCTGCAAGCTCCACCTCAAGACCACCCAGCCCAGCCTCCCAACCACACAAATACTCTCTTGAAATTTTCTCACATTGAGAAACTGCTAAGATCATTCAGGTGGCCCTCTCCCATGTTATGGTAAGCCTAACAGTTTTATTTGCTAAACAATTTTATTTGGTAGTCTTTTATGAATTCAAAAGGCAGTAGTATTGATAATAAAGCAAATACAACTTAAACATACTTACAAATGGATAACTATATGGGAGATAGCTAGGATTCTCCAAAAGACAATAGTATTTTGAAATTTGAGCTTCACCAAATTTTAACCTCAATAACATCTTTGAGATATGTCTAATAAAACATACATCAAAATAGTTTAGAGAACTTCCTCTCATTGAGACAACACTTCAATGATATGAAAAAAAAAATAAAGGGTAGAGTTCCCTTGGAAGATATACTTTTAAAACTATAATGTGATTCCTTTATTGCTGACAGAAAGATTAGCTGTGAATGTAATTTTTTTTTTTTTTTTTTACTTTTTCTTCTTAAAAGGATCGAACCAAAAGGGAGGTCATTCAGCAGCGCATCTGCCATATGCTGGGGGTGTGACAGAATGAGAACAGTTATAGCCCAAATTAAAATGTCTCATGGTAGTCTCTCCCAAGTGATTCTGAAATGGAAAAATATAAAAGCCAAGGTCAGAAAAATGTCACCATTAGAACAAGCTGTCAAGCAGCCTCCGAGGAAACGCATCCAGATGACTTCTACATACATAAAGTACGTATCTTAAGTAGGAGGATATAAGTTAAATGTGCCTTCATTAAGCCTATCAGGATTGGAGAAAGACATCTTTCTCCGTCTCCTCTGGGAAGAAAAAAAATTTCTTTTTCCCCCCCACTCCTCCAAACTTCTGGGATGTGGATCAAGAAATTGCCTGCAGCATTATGATTTCCAGTGGGTTCATAATTTGGCAGAGGGCGTTAGTGGTAAGGGGTCACTGGTCTGGTGTCAACTTGCGAGATCTTCCGAGTGGTAACCACGAGACCAGTCCATCCAAGAAGTTCTTACCCAGAGAGGTTCCCCTCACTGGCAGACCTGTCGACCACCTGTTGGCTCATAGGTCTGTTTCCTACTTCTGCCCACATTTTCCTGTGAAGAAGCACGTTAACATGAACCATCGATTTGCAAAATTTGCAAGACTTGTGGTCACAAAGTTTTGATATTTGTCTTAAAGACCCATCTTCAATAATCTTAGAGTTGATTGTTTAAACATTTTCAAGAAAATGAAGACAGAAATACAGGGTTTTTAAAAGATTTTATCTATTCATGGAAGACACACAGAGAGAGGCAGAGACATAGGCAGAGAGAGAACCCCGTGGGAAGCTCGATGCAGGACTCGATCCCAGGATCCTGGGATCATGCCCTGAGTTGAAGGCAAACACTCAACCACTGAGCCACCCAGGCATCCCCAGAAATACAGCTTTTAAAGTAGCTGAGGGAGTGGGTGATAAATCATTTACCGATAGGGATGCACATATGGTGCATACTATACACTTCCACAGGGATGCACAGTCGGTGCAACACTGTGCTTCCTGCCCTGTTTGCTCAGACAGGAACTGAAAAAGAGCTAAAGCACTGTAGGTAGGAATGGGAACAGACCCAAACAGATCTTGGAACATATGACTTCACGGAACACGTCCACTAAACTCGATCCCCACAGACCATTAAAACCCCATGTCTGGGCTACTTGGGTTTAGTGCCTCCATAAAAGTGCCTTAATTAAGCTGCCGAGGAAGCCTGTGCCTTTGTCTTTTTTCAAAGGTTATTATACGAAACAGCCACATGAAGAAAATTTCCCTATCTTCAGCAAAATTGCAGATTAAAACATTACCCCATTATACTAATGTCTCTTTTAAGATTTTGCACAATAAATTCTGTAACGATTAATGCCATATGTATCTACTTAACTTGTATACACACATGCACAGTCTGGTTTTCATGTTTCTGTTTTTTAATGACAACCACGTAAGACCATATTTTAGTTTTATCCTATCTTCTTGGAAAAGCCAAGTTAAACTGAATTTTTTTTTCTCTTTGGCTCCCCATACCATTTTCCCTAATCCTATTTGATGGTTTGTACTTTTATTTGCTCAACTTTATGTGTGGACCATAACCAAATGTACATCTTTGGGAAGTTTCCCAGTAATCAATAAATTTTCGGAGCTCGTTTTGAATCTGTAACAGTGACATGTAGACATTACAGATTGACTTGTGGTTGAAGAAGCCGAGCATTGAAGGCATTAATTGACTTGACCTCAGTCAAAAAGGCAGTGAATAGTACAGGGAGGGTTTTCATGTCTCTGAGCAGATCTGTCATTCTCTGTCTTATGTCACACTTACCCTTAAAGAGGGAAGCAAATTAAGCACCCTGCTTTCAACTATCTCCCTGCTGTCTGTCACTCTTGGTGCTTAAACTTGTTTGCTCTACCCAATTGGGTTTTGAAGGCTTTCTCTAGCTTACCTGCATATTCCACAAAGTGAAGACCACTTTAGACCACGTCTGTAGGCTAACAACATGCGCTATAAGCTCTAGCTTCCAGACAGGCACCAGGGAGGAAAGACGTATTGGAAGCTGTAAGAAGATCAAAAGGTACATCTACTCCAAAGAGAGGTTTTCTCATGTTTGTCACTCAGTGGTCTGCAAACCACACACATACACACACATACACACACATTCAGGAAATAATTTTTGATGTCTGTGTTATTGATATCATCTTGATTTCTTTTTAAAACACTTTTTGTAAGAATAAAATAGCTTTCAGGAGCATTGATCTAGAAGCATCAACTGCAAATGAAAATGAAACTCACTGTTGCAGACTATTGCTAATGATGTTGAAGGGTCCGCAGTCACTGCAGGTGATCGGTATCATTGATGGTGAGCCTTGATATGCAGTTATTAGAGAGATTTATAGAGACTTTCCTCTGGTGTAATCTATTCTACACAAAACAGGAGGGATTTTAAAATACACTGTCCCAAAGGGGAAAAGTAAAGAAAAACTAGGAAGAGACACCTGCCTTTTTGGTCTCAGACATTCAAGGAATTTTTGGGGTTACTTGCAACATTAGAAAAGAAAACAGTGTATTTCAGGGTTCATGATCAAAGATCCCAGAGCTAACTCTCTGGGAAGCGGAAGTCAACTGGCATGTATTGTATTATCACCAAACAAAAGTGAAGTGTCCATCATGATGGCAGTCACCAAAGCAATGGTAGCATTTAAAAATGTGCAAACTTAAAAAAAATTTTAAAAAAATGTGCAAAATTTAGGAAGGTAAAAGAAATAAGGACAGTGAAGATAAGAAGATGTAATATTACAAGCACCAAATGAAGTGATGTTCAGACCATCCCCAAAGAAATGAAAACATGTCAGCAGATTTGAATTTCAATGAGTTAAGGGCTATCTGCGACTACAAGGAAAGAGTATTTTCTGCCTAATGCACAGAGTACGCCACTCAATTTGGAATTGTGCACGGAGGAGAGATGATGCTGTGAAATTCAAATGAATCAACTTTGGGGAGAAATAAACAAGACTATTGAAAGGATCCCAAATTCAATTCATATATTTTTAATTTAGAACAGAAAATCTAGGTATAAACATATGAAAAATTATACTTACCCAGAGGAAACTACACATTTAGAAGAATCTATCATACCTTGTGCTCTCATATTACCGAAACAGAATACTTGGAGAAATAGGTGAATTAAAAGTGGAAGCTACATCATATTTCAAGTAGGAAAATAGAATTGGAAAATTTAAATTTTCAATAGGAATTTGCATATGAACACATGTATTAGTTTTCTATTGTTGCATAACAAACATCCACAAATTTAGTTGCTTAAAACAACAGTCAGTGATTATCTCAGTTTATGGCTTGTCAAGGTCCACTTCTCAGGATCTCCCAAGATCACTCACTCCCCCTCTCTGACACCCCCTGCCCTTTCCCCTGCTCCGCGTTCCCACTTAGCACTTTCCAAGATTCATATACCAGTTAATATACTTCCTCCCTAGTTAACTATACATTCCAAGAAACAGGGATTTTGGTCTGTTTTGCTCACTGCTATATCTCCAACACCTAGTACATCTAATAGGTACTCAATAAATATTTGTGGAAAGAATGAAAGAATCAATCAGTCAATTAATTGTTGGATTAGATGGGATCATGAGGAAGAGCTGAAAATGTATATTGTTGTTCTTTATGTAGTACTGAGTCATAGTACTATGACTTCCCACTGTTTCATTCTCTCTTGGTCTTTGCTTTATTGTATAAAACACAAGGAATTTGTTAGGAGGGAATTCTGTTCTTCCTCCCTCCATGCTCAGGCCACCATTGCTAATCCCGTGTCTAACTGATTTACTGTCAGTTTGCAAGCTCCCTGGGAGCTTCCTAGGTGGAACCTGAAATTGGCCTCCATACTTGGAGGGCAGAGAGAGACAGGAGGAAGAGGCAGGCCATCCCAGGTTGGTAGCTGGCAGGTCTAATGAGCAAGGGAACCTATGTATGAGACATGTCTCTGGTGGCTGCAAGAGGAGGAGATCTCTTCCCCACCCACCACATCTTGAATGTTTATGAGGCCTTTGCTGGATTTAGTTGTCTACACTGTCCATAGGGTCTCAATACCACATCACTGTCTCAAGGCTGTATTTCTAAGGCAGCTTCTGGGAAGTGGAACCTATATACCAAGGACAGCAAAGGGGATGAGGAGCCTGCAAATGCCCAGGTGAAGCTCACAGGTCAGTGATCACATGCTCTTGATGTCCTACCTCAACACCTACCCTCCCCTGACACACCACGGGGTTGTTACTTATCTGACTAGTCAGCATTTAGATCATCAAACAGTTGATATTTACTACTCAGAGGGCGCCAAATCTTCACACAGTAGTAGTCCTGCCAGCTGATCTTTCCCTGTGCCTCGCTTGACAACTGTACAGAAACACCATCAACATGTAGACATAGGGATGCCTGTGTGGCTCAGCAGTTGAGTGTCTGCCTTTGGCTCAGGGTGTGATCCTGTGGTCTTGGGATCGAGTCCCACATTGGGCTCCCTGTGGGGAAAGCCTGTTTCTCCCCCTGCCTATGTCTTTGCCTGTGTGTGTGTGTGTGTGTGTGTGTGTGTGTGTTTCTCATGAATAAATAGGTAGATAAATCTTAAAAATAGATGATTGATAGATAGATAGATAGATAGATAGATAGATAGATAGAGGGGAAGACAGAAGCCCTACTAAGAGTTCCAACCTAAGCCACAAGTTCAGACCAATTTTTCCAGAGTATGATCCTCAGTAGTCCCTGTCCTTGCCTTGGGAGCTGGAAGGTGGTGTTTGTCAGAGTAGGAGGAGGGCACTCAGTACCTCTGGCCATTACACCACATGATACACTGGGTAAATCATATCCCAATCACTAACAGGGATCTTTCCAAAACATTTATGTTATGAACCATTGGCAGAGTCATGTGGTTTGCTGTGTCCAGTCATCTGCAGATTGAACCCAGCTTCTTCTGAGGAGCCTTTGTTTCACAGTGGACAGTCTGGTTGACCCATGGCCCTTCAGGCAGGGAATTGTTTCTCCCCTGACCAGCAGTGCCCTGTGTAGTGGGCTTGGCTAAGGAAAGCACAGGCAACCCACTGGCTGCCTCAGTTTACCCTTGGAGTGGTATGCTCCCTGTTGCTCAGCTGCACCGTCTTGCTCATGTGGGGGACAGCCATTGCACACAGCGAGACTTTCACTTATGTAAATAAAAAGTGTTTGGGTAAAAAAAAAATTACATACTTGTATATCACTTAAAAATAGACCTATCTGTCAACTGTGGTGAAGAGATTTGTTTCTCCTTTTAAAATGTGAAAGGCTAAAAAAGTATTTATAAATCTGGGACCTTAATAAATCAGGGGGCTTCTTCTCACAGGGTATAGAAAATACAATATTTGCTTTAAAAATATCAAGAGAATCAAGATAAATAGCAGGGTGAACAGATATCAAAACTGAAGTTTGTTCTGGGTTTTCCTGCAAGCAATGAATAATATTACAACAGCATGTAACAGGGCCCTGTGGTAGCCCCAGGCGGAAAATGGTTTGATGACAGCATTTGCAAGCACAAGCAATGACCCTCTCTTACCTCACTTTGCTCTCTACTTAGTAGTCTGGTCTGTGTATAGGAGGATGTGTCATATGGAGTTTGGGGTGGAGAAGTAGATAATGGAGACTCAAAGGTTTGGGACAGAAGTAAATGCCACAGTGTGTAAAAAGTCTCCTCAATATGTAAGCTTTTGGGGAAATGTAATAATATGCCTTTATATATTATCAGTGAGATATCAAATAAACCACCAATATAGCACTCTCTTCTAAAATAAACTTCACACAGATGAAGTTTCTCCATTGTAGATTATTTTCAATGGGCCAAAAGGTGGCAACAGTTGCCGAGGGGAGTTCAGAGGGAGCCAGGGGTTTAGTGGGTATGACAGGGTGCTTGGGTACCTGGGGGTCTTCTAGCAGCTATGCTGTGGATTGTCCAACCTGTGCTGGAGACAGACCTCAGACCACTTTTGTTCTGTACCTAAGTTTTATTAAAGTGCCCAGGTGCACCCAGGGTGACATGTGAGAGATACTTAAACCTTTCAAATAAGCTGTTGGAAGCCTCCCAGAATGCTCCTTCCCTGCACCTTTGCCCTTCTCACAAGCTGCCACCATCCTCAGACTCAGGACCACGAGGTAACTACCTGCTGCTTCCCTGTTGCCATGTCTCAGAGAGACTCAAGCTTACAGGAGCATCCCTGAAACACTGTCAGGCAAGGACATGACTCTATCAGTGTAAGGAAATGAGCCAAGAAACAGACACAGTTTCTCTATTTGGACTATTTTCTGTGCTCAGATCCAATCAAACAGACTTACAGAAAATAAGAAAGACTACTGAATTTGGAATTTTCATATACCTTTGATATACCTAGTAATAAAGGAGAAAATAAATATGGTTGTAAAATGCCCCCCAAATTTGAAATTTAGACTTTAGATACTTCTCGTTGAACTGGTGACAAAAATAATTTGGATGCTGCATGTTAAAATAACTCATTCATCAAGGCGCTATTTTGTCAAATTCTAAGGGTTTTCATAAAGGCCTAGTTGCTAATTCTTTACCCTTTGTTTTCAGTTGTATTATATTCATAACTGTATTCTTTCATGAAATTATGCCCTCGTGCTTCTAATAATTGTGAGTTTACTTGTTGAAGGAAGAAAAATGCAAAAACATTCATTTCTTCTCAAAGGATGATTGTGGATTTAATCACAAGAAACAGATATTCTCTTTGAAATCTTTGAAGATGCAAACCCAAATCAACCTCATTTGTGACATTTTGATTAATTAGATGCTTTTTTTTCCTTGTGGAAGGAGAAAGCTTAGGATGGAGTATTATAGAATAGAGTGTAGGTGCATGTGCAGCCTCAGTTCTACAACATCAGAATCAATTATCTTAAGGGCTTAAGAAAAGGTGACAAAAACAATTTGGATGCTGAATGTTAAAATAACTCATTCACCAAGGCACCTGTCCTCCACACCAAAAGCCCTGAAAAAGATGATATAGATACGATTCGAGCAAGCCTCTAGGTTTGTGAATCACTTGCATAGAGTGATGATAACCCAATTAAGTCATCTGCCAGTTTATAGGTAGCCAAAAATAAAATGATCACAAACAGGGAGAAAATGAAATGAATCAGGTTTGCACACTGGTTTACTCAAATATATCCATGAGTTCACGGATAAGAATATTTTAATGATACACCGAACCGTGAAAACACAGAAAACCATAATGGCATTTTATTAAGCACCTACTGTTGAGGATAACAAAGACCAGAGAAATGTAGGTTAAACTAAATTTACAACTTGCAGCCTATTGGTAAATACATGAGATGTGCAGAGTGTGACATTGCTCAAAGAACACGCAGCTGCCATAATGTTGATGCTTTGCCTAGAGACTAAACACAAACTTACTTTGACTGCAGCCAGACCTGCAGGATCCTGTAAGACTTCCTTAACATATGGAAATCCCATTAGAGACTTCCTTTATCTCTACTCTACATCCCACTTGAAAGTATGTAATAGATTGTTCCTCACAATCCCAGTGCAGCTTTTTTTGCTCATGGGCCCTGTCCTTGTGCTTTAAAAAAAAAAAAAAAAAATTTTTTTTGGCCCAAACCATCTCGACCATTTGCTCAGTGGCCCCACATCATCTACTACAAGTAACTTTGCCATAGTTGTGTATTTTTAAATACACACATATTTTTTTACCTTTTCAGTGAACTAGTTCAGAGTAAGATGATACATTCTTCAAAGCCAATGCAAAAAGACGTAACTTAATTCTGAAAAATCCATATTATGCTAATTATAACAAAAATGATTGAAGAGAAGCCATAAGGCTCTTCTCTCTTTTACTCTAGGCTTTATGTAAAATAAGAAAGAAAGGAATGAAGTAGCCTTACTTTGTATCATGTTTGTTTATTATGGGTAGTACAGACACAGCAGAGACCAAAGTAGAAATAATCCCTTTGTCCAAAAGCTTGCATTCTATAAAAAAAATAATAATAAACGAAAAAGATATTCTACAGTGTTATATCTCATGCGGAAATAGCAGAAGGGCTGTGCTTAGCCAGTGACTGAGTGAATACTGGAGGGTGGGTGGTCAGAGGAGACTCTTAGAAGTTGGCATTGTAGTCAAATCTACAGGGTAATTCAGGGTAAAGATTTTTTATATACTTCTTTTCTTTTAGAATTTACATATACAAATAAGTTATGTGTGCTTTAGAGTGGAAAAAGAATCAAAACAGAAAACTTCTGACAATTGCCTACAGATATTTCCCCAAGGAAATCTAACAAATACAGCCGGTTTTCAAGTTAAACAATTCAGTGGCTTAAAGTATTGTGGCCATTGTTTTTACTGGGTGCAGAGATTTAAAAGTATTTGAGGAAAAGTTATATATATAGCTACATCATTATGCAGGTGTATGAGAAATATCCATGTACCTATGGATATGCATGCATGTGTGTGTGTGTGTGTGTGTGTGTGTGTGTGTATCTTCAAAATATGTTGATAATTTCTCAAGGTGACTACATTGTACTTTTTAACATATATA
This sequence comes from Vulpes vulpes, assembly GCF_048418805.1. Lineage (NCBI taxonomy): Eukaryota > Metazoa > Chordata > Mammalia > Carnivora > Canidae > Vulpes > Vulpes vulpes. The sequence continues at coordinate 53,317,049 of NC_132784.1, read as the reverse complement.
GTCTATTTTTTAAATAAATATCTACTTTTATGTTGAAATAATGGTATGCAATTTAGAATTTTATTAAGAATGTGGAGATCTTCCTTTTGTTTTCACAAATTCACCTTCAAATAATGCTAATTTAAGACTTGAAGCAAAAAAAAACTTTAAACAAAAGTAAAGCTTCTTCAAATATGATATCAAAGAAAATTATCATACTAACATGTGGCTTTCATATATTTATGTCCCTTGATTGATTTGCTCTAATATATTGTTGTGTGAGAATGATGCACAATTAAGACTGAAATTTGGCATTGGTTCCTGTAAAATGAAAAATCCATCATCTTAAATATCTATACCGTGAGTGTAGGTAGGTGTGCACTTTCAAACTGACAGGTACTTGTTGGTGGGGGGGGGGGGAAGGGGTCAACTGGTCATTTACTCTGTAGGGATCATTTATCTCTGTGAGTCACAGAGGGCGTATGGTCCAGGGTGTGGGAAGGAACCTTCCATACCAAAAGATGGTAATGATAGCTCATTGTGTGGGCTCAGCATTATAGTGCCTAAGCCACATGGTACTTTGGTAAAAGGTTAAAAATGTATGAAGTAAGAAGAAGGTAGCAGGCTTCTATTAACTACAATGCTTCATGTTAAAATAAGTACTGGACATTCCCAATGGATATTTTAAGTGACTCTAAGTAACTATTATGCACAACGGTGTTTCATTCAACCAGTTCTACTTGACGTAAAATTTGAAGAGATTGAGCTGTTTCAGTAGCGTTTCATGCCCTTAATTTTATTTCTCTTGATCTTAGCATACAGGAAAAGATCTTTCAGAAATAGTCTCATCTGGTGGGAGAGTTAGAAACATACCTTTGTTTATATCCCATAGTCATAAACATTTCCACAATACTTTTCATGAAAACTGAGTATCATAGTATTTCCTTGATTTGCTAACATGGATATGCTTATTGATTAACCCACTTTAAGTGATAATCTTTTTTATTCTTTTAAACTCTATGTAATGATAATCCAAAATTCAAGTGCACATGATTATCAAAGAGAGAAAAAGTCACGCTTCCTTAAGATTCATACGAAAATTCAGGCAGATCCTATGGGCACTGGTTTGGAGGGACTGACATTCTTTTGTGGTACAAACATGTGAAATTTAGAGTCTTAAAAAATAGGGTTTTGAGTTCTTGTTTCTTAATGTATCTAGTACATAGTAGGTATAAAAAACATATGAAAAAAAGTTGCTAGTGAGGTTTATCATGGCTTTATACAGAAGCTGAGAAGCTGAGATAATTGGAAGGAAGAATACTATTTTGAAGAAAAAGACAAAAGGTTGCTTCTAAGGGAAGCAAATTCATTAGAGAGTTGGGTAATTTACCTAAAAAAATGCCCTTTTAAGACTTTTCACTTGAGAATTTGAGAAGATGAAGCTCTTCTTGGGTATGGTTTAGTTTTTTTCTTTTTAACGTTACATTTACTGCTCTACAATATATGGCTGTATGTCACTCCTGGATTTTAAGGTATCATCCTACAAGGAGAAGGTGAGAGACTGAAATCAAAGGTCTGCTGGAGAAAGAGAGACCTCATCCAGTTGTGGCAGCAGGATGTTCCGAAGACAATCTAGGAAAGAGAGTCTCACGTAGCAGAGATAACCAAGCAACTATCATAAATCTATCTATAGCAATCACCTTACTTCACAAAGTCTTTTCTTTTTTAGAGTACTTTTAGGTTTATGGCAAAATTAAGAGGAAAATACATTCCTATATACCCTTGACCTCCCTCCACGTGCACAGCCTTCCCCATCATCAATACCCTCTCCCCCAGTGGTACGTTGGTTACAATTGATGATCCTACACATCATTATCACTCAGAGCTCATAGTTTATGTTGTTTCACCCTTGGTGTTTATATTCTAGGTGCTTGGGCAGACATAAGACATGTATCCACCATTATCAGCTACAGTCTCATACAGTCCTGAGATTTCACTGTCCTAAAATTTCCTTATCCTCTACCCATTCATCCTCCTTCCCTCCAGTTCTTGGAAACCACTGGTCTTTTTACTGTCTCCATAGTTTTGCCTTTTCCAAAATGTCATGTAGTTGGAATCATACAGGATACAGCCTTTCCAGATTGGCTTCTTTCACTTGGCAATATGTAATGAAGGTGTCTCCATGTCTTTTCATGTCTGCATGTACTACAATTCATGTTCAGACTTGCTTCTTTCACTTAGTAATATGCATTTAACCTTCCTCCATGTCTTTTCCTGGTTGGATAGCTCATTTTTTTTCTCACACTGAATAATATTCCCTTCTCTGGATGGACCATAGTTTATCCATTCACCTACCAAAGGACATCTTGGTTGCTTCCAAGTTTGACAATTATGAATAAAGCTGCTATAAACAGTCATGCACAGTTTTTTTGTAGGATCATGTTTCCAACTCCTTTACATTAAATTCCAAGGAACATAATTTTAGGATCATATGGTAAGAGTATGTTTAGTTTTGCAAGGAACTGCCAAACTGTCTTCCAACGTAGCTTCCGAAGTGGTACTATTTTGCATATCCACCACAATGTAGCTTCAATTTTAACATTCTTTCCTCTACTGGCTCATTCTGTAAAACATCCCTATTAATTTAACCATGAGTAAACATCCACTCTTTTTTATGGCTTGTGTTGGTATTGATATTGTAGAATGCAGGAGGAGAGGCAGTGATTACCATGATTCAAGGCAGTACAGAAAGAAAATGGGATCTCTAGAATTAAAAAACAAGAAGGAAGCAGCAGTTCACTGGAAGCAAGAAGTAAGAACCAACAGAATCCAAGGAAAATATAAAATCCTTGGGAATCTGCGTGATAATACCTGGAGAGATGATCCTTGGATTCCTATATTATAGTGAGTATGAGCTCAAAGCATCTCAGTTTAATTGTCTTTAGTCATGTAGACCTCCCCATGCTGATACAGTCTCTTTTCAACGTGAGATGCATACACAGTGGGACTAGAGTAATTAGCAAAGGCTGTTCCATGCAACTTATTTTTATGTTTTTTCTAGTTGTGAATTTCTTATCTATCTTCAAAAGTATGTGGGCAAAGCAAAGTCTCCCTGAAGGGGTACCTGGGTGGTGCAGTCAGTTAAGCATTTCCCTTCAGCTCAGGTCATGAACCTGGGGTCTAGGGATCTGGCCCTGCATTGGGCTTTGCACTTAATGAGGACTCTGCCCACTCATGTTCTCTCTCTCTCTCTCTCTCTCTCTCTCTGAAATAAATAAATAAATCTTCCAAAAAGGAGGAGAGACTTCCTCACATTCCTTACATGCATATGGTTCCTCTCTCCTGTGTGCTCTTACATGGAAAGCAAGTTTTGGAAACTCACTGAGAGACTTCCCACACTTCCTACATTAACAGGGCTTCTCTCTAATGTAAGTTGTCATATGTTTTGTGAGAAATGAGGAACAAAAGTTTTCCCATCTTCTTTACCTATATATTGAATTTTTCCAGTGTGACCTCTGACTCTTGCCCACTAAAAGTGGTCCCACAATGCTTCCACTTACAGTGTTCCTCTCCATCTAGGGTTCTCTCAGGAGTCCTGGGAAGGACACTTATAGGCTTGTCATGTTCCTCATGCTAATAGGAGTTGTGTCCAGGTGGATCTGCAATGACTCTGTGGGATGAAGGATCCCTAAAGGCATTTCATACTATGTTCATAGGGTTTCATCCCAGTAGGACTTCTTTTCAGCATCATAGATTTGAAATCTGGCCAAAGGTTTCCTTACATTGATCATCCTTTTTACTTTCGTTTAAGACTATCCATCAAGTGACTTCTCAAATACCTCTACTTGTATCTTATGAGGAACTTCAATGCCATAGCATTCCAAGTCTCTCTCAAGCAGAGGGCTGGGAAACATTCCTTGTGGTTTTTCCTGCTTTCTGTTAATTGCAATTTTTTCTCCATGAATATACTGGCGAGCAACAGACTCACTGGTTTTAAGTTGAATCTCACAATCTATTGGGGCCAGATTCCTGGGAGTTTTGAGTATCACATCTCTGTAGAGGTTACTTAGATCAAGATTCAGCAAGGTTTACTCCTCCTGAGGAATGTTCACAGTCATATCCCCACGGACCACAAGATTTATAAACAAGGCAGACACGGTGCAGGCAGTGCTAAAACTAGGGATGAAAGACCAAGGATGCCTGAGTGTGGGCTGAGACAAGATACCTGTCAATACACTCTCCAAAGAGAAAATCGAAAGAAGTGCTGCTGAGGTATCCATCCTTAGTGAAGGAACATTTCCTGTTTCAAACACCTGACAGTCTCTGGGGGCATCAGTGATTGCATCCAAGGGGCAATTTATTGACAAAGAGCTAAAATGAGTGGAAGCAGGATCATCTTGAGAAAATTTGCAGGTGGATGAAAAGATCTTGGGCCATAAAGACAGATAGAGAAGGTGGTATTTGTCTACTTTTGCTTCATATCTACATTTAAGAGAGTATGGAAGTGTTATGGTAGGGCCTACACTCTTTAACTTCCTAGCCTGGAAAGAAGCTAAAAGCCATCACACAGGTTCCTGATCCCCTTCCACAATGAGAAATACCCCAGTTGAAAGTGATGCTAGGCCAGGCTCCTGCCCCTTGCTCACTAGTTCTCATTCTATCTTAGCCCTTCAGGGCCTTCTAACGTTTGCTTTTTAATATATTGTCTGAGTTTCTTTCAGTTGTCCTTAGTTTATGATTACTTGGAAATAACTAGTATGTCTTGACTAAGGTTGAAGAGTGATTGGACAAATCAGTGATGACTTGCTCATTGGACAGCAGTTTTGTCAATTCAACAAAATAAAAAATAACAAATGATTTAAGCTCAGACTTAGGGGAATGTGTCCTCATTTTTTCTCTATTTTTTTTTTTTTCACTAGAAACTGTCTTTCACTTTTGTGACTCTAATTATGTTGCAGTAAACTTAATCTGCTTCCCCAGGGTCAGGGACACTCACTTACATAGTTTTCATACTCACACTTCTCGTTTAATTTTTTTGATACTATCACCTTGTGAATATTTGCCTATTTCAATTATTATTATTCCTTTTATATCTTAAATATTTATACATCTGAAAGTATTGGATTATTTTCCAACTAACCTCTGATGTTTCTTAAATTGTTCATTTAACTCTTACTGTTGTTATAGGTAAAATCAGGACACTAAGTAAATGAAAATAGAATTTAAGTCACTTTATACACACATTTCTAAATAATAGAGCACAGAATCTGAATGAACCTTCACCAAGCAATTTGAATATATCAGTAGCTCGCACAATTCAAAGGGCAGTTTTGAAATCTCTTAATATAAATACATGTTTAAATTCTACCTCATGTCTCCCAGAGCAGAGTAATTGCTGTTGCTGGAAAAGCTGACACTTATTCGAATCGCATCTCTGCAGGAACAACACATTTTCAGACCATTTGTCATCATTTCCTATCGCTCTGTTCCACAGTAGCAGCTGTAAGAAAAACTGTTTCTGATGTTGCTGTGTGCTCTTAAATCTCTGGAAAGAATGTTCCCTGGAATGGCTTTTCTGTGACTGTGTTTCCATATAGCACATGGTCTAGTAGCAAGTAGAAATTAGAAACTACTGAGCTTGAACCACATAGTAATCTTCTGTGGCCTTGGAGGAGCTTCTTTGGTCCTCTCTGAAAAGATCATCACTTAATAATGGACTCTGTCCCCCCAGTGCCATCTGCCTCAATACCATCCCCATACCTGAGACTTTTCCCTCATAGAACACGTTACCTCCCCACCATCCCCGCCAAGTAGTATATCTATAATAAAACATCACATTCTTAGCTTCTGACATGGCTTGGAAAAATATGACTTTACCATATAAGACAGCGTTTCTGTTGTTGTTCACTATTTTTTAATCCCTATGTTTAGCAAAATGCTGGATTGGTAGCAATATATCAATAAAATATCTTTTTACTTTTATTTTCATGTTTTTTTAAACTCCAATATAATTAAGATATACTGTTACAGTAGTTTCAGGCATACAATATAGTGACTCAACAATTCTATACATTATTCTAAAAGTTTTCAATAAAATACCTTTTTTACTTTTATTTTTATGTTCTTTTAACTCCAGTATAATTAACATATAGTATTATATTAGTTTCAGGTGAACAATATAAGGACTCAACAATTCTATGTAATACTCTAAAAGTTTTCCTAGTGGATGACATAACTATAACATTTGTGCATATATGTAAATATGAATATATCATATGTGTATACATGAGATACTTAGAGCGTTGGTCTGAACAGCTCCAGTGATATGAATAAAATCTATAAATTTCAGAAATAAATAGAATTTCAAATAAGTATTGATTACATACTTAATATACATTGAAAGAGAAATATATGAGTGAATTCTATTGCTTGGTATACCAGTTTCAGAGAGTGTAAAGGAAGGTCTAAGAAATATTAAAAATATTGTTTACTTGAAAGATCATTTTTTAGTTAATTTCTTATATAAACCTCATACTCAGAAGTTTACGGCTATCTACATCTCTATATTCACCTATGACCTGTTTATTTTATTTTTTTATGATTTATCTATTCAGTCCAAGATATTAACAAGAAGTCACAATGATTAGAAAGATGAGACAATCTTTTAGGACAGCCTAAAGAATAAATGCTTTTTTAAAAGAATAATGTATCAGAATAGAGACTGTGTTCTTAATTATTGTTTTCAACTGCTGTATAGATTTTGTGATATATATAAAAGCTACTTATAAAAGAAGAAAAACTCATTAATGTGACTTTATTCATACAGGAACAGAGAAAGAAAGCAGGTAAAAATAGAGGTCAGAAGAATATACTGGAAAGTAGTTTATATCCTGCCACCTTTTATTTGAATTACCTAAAGATGCCAAGGATTGGGAGGATGGATACACTTGCCCATGATCAATGGACAATCACATTACCCCGTTGTTTTATCAAGAATATTGGGAAGGAACTCTAAAAATAAAATGTAGAGTATATGGAGCACCTGACTGGCTTAGTTGTTTAGTGTGTGACTCTTGATCTCAGGGCTGGGTTTGAGCCCCACACTGGGCATAGAGATTACTTAAAAATAAAGAAAAAATACTTTAAAAAATCTGTAGTTAGGAGTACATGGGTGGCTCAGCCAGTTAAGCATCTGCCTTTGGCTCAGGTCATGATCCGGGGTTCCTGGGACTAAGCCCCATGTCAGGCTCCCTACTCAGCAAGGAGTCTGCTTCTCCCTCTCCCTCTGCCTGCCACTTCCTTGCTTGTGCTCTGTCTCTCTGTCAAATATATGAATAAAATCTGTAAAAAAAAAAAAACTTTTGTAGTGGTATAGGTGAAAATAAAGTTTAATGTAGATGTTTTTGAGTGTTTCAAATTTTATAAAATATAGTTTTGAGATCGAGTTGTATTATTATGAAATCTGAAAGAAGTCATTACAGATTTAAATGAAATAAAGTACTAAATATAGTAAAAATCAGCAGGACTTCCAAGAGAAATAAAGGGAAATCTTCTTTTATGCCAATTTAAATTTAATTTTTAGACTTTGTTTTTTGTTGTTGCCGTTAAAAATCATGACTGGAGGCAAGCCAAGAGACAGTCTCTTAACTGTAGAGAACAAAGTGATGGTCACCAGAGAGGAAGTGAGGAGAGGGTGGGATGGGTGAAATAGGGGATGGGGATAAAGAGCACATTTACCATGATGAACACTGAGTGAAGTATGGAAGTATAGAGTCACTATATTGTACATCTGAAACTGATATACTACTGTATGTTAACTACAGGGGAATAAAAATAAAAAAGATTATGAATGGATTTTCTAGGAAGGATATTCTGTGTTTAGATGCATGTGTTCCCCGAAATGGGAAAACAAATGCATGTTCTTTATAAAATTGCAAAATAACAATGATATTTGTATGATTAAGGTCAAGTGGTGTAATTTTTTTTTAAAGATTTTATTTATTTATTCTTGAGAGACACACATACAGAGAGAGAGAGAGAGGCAGAGACACAGGCAGAGGGAGACGTAGGCTCCTTGCAGAAGCACAATGTGGGACCCCATCCCAGGACTCCAGGATCACACCCTGGGCTGAAGGCAGGCACTAAACCACTAGCCACCCAGGGATCCCCAGTCAAGTGTAATTTTATACATAAAATGATTTCAGAAAAAGTTTTTAAGACTTTAGCTGATGATTTAGAGTTTAACACATTGTGTCATGTGTAACAATTTTCTAATTATTTGCTCTTACTTTAAACATTTAAAATTGCATAATCTAAACATTATAAACATAATATAATAATAATAATAATTCAGGGTCCGAATAATATCTTCCGAGAAATCTAAACATAGACAAGTTTAAAATAATAACACAAAGAATACAGTAATTGAAAATTAAATGTTCTAAAGTCCTAGCATTATTAAAAATGGTCAAGTGAAAATTTACATTAGACCTGGTTAATTCAGGGACACATTTTGTAGTAAATCAAGAATGTAACAGTGCTGACTGAAAATAAGATAAAAATATAGTTTAATTTAATGAACGACAGAATGAGGTATGTATATTTATATACATTTATATATATATATAATATGCAACAGAGAACATGAACAAATTGATAAAGTAATAAAACTTTATTGAAATATACATATCAAAAGTGCAAAGAAAAAGTAGTGTTCTTGTACACCAGAATATGTAAAGCAATAAAATTTAGAAAGCAATACAATTTTAATAGACATTAAGTAACATTTTAGTATCTGTTAACTGTTACAATGAATTTTATATTTTGCCATACCAGGTGACATAACAGATTCATAAAACCCTGAGGCAAATTAAAAATAAAAAGTATCCCAATATAAGGAGAAAATGAAATGATAATTATGAAAATCAATCTAACAGAAAGCAAGAAGTGGAGATGAAGGAACATAAAATGTTTTCATCAAACATTGTTTGATCAACAATGAAGTGTTTTTGATTCTTGGTTAATTCTTTTTATCCTGTATCCTTCCTGCACATTCAAATAGTAGCCATGAATTTCTGGACTTAACACATCTGGGAAGGAATGATAATGATAAAATTAAAAAGTCAACTCACTAATTTAAGGATTCAATGTAGGTTATCTACCTCATGGAACAAACTAGGTTTTGATTAAAAATGATTATGGTGTTTGAACTTTGAAGGGTTTTAATGCCTAACATTTTTGCCACAAGTAATAGATATAGGAAATACAGGCTAGAATAAGGGTGTTTTTTTTTTCTTCTAAAATACATTCCTGTTCTTCCAAGGGAGGGGATGGAGGGGAGCACCACTGGCTGCAGTTGTGCCCTGATAAAGACCCGCACAATGGCCCTAGTCCTTCAGAAGCTGCCCTGCCGAAAGACCCTGGAGTGTGGGCACCAGGCGCCCCTGGTTTTGTCCCTTTGCAGGCCCACAGCTGAGCAGGAAATGTGCTCCAGAAGCTGCACTGAACACATCTGCACAGGCATCTCATCCTCACCTGGACCTTATTTAGATTTTTGGACTTCTAGCTAATGAGATTTACTGGAAATGTTGGACTTGAGGTTGATGGGATGATTAGAGTGGATTGAGCTGGGGTCATTGGAGTCTGAGCTGATGCTGGGATGCCCTGAGACTCTGGGGAGCCTTGGGAAAGGGCAGATGTCTGAGATAGAGTGATTTACCAGGAGTCAGAGGGCAGACTGGGGATGGAACTCCAGTGGTCTGTAAGGATCAAGCTTTAAGCCAGTAAATTTGTAGTAATTCTTTGTGCAGTATTAGAAAACGAATGCGTTTGTGTTCAGAAATTTAAAAATTACAGAACTGATGCAAACTAGCTACATCTGAAAAATATGATACTTAAAACAGAAGTGTCAGTGTTGTTAAAGTAGTTTTTGTGGATCTCCTTGATGTCTTATACCTTCACATTAGCTGATTCCTGCTTTACCATTTACTCAAGTCTCTGATTACAATTTCACTATCATCTTTGGCTAATGGCTTATTACTTCCCACTTTTGAATTCATTGTAAAAGAGTTTCCTTAAAAAAAAGTTTTCTTAACATCTTTTTTTTTTTTCTGAAATAAGTCTCTATCTTTAACCATAGGTCTCTGTCTTATAAAATATATCACCCTCTAATTGTTTCTGGAAGCTTCCAAGATGATTTTATTGAATACCTCTTCTTTCCTCTCTAAGTAATTTCTGCTTCTCACAAATCCTTCCTTCAGGACAATTCGTTCTCTCAGGCACCCCATCTTAAAACTAGATTTTGACTTACTCCATTACTTACCCTTAAGGCAACAGCGCTTTGCTGTTTTTAGGTTTGTAATCCCTTGTAGTCTGCTCAATTTTTGGTTCTTCCCTCCAGCAAAACTCAAGGACACACACCTTGCTGAATCTTACAAACAATGTAAAAGAATTCACAAGGAGTGGATGTATCCTCCACAACGTAAAAATACATTATTAGTAATGGATGTATGTTTATCTCTTCAGGTTTAAAATAAGTGCTTAAATGTGAAATTTTCCCTCAAAAAGCACCTCTTAGATCAGCATCTTAGCATCAGTATTCGTCTCTTTGCTTCTATTGGTAGTAAATATTTAATAATTGATTCTCTGGGGACAAAAGAAAGAAAGAGAAAGAAAGAAAGAAAGAAAGAAAGAAAGAAAGAAAGAAAAAGAAAGAAAGAAAAGGAAAGGAAGAAAAGGAAAGGAAGGAAGGAAGGAAGGAAGGAAGGAAGGAAGGAAGGAAGGAAAAAAGAAAGAAAGAAAGAAAGAAAGAAAGAAAGAAAGAAAGAAAGAAGAAAGAAAGAAAGAAAGAAAGAAAGAAAGAAAGAAAGAGAAAGAAGAAAGAAAGAAAGAAGAAAGAAAGAAAGAAAGAAAGAAAGAAAGAAAGAAAGAAAGAAAGAAAAGGAAAGAAGGAAGAAAATCTCTTACACCTGGTGTTGGCTGATTTCTTTTGTGCAAATATTCCCACCATGGGTAAATTCAATCTCCTGACCATGTCATTGATGCATGGTGGGGAGGCCACATGCTCTGCATTAGCAGCCTCGTCACCTGTGCCTCTTCCCTCTTTTCGTCCTTAAGATTTCAGATTTCAGTTCTTAAACTGGAGCAGTGTACTCTGATGACCTGACTTTATATCATGTCTTCCTAATAGAACTTTCCACCATGTCAAGATTTTGTTTAATCATATGTGTTGGTTTCTTTTTATTTCTGTCCCTGCTAGAATGTACACTACAAATGAGGAGTCTTGTCTATTTTGTCCATCACTGAATTCCCAGTGCATCTCATCATATAGAGTACACTCAATAAACATGTGTTAAAGAATAGGACTCTGAACAAGGCAATAGAGACTTTTTCTCTGCTCACTTATGTTAATAATTGAATAGGTTATAATGGTAATGAGCAGAATGAGCAGAAATGAAAGTGGCTAACATAATATTTGCGGATCTACAACATCTTTATCAGAATTAACTTCTTTAAGATAAATGAGAAATCCTACACTGCTCTCTCTTATAGACAGGTGCAAATGGACAGCATAAGGTGATATTCTCCTAAGCCAAGATTTGTTTTTTGCACTTTATTGCAGAATCTTGGAATGGAGGGGGAATAAAGCAAAAATTAGGGATGGGAGAGCAAGTACAGGGTCCTTTAACTCATTATAATCTCATTTATCACAATACCTTTTAAAATTTTGTGTCTCCAGGGTGGCTGGCTCAGTGGTTGAGCATCTGCCTTTGGCTCAGGTCATGATCCCGGGGTCCTGTGATCAAGTCCCTGCATCAGGCTCCCCGCAGGGAGACTGCTTCTCCCTCCACCTGTGTCTCTGCCTCTCTCTCTGTGTCTCTCATTAATAAAAAATGAAATTTCTTTAAAATAAATAAAAGAAAATAAAATGTTTGTCTCCAGTATAGAGTATAGAGGAATCCAGATTATGACAGACATTGTGTCAATGTTTTTTGAAATGAAACTAATAAGTATCAATTTAAAAGTGCAGGGTAATATAATGAAAAGAAATGATTTTCCAGATCCTCTTGAGTTAGATTTGATAATATGGATATATCATTTTGCTTTACAACTTGGTCTTCATAAATCATGAGATATAAGCTTACTCAAATACCTCTAAATTTTCAGGGTCAAATACAAATTATTTGGGGATTGCTGTCTAGTTAATTTAAGAGAAACAGCTTACAGATTTTTGAAGGATGGTGTTGGGTATGTGCTGTCTCATGTGCTTATATTTTTTGCCATATTCTGATGACTTCACAGGAAAATATAACCAACTATAATAGGTATCTTTTCTTTTTGCTTCCAATAGGAAAAAATGTCCTTATGTGCCTTTGTGTTAATGCCAAGATGTTTGATTTTACTCTATGTATAAAGTAAAAAGTAAAAGGTCCTCAATATACTAAAACTAAACTGTACAAAGGAATAGAAAAAAATAAAATGATAAAAGTCTGTGTTTTGAAAATGATGTAGAAATTCATGTTGAAAAACACTTATTTTAAAAATACGTGTTACTAAAACAAAGTCATGCTGATATGTTCTACATGACTTAATAACTGTTTGGCTATGATGGAGTTGTGTTTTGAGCAGCACAATATTATAGACAAAGCAGTCATGGATGGGAAAATCAAGTTGATCACCTAAATCATGATATTTCCATTTTTATAATTATTTATTTATTTGAGAGAAAGAATAAATAGGGGTAGGGGCAGAAGGAGAGAGAGAGAGGGAGAGAGAGAATCTATAAGCAGATTCTCTGCTGAGCACAGAGCCTGAGGTGGGACTCTATCTCATGACCCTGAGATCATGACTCAAGCCGAAACTAAGAGTCAGCCACTTAACTAACTGAGCCACCCAGGCACCCTCTACATTGCCTTTTTGAAAAATAACTCACTGTGGGGCTTGTGGGATGGAGCCCTGCATAGAGCATTGCACTGAGCAGGGAGTCAGCTTGAAGAGTCTCTCCCTCTGCTCCTTCCCCACCTCTTGTATGCACTCTCTTTCTCTCAAATAAATAAATCTTCAAAAATAAGTGAATAAAATAGAAAGACAACATAGGGAAGAACTGTCAGACACTTACATGCCTTATCTTCTTTAAATGCACTTATTCCATTGAGCTTTGTCACATTTTGCTTCCAAATCATCTTTCTTCTTACTCCAGATTTCTAACATACCATCATTGCAAATCTCTGAAAATTTTGCCTAATATCAGAATATCAGTTGATCTGATTATCCCGGCTAAACACAGTATTTTCCCTTGATACTGAGCTAGTTATATTGACAGTGGCATGCCTCCCCATACACAATTCTTTGTTGGAACCATACCTGTCTTGATCTCCTAAGTACAACACAGTTTTAAAATCTCCCCTGATTATCCTCATAGCTTGTGTAAATCCATGTACTTGTTCATACTGCTAATCTAATGTTTACCCACATCATTGTTGAGCCCAGGCTTTGTTGACAGTTCTCACTTTTCCATGTATTCTAGACTCAGTATTTTGGCTGGACTGCAGTGCCCCAGCAAATAGGGGCTGAGTCCATTTAATAGAATTTGTATTTCTGCATGCACAAGAAAAAACACATTTTTGTGCATGGTGATAACTACCCTACTTCATGTTTTTGCCAATTCTACATGTCTCATTCCTCAATTACATTATAGCTTCTTTCTCTCTCTCTTTCTTTCTCTCTGACCTGTGCTTTCGAAAAGATTCTATTTAGCCTCTGCATTTGTGAGCAGCTGGAAACAGAATGGAATTCAATTCACTATATGGAGTGCTTTGAATTGTCTATCTTTGGCTGGGTTTTTAAAATGTAATAGAGGGTGTCATGGAGGGAACTTATTTTGGAAATCCAGAACTCATTTGCATCCATATTGTATTTTGTGTCAAGGATTTAGGAAGGTCAAACACTCTCATTGAGTTCATATAATAGATAGAGGTCACTCTTCTCTGCAGACAAAAATCCTTGATGATATTTATTCATGAACCGGGACAATCTCAACAGTAAAATAATTCATTGCCCAAAATATCTTTGCTGAAAAATTCAAATAGCCAGATGGTGGTTGTGTAGCCTTATATCCTTTCAAAATATGCTATAGTCAACAGATTATAAGTCAGTGAGAGAAAGAGGGATTGATACTCAGTATAAATGGAATGTGATCATAACCATACATCTCCTGTATGCAGAGACAAGAGGATAACATGACAGGAGAAAAATCCTATTTTCCTTGGTACAGGTCATGATATTTTGTGTTAAAAACAAATATTCTTAATTTTGACTCTTAATGTCATAGTCTAAGAATGTTCAGAACATCTGGTCTCATTAAAAAGGTAATTGTTAGAACATACATAAAAATATGATGAAGGCCTTTCTACATCATAAAATTCAATAATTTAATTCATAATTGTTATTTATATTAAGGCAAATCTATTGAGTCTTTTGTCTTATTTTGCTGATAAGGATTAAATATTACTTGCCAGTTGAAGAATTCCAAACAGTTGCTAACTACTTCTGATGCAACGTCTGTATCTACCTTATAACCGGCTTCTCTTGATGCCATTTTTACTGTTGTTATAGTACAGAGTTGGGGGTTAGGAATATTCAGGCATTAACAATGGCATACATAATTATACTGATTGTAGTTACCTGATAAATACAATTGTCTATAATAGGCTACATTCCTTCTTAAAAATTTTTGGTAGAAAGCTTTCACCTGTCAAGAAATGTGGTAAATGGGGATTATAATTTCAGCCAGTTAGACAGGTAATTCCAGTTAGACAGGAATTTACCTAAAGGAGCAGTCATATAAAAGATCATTATAACACTTTATGACAGAAATGTTTGTTCTACAAAAATGAATAGAAATTCAGAGTAAACTGTTTGTCAAGGTAGAATAATTCAGGATAAGAGTAATTGTTTCTATTATGCCCCAGGACCTTTACATATGCTTTCTCCTCTGTGGAATGTACTTCTGCCTTATGCCAACCCCCTATTATCCGTTTCTACATCTGTTAACTTCACCTCATCCTTATCAATTCAAATGTCAGTTTCTCTGGGAAGCTTTCGTTACTTTGTCTACAGCAATTTATGTCCCCTGCTTTTATTTGAATCTTTCCTTTTGAGCTTCCACTACAAATGCAGTTTGTAATTATGTATAATTACCTATTGATGTCAGATTCCTATTTTAAATCATGCTTTCCATAAGGTTAGGTATTGTCTCAGTTTTGGATGACTATAACGTATCTATAGTCCAGCATAAAAATTTTTTATCAAAATAATAAAATAGGGCAGCCCAGGTGGTTCAGTGGTTTATGCCGCCTGCCACCCAGGGCCTGATCCTGGAAACCTGGGATCGAGTCTCACGTCGGGCTCCCTGCATGGAGCCTGCTTCTCCCTCTGCCTGTGTCTCTGCCTCTGTGTGTGTGTGTGTGTGTGTGTGTGTGTGTCTCATGAATAAATAAATAAAATCTAAAATAATAATAATAATAAAAAAATAGAAGAAGACTTGTCACTTGAGTGACCATCTTCATTATTAAATGTAAATGAATTCCCTGGGGAAAGGAATTTAAAGGAACCTCTCTGTGTAGCATTACAAATATTATTTTTATAGCCTTTCAGTTTATAAACCTGTGCCTAGGGAAAAGACTGCCAAACTTGCATTGGAACATGGAACTTTCCTAGGAAGAAGCATTTGAGATCTACCTTTGAGATCTTGTAAAGTCTAATCATAAAGCATGCCATTAAATAGATGCTCAGCATGAGTAAGAGTCTGGATCAACTTAAAACCCAGACCCAGAGTCGTGGCCCTCAACTGTATCAGAATCAACAACCCCTTGATAAAATAAGTATGTGTATCTTGATATGAAATCCATAGCAAATATAGCTCCTCTATACACACTTATTCAAGAAAATTTATTTCGAGGTCCTAAATAAAAATAAATAAATTATTACAAAAGATTACAGAATTAAACATTAAAATGTGAGCTCAAATTGGAGACAAAGGCAAGCTATCCATTTTGAAGGCAGCATCACCAATTCAGTGGAAGCATAGCAGAGGTTCTGGTAACCTCTTTGATATGAATGGTTACAGAAATCCATCAAATATAGAGAAGATAGTTTGTTAAACCACTAAGAAGTGAAACAGACCATCTTGGTCAAATTAAGGATTATTAGAGATAAAATTACTATTGATAAATTAAAGTCACTTTGGTGATATTCTCACTTTCCCATCTCTCCCTCCTTCCCTTCATCTATTAGTCTTCAAATTACCAAGTACTTTACCACAGAAAAAATTGTTACTTTCTATAGTTCTCCTAACATAAAACTTAGCATTCCCAACCTAGTACCTAGGTAGAAAACAGTATACGAAGACCCCATTTCAGACTTAATAAAAACATGTAAAGCTCAGAAAATCGGTTTGAATATTAAAATATAATTTGGAGTCAATTTAAAAGGTACAACTAAAGACTTACTAAAACCAGTAAATGAAATGCTATGTATCATACCTATATTTCACTCCCATCATCATAATTGTACAATTCACACAAAAAGAAATGATTTATGAATAAATTGTAATATTAAGAATGAGTGTGTTTTGTTAATTAATTATTATATGCAAAGCTTTTCTTTTATTGGGTCCACCGGGACACATTTTATCTCTGCCTAGAACTACAGGCTGTGTCTAAATACATAACAGAATTATTTAGCTAATCGAGTGGGAACCATAAAAGCAAAAGAAATTTAGGAAACTGAAAGAGAGTAGTCCTAAATGTGGGTACAATGGGTTATTGTGTCTATATTTAGGATTACATGATTCAAAGCACACAGGCTAAAAAATCCTCCACAATTTAGCACACATTTCAGGAAAAGTTTTATCTCCAGATTTTGTCTGTAGAAGAAGCACGGATGTTATTTCAGCAAATATCAGTAAGAATTAAATGAATACCTACTATGATGAGATATTGTGCAAGACACAAAGGTAAGTGAAATATGGTGGAAAAGTTTGGAAGTCCATTCATAGAGAAAGAGATACATTAACACATACCTTAAATACTGTAACATTCTGAACCCAGGGAAAAAATACTCATGGTTGCTATGAAATTTCAAAACAGAATGACCTTCATAAGAACTTTAAATAGAATATCAGAATTATTCACAAATCTGCCTTCGCCTCACTTTCTCTAGGTAACCGCATCCCCTTCTGTAGCTTTATTCATATTGATTCGTAAATCTCTATCTCCTTAAATCTCCCCTATCAGCTTGATAGTCTTTATCTATTTGCCAATACAACGTTTCCATGTGGATGTCGCAAGTACCTCAAAGTTTCCCTCTTCCCCAACTTCTTTTCAAAGTTTACTCATCAACCAGAATGACCTTTAAAAAACACAAATCTTATTATGATGCCTCATTTAAGTGTATTAATGCTTTCTCATGGTCCTAAAATAAATTCCAACATCTTTAACACATTTTTCAAGTGCCCTGTAAGTTAGCTACATCTGTCTCTCCTTCTCAAGAACCCTCGTCTTTTATACTGAAGAGCGAGCATGACCACCTTTTGCTCCAATAGAAGGCACTACCTCTATCTTCTGAGGCCACTTGTTATACAAGCATCCTTGAAAAAGTGGTCTGGAAAAATGGTGTCCTGGAAGTACTGACATGCAGAAACATGAGAATGCACTGAAGAGGTGAATCTCAGAGCTCCTCATCTCAAGAAGCTTCCTCTTATACACCCACTCATAGACACAAAATATTTTGAACTTTCTAATTTTTACTATCCTTTCTCTCTGTTCTAAGATTTCAATTCCTCTCCTCCTTCCAACGGGAACATCTCCTGCCTGGTTAATCTCTGTGCATTCTTGAATCTCAGGTTAAATATCACCTACTCATGAAGGTTTGCCTGATGCCATCCTCATCTCCTAGCTTCCATTTTCCTTGTGCTCAGTATCCTTGTATTTCATCTTGCATCCATACTTCATTTCTTGCTCTATGTTAAGCTCCAGGAGAGCAGGATCAATGGCTCTTTTATTTCCTAATTGCAGCAAAATCTCTGAAACATAATAACTACTTAGTATTTTGTATTACGTAAATGAATGAGGAGTGCTTAGATGGTGCAGGCAGTTGAGCATTCTTGGTTTCAGCTCAAGTTGTGGTCTCTAGGTTGTGGGATTCAGGTCCAGGTTGGACTCCATGCTCCGCACAGAGTTGGCTTGGGATTCTCACTGCCTCTCCCTCTGCCTCTTTCCCCACCTCCCTTTTCTCTAAAATAAATACATGGAACTTAAAAAAAAAAAAAAAAAAAAGAATGAGGCCCATCTTGAGATTCATTATAATGGGGACACTGGTTGAGTGTTTGCCTTCAGCCCAGGGTGTGATCCTGGAGTTCTGGGATCAAGTCCCATATCGGGCTCCCTGCATGAAGCCTGCTTATGTCTCTGCTTCTCTCTGTATGTCTCTCATGAATAAATAAATAAAATCTTTTAAAAAAGAGAGAAAAATTCATTAAAATGGAAAACAAACAGCAGCCAGATGAAAATTAGGTGGGGTGGATGGTGAGAGTATCTCAGACAGAGAGGACCATTTCAGCAAAGTAATGAAAATACTTTTCTGCAGCCTCTATCTAAAAGAGGCTTTTCATTTTGTCTATATCTTTCTTAGTTTTTTATAGCTTTTATCACATTTTAATTATGCTTGCTCACCAGCTTATTATGGGTGTTTCTCACCAGGTTCTCCTGTCAATCTGTCTTTCATTATGGAGGGGTGAGTACTGGAGGAGGATCTCAGCCAAGAACCTAAGAAGGTAGAGAGAAAATTATTTTTCCTCTCCTATACAGATATAATCTGGGTTGCATATTTCTTTGTTTTTTTTTTTTTTCAGACTATAAAGTCTAGGTGCTATTTTTACTGCTGCAATGTGATTGAAATAGTTTAAGACAAAGCAAAGGGATAAAAGTACTGTATTATTATCCATCTCCTTAGTCTCCATACAAATCAACAGTTTGAGGCAAAAGCTATTTAATTGAGCCATTCATTCAACAAACTGTTTTTGAACATTCACTATATAAGTCAGGCAAGTCAGATTTGTAAATTGAGATATGAAAGAAGAGAGCCCCAGTGTAAAGGAAAGACATGAAAGCAGCTACAACTGAGTTTGAAAGATGCTGTGATGGAACCCCGAGGATTGGCGAATATGCCAGGAAACTTGTGTAGGTGGCAGAGGGTGGTCTTTGGGAAGGGGTGGTTATGGTTATAAAGAAAAATTCCAACTGGAACTGATGCCCAATCACTGAAACAAACTGAAAATAAATCTTTCTCTTAAAAAAAAAAATGTGTTTATTTGAGAGAGAGAGAGACAGCACCTAAGCAAGGGAGGGGCAGAGGGAGAGACTCCGAGCAGACTTCCCCTGATACGGGAGAACTTGGTTCTTATCTCACGGAGTCAAAGAATGAATCTCAGGGTCACAGGAGAGTGAGTGAAGAGATAGAAGTTTATTAAGTAAAGATACAGAGAAAGTTCTGTATTGTGAGAGGGGTCCCCACCGGGTTGCCCCTGAGAGCTTGTAGCGTTGCTCTTTTATTGAAAGCCAACCAGGGAACCTAAATCTTTTTTAACATATTTATTGACATCACCATTGAGCAAGAGCTAGTGAAAACATTTTTAATGGCTTACTTCTTCTTTGGGGCCTGATTATTCTTTGTTGGTCACAAGTAGCTGTTATAACAAGACACCCTCCCCGCTCACATCTAGGGCAGGGTGGTCTGGCTTGTTCCTTCATCTCCGGTTTCCTCACACCTCAGCATTTTTGGAATTTCTGTGAGCCTACTTCCAGGGCCCCCTACTTAGCCCTGCCTAGCCCTGTTTGTCCCTGACTCACCCTCTGCCCAAGGCAGGCAAGGCTCCACCTCATGACCCCGAGATCATGACCTGAGCCGAAACCAAGAGTCAGTTGTTTAACTGACTGAGCCACCCAAGCACCCCTGAAAATAAATCTTTCAAAAAAGGGGGAAAGATATCAGGCAGAGGAGCAAATATATGGAAAGTATAGCAAACCTAGAGACCGTCCTGTTTGGGGGCTGTAGGCTGAGCAGCCTGGTGCCTCTGTGTTCCGGCCAGGCAGAAACAAAAGGCAATACTGGAAGCGTGGGCAGGGGTGGCTCACTTAAGTCTTCCTACTCCACGCATTATGTTCAGGCCCATGGGACTTTCGAAAGATCTCAAACAAAGAAGTAATTGTCCTGTCTGTTAGAGACAAAATTCAAAAACCCACGTAGGAAAAAGATTGGCCATAAGGAGGGAAACACAATTATAGGAAATTGTTGAGTCATTTCAAGATCAAACTGTGCTTTCCAATTGAGTCCATTCCCCTTTTCATGTCTCTCTGTATCCCTCTCCCTCAGATCTCCAGGATTCCAAGGAAAGAAATGTCTCTTCCCAAGGAGGGAAAGAGATTTGGATACCTTTAGTGTAGGCAGTGTTAGCCATCTACAGGACTAGTTCTGAGCCAATAATATGTAACTGGGTTTACATTGAATAAAATCAATAGGACATTTGCTTAAATACATTCTGCATCAAAATCAGCCTTGAGTAGTCTATTGAACCTTTAATTTCACATAATTTAATTTGCACATAAATATGTGCCTTCACCATAGAAGATTGTCATGCAAACTAAGGAGAAGGTCAGAGGCCACAGAGTCTCACTTTTAGCTATCCTTAGGTCAGGGTAAGAAACCCCTATGCCACCTGAGGGATACTGGGTCAGAGTCACGAGATACTGATACTATACTGATACTAAAAAGAGCTCTCTTAAAACATTCCAGGAATCCCTGGGTGGCTCAGAGGTTTAGTGCCTGCCTTCTGCCTGGAGTGATCCTGGAGTTCTGGGATGGAGTCCCACATTGGGCTCCCTGCGTGGAGGTGCTTCTCCCTCTGCCTATGTCTCCGCCTCTCTGTGTGTGTGTGTTTGTGTGTGTGTGTGTCTCATGAATAAATAAATAAAATTTAAAAAAAAAAGTTTTGAGGAAGGAAAGATTCTTGTAAACTGAAGTCATCAAGGGAGGTAGGAAATTTGGGGGCCTTGAAATGGGAGAAATTTCTGGAAAGTATTAACATAATTGCCATTCGTTGAACAGTTAACAAGAGTTGGACACTATTGTCAGTATATGACGTCCATTCAATAATTGGTTTCTTGCAAATATTATGTGAAGCAAATGAAAGAAGTGGAGAACAGAGAGGCCACAGCCCCCACAGCTGGTAAGATACATTTGTGTTTGTGTCTGGGGCTCTTACCTCATGATGCTGGAGTCTCAAAAAGAAAAAGCATGAGTGTAAGAACATGAATAGGTGTGCAACAGCTTACTGTCAATAGGCCATTGGCTTATACTTTGAACTATTTCTTAAAAATGGTGATTATTAGACTGACTCACCTGCCTTGTCTCAATATACAACTTCAGACAGCAGTTAGGTAATGGTAAATTTCAATCCTGAAATGGAATAATTGTTGGTTTGAATCCAACTGACAGTTTACAAAGTAAAATGAAGTGGTTGACCAACTCAGATACAAATCAAATGTAAATGTTTGAAAACTCTGGATTTACAAGAAACAACTTTCCTAATATTATATAGTTACTCTAGTTCTACTAGAATAACCTTTATAAAGTGAGATACTCTTAATTTCAATATCTATGTGACAGAAAGTACCATAAGTAGAATTATCCACATATCACAAATCTTATGCATAAAATATTGCCCAATATAAATAACCTTTTGACATAAATTCTTTTTTTAACTTTTGTTTTGGCAAGTTGATACTATATGATATTGTTTTGCTACATGAAGTACCAAGAAAATTTGTTTAACAAAAATTATCTCTATTCAATTAAAGAAAATATAAGCAGTGTAAGGGAGTGAGTTCAGGCAATGCTTCTGTTCATAATTATAACCACTTTGGTTTGTTCTAAGGCAGGAGAATTGATGATGTTTGTAATATTCTCAAATTATGCTTTGAGTCTGTTGATAACCATAGGATAACTTGGGGAAAGATACTTGGGTTGCCTAAAATCAGATAAGAATAAATATCTAGTGTAAGAGAATTACAGAAACGTAGGGATAAAAACACAGGAAGTTCTATGGAAAGTTGTCAAAGGATGTAAATAGGCAATCTGTACAAGGGAAGCCCCAGAAGAATAGCAAGTATATGCAAAATGCTCAAACTCATTAGTATTTAGAAAAATGCAAATTAAAAGAACAATGTAATATCACTTCACACTTATTACACTGTCAAATACATTATAAACTAGGCGATGTAGGGAATCTAAAATGAGAAAGTTCTAGCTACCGCTTCTGAAGAGCAGTCTGGCCCCACACAATTAAATGAAGTATTCACATACCTATGGCCAAGGATCCTGTTTCTGGGTGCATTCCCCCTAACACAGGACGGGGGCAATAGGAGATACTTGCTCCAGGGCTGTTTGTGGAATAGTAAGCTGGAGCTTACTTATTCACGAATTACTTATTCGACCATCTGGCAGTCTGGTCGAAGAGTGGACGGGCAAAGGCAAAAGGTTCCATTATTGTGGAGCCCTAAGCAGTGCTCAGGAGAGATGGTCTCGCCCTGGGTATAGTGACATGGACAGAGTTTTTTTTAAAGTGTCAAGTGAAAACCAGAAGCAAAATTTTGTACATATGATTGATATACTGAAGGCAGTTAAAATAGTCTTCAAACACATAAATTTATATGGAAACATATCTACTACTAAATTCATCAGAATAGCAGGCTCTAGGGAGCCAAAGGAGTCATTATTGAAGATTAAAGAGGTTTTTTTTTTTTAAGGTGCTTAATTGGTTCAGTTAATACTATCATCTATAAGAGACAAATCCAGAAAATCTCAGTGATTTAACACTTAAAAGGTTTATTTTTTTTTTATTCCAATTGCAAGTCAATGAACATTTTTATGGGCGGGCAGCCCACATGGTGATCCAGGGAGTCCATCCACCTACAATAATGACTCATGACATCACTTGCTAGTTATTTTAATCCCAGCCAGTGAGGAAGAAGAGTGGGAGGGTGGGGCGTCTCAATGAGCCAGGCATGGAAGGTTCACCCCTCACCATGGTTCCTATTTCTTGGCTGTGCTCTGTGCAGGAGAGATTGAGAGTGTTGAATCAAGTTGTGAACTCCGCAAGAAGAGAAATGAGCTCCATGAACGGTCATCCAATTTTGCCTGGTAAGCTTTGTTCACCTATAGAGTTCAGCGTTATTTGGTATTTGGTATAAATTATTTGGTGTAAATGTAATCAGCAGAGAGATATGGTTTAAAAATAGAGAAATATCTGCACAGTCAGGACTTCTTCTAAGTATATATATATGAAACCTCTAGCTCAAGACTTAAATTATGTACTAGAAAGGTTGAACAATTACTAAGTAGATGTAATTGCATCTTGGAATGTAATACTTTTCATGACTTTTTTCTTAGAATTACAATTTGAAAAAATAATAGTGGAAAAATAGATACACTAGAGAAAACCTTTGTGATTTGAGGGAGACACTGTGTTTGCTAATTACATGACACTAAGATCTGAACACTTGGATCTCAGTTTCATAAAAGTATGAGAAAGGTTTATTTTTCAAAAAACTTCTACAATGTACTTACGAGACATTAAGAATTTATAAAAAAAGATGTTTGGTGTTAAAGATCATGATCAGAAAGGGTTACAAAATTTAAAGTTGACTAACTGAAGGACACAAAAGAATGACTAGTCTTAATTTTCCTGCAAAATGTGCTGTACTTATGGCACATAAAATAACATTGGAAAAATGAGATCATATTTTCATAATTCCCCAAAACTTATCAAAACGCATATATAATTACAAGTGCATTTTATTTTTCCCCTTCACTTCAGATTAGTATTGGTTTCAAACATTAGGCAGAGGGATCATTCAGCTTGGGTGAGATGCTATCTGCATGTCTTTCCTTTCTGCTAATTATGATTCACAACAGAGGATATGGGATTGATTCTGAGTGAAAATGACAAGGACGAGTACGAAGGTTTTCCATGTGTCTCATAAAAAATGATTGATTAAATTCCCAAAGAATAACATCATATACAATTGGGTAAGCATCCCATAATATTCAAATCTGGGCTTTAGAAAATGATTTCTTGTAATGTTGATGTAGCTTTACAGTTAGTTATAACTTAGTTAATCTGCATGTCATTGACTTCTTCCATTCATTCATAGTTGAAGCTGAAAATTGGGATAGATCTCTAATTCAGGCCTAAGAAAAAAAAATCTGCTGAAATATCCCAAAACGCAGAGATGAGGCCCAGTTTTCTGTTGTTATCTTTTCCTTGCATCCATGGTCCATTTCCACATGACCACTCACCAGATTTCAGTCAAACATATCTATGTGCCTTAGTTGAAATAATCAGATACGTGTTGTTTGTGTTGTTTGGTGTTCACTGCATCTTAATTGTTAATATAATTTTATATGAATTTTGGTTATGTGTATCCTATTTATTTCCTTTTGCCCATGCCTGTGGTAAATCGGGAGATTTTATCACCCTGTTATTTTATTTTTTTGCGTTTTTACTCTTGTCTGTAATTTTACCTCATCTCTCACAATGGAGATTGCCCTGGGAGAAGTTTTAATTAGCTTCCTAACCTAGGTCCAGATTGCATGTGCAGAGGGTAAGAGAAGGCAACACCACAGCTTGTGAATCTGCAGCTTGCTTCCGGCCTGGTGACTTCACCACTCACTGCTCATTCCACCTGTTTGACTTATTCCTTCAAAGCACATTCTATATCCAGAATAGAAACTTACAATAATGAGTCATACAAATATATATATTTTTTCATACAAATATTTTACCAGCTGAATGCTCATTCAAATATCTATGATCATAACACCTTTTACATCACCGGCATGCATTAAGGATTTCTTGAACAATCTGAAAAATTGTTAAGATTAATAAATTTAATTACTTGAAGAAGGTTCTGTATAAATTAGGATGACTAGCAATATTTCAAGGAAAAGCACAGTGGATCATCTATTTCACAGAATGAATGATAATTTTGCTGAGAGTCTTGAGTTTGCAAGGCAGTGTTGGCGAAGCATGGCATATTTTCCCATGGTGTGGTATGTGAGACAGGAGTGATACACAAAGCATTTATATTTTAACATAAATTAATTTAAATGCATTGTAAATTTTAACCTTAGTGTATATGGATTTTCTATGCTTTACCAACCAAAAATTTTGGAGATTTATGTTTTTGAAGCCAGAGTTCAAGTAAGCAGCCTTATTGCTATTTATTTTCAGATAACATAAGCAGTAAGTGTTGTGATGAACATGCCAAAGAAAAATTTTAAACTTCAGAAACCAGGGCACCTGGGTGGCTCAATCAATTAAGCATCTACCTTTGGCTCATGTCATCATCCTGGAGTTTTGGGATTGAGCTCTGCCCACTGGGGAGCCTGTTTCTCTTTTGCCCTCTGCCCCTCCCCATTCTTGTGCTCTGTCTCTCTCTCTCTCAAACCAATAAAATCTTAAAAAATAAAATAAAACAAAACAAAACTTCAGAAATCAAAAGCATTTCAACTACATCTATTGAAAAATATAGATAATATGGATATGTCAATTGCTAATATAGATCAGTCTGTTGATGACCTTAGGACCGACAGTGCCCTCAGCTTGGAGTATATCCTAAAGTCATGGCTGCTGTAACAAAAGGACTTGTTCCATCCTTACAAAATATTCTTTGATGAGCACATAAGAAAGCACACACCAATTGCCATGTGCATTATCATTTAAGACAATACTACTAGACTCCACTTAAAATAGGAAAACAATCTTAAAGGCGTATTGTTAAAGTATCAAATTTCATTTTCCCTGCTGTCAAAAAACTTGAAATGACTACAAAGCTACTAGGTACTGGTGTCCCCTTCAATAATGTGCTTTTTTGGGTATTAAAGGGTCTGCACATGCCTCCGGGCTGACGGTTCTATTGATGACATCCAGTTCATAATTGACACAGCCTGGGCCAATGTTCATGTTTCGCAGTCATATTTGCTCATTTCAGCAGCTTAGATCTATCTTTGAAAAGCAAGCTTCCATCATCATTCCCTTTGCAAGACCATGTAGATGATGATCGAGAACCTGGCATTATGAGAATAGATTAATAATGTTGAGTCCAACTACTTTGGCATTCTGGACAACTGGTTTCAAGCATACTGAGAATAGTTTTAATATTAATAGGAAGTACTTGAAAGACTTGATAAAAGTATTCATAGTATTTTCCTGAGCAGGATGACTATTGCAATAGTATAATAAATTACTTTTTCATCATTTTCTCAGACATTACCAAATCATTTTACATGCTGAAAAGAATGTACTTGACGGAATTTAGACATCACTTCATATGGCTTCTACAAAGGGGAAAAAGAAAAGGAATAAAATACACTTACGTCACTTTGTTTAGGAATTAAGTCTCACCATCTAAATTTTTTAAAAAGATGGTTAAGTGCATTTTTCTCTTTCTGCAAACCACATATGTAAATTAAGCATCCTAGTTGATTAATATTGAAACAAAAGGAATCACTCTTTATATAGAGATCTGTTTTATTAAGAAAAAAAGTAGTATCAAACAAAAGATCCTTTATACTTTTTTCTCCTACAGCCTCTTCTTTCTCCCCTATCTCTATTTGCCTGTGATCTACAGAGGAAGCTGGAGACAGTGCAAATAACTTGCAGGGTCAGCATGGTGAGGAAACCCATATAATAAGTATAGCAAAATAAAATAATAGAAGGAGCCTAAGCAGGAATGATATGGAAGAAGCAGTGACAACTTATCATCTCTGAAAAATTGACTTCTAGGTTCTTTATTTTGGAAAACCAATGTTGTTTGTTTGTTTGTTTGTTTGTTTCGAAAACCAATGTTTAGTCAAGTTCAGTGGGTCAAACTTCTCTTACACAGAGCTAAATGCACACATAAATGTTCCAGGGGTAAGTTATGCTGGACCCTCAAGACTATTATGTTCAAAGCTGGGACATTAGACTAGATTGGTAGCATCCTGAGACTGTTCCAGTAATAATGCCTTCTGCCCCCCAGTGGGAATCCTAACCTACAGGCTAGATAGGAAAAATACCAAGGTCCATTACTAGGAATGAAAAACTAAGAGGTTGGGAAAAGATCAGGAGAGCCCATAATTACGTTACACAGTTTTGATGATTTCTACAATTCTTATGAAATAGAATAATATGTAAGATGAATATCATAAGAGAACAGTAAAAGGCACAAGAAGTAGAAGTAACTGATAAGCCAAAGAGCCTCTTGACAGCAAACACATCTATTTTGATCACTTTTAATTTAATTGGAAATCCAGGATGAACTTTTAGTAAATTTCCCTTTTTTGTGAGCTGTCCACTTTTAAAAGCTGTGTCCATAATTTAAAAATGTGAACAAGAGATAAGCAGGCAAAAGAGAGAGAGAGAGAGAGAGAGAGAGAGAGAGAGAGAGATAAGCAGGCAGTTTAGAAGTCAACCAAATACAACTACCAAATAATTTTAAAATACAGTAATGGAAATGAAAGTCCACAGAAACCCCTAAACAACTGTTTACACTTAGCTGAGGAATAAGTCAGTGAACCAGAAAATAGAAACGACATTATTTTCCCCCCAAATTTTATGTTGTTCTGTCACTGAAGGCCTAGAGTTTGAGACTGGTACTTGCTCATGTTTTTATGATAAAGAGATTCACTTTTTCTCTTCTGATTGTTTCTTCCTTAAAGGTTTATTTTTCTGATTTTGATATTTTAAAATATATTTTTAAGTATCTAAATATTTTTCCATACCTTGACTTTACATTTGAAAGTAGAAAATCAGAATATTCAACAAGCTCACTTCCAACATGTATTTTTAATGCATTTTTGTATACTGTGTTTTAGAACATCTATGACTAACTTGCATTGTTGCATAGTGTCTGGATTAAGAGAGAATGCTAAATGGAAATACACACTTTTATTTTTTCCCAAAGAGGGTAGGTAAGGGAAAGGAAGGAAAGAGAATCCATATGTAATAAATTTAATTTTAAAAATTGCACAGTGGTGGAGAGCAAGACTTGAATCCTGGCTGCTAGAGTCTGAATTCTAGTTCCACAGCTTACTGTGTGATATTGGCCAAATTACCCCCTTTTTATTCTGTTTTACCAATTGTGAAATGGGGAAAAAAAGTATTTATTTATTCCAGGCTCTCTGTGAGGATTAAATAAATTAAATGCATAATATAGAGAACATTCCTGATCCTTCTAAGCTCTCCATTGTTACATATTATTGTTGCTGTTGATGTTATGTAAGACCACTGTTTGCTATTAGGTCAAGCAATAAATCACATTTCCCATTGCAGTTGTTTCAAGACGTGAAATTGCTAAGTTAGCCTATGGAAGCTCACATTCTGGTTGCCAGCCAGATTCTATCTTGGCAACCAGAATCAACTGGATTTTGATGGAGTCTACCCTAAATCTGAAGGATTCTTGATGACACACCTTGATAGCATACAGTGATTAAATACTGAAGTAGAATGAAAGAACTTTCCTGAACTTGCTAGTCCTCCACCTATAAAACTGTTTACATTTATTGACATTATGGGCATGTTTTCATGCTTTACCTTATTAGGTATGCCTTTTAAATTTTTGCCAAGTTTCTTTTGAAATATTATCAGTTCAAGCTTCTCAGAACAATCCTCTATAGAAAGAAAAAATTTCAGTTAAGGCTTGGGTGTGACTTACTGCAATTAGTCACTAATTGTCTTATTAAGAAATATGTTTTAAAAAAAGAAAGACAGAAATATGTTAGGATAAATATAAGATGGTCTGCAAATGTTCTTTCTTGTTGCTCCAGTGGATCAAAATCTGATATTAATTAAACTTTATGTGACATAGAATTTTTGTCACTCTTCCTATCAATGTAATCTATTAATAATTTCTTATAAATTCTATGGCAAGAATTTCTGAACAGATAATAAAACTCAACCTGGTTAAATAAAAGGTACCACATATGCTCTCTTTTTAACTTGCAATTATACTCACTTCACCACAAACCACCACCACCACCAACACAATTTTATACAAGAAAGGCAAACCTTCTCCTCTATGTGAGTAAGTAGCTAACAGACACCTGTAATTATTTCTAATTTCTAGTCAAATAGCATGACTTGAAATTAACTTTAGAAAATCAAAGTCGTATTGTTTTATCTGCTAACCAAAGGTGAACAGTCTGTGGTTAACGACTGAATAATGCAAGTCAACTTACTTAAAGTTAAAGGAGGGTAAGACTGCTTACAAAAATGAAAAAGGGTAAAACATTTCATTAACTTTATCAGGAAATTACATTATCTAAGTATATTTCTTCTATTTGTATTTAAGCATTTTAAAAAGTCATGTGATAGTTACTCGATAGTTATTTTGATATGTTTTAGTACTAATTGCCCCATTATGTTATGCTGGAAGAAACTCAAAATGACATCAGCTTCTCACATTTTAGAAAGGATGTCAACAATTTCCATAGTCACTATGAAAATGTTGGACTTTCAAAGAACCATATGATTTATCTACACAGGAAGAACTTGGTAAGAATAAACTCAAACTATTTTGTTTCCAGTTCTTTTTTTTTTTTTCCAGTTCTTGTACTACTTCACGTACTATATTGTCATTCTCCATTAATTGTACTCTTCCTTTTCCCTTAGAATATGTGCAACAAAATGACAAAAGGCTTCATTTTCTCTTTGCGATTATCAGCATCTGGCCTAGTGTCAGCACATAGTAGGCATTCAATATCTAATGAATTGATTCATGAATGAATGGATTAACTAAAATGTCTTTTGTTTGGAGCAAGAGCATCTGTAAATGATTATTCAGCGAGAAACACGTTTTTAAGGATATCAGAAACATTGAATAGCAAATAAAAACCAAGATAGTGACAAGGAAGCTGATAAAAGGAGGTTGTCAATGTTACACGTCAATTCTCAGCGTAATTTTTGTTCATTAGGAGAACTGAATACAAATCACCAGATCACAGAGATGCCAATTTTATTGAAAAAACCTTATCAAACTTTGGAAAGTTTTTCTACATTTCCAAATGTGAAACTTTATATGAATCTGTATCAATAAGCTTTATAATTATTATTGTAAATAATTCTTTAGTTTTAATGAGCACTTTACCACATACCCTTAAGCATTTTTGAGTCCTTACTTGTTAGGCAAATATATTTTATTCAGTTGGTTAACCTGTGTTATTAGCATGCATGTAAAATTAGAAGTATTTAGTGATCCCACTGTCCTCCCCTTTTTCTGACCATGGCAAACCCTCAGTGGATTAGTGTGAAGCATGCTCTAGTAGAACATCCTTTTATACAGATGTTGCTAATGCAGTAAACAGATTTTTTTCAAGAGAAGGAAATGGAAGGTATAAAAGTAGGTGGGTAGCTTCTTCAGTGACTGAACATAAAAATCAAGTGTGTATTTATGAAAAGTATACTTTCTAAGAACAGCAGATCATGAGGCGTTGCATGAAGGGACAGTTCCAGGAAATCATAAAGGCTCTCAAGTGATCTCAAAATAATGAAGTTCAGCACTTACTGAAATTGCATTCTGTGGTTTGAGTGAAAGTGTTGGTTTTAAAATGAATAGGAAATTCTGCACAAACTTTACAGACGGAAACTATTTATAAATCCCTAGTAGCTTCAAGGACTTAATAAAGAACCAATGTGCCAAGCAGATTTCATTTCTAGAATTTGATCATATAACAATTTTCCATTCTTATTCTCTTCTGTAGTTTTGCCTTTATTTCAGTTATTGTACTCAATCATCCCACTCATCTCTGTTTACTTCACCCTGATATACAATGTAGTCTAAAGATCTGCTCCCTTTCATCGTGCAAAAATTAATCTTTAATGAAGATTTCATAGAGGAGATAGTAGCAGTAAAGAAGTGGTGAATATTTATCGATGATTTTACTTCTCCTAGAGCAATGCTGGGAGGAATTTACATTCATTGATATCTAATGCTCACTGTGCCATAATGAGGTATATACATTTTACAGATGCAGAAACTGATTTTCAGAAAATTAAATAACAATCTCAAGGCAACAAATATTATGTTTAAAAGACATATAAATAAACAGCTTAATTAATCCCATTAGCAATTTGCTTCTTTTGAAAACTAATCATCACCTTCCCATGGAAAAAACTCCTGCTCCACCAGTCCCTTTCAATTTGTCTTTTTGTTGCATCATTGTAGGTTTCTACCAACATATGACTAAACATATGGATTTGTAAGCTCTGAATTATATATGCTGCTATTTGTTTTATTCTATCTATCAATGTGCTTTTTTTAAGGGGGGGCACAGAGGCAAAAGGAGAGGGAGATAGAATCTTAAGCAGGCCATGCCCAGTGCAAAGCCAACGTGGGTCTAGATCGGTCTACAAACCCTGAGGTCATGACCTTAGCCGAAATCAAGAGGCAGCTGCTTTAACTGACTAAGCCACCCAGGCATTCTTAGAGTTATTTTAAATTATTATATAAGTTTTAGTCTATCTTGTACAGAATTCATTAGGTATTTGACAATGTTTCTCAGCTCAGAATAGGACTGAGCTTATTAAAATCAACATTAAGGGTTTTGTCAGATCCTTAAGGGAATTTAATTTTAAGGGAGAATTTAAATTTAGGGTACTTTGGCTTTGCAGACCACTCAATATTTGAAATTTTACTTTCTATTCTAAGGATCCTCTCAAATGAATGATTTTGTTTGTATTGAAAATTACCCAAAGTGGCAGACTGTCATCTGAACTTGAGTTGTAGTATGAATATAGGCAAGGGACAAGAGTTTGGCAGAGAAGGCATGAACTTTGGTTCAGAGAGAAAAGCTCACGAGTATGGTAAGTCAGTAGAGTTTCCTTCTGTACCTTGTGTCTTAGGTCCTTAGTCTACTGTCTGTGTTTGCCAGAAAACAAGGAAGGATAGGAAGGATTTCTCTCCCAGACTCTTCTGACCAAAATACAACAATACTAAAAAAGCTTGCATGAAATTTGTTGATTGGCCTAAAGTGCAATTTGGGAAAAGGATGCCAGATGGAAGAGAAACTTCCTGAGCTTTGTAGCTCCTGGGACAAAATCAAGGGTCAGAATGATCAATTCCTATGTCCCCATTCTCTTCTAAATGAAAATCCTTTCCTAGGTTTCCAAATCATAATGGGGATCAATAGATGCAAATAGGGGTGCCTGGCTGGCTCAGTTGGTTAAGTGGATTGACTCTTGATTTTGGGTTAGGTTATGATCTCAGGGTCATGAGATCCAGCCCCAACTCGGTTCCATGCTGGATGTGGATCTTGCTTAAGATTCTCTCTTTCCCTCTGCCCCTCCCCGCTTAATAAATAAATAGAAAATAGATGAAAATAGCAGACAGATTTCTACTGAGAATAAAGCTTTCAAATCTGATCTGACAATAAAAGGATTCCCCAAAGAGCTTTTATTTTCCAGAAGACAAACTAAATTTAGGAAGTCACGGATCAATGAAGAGAGATTGACACTCAGATCTGATGACCGACTCATCTCGCCCTCAGAAAGCTCCACGCAGAAGCTGTAGGGGCCTGGATGGAACATGCCCTTTACAAGTTTCCAATCTTGGGTCCTGGCGGCCAGGGGTCCTTAGTAGACATTGGCAAAATCACTAGATTATTCAATTCACCAAAATGTGACTTGGAAAACTGTTAATCCATCAAAGCTAAACTTATTAGAACCTATTGCTATTAGTGAGAATACCACCTTGACAGTGTTACCAGTGTTGCAGGTGGGAAGAAAGTGGCTTAAGGCATTTTGATCTAGGCAGGGAACTAATTAGAATTTATAGTATATAATTCAGGATTTGTGGAAACTGCCAAGCAAAGGGTCCTGAAGATGGTCTTGGTAAGAGGACTGTTTGGCCAAGTCAGCAGACTACATCATCTTTGACAAATGGATTGGTGGGAATTTCCTGAATCAAACAATAAAGTTATGGATGGGTATCCGGTTTTATCTTTCCCAGGTAATGCTTTCTTATAACAAGCAGCCAGTCATGCTGACACTGGTGGTTGGTTCTTATAGAAGTCCTGTGGGCAGGCACATCCTCAGTTATCAGTGAGAACAGAATATCCTTCCCTAGTCTTAGCATCTCCAATTCAAATAGTCTGCACCTTCCAACCCTGTTCCCCTCTGTGCTTCCACCTTCAGGAAGGAGGTGTTTCCTGATCACCTACATCCCTGGCCTTCTCTGGCTTGCACATTATTTTACCATTGCACCCAGCAGGACCCAGTTAAATCTACAGCCTTTTAAGTCCTTCACTCTGCTGCCCATATTCCCTTTTGTTTGCTAAACCCATTAGCTGCTAGAGAACAGTCTTCTAAATTCCGTGTCTTCTTCGTCAAGCTGTCTTCCATGCATCAGATATATCCCAAGTTTTTCAACTGATTGGCAAACTCAGAACAAAGGAAAATTTAAATAGTAATATTAATTTCGAACTATATATACAATTTAAGAAATAACCATTGACACATGTTATTATTAGTATTATTATACTAATAAAAGTTTAAGTATTTAGCATGTTAAAATATGAATGAATGTTCATAGGCCAAATTACATAGTATTGAATCGTAGTATTAGAAATGTCATTCTAGCATGAACATTTTACATACTATGTCCCAGTGAATATCAGATAAAACAGAAGAAATGAAAGCCTGGCAAAAAAAAAAAAAAAACTTTAAATTATTAAAATGCTATCGACTACATTAGCCAATCAATGATAGCTAAAGAAAGCAAAAATACAACTTCAAGTTCCCATGAAACATTTGAAAATTGGTGGTGTATTTACTTCCAGATTTACTTCTAAATTTTCACTAAATATATTCTATAATTTGTGTTTTCTGACCACATGTGAAATAAGTAAAACTTAATGTCAAAGGTATAACATTTTTAAACGTTTTAAATGACTATTATTTCAATTATGGTTTAGAGACAAAAGTAAAAAGCAAGTAAAAATTGTTTAAAAACAGAAGAAAACAATTGTAAGGGACACCTGGGTGGTTCAGTGGTTGAGTGTCTGCTTTTGGCTCTGGTAATGATCCTGGGGTCCTGGAATCAAGTCCCACGTCAGGCTCCCTGCAGGGAGCCAGCTTCTCCCTCTGCCTGCATCTCTGCTTCTCTCTCTGTGTCTCTCATGAATAAATAAATAAAATCTTTAAGATAAATTAAAAAAAAAACAATTGTAGTAGCTAATTCTTTGGAACTACAAATACTTTGGAATTCTTAGGGTGAATTTGAGTGAGCTGTGACTAATTCAACCCATGGATCAGAATAGAAATGATGTTGGGGCACCTGGGGGGTTCAGTTAGTTAAGTGTCTGCCTTCGGCTCAGGTCATGATTCCAGGGTCCTGGATCGAGCCCCATGTCAGGCTCCCCTCTCAGCAGGGACTCTGTTTCTCCTTCTGCCCCTCCCCCACTCATGCTGTTCTCTCTCTTTCTGCTCTCTCTCAAATAAATCAATAAAATCTTTAAAAAAAAAAAAAAGTTTAGAAATGATGTCCTAAAACTCTTGCTAATTTATCAAGGACAATGCAGTTTCTATCTTGTTTCCCCAGATCCTCACTTGGGGGAAATTCACTGCCATGTACAAAATTATCTGAGATGGCCATGTTGGTGCTGGAGGAGATATGCATGGTTGTGTCTACAATATAGATCCTAAGACATGAGTAATAGACCTCACATGTTTGGACACTGAGTGTCTTCAGACAGCAGTGCAGGTCTTGCAATTGTCAACAGAGAGGAAAAAGAAAAGGTTGTGTACTTAGAATTGCAGAACACATGACAGTTCTGAGAAGTGTTGAACACACTCATGGGAATGACCTGAACCAAGGATTCACATTTGAAGAGTCCCCAGCAGACAAGGATGAGCTAGTATTAGTACCTTCTCCATTCTTCCATATTGTCTAGGAACAGCCTGGGGGATGTGTGGTTTCCAAGGAAATTTGGAGGTGGGTCCAAAGGGGCAGGAATTGCAGTCAGCCATGTTCCTGGCAGCTGGTTTTTTTGAAGGACATCTGAGTGATCCACCACAAAGACGCTGCAGGGGACTGCAGGTTAATGGAGAGCCATTGCATGGGAGGGATAAAGTAGCATTGACATTGGGGTCACTCAGAAGTGGAAGGATGGGTAGCACTCAGAGGGATTGTGAGCTTCTTGTTATACAGTATCCAAGTCCAAATTTCTATCTCAAATTATTCTTTTGTCCCTGACTGAATGTACTGCCACAGTTGAGAATACCAATCAAGGGGTGATATAACCAAGTATTGTTGCAACTGCTATCATAGTGAGTGGAGAACAGAGGCAGACCATAAGCCAGGCTAGGAGGGAACTGTGTTGTTTGCATTGGTAGCTTCCTTTCACTTTGAACTTGTCTTTAGGTAGCAATAAATGGTACTTGCCTCCAAATAGTAACCCCCAAATCTTAAAATGTTAAATGATTATTTAAATATCTTATTAAGACCCTTACCAGTGACCCCAGAATGTACTGCACATGATCAATAAAACTGAATTGTTAATTGACTAGTGAAATAAAATGTAGAATGTAAAGGAAGCAATTTGGGAAAAGTTATATTAATAGGTGATGAATTTCTGTTGTAGTTATAAACATTTGTTTGGTACCAAACTTGGTAAATCCTTGGGAACAGAAAGTAAGACCCAAAGGGAATAAGATTGCAAAACAGAGATAAACAACAAGGATTCAGACATCTGGAAGCAGACAGACATGGAAATGTTCCGCAGGAATTTATCGCCATTTAAGGAAATTTTAGAATGTTTGAAGATACACAATTAGGTTTCATATCAATTGAATCCAGTTCTCTGAGTGGTAGAGAGTTGATATCTGCATTATATGAACAGTTTTCCTCTACCAATCTCATTTGGCAAGAAGAAGAGTCAAGCAAGAAGAAGTATCAATGTTTTCATTATTGACTCTGCAGGGGCTACAAATTGAGCTGGTAGTTTTAAACAATTAATATAATGTGAACACTTTAAAAGCACATTGAAATTGGCCTGTGAGAACATGCATTAAAATGTAATAGTGTTTGCTTCTGGGTGGAATTCATGTTCTTGAATAATCTACAGCTTTGTAAATTTAAAAGGTTATTTCACTAATTCTGTGGTTTTGGAGCTCATTGCCTCTCCTACTGAGATGGACTTTACTGAGTTTTCTTTGATGCTGGGTGTCAAAGCAAATAATTTGAATTTTAGTATCATCAGAGTTACTATCTCTGAGTAAGCCAATTCTCTTTCAATTGGTAGTTCAGACTGCAAATTTAAATTGACTTTCCAAAACTAATCAAGCCAAAGAACCTGTATCTCTTTTAAAAGAAGTGAGAACTGAAGAATAAATGCAGTTCATATGTTGAAATGTTTCCTAATGTGTCCAGAGTAATAGAAATTATTTTGGGGCCACTATACCAATGAAGAGATCTTTCCTATCCTAAATTATTGCCAGGAAAGAGTTAATGAGCCTCCAAAAGAGTAAAAAAATTTGCTTTTTTTTTTTTTTTTGGTAGTTTTAGGCCTGTTAAGTATGATATAAATTAAAACTGCTGTTTCTTGTTTTCTATAGTCAAGCAAATGTATTACACACCTCTGCTAAAAGGAAAGACACTTATGCACTTGCCCAAATAGCAGTTCCACTCTTAAGAAACAATGATAAATGTTCTTTCTCTAGAATGAGAAGAGGAAATTGCTTGACTACAACCCGTTCAATCTAATATTATTAATTATGTAGAGAATTTCATGATTTAACAAAATTTAGAGAGCCATGCAGGAAGCAATATGATTTAGCAATATACTGACAATTAGCTAAGGATGCATCATGTATATTGTGTCCATATTTCTAGTCACCAACCTCTGAAACATTAGAAGCGTGAAGAATGAAAATATGCATCAATCATTTCAAACATTAAAAATGTCTTTTTTAAAGAAAGGAAACATTGTGTCAAAAAAATTTTGTAAAAAAATATGATTAAAGCAAGACCAAAATATCTAAAAGTGTTTTGTGTATATCAGTTGAACTAAAAACAAAACAAAACAAAAAAAAGATAATCAGTTGAACTAGTTCCAAGGAAGAAAATTAATTACAGAATGGTTAGAAGTTAATAGTGGTTTCTTGAGACTAGATCTTTTACATTTTTGAATTCCCATAGCACTTGGTACTTTTCTTGTAGCACATACTAATCTAACCCTTCAACTAGAGGAATTTATTCTTATGTCTTATGTCTTAAAAGAATGCTTGCAATTAATAGTCTACAATATCCACTACAAAGAGACATAAGTTAAAATTCTTAGCTGATTTACTTCGAATCTCCGGCCTCAGTTTTCTCATTGAACAAATGGGGAAAATAAAATCTTGTAGAGTTTTTCTTGCTGTAAGGATAATGTAGGTAAAGCATAAGGAATACAAGAAGAACCCAATAAAAGCCATGTACAGAGCATAAGCTGCTTCTTTCTTTTTTTAAAATATTTTATTTATTTATTTATTTGAGAAAGAGCAAGAACAAAGAGGGGGAAGGGCAGAGAGAGAGGGAGAATAGGGAGCTCAACGTATGGCTCAATCGCAGGACCCTGGGATCATGACCTGAACCAAAGGCAGATGTTTAACTGAGACACCCAGGTATCTCTACCTCTTTCTTTACATCTACCTATTATCAGTTGAGTCTAGAAGAATGCCTACTAAAAAGTAGATTTATTCATCCTTGGCCAGAAAAATCTATATATAAATTAATAACAATATAATTTAGAGTTAATATAATTAATTATATAACAATATAATTTAGAGTATACCACTTATATACAGTGGATTAAAACATCAATATATGAAATAAATAGAAAGATATGCCATAGCCTTTATCTGTAAGAGATGATGATAAAATAATGCATTATTTGGTTTAGGATTAGCTGTAAATAAAAGAAAACAAAAATAAAGCAGAAGTAGTTCATATAAGAATAGAAACTTATTTCTCACTGACAAAGAATTTCAGAATTAGATGATCCAGTGCTGAGATGGAACCACATGGTGTCAATGACTCCACCTCTCCATTTTATTCATCTCTGTTCAATCCTCCTTTTGCAATGTCACCTCATGGCCTAGGATGGCTGCTCTAGATCCAGCCATTACATCTGCATGTTATCCAACAGAAAGTAAAGAAAGAGTACAGACATGCACATGCCTTTACATGTGGGATGACTTTATGACTTAAAGGACATTATTCTTGAAAGTCAATGGCCAGAAGTTAGATGCATGTCCACACTTAATGAGAAGGAAGTGTGGTAAATACTATCTTCCTCTTGGGCATCACACACGTAGTTCAAAATCAGAATTCTATTACCAAATGCAATTGGAAAATGAGTAACAGAGAACAGTGAGCAGTCATTGTATTCACAATCCACACAACCCACATAAGGAAATCTTTTTTAGGGCACCTGGGTGGCTCAGTGGTTGAGCATCTGCCTTTGGCTCAGGGCATGATCCTGGGGTCCTGGGATTGAGTCTTATGTTGGGCTTTCTGCAGGGGGCCTGCTTCTCCCTCTGCCTATGTCTCTGCCTCTCTCTGTGTGTCTCTCATGAATAAATAAATAAAATCTTTAAAAAAAAAAAGAGTCTCTCTTTCTCTGCACCTCCCCTACCCCCTCAAATAAATAAACAAGTAAGCAAATAAATAAGTAAAAGGAATCTCCGTGCCAAACACTGACAGTACCCATTCTTATAGGAAGAAGTGATGGTGCTCAATAACCTTTGTATTTTCAGATGACCTTGATAATGCAACATTAATTTAGTGATGGATGCAAGAGTCTATATCGGTTAGGGAGATTTCCACTATAAGCAACAGAAGTGGAACCTTCTCCTAGACACTATATGACTCTGTGTTAATTTACTTACAACATTTGTCACTGCCTGACATGATTTTTATCTCTAATTTGCCTATTTTTTTACTTTATGGCCTCTTCCTCTAAGATGTTAGTTCCATGAGGGTAGAGAAATCATTGCTTACTTCCAATCTATGTGTACCACACCTGAAAGACTACCTGAAAAATAATAGTACCTACATATTCATTGAATGAATTGCATTTCAATTATTTTTACAAAGTTCTTTTCCCAACTAGACTTGGTGCTCTAATTTCAGAAGCTCTGCTTGCTTACCAGCTCTTCTACTCCATTCCTAACAGAGACCCAGGTACTCAGACACAAGGGATTTGTGTGATGGGAAGGCAGGCAGAACAATTGTGAGTGTCAGGAGGATTTGATATAAAAAAGAATTATTTTAGGAATTTAATAATTGATATATTCTTAAATCCCTTAAACTGAGTCCTTCAGAAGTCCTGTATAGCCAAATTCATACTAGAATTTTTGTCTAAAATAAATAAAATTGTTGTCTAGAAGGCATATATGAAATAAGCTAAGATACTTAAATACAGAATTTTTTCTAATACATAGTAATTGTAATGTAAATGCTAATGCTTAGTACTACTACTTCAAATGGCTGTCCAATTATTTCATATTAATTGTGTTTCCTCAAATATTAGGAACTCCTTAGACTCCTATGTAAAAGTTGTGAAGCGACCTTATAGGGACTTCAAAATTAGGGGCAAGTCAAGGTGCCATGAATGCTACAATAGTGCCCCATTGTTCAAAGATGGCTCAATTAAGCTAAAGAGGTAAATGCCACACAATGCACAATTTCTATTCCTTGAGAAAGATTGGATTAAAACTTATGACTTGTCCTGCGTGTAAATAATCAGTTTGTTTATTATAAACTTACCAAAATAGTATTAGGCTTATCAGATACTCTATTTAATTCCCCTATTTTTCATAACTACAGTTGAAGACACGGCACTTACAAAAAGATGACATTATAAACTTTCCTGTATGTAATACATACTGACAAAATCAACATTACCAGCCATGTATGCTTCTACTCTTTAAATCAAAATTTTTTTCAAGATTTTATTTATGTAATCATGAGAGACACAGAGAGAGAGGCAGAGACACAGACAGAGAGAGAAGCAGGCTCCCTGCAGGGAGCCTAATGCGGGACTCGATACCAGGACCCCGAGATCACGACCTGAGCCGAAGATAGACGCTCAACCACTGAGCCACCCAGGCATCCCCCAATCAGCTTTTTAGTGATGTTTCCAATTTAATCAGATCGGATCATCAGATCATATTGGAAGCTTTAAATCATTATTCTTTTAATATACTTCTAAATACCTAATACCGATTAATAAAGAAAATTGGTAATAAGTTTTATTTTGGCATTTTCCTCTTTAATATTGGTTTTCCTCTACTGAGAAGCTGTTAGCTTTTCAGCGACTATAACTCCAGTTCTTCTGAACCGTCTGGACTCTCTAAGCCTCTGTGTTTGAGAACCAGCTGTAGACAGAACCAGGCCCAACTCCTGGGGTGCAATGTTGCCTTTCCCATTCCTTAGTCACTTCTTCGTGAGTTAAGTTCTTAGCGCCTTAGTGCCCTTCTCTGCAAAAACATACTTAATAGGGATAATTAAATAATAAGGCTGCTATTATAACATTAAAGGCATATGAAGGGCTGATATAAGTATGAGGTGCAAAGTAAATGCTTGATAAACATTACTTTTAACATCACATATACTTACTTTATCTCACAAGAAAATCTTTGGGAGAATACAGTGCATATATGGGTTTAAAGATGCTAAAAAATATCAGTGTGAAGGCATCTAGTTATAACATTTAAGTAAATGCGTATATATAGCATTTGCTTTCTATATGTTGGGACTGTATCTCTTTACATGGTACGTTCATCTTAATGATTCAACAGTACTAAGATAGCACTGATCACCACTAAAAATATAAATGTATATTTTACTTTTGAAACAAAGCCAATGCAGTTATTCTAAGAATATGCTTCCATTATTAGGGAGTGAAAAGATAATAAAATATTCATGGTGAGGACAGAGAAACAAAATTCACTTAATAAAAATTGATTCCCAATACCCAGGGTTCCTTCTGTTTTACTCTCGCCTGACCCTGGTCCCTCCATTACTTAAACTTCATTTTGTTCCTTTTTTTTTTCAGTGCTGCATAGACTTACATTTTCACAAAAGAGCTGTTTTGCTTTTTTTTTTAAAACAAGCGCACATAATACTATAATTCTTGTAATATGTGCGCTTTTCTACTCTATTCACAAATAAGCATCTTTCTATGAGAAGAAATAAAAACGGTTTCATTTGTAGAAAGCTCTTGTTTTTTTCAATTTGAACAATTTAAAATCTCTCATATTTTCATAACATGGCTAATGTTGCCACTAAAATAAGATATTCCTTTCAAACTGGAAGATCTGACCTAAGTCAAATCGATAGCTACATCTTGATTTCTTTAAAATTGTTATCCAAATACCTATCTTTCATTTTAGTCAGTGATTAAGACATCTTTTTTTTTTTTCAGAATATGATAGCTTATCTGGTAAAGGCACAGAATTCAGCCCACCTGCATAAATATTCTTAAAAATTCCCTCAAAGATAACTGGAAAATGAATTAAAGTAATTCTATGAAACTTCAAATTCATGCTTAGAATATTTTCTTGCCAAAGACTGCGTCCTCTCTGTCTCCCATCTTCTTGTTTACATTTCCAAGCCCAACACTGTGTACATTATTTAACTTTTAAGATCATTTTCAAATATCCGGGGCCATAAAAACCTAACTTAGCCAAGCTGGTTGATTTTCATAAAATACTATCTTTGTGTATACAGCAAGCACACTGAGATTCTCTAAATAAACAAGATAACAGTATGTCATCTATATCTAAGATGCGAATGTTTAAAGGTTGAGCAGACTGTATGGATTTAAAATTTTTTCCATGTAGAACATAAAATTTGTGCAAGTTTCTGCCCACCCTTCAATTGTATGTACCGCAAAGCAGCTCCTGATGTCTATATCCTTATCTTAATAAGACTTCCATATCAACAGTTTCCAGTGTGTCTTGTACTTCCCTGCACTGTCCATGTTAGCAGGATCAAGTGAATGATGTAAGATCAT
The DNA here is from genome assembly GCF_048418805.1 of Vulpes vulpes. Lineage (NCBI taxonomy): Eukaryota > Metazoa > Chordata > Mammalia > Carnivora > Canidae > Vulpes > Vulpes vulpes. The sequence continues at coordinate 53,274,917 of NC_132784.1, read as the reverse complement.
ATGAATGTGTTTATTTAAACCCGGGCATTGGTTGGATTATAAATCTACCATCCATTTCCTAAATTTTACACACAGACTACAGCCTCCCCCCAAGCCCAGCCAACCAGAGATATATTCTCTGTAATTATAGTTTTGTCTCTCTGAGTGTATCGTACTAATAGAAGTATACATAGATAAACATTTGAAACTGGCTTCCTTACCATGGAATATTATCTTAGTGATCCAGCCAAGTTCTGTATCCCCAGAGTCCTTTACATTTTTGATTAGTCATCCAGGGTATAGCTGTACCATAGTTTATGCACCAATTCACCTGTTGAAATACATCCAAGTTGGGGCGCTTGGATGGTGCAGTCCACTGAGCACCCAACTCTTGATCTTAGCTCATGTCTTGATTTTGGGGTCATGAGTTCAAGCCCTGCTTTGGGCTCCATGCTGGACATGAAGCCTAGTTAAAAGAAAAAAATTCCAAGTTGTTTCCAGTTTGGACAATTATGAACAAAGCTCTATAAAAGATAAGTATTGGTGTGAACATATTTTTTTTTAAATTTCTTTAGGGCAAATACTCAGGAGTGGAAATTTTGGTGACTATAATAAGGATCTTTTTAACTTCATAAGAACAGAAAAATTATTTTCCACGTTGTAAACATTTGCATTTCATCAACAATGTGTGAGAGTTCTAGTAGATCTGTGTTCTTGTGAGCACTTGGTATCGTCTGTGTGTTTTTTGTTCAGCACTTCTAATAGGTATGTGGTTGTATATGATCCTCATTTTAGTTTGTATATCCATACCGGCTAATGATGTTAAACATCCTTTCAGGTGTTCTTTTGTTTTTCATATATCCTCCTTGGTGAACTATTTGTTTAAACTTTTTCTTGGTTAATAGATTTGTTTTTTCCTGTTGAGTTATTTATATATTTTGGGTACAAATCTGTTGGCAGATATATGATTTCCAAATATTTTTTCTCAATCTATTATAGTGAGCCTTTTAATTATTTTAACACTGTTTTTCACATAGAAAAAAAAACCCCTGAAATGTTTACATTTTATTTTATTTTATTATTATTTTTTTAATTTTTATTTATTTATGAAAGTCACAGAGAGAGAGAGAGAGAGAGAGGCAGAGACATAGGCAGAGGGAGAAGCAGGCTCCATGCACCTGGAGCCTGACGTGGGATTCGATCCCGGGTCTCCAGGATCGCGCCCTGGGCCAAAGGCAGGCGCTAAACCGCTGTGCCACCCAGGGATCCCAAATGTTTACATTTTAAATCCAATTTATCATTTTCTTTTTAAAGATTGTGCTTTCAGTGTCTTGTCTCAGTACTTTTCTGCCAAAACCCAGAACACAAAGATCTTTCCCTATGCTTTCCTCTAAAAAATTACAATTTTACAATTTAAATTCAGATATATTCTCTGTTTAGAGTTAATTTTGTGTAATGATATAACGTTTAGGTCAAGTTCTTTTTAAAAAAAAATTGCAGATATGGATATCCAAATGTTTCAACATCATTCGTTGAATTATATTCTTTCTCCACTTAAAAATATTGTTTAGATGTACCTTTGTAAAAAACTGATCTAACTTTTTAAAAGATTTTACTTATTTAAGAGGGAGAGAGAGAAAGAGAGAGAGAGCAAGCACATGTGTGGGGGAAGGATAGAGAGAATCTCAAGTAGCTGCCCCACTGAGCATGGAGCTCAATGGTGGCAAGAGAGAGGGCTGGGGGGCTTGATTGCACAGCCCAAGAGATGATGACCTGAGCTGAAATCATGAGTTGTTGCTTAACAAACTGAGCCACCCAGGAGCCCCAAGATCTGTCTTATTTTTATGGACCTCTTTCTGGACTCTATATTCTACTCTATTGATCCATTTGTTGTTTCCTTTAACAGTATCATGTTGTCTTGGTTATGGTAGTTTTTTTAAAACACAGCTTCAATTGAAGTATAATTGAAATTTTAAAAACCTGAACTTATTCACTACACATCAAATTTTATGAGTTTAGAGACAATGCATTCACCCATGAAACCATCACTCAATCAAGATAATTAGTATATGTATCCCCTCTAAAAGTTTCTCCCTAGCCAAGTGATATATGTGTGTGTATGCAGAATGGCTGCTGGCACAAAGAGACTCCAAGGTGTTCCACACAAAGCTTCAACATTGACCAGGACAGTCTTTCAGGGGAAGAAATTGTAGGGCCTGGAGCAACAGACTTGATAATATTCCTAAACCTCAGTCCTACCACCTTCTGTAAAATTTTCCATACATTATACTGTTACCATGAAAATAAAATAAAATAAAATAATAAATATGAAGGACCTAACACAGTTATTGTTATATATTTATCTCTCAGTGATATTATTTGATGACTCAATTGTATTGTCATTATTACTCTTCCCATTTCTGTTAGCACTTAGGACATTAGCTGCACTGGAAAGGGCGTCTAGGTTTCAGGCACAAGGGACTGCAGCATTAAAAATATATATATTATTGGGACACCTGGGTGGCTCAGTGGTTGAGTGTCTGCCTTTGGCTCAGGGTGTGATCCTGGGGTTCTGGGATTGAGTCCCACATTGGACTTCCTGCATGGAGCCTGCTTCTCCCTCTGCCTATGTCTCTGCCTCTCTCTCTCTCTCTCCCTCTCATGAATAAATAAATAAAATCTTTAAAAAAATACATTATTAAAAGTATAAGCACAATAGTCTATGCAGATAACTAACTCATAAAATTATTTTTCTAATGCAAGCAGGTAATAAGATGAGTGGTCTTCTGCACTGAGAAATGATGGGCTCCATTTTGCTTGTGAGTGGCGATGACCATGGTGCTTCTTGTGTCTGTCAAGAAGTGGCAGCAGCCTCTCCTCTTGTTCCCTTGCTAACAATCCTGATTCAGTGTGTTGGTTTCAAAAGGCCAGCTGCTTCCAGAGAGCCTAAGACCCTCCTTCAGCCCAGTGGCATAAATCTTGATTAGCCTAAGCTACCCGTGGATATTGAAATCACATTGCCAGTGATCATTTGAATGACCTTGTGCCACAGTTTTGGTGAATGTTACATGAAGAAAAACATGTCTGACCATTGGATTTTAGGGTTGATTCTGTAGCATTTTACTTTTTAAAAAATAATGGGTAGAAAGTGGTGATATGCCCTTTTCTGATTTTGGGGAGTTGTAAGAGAGTATATATCGTTTGAGAGGGTAGTGATCACATTCTGACTGAGAAAGCAAGACTTCTGGCCAGAGATACAATGTACTGAGGCTGGCAAAGCAGAAGGATAGAAAGATTGTATTTTAGCTGATGTCATTAGCAACTCAATTACTGGCCCTAAAACAGCTGTATGACTGGTATTCTTATGTGAGGTGACTCTTCATTACTTAAGTATCCTTATAAAAAAATAAGCCTATGTGGAGAAAATCAAGGTTGAATGAGAATCTCTTGGTTAAATGAATGAAAAATTTAAAGACCATTAGAAAGCTCTGCTCCTGAAGATAATAAAGTGTAGCCATCTGTCTTTATCACTGGTGTTCTCTATAGTTGGTTCATACACTTGCCTTTATAGTATTTCACATGATTTTTAAAGTTACATTTACCTAGAATAAATAAAAAACATTTCTGATACCGATAGATGCGTAGGTGGTTGAGAAGAAATTGTAGTCACATAAGGAGTGAAGAGTAACCACATTTCTAAAATTTGTAGAATCCTTCTCTGCTACCAATTATTTTTAATTATATATTTCCTAGAGATTTTCATTCACCAAGTCTCAACCATTTTAGATTGTTGCCTTAGGATGGGGACAATGTCTAATTAGGATCATGTTCCTACCCAACATTTTATAGTTCTCCTTTTTGAATCTTTTTGTTACCTGAGGCTTTATAAGACATATCTTATCAAATTTTTTCATGGTGATAGAGATAAAGATAATTTATGTGACATTTATTCTTGTTAGGCAGTCCAAGCCTTGTTCCTCCAAGACACAGGCCTGGTAATTTGTTCAGAAAATAGTACCATTTCTGGAAAGCAACTTGGTATATATCGCAATCAGACTAACAGAACAGCTAGATATTTTCATTTTGGTGACATGCTGACCAGGGTTTATTTTTTGTTTGTTTGTTTGTTTGTTTGTTTTATTATTAGTTTCAAGGTTAAAATTTAGTGATTCATCATTTGCATTTTAACACCCAGTGCTCATTATATCAGTGCCATCCTTAATGCCCATCACTCAGTTACCCCACCCCTACCCATCTCCCCTCCAGCAACCCTCAGTTTGTTTCCTAGACTTCAGAGTCTCCTATGGTTTGTCTCCTCTGTTTTTATCTTATTTTTTCCTTCCCTTTCCCTATGTTCATCTGTTTTGTTTCTTAAATTCCACATATAACTAAGATCATATGGTATTTGTCTTTCTCTGACTGACTTATTTCACTTAGCATAACACCTTCTAGTCCATCCATGCCATTGCAAATGGTGAGGTTTCATTCTTTTTGATGGCTGAGTAATATTTGCAATTACATCATCTTAAAGTTCCACACAATCATATCATGAACCTCCAGAAGCCCCATCATCTGAATGATTACAAATACCCAGTGAATCAACTCAGTCCATGTAGGCACATAGACAAATTTTGTAAACTTTTTATAGTAAACATTGCTCATGAAAAGAGTTATTCAGATCTCTGTGTGAAGCAAGAGTATCTCTCACATCTTTCTAAAAAGGGTGAGGGAGATGCTTGTACCGAGCTCCCCAGGAGCCATAATTCTCAAACAAGTCTACACCAGGCTCCAGCAATTTGCTAAGGGCTCCTACCAGCTTCTGATTCTTATGGCTCCTTGCTTTATGTAAACCCATCTGTATTCTTTGAAATCTGTCTCTCCCCTTTTTGGGGGTTATGTTTTGTTCTTTAACCTCAATTGTCTGATGGGTATAAGTAAAGTCATTGATTTTCAACTTATGTAGGTATTATTTGCTTCATGATGAGGGCAGGAAAAACAATTTCCAAGGTCTCCACATATTACAGCAGAAAGCCCTCATTGCATTTTTAGAGACGTGAGTTTTTAATTTTAGAACATAGAACAATATGCAGTTAATGTTTGACCATGTCTCTTCATGGTTTTATAGCTCATTTCTTTTTAGAATTGAGTGACATCCGGTTGTCTAAGGTATGACATTGTACTTATCCACCCACCTGTCAAAGGACATCTTGGTTGCTTACCAGTTTTGTCAATTATGAATAAAAGTGCTCTAAGTATTTGTGTGCACATAAGTTTTTAGGTCCTTTTGGGAAATGCCAAGGAGCAGGATTACTGGGTTTTATTGGAAGAGCATGTTAAGTTTAGCAAGAAACCGCCTGTCTTGCGAAGCAGCTGTACTGTTTTGCATCCTGCAACGAAGAATGAGAGGTCCTATTGCACCACATCCCCATCAGCATCTGGTGTGGTCAGTATTCTGGATTTTGACCATTCTAATAAAGGTGCAGCAGTGTCTCACTGTTGTTTTAGTTTGCATTTCCCTGCTGACATATGGTGTGGAGTATCTTTTCATATGCTTACTTTCCATCTGTATACCTTCATTGCTGAGGTGTCTGTTAAGGTCTTTGGACCATTTTTTAAATCAGGTTCCTTGTTCTCTTGTTGAGAAGTCGATCTAAAAAGACTACAAGGTGGGTGGCGTCTGTGTGGCTCAGTTGGTTGAGCATCTGCCCTCAGCCTGTGATCCCAGAGTCCTGGGATGAAGCCTCTAATCAGCCTCCTTGCTCAGTGGGGAGCCTTCTTCTCCCTCTCCCTCTGCTGTTCCTCCTGCTTGTCCTCTCTTGTTCTCTGTCAAATAGATAAATGACATCTTAAAAAAAAATGACCACTGGGACACCTGGGTCTCTCAGTAAGTTAAGAGTCTGACTCTTGATATCTGTTCAGGTTATGATCTCAGGGTCATGACATTGAGCCCTGCATTGGGCTCAGCGCTGAGCATGGAGTCTTCTTGTCCTTCCTCCTCCCACCATTTGTGCTCTTTCTCCCTCTCTCTCTAAAATAAATAAATAAAATCTCTTAAAAAATAAAAAGACTATGTACTGCATAATTCCAATTAGATGACATTGTGGAAGAGGCACAACTATGGACATAGTAAAAAGATCAGTGATGCCAGGGGTTGGAGGAGGGGATGGAGGAATACATAGAACATAAGATTTTTAGGGCAGTGAAAATATTCTTCAAGATACCATAATGATGGATAGACGTCATTATACACTTGTCTAACCCATAGAATGAATGAACTCTAAGATAAACTATGGACTTTGGTTGGTAATGATGTGGCAATGTAATTTCATCAGTTATAATAAATGTATCACTCTGGTGAAGAATGTTGACCTAAGGAGGGGCGTGTGTGGGATTAGCAGTATATGGAAAATCTCTGTACTTCCCTCTAAATTTTGCTGTGAAGCTAAAACCATCCTAAAAAATAAGTTTTAAAATATATGTGTCATGTATAAATATTTTCAATACTTATATCTATTACTTTATATCCCTCTTCTTTTGTATTCACTAAAGACCCCAACACAATTTAATAATTGTATTAATATTAGACACTTTCTTAGTTGTAAGCAAGAGAAATACTTTGGCTAATTGAAAGAGTGTTGAGAACCTCACAGAATCAGTAAGGACCAATATAGATAGCCAATATTTATTAAAGGAGCCAAATGTTTATGGGTACAAGACCTCCCAAAATCATGAATAGAAAGTGTTACGTTAGAGTGTCGTTTCTGGCAGCATTATTGACACTGCTTTCTCATATTCTTGTCAGCATTAGGGGATGTCATTTGAACTGTGGGACGATGCTAGTAACAGATGCTAAATATCCCCTTTATCTACATTGATTACTTAATATTTATGGTCTTGCCTGGGACATCAATTAGAATTGCATTATCAAGAAGACGGGTTTCTGATTGGGGTAAACTCTGGGTGGAAAACATGGTGACATTGACTAATCTGTGGCTTTGACTAATTGATATAGCACACCCAACACACCGAGATCACCTCTTTTTCCAGAATGCTTTACACTACGTCAATGAATGCAGACATTTGTTAGATTGACACATTTATTCTAAGAGGCTATGCTGAGGGAAAACTTTTATAAGTAAGGAGGCTTTGATTTTGCAACTTAGAGATGCCAGTATAAGAATGGTTAATATGAAAACACCTGGATGACAATAATACGATCATTTTTAATAGGGTAAGCACACACAACATTAGTGTTGTATGCAAAAAAAAAAAACAGAGTGACATTTTATTAGTATCAGTTATGATATAGCATAAAATATTAGTAATTTGGTGCTGACATTATATCTATAAAGGCAATGAGCCAGGTCCAGGGATAAGAGGCAAAGAGATTAAGGTTACTATCTAAAATGACATTCAATATTTTCAGAAAAGGATAAAATTGATTACTCCCTTTTCTATATCAGTTTTCTCACACTTAAATTCAACTTTTTTTCAAGCCCTGCATACATCAAACCTTCTTTTCATGTGTTTCATGTATTTCTTCTATATGTCATTAGCTGCCCTTTACATATTTTTTTTTCCGTAAGATACAAATGATCATTTACTTTTTTTGTAGCGGAATCTTTCAAGGATATTATTTCAAGGATGTTCCTTATTCAAGGAACAATAGAGAATCAAGCAAAGTTGTAATAGAGAATCAAGATAAAATATAATAGGTCACACAAAGTAATAAAAACTTGAGCTACATTTCCAGAGATGTCAAAGAGTAAAGTTAACATTTGATTAGAAATATGGTTTGGGATATTGGGACACCTGTAAAAGGGTTCTCTAATTATTAAATCTCTTTAATAAGTTCAATTCACTTTTGATCATAATTATTTAAGATAATAAAATCAATGACTGAAAATTATAATTCAAACTTTATAAACATTTGTCATTCTAATGATTCACTTGCTTGATTAATTGTGTAAATTAACCTGTTTTTATTTTTTTTTTTAGAAAACCCTCAAGAGGAAGGTTGGGGGGGGCAGGTACAACGAGAGAAAATAGCAGGTGGTGTTTGCACACTTTGATTGACAAAAGAGATGGTTAAGGCACTGAAGTCACCATTAAAATCTCAGTGAACCATTTTGAAAAATAAATTGACAGAAATAATAGTTGGCCATGCTCTTCAGCTTGAAATGTAAACTCTTTGTTCACAATCTCTTTGATATTCAGGAATCGTGTAACCACACTGCTGTGTATCTCAAGAGGCAGGTGCATTGATGACGGTGGCATCAAACAGTGGTGTAAATCCACAAGATTTAGACTCTACTTTTATAAGGTGTATAACCTGGAGATACATGGAAAAAAATGCATACAGAATATATAGCTGATAAATAGGTTTTAATTTCCACATGATAAGTAAAGATAACTAGAGACAAAAGGAATAATAGGCAGAATGCAATCACATGTGTTGGCAAAGAAAAGCTTTCTTAAGCTTTCTTAAAGAAGTTCTTTCTTTCCTTAAATATAAACTTGGGAGGTCAGAAAGAAGGTAAGAAACCTGAATTAGATAGAACTTTCCAAAGGAAGGGAAGATTTTCTTGGCTAGGCTTAAATATGGGAATGAGATAATGATGTTAGGTGACATTTGCCATATTGAAATATTTGTATGTATAGGAAAACAAATGACATGAGTAGGTAAATTTAGGGGGGAATTTTTTTAAACCCTAGACTAGGCACTTATATTTACTGATATCCCCTACGGAGGCTCTATACATGTTTTAATTTTAAAAAGTGGCCTGGTCAAATGCAATTTGGGTGGAATAGACTGCATCCTAGGAGGAGACTTTCAAGTGGCCAAGGAAATCCATCATTCCCCAATACTGCTTCAAATTGACATTATTAAGTCATCAGAAGGTATCTGGAAGTTACATAAACATGAAATCCTTTCATTTCAGAATCTAATTTTTATAATTATTATTATTCCTCTTTTGTATTTTGATTCCTTCCTTTATTTCTCAATCACGAGAAGTCAGGCTAAATATCTACACTTCCAGAATTCAAAATTGTGGTTTTATTTTCAAATGCACAAATATACAAATGTTTTCAAAGATGTATAAAGAATTTTGCCTTGTGAAGATCAGTAAGTACCACATGCCAGTTTAGTAGAATATGCATTGAATATGTTTGAGAAAATTCATGATATAATCATTTCATGCCACTTTCTCTTCTACATCACCATAGGCAGGCAATGTATTCCTTTTAACCAGCTTGAGTTTGCTATTTCAAGAAAATCATAAAGGAAATTTAAAACTAAATAGAGGTGCATTAGTTTATTTTTCTTTTTTTTCTTTTTTTTTTTTTTTTTCAGGGATCACACAAGGCAGAAACTCACTATTTACATGAATGTTGCCTGCAGGTTAAAACTAGAATTTTGCTTTGGAATAATTCTGAGTTGTTCCAATATGAAAATAGCTGCTTGCTTGAATGTCTGAAGTTTTTTACCATAGAGTAAAGTAGAAGAGTCTTGAGCCTGGAAAATTATCACAGCAGATGTCAAATTCCTCACTAATTTTCCCATGAAGCATCTAATACAGATCAACATGGTTTCCTGGTGAACCTGCCAGGAGACATTAGAAACAAAGCATACCCCAAAGATACCTAAACAAATTAGCATATTGTATGGAATTATTTGATAGGAACCAATTACATTTTGTTATTTTTCTGCCAACGATGATAATTTTAGTTTTAGAATAATTCACATGAAGCCATTTTTGAGACAATAATTAAATACCAAGCCTTATTGTCTATTAAGGACATATTTTGCCTGTGATAATAAAACCAAATTATCAGTGTTTAGACCTACCAGGGAATTCTTCTGAATTTTCAAGTGTTATTCAAAAGCAGTTTCAATAAATTTGCTAAGGGCAATGCTTGCTTTATAGCAAACACTGAAGAAATATATGGTGAAGGACTGATTAATGAAATAAATGCACATCAATAGATCAAAATATATACTGAGACCATCCCATCACCTGTCTCTGCTCACAAAGGTAGATCCTAATCAATGAAGTATTTGTGGTCTTCAATATTTATACAGTCCAATGTTAATGTTCTGCTCTGTAAAGCTTCTGTAGTGCTTTACATTTAAGAAATGACTTTTAAAAGAAAGCAAGAAGAATTTTCTATAGATTTTGAAAAGCAGTGTTTCGAGAGCTGGGACTACAGTCTCACAGATGGGATTTGAATCCTGAATCCATTGTGTAATAGCTGTTTGACTTCTGGCAAGTTAATCAACCTTTCTGAGCCATGGGGTCCTCATCTTTAAAATGAAAATAGCATCAATACTGAGTTTTTAATAGCATTAAGTGAGATAATGCGTGTAAATCATTTAGTATTGTGCCTGGCACAAATTACATATTCAATTGAGTTTAGATGTTAATTTTAACATTTTACTGTTCCTTGCAGTACTTTATTTTGGTAGCAGTTTTGTCATCATAAATACATTAACAAATGTATTTTGTTACAGAGGATGAATTTAAATTTCCCTGGTCATAAACACTGGTTTAACATACCATAAGAACTGAATAACTTTTTGAGATATGCTATGTTAAAAATGTATTTTTCTTCCCTCTTGCTTCAAACCATTGTCAAATTATTGTAAATTTAATTTGTTACTGCCTTTTTATCCATCTGGCATTTTATTTCTCTCACTCCCATTGTGTTGAAATGAATGGTCATATTAAGCTGTGCTATCAGGATTATGCATGTGAATGCCTGACTTACATTAACAAGACTAATGATTTTGATTCCGTATTGCTTTGATAATAAAACCAAACAAAACTCCCAACATTATTATAGATAACTACTTTGTGAGGAACAAACACGTTGTTGTATCAGAATTGAAACGAGAAGTAAAAATGTTTTAAGCTATTATAATATCACAAAGCAAACCAGATATAAATGTTTTAATAATGAAACTGCAATTAATGCTATGTATTTCGACTCTTTATTTATACCCAATAGAGTGGCAAACCTGGGAACATGTTGGCCTATGTCCAAAGACCTCTTGCTTTGTTCTTTCCCTTAAGTCTTTGAAGAATGATGTATTCTGCTAAATATTAAATTATAAGATGTAAGATTTGCTAAATATAAATTATAAGATTGTTACCCAAATGCTAGAGTCTGAATGTGTGTCCTTAAATTATGTTGAAATCTTAATGCCTAGGATGATAGTATTGGGGGTAGGGTCTTTGGGAGGTGACTGGGTCATGAGGGTGGAGCCCCTAGTAATGGGATTTGTGCCCTTATGCAAGAGGCTCCACAGATATTCCTGACCCCTTTCCATCATGTGAAGCTAGGACCAGGAATAGACTCCTCATCTGACCACACTGAGCCCCCAATCTCAGACTTCTAACTTCTAGGCTGTGAGAAATGTTTAGAAGTCACAGACCATGGTACTTTGTTAGAATGGCCCAAATGAATAAAGATACCAAATGTCAGAGATCCGACATGTTTAGAATAATTATACTGCCTTCACTATTATAAGATGTCATAGCTTGGGAAGTCTTATCAATTCTTTATTTCTTTCTCTCAAGTCCTTTCAGTATGCAGGAACAGTCATCCTGCCAGCCATTTACAAGAAATTGAAGAAGGCTCTAAATTAATAGAAATCACTAATCTACCTCATTTCTGAATCCATCTATTTGACTTTTCCATTTTATCCCATTGTCTCTCTGATTAAGGAGAATTTAAAACTACATAAATTTGTTGAAAATCATTTTTATTGAGACACATTTAAGATCCATTACCCATTCATACAAGGTATAACAGCATAAATAACCTGTGTTCAATGAGGTATCCATCATTGCTATTAGAGCATGGGAGCAATAATGAGCCCAAAAAGGAAATCTGAGATAAGTTTATCCATGAAGAGTGAAAGTAATAATCAGTGCACAATTGGTAACATCAGAACTTTATAGATCGATTCATCTCTCATTACAGTGACTTAGCTTCTAGTTTAATGATAATTACCAAATCTATAGCTCTAGACTTAAGAGTTGCCTTAAAGTTCACATCTACATATACAGGAATAAATCAAATTCTGTCTGTGTGTCTCACAGACTCCCTCTCTTAACATTTCCAAAACCGAAATCATTTTTGTATACCATCATTCAGTGCTGATTTACTTTTGCAGAGTCTCCATTGATGTGAAGACCATGCCACTGGTGACTCAAAGCCAGAGAAACCTTGGCACCGTCCTGGACAATTTCTCTAGCACACATTCATACTTTCAATTATCCCCATGTTTAATAGATTTTATCTTCAAAATATTTTTTTTTCATCTCTCTTCTTTTCCATCTCCGTGGTACTGCCTTAGTGCAGTAGTTAGGCACTCATCACTAGAGTATTAAAGGTTTCTTGCCTTGTTAATTCTGACTTTGAATGGACAACTTGAAGAAAAAGAATGACAAGCTCAAATTCCTTTTCTTTGCTCAAGGCACACAGAGGAAACAACAATGATGTCTGGATGTTTGTATTAAACAAACTATCCATTCTAGAACACAGTTTGGATGGCAGATAATCAAACACAAAAGTTCATCCTGTGGGTTGCCATGCTACCGTATAGGTTCACATCACAGCTTTATTTGGTCTCATATGAAAATAGGACATAACTTTAGAAAGAGTATGAACCTGAGAATTGGAACAGACATACAGAAGCCATTTTTAAGATGACTTAAAGTTCCCCAAACTCTGAAAGTGCCACTGAGCCTTGATTAAAACTAAATTATCTCCTAAATGATAGGCATATTTCTTGGTTATTTCAACTAACTTAGTTAGGGTCTCTTCAGTCACTTATGGGTCTTACATTCCCTTGCATTTGCATATAAGGTCCCTGAAAGGGGGGGGGGGTGTGAACAGATGAGAGCTGTCCAATTACCAAGACAAGAGGTCATTGGATGTCAGCTGCTTGAATTTATATTATATGGACACCTACACCCAATGGATGTTGGTCTTAAACACATTCAACTTACTGGCCCTTTCTTTCTATTTCTCTCCAATAAGATTTCATCTTAAATACATTTGTATCCTTCTTAGATGAGTAACTGCTTTCCTGTAACACTTTATATGTCAGAGAAACATGACATGTTTCCTATGTTTACAGTGCTAGTACATGTGCAGGAAATTTACTACAGATCCCTGTACTTGCTACAGATGGCAAAATCTCAATGTCAGTTTCATGACCAACAACCTAGACAGCCAGGTATATGAAGGAGATACATATGTGTATAACCTCTTCTGATATTGTGTACCTCTTCTGGCGCCTTGACTCTTATTTCTCCAAACCCATTGGAGGCTTCCACCCACAGCCTTCCCTTTGGGATTTGGCAGAGGGCACACAAAGGGCAGAAAGGGCATCAAGACATTTCTCAAAGGCCCATCTCAGTCTATCTAGCTCAGCAGATGGCAAAATATTACTGTCAAAGGCCAGCTAGTAAATATTTTCAGCCTTGTGGGTCATACAGTCCCTGTCACAACCAAAAAAGTTGTATGGACAACTCATAAAGGAATACAAGTTTTTCAATCTAACTTTATTTACAGAAACAGTCTGCACACTGGGTTTGGTCCTTGAGCTGTATTTGCCTAGTGTGAGGAAGATAGAAGACTCGGACATCATCCCCTGAGAGGAAAGCAGGTTTCGATATATTCTCCCAAATCTTTGTATCTTATATCAGACTGTAACTTTTGAAATAAAAAAAACAAACAAGAATCAGCAAACAAACAAACAAAAAAATCTGAGAATTTGTGACCTATGTTCTCTCCACTGTTACTGTGTTGTACCTTCCCTGTTGTACCTGGACGACTGAAGATGACAAGTGTCATGGGGGGAAAAGCCATGGGATCATCCATCAAAGGTTCCCGGATGTTATTCACATGCTCTCTTCTCCTCGCTATTTCTTCTTTTGAAAATTCCTTGGGTGATGAACTCTGCTTTGCATTTAGGACTGACTGTGTATTTTTGGCTACTCTCCAGGCCCTGAAGGGAAACATTTGGAGTCAATTTCATCCCTTTGATGCAGTGGTGAGTAATGAAGTATCCCATGTCTAAGCAGGAGCCAACTACATAATTAAATCTCTTCCAGATTTATCAAATAGCTTGATTTAGAATAATAGTGACAACTTTGTTTATGTAGTTTTTCTCATTGTTGTTTTACAAACTGCTTCTAAGGATGTATCTCATTAATCCTAAAAATATGCCCACACTAAGTTCAAACTTTTTTTTGCTAATGTGTTATTTTTAGAAATTGCAAAGCTCATCTCATCATCATTTAGTCAGTCTGTGGAATAAATATCAAGGCCATGTTTACTTAGATTATATACTAACACTTTTAGTATATAATTTAGTAACAATTAGAAATGATCCACGCATAATATCTCAATTATACTTCTCCAGAAATCAGTGATTCTTCAAATTATGCCTAAAGCATGAAACGCTGTTAAGTATTCATTTGCTGTATGACAATTTACCAATTGTTCGAAAGATACTGATGACTTATCTCCCTGTGGTTTTAAACCAAGAAAAAGAACAAAGAGAGTTTATATAGCTTTCTCTTTGTTTTTCCAAAGCTCGTACTCATTTTCTATTGAAGAACTGACAGTGTATGGAATTGTCTGTATCTCCTGTCACTTTGAGCTCCTGGATATCAGGAATTTTTTACTTACCTTTACTTGTTCTAATACCATGAAAAATTGCTAGAATGTAATCAATATCAGTAATATTGTTGAAAATAAAAGATATACATATAAAGAAATAAATGATATTGCATGCCAAGTAAAGTTATAAAAAGTAGGATATATCAAGTTAAAATTTTAGAGGTTTTATTTACTAGTAAACACAAGTTCTAGATTGTTGGTTTTTTTGTTTGTTTGTTTTCTTTCTTTCTTTTTTATTTTTTGCAGAAAGTATTATCAGCAGTGATTTCTAACTTCAGCTTATTCAAAGAGGAGTGGGAACTTCAGGGTTTTTTTAATGAAACAATCTGAATACCTTTTTTTCTTTACAGTAAATTTAAAAACAAAATGATCAACTTGATTTCATAAGTATTTTCCAGACCAACTTAATTTTGATAAAACAAATTTTTGGCACTTGTATTTTATCACTGCATAAAACAATTAAAATTGAAATACTAAGTATAGTTGGCATAGACAGCTAGAGGAACAAATACAACAGCCATTAGTAAGCTGCTAATATATCTTTAGGAACAGAGGTGTGCAGTGTTCTAGAGTTAATTCTGTGAATCTTGAGAGTTCTGCATTTGAAAAAGGAAGGCCTCAATTGATCCAAAATGTCAGTTAAAAAAGGGTTGGCTCACTGAGGTTTGACTGGTGATAAACGAGGCCCTTGATGATGATCTTGTCATCAAAATAGTGAAGAAGTTTTGCTATAATGAATAAGAACTGGTATGATGAAAGTATGTTTGGGGTTGGAAATTTTCAAAAGGCTCAAGATATGAAATTTTAAAGCTTTCTCACCCAAAATCTTGGAAGTGAATGTGCTTGCATATCCAGTCATATATCTATTCTAAAAAGTATTTCAATTACAATTTGAGATTAACTTGTTAATACTCCTTCTATAGATTTTAGGAAATGCAAAAGGAAGGAAAACACACATTGGACTCTGAGGCATTTTAAATAAAAATGTAATGTGTGCTTAGCATGGCATGACAATATCCCAGGCTTTGGATTTGGGGCTACAAAGTTTTTTTTTTTTTTCACACCTGTCTATGGGGTGAAAAGAATGCAGCATTTCCTGTTGCAAATGCAATCAGAGGAGAATTGTTTTGCATTTTAATAATACCAAGAATGTAGCTTATCAGCTTGAAGAAGTTGCTTTGAGCTTCCAGTGAATAAAATAACTACTAACATATTAAATTAATTTTGTTGCTGTTTTACTATCTCTAGTACTATGTTCCCTTTGAAATCTCAATAATTATTCCTATATTATTGGAATTAGTTTCTCAGACATCTCTGCTTGAAGGACTGTGGTCACTGCCCATAGGAAAAAGGCAAGATAGGAGAGCACAAGACTAAGGTACACTATATTTTTAGTCATTTTCTCAAACGCTTTTTTTTCTCCTCCCAATATTTGTCCAAAATGAAAAGAGATGCCACACTGTCAAATCTCTTCTTCCTTCTAGATTTTAATTTGGTTTTATTTACTTGGCAGATTGATTTTATAAGGCTGGCTTCAAATAAAATAATTTGTATGTAATCAAGTTTGATTAAAATATGTATTGCAATTATACTGTAGTAGCCAAACCAATACACATTATGAAAGTTTGATAGTGGGTTAGCATTCTATTGTAGAACGCTTTCAGTTTCTTCCATCATGACTTCACTGTCAATAGATCCCATACAGGGAGTTGTGGTAATTGTCTATAGTAGTTCATTAATTGGTGATCAATTCATCTAAATGCTTCAGTTTTCTGCATTGGCGTACATTTTTGTCCATGTGTTAAAGAAATTTCAGTAGCTACAAACTGAATTGGCCTGGATTCAGTAGTTCAGGAATACTTTAATAAATAATACATTGTATATATGTATAAATACATATATACATATATGTTTTTGTAAACTTTCAGGTTATAGTCTGTATATGGTATTACAAGTGTAACCATATTATGAATTTATGAAACAAGCTTCCCAAAGGCAGGGGAGAGAAAGGTGCTTATCTAATTAACTTTGGAAATGAGAAGTCTTTAAGACCAAAGTCAAAGAATGGCACATAAGTGCTGTATTCTGGTTGAAAACATGATCTCCTATGAGGGTGTGAGTCAGCAATTCTAACACTGCTGCACATATATAGTACAATTAAGCAATTAATTAAAAGACCAGGGATGGTGGAAGCTGGATTTCCTGTCGTAGGAGTGGGAGTTTACGTGTTCCCATGGTGAGGAGCTTAGCATGATATGTATACTTGGAGATATCACTATGAAGTCAAAGTTGGCGTAACACAGATACAAGTGGTTACATATAAAATATTTATACATATATGTGTCTACATGGGTTTGTAAATTCAGGTATTTCTCCTTGTTCTGCCACCTGAGAGGGAATAGAAGCAAGAAATTTGTAGTAGCAACAAGCACAGCTAGTGCCCAGATCTTAGTTTCAAACAATTTTTCAACACAAAGAATCAGAGCTCCTGGGAGAAATGGCTGATTCTAGGACTGGGACAAAAAATATGAAAAGATGAGTCTGGTGCATTGCAGTGTAGTGCCAGAAAGAAAGTATAAAAAAAATACTGCATTGAAATGGATACATCAAAGACACACAGGAGCCAGCCGTAAGAGCTTTCATTGGCTAAAACTGGAATAAAATTTGAGCAATCTAATAAATAAATGCAGGATTGCTGTCTGTACCCAATATAGAAAATAAATACCCATGAGTCCATAGTGATTATAAATAAGTGATTGGATGAATTAATGAATAAAGAAGAAGAATTAAATCCTCCTTGTTGAAGAATTCCAGGTAATTTATGTAGATATTCTATTCTCAAGGAATTAGGAACATGGAAAAGATAACTTCACCATGGAAACAATTAGCTAGGTGATGAGTCAACATCAATGGTGACAAGTCATGATGACCGTAGGCACCCTTGACAGGATGAATGGAACACTACTACCTCTGTGGTCTTGCCTCCTTAAGGCCATACTCCTATTTTAATCATGAGAAAAACATAAGATAAATATATAAAGGAAGTCTCTCCATGAAGAAGCAAAAGGAAAATACTTCAGCTTTTGGACTCCAAAATGTAATAGTATAATGTAAAGCATTGTAAGTCAGTAACATGAAGAATTATACTTAGATATCTACAGAATAGAAGAATCTGCCAAATACTTTAATTTCTAAATTATAACTTACAGTAGCTCTCTCTGATGAAAATACAATATGAGTCACATATATAATGTGAAACTTTCTAATTTCCCTTTTAAGCATTAAAAAGTAACAGGTGAGTTGTTCCCCCCCCCCCCCCCCCCCGCAACGGGTTTGCCGCCAGAACACAGGTGTCATGAAAACCACCACTAAACCTAAACCAAAATGGGAAAGGAGAAGACTCACATCAACATCGACGTCATTGGACACGTAGATTCGGGCAAGTCTACCACTACTGGCCATCTGATCTACAAATGTGGTGGGATCGACAAAAGAACTATCGAGAAATTTGAGAAGGAGGCTACTGAGATGGGAAAAGGCTGCTTCAAGTATGCCTGGGTCTTGGATAAACTGAAAGCTGAACGTGAATGTGGTATCACCATTGATATCTCCCTGTGGAAATTCAAGACCAGCAAGTATTATGTGACCATCATTGATGCCCCAAGACACAGAGACTTTATCAAAAACATGATTATAGGCACATCTCAGGCTGACTGTGCTGTCCTGATGGTTGCGGCTGGTGTTGGTGAATTTGAAGCAGGTATCTCCAAGAATGGGCAGACCCGTGAGCATGCCCTTCTGGCTTACACACTGGGTGTAAAACAACTAATTGTTGGTGTTAACAAAATGGATTCCACTGAACCACCCTACAGCCAGAAGAGATACGAGGAAATCGTTAAGGAAGTCAGCACTACATTAAGAAAATTGGCTACAACCCCGACACAGTAGCATTTGTGCCAATTTCTGGTTGGAATGGTGACAACATGCCGGAGCCAAGTGCTAATATGCCTTGGTTCAAGGGATGGAAAGTCACCCGTAAAGATGGGAATGCCAGCGGAACCACACTGCTTGAAGCCCTGGATTGCATTCTGCCACCAACTCGTCCAACTGATAAGCCCTTGCGTCTGCCTCTCCAAGACGTCTACAAAATTGGTGGTATTGGTACTGCCCCAGTGGGTCGAGTGGAGACTGGTGTTCTTAAGCCTGGTATGATGGTCACCTTTGCTCCAGTCAATGTTACAAATGAAGTAAAGTCTGTTGAAATGCACCATGAAGCTTTGAGTGAGGCTCTTCCTGGGGACAATGTGGGCTTCAATGTCAAGAACGTATCTGTCAAAGATGTTCGTCGTGGCAACGTGGCTGCTGACAGCAAAAATGACCCACCATGGAAGCAGCTGGCTTCACAGCTCAGGTGATTATCCTGAACCATCCAGGCCAAATCAGTGCTGGATATGCACCTGTGCTGGATTGTCACACAGCTCACACTGCTTGCAAGTTTGCTGAGCTGAAGGAAAAGATAGATCGTCGTTCTGGAAAGAAGCTGGAAGATGGTCCCAAGTTCTTGAAATCTGGGGATGCTGCCATTGTTGATATGGTTCCTGGCAAACCTATGTGTGTTGAGAGCTTCTCTGACTATCCTCCTCTGGGTCGTTTTTCTGTTCATGACATGAGACAGACGGTTGCTGTGGGTGTCATCAAAGCAGTGGACAAGAAGGCAGCTGGAGCTGGCAAAGTCACCAAGTCTGCCCAGAAAGCTCAGAAGGCTAAATGAATATTATCCCCAACACCTGCCACCCCAGTCTTAATCAGTGGTGGAAGAACCGTCTCAGAACTGTTTGTGTCAATTGGCCATTTAAGTTTAATAGTAAAAGACTGGTAAATGATAACAATGCATCGTAAAACCTTCAGAAGGAAAGGAGAATGTTTTGTGGAGGACCATTTTTTTTTTTTTTGTGCGTGTGTGGCAGTTTTAAGTTATTAGTTTTTAAAATAGGTACTTTTTAATGGAAACAACTTGACCAAAAATCTGTCACAGAATTTTGAGACCCATTAAAACAAAAGTTTAATGAGAAAAATAAATAAATAAATAAAAAGTAACAGGTGAACTTAATTTTAACAATATTTTTAATCCAATATACCAAAATTATTACCATTTAAAACTTAATTAATATAACATATTAATGATGAGATATTTAACTTTTTTCGTGGTAAGTTTGCAAAGCCCAAAGTGCATTTTACACTTACTGCATACATGTTAAATATTCACTAGAAAGACTTGATAGATATTTGGATTTCGTGAGATTTCTAGTCAAATTAGTTGATTTATACACCAAATTTGTTCCAAACACACTTAAGAGTTTCCCAAACACTTAAAGAAGCATCAGGGTTTGGTTTGGTTTTTATTTAAGTTTAGGTAAGGTTAAAGTATAAGCTCCTCGGTTGTCCTAGCTCTATTTCAACTGGTCAGTAGCCATTAGGATTGGAGAGTGCAAATACAGAGTTCAGAATTAATGGCTGTGTTGAGCAGCCCTGGTGGCTCGGCGGTTCAGTGCTGCCTTCAGCTCAGGGCTGACCCTAGAGACCCACGATGGTGTCCCAAGTCGGGCTCCCTGCATGGAGTCTGCTTCTCTCCTGCTTTCTCTATCTATCTCTGTCTCTGTGTGTGTGTGTCTCTAATAAATAAATAAAATCTTTAAAAAACAAAACAAAATTAATGGCTATCATAAGTTTTATAACATATTCTAACCTAAATATGAAAATGATAACAGTTGCAAAACATTGTTACTTTATAATAAGATGATAGATTATTAAGAAATGATGAGTCGTAGACTTTCTTTTTTTTTTTAAGATTTTATTTATTTATTCATGAGAGACACAGAGAAAGGCAGAGACATAGGTAGAGGGAGAAGCAGGCTCCTCACAGGGAGCCTGATGTGGGACTCATGCCCTGAGCCAAAGGCAGACACTCAACCGCTGAGCCACCCAGGCGTCCCTAGACTTTATTTCTTAATCTAAAGTCTGATGTCTTTGATTCTGAGAATTTAAATATTGCAAAATACAAATATGTAGTTTCCTTTAGAAACTATTTTGTATTGAACCATTTGTAAAATCTTAAAATCTCAATACAAATCTCTTTAAGAGAGCACTGTATGTTTTTTCATTATGCTCAAATGTTCAGAGAATAAATTATATGCGCAGTGTTACTATTGAGTAAAAGCAGTTTAAGTGATATTTAATTCAATAAAAATTCTACTAAGCAAAGAATCTTTCTTTACTGAGTTTATAGAATGAAAGAAAAAAAGTTATAAATTTCTGTGAACATTTCAATTTTGGGACAGATGGGCATTATAATGGTATTCGAATAGAAGTTTTATCTAATTAATTAATTTAAAATAATTTTAATTCATGAATTTCTTCTATTTTTAGTCTCATGTAAAATTTGAATATTTCAAGAGTACATTTGAAAAGCCTTGGGGAGCAAAGAAGAGAATACTACAAGACTGCATAGTATTTCTGAAAACATCACATTGTTAGATTAAAACAAACAAAATCTTCTAATTAAAAATTCTAAGAGATGTTCAATGAGGATTTTATTTTTTGATTCTGTGAATATATGACTAAGCCCTAAGAAAAAGGAGAGCTAGCAAGGAACCAAAAATAAAAAGGAAGCTGACAATTGGTGGGATAATATCCTTTAAAACTTTAGCTGCCATGGGGGCTTTTGCCAGTCTTGTTAACTACAGTGATTTATAATTTGACCAAAAATTCTTTGATGCTTTTTTCAAGAAGTCTTCCCAGGACTGTGAGCTGAATTTCATCATTCCCTCTGGTCAGTAGAATAAGGTGGAAGTGAGCATAAGTCATAAAAGCCATTGCTTTTTCCTTGATCTCTCTCGGCTTGCTCACTCTAGAAGGAGCCACCATGTTATGAGGTTACTCAAGCAACCCTAAAGGGGAGGTCTGTGCAGTGAGGAGAGGCATTCTCCGCATTCCCCAGCTCCTGTAGCCTCCTCTGACTTCTCAACTGCAATGTCACAGGTGACCAGCCAGGAACATGCGGCTAAACTGCTCCCAGATTCCTGACACTCAGACACAGTGTGAGATAATGGTGATTGTTTTAAGCTGCTAAATTTGGACTAATTTGTTACACAGAGATATATAACTAAAACAACGAAGGTACTTGATGTCATGGTATCAAGGGGACATGAGATAAGGTCTTGAGGCCGCCATGTGTTGGTATTTGGAGCTGATCTGCTTAATAAAGAACTCTGCCTTCAGTGAAAAGATTAACCCTAAACACTCCTGACAGAGAACACGTATTTCTCCTCAGCTTTGAGTCAAGAAAGAAATGGCATCCCTGGGGCACCTGGGTGGCTCAGTTGGTTAAGCATCTGCCTTCAGCTCAGGCCATGATCTCAGGATCCTGCAGTTGAGCCCCGACTCAGGCTTCCCCCTCAGCAGGGACTCTGCTTCTCATTCTCTCTCCCTCTGTCCCCACTGCTCATTCTCTCTCTCCCAAATCAATACAATCTTTAAAAAGAAAAGAAATGTCATCCCCATAAGGCTAGAATCTTAAAATTTCCCTCGGGCCAGTTTTGGTTTCAGGTATACACTACCATCCTTTTCTGTGAAACCATAAAGTCATCTTCAAAAAACATTTATTCAATGGGAATTATTTTCCTCATCATCCTAAGACGCTTCCATGATACCTTTCCATTTCATTTGGAACAAAACCAAAACTTAGAGCTACTGGCATATCCAGTCTGATCTCTGCCTTCCTTCACACCTGCCTCTGTGTCTTCATCACTCATAGGATGTTATGCCCACCACCATCCTCCTTCCAGTTCCCACAGAGCAGGCTCAGTCTATGATCTGTCCTTTCTCCCACAAGGACATCCATCTCGTCTTCATCCATCAGCTCAAAGGTCACCACAAGAGAAAGGACTTTGCTCAGCATTCTTACTATCTTATATCACTTTAACTTTTCCTTATTACCATCACAATCTGAAACTAACTGGATTATCTACTTAGTTACAGCAAAACATATATTATTTAAGGACAGAAACTTCATCTCATTTTCCACTGGGTCTCTAATACTCAGAACACGCCTTTCATATATTAGATATATAAATACACAAAATGCTGTCAAAAGAGTTGATGCATCCAGGAGCACATGGGTGGCTTAGTCAGTTAAGCCTTCAACTCTTGGTTTCGGCTCAGGTCATGATCTCGTTCGGCTGTGAGGTCGAACCCTGTGTTGGGCTCCCAGCGTGAAGCCTGATTAAGATTCTGTCTCTCCCACCCCTCCACACCCTGCCCCTTCCCTCACCCATGCTTTTTCTCTCAAAATAATAATAATAATAACAATAATAATTTATGTACCCATGTGCTTATAATAACATGTACTAATTCTAATGCATATATAATAAAAGTTTAAAAGTACATTTTATTTAAATAAATAACTATGAGTATATATATTACTTATATATGGTGCATGAACCATATTATAGGTAATATTCTACTCAAATACTACTGATATTAATTTTATGAAATAATCCAAATATGATGATTACAAAGATTAGAATTGATCAGAAAATAGAAAACAAACATGTAAAGAACATGAGAAAAACTATGCTAATATTTAAATACTGTTTTGCCAAGTTATTTCCATAAGATTAAAATAATATAGCTATTTAAATAATACCTAAATATATTTTATCAAGGCAGGAAGGCATATAAAAAAGGCCATCCAATAGATTTTAGTCTGCTGATGTATTGCCTGTAGACTTTATAGGACAAGGCAGTGATCGTGCCTTAGGATTTCACTTTTCTTCCAAATTCATACTCTTATTATGCCTAGTGCTTTCCTATTGTCTTTATAGAGTTTGCTGTGACAAGTCTCCTTTTTCAGCTAGGTCTGTCATTCCTTTACTGGCTGCACCACAAAAGTTACTTTACTTCCAGAGCATTTTTCTTACTAAAGTGCACATTTGTCTATGGAGCCTACTGGGTCCTATGATTTCTGAATCTGGTTCTTACAGATGATTATATTGTATTTATATTCAAAAGTGAATTAGCAAGTAGAATAATTATAATGTTAGCATAATTGCAACTTAAGTCTGTTTAATAAAATTCCACTTTCAAAATAGCTATTTGAGCTTCACCTCAAAGTGTCTATCGCGGCAAGGAGTCATTAGCAAATCACAGCATACATTGCTTCGTTAATTTGATGTCACTCCTTGAAGGCTTTCCAAACCTGCCAATTTTTTCATGTTATAATAATTTGCTCCAGGATGTGTCACTGCCCTGCCACCTTTGCAAGGAGGACTTCCCATTGCATCCAGAGAGGAGCTTTCCATGTTGCATATTGGGTGACATTGTTTTAGCAGCTTGTACTTCCCACATAAGAAAGAAATAAAGGGGGACACTTGAGCATCTGCCTTTGGCTCAAGGCATAATCCCAGGACTCTGGGATAGAGTCCCACATCAGGCTTCCTGCATGAAGCCTGCTACTCCCTCTGCCTATGTCTCTGTCTCTTTCTCTCTCT
The DNA here is from genome assembly GCF_048418805.1 of Vulpes vulpes. NCBI lineage: Eukaryota > Metazoa > Chordata > Mammalia > Carnivora > Canidae > Vulpes > Vulpes vulpes. The sequence goes on along the minus strand of NC_132784.1, from coordinate 53,250,690 downwards.
CTCTCTCTGTCTCTCATGAATAAATATATAAAATCTTTAAAAAAAGAAAGAAAGAAGAAAGAAACAAAGAAACAAAAAAGAAAGAAAGAAAGAAAGAAAGAAAGAAAGAAAGAAAGAAAGAAAGATGGCATCCAAGGAACTCTAGAGCAGAATGTTTCTAGAATCACATTATGATGCCACTATGAACCATAAAATAATACGTTGCAGAGAGAGTTCCCAAAATTAAAACAAACAAAACAAATAAACCTTGGGTAAATCTGGGGATCCCTGGGTGGCACAGCAGTTTAGCACCTGCCTTTGGCCCAGGGTGCGATCCTGGAGACCCGGGATCAAATCCCACATCAAGCTCCCAGTGCATGGAGCCTGCTTCTCCCTCTGCCTATGTCTCTGCCTCTCTCTCTCTCTCTCTCTCTCTCTCTGACTATCATAAATAAATTTTAAAAAAATTAAAAAAAAAAACCTTGGGTAAATCTGCTCTATTTTTCATCAAATAGCGAGATAACTCAAGGTTGGTAGAAGAGAATCAAGAGGTTAGCATGTGATCATGAGCGAATGTCAGACACCAGAATTGGAAGCAAACATGAGAACATCAGTTTTCAAATAATTCTGTTGTATTTTGTGGGAAAAAAATTATATTTAAAACTTAATTTTTTTCTCTTCATTCCTAAAATATACTGTAAATGTAATTATGAGTATAACTGATCAGCTTATTATGTTTACTTTCTTTCCTTCTAAGGCTTCCAGCAATATTATTGGGAAGGAAACACTGGATTAGCATAACTCCACGAGAGAAAATGTTTTAAATTGTCATCTGAGGAATTCCAAAGTCAAGTAAATAGTACAAATAGTTTTTAACTGTTCATAGAACATTATCATTTCTTTTTTAAATTATATTTATTTATTTTAAAGAGAGAGAGAGAGAATGTGGGGGTGGGCAGTTAGAGGGAAAGGGAGAGAAAGAATCTCAAGCAGACTCCCAGCTGAGCACAGAGCCCACAGAGGGTTGGATCTCATGACCCTGAGATCATGACCTGTGGCCAAATCAAGAATGTTCTGAGCCACCCAGACACCCTGAGCATTATTATTTTTTTTAAAGTCCTTTAGATGTTGAAGCTTAAGGTATTATGGATTGTAAATGTAAAATAAATTAAGCAGAATGCATTTTTGGGGGATCTGCTTTTTATTCTCAGTGCTGAAAAAAAAGCCTAAACCATAAGCATAACCAACCCCCAGTTTCCATTTCTGAACATACATATGTCTGATATTTGAAAAATTCCTTTCAAATAAGATACAGCAGACTCTTATGAAATCCCCACTTCCATTGTTTGAATTTTCTATGTCTTCATCTAAGAGTATATGCTCTACCACTAGATGGGGATAAAAAGTTGCAACAGCCTTATTGTCCCTGTTAAGACAAAACACATAAATAAAATTGCATAGCCGATGAAGCTGTTTATTGAAAAAAATGCATTTAATTTACATTAACCTTTCCAAGTATTAATTAATAATTAGGATGCATTAAAAATGAGTTTACTCAGAACTTAGAATTCATTTTCTTACAGAAGTAATGTAGAAAATCATGTAGTTTACTGGTCAATGAAAATATTTTAATGATATAGTTGAAATACCACACCAACATACAGACTCTTACATTTATAGAGTACTCAGAAAGTTCTTCAATATAAACCAGTTGTGATTACAAAGGGAAAGTTAGTCAAAGTTCTATTAGGGCAGGGCTGCCTTCCGAGAAGATTCTGGTTCAAAACCACTCCAGACAGGCTGTCTGCATCACTTCCCTAAGCATAAATGTGGTCTAAAAACTATTCTATAACAACAAAAGTTGAACTTTTCATGCCCAATCTGGAGGCTAGGAAACAGTCTATCAGGCAACGAAAAAGAGTGAAGATCTAATGACATAAATATTCAAATCACTTGTCAGACTATGAAAATGTTTTTTCAGACAAAATTTTAACATCCTTACTTGTAAATAGTTCCAACATTTAACCACAGGGGGGAAAAATGCCAACTAATGGAAAACTAGACAAAGTGAATGAATTTCAGGCAATTCACCAAATTCACAGTTGGCTAAGAAACACATAATTTGATGTTCACTCACTAGTAACCAGGAAATACAAAAATTTAAATTTGCCATATTTTACCCATCCTACTGATGTTATAAAATGTTGAAAAAAATGTGGGAGAAGGCTATATTCAAAAATTATTTTGGAATGAACATTGCCAAAGCCTTTTGGAAGAGCAATTTGGTTGTATTTATAAAAATTTGCTCAACGACTACACATCTGTGTGGGGTATCATAGAAATATTAATTTACGTATAGGCTGAGATAATTATGGGGATATTTGCAGCATTTTTCTACTGATGCAACATCAATAGCAAAAATATCCATCAGTAGAGGGACAGTTTTATAAATCATGGGTAAGTCACTTTGCTGAGATTAAAAAGAATGGAGTTCTTTTAACCAGACCAAAAAAAAAAAAAAATCTTCAAAATGTATTAAGTGAAGAATGGAGGGTTTCAGAGATACATTGAAGGTGTAACTTTATTTATGCAAATGAAAAAAATTATAGAGTATCTCAGTCATATTTTTGAACTTATCATCTCTGAGTGTAAATGTACAGTAGAGGATCTAGAAGGATACACTGCTCCCAAAAGAAGGAAAAGAGTAGAACAGAGCAGAGGGACTGAGGTAGGGTTTGCATTCTTTAAAGATTTTCATATTGTGGAAATACTCCTTTTTCCTTATTTTTTTGAATTTTTAAAAAAAATTTTAAAATAATTTTATTTATTTGAGAGAGAGAACATGATGAGGGTGGGAGGGAGGACCAGAGGGAGAGGGACAAGCAGACTCCCTGCTGCATGTAGAACCCCCCACAGGGCTCAATCCCAGGACTCCCGAGATCAAGACTTGAGCCGAAGGCAGATGCTCCACTGACTGAACCATCCAGGTGCCATTTTTTATTTTTTTAATAGAAAAAAATTAATTTTATCTTGTTGCAGGGTATTTCTCAAATTTGGAAAAATCCATTTAGATTTAATCATTTAATTTAAATTCCAGTTTTCATTGCCCTTTTGTTCTTAAATCAGATGAACTTTTGGTTTTTTGAGGTATATGTACTGATGCCTTTTTTATAAGGGAAAAAATATAACCTATTTTTGTTGTGTATGAACTCTTAAAAATTTTGAGAATGCTTTTTCACTGTAATACTTCTGAAAGACAGCATTTGTGTATAGGATTCTTCTTTCATGAACATAATTAAGCTCCAAACCATATAGATGGTTTGGCCTGAATTTTCTACTTTTTTTTTGTACTAAAGATTTTTTTACCTGTATACTTAATGGATACACAATAGATTGCATATTAATGGGGGGAATTAATATCTTTACAGATTCTGAAGTGATTGGATTGCAGGACTAAGTTTAAAAAGGCAATAATTAGAGGATTCTATATAAAAGGCAATTATCTATAAATTTGATGCATCTGTACAATATCAAAGTTCACTGGAGTAAACAAATTTCATGAATGCATGTGTATCATTGAACACACTTCTTTTTTTTTAAAGATTTTATTTATTTATTTTAGAGAAAGCATGAGCAGGAGGGGCAGAGGGAGAGAATCTTCAAGCAGACTGCTCACTGAGCACAGAGCCCGTTGAGAGGCTTGATTTCACCACCCTGAGAACACAACCTGAGCCAAAAACAAGAGTAGAATGCCCAACCAACTGTACCACCCAGCTGCTCTAAACACACTTCTGTTTTTATGAAAGTTTTCCTTTGCATATAGTTTCAGAATATCTGCTCGATCCTATTTTTTAAAAATATTAGACATTTTCATAGCCCTAGAAACATGATTCATTACAGACCTTTTCTACCTTATTCTTTGATATGTACCTAAATGTATATTTTTCATTATCCTTTCAATTCCCTTTACCAGAATGTGTAAAATCAAACTAAAAAGAACTCATGCAGTAATAAAATTGAGAAAACAGTGACTGACTCAATCTTCAGATAAACATTGAGTTATTATGTGAATTGATTTATTTTTAATTATTTCCCAGGTAGCATTTAACACATCAGTACTAACCCCTAACTCCATGGATCCCAGATCTGATCATCCAGTTAGCATATGGGCACCACTGTTTAAATTGGACATTCTAGGTTTCTGGCTGGCCCCTCATTTCAGCAGGGTCTGCATACTTAGACAACAGGAGGAGGAAAGAGTTCAAAGCAGACTTCCACCCCCATTTTCAGTCCCTCCTTATGATCACTCTGAAATTTTAAATCTGTTAGGCAGTAATTAGTTTCAATGAGGGCATTTTGGATTCATGAATCCCAGAAAAATTAGTTATTTGATGGAAGAAAATAAAAATTCACATTCATTATCCTCTTACCAAGAAATTGACAATAAATGGGCAGAGGAGAAACAACAACAAAACTCATCAATCCTTATTAATAAGAGTATCATTCATTTCCAAGAGAGAAAAATATTTATAAAACCCCCTTTTATGTATAAGACTTTAATAAAGAGAAATCAATTAGGATAACATTTAATTACACTTACATTTGTCTGGTCCTAGAGGATGCACATTTCAATGGGCCCCAATGAGCACTAGGTCAAAACTCTATATCTGTATTCTTATTCTGCTATATTCAGGGTATTTAAATAAAAGGTTAGAGCTATTTTTTAAAAGAATTTATTCATTCATTTATTTGTTTGTTTCTTTATAGTAAGAGAGAGTATGAATGGGGAGAGGGGGAGAGGGAAAGCATGAAAACTAAAGCAGACTCCACAGTGAGCATGAGGCCAACATGAAACTTCATCCCACCACCCTGAGATCATGACCACAGCTGAAACAAAGATTCGGAAGCTCAACTGACAAAGCCATCCAGGAGCCCCAAAGGTTAGAGGCATTTAAAATAAAATGAAATAAGTCCCCCCCCCCCCACCAAAGAGCAACATAAATCAACTTAGAAGTGCTAATGAATGACATTGGGAATGTAGCTGTCAGAAGAACTTATTGTGGCTAACTATTGATAGAAATATTTATGTAAAATATCAATTTATAATCTCTACTGATTTAATGGTGCTTTTATAAAATGATCATAATTAGTTGATGAGTAATTGATATAGAACAAATATAAAAACCCAAAGTTTCATCTGTCAAAAAATACTATTTTAATTTTCTAAAATGGTTTTTCTCTTCCCTTAAAAAAATCATGCAAAATTTAAATATGTCAGTAAGAAAAACTGAAGAAACCTCTTGGAGGCTAATTTTTTTTTCTCCATTTGGAATCACAAAATCAACTACTACAGTTGAACTGATCTGTGAATGATTTGACTAATTAAAATGTTTAACATAAATTACTTGGCTTAATTTATCACAGCATGGCATGAGACAGATAGAGCCTTGGTTTGAAATATTATTAACAAAGATACAGGTTTCTAATTTATGGTTATTAGTAGTTATGTCTCATTTGGTACAGAACTGAATTGCTATCATCCATTATCAACTCTTCCTTCAAAGTAATTTTTATTTTTCATTATCATGAGAATCAGAAGAAATCAATATCTCCCCCTCACCAATTGGTCCTAAGAATACCACTGCCATCAGAGCTAGAACAGTGTTAAGGCATCATTAGATCCGGTGCTGAAATATACATATCAGGAAAACTGCACGAGTTTAAAATTATGCTTATCATTTTATCCCATAAGTATAGTATACACTTCACTGGACCACGTAAGTCCAATATAGCAAACATGTACATGTAGTATTCAACATACAAAGAAATGTATATTTTGTGATTCCTTAGAAGACTACTACAATTAAAATCTTCAAATTTATGATGCTTCTTTGGTTTCCAGGCTGAAGCTGGTATTATCTACTTATCTGCGCTCCTGATGGCATGCTTCATCTCCTTGCCAATAACAAGAAGCTCTTAGACTATTCACACTTCCTTCTTAGGTTTTGCCAAAAAACCTTGACTGTTTCGATCTTAGAGACCATCATTCTCTATGGAGAAATATTTAGGATCAACAGAGCAGGCCAACTGATATACACTACAAAAATCATCCTCTCCCTCTGTTGCTCTCTCTTGCTGCTTTGATTAACATGTTTAGGTGATATTGTTCAATTCCAGCCAAGTACACATCATGTGACATAGACTCATTCTAACATAAATGAGACCAGAATTTGTTAACAGTGTCTAAAGAATTTTTTTAGGTCAAGAAATGCAAACAGGGTTGGCACATTGATTTTGATTTAGTCAATAAGAAATGAATATATCTTTATGTTATATATTTGAATAAGTCAAAACTAAAATTGCATGGTTCGAGGTAGCAGGTTGAGAACTTGGCACTATGTCCCTTTTTCCTTTACAAAACTCACATTGAAGTGTGTGTGTGTGTGTGTGTGTGTGTGTGTGTGTGTGTGTGTAGAATGAGGGACACAGAAAGAAAGAGAAAAAAGAAACAAAGATAGAGGACATAATAAAGCCACAATGTGATGTGAATATAACAAAGGAGCCAGTAGCAGTTTACAGTGTTCAAAAGTCTCCTGCAGAATTAGAAGGAGGATGAGCCCGGGCTGACAAGAAAGCCCATCAAGAAAGACACCAGAATGGGAACCATCCTTTCCAGAGGAGCTCAGTGTCTTTTAATAAGAAGTGCAGGAGTTAAAAAGTATCATTTGGGTTATGACATTGAAAGTGTTTGGGGTCGACTCAGGACAACTCTGACCTTGCTTCCTCCCCCTGTGGCTCTGCATACCGTATAGCTCATCCTGTGAGCCACTTGCCAGAGGAGGGCTGCTAGTGTTCAACAGCCTGTCCAAGTGACAGCCAAACAGAGTTGATCGTAACTCCATACCCACGCTAGAGTTGAGAGGGGAGAAAAGCAAAGGTACCACCTCCAGTTTACTGTGATGTTCCTAAAATCAGCCAAGCAAAGGCTTCTATTTGGTAACTGCAGGTGTCCCAGCCTATTTTACAAAGTAGATTTCAATGTAGAAATTGAAAAATAATTGTAACTGGCGAATACCATGAAATAGCTTAAAATTCTATTTAATATGGGCTGCTCGACTTCTAAGGCTTATATATATGCATGTCACTCGAATTAACAAAGGCAAAAGAATATCCTACATTTTAGTCTTGAGAAACTTGGGATAAAAAGAATTGGCATTTCAATTGCTTCTTTTCCTCAAAATTTGTGCTCAATTTTGCATGATTTGCGATGTGTTAATACTCCTTGCCAGTGGTGCTCACAGATGACCTCACAGTTATTTGACTTAGTAACAATATAGCTATAAAGATGCTACCTTCCTATTATTACAAGAAACATTTTCTCCTTATAGTATCATCATTCTCATCAATATGTACATTCCGATAATTTCATCTATGTCTTTAACAGACAGTATGTAAGACTTCTTTGTTGATGGAAATGTAATAAATTTAAGAAATAACAGATATTGCTCTCTAATAAGCAATGAGAGTAATAATTACTCTCTACTAATAAGCAATGCTCCAATATAGAGTTGCTCACTGTGCTGCTTGATTTTGAGTGTTAACTTGGCTAAAGCCACAGTACCCAGATATTTGGTCAAATACCAGGAGATGTGCTGTGAAAGTATTTTTTTAGATATGATTAGCATTTAAATCAGCTGACTTTGGGTAAAACACACAATCCTCCATAATGTGGGTGGGGCTTATCCAATCAGTTGGTGCTTTTAGGAGGGGGACAGAGTGACATTAACAAGTGGTGGAATAGGAAACTCCTGACTTTCCTTCTTCCCACACAGACCAACTATACAGCTACACACAGATCTGTTCCCCCTAAGAGAAGTCCATGAACTAGTGGAGAAACATTTACATTACACCTGATTTCAGGTGACTAAGAAAATACCCACATTGAAATGGAAAGCACCAAGGTTTGAAAGGCATCTAGGCTCTCTGGATAGCCTGACTAATAAGGTTCATCTACACGAGGTCTGCTTGTTAAGGCAAAACTATGAATCAATTTTCTGAAAAAAATAACCAGAAGTCATTTTTCCTCACTTTGACCTGGTACCAGTATTGTCCACTCATAGCCATCCAACTTTCCTCCCCTCCAAACCCAGAGTCCATGACACTTCAAAAGACTTTTTTGTTTGAGGCTCCTTCAACAGTGAAATCAACCTCCATGTCGGTGCTGATCCACCCAATGTGACCTTCAACCAGTGTATCATTAGGAGAAGGAAAATGGAATAGGTGGATTAGGCACTTTCTCTAGTTTTTGCCTCTTGTGTGCTTAGACTATTACCATAATCAATTAAAGGCTTAACTTCATTTTTGGTTTGTTGTTTTAATGGGTTACTCTGATGCATGACAGCTCAACTCTCCATCTCCAGCTCATCTAAACTCCTAACATGTGTCATCTCATTTAATTTTGTTAACAACTTGATGATATCTAAGCCATTTGTCCACACAGTTTGATGTGAACAAACTGAAGCTCCTGAGGAATATAGAACTTGTCTAGGGCCCTATTAGTAGCAACACTAGAAACAAGTGCAGGACTGTCTGATGCACAAGTCATGCATTTTGCCACTACATTGTACTGAAAGAACGTCCAGTATGTAAGATTCAGAGATTGTATGTATCTCTTGAAGGATATAAAGGGGTATCCAGAAATTAAAGGGAAGATGACATTCCAGCTTTTTCTTTTTCCAATGCAGGCAGCCTTTTGTCTATTTGTATGTATATGTTTTGTTCATCTGTACATATATGTTCTTTGCTGATACAGTCTTGAATTTTAAAAAGGTACTAAAAATGTCTACATGTGAATCTATTTTATAAGATGTTACTCAGGTATTTGGTGAATCATTTGCATTGCAAGAGTCAAGTTATTCTTCAGATTATCTACTTTAATTTCCTTGATTTTTGTTTCCATATTTTCCTTATGGTATTTTGATTATAGGCAAATTGAGCCTTGAGGATCTATAATACATACATACTTCTTATACTGTAGTGCCCCCTTCATCCATTGTTTGGCTTTTTGTTATTTCAGTTATCTGTAATCAGCTGCCTCCAGAAACTGATGATCTTCCTTCTGACATTCCTTGAGAAGGAAGGAATGGTAGTAGCTAACACTCCATCTACAACACCTACGTCATCCCCCTCCCTTCATCTCATCACGTGAGCATCTTATCATCTCACCTTATCACAAGAAAGGTGACTATAGTACAAAATATTTTGATAGAGAAAGAGACTTTGCTCATATAACTTTATTACAGTATATTGTTATAAGTGTTCTATTTTTATTACTAGCTGTTGTATATATTATGTGCCTAAAATATAAATTAAACTTTATCATAGGTATGTAGGTATAGGAAAAAACAGTACATATAGGGTTCAGCCCTCTCTGTGGGCCTTAGAATTTGTCTCCTACAGATAAAGAAGCACTATTGTATTGTTTCTCTTTATTTTCATGTAGTTCTCATAAAATTCCTTATGCTGATCTTTATATTATAAGTTTAGTGACTATTAGTTTATCCCTCTACTAAATTTTATATTTTGATAATTTTAGTTTTTATTGGAAATCTCCCTTTCTGAATATTTTATTCTTTTTTGTTCATGCAGTTTTCCAATGAATTATTTCCCTTTATTTTTTTATTATTGTAAGCTACACATAAAATCTACCATGTTAACCATTTTTAAATGTACAGGTCAGGGGTATTAAATGCATTTAGTATGTTGTGCAACCATCAACACTACCCATCTCCTGAACTCTTTATCTTACAAAACTAAATTTCATAACCACCAAAAAGTAACTCCTCTGCCATTGGCACCATTACTCTACTTCCTCTCTCTATGATTTTGATTCTTTTAAGTACTTCATGTAAGTGGAATTATCAATGTTTGTCTTTTTGATACTGGCTTATTTCACTCTGTCTAGTGTCCTCGAGGCTTTTCTAGGGTGAAGCAAAATTTCCCTTCTTTTAAAGCTGAGTAATATTCCATTCCAAATACATTTTGTTTATCCATTCACATTTCAGTAGATCTTGCTTCCACATTTTAGCTATTGGAAATGTACTGCTATGACCATAGGAGTACAGATATCTCTTTGAGATCCTACTTTCAGTTCTTTTGAATGTATACTTAGGAGTGGTATTGCTTGATCATATGGTAATTCTATTTCTAATTTTCTGGAAAACTACCAAACTTGTTTCCATAGCAATTGTACCATTACCATTCCCACCAAGCATACACAAGCATTTCAATTTCTCTACATCCTCACCAACATTCTTTTTCTTTAATAGTAACCATTCTAATCGGTGAGAAGTGGCATCTCACTATAGTTTTGATTTGCATTTCCCTAATGATTAATGCTGTTGTGTATCTTTCATGTGTTTATTGGCCAGTTTTACATCTTCTTTGAAGAGATTTCTATTCAAGTTCTTTGATCATTTTTGAGTCAGGTTGTTCTTTGTTTTGTTTTTTCTTGAGTTTAAAGTGTTCTCTATGTATTCTGGACATTAATCCCTTATCAGATTTATGATTTGCAAATATTTTCTCCCATTCTTTGGCTCACTTTTTTACTCCATTGATATTGTCTTTTGATGCAAACATTTAAAATTATTTCATGAAGGCCAATTATCTATATTTCTATAGTTATTGTCTGAACCTTTGGTGTCATATTCAAGAAACCAGTGCCGGGATCCCTGGGTGGTACAGCGGTTTGGCACCTGCCTTTGGCCCAGGGCGCCATCCTGGAGACCCAGGATTGAATCCCATGTCGGGCTCCCGGTACATGGAGCCTGCTTCTTCCTCTGCCTGTGTCTCTGCCTCTCTCTCTCTGTGACTATCATAAATAAATAAAAAAATTAAAAAAAAAGAAACCAGTGCCAAACTCAATGTCATAAAATTTTTGCCTTATGTTTTCCTTTAAGAATTTTGTTGTTTTAGGCCTTACAATTAGATCTTTCATTGTTTTTGAGTTGATTTTTGTATACAGTCTAAATTAAAGTGCAACTTCATTATTTTACTTGTGGATATCCAGCGTTCCCAGCACCATTTGTTGTAAAGACTGTCCTTTCTCCATTGAATTGCCTTGACGTTCTTGTCAAAAATCATTTGACCATATCTGCCAGGGTTTATTGCTGGGTTCTCCATTCTATTCCATTGGTCTGTATGTCTGTCTTTATGCCAGTACCATACTCTTTCGAATATTATAGCTTTGTGTTAAGTTTTGAAATCAGAACATGTGAGTCTTCTAGCTTTGTTCTCTTTTAAACTTGTTCTGCCTAAGGGTTCTGTGAGATTCCTCGTGAATAAGGATGGGATTTTTAAATTCTGAAATATCAGTGGGATTTGATAAGGATTCTATTGAATCTATAGATATCTTTGAGTACTATTGACATCTTAACAATATTAAGTCTTTCAATATGTGATCATCAGATGTGTTTCTATTTATTTACGTCTTTCTTAATTTCATTCATCAGTGTTTTGTAGTTTTCACTTTCTTGGTTACCTCCTAAGTATTTTTTCTTTTTGATGCTATTATAAATGGAATTACTTATGTAATTCCTGTTTCAGATTGTTCGTTGTTAGAATACGGAAGTGCAACTGATTTTGGGGTATTGACTTCACATCCCATTGCTTTGCTTGCTGATGCATTTATTAGTTCTAACAATTCCTTTTGTGGATTCTTCAAAGTTGTTTTTTTTTTTTTTTACATGTGTGATAATATTATCTATAAAAAGATAATTGCACTCCTTCCTTTCCAATTTGGATGTCTTTTATGTCTTTCTCTTGCCCTAATTGCTGATTAGAACTTCCAGTTCTATGTTCAATAGAAGTCATAAAGTGCTTACCTTTGCCTTAATCCTGACCTTAGAAGAAAGCTTCTAGTTTTACCGCTGATTATGCTAGCTGTGGATTCTTCATATATGGTTCTTATTATGTTGAGATTTCTTTTACTTCTACTTTGTTGAGTGTTTTTATCATGAAAGAGTATTAAATTTGTCAAATACTTTTTAATGCATCATTGAAATGATTGTGTGGGTTTTGTCCTTCATTCTATAATAATGTGGTGTATTACACTGGTTAATTTTCTTATGTTAAAATACCCTAATTCCAGGAATAATCTCCATTGGTCACATTGTATAATCCTTATAATATGATATTGAATTCCACTTGCTGGTATTTTGTTGAGGATTTTGCATCAATGTTGCACCAAGAGATATTGGTCTGCAGTTTTCTTTTCTTGTAGTGTCTTTGTCTGGTTTTGGTTTCAGGGTAATGCTGACCTCACAAAACAAATTAGGAAGAGGTCCTTCCTGTTCAAATTTTGGAAAAGCTTGAGAAAATTGGCATGCATTCTTTAAATATTTCATAGAAGTCACCAGGGAAGCCAACAGGTTCAGGTTCTTTGTCAAGAGTTTTAGATTACTGGGCAGCCTGGGTGGCTCGGTGGTTTAGCACCACCTTCAGCACAGGGTGTGATCCTGGAGACCTGGGATCGAGTCCCATGTCAGGCTCCCTGCATGGAGCCTGCTTCTCCCTCTGCCTGTGTCTGTACCTTTCGCTCTCTGTGTCTCTCATGAATAAATAAATAAAATCTTAAAAAAAAAAGAGTTTTAGATTATTGATTTAATCTTTTACTAACTATAGATCTATGTAGATTTTCTTTTTTCATGACTTTTTAATAACAAGCCAAATATAGGATATAGTGTTAAGAAAAAAAAATACTCCTAATTGCAAATAAAAACTGCAAGCTTCAGGATTTGCCCAGAAGCACTCATTGCTTTTGCTGAAGACCTTTGCTTCCTGACAGATTGTATTTATCCCTGACTCAACCTCTATCACTGTCATTTGTAATTTGTGGGTTTTTATGAGATTCCTTTGGATTTTGTGTCCATTTGAGTCACATGAAAACTTTTTTTTTACTACATCCCAAGTGAGGTGCCAATCTTTTCCTAAGTAAAATCTTATCTGCAAACTTCCTTAGATTTCTGGTCCTCAGTCTTTTTCATTTTGTGTTTATATTTATATTGTCATCATAGCAGTGATTTAAGAGGCATAGGGAATCAAACAGGAAAAGTCAAATGGTGATCTGGAAAATGAAGGAATGAATGTATTTTCAAATGTTGCATTCATAATGATTTAGATGGCACATATGCGTTTTATAGATTGGAAAACTAAACAGTGAAATGCTAATGCTCTCAAATTGATATGCATATTTAATACAATTTCTGCCAAAGTCCTAGAATGATATTTATTAATATAGGCAAGATTATTCAGAATTTATGTTGAAAGGATATATGGATAGAAAATAAGCAGGTAAAAGTGTTCAAAATTATGAGCCATTAGAGGCACCTGGGTGGCTCAGTGGTTGAGCATCTGCCTTTGGCTCAGGTTGTGATCCCGGGGTTCTGGGATCAAGCCCCACATTAGGATCCCCGTGGGGAGCCTGCTTTTCCCTCTGAACTGTGTCTCTGCCTCTCTCTGTGTGTCTCTCATGAATACATATATAAAATCTTTTAAAAAATCATGAGCCATTAATAACATGCAAATTAAGACCAGAATGAAACATCACTGCAGAATTATTAGGACATCTAAAATAAAATATAAAATATAGTGACAATACCGAGTACTAGTAATGATGTGAGAAAAGTGGCTCTCTTATATATTGTTGGTGGGAATGTAAAATAATACAAATGTTCTGGAAAATAATTTGGAAGTTTAAAACAAAACAAAACATGTACTTATCATACAAGTTATTGCATTCTTGGACATTTATCTCAAAGAAATGAAAACTTATGTTTGCACAATAACCTGCATATGAATGCTTATCAGCAGTTTTATTTGCAATAGCCAAAAACTAGAAACAACAAAAATGTCACTTAATAAGTAAATTATACAAACTGTGGTGCATCCATACTGTGGAATAGTACTCAGCAATGAAAGAGAATTGTCTATGGAAACACACAACCTGGATTGGTGTCTAGGGTATCACGCTGAGTGAAAATTGTCAATCTCAAAATATCATATACAGTATGATCCCATTTGTATATTATTCTCAAAAGGATAACAGGACATGGAAAATATATTTGCCCTTGCCAAGTGCTAGGTAATGTGGGGGGCAGGGGAAGGGAAAGGTGAGTGAGACATAAAGATGCAGTCCAAGGGGGGCACCTGGGTGGCTCAGTTAGTTGGGCATTTGCCTTCAGCTCTGGTCATGATTCTGGGGTTCTGGAGCCCTCGGATGGAGCCCTGTATGGGGCTCTCTGCTCAGCAGGAAGTCTGCTTCTCCCTCTTTTTCTGCACCCCCCCATGCCCCTCTCACTATGCTCATGCTCTCTCACTAATCAATCAATAAAATCTAAAAAAAAAAGAAAAAGAAAAAAAAAGAAAAGAAAGAAAAAAAGAAATCTGACTTAAAAAGAAAAGAAAGATACAGTGCAGGGGAGGTCTTTATAGTGACAAGAGAGTTCCAAATCTTGAGTGTGTGGTAGTTACACAAATCTACCTGTGTGATGAAGTGGCATACAACTCTACTCATGCATTGTAACTACATAAAATGCCTGATTTTGATATGATACTATACTAATATTAGACGTAACCATTTGGGATGCTGGGGTGGTTCAGTGGCTGAGTGTCTGCCTTTGGCTCAGGGCGTGATGCCTCTCCTCCCTATGCCTATGTCTCTGCCTCTGTGTATGTCTCTTGTGAATAAATAAAATATTTTAAAAAGAAAAAAAATGTAACCATTTGAGGAAACTTTTCTAAGGATACAAGGACATCTCTGCGCTGTATTTGCAACTTTCAGTAAATCTACAATCATTTCAAAATATTCGAAAAATCAACACCCTATTTTAGGATGGCATATATGCAGTATATGGCTTCTTGTTACTTTAGATGAAAAACTGAGGCATGGTGAAACTAAATGACTTAATGAAAGTTGCCAAAGGAAAAATTACATATTATTATCCCACATAGTTATACTATTAGGTTTAAATTATTATATTGTGAAAATAATTTATTTAAATGGCATATTAAGATCCATATATTTCTATGTACTTGTAGAACCAGACTTCCATTATATAATGTCATGTACACACAATGTAGCAATTAAAAAATCCTTTCAAGTTTGTTTACATGGGAATCTCTGCATCTTTCAAAAAAGTTTATTTCATCTAAATTAAATCCCTAAACAAAATGTTTCTGTACATAAACAGTATTCAGTTAAGAAAAATAAAACAATATTTATTATCTAAATTTTGTATCACAAAAGTAAAAGAGCTTGAGGAAATTAGAATAACACTTATAATTGGCATTTCCCAAGTAAATATAGACATTTCCTTCAAAATACTAATGAAAACGGGGATCCCTGAGTGGCTCAGTGATTTCGCGCCTGCTTTCCACCCAGGGCATGATTCTGGAGTCTTGGGATGGATTCCTGCATCAGGCTCCCTGCATGGAGCTTGCTTCTCCCTCTGCCTCTTTCTCTCTCTCTGTGTCTCTCATGAATAAATAAAGAAAATCTTTAAAAAAATATTAATGAAAAATATTAATCTCAATAATCAGTACAGAAATACATATCATCCTTTTTTTCTTTGTTTTGGTATATTTATTTTTTAAATATGTAACAATATTTTAAGGGAAAGTAAATGTTTGTTAAATGGATTATTTCCAAAGCAAAGTGGATTTAAAGGAAATATTTTATAAGAAGGCGAATTTACAAAATTATCATAGAAAATCTCTTGTGACCTTCTTTAAAATTACTCTAGAATTTAGCACTCTATCTTGTACATAGTTGTTATTTGAAATGTTTGGATTCTTTGAAATTTTATACTATATCAGTCCATGATTCAGTTAGCAAAGAGATGACATATTCAAAAGGATTGAAGTAAAAACAATTTGTAAAAGAGATTATTTACAGAGGTGTGTGTTGGGTTGAGAAAACCATCATGAAAAAGTGAAGCATTAGGAAACCGAGCAAAGTGGGAAGCTGTTATTCCCACCGCACCCCAGATGGGAGCTGGTTCCTTGTGTGCTAAGAACTTCATCCAGGGAACATCAGCCAAAGGACAGATTATGGACTTCTGAACATTGACTGCCATAAAGGCAAAGAAAAACTGGCATACGTTGTCAATATCAATTATTTTAGAACTCCAGAAATTAACTAAAGGCTTGCAGCAACCCAGGGAACATTGATTTAAGAAAAACGGCTGCATGTCAGTAAGGAAAATGAAGTTTGTTGGTATCTTAACGTCAAGTGCCATGCCTTGCTCCTCGGTAATACTCTTAAATAAAAGTAAAATAAAATAAGAGTCTATCTTGGGTCCTGGAGAGAGTAGCATGGAGCTGAAGTTCTTTTAAAGCTAATTCCCAAAGAATTGCTATTATTTGACCTGTGAATATATTCCTCCATTACAGGCAATGTTGTATGGAATAGGATGTTTATCGATAGATGACATGGTCTTGTATAGAAGGAGCAATAAATACGAATTTTAGCTTTTGTTCTAAGGAAAAGAGGGAGCAGAAAATAGAAGGGGCTTTTATAATATTATTGCAAAATCATAAAGCCATAGTTTGAAATTTTTATTTGCAACCCCCCAAAAATGATAAGAAAGAGAAATTTTGTATTATGACAATTTTATGCCTATTTTTAATACTGTCAAAACCCTTTACATTTGTCTCTTTTCATTTCTCAATGTGTAAATAATTTTTCTTAACCGTGACGTCTGGTGTGGTAGTTACTTCTGATTAAGAATGCAACTCGCTAATATCTTTCAAGGAGAACAGTGCATTCTTGTAAGTTTATTGTCTCCATTAAAGACATATCTAAAGCAGACCTTGCAATGTTGGAATATCAATTTTAACTGTTGTAAAACCCCGTATGTGGGCATTTGTGATCATGTCTTGGTAGCAATTTAAACAAGTGACTAGCTCTAGAGAGGATGATGAAATATGATTTGGGGATTGGCATAAGGAAATAAAGTCTTAAAATACAAGTAGCTAAAATTGGGGGAGACCGTTTTAGCATTTTTTTTTCATTTTAGCATGTTCATTTAGCTTTATATAGATTTCAGGATTAATTAAAATACTTATCCAGGGGATTTCTGGAAAATTCTACCTTGGAAGCCAGTTTCTTTAGTATATGCTGTAGGCAACCAGTTCTTTATCTAGGGGAAGGGATGATTTGATAAACATTTATACAGTCATGTTGGATGTAGACTCTTCCATTACCCAGGGGAAAAAAATGTTTTAAGCTATAGAAGAAAAAAAAAAAACAAACAAGAGTAGTTGTGCAAACATCTTTATAGCATGCTTTATCCCTAGGTAAATTGTGCATGCTGATTCATATCTTCATTATGACTGTGAATGGAGAGATTCTGTGCCCTAAAGAACCCCAAAATGAGACGGGAATCATTGGAATTATAATATGTCAGTATCAATACAATTATTTTAAAGATGAGACTGATTATCCACCTTCTAGTGGCAAGGGTGGCTATGACAGGTACCTAGAGTTTGATTGGAAATGAGGTTTTTCTTTAAATATACTTCTTAAAACAGAGATGGAGGAAAGTATAGGGGAGTCTCTCTTTGCTTGTACTTTTGAAATATTTCGAAGAACCCCAGAGGCCTGCAAAACCAAAGTACTTAGCAGTTGCTTATTTAATATTAGCTTGAGTGGAAAAAAGGAGAGGCTTTTATGGAAAATATTTCTTGACAGTTGTCTGTCTCCTGGCATTCTGAACTCACTGCCTTATAAACAGGACCAATTAATTAGGGAGCCAAATTCTCCTCTCTCTCATACCATAATTCCCCTTAAAAAAGTCCCACTCCAGACCATCTTCCACATTATAATTACATTTGCAGTCTACAGACTGGAAATTGCTGACATTTTGAGTATATGCTCACTATTGGGCAAACCTCAGAGGGCTGCGATTGCAGAATTACCTAGGAGTGGGCTGCAGACTTGAAGAGAAGTCTACTGAGACAAGAAATACGAGTACAGTGCTCATTTTAAAGCAAGACAACATACCCGTGAGGTATTTTTTGTAAATGCATACAAAGGGGAGGTGACAAATATAAGGCATGGCAATATTGAATTCTATCTTAAAATATTTTTCTTACATGAAACAGGATCGAATAGCTCTCGAAAAACATTTTGCATATATTGGGCCACCACTGGTGGTATAAGAGTGGCTCTCTCCCATACATTTACACAATCACAAGACAATTCCATTGCTTCCAGAGCTGTTCAGCTACAATTGAAATCGTATTTCCCTCAACCTTTATTTAGGTTTTATAGATATGATAACTTATTAAACAGACTACTGCTTACTTTGACATTTTTTTCAGGATTTAATCATCCCTGAACAATGACTCTAGGAGGTGTTGACTTTTATTGTACATTGTTTCATGTTTCGATCAACCTTCCAAGAGTAATCAAAGTTCCTGGATTGAGCCATTCACAAGATTGAATCCTATAAATGCAAACAAGCTCATTAAGGTCACACACACACTCACTCATACACGCACACACCTCTAACTCATGGTGCACAAATATGCTGAAGTCGTATTTATATCTCAAACAATTCCCTAAATCCTCATATACATTTTGGCACTGAAAAAGAATGGTAACATTATAAGAAGTCTTTCATGATCCAAAAAATCAACTGCGTTGATGTAATTTTTTTCAGATAGATTCTACGTGGAAATTAAACAAAAAAATTGTATGCAAATTATACAGCACATTCTGAGATAAGGGATGTCAGAAATAATTTATGTCACAGCGTATCATTGGTTCTGGGCTCTGTCAGATGGCAGAAAAAATACATATATGTGTGTTTGCAGTAAGCCCTATCTATGCACACATCTTTCTGCATTTCTGTTTGTGACCATCTGTCTCTTTAGCTCCACACATGTCCATGCCGATGTCCCCAACTCTAGTTCATCATCTCATGGGTCACTCTAACCTCCCTTGTTTGCTTATCTATAATTCCTATTCCAGTGGTGAGAAACCCAGCTCCCATTGCAGCTATTGGTTTACTGAATTGTTAAAATTTCAGCATGCAGGTACAGTGAACTCAGAATTATTAGTTTATATTCCCACAGAAACAACCATCCCAACAATGCATTGTTTTTGTGCAGTTCCTTTTGTCTCTAGTCTCACGGACTCCATCCATTTCCAAAGGTAGGTCAGCACTGTTTTCCCCACCCCCATCAGCATGCATCCTTGTGGGCTGTCACCAGCAGAAGCTTTGTCTCTTTCCTTCGAGACATGGTCCTTTCTCCTTCTCTTTTCACCCTCCTCCTCTTTCACATATTAAATAATGAGAATGAGAGACAAATTTTTACCCCTTTCCAAAAGAAAATGTAAATAACTTTTTTAGACCGTTGATCCACTTCATTTTCACTTTATCAAAACCAAAATAAACTATTGCAAGTGAAAACAACGCTCATTAGAGCAGCTACTTTCTTCCTCGTATTTCATTTCTGTCTGTGGTTTCTAGCTCAACTTGCAAGATATTTTGCAAAAGCACAAATATGAGTTTTAAGGGAAACTGAATGTACATTTCAGTCTTTGACTCTCAGATAGCATGGTGCAATAGAAAGAAGGAGCTTTAAATAGATAAAGAAGAAAATTAAAATTATCAAGAACTGTTTAAAGATTAAATGCCCCAGGGTCCTGGGATCAAGCCCTGCATCGGGCTCCCTACTCAGGGGAAGTCTGCATCTCCCTCTCCCTGTGCCTCTCTCCTCCTGTGCTACTCTTATGCTCTCTCTCACTATTTCGGTCTCAAGTAAATAAAATCTTTAAAAAAAATAAAAATTAAATGTCTCTTGATTCTCTATTTGAACTCAAACTGTGTAATATTTAGAACCTACTCTTGAAGTTAACTGCTCAGAAACACTTTGCCTTTTAAGATGCCTGGAAAACCAAAACAAATCTAATTAGAAAACTTTGTGCAGCATAAACTGACTTAGCACTTTACATGCCCTCTTTCCTTCCTTCTGATCTAACTGTCCCAGAGTACGGATATCACATAGATATTGATAGGATTTGGCATCCCTACAACTTCAGAAAAACATGAAAATTATAGGATTATTTCCATCATGGCCTGAGGCAATTGTGTTGCTCCACTAAGAAAGTTGAGTGAACTTTCTAGTTATATTGCTCTTTTAGACAACATCAAAGTAGACTCAGATAAAGGTAGAGGAACTGTAGTTCTTATCTGTCAACATTGAATAACCAATGTCAGTTGCAGTGGTGCTGGGCACATAGCAAGCGTTGAGTAATTGTCAAATGAATAAATGAACAGGTATACGTAAACTTAACACAACACCTGGTATGCTATAAATACCAATATATATTAGCTCGACTTGATATTTATAATAATAGTTTTCATTGCAGTTATTTTCTATTAGTTATCACCATTGCTTGGATTTAATCCTCTTTTATGAATGTACCACATACTCAAGCTTCTTTTCTGATCTGTAAAAAATCCCTTCCCTGCTGTGAACCTGTGTGTCAAGCACCCCACTAAAGGGACTGGAGATCTCCACCTTCTCACAGGAATCAGCTCACTTTCCAGGATGGCTCAGTAATTCTAATTACATGTTACCACTCTCACAAGCCTCTGATTTATCCTAAGTCCATTGTCCAGACCCTTCACCTCAAATCTGCTGTGATTATAGGGTCGGTCATGCATGCAACCAGTTCTCATTCGGCTAAGCACTACAGACCTTCCTCTGCTACTTACTTTATATTGAAGAAGCCTTTAATTAGACCTAGAAGGAAACTATTGTCATTAAATTTTAGGCCCTAAGTACCTATTTTAGTCAGCTTGGGCTATAACAAAATGTCATAGACTAGGCAACATAAAAACAAATGTTTAATTTTTTTTAAGATTTTATTTATTTATTTGACAGAGAGAGAGCACAAGCAGGAGGAACAGCAGAGGGCGAGGGAGAAGTAGGCTCCCCGCTGAGCAGGGAGCCTGATGTGGAGCTCGATTCTAGGACCCTGGGGTCATGACGAGGGGAAGGCAGACATTTGACCGACTGAGCCACCAGACACCCCAACAGCAAACATTTATTTCTTGCGGGCCTGTAGGCTAAGGAACCCAAGATCAAGGTGCCAGCAAATTTCATGCTGATGAGAGCCCTCTTTCTGCTTTGCAGTCAACATCAGCCTTCTTTTTCTTATATCCTCACATGGCCCTCCCTTGGTGTGAGCATGGCGAGGGAATGTGAGAGGTATATTATGGGTCTCTTCTTTTTACAAAGGCATTAATCACACCAAGAGGGCCTGCTCTCATGACCTAATCTAACTGGGATCACTTCTCAAAGATCCCACCTCCAAATACCATCATGTTGGAGAGTAGGGCTTCAATGTATGAATTTAAGGCGACATGTTCAGTGCATAGCAGTACCTAATCTTAGAATGGTAAATTCATGACCCATGTGTCTCCACTCTTTCTTCCCTCCAGATGATGCCACTAACCAATTAACAATTTCTTCTTTCTGAACTGAAAGATGATTACAGAAATCCTTCTCAACCCAACACTTTGAGGCACCACCCACGAGGCTCATGTTGGCAGGCAATACAGCCCTCTCCTGGGTGTGCTCTATCACCGTGACTGGATTAATCCAATTAACTGATGACAGTAATTGCTACTTTTGGTAGTGACATTGGAGGAGCTAGAATAAAAGGGAAAAAAAGTGTTCTTAAAGGTCTTCATTCTAAAAATAGGGTAATCAGAAGTATGATTTTAAAAGCTGTGGTTATATTATTATACAGAATAGTTCTATTTGCTGTTGGTAAAAATAATGTATAACTATTAAACGTGTACAAAGAACACAGCTTCTGCTGATTTTATTAAGTTTCTAAATTCTGTGGTCCTTTGGTTTTCTGAATAATTAAAAACACTTTAGAAGTCAAGGATATCTTTGTCCAAAAATAGTATTTGGAGCTTGGAAAGATCTTGAGTGTGGGAAATACTTACATTTTATGTTGTAGTTTGATGTTAATGTAAGCTTGGTCCTCCTAAAGTGATACTGTCTCGAGGATATAGAAGCACGTTGCAGGTGCCCAGTCTGAGATGTAGTACTGTCTCTCTGACATGGTCAACTGTTTTCTATTTACTCTCTGCAGGGGACTTTTCTTTTTAAGATTTTATATATTTATTCATGAAAGACACAGAAAGAGGCAGAGACACAGGCAGAGGGAGAAGCAGGCTCCATGCAGGAGCTGATGTGGGACTCCATCTGGGAACCCCGGGATCACGTCCTGAACCAAAGGCAGCCGCTCAAATGCTGAGCCACCCAGGCATCCCAAGGCGACTTTCTTTATGAATTCTTGTCGATGCTACTTTCTTGATCTCTCATGACTTCTTAGCTATTCTTTCTTTTCCTTTGGTGATCCTCCTATTCCTTTATCTTAAATATCTACAATGTGTTACCCTTATTACCATAGTATTTGCTTTCAATACATGTCCATGTACATGACCATACTGATGTTCTGAGTTTAAAGTGTTCTTATGAGCAAATATGGAGGAATGAAAACAAGGAAATTTACATATAAGAAGACTAGCTTTAGATCTTGACTCTCCTGTACATAGATACTTTATTTTTGACTAAACATGAAGCCACTACAATCATCACTCTAGTACATTTATGATAAAAAGGTAGTTAAGCTCATTGGTTAAGTGAAGAGGCTTTATCATGTAAAATTGAATCTTGTGACAAGCAATCCCTGGTGGGTAATCTTGGGTAAGAACTAGGGTCTATGTGCCTCAATGTCCTCATCTATAAAGTGAGATTATAATTTAACCCATCTCTAAAGCTTTCTTAAGTATTAAATGAATTAATAACATAAAATGCTGAGAATATTGTAACCTATAATCCACATTGTTGTTATTATCCTTACTATGTTTACCTTTGAAAATGGGATGTAGCAATAACCATCTATAAGGTTTTTGTGACAATAAACTTGAATAAAGTCAAATGGAGCAATTGGTATAATACCAGGTATCGGGTCACTCAATTAAACTTTCTTTCCTTTTTGAACAGTTGACTCAAATGTCTTTAATTCTAGTGATCTTTCCACTTGATGATTCTTCCCAACTTTGGATTTTATTCATTTCCACAGGTATAAAATCAAATGCCCTGTCTCACTGTGAAGGCAGTCTGTCCTTCTGGTACTCTTGTTTTTGTTAATGGCATGCCATCTTTGTGGTTTTTAAAATTATTGATGGGAGATGGAGTAACTGGATGATGGGCATTAAGAAGAATTGATAAAATGAGCACTGGGTGTTATATGCAATTGATGAATTGCTAAATTCTACCCCAGAAACCAATAATACACTATATGTTAAATAAATTGAACTTAAATTTTAAAATTTTAAAGAAATATTGAACTCATATTTACTCTGATCTCTCCTCCATCAATTTTATTTGTGCTGTCCCTGAGCCCTATAACCTCTTATTCTTTTCTCCATTTTTGAAACCTTTTGAGATTTATCTTTTCTCCTCTTGCCAACTTAGAATAAGAGCGATAACTAACATTAACTGTACAATTAAAAGTTAATAAATGTTAATATTAATAAGGTTACATTTTCATATAAAGATTAAAATATAGAGAAGGTTTGGAATAAAAGATAATAAAACATTAGATTGATGTCAATGTCAAATGTGAGCTTTTAAGTAGAACCGTTTAATTCTTTGATGGAGTCACAAAATATGTGATGTTGGGGCAGGCTTTCTGCTTGAGATGCTATGTGATATTAGGGAGCAAAAAGAATAGGATCATTTGTGTCCAAAAATTTGGGTTCTAATCCCAGCTTTGGCATGTTGGTATTTACTAGAGGTACGATTTGGAGCATGTGAATTAACCTGCCTCAGGTAAAGTAAAGATATTTGTAAAACATGCAAATAGAATGTGCAGTTGACCTTATCGACTTGTTTTGAAGATCAAAAATATAATTGGAGCCCTTGAAATATTCAATATAATTATTCAATTGTACTCCAAACTGGCATAGCAAAGAGGCTACTTCATCACGCTAGACTAAAAATGAGACGATTATGCATGAATATGGAATTTGTTGCCTTCTTGTCCATAACTCAATAAGAAAGGATTCTGTAGGTTAACTTATTGAGAAAAATAACTTACTCTTTCTCCTGTGGTCCCCACTTCAGTGAACAGCACTTACCCATCTGCCCAAACACATCTCTTTCTCCACCATTACCTTCCATATGAATTACTGCAATAGCTCCCTGTCTGGAATTTTTACTGTAGTCTCTCCTTTTGTAATCTATTTTCCACCCAGCAGTTTGCACTGATTTTATTAAGTAAAAATTGAAAGTGCCACTCCACTATTTAAAACATTTCAAATTTCCCTTTTTACTCAAAGAAATGCAAAACTGTATACATGGCTTAAAAGAATTAGTCACAAAGTAAAACCTCACAGGTTCATATGTTTAGACTCATAGATTTTCATAAACTTTACTTTTAAACTTTATATTTCTGCCATACCTGACATGGACAATTCTTTCTTTTTCCCATATTTTTCATATTCCAAACACCCCATCTGGAGAATCATGCTTCTGTAAACAGTGGCTGAGCAGGTGAATATGAAAAAGACAGGTGTGGCTTAGAACCCAAGCTTGGAGTACCTCCGAAACCCACACAGGGATGGGCCTAATCTAAAAGGCATAGAGGCAGTGTGGGAAGTTACGTGATGGAGGACCATCAACAGCCACAGAATGGGCAGGATGGATCAAAGGCAACCCTCAACTGATCAGAATTGTAAGTTTTCTGAAAAATGTAATTTGGAAATTAGTTTATCATCCTTTTCATAGAATAAGCCCTAGAAATAGTTGAACATTTGCTGTTTGGAAGAGCCAGGTAGGAGAACTGCAAAGGGAAATACCCAAGTTCCAGGACAAAACGTGATGTGTGTCACAGTAATGAATAGGAAAAAAGAAATAGATACAAATCTTGGCCACCTATTTGGGGAAACCGGTTCTATTATAAAGTTATCATTAGAGTTATTTATTTATGTGTGTTACTACACATAGTAAAGCATTTTGTAACTTATAAAGCACCTGTTAAAGGTGATCATTAATTTTTATGAGAGAACAATTTTTGCATATTTCTGTCTGCAAGCGTAGGTATATAACACAGTACACAATTCAAATGAACGTATTGAATACTATTGAAATGTACTTTAAGAAATAGTTGCCTTGTATATCTTTCCAATAAAATTTTGCATTAGAAAATCAGAAACATACGTTTAATAACCAAAATGTTGAAGTAAAGTGCTTGAAATAATTATGTCTTCATGTTAACACCCAAGTCAACAGTAAACTCCCTTCCCTCTTCAGTGCAGCATTTCACTTGATAATTAGCAGCTGTATGCTAATTGCATTGGGAGCTCTCGATTTCCTGAGTATGCTAATTTAAAGTTCTGTTGAGTGGTGACTTTGTTTCATGGAAGCCTGAAGTATAAGCCATATAGAATACACTATACAACTAATCCTACCCTCAGTTCCTGGCAGAGAACAAACTGAGTGCCTCTGTTAATGGTACCTCATGCTAAAGAGGAAAATTGTTAGGGCCCTGAATCACTTCAGCAGTGATTGCAAAATGAGAAATTGAACTCTTCTGAGATGGAGATCCCGACTATGACCTGAGAGCAACCTGAATGCCAAAGGAAAGACGAGGGCCAACCAGCAGTCACCAGAATCAAATTAACACATCTCAGCTGTACTGAGAGTTGAATCTATTAACTAAGCATTTTGAAAATGCACCACTGAACTAATGTAGATGTGATGACAGTTAAGTGCCGATGGACCTCCTAATGGAAAAAGGAAAGCATTAGGGACTCTTTCCAAACACGTGGGAGATGGCCATGGAAGATGGATGTCAAGAGTGGACATGAAGTGGATTGGGATACACTTCATGTCTGATTTTTAGTCTACAACATTATTCGATTTGGGTTTCTCTTTACAGTTGCCCACCTGACCCTTCTTCTGTGCAGGTTATGCTCTCTGCTTAAGCCAAAGGGTGGATGCCAACTTGCAATAATAAACCCACTGTCTGATGCCTCCATTAAAAGTTTCAGTCATGGGACAGAATGTTGGTCTGCGAGAAGGCTTGCTTCAGGAAATAACATGGAGAACACTTCCTGTGTTGATACACAAGGGGACAGAAGCTAGTTGAAAAGCTCGAAGACATATTTCATTTTTCTCTATGTGTTCTTGATGTATATAGTCATGGTATGTTTTAATGATAGTAAATAATATTTCTAATATTGATAATGTGCTGAGTATGGTTTCCGTATATACATCATACATGTGTATATATATGTGTATTCAAGACAAATACTAATTTTATTTTCCATTTAAGAAAGAAAAAAGCTGAGTCACTTAAAACAAATAAAAGCAATTTTTATAAAGTCAAGCAGCAGGTAGGTGGCATAGCTCAGTTCTGAACCCAAGAGGTCTGGCCCTAGGATCTGTGTACTTAGAATAAACACTATTTCTCTTGATTATACCCACACACATATGCACACCACCAAGGCTGACTGACACTTTCTAACCAACTTTAATGTCACATCCTGTGACACATGGATACTTAAAGAAGGGAAAAAAAGAAAAAAGAAAGGTGATGTGTGACAGCGTCTGTAGGCTATACCAATTTCCTAATCCTTAAATAAAATTTAATTTAAGTTTAATTTTATTTAAGGATAATTATATCAATTAAGAAAAATTAAACTACAAAGCATAACTTTAGGACAAAGAATGGTTAATGTATTTCTGAAAATCGTGCCAAATTAACATCAAAAGGCATGTTTCACTATTTGGAGACAGTGCTGCAGTGAATTTCTACAAGTTTTATTGAAACCAGGCTTAATAGAAACTGCAACTATAGTTCTTCTCTTCATAACACAAATTACAAAAGCTGAAGAAATAGCTTTATAATAAGAAGATAAGAAGAGAAAAGAAGCATCAATGTTCTGTTCAGTAGCATAGGAAGTGAAAAAATAGAAATAAAATTCATGGGTCTTGATTTGCTTTATTTAATATTTAGTATTTCCTGGATCTATCCCAAAGATAATATATGGACTTAAAGAAATAAAAGGAAAAACACTAAATGGGATATAACACTTCAAGAAAATCAAATGATTTCATATTTAATGATGAAAAAAATCATGTGATGATTATATTTAGATACAAATATATACAGAGCTAAACATATTCTGGTTCTCTATTCAAAAAGCCTCAGACTAGAGATCAAATAGTACCATCAAATAGGAGATCAAATATATGTTCAGATCAAAGCCATTCAATTCATTTTGTGTTACACAGAACATCTATATAGGTGTTTTTGTTATAAAACCTCTATACTATGTTATGTCTTACCTTAAAGAAGGACAAACTGAGAGTCCTCTGCCCTAAAAGGGAACTGACGACTCATCAAAAAATAAGTGTGGGCTGATACACGCACCTTCAACCAGCAAACTATTATAAAATTCTTACTATGGCCTGTAGAACATAAGGCCATAGTATACAAAGTATACAAAGATGAGCCAAACATTTCTCCTGCCACCGAGGAGATTAAAATGAAGAAAACAGGCAAATGCTACGACAGATGTAAACAGTGTGATAAGTGTAAGAGTGCTTGATGGGAGCTCATTAGAGGCATACCTCACTAGCCTAGATATTCAAAAAAAGTCCCTAAGGAAATGACATACAAACTGAGGCTTAAAGTGAGAGTACAGATTAATTAAATAAAGGAGTCAAGAGAGAGTTGAAATGGGTAGGGACTTCTATGCAGAAAGAATCTCCTACTCAAGCCATTTAAGGATGCAGTTTGATTTCCTAAAGTCACAATTGTCTCAAGTGTCTTTTAAGGTAGTGACTCCTGACTAAGTTTTATGAAAATTACCAGAGAATGGAAAGCACTATTAAGATTCTTTAAACTCAGTAACTACTCTCTATTATCATGAGCATGGCTTATTTAAGGAATTTCAAGCAGGCATGTATTACCTGCATGTTGAATAACAACTAGAGATGAAGCTGAAGAAGTAGGCATGGACCAGATGGTAAAGATTGGAAATACGTTATCATGAAGATACATGTCCCAAATCATCTGTTCAATATACATATGGCAAATAGCCTTAGATGGTAGACACTGTCTCCCTCCAATACAGAGGGTAGATTCTTGACCAGGAAAGCTAATGCCTCCCTTCAGGCCAAAGGTTAAGCAGGAATACCAGCAGTTTCTTTAGAAGATAAAGGATATATTAACTTTAGGGTTCCTCAGCAGTAACACATAGCCACTTACAATAGAGCTACCCAGCTGAGCCTGCCTCTACATCAACTTCTTGGGACTTGAGAGACAAGGGAAACTTATACAAACACGAAGCTCATGTTGTGTGCCTGCTGTGAGTTATAAAGCCCTTTGTTTCTGATCAGTAGCACCACATCTTCATCAGCATTCCCAAAACAGTAATGAGCTAATGTGTCAGCTTTAAAGTATGGCAAAACTGCAGACTCTTCACAGTTCTTGAAAGTTCTAAAATTCTCATGGTATTAAGGACACATTGCATCATTTCCCATCCTATCATAACAGTTTCACTTTAAAATAACAATATAGTGGCACCTGGGTGGCTCAGTTGGTAAAGTGTCTGCCTTTCACTCAGGTCATATTCTCAGAGTCCTGGGATCAAGCCCTGCATTGGGCTCCATGCTCAGCAGGAAGTCTGTTTCTCCCTTCCCCTCTGCCTCTCTCTCCTGTTTGGGTGCACACCCTCTATCAAATAAATAAATAAAATGTTTTTAAAATGACAATCTATACAGTCCTCCATGAATAATATGCATTGCCATTATTTAAATTTAAGATCAGAAAGGTTATATGGAAACTTAAATAAAGGTGAAGAGATACATGTTTTTCAAATTTTTTAATGTGTATTTCAACAAGATAGTTGAAAGATCTTACATCATCTAAAACAACTAAGCTTTTATTTAACTTCCATACTTCCTAGTTTCATCCCTCAGAAATTTCTTCTACACAATTTAAACTGTAATCACTGTAACCTAAACACACAGACCTTTCTTCATCTCTATGCTTTTCAATGTCCTTATCTCACCCTTACTCTTTAATTATAATTTGGCTGGATATTGATTTCTAGATTGACAGTTATGTTTCCTCAGCATTTTATCTATGTATTTCATCCTCTTATTGCATATGCCACTGCTGATGAAATGTCCACCAAGCTAAATATTGTACCCCTGAGGTCCTTTCACTCAGATGCCTTTCAGACTTCGTGTTTGTTTTGTATACTTTGCATTTTTACCATTGTGTCTGACAGTAGCAGTTTTAGTTTTACTGCTGTAAACCAAATGGGAACTTTAACTTTCTTTAATTCTATCAAATTCTCAACATTAATTTTTAAAATAATTTCTGCTCACCACAGTTTTTACACTTCCCTTCTAGAACCGGTATTATAAAATAATGATTCCAATAGACTGTAAGAAGCTATTTGTATATAATGCAATACGTAAGGCAACTGCAAAATGAGCTTTTTAAGGAAAATACACTCCAAAACCTATAAAAAAGTAAGATGGAATTATAAAAATGACTCAAGGAACCAACAGAAAGGCAGGAAAAAGAAAATGAAAACAGTAAGAAATAAACAGAGAGTAAAAATAAAATAAAATGATAGACTTAAGCATTAGTGTATTAATAATCACATTAAAGGTAAATGATCCAAATGCAGAGATTAAATGACAGAGATTGGCAGGATAGAATAAAGAAAACAACCCAAAAATATACTGTATATAAGAAATCACTTGGAAAATGGAGATATAAGTAAGTTGAACAGAGAAAGATGAAAAATTACATCATGCAAATATTAATCAAAAGGAAGAAGTGGTGGAGATCCCTGGGTCACTCAGCAGTTTAGTGTCTGCCTTTGGCCCAGGACATTGTCCTGGAGACCCAGGATCGAGTCCCACATGGGGCTCCCTGCATGGAGCCTGCTTCTCTCTCTGCTTGTGTCTCTGCCTCTCTCTCTCTCTCTCTCTCTCATAAATAAATAAATAAATAAATAAATAAATAAATAAATAAAATATTTAAAATAAAAAAAAGAAGGAAGTGGCTATATCAATCAGATAAAGTAGATTTCAGGGCCAAAAATAAAGTTATAAATAATTATAAAGCAATTGACCCATCAAGAAGATATAGTAATTCTAAGTATGTATGTGCCAAAAAACTCACAAGCCTGCAATAACAGTGAATGACACAAACAACCATCTCTCAGCAATTGATAGGAAAACTAGAGAGAAAACCAGCAAGGATATAGATGAACTCAACAGCACCATCAACCAACAGAATCTAATCAGCATTTTCAGAAAGCTCCATCAAAAATCAACAGAAAACACATTCTTTTAAAGTGCCTATGAGTCAGGTATCAAGTCAGACCATGTCCTGGGATATATACAAACCTCAATAAATTTAAATTTAAACAAATCATGCAATTTGTTTTCTCTGACCATGATGGAATCAATCTAAAAATCAATAACAGAAAGGTATCATAAAAGCTTGAGTACTTGGAAACTAAATAATATACTTCTAAGCATACCATGGGTCAAAGAGAAAACCTCAAGGAAAAAAAACACATTGAAGTAAATGAAAAAGAAAATGTAGTATATGAAAATCTGTATGGCAAAGTAGTGCTAAGGACATTTATAACTCTAAATGAGTACATTAGGAAAACAGTCTCAAATCAGTAATCTAAGTTTTCACCTCAAGAACCTAAAATAAGGGATCCCTGGGTGGCGCGGCGGTTTAGCGCCTGCCTTTGGCCCAGGGCGCGATCCTGGAGACCCGGGATCGAATCCCACGTCGGGCTCCCGGTGCATGGAGCCTGCTTCTCCCTCTGCCTGTATCTCTGCCTCTCTCTCTCTCTCTCTGTGTGACTATCATAAATAAATAAAAATTAAAAAAAAAAGAACCTAAAATAAGAAGAGAAAAATAAACACAAAGGAAGCAAAGGGAAAGAATAATAAATATATAAGTAAAATCAATATAACTAAAAAAAGAAATAACAGAGAAATTCAGTGAAAGAGAGTTGGTTCTTTGAAAAGATAAATCAGATTGGTAAACCTCTAACAATACAGACAAAAGAAAAAAAGAAGAAAAAAAACACAATTTCCAATGTCAGAAGTAAAAGAATGGATATCACTGTAGACCCTGCAGTCATCAAAAGGATTAAAAAAAATAATAATGCAAAAAAAATAATGCTATGCAAAACTACTCATACACATACAAATTTGTCAACTCATATTCAAGGTACCAGTTCCTTAAAAAACACAAACTACCACAGTTCATCCAATATGAAGTAGATCATCTTAACCATCTCAAAGCTATTAAGGAAATTCAATTCATAATTTTAAAACCCCCAAAAGAAATATTCAGGCTCAGATACTTTCACTGTAGAATTTTACCAAATATTTAAAGAAGGATTAATACCAATTCCACACAATATCTTCCCCCTCAAATAGAAGAGAGAACACATCCCAATTTATTTAATGAAACTTACTTTACTCAGAGACAAAAAAAAAAATCAAATGTATTTCTCTAAACTAGTAATGAACACATGTACACTGAGATTAAAGCCACAATACCATTTTCAATCATTCAAAAAATGAAATACTTGATCATAAACCAATAAAATCTATTCTAGATTTATATGCTGAAAACTGCACAGCACTGGTGAATGGAATCAAAAAGACCTAAATAAATGTAGAGACATACCATGTTCATGGATTGGAAACCTCAACATAGCACAGATCTTAATTATCTTAAAATCAATATTTGAAGTCCATACCTGGTCCCCCTAGACCAGAAAGGGCATGCTTCATTCCTTCTATTTTTCTCTATGGTTTATTATCCCATTCTATACATATATTTTTTTAGTCCAATGGCTAAAGATTAATATTGTAGACAGTCTTAAAGACTTCCAGAATCCTAAAAATGATTTGGGGCAACTTATCATTCTGATAGTGTTTCCCTCACTGTGTATGGTGGGCATATTTATCTCCTGCTTAAACCCTAGGAAAGGAATATCTGGAATTGAGTGCTTTGACCTCTGTTTTTTCTGTGTTTTTATCTTTTCCCTCCTTAAAACTTCCACAGGCTTCAGCCCAAATTATGTTGCCCAGAAACCCAGACCAGAAGGTACAGTCTTTAAACTTTCTGCTTTTCTATACATCTTAGTACTACTTTCTTAATTCTGGTCTCATGGCTGATTATGGATGACCAAAGAAGGAAAGGGAGAATTAATTCTTGGTAAGTTTTGGATTTCTTAGTTAAGCTCATAATAAATAGTGAATCTGCTGCAAAATACATCATATAAAGTACTCATGAAAAAAATTGTAAAACTATAAAATATAACAAATTTCTGCATACCTACCTGCTAATGGAATCCTTCTGTTTTCCCTCTTATATCACAGTCACCTTCATCCACTTGTCCTTGAAACACCAAGAGGCAACTATTACCCCATTGTTGGGATTTATCATTCTCTCATTTATGTTTCTACCATATATGTATAAACCTATTTATACTTCAGATATATGATCTTGTCAGGTTTTTGTTTTCTGTTACTTGCTTTTGATTTTTAACATTATGTTTATTATTTTTATTCCTGTTGACTCATTTATACCTAATCCATTTCTACTTTGTGCTACATAGAAGTCTGTTGTACAATTCTACCAACATTTATTTATCAATTCTCCTCTTGCTATCAATTTATACTGATTCCATTCAAGCCATATACAATGCTACTAGGAACATTTCTGTGAAGGTCTTCTTAACATAATAAACTTGGAGAAACATTAAAGAGGAATTCTAGAATATATATACCTAGAAAACAAATAATTTACTTTTTAAAAAATATTAATTTCCTCATATGGGAAATGTAACTGTAGTATGTGTTGAGAAATATACAAACAGAAGAGTTATTGCTCATTCCCTCAAGGAGTTTGCACACTCATACACAGAAACTTGAAAACAAATTAGTGCAATAAAGTAGTAGATATACTAAAATAGCAAAGATTCAATTGTGTTTCATTGGCAATAACATGAAATTGAGTCAAGGTCTTCCTGGAAATGACCTTTGGGCTGATTCTTGAAAGATGGGTAGCTATTTTACAGATGCGCAAAACATAAAATGCATTCCTGGAAGAAAAAGAAGGAACTTGTGCACAGAAGTTTGAATTAAGTCAGTATACTGAATGAACTCCAGAGATTTTGACATGAATTCAATGTAAAGAGCCTGGATTTGGGTGATAAAAAAAAATTAAATTGAAGTAGAAAATATTTTTATTTGTATTCTGGAAAATAATCCATTTTAATGCTAAAAATGAGCAATGATATGTTTAATCTTTTAAATAATTTTAATCATTACATAAATGTAACAACTTTCACCTTTGCAGCAGTGTTGGTCGATTTCCAAGTCCCAAAGAATAATTTCTGGGAAAAAATCCAATTATCCCTCTTTTTATTTAATGGTCCTTTGAGCAGTATCAAATCTTGACATCTTATTAGACTTTGAATTTCTCTAATAGCCTCTTGGCTCAATACAGGCAGAAAATGTGTCTTAGTCATCTTTGTATCCCCAGATATATCATAGCTTCTGGAACTTTGTAGCTGCTCAGTAAATTTCTGCTGCACATGCCAAGGGAGCATGCATAACCATGAACATCATAATGATTAAAAGCATGGACATTGAAGTCAAATAGATCTTTCATTTAATAGCTAGGTATTTTTTGGCAAGTTATTTAATTTCAACGAACATTATGTTTCTTACCTATAAAAGAAAGAAAATATCTAAGTTACTGATCTCTTCAAGGTACACATTTCTAAAACTATTATGTAGTTCAAACTGCATGTAGCTCTCTATCAGTCTTTCAGAAGGAATGAGTTTGTTGTAAAAAAGAAAATTAACAGAGTGCAAAAATCTATCAGTGGTACATATCTTATTTTAATGCTGCTTTCTATTTTCTTGACATTATCTTTAATAGATTTTTGAGTTCACTCTTAAAAAACAATAGTAAAAAATAATACAGAGGTTGTTTGACCATATTGTTTATTTTATCACGTACAGTTTCTTCTTCAATGTTGCCAACTTTGGAGCATAAATTATACTAGAATTATAAACAATGAAAATATTTGTATAACATTTCATACAAGTTATAATAATTTAAATACTCGTGTTGTCATAAAAACCAAAATCCTGACAAAAGATTTGAAGCAAATAGTAGCTGGTCACCAAATGATTTACGTCTAATAGTTAAAGAAGCACAATTATATTGTAAAGATATAAACACAAATTATGACTTCCAAGGAAGACATACCTTATAAATTATGATTTATTAAAACTTTACAATTTGGGAGATGAAATTATCATTAAAGCCATTTTCTCATAAAAATTAGACCATTAATGCCACCCTATTTCAACCTAGCACTATAGTGTTCTGCTTCAAGAGAGAATTGAGTACTTTATGGAAGACCAAAGTTTCCACCAACAAAAACTTGAAAACTTTGCAAAAAACACAAATTCTTTGTTTAAAGGCATTAGAGAGTAGCTAAAATAACAAATGCAAGAAGATGCAAAAATCCAGAGAAGAGAGAATTGGTAGGATTAAGCTGACATCTTGCAACTGATTTGTCCTTGTGGGTATTTGACAATTCTGGGCATGAGCAAGTGGCTGCAATTCTTGTCTCAACTTGAGAAAAAAACTGCTGCTGGAGGACAGAGAAACCCACATAATGTTTCCAATATTTAAATATCAGAATGGCAAAAGAGGCACCAGAAACATGATCAGTTTACCTTTCAAGAATTTACTGAATTCTGAAGCTGTCAGAGGTGATAGCCCAAAGAGTTCTGCCAAAAACTCCTAAAGTACAGAGGGAAGTTTTCATCAGTCTAATTGTGGCAAGAAGGAAAAGATTAGTGCTCATAACTCTGCACAGATAGGGACCATATTGATCACAACTGGCTCTGAATTGAAAACTCAACTCAACTCCTTGGTGGGGTGCACCTTTGCTACAGAGGTAAGTTCAGCTTAAGTTAAAATTACCTAAACTGTCACTTAGCCTTAAATCAGGTCAAGTATACTATTCTAGTTTAGAGGGAAAAACAAAACAAAAACAACCACTGTAATAAGACAAAGCAATCAACAAAACTAGACTGAGTGATGACTCAAGTCTTGGAAACAGAGATTTTAAATAACTATGCTTTTAAGCATTGTATGTTAATCACTATAGTGGAAAATGGGACCGTGCATTAACAGATTTCAGCAGAAGTACTGAAATGATAAAAGAAGAGCCAAATGGATAATCTAGAAACAAAATTCAAAAATACAGTAACAGCAAAAAAAATGTTTTTGAATTATTTACTCCATGTGTCTAACATTATTAGACAAGACACAATTAGGAAAAAGATGAGTGAAGGTAAAGATAGATCTACAGAAATTACCCAAAGCTAATAATAAACTAAAAAGAGAATAAGAGGGGGGAAAGGCAGAGTATTCATGAGCCATGAGACAATATCAAATGAGTAAACATACATATAAATCGAAAACTGAGAAGAAAAAAGGAATGGATCAGAAGACATATCTGAAGATGTGACAGGTGATAATTTTTGAATGTAGCAAAAACAGCAAACCGCAGTTAAAAGGAGCTTTAAGAAATCTAAGTTGATTAACGTATGTCATAATCAAAATGTTGCAAGTCAATGATAAAGAGGAAATCTTAGAGGCAACCAGAGAGAAAAGGAAAAAAAAAAAATCATAGATTATATGAGAGTTCCAACCCAATCTCTGAACAATCACCTCTGCATAATCTGATTGTCTACCTAATGGGCCAAATAATTCTTTGGGTTGGTTTGAATAGAAAATTTAGAAGCCCGTGCTGCTATTTGTTCCTTATGGAATACTGCTTTATATATTCAACACACTCAAGACCTTCAAGGAGAAAACAAAATACATGAGACCAGACAATAAAAATAGACAATCATACAGTAAGAACAGAGTGAATGACAGAGGCTCAATGAGATAACAGCAAGAGTATTTACTACATGGTCACCTTCAAATCAAAGAGTGCAATGAACAAATTCCCAGATAATAAAATAAATTCAAAAACTAGAATTCAATTCAATAAGGCAGAACTTGCATTGTCTCTAAGAGATTTGTCTGGCAACAGGTTGGCAGGATATTTGAATTGTGGGAACAAGGGACCTGAAGAATGCACCTACTGGTCTGTGGGTCCCAACAAATACTGCCAAAGGAAAGTCTGTAGAAAAATCTTGATGGAAACTCTGTTCTTCAAAGAAGCTATCGCTCAACATCTGAATCTAAACCAAGGAATGCTGCACTTAAGAGACACAGTACTTGAAAACAAGATGGAAAGTAGTAAGCATTTGGCAAGGATACAGAACATGTGAAGTACCATTCACTGATGTTGGGGCTGTAAATTGATGCAGTCACTTTGGTAGACTAGTTGTCAAAAATCTCCAGAACTGAGCCAGACATAAGCCACATAAGTCAGCAGTTCTGGGGCTAGGTGTATGCTATCCTTGATAAATGCTCACATATGTGCTCTAAAAGATATGAACAACAGACCTCACAGAAGCATTATTCATAATAGCCCCCAACTAAAAACAACTACATCATCAAGATTAGAATGAACAGTGCCTGGGTAACTCAGTTGGTTAAGCATCTGCCTTCAGCTCAGGTCATAATCCCAGGGTCATAGGAACCAGTCCCAAGTCAGGCTCCCTGCTGAATGGAGAGTCTGCTTTTCCCTCTGCCTCTGTCTGTTGCTCCCCCTGCTTGTACACTCTCACTCTGTCAAATAAGTAAATATTTTTAAAAAAATATTTTAAATTTATGTATTCATGAGAGACAGAGAGAGAGAGAGAGAGAGACAGAGACAGAGACAGAGACAGAGGGAGAAGCAGGCATCCTGCAAGGAGCCAGATGTGGGACTCAACCCAGACCTGGGATCACACCCTGAGCCAAAGGCAGATGCTCAACCGTGGAGCCACCCAGGGGTCCCAATAAGTAAAATCTGAAAGAAAGAAAAAAGAAAAAGAAAGAAGAAAGAAAAAGAAAGAAAGAAAGAAAGAAAGAAAGAAAGAAAGAAAGAAAGAAAGAAAGAAAGAAAGAAAGAAAGAAAGAAAGAAAGAAAGAAAGAAAGAAAGAAAAGAAAGAAAGAAAGAAAGAAAGAAAGAAAGACAGAAAGAAAGAGAGTATAGTGAACTCATTAAGTGAAACATTCTAAAATGAGAAACAGTGAAATACTACTACTCATTAGAAATATGGATGAGCTTAACTTCATGGTAAGCAAAATATATAATGTATGAGTATACAAAATAATTCTAATGATATAACATAACATTAAAAAGCAGGTAAAGCTCACCTGTGATGCTGAAAAACAGCATAGTTACATTGAAAGGCAGATGTTTAGTAAGTGTGGTCACAGGATAGTCTCATGATAGGTGGTTTATGTTCCATTTCCTTGTATCACTTCTGGCTACATGGGTTGCATTCATTTTATCAAAATCTTTGAAGTGTACATTATGGTTGCTGTCAACCATAATGCTGTTGCATGTCAAGTGTTTTAACTCAGTGAAAAGTTTTTAAAAACATAAAATTTGCATAAAATATGCGTTCAACATCATACCTACCTCTTAAAGTTTGGAAAGAATTAGGCAAAATTGTCTACAAAATAATTAGCTTGGTGTTCTATATAAGTACTCAATAAAATGTAATACCCTTGTTATCCTTCCAGTTGTCTCAAATTTTCAGCTTTATTATATGATGATTTTCTAATATAAAATATGAGAACTCCAAATATTTCACTACTATCTTTCACAAAATATTATACTTCCTACATAAAGAAAAATGCTGTCTTGCTTACTCAAATTTTATTAGTCACCTACTTAGTGTTTGCAGCTCATTGGGCCCTACTGGTTTTAATACATTTTCTTTATATTGTCCGTGGTAATTTAGTGTTCAGATCTGTGATTCATCACTCTGCTATACATTCTCTATTGAATTAATATAGACTCTTTATGTTGAATATTATAATACAATGCTGAAGACACAGAATCTGCAAATAGATTGCTGGGTTCAAACCCTAACTCTGTCATATACTACTAGCTTTGGCACGTTGTAAAATTAATATCTTCATCCATCTAAGCTTTTGAAAAGTTTGTTCTCATGCTGAGAACAATACGAGGCATTCAGTACATGTTAGGTATCATTACTTATTATAATGGGTTTTAATCATTTACAGAAACATGGACAATCTTTAGCAGTTTAAATATAAGAAATAAAATTCACTCCTGGGGACAGTCTTGAAACCTTCAGAGGTGGATCATTTTTCTTTGGAAGTTGTGGGTGTATTTTCCGTATGAAGGAGAAGTTGTTTTTTGCTTAATTCATCAACCATAAGGTGCTCACAGATGCCTAATTAGCGGCATGCATCATGAAGGACATGCTTGGTGAAATTTCTGTGAAAATACCACATTCTGCTTGGCAACCCAAACTTTTAAATTCAGTCACCTTCTGGACGAATGGCATTTGTTTTTTTTGATATCTCATCACTTTGGTCTTTACAAGATGAATTTTCTGTGACAATGTGGATCACTTGAATGGAAATCTCTTTCCCTGAAACCACTGTTAAAACCACCATAAATTGTTCTTTGTCTAAGTGTAATAGCAGTTTCTGGGTATTTAGAAGAAACATTTGATTTACATTTTGTATTTATCAATGTCATATTTCACATAATATCATATATATATAATTATTATTTTTAATTAAAAAATTATAAGTCCCTAATATAGTCAAAACACTACCCCACATTCAGGGAATACAAGTAGATCTAGAAAATGCATGGTTAGACAGCAAATAAGTTTTTAAAAATTGGGGAAATAGTGCATGAGGCTTTCTAGTTTGACTATCAGAGTGTTAAAACTGAGTCTTGGAGTATGAGCAGAATGAGAAGAGAAGAAATGAAGAACAAACACACCAAATCACGATAACAATTTAAGCAAAGAAACAAAGTTCTGTATACATCAGACATGGTTAAGAAACAGAAGTGAAATTATTTTTGATGAATTAAAGTTACAGAAGGAAATAAAGCTGGGTCAAAACCAGATTGGGAATGGCCACAAATATCAGACTAAGGAT
This sequence comes from Vulpes vulpes, assembly GCF_048418805.1. Taxonomy (NCBI): domain Eukaryota; kingdom Metazoa; phylum Chordata; class Mammalia; order Carnivora; family Canidae; genus Vulpes; species Vulpes vulpes. The sequence goes on along the minus strand of NC_132784.1, from coordinate 53,211,418 downwards.
TTGGAAAGCAATTCTGTAGTCAATATAAAGTAATTGAAGATATGGCACTTGGGGAGCTTGTGGAGGTAGAAGCACAGGTTTGGTTGCTGACTTTGGATTCAGTCAAAGGTAATTGAAACATCCAAATCAAATCAAATGAAATATTGTCTTATCTAAAACATTCAAATTTCTGAATGTGATCATTATTATTTTTTTGGAAACAAATGAGTTGACATAATGATAATATTCATCTCAACAAGACCCTCAGCAAGATCAGAATCCTGTCCTTAGTTCTTTATTTACCTCTGAAAGTTCGGGAAATGAACCATATAAGCAGATGAGAAGATCCAGCTCATACTCTTCTTTGCTATTAGGACTTGACCATCACATAGAAACTTAGTGGTCCAGACTAGCGTCTGCCTCCTACCTAAGTCTTTAGTTCAAACCAGGAGTAGTCTTTGCCCTAAAACTGACCTGTGGAGGTTGGGTACCATTAGAGAAAATATGTCCATTCATCATCAGGTTGGCCTGGACCTTCTTGGCCAAAGGTAAATAAAGTTCACATTGACATCTGCTTCAAAGGAAATGGGTTCAAAGAGAGGGAAGAGCAGCGATCTGGAGATAAATTACTCTCTTTCCTGAGAAAGAAATTCTATTACTATGACCTTAAAAATATTGTCAGATTGGGACAACTGAGTGGCTCAGCAGTTGAGCATCTGCCTTTGGCTCAGGGCGATATCCCAGTTTAGGGATCAAGTCCCATGTCAGGATCCCTGTGAGGAGCCTGCTTCTCCCCCTGCCTATGTCTCTGCCTCTCTGTGTGTCTCTCATGAATAAATAAATAAAATCTTTTAAAAATATATATTGTCATATAGGACCATCTAGAAGTCTTTCTCAGGAGTAAAGTAGCAGAGATGGTACGAGTGGTGGTCTTTCCTTCAAAAGTGTCCCTGGGCAAATGTTTTGTTCTACAGCCAGGCCCTCTGTGAAATTCGGGATCTTTTTGTTTTCCTTTTCTCCCAGGGGAGGATATGAAGTATTAAAGGTCACATTCTTGTTTTTACAGACTGCTTTATAAGGTCTATGCATGCTTTTCTTCTTTTGATTGCCAAATTTACTAGAAATTTGCAAAGAATGGAGGAAACTGGATAAAGAGAGATAAACAAGAGATTGGACTCTGGAGTGAAATAGCCTTGGGTTTGAGTATCTATCCTGCCACTTACTGTGTAACTGGAAAAATTAATTAGCCTCTTCAAGACTGTCTCTTCATCTGTAAAATGTGGCCACTGCATAATAACTCTCTAATAGGCCTATTGTCAACTCCACAGGGCTGTGATTTTTTTCTCTCTTTTTAACTGATGAATCCGCGGCACCAGCACCAGTGATAATGAATATTCGTTGAATGAATCTACAGAAATGCTTAGCATGATGCCTGTAAAATAGAAATTTCAAGAAGGATATTAATATCTATTATTATTTTTCATAATTTATGAATAGTAGCAGAAATAATACCAGCAACGATATCTCTTTTTTAACGTGACCAGACTGCTGCTAGCTTTTTGCTAGGAGGTATCATGCTGGCAGCTTGTTTCAGCCAGATAGCACTATGACTTAAGGAAGAATGTGTTTCTTCCAACTTTATTAAAATATTTATTTCCATCAGTAATATATATTATATTTCACTAAATTCCATTTCTTCTACTTAGGATCAAAGAGTTTTCATGCTTTAAAGATTTCTTAAAATTTTATCATCACTGATACTCAAGGTGTCTTTGAACTAGAAGTTCTTGTAAGGCAGTCCTGTTTTTGATTTGATGGTAATAGATTTGGTGGTTTTGTATCTACTTTTAAAAAGAGACTTAAGGGGGGTGCTGGGAGGCTCAGTCAGCTATGTATCTGCCTTCGGCTTATGTCATGATCCTGGGGTTCTGGGATTGAGCCTTGAGTCAGGCTACCTGCTCAGCAGGAGTCTGCTTCTCCCTCTCCCTCTGCCATAATCCCCTATTTGTCAAATACATAAATAACACATATTCTCTGTCAAATAAATAAAATCTTTTTAAAATTAAAAAAAATAGATTTAAAACCTATTAATGTTACTAGGATATAAAGATTTTCCTGTTGACCTCATGCTAGCAGCAAATTTTGAAGACATTAATAGTTTCTACACTCAAGCACAGCTGAAAAGTGATGGTACTACGATTTCCTAAAGGTTGAAAAAAACTTATCTATATAATTATATTTGTCTTATTTCTTGACTGGTGGTCATTATTTAACAGTATTTTCAACTTGTTTTTTAGGTTTCCTAATTCATATTTCAATTTTAAATTTACAATTCTTAGAGAAATCAATGGTGAATCATCTCATATCTTTTAAAACTCATAATTATATTTATAATCTTTTCTTACTTTGACTTTTTAATCATAGTTTTAAAATGTTTTTTTTTTCTTGGAAAACTATTGTCAATTTGGAATATGAATACAAAGAGATAGGAAGGACAAGAGTAGATATGGTATGGTTCAGCCTATGTGACAGCTTGTCAAATGTTTCCCATTTGAACATTCATTCCAACCTTTTTTTCAATGGAATGGCTTAAGAATGTTTAGAGGAAGCTGAGAGATAAAGAAAGAAGGGAAGTGGTCTAGGACTGTACCCCAGAATTATGATTTGCAGGATGTTAGATTAATAATAAAAATGAGGGGCCCCTGGGTGGCTCAGTTGGTTAAGCATCTGACTCTTGGTTTTGGCTCAGGTCATGATCTCAGGGTTGTGGGATCGAACTGTACATCGGGCTCCCAGCTCAGCAGGGAGTCTGCTTGAGATTCTCTCTCTCCCTCTCCCTCTGCCCCTCCCCACCCCATGCTCTCTCTCTCTCTCTCTGTCTCTCCAAAATAAATAAATAAATATTTTTAAAAATAACAAAAATGGCAAGAATCTTCAGCGGAAATGAGACTGCAATCAAAATTTGCTTCCAGGGATCCCTGGGTGGCAGTGGTTTGGCACTTGCCTTTGGCCTAGGGCGTGATCCTGGAGACCCGGGATCGAATCCCACATCAGGCTCCCGGTGCATGGAGCCTGTTTCTCCCTCTGCCTATGTCTCTGCCTCTCTCTCTGTCTCTCTGTGACTATCATAAATAAATAAAAATTAAAAAAATAAAAAATAAAAAAAATAAAATAAAATTTGCTTCCATGTGTAATTGGTTCTATAGGGTATGAATATGGTAGAAAGCAGAACTAGTAAGACTTCCATTTTTTTAGAATGCAGGCAACACAGCACGGAGAGCAGTTTCTGGGCTTAAGCTGATTCAGAACTAATACAAGTTCAGCAATAATAGCGGGAATTGATTAATTAATACAATTTAATAATCAATCCATTGAATTAAACATGGTAAGAGAAGTTTAACTTCTCTGAATTCACAGAAGTTGAAAATTGAGGGTGAGAGAGGATTGATACTGCTATCAACCCAAAACACTGTGACCTCTATGTAGGCTCATTTGGGAAATGTTTTTATTCTAAAATCTAAAACATACTAAGAGAAATAAATATACACAAAAAAGGTGAATTGATATCATCTGTTATTTTAAAAGAAAATAAACTAGATTTTCAAAGAATATATGGTACTTGGATAATAATATGAGCTTATAAATGACGCTCTTTATGTTCTGTCTGAAGAGCAGGAAGGCAAATCTGCAGCTTGTACCCGGCTGTTGACCTTTAATAATAAGTATTTAATTGGTTCTCATATGTACAACCTAATGAACTATTGCACAAGTATTATGAGACATGGAATCCTGACACCCACATCCCATCTGCTTCACAGCAAGAGAAATAGATAAGTTGCTTTTTTTTTTTTTTTTTGGTAAGCTGAGTATTACAGAATTCAGAAGTATTTGAAACTGTCTTGTTTTGTATCTCAGTATCCCATGGGAAGATGATTTGCTTTTAGTAATATTACTAATCTGGGGCCCTGGGTGGCTCAGCCAGTTAAGCAGTTCTGGTCATGATCTCAGGGTCCTGGCATCGAGCCCCACATCTGGCTCCCTGATCTGTAGGGCATCTGCTTCTCTCACTCTCCCTCTGTTCTCTCTCTCTCTCAAATAAATAAATAAAATCTTTTTTTAAAAAAAGAAATATTACTAATCTTCCAGATTAATTTTTGAAAACCAGATGGGCCATATTATCTTCATAAAAAATTTCAATACATATGCATAAATAAGAAAGAGTCACTAGAAAATTGAAAAATGTAGCCAATTAGTTGTTGGATTTGTTCTAGATAATATCTTATGAGTGTTTGATGGTTTTCCTCTGGGGAATCTTACTTTGGAGTAAATTGTCTAAATTGATCATATATGCGTGTGTGTGTGTGTGTTTTAGCAGCAATATTCTGAGTGGGTCCTTAGGATCCCCAAGAGATCTCTGAGACACTTAGGGGTTCACAAAGTCAAAGTTATTTTTATGGTTACTATGAGACTTCAGTTGTCGTTCTCCTTATTCTTTCATGTGCGTACAGTGGCCTTTTCTAGAGGCCAGTAACATGTAATATCACAACAAGTTGGGTACAGGAGCCAACAGAAGATTACAGATTTCTTCTTTGAGGCTGACATTAAGCATATTTGCAAAAACTACAAAATAATGTCAATTTTCTTGCTAATTTCTTTGTTTTGGGAAATATTTTTCATAAAATGTTATTCATTCGCACACAATTTTTTAATACTTCTTTTTAAGAAATCAATAGCAATTTGTCCAAAGTTGCAGAGCTAGTAAGGGCCAGAGTTAGGATATGAATTGAGCCACTAGACAGATGGGCTCCTGTGTATACCTCTAACCGCCAGGATCTGCTGTCCCACAAGAAAAAGAAAGGAAAAAAGATACTGTCATGGTTTATAAAATATTTCATTTTTCCTGAAATGTTAGTTACTAATCTTTCCATACTTCAGTTTACTAATCCTTAAAATAGTAATACCAACACTAGTTAGCTCATGTTGTTATTAGTATTAAATTAAATCTATGTAAAGTTCTTATAACAGCACAGGTTAAATGTTGCATTGGTGTTCATCAACATTAGTGTTATTGTTGTAATTACTACTGTCTCTTGAAAAATCTATTTACTTTTTTGCTATGGTTCCTTATTGATGATGAGTGATTACTACCAAATGTTTTATCTAGTGAATCTCTAGTCACTAATATTTTATAGATATTTTAATTAATATTGTGACAGGGGAAATAAAATGGGATCATGTATGTGAAAGAGTTTTAAAATGGTGCCAGGAGGCCATTGGGAGTATGCCTTGTGCATGTATTCACCAGGAGGAACCATGAATTTTTCAATGGGGCCAAACCTCAAATACCCAGAGGACTCAGCCCAAATATCCTCAGCTTGCTACAGCAAGAGGCTCTGTTAAGCGACAGCCTTAAGAACCAATTATATTCAGTCAAGATTAGTTCTCTGTCACCAACTCCAATTAAAATTCTTTGAAAACAGCATATAAAGCATACCATTTTGTCTTTAAAAACAAAGCTTTGAGGTCTGCCTGGGTGGCTCAGTCAGTTAAATGTCTGTCTTCAGCTCAGGTCTTGATTCCAGGGTCCTGGGATTGAGCCCTGCTCACTGGGGAGCCTGCTTCCTTCTCCCTCTGCCTGCTACTCCCCCTGCTTATGCTCTCTCTCTCTGTCAAATAAATAAATAAAATCTTTTTAAAAAACAAAAACACACACACAAACACACAAAAAAACCCCACAAAGCTTTGAGTTTGCTCCTGGGAAGGGGTACTGTTTGGATTGCTGCTCAAATCTGTGTTCTTCAAATTGCAATTCTGACATCCAAATAAATGCTCTTGTTTTTATGTTAGCTCAACTTCTTTTCTCAGTTGACAATATAATTGTAATTAATCAGACTATCCAATAAATGAATATTTTAATAAATGGATATTTTACCACATATTAGGGAGAATTATATTAGCTAGACATGATGATTTTCATGTAAGAAGGAATGATTAGAATCTAATATTGAGTGCCTTTGAAGCAAAATAACATACTAGTTTCCAGAAGACAATAAAAAAAGACTACACCATCATTTAGTAAATGTCCAACCTTATTTGTTTATGGAATAAATTAAATAAAACCATATTCTTAAGGGAGCTTAAAACTCTTGCTAGACAATGTTTATAGCCCACTCAACCCTTTTTACTGGCCATTGCTGCCAGGACACCTGGTTCAAGTGCATTGCATGTCTCCTGGTCTCTAACCTAACTCTTCTCTACTTCCAACTAGTTTGGATGAGATGCCTGGAACAGCATTTCAGCCACGTTGCCAATTGCATGCCTCTAGGAGTGGGGGAGTGAGCTCTTGTGGGGGCTTAGCAGAAACTCAGCAGCCCTGAGCCCCCAACCTGTGCTCAACGGCACCTGCATAGGCTCTCTCCTTCCTGACTCCCCTCTGCCTCATTTCCTACTAACATACGTGTCTCAGCTTCGCTTGTAGGAAAACCAAGCTAAGCAAATATCAAATGGAGAAGTGATATATGCCTAAAACATTTCAGAGAGTAAACAAGTGATGACATTTTATGAAGCTGAAATACAGAATACTAGGGTCTGAGCAGACAGTGGGTTTTGTATGGAGGGTCAGGTCTGTAGTTTCCTCCAGATGGGGTGATAGATGGGCAGCTGTCCCTCCTATTTGCAGAAGGCAGCAGATCAGAAGAAAGAAAACAGTGAGAGATTTAAGTGAAGTGAAGAAAGTGATCCAATAAGCTCTCAGGATCCACATCCTCACCCCCATGGCCCATCAAATCCTCCATCACCTCTCAGGTCCTCAGTGAGCCTGAGCAGCTCTGTTCATTGCTGTTGAGGTGGTGCAGATGTTCAGTAAAGTGTGTTTCCAGCACTAATTTCATATTACCTATGACTTCTGTTCTGCTGCTTCAAATTATTTTAACATTATAGAAAATGACATTTAAAAAAGGGCATGAGCTAACTTTTGCAGTTGATGTAAATGTTCATTATCTTGGTTGCAGTAATAGTTTTACAAGTATAATCCTAAGTCAAAGCTTATCAAGTTGTATACTTTAAATAGGTACAGTTCTGTCCATTAACTCTCAATAACATGGCTTAAAAACGATTACATTGGGACTATCTCAAAAAAAAAAAAGGAAAAGAAAGCAAATGATACATGAAATAACCAGGTTTCTACACATTACAGGTATTAGTATGTTCACATTTCGCCATGTTTCCTTTAATGCATTTTAATAACTTGAAATGTTAGCTTTGTAGTAAATTGAAATATTAGCTTTGAAACTGGGATTTTCAATAAATTGGAAATAATAAAACACAGTTAAAATTCCATCTCCCTAGGAAGTGGGAAAACAAGGTTTTTGTCTTAAGGAGTTGAAGAATGAAGGAAAGTGAAAAAAGCCACTGTTTTATTAAATGAGGATAGAGAAAAGCTCTCCAGAGTGAGAGGAGTCCCACCAGGGTTGCTGCTGAGGGCCTTCAGGTTGGTCTCATTGAAAGCTAACCAGGGAACCTAAATCCGTTTAACATCTCTATTGAGATCACCTTTGATTAAGGACTGGTGATTAACACCTTCAATGGCTTACTTCCTATTTAGTCTGGGAATTCTTTGTTGGTCACAAATAGCTGTTAGAAGGAAACCTCACCTCTTACACCCAGGACTGAGTGGTCAGGTTTCTTTATCTCTGCTTTCCTTACACTTCCACATTTTTGGGATTTTTGTGCCTGATCCCATAGCTCCCTACCCATCTCCCCCAACCTAGCCTCACCTGTCTCTTACTGACCTAGATCCATTCTCCCATCTTGCAAAGTGGTCATTACTCCTGAAGCTGCTGCTTATTATTCCAGCATATACTTTGTAACATTGTTACACATAAATATACCCGTATACTGTATGATATAATTTAATAAATTAAAAATTACATTTTTATTTATTTTTTCACTCCTTTAGTCAACATATATATTGTATGTCTCCTTTGTATCAGGTGTTATTCTAAGTAGTTGGTATAAAACAATAAGCAAACCAGGAAAAAAAAACTTCCTATACTCATGAAATTTACCTTCAAAGGACTATTTCGCATAATAATACAGGTTGATTGAGGTTCATACAACTTGGAACACTATAAGAAAAAATGTGTTTTAGTCACCCAATAAAAGCAGGCTATAAAGTGGTCACAGGTAGTAAGAGCGGAAAGCTTGTCTCCGAAAAAATTCAGATTAAGGGTATTGTCTTTGCACTCAAACCCATTGTTTAACTACCCAATCAGTAACAAGTTTAACTTTGAGACAGAGACAGAAACAGAGAGACAGAGATAAAACTGACCTCAGAAGCCAAGTTTAAGCCCTGAGTCATCAGGTCTAGTGAAGATGTTTTGTTATAATTAATTGTATCTGAAATGGGCTAAAACCAATCAGACCAAAGCCTACTAAATTCTTGAAGGAGTTTTGCCAAAGCAACTCTAAGCCTGCTTTGTGACTGCTTGAGGCTCTTAATTCCTAAAATAATTCCCAAATCCCTAAACCTGAACCAAGAGGACTCAAAGGCAAGCAGGGCCCCAAAACAATACCCTCAGGGGTGCCCTCCTGTGCTGTGGGCTGAGTGAAGCAATGGGCTAAGAAGAATCAGCTGGTGTGCATGGCCAGAACCACAGGAAACAATAAGAAAGGAGTTTTGATGAGGAGCACAGATGGGCTAATGGGGCAGGGAGTCTTCCAGACATCAGTCCAATGAGATTTGACAGGTGCTGTGGACTGATGTGTGACCTGCATATTCCATCTTCTGAAAGCTAGTTTTTATTATGGTGCTCCTGGCTTTCTGCCACTGTCTCTCAGGTGTCTGCAGGTCAGAATGACTTGTCCTTTGGAATCTATGTTGTCAGACAAAGAGAAGCTGCATCTGAGGAAAAGGATTGCACAGGACCCAGAGACAAAAGAGGAAGTAAGACCTATTCAAATACCAGATTGCGGAAAGATTTGGGGAAAAGGAAAAAGCTAACAACAGCAAATGCAAAATCTCAGAGTAAGGAAAAGAAAAAAAAAAACATGTTAGTTTCTTTGAGGAATGAAAAGATTTCCAGGGGTGGCTGGAGTCTAGAGAACAATAAGGAAAGAACAAGATTGTGACAACAGAGGGAGGCGTGCAAAGGCTAGGAATGGAGTCTGAGTTTCCAGGAAACGTTCAAGTAGCAAAGTCTACAGGTTATTATGTGGAGAATTGTTTAAAATGGGTAGAATGGCAGCAAAGGTAATAATGTAACAGTCCTTGAGGAGGAACATGGTAGCTCTCACTATGGTGGTTAGCAGAGAAAATGGGGTAAAATTCTTACCTGGTTGGCCACAAGGGAAATGGAAAAGAAGGGAAAAATTCATGTTCTGGGCATGAGCTGAATGGTGCTGACACATTAAAATGGGGGGTGCCTGGAGCAGAAGAGGGTACAGGGATTCAGAGGAGTAGACGCCACGAGTTCTGTTTTGGATAGATTAAATGTGAGACTCCTTTTTTACACTGAAATGGAAATGCCAAGTAGATATTTTGGGAATATTTAGCACATAGTCTCATAGTCTTTAAAGCCAGGCAGCTTGATGCTCTCACTTGCTTTAAAAAAAAAATGTAGAAAAGAGGAAAAACCTCAGGAAAAAGTGGGGGAGATGCTAATATTTAGAGTTTGCTTAAACTGGATTGATGGAAGTCTTCAAAGAGACCAAAAGCAGTGTACTAGAGAAAATTCAAAAGGAAAAGAAACACAGTAAAAGGTAATGCTTCTCTCAGAAGGAAAAACATTTCAAGAAGGAGGAACTGGTCAAGGAGAAGATGCTGGGAGTCTGACACAGGAGGAGTACCCAGTACCAAGGGGCCATGGTATGGGCAGCAGGGAGGGAACTTATGCCTCTGATGACAGAGTATCTGTGCAACTCAAAGGTGAGTTACCAGATCTGAGAGGTTTGGAGAGAGAATGGAAAGAAGCACAGCCTGTATGGACAAACTTTCCTGTAAGGGGAGCAGAGACACAGGTTAGGAGTTGAGAGAAATGTGGGGTCATGGGCAGTTTTTTTTTTTAAGATTTTATTCATTTATTCATGAGAGACACAGAGAGAGAGAGAGAGAGAGAGAGAAAGAGGGAGAGAGAGGGAGAGAGAGGGAGAGAGAGAGACAGGCACAGACACAGGCAGAGGGAGAAGCAGGCTCCATGCAGGGAGCCTGATGTGGGACTAGATCCTGGGTCTCCAGGATCAGGCCCTGGGCTAAAGGCAGCACTAAACCACTGAGCCACCTGGGCTGCCCATGATGGGCAGTTTTAAAAGAGTAGATGTTAGAGCATGTTTCACATGCAGATAGTGAAGTTCCAAGAGAAGGAAAAGAATGGTGGTGAAGACATTCTTGAGAAAGTAGGAAAAGATAGAATTCGGATCTCAGAAGTAGTGGTTTGCTGAAGATGAGAGCAGGAACCCTCCCATCATATCAGCAAAACAGGCAGATATCGAGGTACAGGTATTACAGTGGGTAAGATGCTGGGGTTGGGTGTGGGAAAATAAGGGCTCTCCTGTCCTTGAAACGCACCAAATTTAAATGGCACTCATTTCATTTTATCATTGAGCTCTACAGCCATTTAGCTAATTAACATGCATCTGTGCTTGCACAAAACACACACACACACACACACACACACTGCTACTAAGCTTTTGATCGATCTCCTCCATGTTCTGTAATTGCCTTGGCCACAATTGATTGATTATTTTTATTACAAAGGTTTGTACAAACCTCTCTAGGGGAAAATATCAGAAAGCCAAGAAAGTGAAAAAAGTCTGGACATGCTCTGGGTAATAGAGTATGCAATATCCACGAGATACATTTTAGAAGAAAAGAAAAGTATTTAAACTAAAAAAAAAAAATTTATTATTTTAAGGATCTATCATTATTGAAAATTTACCTAAGTCTATTTTTTACTGCAGTCGGCTTGATATTTTACATTTTACTCAAGCCATGTTATCTGTGCATAAGGGGTCTTTGCATCAGGGGTGCATCAAAGCGCATTGGTTGCCGTCAGCTGATGCTTGAGCAGGGCCTGGGTTTCACACGTGTAGAAGACCAGAGAACGACATCCAGTGTGTTCACAGTTGGACTTGACTGGCCCGTTTGCTGATTCCAAAGCTCCTAAAGGGAGAAAATTCCCCAATTGCCTTTCCCACTTGGAATCTCCTGAGTTTTTTCGCAGCTGCTCACATCTCTGAAAGCCTCACCCGCAAATGCACATTGAATCCTTGAGTCAAATAATTAGTCTGAGCATTAACATAAAGGATTCCACTCTTCTTCTTCCTTTTTTTTTTTTAAACTAACTGAAATTGTAAGTAAACAAAGCCAGGCATCAGGTTTTATTTTTTCCAGTGTCTAGGGCAGGAAGATTAGGGTCCCGTGAGAAAGATGAACCACAGCCAAGAACATTGGGAGTCTTGAAAAAGAGATGCCTGTTGTTGATAGGAATAACAACCAATAACAAGTCAAAACTGCTTATGAAACCCTGCCTGGTAGCAGTTTGAGATTCCCTCCCCCCACTCCAAAAAAAAAAAGTTATAAAATGCAGTGGGATTGAATCGGAACAAATCCAAGACACGATATTATGAATATGTAGGTGCATCTGGGTGCCTCCCCACCTGTCAGCAGTCACTTCTGTACATTTTATCTATGCTTTCCTTTAAAGATTTGCAGAAAATTTGTATCTGCATATGTTCTCATTAAGGGGAGAAGTTTGAAATCTTAGCCTAAATCACATTTAAACATTGGAATTCTTCGGTCTTGGGGTGGGTTTACAGTATAAGGGCACTTGAGCACTGACAACAAGACTACCTGGCTCAACAGAAGAATCCATTCTTCCCGTAGAAACATCACACTAGGAGATTGTGTGGAGCTATCATAAAACTAGTGTTGGCATGGGGAGGAAAATTTAAGAGCACTCCAAATCTTCAAACCATTTATAGATTTAGTAATCCTTGATGCAAGCTCTACCTTTTTACTCTTCAACTATGTGGGCCGGGCAAGCTGGTATTGTCATCAGGATTGACAAGGATATGTTACATGGTAACTGTTCTATTCTAGTTGGGGGAGCCAATCATTTTCTTTAACAGTATTTCAACAGAAAAATAAAACCTAAATGGTAAAATTAATTAATTAATTAATTAATTAATTAACATTTAAATCACCATCTAGATCTAAATTGGATTGTATTTACTGGAGGTGGGTTACATGTAGTTTGTTTTATGGAAGGGCTAGGCAAAGAGACTTATACCTACCCCCAGACCAGCCACCTATATACAGACCCCAGCTTGGGACAGTGTCAGAGTGTTGTCTTGTTTTCTGAGGGCCCAATGAGGCATGGATACAGCATGGTCAGCCTGAAGAGTTTTAGAGCTATGGAGGAGGATGTGGCTCTGTTAAGAATGGAAAGTGAATGTTCGTAACAGCAATGTCCACAATAGCCAGACTGTGGAAGGAGCCACAATATCCTCCAAAGAATGACTGGATAAAGAAGACACCATATATATATAAATGGAATATTACTCAACCATCAGAAAGGATGAATACCTACCATTTGCTTTGATGTGGATGAAACTGGAGGGTATTATGCTGAGTAAAATAAGTCAATTGGAGATAGGCAATTATCATATCGCTTCACTTATATGTGGAATATAAGAAATAGTGAAATGGACTTTAAGGGAAAGGAGAGAAACTGAGTGGCAAAAAATTAGAGAGGAAGACAAACCATGAGAGACTCCTATCTCTGGGAAACAAACAAAAGTTGCAGAAGGGGAGGTGGGGGGGATGGGTAACTGGGTGATGGGCACCCAAGTGGGCACTTGATGGGATGAGCACTGGGTGTTATACTATATGTTGGCAAATTGAATTTAAATAAAACATTGAAAAAATCTAAAAATTAAATTTTAAAAAATAATAAAAAGTTACATAGGTATATATAATTCATTTACTAATATATATATCAAAATTATAAAGAAGAAAGAATGGATTGTGAATTGTGTATACTGACACTCTGGATTTTTGTATGTTGTTGCTAGTAATCTTTTTTTTTTTTTTCTTTTTTTTTTTTAGAGGGGAAGAGAAGCAGAGGGAGAGGGCAAGAATCTTAAGCAGTCTCCATGCCCAGTGTGGAGCCAATGCAAGGCTCAATCTTATGACCCTGAGATCATGACCTGAGCCGAAATCACAAGTTGGACACTTAACTGACAGAACCACCCAGATGCCCCTGTTAATGACCTTTTTACTGAAGTATAATTGATACGCAAAGTCATATATTTAATGTGTACAACTTGACGAGTTTGGACACATGCACACACTCGTGAAATCATCATCTCTATCAAAGTAATCGACATATCCATCACTGCCAAAAGCTTCCTCATGTGTCTCTGGGGTCTTTTGTTTGTTTGCTTGCTTCTTTGTGTCTGTGCTAAAACCATGTAACATGGCATCTACCCTCTTCACAAAATTTGAAGTGCACAATACAGTATTTTTCAGGGAAGGTGCTGTGCTATTCATTAGATCTCTAGAACTAATTCATCTTGTATAACTGAAACTTTATACCTACTGAATAACAACTTTTCATTTCCCCTATTCTCACCCTCTGCTAATAACCACCATTCCATTCTTGGCTTCCATGAGTTTGACTATTTTAAGTACCTTATACAAGTGGAAACATGCAGTACTTGCCTTTCTGTGACTGGCTTATTTCATTTACTGAAATGTCCCCCACGTTCATCTGTGTTGTCTCAAGCAGAATTTCCTTATCTTCAAAGGCTGAATGATATTCCGTAGTGTGTATACACCATGTTTCCCTTATCTACCTTCCTGTCAGCGAGCATTCAGGTTAATTATAACGCGGCCATTATGAATAATGCTACAATGAACACAGAAGTAGAGATAACTCTCCAAGATCCTGATTTCAATTCTTTGGGCTATGTACCCAGAAGGGGAATTGCTAGATTATATGGTAGTTATACTTTTAATGTCTTGAAGAACCACCATACAATTTTGACAGTAGCTTCCTCAATTTACATTTCTACCAACAGTGTAGGAATCCAATTTCTCCACAACCTTACTGATGCTTTTATCTTTTGTCTTCTTGATGATAGCCATTCTAACAGCTGTAAGGTGATCTATCATTGTGGCTTAGATTTGCATTTCTCTGATGATGAGTGATGTTGATTATCTTTTCATATATCTGTTGGCCATTGTATCTTTTCTTTGGAGAAGTGTCTATTCAAGTACTTTGTACATTTTTTAATTGCTTTATTTATTTATTTATTTGGCTACTGAATTGTAAGTAACAAAAAGTCAGTAAGTAAGTTGTTTTGATGTTAACCATCTGATCTGATATATGGTTTACAAATATTCTCTACCATTCTGTGGGCTGCCTTTTCATGTTGTTAATTGTTTTCTTTTGCAGAAGTTTTTTAGTTTGAAGTAATCCCAACTGTCTATGTTTGCTTCTATGGTTTGTGCTTTCTGTGGCATATCCAAGAAATCATTGATGAGACCAATGTCAAGAAACTTTTTCTCTATATTTTCTTGCAGGATTTTTACAGTTTCAGGTCTTTCTCACATTTAAGTCTATAATCCAACCCCTTTGCTTGAAAAACAAAAAAAAAACCTCATGGTTTTTAGTCTAGGACAAAAGTGGGAGAGCAACTTCTCATGAAAGACCAGCCTAACTAAGCATGAATTTTGTTTCATGATATATATATATATATATATATATTTTAATTCTGAAACTCTTACAATAGTGCTAATCTTGCATATTTCCAAAAGGACGTTAAGTGTTTTAAATTTACAGAATTCCTTGTGAATTACAATGAGCAGAAAATTACATTGTAAAGAATCCCTATTGCTGTAGGAGAAATGCAATTTCTTTGGGCTCAGCAGATAGCAGCTCTGCAATTGTGAACTTTATAGACAAAGATATACTAAAGAAGATGGATAGGCTTCAAGGAGACACTGAAGAAAGTCTTATCTTAGAATCACACTTACGAAGAGTAATAAAAAATAGAGCTATTCAGCCCAGATAAGAAATGAAAAAAAGGTACAATTTTAAGGTTATTAAATATAATTACATATTTGTTAATAACAGTTTTAACATTATTGATATTCTTTGAGAGAATAAGGGAAAATTAGCTTAAATCAAAGTCTAAAGACTGCAGAAAATGAACTTCATTAAACATTAGAAGGGGTTTTAGAAATGTTTCTTAAACACCTCTGAAAACCTTAAATTTCATGCCTGGAATAATTAAAAGTATATTTATACGGAAAGATTGGAGCATAGAGAAAGAGAATCTTTTCTTCTTCTCATGCAAACTCTTCCATGTAAATTAGAAGTTTTAGTGGCTAACCAGCTACATTAAAAAATGTACATACATATAAAATATGTTTTTACAAATACATACAGTGTGTTTGTTCATATAATAAATATACATGTTAATATGTTATCTGTGTGAATATATATGTGTATATAATTACCTTATTCTGATAAAAATCTAAGACTGAGCTTACCCACAGATGTGATCCAGTTCTGTGATTTGCCTTAGAACCCAGAAGCCAGAAAAACAGAACTTGACACTTGTGGAAAAATGAAAATAACCTTGACTCTTAACTTTCAATGGTTATGTTTTCAAAGAGTTATCATGATAGAAAAACTCAGGTTTTCAGGGCACCCGGGTGGCTCAGTGGTTGAGTGTCTGCCTTTGGCTCAGGGCATAATCCCTGAGTCCTGGGACCAGGTCCCACATCAGGATCCCTGCAGGGAGTCTGCTTCTCCCTCTGCCTGTGTCTCTGCCTCTTTCTGTGTCTCTCATGAATAAATAAATAAAATCTTAAAAAAAAAAAAAAAAGAATGGGTTTTCTGTTTTTCTAAGACAGTCTTTTAGTTTCCTACTAATGGCATCTCAGAGAGGGAGAGAGACAGAGAGAGAATTTGACACTGGAATGTTGTAGACAAAGCATATGTAAGCAATCCACAATGTGAAGGTGGGGAGACTGTATTTCCGTGCTTATGGATTTCAACTACATCCCCCAAAATGAATGAAGTTACTCTATATTTAAATGCCAATATGCTGACAATTTTCAAATTATATGTCAGTACAAATTACTTCCCTGAACTTCAGACTATTATATCCAAATGTTTACTGAAATTCCCCACTTGGATATCAAATATTTTTCTTAAATTTAACATGTCAAAAAAGAACAATACTTCTCACACACATCGACCCCACTTGTTCTACAGTCTTAGGAAGACACACTCCTTTTTCATGACTCCAACCAAATTTATGGGGTTATTCTTCAAGGCTTTTCCTTCTTTCCTATCCCCAATCTAAGAGGTAAAACAAACAAACAAACAAAAACAAAAAACTATCAACTATTTTTAGAAAATACTCCCAGAAGCTTACAACTTTTCTTCACATGTCTAATTATCACATCAGCTTAATTTGGTGGGTCTCAAATTTTTGCCTTGAGATCTACTTTTCTTTACAGTCTAAAGTATCATAGTGATACAAATGAGTTTTACATTTATTGATATTGGTAAAATAGAAATTCTAAAAATATGTGTTTAGTGATTCATTTAAATTTGTCTGACAATAGAGTGTTTCTAGAATATACAAAGAATTCTTCAAGTGTGATAGATTTTTATTTCTACTCATTCCCACTGTTGATACTACGAGGATGGTCCTGTTTTTGGTTATTATAAATTCTGGAAATAGGAATCCCTGCCATGTCATGTATCATAGTGAGGCAAAACCACAGAAAATTTCTCTTCTTGCTTTCCCATAGTTATATAAGACTCAGATTGTGAATTTTATTCAAATTTATAAAATGTCAGTGAGTTATTTTAATGAATTATGAAAGAGGTTTCATTGTATATGCAAACTATTATACTCTATTAAATTTCATTAAATCTAAAAAAAAAAAAAAATTCTTACCAAAACAATGACAGGCATGCCAATAAAAACTGGCCAGACACTTAATAGAAGAAGTTATACAACTATCCAGGAAACTTATGCAAAGATGTCCAACATAAGGAATAATTAGAGAAATGAAAATCAAACCCACAATCAGGCACCTCTATCTACAAACCAGTAAGAATGGGGAAAGTTAAAAAGGCAAACATACCAGGGGGCAGTGAGGATATGGGAAAATTAATTGGAGCCCTCATATATTGCTAGACAAATGAAAACCTATGGTAATATCATTTTACACATGAGACATAAGAATGCACTTCTCAAGACCTCCAATGACATCATTTTACACATGACACATAAGAATGCACTTCTCAAGACCTCCAATGACAGACAGCTAAGTTGACCAAATGCCACCTTTGGTGCTTTCGTTTCTGCCACCATGTCTGTGCTAGATGTGCTGTCAGCCAGTGACTGAACCTGGCAGGGTTACCAGGCCTACCCACTGCTAATGGACTGGCTGAGCACTCACCAATGGCCTTGTTAAACCTATAGTAATTTATATAATAATACATATTATTATATGATTTATATAAATTATAACAATAAAAGTAACACAAAGAAAACATATAAGTTTATATATATAATACATATATGACATTTATATTAGTTATATATTTTTATTTATAAAATGATACAATAATCTTCTCTTTGTCATAATTGTTACTCTGAATAAAACAAACACTCCATGACTTTTCATTGAAAGGCTAATGATTTTCACAAAGGTGCTAAATAAATCAATGGTGTTAAATTCATGTGGACAAAGTGTGAGTCTTTTTATCTTTCATGAATTAAGCATAATTTATCCCAGTTATGTAAGAGTGCATTAACCTTTCAGTATAGGTACACTTCCCATCTTAAGAATTTCTCTGACTTATAAAAATACCTTTATTCTTATTGTCCTTGATATCAGAAATATGAAAGTGTTTCAGTCTCCATTTCACATATTGTTTTTTTTTTTAAGATTTTATTTATTTATTTGACATAGAGAACACACATGCAGGGGAGCAGCAGAGGGAGAGGGAAAACCAAATTCCTTACTGAGCGGGGAGCCCTATGTGGGACTCCATCCCATAACCCTGGGACCGAAGGCAGACAATTAACCAACTGAACCTCCCAGGAGCCCTTCACAATTTTTTATTGAATAAAAAGAGCTTAAGAAATTTCAGAAAATGGAATCACTGATTATGGCACAAAAGGAATCCAGTGTAGCTGTAAGAGGAGACACTTGAAGTCTGCCCAGAATCAGAAGAACAGGAAGGCTAAATGTTATGGAGATATAAGAATAATTGATGATATGAACAGTTTGGCCAAACTACATGCCTTAGTTTGGACTCTTATAACAAGATACCACAGACTTGGTAGCTTAAACAATGAACATTTATTTTTCATGGTTCTGGAGGCTCAGAAGTCTAAGATCAAGGTGTTGACATCTTCTGTGTGTGATGAGAGCCAGTTTCTGGTTTGCAGATGGCCATCTTCTAGTCATGTCCTTACATGGAAGACACATAAGGCTCGTTCTCTTTTCATAAGGACAAAGTCCCACCATGGTGGCTTTACTTGAGCACAGTGTAACTGACTCTCAAAGACCCCACCTCCCAACACCATTACTTTAGGCTTTCACCATAGGAATTAGGGAAGGGACACAAACATGGAGACCATAGCACTATAATAACTTTTCAGTAATGATGTCTGTCATGAGTCAAACTAGCTCATCTGTCAACAATGCTAAGGTGCTTAGAAACTCCAATTTTTTTTTCTTATTATGGATTTTCATCCACTGTGAGCACCTCCTATACATATCAAGACTCAAATCACAGCTGTCAATGTGCACAGGTCTTACTCTTTGCTCACATTCTCTTTATATTTTGCCCAGGCTCCATTTATGTGATGTGGCTGTGAGTGAATGATTTCATATTTTCATCATCAGACTTAAGATTACTTGACATATGAAGCTTATAGGCCAATCTCACTTTTTGAACATTACTCTGAAATCTTAAAGTATAAGTTGAAACATTCCCTAATCCTTTTTTTAAAAAAATACAGGCTGTAATTACTTCCTTTAAATAGAGTTTGGTGCTTCCCAGAAAATAACAGAAAATTTAACAACAGGAGAAATGTTACCCAGAACATATAATTTCTTTCTTTAAAGTATTTGCAAATAGTCTGTTATATTTTAAGTAGGCAGTTAACAAAGAATCAAGGTATTTTTGGTAGCTGAGAATTTTTAAGTTGATTTTTTACATGTTCCAGTACAGGATCTAATAAAAAGATCTGTTGAAAAATAATTCAATTATTTCAAAATTACTATACTATACTATTACAACCAAGTATAAGTAAGTACTAAATAGTACAAATATTTTTTTGTTTTGTTTTGCTAACTGGTATTACTTCATTCAAGATATGTTTCTTTAAAAAAGACTGTCAAACTTTAGTGAAATAATCATTGCCATTTTATAAGTAAGACATTGAGAATTTCCTTCAAATCTGTTATTTTATTCCTCATATTGAGATTTTTTTTTCCCCTAAACACCTAAGAACCTTTATAGACCAGTTAAAGCCACTGGTTATGATTTTTACCTGTATAAACCATGCTATCCCCCTCATCTTGCCTATTTCTAAGCATGTCATTTCAGACAAAATAACTAACATATAGTAGCCCCAATAAAGAAAGATGGAAATAAATAAAATAATAGTTTGGTATTGTCTGTGTCTATGTGCATTGTACAATGATATGATTCCTGGGCCCCCAAGAAATAGTTTCTAAATGAATGAATGAATGGATACCGATGTTCATAATTTAGGTCTGAATGATCAACAGTCCACGTTCCAAAAGATTCTGAAGTTGCTCAGCCTCTGCTCCCACCTGCACCTCAGTTGACTGACAGGCTGAATTAAATATTATCAAAACAACATTTTCTACCCTGTGTATTTCACATATCTAAGTAGAAAACTTTTAAGAATAGAGAAGTCACAGTTAGCAGTGCTAAGAAAATATTGTTTATATCTAAGATGACAAATCTAAGCAAAACTGTTTTCTAGGATTATCCAATCCATAAAAACTCTAGGTGAAGTGGGAGAGCAAGGTTCTTGTCTCATGGGGTCAAAGAATGAATCCCGTGGACAAAGGAGAGTGAGAAGACCAATAGTTTTACTAAGTGAAGACACAGAAAAAGCTCTCAAGAGTGAGAGGGGTCCCAACAGGGTTGCCACTGGGGGCTTGTAGGGTTGGTCGGTCTTTTATTGAAAGCTAACCAGGGGGTGGCCTGTGTGGCTCAGTTGGTAAAGCATCTGCCTTCAGCTCAGGTCATGATCCCCAGGTCTTGGGATCAAGCCCCACAACTGGTTCCCTGAGGAGTCTGCTTCTCCCTCTACCCCACCTCCCCTCCTTGTTATCTCTCTCTCTGTCTCTTCTCCCTCTCCTCCTGCTCAAGCTCTATCTCTCTCTCAAATAAGTAAATAAAATCTTAAGAAAAAAGAAAGAAAGAAAACAAATAGCTTACCAGGGAACCTAAATCTTTTTAATATCTCTATTGATATCACCTTTAAGGACTGGTGATATCAACTTCAATGGCTTTTTTCCTTTTTAGGGTCTGGTAATTCTTTGTTGGCCATCAGTAGCTGTTATAACAAGGGCCCACCTCTGATACCTAGGACAGCATGGTCTGGTTTGTTTCTTTATCTCAGGTTTCCATTCGCATCCACATTTTAAGGATTTTTGTGAGCCTCATTCTTGTGACCCCCTATCTATTTCTTCCTACCTAGCCCCACCTGTCCCTTACTTATTGGGATTACTTTTGCCAGAAAAGAACTAAAAAGAAAGGATTTCTGAAAGCTGGAAGGTCAAGAACACCTTATGCGATTCTTAGGGTACCTAGTCAACAGGAATGATAAGATGAAAAGCTCCCTTTTACTTTGGTAATGCTGAAATTATTTTTAAAATTTGAGTCAAAAATAATATGATTTATTTATTATTAGCAGTAATCATAGTATTAACATTCATGTAATATTCTTAGACACTTATATTTGGGTTGTCTCTTATTTAGAACACGGATGCTGAAAAAATAAGTGTATGCATTTGATAAGCTTGATTGCAAATTGAAAGAGAACACACGTAAAAAAACAAGTTGGGATTTCAGTGTTGAGCATTCGGTGACATTAGGGCACCGCCACCACATGCAGCTGAGACAAATATATATGTTGTCCTCCTACAGTCTTTCTAAAACTTCAGTGTAAGACATTTTACACAACTAACACGGAAAAACAAACAAACAAACAAAAAAAACCTTAAAAAACTTACATTTACAAGTCAGCATAATATCTGACAGTTAATGACCAGAAACTGTGTGTGTGATAATCATACTTATTGTGACAGAATGTTTTCTAGAGTTAATGTTTGAATGTGTCTTTTTATTCCTATTTAAGGAGCAAGGAAATGACAGAAGCTTTGCTCTGAATTTAATTAGTGGCTTCAAATAGAAAAGGTTGGGCTATTCCCTGAGTGATTTTTCTGTCAAATATTCAGCTTCAGGTTTGATGTTCAGCATGAATACTTTCCGACGTCACATCTTGCTCTCCCTGCTCTTAATGAATCACGCCACACGGTGTTTTGATAGAACGTAATAAATTATAGGGTATGGCTTGTGGCCAACAAAAAAATTGCCTTTACTTATTTTAAGACACCATCATTAGTACATCCTTCTGGATGTTATTTATCCACCGCCCACTGCTGAGCCCTTAATCACAGCATTTTTACTTTTCCCGTTCTTGGAATGAGACAAAAAAAAAAAAAAAAGTCAATTCAAGGTTTACAAAGAAATGCTCTGCTGTCATGAGGCATTTACCACTTTCTTTTTCCAGGCACATTTTGTTATCACTGTGTAACACAAACAGAATTGTTCATATTTCATTTTTAGTTATTATTTGCTAAGTTCCATTGTATATGTGGCTGCTCAAAACATAAGAGATGGTATTTTCACTAAGAGTTTAAGTCCAAGTGTGAAGAAGGCACTTCTCACCCCCCGCCAGATCTCTGGGAGGTAAAGGTAGTAATAATTGTGTGTTCTTTCTTGGAGAAATGTAGAGACACGCCACACAAGTGTCTAGGCTGGTCCTGACTGGATCATGGCAGCGTGGTTCCTCTTGACCATGGGCCCAAAGGACCAATGCCAACCAACATGCGGCACACAAAACTAAGTCAAATGACACATAAAACTAAGCCTCCAATTATCCATTCCCTTATATATAAAAACCCTTTTGGCACTCATACACACAAGGGAGTGGATGGTTTTCCCCTGAGCAACATTTAACCATTTTTCCCCTTTGACTTAATCTCTTAATCTCTCTTCCTGGCCCTTTTTCTCTTTCTTGGGTTGTCTCCTGTCTGCCTGGGTATTTGATTTGTTGGCTTTTCCAATTTGTCCTTCATGCAGAAACTCTTGCCTGTTCCAGTGCTGTTTATCTTGTCCTGTGGCATTAGTCTGCCTTCCGTGGTTACCTTTACAGATAGTGTGGAAAAAGAGAAATGGCTTTACAAGAATAATAGGCCACATTTCTATAGTCAGTTAGGTGTTCAGAAATCCTTTTAGCATGCATCAGACTATGATGCTCTCAATGACACCCTCTGAGGTAAGTCCCTTCCAGAGACTCAATTTATAAGTGAAATAAACAACAAACAAGATGATAATGGACTTCTTTTAAATATCCTTATGACCTAAGAAATGCTCTTTTGTTAAACAGAAATGGGTGTCCTTCCAGGAGAGAGAATTTAGCTGAAGTGCTCGGGGGGTCATCTTGCCACCCACCAATTTGACTTCTCCTTGCTGCCCTTGATGTTGAATCATAGGACAACTCGTCCTGGCACACAATGATCTATTGCCTTATTACAAGAATGGTGGTCTGAAAGCTGGGCTGATTTCTGTGAATTAATAAATTGATGAGACACTAAGAACATTAGATTATAGTTCCAGAAAAGGTGACCTTGGGCCATAGGGTGGCAAGAATCGTCATGAAGGCTAGGGAAAACATTCTGAAATGAAAGACAGCAATGTTAAAACTGTTAAAAAGGAAAAGCAAAAAGAGCACAAAATAGAGTCACAGAAAACCATGCATTGTCTATATATTGCTTATATGTTTGTTTTAAACACAGAAGGTTGTTTCTTCTCATTTTTCCCTCCTATTTTGGGCCCTCCTTCACTTGCAACTTCTTTAAAATGAGCAAGGTATGGGTGAGAGGTAAAATGCAAATTGTTCCTTGATATGAAACCACAATCTGCTGCTTCAGTGTTGTGTTTTGTGTGTGTGTGTGGTTTTGTTTTGTTTTGTTTTTTTTTTTTGAAAGCGTTATTTCAATTTATCTGCAGCTATAAACCTAATGTGATAGGCCAATCCTGTGGATGATTGAGAGTGGACTATAGGAAGGGAAAACTCATGTAAACATGGATTAACACATGAACAATGTTAGCTCTTCAGAAAGTAAGAACAGAATGATCCTTGTTTTTGAGGGAAAAAAAATTGGCAAAAATTAGATGACAGAATGAATTTCTAAGACTTAAATTGTAAAAATGTAGTTCTTTCCTATGATGATCTAAGGCAAGTGACTTCATGTTAAATAACATTTCAAGAATGTTACATATTTCTCTTTTCCTCATCTGAGTATGGGATTCAGGTCTTTTTGTAGTGCTAGGGTTTCCCCGTGGTAAAAATGAAAGTCATCGTCCTTCCCAATACTCAAAGGTAGGATAAACCTACTATCTCTTTCATTGACCCTGGGTGGTGGGAGTTCAGGTTCTCTGACTGTCCAGAATTTTTAGTCCTGGAGAAGTTAAGAGGCCCTGCATGTGGGACCCAAGGAATTTAACAAAAATCCCCGGATATCCCTGGGTGGTTCAGTGGTTTGGCGCCTGCCTTTGGCCCAGGGTGCGATCCTGGAGTCCAGGGATCAAGTCCCCCATCCGGCTCCCTGTTGTGCCCAAGATTGTGAATCCGAGAAGCCACCAAGGAACTGCCACTGACGCAAGCACAAAAAGGTTTATTTACAAGCTCGAGCTTGGGTCCAAGTATACCTGACACAGGGGAGCAGGCACTTGGACCCCGAAGTGGGTTACAACTGATTTTTTTATGGGCTGGTCTAGGGGATTTTCAGAAGAGGTGGAGGAATTTCTCAAGTTCTGTTTACATTCTGATATGGGGCTTTCAAGGGCATTGAGCTCTGTTCTCATTCTAATATGGGACTTTCAACCACGGTCGTGGACTCTGTTGTCTTTCTGCTATGGGGCTTCCTGCGGAGGACATTCTGCAGTCTTTCCTGTAAAGTTCAGCTCTTATTCACAGGGGCCTAAGATGGCTGTACTTGTGCTAATGCTAAACTTGAGGTGGAATGGCCTTAATTTTTCTCGGCCTCCACACTCCCGGCATGGAGCCTGCTTCTCCCTGTACCTGTGTCTCTGCCTCTCTCTCTCTTTCTCTCTCTCTATCATGAATAAATAAAAAATAAATAAATAAAAAATCTTAAAAAAAAAAAATCCCCTACCCCAGGACAAGCTGAGCAGGACTAACTCCTTTTGTGCTACACCCGCCAACTCATGTATGACCCCCACATGACCTGCTTATTGCTTAAGGCGCTGCCCCACCCTAGTCAAGGCCCCGGGCACACCCTCATGAAAACCGGCTCAGGTAGGAATGCGGAACCCCTACCTGCCAAAGAATGTAAAGCCCGCCTTTTGCCCGCCAAACCTGCACGCCAATTCTGACCAGAGTGATAGGCTAGTTCAAACGGTCACTATAGGGTAAATTGTAAATCAATTGGCCACCTGCGTGTGGACCGACATGACTGTGCAACTTTCTGCGTGTGTTACAATCTCATTGGCCACTGGCCCCTATAAAGCTGCTACGCCTCTTAGCCTCGCGGTCCAAGTCCCAGCTCCGCTGTGTCGGGTATACTTGGATCCAAGCTGAAGCTTGTTAATAAACCCTCATGTACTTACCTCAGTGTCAGCTCCTTGGTGGTTTTTGGGATTGGCAATCTTGGGCACAACACTGTAGGGGGGAAACTCCTATAATTTCCACTCATGCTTTGTTGTCTCCACAAATTACTTGGGCAGATTTTAACAGTTCAAAGTGGTTTTGGAATAATCATCTATGTTGCCCTTCCAAGGTGCCTTTCCAAGGTGTGATAATGAACTCAGAGATTTATGGAATCATCTAAGATTATTATTATTTGCCATTTGACCATGTTTGAAGATATGTGCTTTGGAGTATTGTGTTGTCCCTCCAAAATCCATATATTGAAGCCTAAATGCCTAATGAGGTGGTTTTTGGAGATGGGGACTTTCAGAGGTGATTAGAATCTGAGGAAAGACCCCTCATGTATAAGAATAGTTCCCTTATAAGATGAGACATGAGAGAGACAGTCTCTTTCTGACCCTGACTAGGTGGGGGCACAAGGAGAAGATGATTGTCTACATGCCAGGGAGAAAGCCCTCATCAGGCAATGGATTTGCCAGCACCTGGGTCTGGACTTCCAGCCTCCAGAACTGTGAGAAGCAAGTGTTTGTTTTTCAAACTACCTAGTCTATGGTAATTTATGATAGAAGCCCAAACTAAGACCATATAGAAAAATATTTGATGAGCATCTCCCATATGTTCAATACTTAGACACAATGATAACAAAATATACACTAAGATCCATGAAGAATCTCACAAATTAGGGGGAAGATAGTAGATGTTAATTAAACAAATAATTTTTCTGCAAACGCAATAATCTCAAAATCAGGTAAGTGCTAGAAGAACATTACACATACTGGGAATGAGTGAATTGGTCAGCTGTTGGGGAAGGAGTGAAATGGAAGTGGAGCATGAGTCAGTCAGGGATGGGGAAATGGAGAAACAAAGAGAAGACACAAGAGAGGTTCATCTAGGATCTACAAAAGGAAAAGGAGCCAGCTGTGAAGGTGGGAAAGGATTCAGTGATTCTGGTAGATAGAATAACACATGCAAAAACATGCAAATGGGAGAGAACATGGCATTTTGGGAGGAACTTTAAAAAAAAAAAGGCCTATATTTTGGGAAGAACAGGGACCTGGGAGCAGGTGGTCTGAGCTTTAGCCATGATGTGGGAAACAAAGAAAGAAGAGAAATTATTAAATTTCTTTCCTACCTGCAACCCACTGACACGTCCTCGAATTAGGCAGAGTGACATTCTTCTAGGGACTCAAATGCCTCGATGTTAATACTTTGCTGAGGGCAAAAGACATTCCTAGCCTGACCCCCAGGATCCTATAAGTCTACTTTAACATATAAAAATTCCTTTAGAAATTTCCTTTATCTCTAAACCCCCAAGATATGTTGGCAATCATCCCCCCAGCCTAGGGCCCACTGATATACATCTGAAGGGTCCCATAACTAAGGTTTTATTAGACAGTAATAAGTGACCTCTTCCCAACAATAGCTAGTCCCCTCAGGGTCCTGGGAACCTTGCTTCCAATTTCCTTACAGACTTATACCATCCCTAACCTGTTCCCAACTTGACAGTATATAATGTGCCACTAGTCCTGACCCTGGTGCAACTCCTTCTGCCCATGGGTCCTGTCCCTGTGCTTTAATAAAATCACCTTTTTGCACAAAAGATAGCTCAAGAATTTCTTTGGTCATCGGTTTCAAACCCCGTAACGTCTTTTCCTACACCAGCCAGACAAGGGGTAACAGGCAGAGCACATGAGGCTTAGTAGCCATGGTGGGCATTTCTAATCTGTTGTTTAAATACTTCTGGGATCTTGCCCATTTGGTACATTAGGGAGAGAATATGTAGGAAGAAGCACTGTTCAAATTTTTCTTCTACAGTTTTAACTGCCTCCGGAGTCTGTTCATTAGTCATAAAATAAAAAGAAAACGATTTTTTTATGACTTTTATAAGTAGCATATGTGGTTTTCCTACTACATAAAAGTTTGCATATAAGTTTAAAGGATGAAAGTTATGTTTGGAGGACAGAATAGGATCCCTATTGTATCTGTAACATAAACACATTTGGCTCACTAACAAATGGATTTCTTTTTAAGTCTACCAAATAGCTGTTTTAATAAATTGTCTGATTGATGTGTGTTTAGCTGGACTGAGTTTATACATAACCTTGCTACTTAACACTTGTACATTTATAAATTGCCTTTGTTTGTAGCCTGGCTGCTAAATAATTAAGACCAAACATTAGCATCTGAACAACTGCTCAATCCAATTTTACTCAGAGTTTTGCTATAAGAGTAATAATTCTGATATTTCACTTAAACAAGAGCTGTGTGACTTAAGCAATGAGAAATTATCAGAGCAGACTTGAGGGAAGTCTCAGTAGGGACGAGTCCCAGTTGGTGGTGACTTCCTGCGGGTGATGTTCTGTGTGAACGCCCCTCCCACCTGCACCACACCATCTGCGTGCAGCTACTAAGGAGTTAGTCGAGGAAAAGAAGTCCAGAAGACTGGTGTGATGATGGACTGGCACTTAGGTCTGTGGTTCTTGGTTCTGATAACTTCCACATGATCTCGGCTTGGTCAGTGTTATGGTTTAAGTCCAACCTGTTTTTCCTTTCTTTTGGGCAGACCAAACTGGAGTTTGTCTTACTGTCCATTTGCTGTTGTGGTGGTAATTCTCTCCTCCACTCCACCTGTAGCATTGTTGCATCCCATAATTTTCCACTCATGGATCTGATAAATTTTTGGAATATAGGTGAGGTGCAGAGCTGATGACCAAGAAAGAATTCCTGAGACATCTTTGGTGCAAAATGATGGTTTTATGAAAGCACGGGGACAGAACCTGTGGGCAGGAAGAGCAGGTGCCCCGGGCCTGTGAGGGGTGGTCTGATTATGTACCTGGGAGTTGGGAGGGGCTTGGAGATAGTGTACTCTTTAAGGAATTTTGGAAGCAAGGTTCCCAGGACCTTGAGGGGGCTAGCTATTGCTGGGAAAAGGTCACTTATTACCGTCTAATAAAACCTGAGTCATGAGACCCTTCAGATGTATATCGGTGGGCCATAGGCTGGGGGGGGGGGGGGGGTGATGATTGCCAACATATATTTTGGGGGTTTAGAGATAAAGGACATTTCTAAAGGAATTTTTTTTTAATGTAGCAGACTCACAGGGTCCTGGGGATTGGGCTAAGATTGCCTTTTGCCCTTAGCAAAGTATGAACATCCAGGCAGTTGAGTCCCTAGAGGAATGTCCCTCGACCTGTTTTGATAACTTGTTAATGTGCTGCCCTGGGCTTGTGCTTTGTCCTCAGCTAGCCCTCTGTTCCCCCGCCAGATCCATAGAGCCTGTGTCTGCCTCCTGCGTGGCCATGTGGGCTCTACCTTGAACCCAAGCCAGACTTGTGTCACTCTTGGAGTCTTGCTGGCAATAGCCAAGGGATACCCCTTGAATGTCACTATTGCTGCAGGATACGGGGGTGATGTGAAGGACAGTCCCTCTACCAAATGTCAGCAAAGAAAAGTGATAAATCTTCAGTGACCTTAGATTACCAACTTTCTCAGGTAGTTTCATCATTCCTTCTCAGCTCATCCCGACGCATGACACTTAGGACACAAGTTCCCTTCTCAGAGGAGCAACCTCCTTGGCTTCTTTGATGTCTATTCACACTTGTTCTCCCCAGCAGAGAGCATTTGATCACTTACCCCTGTTTGTTAGGCAAGGGCCCAGGGGTCTAAAATAGTTGGCTCTCAGAGCTGTTGTTTAGGTCAGGTCTGTGACTTTTGAAATCTAAAAATGAGCACTAACTTCTGTTTCATTCCTGCCATGCCTCTCTTTCCTGAGTCAGCGGATTTCAAAGTCTAGGTGGGGAGGGAAAAGTGTGATGAGCAAAGCAAATAGACTGCAGAAACAACAGACTATCCATCCATTAATTCTTCCCATTACCTTTGTGCTACACTAGCAAGCGAGGAGCAGAAAGTGAAGTCACTTCTGTCTAGACTGGCACAAGGGGAAAAGCTAGCGCTGCTTGTTGCTACTGCAAAGCTCATGGGAATTGCAAACATGATGCAGAGGCAAGGATTTACAACACAAGTTAAGCTGTTTTTAAGCACTTTTTAAATTTTTTCCTGAAATATCTTATTAAAAATACCCAGAACAATTTGCTTGGTTACAAAGATGAAAAGAATGCATCAGATATTTAGAATGACAGATGTTTAGCATAAATATACATGTATATGTTTTTTGGCATTATTTCAAATGCTTGAACCATACATACATTAACACATGGGAGGTCTTTGGTGAACTTGGGTATCTAAATTCTAAGGGTGCAGATGAAATAGTTAAAATGTTTGATTTTAAGATTCACTGATTTTGTTATATGTATTAATTATCATATTATGTAAATGGAATTTTAATTTAAATATATAACATATGTCCACTCTTAACATAAAATAATTTTATGCAAGCTATCACATTGCATCTATAGCATCACTGGGAGTAATTAAACACCTTTTTCTCAGAGTACATTTTCTTCCATCCTATCTAAGTTGTTTGATTTACTGCACTTTTCTAATTTGTGCATGATGTTGTCGCTGGATATTTTGACATCCAGACACAACACCCACTAATATAGTAGGAGTTTACACAATATTGCTACTTACTGTTCTATTTGTAAAATTAATCTTTACTATTTTACCACTGAAATGTCATACAAAGAATAAAAAAAAATCTAGATTGGGGTTCTTTGTCCTGTTTTAACTCATTCTATCAGTAGTCCTATGTGAGCATCTGAAATGACCTCATATTGATGCCATTTCAAAAATATATTTTCTCCAGATAGTAGCTCCATCTTCTTCAAAATAAAAGATATATATGCAAATTTGGGAAAAATCTAAAGCATTTTAAGAACTTTTCATTCTTCAGGATACTTTAAGAAATGCTAATCATTATATTAGTCTTCCAGGGCTGTCAGAACAAAGTACCGTGGACTGGGAGAGTTAACAGAAATTTATTTTCTCACACTTCTGGAGGCTGGAAGTCTCACATCAAGGTGTTGTCAAGATTGGTTTCTTCCCAGGCTTCTCTCTGGTTGCTAGTCGGCCCTTCTCTCCCTCTGTCTGTACATGGTCTTCTCTTGCTGTGTGCCTGTGTCCTAAGCTCCTCTTCCTATAAGGACACAAGTGGCATCAGAGCCCACCTGAATCACCTCATTTAATTTATTCCTTGTTTAGAAACCCTACTACAAGTATAGTCAGAACTCAGGGTTAGGACTTCAACGTACGATTTTGGAAGGGGGACTAATTCAGTGGAAAAGACATAGTAATTACTATAAAATTATCAAATTCCAATATTACATGAAGAGTTTAAAAACCTCCAGAACATAAACTAATGGATAATATTAAAATAAACAACATTAATTTAAGGTTAGATTAATGATCTTTCCGTATGTTGTTATAAAACCAGTCCCTCTCCTGTTATTTTAAAATGATCTAGATATATTTAAAGTTAGAAAATTTGAAGTTTTAAATTCTAGAGCTTCTAATATGGAGAATTTCAGTATCAAGAAAAAAAAGAAGGAAAAGAGAGAATAGTTTACCCAAATTATAAGTAATTGATTGCAATTGCTTTAAACATATATCAACCTTATTGCCAGAAATGTTTACATTACAACTTTGATTACTAAAGTTATGTGAGTGGTTTAGTAAGTCATATTTGGATAAATGCATTTATTAAAGGCCATTGTAGAATCTATTATATACTTTACAGGGAAAACATGAGCAAATTTACTATAGTAAAGCAACAAATTATGTTGGAGGTCAATACAGGAATAAATGATTATAAGAAAATATACAATGCTTTTACTTACTAAGGAAAATACTTAAAAATACACATGAATTAACAGAATCTTGCTGGGATCTATGAATAACCCATGAATAAGAGATTGATAGTCAGTGGAAAATAAATAGTAAGCAAGTTTTATTTGAATATATTAATGGAAATTGAGCAAAATGTATAATTATAGCTTCATGTCCATTTTTCTTTTTTTTTTTTTTAAGGATTTTATTTATTTATTTGACAGAAAGAGAGAGAGAGTGAGCACAGGAACAGGAGGAAAGGCAGGCAGGAGAGGGAGAGGGAGAAGCAGGCTCCCCATCTAACAGAGAGCCTGACATGGAGTTCAATCCCAGAATCCTGGGATCATGACCTGAGCTGAGGGCAGAAGCTCAACCAACTGAGCCATCCAAGCACCCCTTATTTCATTTCTCTATAAATTCACTGTGATTCGTTAAAACTTTCTCAAAACTATAATTTAGGAAACAGAAACAAAATAATGATGACAAATACCATTATCTTGAATATGATATTCATAGTTCTTATTTATTTTCATCTAATATTTTATTATGAACATTTCAAACGCACAAAACATTACAATAATTTTACAGTGAATGCCCATATACCAACCATCTATATTTTACAACTCTTTTTCTAAAACTTGCTTTATTATGTATGTATCCAACTATACATCCCTCTACCCAATTATTGACTTTTTTGTATTTTCTGATGTGTTTCAAAGTAAGTTGCAGACTTTGATACACCCCCTTAAATACTTTTTAGCGAGCATATAATCTAGGTTCAATATGTATGTACACTTTTTTATCCTTTTGAAGGGAAAAACAATAAAATGCACAAAGTTTAAATTTGCCTTTTGATGAGTTTTGATGATATATATATCTGTGTAACTCAAATCATTTTTAATTTTTATTATTTTAATTTTTTTTGTATTTTTTAAAATACTTTTTATTGAAGTTCAATTTGCCAACATGTAGTATAACACTCAGTGCGCATCCCGTCAAGTGCCACCCTCAGTGCCCGTCACCCAGTCACCCCATCCCCCCGCCCACCTCCCCTTCCACTACCCCTTGTTCGTTTCTCAGAGTTAGGAGTCTCTCATGTTTTTTCCCACTCATTTTCTCTCTTTAATCTCCTTTGAGTATTTTTCCCCCATTTCCCCTTTAATCCCTTTGAGTATTTTTTTTATATTCCCTGAATGAATGAAACCATATAATGTCTGTCCTTCTCCAATTGACTTACTTCACTCAGCATAATACCCTCCAGTTCCATCCACATTGAAGCCAATGGTGGGTATTCATCATTTCTAATGGCTGAGTAACATTCGATTGTATATATAGACCACATCTTTTTTATCCATTCATCTTTCAGTGGACACTGAGGCTCCTTCCACAGTTTGGCTATTGTAGACATTGCTGCTATAAACATTGGGGTGCAGGTGTCTCAGTTTTTCACTGGATCTGGATCTTTGAGGTAAATCCCCAACAGTGCAATTGCTGGGTCGTAGGGCAGGTCTATTTTTAACTCTTTGAGGAACCTCCACACAGTTTTCCAGAGTGGCTGCACCAGTTCACATTCCCACCAACAGTGCAGGAGGGTTCCCTTTTCTCCGCATCCTCTCCAACATTTGTTGTTTCCTGTCTTGTTAATTTTCACCATTCTCACTGGTGTGAGGTGGTATCTCGTTGTGGTTTTGATTTGTATTTCCCTGATGGCAAGCGATGCAGAGCATTTTCTCATGTGCTTGTTGGCCATGTGTATATCTTCTTTGGTGAAATTTCTGTTCATGTCTTTTGCCAATTTCATGATTGGATTGTGTGTTTCTTTACTGTTGAGTTTAATAAGTTCTTTATAGATCTTGGGTACTAGCCTTTTATCTGATATGTCATTTGCAAATCTCTTCTCCCATTCTATAGGTTGTCTTTTAGTTTTGTTGACTGTATCCTTTGCTGTGCAGAAGCTTTTATCTTGATGAAGTCCCAATAGTTCATTTTTGCTTTTGTTTCTCTTGCCTTCATGGATGTATCTTGCAAGAAGTTACTGTGGCCAAGTTCAAAAAAGGGTGTTGCCTGTATTCTTCTCTAGGATTTTGATGGATTCTTGTCTCAAATTTAGACCTTTCATCCATTTTGAGTTTATCTTTGTGTATGGTGTAAGAGAATGGTCTAGTTTCATTCTTCTGCAGGTGGCTAATTTTCCCAGGACCATTTATTGAAGAGACTATCCTTTTTCCAGTGGATAGTCTTTCCTGCTTTGTCAAATATTAGTTGACCATAAAGTTGAGGACCCATTTCTGTGTTCTCTATTATGTTCTATTGATCTGTGTGTCTGTTTTTGTGCCGTACCACACAGTCTTGATGACAGTACTACAGATTTGTAGTACAACTTAAAATCTGGCATTGTGATGCCTCAGCTCTCGTTTTCTTTTTCAATATTCCCCTGGCTATTCGGGGTCTTTTATGATTCCACACAAATCTTAAGATTATTTGTTCCAACTCTCTGAAGAAAGTCCATGGTATTTTGATAGGGATTGCATTGAACGTGTAAGTTGCCCTGGGCAGCATTGACATTTTCACAATATTAATTCTTCCAATCCATGAGCACGGAATATTTTTCTAGTACTATGTGGTAAGAGTGGACATCCCTGTGGTGTTCCTGATCTTAGGGGAAAGGCTCTCAGTGTTTCCCCTTTGAGAATGATATTTGCTGTGGGCTTTTTGTAGATGGCTTTTAAGATGCTGAGGAATGTTCCCTCCATCCCTACACTCTGAAGAGTTTTGATCAGGAAAAGATGCTGTATTTTGTCAAATGCTTTCTTTGCATCTATTGAGAGGATCATATGGCCAAACCCCTATTCAGATAAAGAACTTCCCTATAGGGGTTCCTGGCTGGCTCAATAGGTGGGGCACGCTACTCTTAATCTCAGGGTTGTAATTTCAAGCTCAATGTTAGGTGTAGAGAATATTTAAAAATAAAATCTTTAATAAAGAAAAAAAGACAAAATACATTTAAAAATTTTAAAAAGAACATCTCTATCACCCTAGAAAGGTACTTCTCGTCAATGTCCACACTCACCCACCAGATACAGCCACGACTCCCATCTTTGTCTATCATAAGTTAGTGATGCTTATTCTAGAACTTTACATGAACAAAAGTATGTGGTATACATAGCATAGTTTTATGAGGCTTCTATTATTTACCAAAATTATTTTGACATTTATTCATGTTGTGGTTTATTTCTTCTTACTGGATAATGCAATTCTGTGATATGAATGTATCACATTGTGTTTACTCATCCTACCATTGATGGACTCTTTTATTGTTTGTTTGTTTAAGGATTTTATATATTTATGAGAGAGACAGAGAGAGAGAGAGAGAGAGAGAGAGAGATAGCATGAACAGAGGAAGGACAGACAGAGGGAAAGGGAGAAGCAGGCTCCTCAAAGCAGAATCAGGTAGTTGTGGGAGAAGCTTTAAGGCTTACAAAATCTAAAATATTTACTATTTTTCCCTTTATAGGACCAAGTTGTTGTCAGCATTATATTTTGCTATATGATTATAACAAATAGTACTTCTGGGTATGTCTCTATTAGCAGTACCTCCTTTTATAATCTGGATATTGATTTTTATTCTTTGGCCTTGATTCTACCTTTTAATGTGCCTGCTGCTCAGAATTATTGGGGCATTGCCCCTTTATGTGAATTATAATTTAGATTGTAGCTTCATTGTCAGCATGGTTTATGCATGAAGCATTCAGCAGCATGGACTGAAAGCCTGTACCACCAAATTGGTTTCATCTAATTACTTCAGAGATATTATCAATATTAGCTTGATTTTTGTGTTAATTTCTCAGCTTAGGGTTTCTGTAATCACACTGGTAATGAATTTTAAAAATAGCAAATTTTTTAAAAATTCAGATTTAGTGAACTAGAAAATTTGTTCTATTTAATAGTTTAGTCAAAGTCTCAAATTTAAGTGCACTTCGTGTTTGTTTACATTAAAAAAACAATACTTAATTTTCTTGTCTAACCCCAGTATCTACTCACAGGCTTTCTTGGAACATATGTTAAACATCACTGCACTGGTTTTCCAATATTTACCTTCATGGAAAACAAACGTTTTTGAATGTTTTATTTCAAATCCTGACCTCATGTGAATCCAAGACCTCTTCTTGTGTTGTAGCAAATATTAACAATCAGTGATCTAGAGAACTAAGAACAAACCCAATGTGCAGACATGCACGCACACATGCATGTATACACACATGCACACATGTATAAATGTGTGCACACTCATGAATGAATACATGCACATGCACACACACAAATGCATGTACAAACATGCAAACACACACCTACAGACAAACACATGCATCATGTGCACACACATGTACATGTGCACACACACATGCACGTACACCCATCCCTGTATTCCTCAGCCCCATGCTTCTACTTCATCAGTTTTCCTCTTTCTCTATGTGTTTTCTCTTCAGTCTGACTCCAAGAAATGCTTTTTCCCCTTTGTTTTGAGCTTGTGCATATAGTGCAAAGCATATTTGCTATTTATCATATGACAATTTTATATTTTTAACGCAGGAAGATTTTTAATTTCCTTTGCCTTACTGATTTATTACGAGACTTGGTATGAGTTTTGTTGTTGTTGCATTGCACTCTGAGAAAAACAAAAATGAATAGTGTTTGCTTTCTTCACCAAAGGTACTTCCATCATTCCACTCTCCAAGAGGGAGGTAATTCAGAGCAAAGCTCCTGTGCATAAACATTAACATATTAAAAATTAAATGGAAACAGAAATTTCAATCAAGGAAAGAAAGAGAAACTAAATATGCTTCAAGTAAAGGTTAATTCAGTTGCCCTGGTAAACATGAAATATGACTCAAAGGTCCTCAACAGATAGATCAGAAAGAGAGGCTACATAAGGTGCCCAAACCTCATCAGAAAGGAAACAGCATGCTTGTTTCTTCAGAAGCACTGCCCTTTTGCTGGCCACACATGGTCTCATAGGTATCATTAGGTGATGCAATGGGCAGTGTGCCAGACGACCATTTACAGATAATGAATTAGCAGAGTAATCCAGTAAAAAAAAAAAAAAAAAAAGAGTATAGAATTTTGACCCAGACAGATATGGTTCCAAATCCAGACAATGATCCACATTTATTTTTAAAACTTAGGTAAGTTTCTTGCACATTCAGACTCTCAGCTTCTTCATCAGTAAACTGGAGATATCATCACCTGCATTTTGTGAATACTTGATGACTAGGGTTAGCGTAGGATACAAATGATGTTGCACATTCCATGAAATTCTCCATTACCTGGGAATGAAGGCCCTCGGGGAGCTGTGGGCAGAGAGGCCTACTGACCACCAGAACCACAAAGATGCAGACAGTTGGAAGACAGGGAAGTGAGGCTCATCAGATGTATCCCTGATTTTCCTTGAACTTCAAGAGCACTCTTCAGTATGAAGACTTAAGCTAGGCTTAGAATTGGAGTTTGGAATTTGCAGCTTTATTGGAAGAACATGATGCAAAAGTACCATACCAAGTACAGAGAGACAGATTTGGTAAAATCATCATGAATCCCTGAAGAGTAAAGAAGATCTTGTTTTCCACATAACTATGGGACTGATAATGACAACAGTTGTACAATTTCTCAGAAGTGGCAAAAAACAAGTAAGAATGAGGTACAAAAATCTGATTTATAGCCACTCCCTCTCTATAGAATTACATTTGTATTCACTGACATGACCTTCAGGTGCTCTAAAATTTTATTGATATAGTCATATCATTCAGAGGAAGAGATATAAAGAAGTTATGTCATTGGTAATTCTTTTTTTTTAATGATTTTATTTATTTATTCATGAGAGACACAGAGACAGAGGCAGAGACATAAGCAGAGGGAGAAGCAGGCTCTCTGCAGGGAGCCTGATACAGGACTTGATCCCAGGACCCTGGGATCATGCCCTGAGCCTAAGGCAGATGCTCAACCACTGAGCCATGCAGGCATCCCATCACTGGTAATTCTTATGTCCACTAGGGAAATAGATTCCTCATTAATACATGACAATGAAAGATGTAACTCAAATACTTGTTCAAAAACTACATTATGTCTAGGATATACCATCCTAGTTGAAGTACTATATTTCAGATTCTCTTGTTTTACTAGTTTTGGTAATCTGAATACAAAACCTCAAATTTTACTAGCAATTAGACTTCTTGGAATTTTAAGAAATATAAGCTGCAAAAATGCATGTGTATGGACACCAGTTATTTAATAACTGCAAACACGTCAAATGCCCAATACTAAAGGATGATTTAAAAATATTGTCTTTCCTAAATTAATATACTAAGAAATTCAGCTCTCAAATCCTAATGATTAACATTTCTCTCAATGTGATTATTGCTTTAATTTTTGTTTTCCTACCAGAAAAAAACTATAAAGTTCACCTGGAAAAACTATGCAAGACTGATCAATAAAATCCTGAAAAAGAGGAGTATTGTAGGAAGGCTTGCCGTACCACGTAGCCAAAGATGTTATAATTCTCTTCTAAGTATATAAAAGCATCTTCATGTAGAGAGGGAACAACACCTGAGGGCCGGAGCATATCTAGGAATAATAACATACAATAAGTAATCATAGAACTCACTAGGCCAGGCAATGTGCTAGTTTCTGGGATCGAAGAATGAGCAGAAGCAGACAACTTTTCCAAGCATAGGGTTTTGAATCTGGTTTGACTGAGGGAAAGCAGATATTAATCAGGTAATATTCACAGCAAATATAAATTTGTAATTTTGCCAGGTATAATGTAGGAGATGCACACAGTATGATCTCTAATAGGGGATTTGACTAATCAGAGAGGTAGCAGTCTTTTTTTTTTTTTTTTTTTTTTTAGAGTCTTGATTTAATAAGTGAGGCATTTTGCAGGACAGTGAAAAAGAACAAAGGGAAAAAAAAAATTTCAAGGGACAGGAAACAGCAAGCAAACCAGGTGCTGGTGTGGAGAGGAATGGGCAGCCTGAAAGTAGAAGGAGGAGCTCTGCTTTGTGTGAACCCTGATGAACCAGGAAGTGGAATACAACAGCCAATCCCTTAGCATCATGTAGACAAAGACTTTGTCTTCTTGCCAAAAAGATGGTTACTCACTGAAAGCTTTCAGCAAAGCTGGGAATGACAATTTGAGATTCATCCTTGGGGAAGAAAGATCCTTTTGGCTGCAGAAGGGTCATTTAGAGGTTTTGAGACGGAGGTTGTTTACAGCAGGACACTGAAAGGCTGGAAGTTCTGGGAAGGGCTGTAAGGGAGAGTGGAGGTGACTCAGTACCAGACCAAGATGGCAGCCTGGGAAATCATTGGCAGAACTCATCAGTTTCCAGGCAAGAAAACAGAAACCACTTTGGCTATTTGGGACATATATATATATAATATAAAAAACTGATTAAAAGCTATTATTAGTGCAGATGGAAGAGCTTCAAGGAGGTACTGGGGGAGCAAAATGGATCAGGAAGTCACTGTGCTCCACCTATGGAGCCATGTGGCCTCAGAAACACTTTCTTAGTCCTCCCCCCCGATCTGTGGCTGCTCTGGGGGGTGGGGGGAGCTGACCATGATACGGGAGAGCTTGATTCTTGTCTCACGAAGTAGAGGAATGAATCTCGCAGAAGCAGGATTGTGAGTGAAGGGAAAGAAGTTTATTAAGTAAAGATGCAGAGAAAGCTCTCAGGAAAGAGAGGGGTCCCCACAGGGTTTCCCCAAAGGGCTTGTAGGGTTGGTCTTTTATTGAAAGCCTAATCAGGGAACCTAAATCCTTTTAACATTATCTATTGACTATTGACGGCACCTTTGAGTAAGGACTAGTGATAACTTTTTTTTTTTTAAGCTTTTAATTATTTATGACAGACAGAGAGAGGCAGAGACACAGGCAGAGGGAGAGGGAGCGAAGCAGGCTCCATGCAGCCTGATGTGGGTGGAAGGTGGCCCCAAATCGCTGGGCCACCGGGGCTCCCCTAGTGATAACATCTTTAACGGCTTACTTCTTTTGGTCACAAGTAGCTGTTTTAACAAGACACCGTCCCTGCTCACACTTAGGGCAGGGTGGTCTGGCTTGTTCCTTTATCTTCGGTTTCCTCACACCTCAGCATTTTGGGGATTTCTGTGAGCCTGCTTCCGTGGCCTCCTACCCAGCCCTGCCTGTCCCTGTTTGTCTCCAACTCAATCAGATCAGAAGAACACATGGCTTCTTCCATCTCCCAGCTTCTACGTCCTGCCTATGCCTCTGAGGACACAGCCTTGAGGAAGGCAGGTGACAAAGGACCTGGGGAGCCCTGTTGCCCGCTTCCCTTCCTCTTGCCTGGAGAGGGTTACTGCAGAGAGGTGGCATGAGGACGCCCCAGAAACACCATGAACGCAGGAAACCGGGCGTTTTAAGATGTTAACTAAGAAAAAGCCAAATCCTAATATTAAACCATATGATGAAAGAATTCCAACTTGAACTTAGGTTCAAGACCTAAATGCAAGGGTAACTTGAGAGAAAGATTTTAAGATAGGAAAGAATATGTATTTGTATCATCCTGAGATGGAGGGCAGGCTTTCTGAGTATAATTCAACATTAATGCCATGAACATATAGAATACTATCTACAAGAAACAAGTGGTCCCTGAGAAATCAAAAAGAAGTAAGTAAACAACATTTTTAAAATGTCAATAGGAAAGGAACAAACCCTTCAGAAGTGAACAAAAACACATTCTCCAGTGGCACATTGACTCGGCTAAAACTTAAAATAAATGGGAAATGCGTAATTAAAAATGTAATATATTTCTCATTGACTGGTAACAATCAAAAATATCTACAATAGAAGGAGTAGGAAATGAAGTAGGAGTGAAAATCATCAACTTGGCAGTGTTTATCACAATAATAAGTGTAGACTTCTATGAGCAACAAAGCAACCTGGTAAGATTAACAAAACTATGTTGCTTACCAAACAAAATAGTGAATAAATAATAATATAATAAAAGGAATCATGAAGAGAATGACAACACATGGACTCATTTTTCCTGAAGGGTGAAATTTCTATGTCTATATATATATCTTGAGCTTGTGTGCTGGAGGGCCTCCAGGTCATAGTCCCTTGCTACCTCTTCTCCCTCAGGCTTAGTCAAGTAAACAAAATACATACCTATCAGGCCACATTGCCTTTCTTCTCACTCCAATTGTTACAAGTTCAAGAAAGGAAATTCTATGCTCAGGAAACTTCCAC
The DNA here is from genome assembly GCF_048418805.1 of Vulpes vulpes. Classification (NCBI taxonomy): domain Eukaryota; kingdom Metazoa; phylum Chordata; class Mammalia; order Carnivora; family Canidae; genus Vulpes; species Vulpes vulpes. The sequence continues at coordinate 53,171,352 of NC_132784.1, read as the reverse complement.
CTCATGCCTTGTCCAAGGATAATTACTAAGAGCACTGCTTTTCTCAATACTGCCTCAGTTTCAACGATGGTGAGCGTGTTTATGCACACCATTAGAGCATAAAATAAAGGAAGTTGCAAAATTGCACGTATCTGTTACAGGACAATACAGGATATTATTCTTAAATATTTACAAATATTCATATTCTCCCATTCTAAACCCTCCAATCCTACCTCTTCTGCTTAAATAAAATTCAACGTCCCTACAAAGGGCTGCAATCTATACGTGATCTGATAACCAACCCTTCTGAGGGGCAGCTCTCCTTTCACCCTGTCACAGAATTCCAGTGCCGCACCCAAAATCAAAGCATGAAAACACACTTTTCCACCTTGACCTTCGTCTGCTTAGAGAATTATTTCTTTGTATTGTCCACATGTTGTTTCTTCTCATTTCATTGTGGTCTGCATTCCAGTATCAACACAGAGAGCATTTCCCTGATCACCTTATCTAAGATAACATTGCTCATCATTCGCTGTTCACTTTCTGGGTGTTTTTCTCCATGACACTCTTCCTTCATATTTCCTGTATGTATGTATGTATTCATGCTCACACGTATAGTATGCAGTAAGCAGTATTTCTTATCCACTAACATTTCGGAGTCTTTGAAGGCAGGATATTTGCTTGCTTTCCTTCATAGAACATCGTGTAGAACGATGCATATATACCCCTCCCCCTCCCCCAGTAGATGTCAAATCAATGAAAGTATATGGTGGCAGGGATATTTCACAATAATGTCTATTCTGGCTGGTGAGAACTCAGGTGATTTTATTTTCTTTTTACTCACTGGTATGTATGTATGTATGTATGTATGATTTATTTATTTATTTATTTATTTATTTATTTATTTATTTATAGGTTTATTCATTCATGAGAAAGACAAAGAGAGAGGCAGAGACAAAGGCAGAGAGAAAAGCAGGCTCCATGCAGGGAGCCCAATGTGGGACCTGATCCCAGGACCCCAGGATCATGCCCAGGGCCAAAGGCAGGCACCCAACCGCTGAGCCACCCGGGTGTCCCTATTTATTTATTTTTCCAGTGATTATAGAATAAAAAAGTAAAGAAGAGGGCAAGAAAAAGTGCCCTTGTGCAACCAAGCTAATAGAAATAATATCTGCAGTTTATGGAGTGCTGAAACGTTTCAGGCATCTTTTGGGAACTCCTTTTATCTCAGCAGTCCTGTGAGGCACGAACTGTTAGCATGCCCCACTTCTAGACAGGGAAACTGATTCATAGAAAGGTTAAGTAAGTTGTTTATTCAGTGAATGGGGCTGGGGGGTAGGGGTGGCAGTGGTAGTCAGGCTCTGATCCTGGGCATGCTGTGTTTTAGGGCCTGTGCTGTACCACCCTGGTGCATAGCCTACAAGCCAGCAGAATTTGAAAGACAAATCCCTGCCCCATGTGTGTCCACATTAACATGGAGTTTTAAAAACAAACCAGCTTTTTGTCAGATTTTTCTCTCATTATGCATGGACCCTGTGCCTGGGCATTCTCTAAATTTAATAGCAGAGCTTCAGATTATTGCTGCCAGCAGCATGTGAACACTTTGTAGTCTTTTTATGGGTTTAGAACCTTTCCCAGGTGGGGTTTTCAGCAGTTTCAATGGTAATTACATGAAATATGTTATCTTCAGCTGCTTTTATATTCATGGGCATGGATTGTTGTGCTAGGCATAAGGGAAAAGGCCAGGGGGAGTGCTTCACCTGGGAGAAAATGAACTTGATGATCCACTCTCCAATGAGTCTGAAAATGGCATTGTTAGTTTCAGCTGTTTATGAAGAAAATGTCTCCTCATCAGAACTGAAAAAGAACGGCCTTACTTTGTTCTGAGTGATGGGTTTGGCTTGACCTGTCCTGCCACCTGCCACCTTGTTCTCACCACAGCCAGGCAGGATTAGAATATGTTTCACCCCTCAATTTATTTGAATTCTCTCTTTACAATTCTCTCATAATTGGTGTTCCTGGGCCCAGATGCCCGGTCTAGCTATGCCGAGAAGGTTGGGTTTGTTTGGATTTTTTTTTTAATGGATTTACTTCTTTTAGAAGTGAAAAGAAATAAACTCAGCATACACTTCCAGATTGCCAGGGCTCACTGACTGGTTAATATTCATGTGGCACAGTAGAAAGTCCATCTTCATTTGTAGTAAAGGGAATTGAATGTGCTCACTTTGGAGGGATCTGTGCACAGCCAGAGGACGAGGTTAAAGAAACGAGGTAGCACTGGTAACAAAGAGGGCTCTAATAATTTTTTTAAAGACTTGTCTAATGTTGGTTTTGAATGAAGATGTGAGACCTCTCTGTTCAGCCCTTTTAATGAACAGCATGGCGCTTTGGATAGTCTCAGGAGAAAGACTCCTTTTTTTTCCATTATAAAGAAGTACTTTAGTAGAATGTTTGATAATGAGATGCAAAAGCCCTTCTACAGTCTCTTTTATTACATTCCCCAAATGAAAGTAGCTGCTAGCTGTATTACCCCTACTGCTTCCCATTTAAAAGGAAACAATTGTCTGACCATATCATAAATAAATTGAGGGAAGTTCTAGCTGCTGTACAAAGTTGGCCCTGGAATCATATACACTCACGCCCAATTTGAAAGAACTCACTTGTCCAAATATATGGAGTAGTAGAAAAACGAAGTAGCTATGCCGAGAAGGTTCTGGAAAGTAAGAAGAAAAAGAGAAAATCAGATCACTTCCTGCTTTACCTAGCTCCTGCCTTCCAAATGGAGCTTCTATTATTTTCAACATCAAAATAAAAATTGCAATCTATCTCCTTCTAAAGCTATGAGGTAGTTAAGATAGGCTTGGAAAGTTAATTTAAATAAAACTGCCTGCCAGGTGTGATCTTGTGATTGGTATTCACAAAAGATTTCCAAAACTTAGAAACTCTGAAAGCACACTTGTCTTTTTATTTTAGTGTGTGTGTGTGCGTGTGTGTGTGTGTGTGTGTGTGCGCGTTTACTATCAATGGTATTGTTGGCTCATCCTGTCAATGCATCAAGAATATGAGGCATACATGAAAGGGATTCTTCCTAGGGTTCCTAGGTGTGGGCAGAACGATTTAGATTATTGAATCACTTTGTTTCCTGATCCATAGTTCAACTCAATCTCATTAAGATATTTCATTTTCAAAAATATGAAATTGTGGTCTATCTAGTGTAGTTCTTAGTTGCTTTGGCACATGATTCAGCATGATACAGTATGTACTTAAGAGTCTGAGATGTAATGGACTTTGGTGTGGTCTTTATCCAAGGGATATAAATACAAGCTCCCAAATGGAAGGAAAACTTTTCTTTAATCTTTTTAAAATGACCTTATGAATTAGAAATTCATGAAAGCAAAAATCATCCCTTTAGGGCCAGGCAGAGATAAAATTCTTCCTTGTTATGCTTTTTAAACCTGTGAAAGATCTTCTTTGTCAAAGGAAAATTGTTCTGGACAAGTTAAATGGGCAAGGAAGACTTTATTCAAGTCTACTACAACAGGGGAGAGAGACTAAACTCCAGTCCCCTGAAGGAGAAAGTGGGTCCATGAAAGCTCAGGATCCCCAGGGGGACAGTAGTGCAGAACTTGTAGGGGAGGCTGGAGGGTGCTGGCAGCTGCCTCTGCTAACTGGTACTCATGGCTAGTCAGCTTCCTGTCCTTCCACTGAGACTGGGAAATCAGGGATTATTTTGAAAAATAATTCATCTCAAAGGATTGCTCCCAGGTCCTTGAGCATGACATTCCTGGATTATACAAATGATAAGAGGCTGGGAGAAGATTTACATCTCAAGAGGGCAAAGAATGTGCAATCTCAAATTTTCCAAAGGAAATGCTCCAAGAAAAGGGAATTCTGGGCTGATTTGGGAAGAACGCCCTTGCAAAATATACTGAGGCTGAGGCAGGAGTCCAGCCTTCTTACTGACCTTGCCTACAGTGCCATCCTCTGTCTCTGAGTCACACGCTACAGAAAAAGTGTGACATTTCTGAGATCTGCAGTCGTTAAACAACAAATCTTAGCATTAATGTATATTTTTTACTTTTTTTGTTATTCAAGACAAAAAAAATATATAGTAAAAAGAAAGAGCTAATGGCATCTTCCATAAACTAAGGGTAAGTGATCCCAAAAGCCCCCAAATGTGAATGAATAATAGTTTTGCTTTTTGCAGAATGTCATAGAGTTGGAATTATACAGGAGGTAGCCTTTTCAGATTGGCTCCTTTTACTTAGTGATAATTTGTATTAAAGTAGTTGGAATACTATGTAGCCATCAAAAAAATCTTGCCATTTGCAATGACATGGATGGAACTAGAAGGTACTATGCTAACCAAAATAAGTCAATCAGAGAAAGATAATTATCATCTGATCTCACTCATCTGTGGAATTTAAGAAACAAAACAGAAGGTCTTAGGGGAAGAGAGGAAAACATAAAACAATATGAAATCAGAGGGAGACAAACCATAAGAGACTGTTAATCATAGGAAACAAACTGAGGGTTGCTGGAGGGGGAGGTAGTTGGGGGGATGAGGTAACTGGGTGATGGGCATTAAGGAGGGCACATGATGTAATGAGAACTGGGTATTATATAAGATCTATGAATCATTGACCTTTATCTCTTTATTATTGAAACCAATAATGCATTCTATGTTACTTAATTGAATTTAAATAACATTTTTTAAAATGTAAAAAAAATAATAAACTTCCTTCATGTCTTTTCACAGCTTACTGGCTCATTTCCTTTTAGTGCTAAAAATACTGCATTGTCTGGATGGACCACAATCTGTTTATCCATTCACCTACTGAAAGGCATCTTGCATTCGTCTTAGTTTTGTCAATTATTAATAGAGCTGCTCTGAGCATCTGTGTGAAGGTATTTGTGTAGACATAAGTTTTCAATTCATTTGGGTAAACACCCAGGAGCAGGATTGCTGGATTTCATAGTAAGAGTACATTCAGTTTTGTAAGAAACTATCAAACTGTCCTCCAAGGTGCCTGTACATTTTTATATCCCCACCAGCAATAAATGAGAATTCCTGTTGCTCTACATATTGGCCAGCATTTGGTGTTGTCAGTGTTCCAGATTTGGTCATTCTAATTAAGGCATATAGTGATATCTTATTGCTGCTTCAATTTGTAATTCCATAATGACATATGATATGGAGCATTTTTTCATATATTTCCTCCCCGTCTAATATCTTTGGTAAGGAGTCTATTCAAGCCATTTGTGTATTTTCTTAACCAAGTTGTTTGTTTTCTTATTGTTTAGTTTTAAGAGTTCATCATATATTTTAGATGACAGACTTCTATTAGATGTGTCTTTTGCAATATTTTCTCTCCATTGATGGTTTGTTTTCTCATTCTCTCAGTTTTTTTTTCCTCAAAGAACAGAAGTTTTATTTTAATGAAATGCCACTTTTGATTTCTTTCATTAATGAATCATGACTTTGTTGTATGTAAAAATGTCAGCCACCATATGCAAGGTCATATAGGTTTTCTCCTATCTTATCCTCTAGAAATTTTAGTTTTGGGTTTTACATTTCAGTCTATGACCCATTGGAGTTAATTTTTGTGAAAGGTATAAGGTCTGTATTTGCATCAATTGATTGATTGATTGATTGATGGATGGATGGATGGATGGATTGAATGTGGATATCCAGTTGTTCCAACACCAGTTGTCGAAACCACTATCTTTGCTCCATTGTATTGCCTTGGTTCTTTTGTTAAAGATCAGTTGATTGTATTTGTAGTAGCCTATTTCTGGGTGCTCATTCTGTTACACTGATCTGTTTTCTAATCTTTTGTTGTTGTTGTTGTTGTTATTGTTGTTGTTATTTATTTACTCATGAGAGACACACAGAGAGGTAGAGACACAGGCAGAGGGAGAAGTAGGCTCCTTGGAGGGAGCTCCATGATGCAAGACTCGATCCCGGGATTCTGGGATCATGATCTGAAACAAAGGCAGACATTCCACCACTGAGCCACCCAGGTGCCCCTGTTTTTTATTCTTTCACTATGTAAAGAGACCAAGTTGACTCTGGGGCGGGGTGGTGGTAGTGGTCGGTCTCCTCACTTTCACTTTATCTGCTCAATCAGCTCTTCATTTCTCTTCACCAAAGCCATTTAGGGCTCTTCTTAGGGACTAACCTAACTATTGTATACATCTGTCTGTTATTTGATTCCAAATTCATACAGTCAGTATTCTCCTTCTTTATGGTGAATGATCCTGTCATTGTATAAGATGGATGTATTGATTGTACTAGCTTGCTTTTTTTTTAAAAAAATATTTTAATGCCATCAAATATACAACATATCACATCAGGTTTATAGGTTGAATATAAGGGGATTTGGACCCAAAGTTCTAGCCTTAGGAATTTTCAACCCATTTGCCCAAACCAGAGATCTCACAAGTTTTCACTGAATTTTGAAAAGTTTGAATAACATAAATATCTCATTACAGAGTTGTTGTGGACTGAGTTATGTCTCCCTAAGATTCATATGTTTAAGCTCCAAGTTCCAGTGACACTGTATTTAGAGTTGGGCCTTATGGAGTTAATTAAGGTTAAATGAGATCACAAGTGTAGGTTTCCAATCCCATAGACTTGGTATCCTACTAAGAAGAGACACCAGCACTCTCTCTCCACAGGAGCCTGTGAGAACGCAGGGGAAAGGTGACCATCTGCAAGCCAAGAAGACATCCCTCATCAAAAACAGAATATGTTGGCATCTTTGTCTTGGAGTTACAGACTAGAATTGTGGACAAAAAATCCATTGTTAAAGCCACTCAGGCTGCAGTATTTTGCTATGATGCCCAAGGTAATATGACAGCTAGTAAATACTCTTGAATTATGAAAAGAGAGAGAATATTCTTTCTTGCTTCTTAATATTGTTGATATTGTAAAAGCAAGTGTGTCAACTACCCAAGGAAAAGGGTAAATCAAGGAAACAAATTGATAAAGATAAAATCAAAACAAGTCTGACCTGAGATTCTAAAGACCAATATATTATTTTCATTTTCAGCTACCAAATCAGAAGTTAATTAGAAAGTAAAGACTATTAACAATATCCCCAAAATCATGAACAGAGATGCAGTAGTGTATTTGAAGAATGTGTTTCCCTCTAAAGTAGTCAGCTCACAATTAAATTTAGGAAAAATTAATTACCTTGTTCTTGGTTATTTTTAGCAAATGTCAAGTGTTCATTGCCATCTGATTTCCATGTGGCCCATTCATACAGTGTGCACTATGCCCTTAGGCAAGGACACCTGCTTTATGTCCTCTTGGATATGTGTTGTGCTGGGGGAGGTGTTTCATTTTGTTTTAGTGCTTGAATTGGGCTATAGTAAAATAACCTGCTTGCATTCTTGTTCCTGGATGCATTATTTTTACTGCTAAGGCAATTCCTCTCCTTTTAGTTCAGCCTGTATCATCCTCTGACCCTGGGTCTTTCTTTGGGTTAGAGTCACATAAAGAACATAGACTATTTCATTGATCAGCTAAGAATCTATAGCTTTGTTGATTATTTCAGTCTGATTCCAGAAACTGGGCTTATTTTCTGGATTCTTCCTCTTATCTCCTTTGGTTCAAATAATCTACTATGAGCAGATAAGATAAGTCATGTTGTTATAAAACACTGAAGGTGGAAGGAATCTTGGGGTTATGACAGTGTGCTCACCAGTCTGGGTCCAAAAGACAAAAATCAGAACAAAACAGGTGAGTTTTCACACAGTATATTTAATATACAATTTGTAGGATCACCCTGCATTCCACGATTCTAGCTAATTTTGAAGTAAAATATTATTTCTTGTGTGCTTTGCTGTGAGAGGAGGTTGCAGAGTGGTTTTTATCTCTAGGATCATTGAAAATAAAACGAAATTTTGTGATGATGTGCAATATTCATCTAAACTTGACTGGACATGCCATCCATATATTCAGGAATCACTGCCCTGGGTGGTGGATTCATATTTCATATTTCTCCTCCATCCCACCACACTTATGGGAAATCGCATCTCCCATCCCTGAGAAGGACCACCGTGCCCCTGACCCTTGTGACCCCTCCTGGGTCTGGCTCCTAGAGGCTGTGCACACACACCTCAGTCCATGAATGTATTCCTTTTTGGTGGCTATTTTAATGAACTATTATTTGACAATGGCTTTCCTTTACTGTTTTCACCTCAATGTGTTATTAAAACTGTCCTCTACATCAATGAGTCTGACCAATTGCTTTTAACAGCATGCATGTGTAACGACAACTACATCGTGCACATGAAATATATTTTTCAGTCATTCCACTATTGATAAACATTTACATTATTTCTGTTTCTTGTTATTTGCAAAATTTGGAAGTAAATCTATTTTCACATACTTATGATCTCTTGGTGCTTTTATTTCTGCGAGTTATCTTCTCCAAAGTTGATTTTCTCAATAGGGTGTACAAACTTTTAATCCCAGCAGAAGGTGTCCACTTATGTGAAGGGAAAAGTATTTCCCTATGGGAAATGAGGAAAGTAAACTTGAGATAACTGAAGTGTTATTCTCTAGGATCACCCAAAAAAAGGTGGAGACCAAAAAGGGACCTGTGTCTCTCTAGCTCCAAAGTTGCTGCTCTTTTCCATGAAGTCAAGAGATTCTCTCTGAAAGGCGAAGGAGATACAATGTGTGCATAGACTCAGGAGACACCAAGAATCTGAAAGAGAAAAAAACTGAAAATACTAAAGGCTGACTGGAAAACAAAAATGAAGTAGCACACTAGGAAATGTATTGATAAATAGAGTTTCCAAACAAAAGAATGACTAGTACCTAAATAAAATGTAGAATTCTAATCTAGCAATGAGTGATAAATGCCTTTATTTTAGCACAATAAAATGCAAACTGTACTTCTGTCTATATTCTAAATCCCGTTCACATGATCATTACTATAAAATATAAGAGTAAGACACAATAATGAACATATAAAATATAAAGTAAAATAGGCAAGAAGAAAAATAATATAAATAGCTATGTGAACACAGAATTTTATCATTTTATGTCACAGAATAATTGTCTCTAGTGAGGGAATTGTATTACTTTACACAAAATTAAATAACACTTTCTTGTAGGGTAAACATAACTTATTTTGTTACTTTAAAAAAAAGTGATTTATTTATTTTTTTAAAGATTTTTATTTATTAATTCATGAGACACACACATACACACACACAGAGAGAGAGAGAGAGAGAGAGAGAGAGAGAGAGAGAGAGAGGCAGAGACACAGGAAGAGGGAGAAGCAGGCTCCATGCAGGGAGCCTGATGTGGGACTCCATCCTGGGTCGCCAGGATCACACCCTGGGCTGAAGGTGGCGCTAAACCGCTGAGCCACCTGGGCTGCCCCCCAAAAAATAATTTAACATTTTCTAATAAGGTAAACTTTCCAGTTGAACTGTTGTACTTGATCATATTATGTTTCTTACATTATTTGGTAGTCTCGTATAAACTTGCCATACTTAGGAAAGCAGATTCTTTTTTTATTTTGACATTTAGATCACATGCTGTTACATCATACAGGTGTGTTCTGGTTTTCTCAGCGTGGTCTTTATGAGTTTCCATTGCGTACCTGCCATTCTTTTGCCTCCAACACGTTCCTCTTCTCCTAAATCCCTTCCTTGAACAATTCCAATGCGTCCTTTACATCTCACCTCAGATGTCACTTTTTCCAAGAGATTTTTTATTTCCCCCAGGACTGGGTTACATATCGGACCACATCATACTGCAGTACGATTCTGCACTCATGAGTGCACATACCAACCACCCTCCCAGGCCCACAGTTGGCAGGGGTCTGGGGAGAGGTGGAGCCTTCCCTGAAGAGACCCCAGAGCAGCCACTCAGTAGCAGAAGCTCCAGAACTGCTGCATAAGGGAGGATTAAATGGATTGTGTTTTTGAAAGCAGAAAGCCATCAGCTTGTCCAGGAGAGACACTAGAATATAAAGCATGGTGTTAAGTAGGGTTGGCTTTAGGCACTGACACATATGATGAGAGAGGGTGAGGGAAGCTCCCACGACCTACCTGAACATTCCTCTGGGTCTCAGCAAACACTTAGTTAATGAGCCCATTTCTCTTCCCCTTTCTGTTCCCATGAACTTCTGGCTTTGCGGACCACTAGCTTCACTTTTTTCTTCTTCATTCACACCTATTCCTTTTGCTCCTCAGAAAGCAGAGAGATGGTGTCGCTTCCAGGACACCTGCACCTCGGTGAGGTCATCTCTTCCTGACCTGCACAGATGTCCAGAGCAGAGTGCAAGCAGGAATGGCTCTGTCGGGGTTTGGCACCTATGTCCCGCATCCCTGCTTTTCTATCTCTAACTTTAGCTTGGAACAAAGAAGTCATTTTTCCTACTCTCTAAGTTTTTATATCTGATGCCCAGGAATCTTGGATCTTTGACCATAAGCAGAAATTCCTAACTTTGAATAAAAGTACTTTCTGGGGTACCTGGGTGGCTCAGTTGGTTGGGAGCCTAACTCTTGATTTCTGCTCAGGTCATGATCTCAGGGATGTGAGATTAAGCCCTGGCAGGGGAATGTTTGAGATGCTCCCTCTTCCTTATCCCTTCCCCCGCTAGCACACATGCTCTAAATAAATAAATGAATAAAATCTTAAAAAAAAAAAGAGAAAGAAAAACTTTTGTATTTGTTACCAGACTGGCCAGCTTCAATAGCATCTTGTCTCTTGGATGCTGGGCCTTTCTCGAGCTCAGGTATTTAACCCATCCAGTTCCACATGTTGAATTTTCATGTCTAAGACCCTGGTAGTTGCACAGCCTTTTAGTACACAAAAGGCAGCGGCTGTCTTGCCTTCAGATCAGCACAGAACCATCCTCATTTATTGTTTACCCAGCTCAGCTCAGACGTTTTAACATCTCTGTTCTGCTACATATCAGCCAGCTTATATTAGTTTCTATGTCACTTAGCATTTTAGGACTGTAAGTAACAGAAATGAAACCTGACAAAGTTATCGAGAGACTTCACTGGAAGAAAATGAGGTAACTGGCCTTATCATGTCAGAAAAGATAGAAAAGGGTGATTTGGGGGACTAAGCAGCAATAATTAAGAGACACTCTGAGCATAGGATCTTTCTTCTTCTTCTTCTTCTTCTTCTTCTTCTTCTTCTTCTTCTTCTTCTTCTTTCTTCTTTTTTAACATGGGATCTTTCTAAGGAGGAATCATCTCCAATCATGTGCAATCTCTCTCACTCAGGAGTCACATTTCAGAGAAATTCTGATAGATTAGCTTTTGTTACGAGTCCAGCATTCAACACTGCCACTGGCAATATCACCAATAATTAGTTAGAAATAAGCTTATCTAAAGGAACATCATCGAGGTAGTGCCTGAAGAAAGGGGACCGATTCTGAGTAGGGAAAAAGCACCAACATTTATCACAGCCACAGAACTTCAAGTGAAATAAGTCAGACAAAGACGAACACTGTATGTTATATATGGAATCTAAAAACATCAACCTCAGAAACAGAGAGTAGAACAGGGGTTACCATCAGCTGGTGAGAGGGAGCATGAGAAATAAGGAGATATTTGTCGAAAAGCACAGACTCCCAGTTATAAGGTTAGTAAGTTTTGAGGATCAAGGGACCTCATGGTTATAATTATATCATGTAAATGACATGCTAAGTGACCTCAATTGGTAAACAGTTTGCAACATATGAGTATTGAACCATCACATTGGATACCTTAAGCTTACATAAGTTATGTCAGGTATATCTCAATAAAGCCACGTGGATTATATCTCAATAAAGCTAGGGGGAGAAAAGTACTTCAATTACTTCCTAATTCCCAAACGCTATGGCAGCTAACTCTTCAATACAGTTGCTCACAGTGATTTTCACTATTACATCCTTTTTTGTACATGCCAACACCCACCCTGATGTTCCCATTCTCCTTCTCTGCCTCAACTTCTTCTAAGCCAATTTTATCCCAAACTTCCCTCTTCTTTGACTTTCTTCCTGATGTCTACTACTTGTCAGAATGACCCTCATTGTTTCATCTTGCATCTTAATACATACAATCTCCAAATTTCCATTTATGGTCTTCATCTCTCTTGAACCGACGAACACGATTTTTGGACCACACACCTCCATGTAAAGGCCACGCATGAGCATGAGGTCCCTAAAATGCTCAATTCTGAATTTATCATTCTGTCTTCCTCATCCATCTGTGAGTGGGCTTAACACAATCACACTCTAGAAAGTACAAATCATAGGATCTTTCCTATTCCTCATCCTATCAATCATTCCTGATATTTTACTTGTCAATCTCCCCTATAATGTCCAGGGACCACACTGTTAAACAAATTCCGGCTGTCCTAGTATTCACTCAGGCCGTGAAAATCATGCCGAGTCTCTGCAGTGTTTCTCAATCTCCCATCCAAGGTTGGCGTGGTGATTATGGCGACTTTATAAAACACACTTTTTTTTTTTAAGATTTTACTTATTTATTCATAAATAATACTTATTATTTACTTATTTATTTGACACGGAGAGAGGCAGAGACTTAGGTCAAGGGAGAAGCAGGCTCCTCGCAGGGAGCCTAATGTGGGACTTGATCTCAGAACCCCGGGATCATGACCTGAGCCAAAGGCAGATACTTAACCACAGAGTCTCCCAAGTGCCCCTAAAACACAATCTTGTCCCAGGGACTCAATGCCCTCAAGTCTTCAATGGCTCCATGTTGCCTTAGATTCCAAATAGCTGGGTGTGATCTTCCAAATCTTTTTACTATCTATTTATTTCCTACTTAAATATCTCCACTTTGACTACATTTTGTCTTTAATATTTATTATTGTCCATTTTGGGGGAGGGGCAAGATGGCGGCAGAGCAGGGTCCCCAAGTCACCTGTCCTCAACAAATTACCTAGAAAACCATCCAATCATCCTGAAAATCTACGAATTCGGCCTGAGATTTAAAGAGAGACCAGCTGGAACGCTACAGTGAGAAGAGTTCGCGCTTCTATCAGGTAGGAAGACGGGGAAAAGAAATAAAATAAAAAATAAAAGAAATAAAGACACAAAAGGCCTCCAAGGGGGAGGGGCCCGAGGAGCCTGGCTGAGGCCGGGGCGAGTGTCCCCAGGACAGGAGAGCCCCGTCCCGGAGGAGCAGGAGCTGCACCGACCTTCCCCGCGGAAAGGCCTCCCGGGGAATTGGAGCAGGATCCCCAGAAAGGCGGGGATGCCCTCGGGCTCCCTGGGACAGTAACAGAGGAACTGCGCCCCGGAGAGTGCGCCGAGCTCCATAAGGGCTGCAGCGCTCGGCGGGACCCGGAGCAGCTCGGAGGGGCTCGGGCGGCGGCTCCGCGGAGGGGGCTGCGGGGCTCCGGGAACAGCTCAGCGGCGGCGGCTCGGGCGGAGGAAGAAGCTAGAAGTCCTAACGACGAGGGTTAACGAGGTGGAAGAACGAGTGAGTGACATAGAAGACAAGTTGATGGCAAAGAGGGAAACTGAGGAAAAAAGAGACAGGCAATTAAAAGATCATGAGGATAGATTAAGGGAAATAAACGACAGCCTGAGGAAGAAAAATCTACGTGTAATTGGGGTTCCTGAGGGTGCGGAAAGGGACAGAGGGCCAGAATATGTATTTGAACAAATCCTAGCTGAAAACTTTCCGAATCTGGGAAGGGAAACAGGCATTCAGATCCAGGAAATAGAGAGATCCCCCCCCTAAAATCAACAAAACCCGTTCAACACCTCGACATTTATTAGTGAAGCTTGCAAATTCCAAAGATAAGGAGAAGATCCTTAAAGCAGCAAGAGAAAAAAGGTCCCTGACTTTTATGGGGAGGGATATTAGGGTAACAGCAGACCTCTCCACAGAGACCTGGCAGGCCAGAAAGGGCTGGCAGGATATATTCAGGGTCCTAAATGAGAAGAACATGCAACCAAGAATACTTTATCCAGCAAGGCTTTCATTCAAAATGGAAGGAGAGATAAAGAGCTTCCAAGACAGGCAGGAACTGAAAGAATATGTAACCTCCAAACCAGCTCTGCAAGAAATTTTAAGGGGGACTCTTAAAATTCCCCTTTAAGAAGAAGTTCAGTGGAACAATCCACAAAAACAAGGACTGAATAGATATGATGACGCTAAACTCATATCTATCAATAGTAACTCTGAATGTGAACGGGCTTAATGACCCCATCAAAAGGCGCAGGGTTTCAGACTGGATAAAAAAGCAGGACCCATCTATTTGCTGTCTACAAGAGACTCATTTTAGACAGAAGGACACCTACAACCTGAAAATAAAAGGTTGGAGAACCATTTACCATTCAAATGGTCCTCAAAAGAAAGCAGGGGTTGCCATCCTTATATCAGATAAATTAAAATTTACCCCGAAGACTATAGTGAGAGATGAAGAGGGACACTATCTCATACTTAAAGGATCTATCCAACAAGAGGACTTAACAATCCTCAATATATATGCCCCGAATGTGGGAGCTGCCAAATATTTAAACCAATTAATAACCAAACTGAAGAAATACTTTGATAATAATACACTTTGGTGACTTCAATCTAGCTCTCTCTATACTAGATAGGTCTTCTAAGCACAACATCTCCAAAGAAACGAGAGCTTTAAATGATACACTGGACCAGATGGATTTCACAGATATCTACAGAACTTTACATCCAAACTCAACTGAATACACATTCTTCTCAAGTGCACATGGAACTTTCTCAGAATAGACCACATACTGGGTCACAAATCAGGTCTGAACCGATACCAAAAGATCGGGATAGTCCCCTGTTTATTCTCAGACCATAATGCCTTGAAATTAGAACTTAATCACAACAAGAAGTTTGAAAGGACCACAAACACGTGGAGGTTAAGGACCATCCTGCTAAAAGATGAAAAGGTCAACCAGGAAATTAAGGAAGAATTAAAAAGATTCATGGAAACTAATGAGAATGAAGATACAACCGTTCAAATTCTTTGGGATGCAGCAAAAGCAGTCCTGAGGGGGAAATACATCACAATACAAGCATCCATTCAAAAAGTGGAAAGATCTCAAATTCAAAAGCTCACCTTACACATAAAGGAACTAGAGAATAAGGAACAAATAGACCCCACCCCCATCAGAAGAAGACAGTTAATTAAAATTCGAGCAGAACTCATTGATATCGAGACCAAAAGAACTGTGGAACAGATCAACAGAACCAGGAGTTGGTTCTTTGAAAGAATTAATAAGATAGATAAACCATTAGCCAACCTTATTAAAAAGAAGAGAGAGAAGACTCAAATTAATAAAATCATGAATGAGAAAGGAGAGATCACTGCCAACACCAAGGAAATACAAACAATTTTAAAAACATATTATGAACAGCTGTACGCCAGTAAATTAGGAAATCTAGAAGAAATGGACGCATTCCTGGAAAGCCACAAACTACCAAAACTGAAGCAGGAAGAAATAGAAAACCTGAACAGGCCAATAACCAGGGAGGAAATTGAAGCAGTCATCAAAAACCTCCCAAGACACAAGAGTCCAGGGCCAGATGGCTTCCCAGGGGAATTCTATCAAACGTTTAAAGAAGAAATCATTCCTATTCTACTAAAGCTGTTTGGAAAGATAGAAAGAGATGGAGTACTTCCAAATTCGTTCTACGAGGCCAGCATCACCTTAATTCCGAAACCAGACAAAGACCCCACCAAAAAGGAGAATTACAGACCAATATCCCTGATGAACATGGATGCAAAAATTCTCAACAAGATACTAGCCAATAGGATCCAACAACACATTAAGAAAATTATTCACCATGACCAAGTAGGATTTATCCCTGGGACACAAGGCTGGTTCAACACTCGTAAAACCATCAATGTGATTCATCATATCAGCAAGAGAAAAACCAAGAACCATATGATACTCTCATTAGATGCAGAGAAAGCATTTGACAAAATACAGCATCCATTCCTGATCAAAACCCTTCAGAGTGTTGGGATAGAGGGAACTTTCCTCGACATCTTAAAAGCCATTTACGAAAAGCCCACAGCAAATATCATTCTCAATGGGGAAGCACTGGGAGCCTTTCCCCTAAGATCAGGAACAAGACAGGGATGTCCACTCTCACCACTGCTGTTCAACATAGTTCTGGAAGTCCTCGCCTCAGCAATCAGACAACAAAAAGACATTAAAGGCATTCAAATTGGCAAAGAAGAAGTCAAACTCTCCCTCTTCGCCGATGACATGATACTCTACATAGAAAACCCAAAAGCCTCCACCCCAAGATTGCTAGAACTCGTACAGCAATTTGGTAGCGTGGCAGGATACAAAATCAATGCCCAGAAGTCAGTGGCATTTCTATACACTAACAATGAGACTGAAGAAAGAGAAATTAAGGAGTCAATCCCATTTACAATTGCACCCAAAAGCATAAGATACCTAGGAATAAACCTAACCAAAGAGGTAAAAGATCTATACCCTAAAAACTATAGAACACTTCTGAAAGAAATTGAGGAAGACACAAAGAGATGGAAAAATATTCCATGCTCATGGATGGGCAGAATTAATATTGTAAAAATGTCAATGTTACCCAGGGCAATTTACACGTTTAATGCAATCCCTATCAAAATACCATGGACTTTCTTCAGAGAGTTAGAACAAATTATTTTAAGATTTGTGTGGAATCAGAAAAGACCCCGAATAGCCAGGGGAATTTTAAAAAAGAAAACCATAGCTGGAGGCATCACAATGCCAGATTTCAGGTTGTCCTACAAAGCTGTGGTCATGAAGACAGTGTGGTACTGGCACAAAAACAGACACATAGATCAATGGAACAGAATAGAGAACCCAGAAGTGGACCCTGAAATGTATGGTCATCTAATATTTGATAAAGGAGGAAAGACTATCCATTGGAAGAAAGACAGTCTCTTCAATAAATGGTGCTGGGAAAATTGGACATCCACATGCACAAGAATGAAACTGGACCACTCTCTTGCACCATACACAAAGATAAACTCAAAATGGATGAGAGATCTAAATGTGAGACAAGAGTCCATCAAAATCATAGAAGAGAACACAGGCAACACCCTCTTTGAACTCGGCCACAGTAACTTCTTGCAAGATACATCCACAAAGGCAAAAGAAACAAAAGCAAAAATGAACTATTGGGACTTCATCAAGATAAGAAGCTTTTGCACAGCAAAGGATACAGTCAACAAAACTAAAAGACAACCTATAGAATGGGAGAAGATATTTGCAAATGACGTATCAGATAAAGGGCTAGTTTCCAAAATCTATAAAGAACTTATTAAACTCAACACCAAAGAAACAAACAATCCAATCATGAAATGGGCAAAAGACATGAAGAGAAATCTCACAGAGGAAGACATGGACATGGCCAACATGCACATGAGAAAATGCTCTGCATCACTTGCCATCAGGGAAATACAAATCAAAACCACAATGAGATACCACCTCACACCAGTGAGAATGGGGAAAATTAACAAGGCAGGAAACAACAAATGTTGGAGAGGATGCGGAGAAAAGGGAACCCTCTTACACTGTTGGTGGGAATGTGAACTGGTGCAGCCACTCTGGAAAACTGTGTGGAGGTTCCTCAAAGAGTTAAAAATAGACCTGCCCTACGACCCAGCAATTGCACTGTTGGGGATTTACCCCAAAGATTCAGATGCAATGAAACGTCGGGACACCTGCACCCCGATGTTTCTAGCAGCAATGTCCACAATAGCCAAACTGTGGAAGGAGCCTCGGTGTCCATCGAAAGATGAATGGATAAAGAAGATGTGGTTTATGTATACAATGGAATATTACTCAGCAATTAGAAACGACAAATACGCTCCATTTGCTTCAACGTGGATGGAATTGGAGGGTATTATGCTGAGTGAAATAAGTCAATCGGAGAAGGACAAACAGTGTATGTTCTCATTCATTTGGGGAATATGAATAATAGTGAAAGGGAATATAAAAGAAGGGAAAAGAAATGTTGGGAAATATCAGGAAGGGAGACAGAACATAAAGACTCCTAACTCGGGGAAACGAACTAGGGGTGGTGGATGGGGAGGAGGGCGGGTGTTGGAGGGGAATGGGTGACGGGCACTGAGGTGGACACTTGATGGGATGAGCACTGGGTGTTTTTCTGTATGTTGGTAAATTGAACACCAATAAAAATTAATTAAAAAAAATAAAAAAAAATATTTATTATTGTCCATTTTGCAAAAAGAGTTTACAATTTATTTCACAGTTCTGTCCCATCCCGTTTTGATTGATTCGGGGTTCTGGGATCTCAGGTTTTCAAATGTTGAAGTAAAATGTACAATGCCATCTCCAGTATCCAGGGATGAACTAGAAGGGTTTATATAATCTGCAGATTTTCATCGTTTTTCAGGATCTGTCTTCTCCCTCCTTTAACAATAGTCTCTGCTGTAGACTGAAGGAATGGTGTCTTTAATCCACATGCTCAGTGACCTACTTCTGTGATCATTCACTGTAAGCCCAGACGTCCTCACTGCTCCGTTTTCTTCTAACACCTCTTTCTAGTTAACTCTCACTTTATCTCCTCATTGCAACTGTTTCCCCAGCTGCTACCAAACCATTTGGTCGGAGTAGTTTGTGAAATTCCTGTTTTCTTTTCAATCGTCTAGTGTGACCCTCTTCAAAGTAGCTTCCAAAATTCACATGAAGTATGGTAAAGGGTCCTGCATATCAGCAGGGTGTAACTAAAAGTAATACTATACTAATTAAGGTTATGGAACTACTTAAATATATTTTAATAAATGATAACTATATAGCTGAATATAATTAAATTAGGTAGATTGGAAATTAAATAGATTTTATTTTCAGGCTGATCCCTCCACTTTACCAGGGGCTAGTACTGTGGTGCTTTCCCAGGCTCAAAAATGAGCATCTCTGCATCCTGAGGATGACTTCTTTTGCTTGGGGCTTCCGCAGTTACTCCAAGGGAAGCTAGTGTTACAGAGCAGGGGTAGAAATTTTACCTACATAATCTACTCTGAAATATAGCATTCCATTCTAGTTTTCTTTCTTGATAGAAAAAAAAATACCTGAGTACCTGTTAATCAATAAATATTTACTATCTACCATGCATCACACACCCTTGCAATGGTAGAGAAACAAGACTTCTGCCCTTGAAAAGTTCTCAGTATAATTGGGATATAGCAATGAAAATAGTAATTAAGATGCGGTAATATTATTGATGAAGGAATGTGTCTGAAGGATTGTGCTAGAAAAAAAAAACCTGACTTTAATAAATCGATTCATTTTAAAAAGGATTCCCACAAAAGTTACCCTATGTAAGATCACAGTAAGTCTTTGAGATGGGCGATACTTTCATCTCTTGTTTGCCGATGAGCAAATGGATATTGAAAGGAGTTCAGTGGCTTCCCCAGAGCTAGAAAGCTAGTGAGTGAAAACACTGGACTCTCATTCCCTACCTGGTGAACCCAAGTCCCACAGGCTTTTTATGTGCACATCAGAGTTGTACATTTAAAAGTATGAGCCTGTGGACTGATTTTCTAGACTCGCAGTGAAGGGCACAGACAAGAGTTGCTTTGGCACACACCATGTGCAAACACACACACGTGCTCACACACATGCACATGCATGCCACATCCTCAGGAGTATGAAATCTGATAAAGTAGAAAAGTCTCCAGATGTTGAGAAAACATAAGATTAAAAGGAAACAACTATGTTCTCTTAAGCAAAAAGCACATGCTCATCAACTCAACCCTGCTAGGTACCCACGGTCATTTCAGCAGTGTTTGTGCAACAAGCTTGCAAGGGAAAGGCCTTGTCTAAAAAAGGAATCAAGCAAATTCATTATATTCATTATATTGTGATAAATTCTATTGACAGGTGGGCCTCCTACAGGGAGATAGAGATGAGGGGAATGGTCTTATTCTGCTCAGTGGGAGAAAAGGTAAGACTTAAGCAAGCTTATATGGACGAGATGATGGTTGAAGAATTTTGAGATTTTAACAGGGAGTAAAAATTGCCTCCCAGATGAATGAAAAGTATTATTCTGGGCTATACTGTATGCAAGATAAGAAATTCAGCTCAGTGGTAAAAAAAAAATCTAATTTATTGAGAATATTTGTCATCGCTCTTAAGGGATGACTAATTTTTGAGGTGCTTAAGGACTCTCAAATAGCTTCTAATGATAGAAGTCATCCATGGAAATTATCCACACACTGTCACTTCAGATGACATGGAGAAGACTGTTGATGCTGTGGTCGCTTCCCTGCTGCCAGCTGAATCTCAAGTTATGGAACAGCTGGTAGGAGCATGTTCATCATATTTGCCCAGAGGTCAGTTTCTTGCTGTCATCCCTCATTATTTCTTCTACTTCTTTTCCTTAGAAGTCATTGGTCAGTGGTCGCCACTGCTCAGCAGCATCCCAAAGTGGGAAGCACCCTCAGGAATCTGATATTAAAATAATCCTGATTTCTGACAGATAAAACCTTCAGGTAATTAATACATTTTTCACTTTTCATCCAGCTGTTCAGGTGTCATATTCACACATGTATTTTAACTTGGTTAACATGTCTGATAGAACCAGCAGTGGGCACTCAAGAATATTATTTTTCTCTCTGAGCAGATTTTCCTGGCTGGCATCCTCTTGTTCACTGGGGAAGAAATAATTACTCATCTACCAGCAACTTCGATGAGTTCACAGGACATACATTGTAACCCCAGTTTCTATTATAAATCTAGACAACTCTTATTTATTACCTTTGTAGGTCAAGGCACAGTTCTGCATGATGTGGAAGTTAAGTCCGTGCTTAAATGACTTCCTGTAAATAAGACTCATTAACCGTGGTGACCTGAGAACACTTTCAATTTAAGATGCTGCCCAGTGAGGAGAGTCCTTATATTAATCCTGCTGCTGCTGTGGATGCAACTTCCCTCTGCTTTTTACTCAACGAGGCAGCCTTTTGGCTCTCCATAGCTGAAAAAGGAGCTCCTCCACTTTCTTTCACATCCACTCATCTTTTGTATGTGAGACTGAATATTTGATATTTATGTAAAAATAAGAAAGAGGAAATCACCAAGAAACTTGATTCTGGTGTTCTGAAGAAGGCCATAGAAGCTGACTGCACTTGTTCCAAAAATCCACAATGATGTGAATTCTTGAGAGCAACACAGGGAAATGTCTCAGTGACACACTTCTTTTTTTTTTTTTTTTAAGATTTTATTTATGTATTCATGAGAGACACAGAGAGAGAGGCAGCGACACAGGCAGAGGGAGAAGTAGGCTCCTTTCAGGAGCCTGATGTGGGACTCCATCCCAGTACTCCAGGATCATGCCCCGAGCGGAAGGCATATGCTCAACTGCTGAGCCACCCAGAGGTCCCTCAGTGACACACTTCTAAAGCAAATGCAGTACTTTAAAACTTTTTCATAGGATGAGTATAATTCAATTTTGTCAACATCCTCAAAAAAAAAATCTAAATGTGCAGCAATTTCTTTTCATAGCACTCAAGCTTCCCCTGTATAAATCATGCATTTTTATTAGATATAAAAGATGTGCTTTAAGGAGCAGAAAAATTCCCAATTTTTTGTCAAAGTAAAAAAAAAATAAGACATCTTCATCTTTATAAACTCTATCGATGCTGCTGTTCCTTCTGTATATTAAAATGGAATGCATGTAATAAGAAACTGAATTTGATCTGGAAATCAAAATGCTGGAGAATGATAACCGAAGAACACTTTTTAAATGAAAACTGAAATCATGCTAACACCAATTCTTAGCTGCCACTGCCATTCCTCATCTTTTTCTGACAGTAACAGGTACAACCAGGTGTGATTCTTACAGACAGGAAAAATACAAGTCTATCAGTTTGTTTCTGATAGGGCCAATTTAACAGCATTGTAAAATAGACTCACACTTAAAATAGATTCCCACTTCTTCAAAAAGTTTTCATGTGTATAGGATTAACAGAATGCCCTTAGACATACCTATGTGTTGTTCTAATGTAACTTTCATTTGTTACCTTTGAAAACACACTGTAACAGCCCCAAACTGTAGGTATGAATGAGTCACCCAGTTCTGGAACTTCTGATGTAACTCCTTGCTTGACTGCAGGAAGAGGAGCTGCTGCCAAGAAGGTAGTGAGAGTTCTTCCC
Source organism: Vulpes vulpes (assembly GCF_048418805.1). Classification (NCBI taxonomy): domain Eukaryota; kingdom Metazoa; phylum Chordata; class Mammalia; order Carnivora; family Canidae; genus Vulpes; species Vulpes vulpes. The sequence continues at coordinate 53,149,207 of NC_132784.1, read as the reverse complement.
AGGAGTGGTTTTACTGTGATTAGCCTTGTTAAAGGGCAGAAATAAAAGTCTTAAGTGAACGTGATCAAAAGAATATTAAGTAGAAGAGGCGGATGGCATATGATGTGTCTTTAGAGACACTGCAAGCCCCAGATTCCTGACATATGTGAAATCCTGTGAGGGCTTCTCTTTGGACTAAGTCATTATCCTTGGTGTCTGGGAAGATCAGGTGCTCATCCAGAAGGTATTTATAGACTAGATATTGCATTCTAGGTATCCAGTAAATATAAAAGTATTCATCCATATGGCCCCATCTTTTGTCAGCTTTACAATCTAGTCCAGGAGGAACATGTATTTTCTTTATATGTATCCTATGAAATAATCAGGGAACAATAAAATGTTAAGCAGTGTGCCACCCTCTCCTGGACCTGGTTAAGACCTACAGAATACCATCCTGCCCTACAGTACGCATAAAGGACTGTGGGAGCTTTGTTTGTTTGTTTGTTTGTAGTCAGGGCCACACCCAGCATGGAGCCCAATTCCGAGGGGGAGTATGTGGCTTGAACTCACAACTGTGAGATCAAGACCAGAGCTGAAATCAAGAGTTGGATGCTTAACCACATGAGCCACCTGGGCACCCCCAAGGATTGAGTTTTTATTTATTTTTATTTATTTTTATTTTATTTTAATTTTTTTAGGATTGAGTTTTTAAATAATGTATAGGATTTACACAATCCAATCCAAGAAGACTAGGAATGGAATTCCAGGAAGAGGAAATAATGTCAGTGGGAGGAAAAGGATGACATAAACAGATTGTATGGGAGAAAGACAGCAAGTCGGTCTGATCAGAATGGGCCTTAGGAGTTAAAAATCCTGTTAGGAAAACAGTCAGGAGCTATATTCCAAGTTGATGCTGGAGAACTCTTATGTAGACACCTGGGGTGATTTTAAGTCTTTAAGGCAGCATGTTCTGCAAGGTAGTCGAGCAGATGTGGGAGGCGAGGAAAGTAGGGATGACCCAGAGCCAAGGTAACAAGTTAGGTACTTAACAGTATTCCAGGGACCTGAGCCTTACTCCCCCCCCCCCCCTTGATTCTTATTTTTATTGTCTGGAAACTAGAACAGTGTCTGCCTTGTAATAGGTTCTTCGTATCATTTTTTCCTTTTGAATTAATATTGAATGCACTTGTCCTTCCTGATTCACTGGAATTCTGAAAGAAGCAAATTGAAAATGCTTTCAGACCATGTAGCCCAATCAAATATGAGGTGTTATTGTATCAAAAGAAGAATGAAAAGGCCACATGGGGAAGGTAATGTTAAAGGCATCTCCAGGATTTTGAAACTGGGAGTAGCTCTCTCTTTTTCAACAGTAGAAGAATAATGTAGGTTTTTAATTATTATTATTATTTTATTATTCTATTCACATGCTAACAGAGACTGCATGGAACCTTGGCAATATAAGAACAACGATGCCTGTTGTCATATGCAATGTTATATATAGATATTCATATATTAAATGTTGAGTATTTATTCATCTAAGGAAACATGTTTTTTTTTTTTGAGAAATCTATTATTTACTTTTATTGTCATACCGCATCTTACATAAAGGAACATAGCCCCTGATGGTGGGACAGAGATAGTAGGTGATGTTCCTTCCAAGAAAGGTGTATAATAGAGACAAAGTGTCTCCTTTAAGTTATTTTGGCCAATTACTACATAGAGTTAGAAAAACAAAAAAAAAACACATGATGGTCCTCACTTTAGAATGTTGTTGGGTTTCCATATGGAAACATGCATTGGTCCATGAAACATTTGTGACTTCTGTTATTTATGTTCTCAAGAACATTGGCAGACATTGGGTCTCAGAAATGCTTCCTTTTACCCTGGTTGGACACTGAAAACTCCTAACTTGAACTCTTTATTTGCATTTTAACATTCTTTACTAAATTAGATGGAGAGAGCAGCTAGAGGTAAGAAAGTGCTTCTCCTTGTGTTTAATTGTGTGACATTGAATCCAGATAGTGAATAAAGTTAACCCTTGACCTGAATCATGATAAATAATGTGTAATTAATCTATTCAAACTTTCATGTATTAATCTCAAAAATTATAGTAGTAATAATAATATAAATAATAATGCTTGTTCCTTCTAAAATCCTGGTGAGGATATGACATATCTTGAAATTTTAGAGCATCAACCAGGATCAACATGAAATATTAGTCTTAGGGATTTTTCTTAATGGACTATTTTGGAAATTGACATTATCTGAGTAGACTGTTTATTGTATTATTTTTTCATTGACAGGATTTATGAGCATAGACCTAGAAACAAATGATGGTTATGTATTTTGTTATTTTTCCATCTAAATTATCACCAGTACATGTAGCTTCTGACCTGCCAGAATTCTTGTAACCACTATTTTGCATTTTCTACATATTTCTGAGATTGATGAGATGTAATATTTTTATGTGGTTCTTTTCTATTACAAACAAGTTTAGACATATATTGATACATATTATGAACTTTATGTTTTCTTTCAATTTTCAATTATCATTAATGATGTCTTAAAAATGCTCTAGAAAATGAAATATTGGATTTCTAAATATATCCCCCTTTTCAAAAAATATTTTATTTATTTATTCAGGAGAGACACACAGAGAGAGGCAGAGTCACAGGTAGAGGGAGATGCAGGCTCCCTGCGGGGAACCCAGTGCAGGACTCCGTCCCAGGACCCCAGGATCATGCCCTAAGCCGAAGGTAGACGCTCAACCACTGAGCCACCCAGGCGTCCCTAAATATATCCCTTTTATTTTATAGGTAGACATTTGATTTTCTCACAAGTAATTTTTTTCTGCATCAGCCTCCTATAATTCTACATTGACTTTATATGACTTCTGATTTAAAGTGCTGACAGGATTTTTATGCCACATCACATTCACAGTAACACTTTTTTAAGAACGGAATTTACTTTTTCTTAGATTAATGTAAAGCGAGAATCTACCAGGCAAAAAAGAAAAAAAAAAAGTTAAGCCGTTTAACCGTGGAAAGCTCAAGTAATCAAAGTACTCAGAGACTACAGGTCAACATTTTAATGATATTATTGTCACTTACTATGGCAGAGCAATCTTGTTTATCCACATCACAAATGCACTGATGTAGCTATCGAGCTTGCTCTCAAAAGAACATTCTTTAAGATACAAAGAGGTCGTAGAGTGGGAGGAACATACAGGATATGTATAAGACAGGAGAAATTTAACTGATCTTGAGAAGAGGCTGCAAATGTATCACTGAAATGAGCCTTACAAGACAACATGTCACTCATGCCATACTGCAGTTCAAAGTTGCTTCATCAATGCCACGTGTATTAGTTCCTTCCCAGCCAGTCACTCTTTGAAACTTGCTCTGTTTAGGTTGCTAATGGGTTTGTTTCTCAAGGAAAATCACTACAGCCTCACATTATTCACATTTATTTTTTTTTAATTCGCGAAATGTAACTATCTGAAAACATTTGTCAATGCTTTTTAAATCAGTTGAATTTGTTAATGGAGGCATCTGTCTGTTCATCTGGATTTCAGGTAATTGGTTTTTAAGATTCTTTCATCTTATGTGCCCAGATCAAGGTTTACACATTTAATTGAAACGGTAATAGTTTCCTGCAATAATCCACACTGAAGAGATGAGGGCGTGACTTTGGAAAGACATTTTAAAAATCAGTTGTAAGGGAAAAAATTCTGTAGAGCTAAAACAATGGAAATCTTCAGTTTCCTAAACAAATGTGACCTTTGGTATGTGCAGTTTGTGCAGATTAATCCACAAATATGTAAGCTGTTCTTAAAGCCTTTAGTTGTGATTTTTATTAAAGATAAATAAGTAAGGTTCTATATAGAAGTTCTCACGGGAGGTAGTTCTCATTGGCCACTAGATTCTTGTTCTTTTGCGGAAGTGAACACATTGTTCAGTGATTTTCAGATTTTTAAAAAAACCTACTTTGGCCTCTATATTTATTCTCGCTGGTTAGGGGGCAAACTTTGTTGAAAATGTGAGCAACTTCGTAAGGTTCACCTTTATTGAATTTTGATGTGTGTTTATATTTTCATAAAGGAAGTTTTTGAGCTAAAATATGTTACTAAAAACATATATCCAGTTGCTCAGTGGTGCTATCCTGCATCATTCATGCCTTATCGTACCTCCGTGTGCACTTGCACTCCGATGAAAAAATTTTAAGACTGTCCTTACATTCTCTTGAGCTTAGTTGATGAATTAGTGTTTACTTACTAAAAGGTCATTGTCAATCTGTGTGTGTTTGTATTTTCTCAAGTTATGATTGTGCTTGATGTCAGCTAATATGTTGATATTATGATGAGGGTGAGCAAAGTCAGTGACTGAATCTTGGTCGGAAATGTCCAAATTTCCATGAATAAGGGGAAATTGGGCTTAGTGACAACCTAGGGCTTATGAGTAAAAGGTCCCATGATATGCCACCATGGAAAAAGTATATATATTGAGTTAGGTAGGCAGATAGATAGACAATTAGAGTCATTTAAACTAATATTAGACAGTATGTAAGCATGGGTGATTTGCTTAATAACCTTTAATAGAAATTGTTCTAGAATGATTTTACCACATGTAAAACGTTATATTTTTAATTCTGAAAAATAAGAGATTCCAATTAAAATTTAATTCGGTATAAAATTGAATTTTTCAAATACCTGTATTGTCATTTTAATTTTGGATACAGTCATATATATAGGCACGGTTAGCCACCATAGCACTGTAAATCACTTACAACATGGACCTAATTATGCTGAATAAAGAACTGTCTTTCTCTTGTTCTATACTATAGTATAGAAATATTTAAAAACCAATTAATATCCCCAAATTAATTAAATGTGTTTCACAGCTCAAGAATATCCTGAATAAGGTCCTAATTAAAAGAAAGGCAAAATGAGGTATTCTGATGACAAGATAATAAGTGCATACTGTATTTGCTTTTTATTTTGCAGCAGGATAATATTTTAATAGCCCAGGGAAATGTATTTCTTTGATAGGTTTTTTTTTTTTACTGAAACCCAGAGGAGAGGCGTTGTTCTGTCAGGTGTGAGAGGAATTAAGCGCGTTGCTGTGAGTCAGAGTCTTCGAAAGAAAGTTTATTTTAGAATCTGAAGGAAATTAAAGGATAATTTAGACTATCAAATATGCCTGAGGGAATAAAAACATACTTTCTCAGAAGGTGTTTGGTGAGAAACTGTTTCTTAAGCTCCCTGTGGTAGATGGTCTCCAAATGTGGCTTTCAACTATTTATTTCCTTCTTTATACACAGGATGTTTCCTCAAAAGATAGTCACCTACTCTGGGCTGTGTGCTGGCCCTGGATGGCTTTCACATATAGAATTCTACAAAAGTGGGAACACCTGGTGGCCTCAGTCAATAGGGCATGTAGCGCTGGATCTCAGGGTCATGAGTTCAATCAAGCCCCATGATCGTGTGCAGCTGACTTAAAAAAAAAAAAAAATCATACAGAAGTGGCTTTCGAAGATACTCTGGTAATGAATGATTTGATAATAACCCTTGTAATATATTTTTTTCCCTAGGGTAATATTGATAAACAAAGACTAAAGGGATTCCTGCTTAAAGCTTATTAGAGACAAAACAATAAATTAGGACATTATCCTATGAAAAGGTCTATATAACCCTTCCATTACAAAAACAAAGTAACCCTCCCACTTACTGTACTGAGTCCAGTTTCATTGATTTTGAACAAAAGGAAAAGCTAAGAGTGGGACAGAAGAAAAGGAAAAAAAATGAATTTATCAAAGTTTGATTATTAACTTCTCTTATGTAATTGGAGAAAAATGGGCAAACTGTGGACTTACTTGGTTTTAAATGTATCAGAATTCTTCAGTTTTATGGAAACATGCTTTGCAGAACCAAATATAAAAGGATTTTAGCTACCTAATGTTGTGAATTATCTGAGCCGTTACTATTTTCTTGGGTAAAACTATATGAGTTATATTTATACATGTGAAATATAGACCTAGAAGATATTGCTCTGTTTAATTTGAATAGAAAAAAACATCTAACCCATTCAAAGTTTTAATAGAGGAAAAAATGAAGAAAATATTGAGATTACTACTCAATTACTACTTGAGATTAACTATAATACATGCAGTTACTGCATTTCAAAGGGAGACATCAATATATAGTTGAAGCAAATGGCAAAAATGATATTTTTTTTTCATTTGGAAATATAAGATCTTGCCCAAGAAACTGATACTCTTAATTTAAAAGAGGTCTGATTGTCTAGTAAAGAATAGAAAATATCACATTTTTTATTACACTACCCTCAAGCTCTATGTAAATATTTGATACTTAATTTTAGAAAATCAATCCATTATATATTTTATAAACAAAGTTTCAGAAGTTCAGATACTTTTTTAAATGTCCAGGAAGAGCAAATACACCCCAGTCTTCTGTTGATTCTATGATTAGCTCATTTCTTGCTCATTTGTCATCAGGCATGTTAGTTATTCTGCTGACAAGTCTGTGCTTTAACCTTATGGGGAGTTCAGTTTGCGGTGAGTTGCACTGATTGGAGAGTAAGTGTCATTAATCTGAGTGGTTATACTTAATTCAATTGTTGACTCACTGAAGGACCTTATGAGTAATTCCACTTAGCTTCATTGTAATCAACTATTGTGTTCCCTATACACACAAGCAAAACCACTATTGTAAGTAATAATGGTTAAGAAATGATAACAACCACAAAACTTCAAATATGTTTTTTAAAGATATTTGGTTTGAAATATCTTTTGGTTTGAAATATCTTTTGGTTTTATATATCTTTTTTAAAGTAACTGAGGCTTTCTATCTTGCTCACATGCTCTCTCTCTCCACTTGGCTGCCATAGGCTAAATAGACCTTAGCAAACTTACTTTCAACACAGGACACCTAATGAAAGCAAGGAAATTGCAAATGGCAGTCTGAAATTCAAGCTCATGGACATTCTAAGCTTTTGTGGTTAACCAACCCATTTGAATAATAAGTTATATAAGAACATTTTATCACTTCTGCTAAATTAATGCATCTATTGTGTCTTTGATTCTCTTTTCTTTCCCATCCATCAATCCCCATCTTGGGGGAAAAATTGCTAAAGAAATTCAAAGTGGTACTTAAAGCAACACATTATTGTTCTTTGGATGAAGAATTAAAAAAAAAAAAGATCTGCAGGGAAGATCAGCTGAAAGCTTAAAAACAAGCTTCTGAAAATCTTCCCCATTAATGAATTAATTAGCTAATTATAAAGCTAATTCTATTACATCAATAATTGCTATTGATAAATAGATGATTCAGCAATTTTTCTTTGTACTGTAATCTTGCATTTCTTGAACTCATTCTAATTACAAACAATGGATTAGTTAATGAATACAAATTGAAGGAAAAATTATAGATATGCAAGCATTCAAAGGTCATGAAATGGTTGAATAACAAAATTCTAGTAAGCTGGTTCTTCCGGATAAGAGTATTTGCAGCAGAAGCATTTCTCTGGAGGGAGAAGAAAGAAAGCTTGAGTAATAGTGGAGTCTTTCAGGTACATCTCAGCCCAATGATGAGGAAAATAGAGAATCAGCATACTTGGAATGGCTAATGATTCAGACATAAACTATACATTTGGTTGTTGTTCTTATACATTTAGTGATTAAAGAACTTTTTCAAGCATAATTATCAAAAGGCATCTATACTAGAGAGGAGATTTACCTGTGACCAATTTGGGAAGAAAACCTCATGACAACTTACTATCTCTAGATCACTGACTATGGTAGATAGTATTTAATACACTAATATGGTTGAGAATAGATGCAAGCAATGCATATTAATAAACCAGTATATACTGCTTTATCAAGCCTCTTCATAAAGTTCGGGTGAAAAAAGGGATAAAATATTTTGGGGCAGAAAGTGTTGCACATATTTGGCATATCATTAATATTTGCTGAATCACTCTGGCATCCATGAGAGACTGGTAGACAAATGGACATTGGCCAACCTGTATATGACAAGAGAACTCTAACCCACAATCAGCAGGAATCAGTCCAGAAAGCCAAACCATAGCTTTTAGAGTAATTGGCCCTAAATACTCAAGACCTGGTCAGTGACTGCCAGCTTTCATATTTTCTGCACAGCTTCCAAGTGAGAACTGACCAGGGCAAGTCATGATCCCTTATGATCCCAAACCCATCCAAGAAGCTCTGCTTCTACGTAGCAGTCTCCAGCTTCCCCATTGCCAACAACCTCCAATCAACACAGACCTGAAGACTTTCTTTTTTTTTTTTCTTATTTTTTTCCCTTCACTATGAAGCTTTATGAAGCTTTTCTTTCCACTGCCCTGCTTGCCTTTGAGTCTTTACCAATCCTGATGTTGTCCGAACCCTTTGCTATAGAGGACTTGGAATAAATAGCCTCTGCTTGTTCTCACTTGGGTGGTCTTGTTTATTTCCATATCCATAATTAATCATTTCATTTAGCAACTTGGCTTTGAAGAAAAATAATTGGTTTAGGCATAGAAGTTATAAAACCTAATAAACTCATAGTATGTAATCTATAGCTCTGAGCTTCCATACAGTAAGGAACGACAATCAGGAAGAGTCACGCCATTTGAATAGATATTGTTTTGTTGGTTGAGTCATACACATCTAAATTATCCCCTAATTTTTATATTGCTTCACTGTCTAGTTATGAAATTTATTTTGAAAAAAAGTTTCTTTTTCTCCTGGTTAAGTAGCTGTGGCTTAATCTATGTTCAGTCATGCATAAGTACCAAATATAAACCTTGTCATTCAACACGTTTAGAAAATGTAATTATATGCTACACGTTTTGCCAATAAGATGTACCGCTTATAATTTAATTTGTCTGAGGATTGAGAAGGCATTTCTAAATTCTGCATTCTTTCAGGATTAATGTTTAAAATACTTTCACTACCATTTCTGGTAGTTATTCAGAAGTGCAAAATATATATAAATTTTATAGAAAATCTGCAATCGAGAGGCACAGTAACATTGTCCATAGAGGCATGGCTAAGTGACAGGGTGATCAGAAGTAAATCTCTAAAGAAATCTCAACACTGCTTTGAATAGCACCAGAGTTTATCAAAGAGTGGGGCAATCAAATCATTTCATGTAGGTAATATGCCTCTTTGAGCTTCCCAGCATATATGGCAAGACCAGCAAGGACAGTAAAATGAGATTAAACAACAAAAATATCACCCTAGGAGCCGTTGCCAGAAATGCACAGCTCTTAGAGGTTAGAGTGTATAAGAGGACAAGCAAATTGTCAGCAGGAGATGAGAAACTGGATTTTTTGCATGTTCCTAAAGCATGCAATATATATTTTACAGAATTCAACATAGCATAGCATAAAGGTATATTTTATATGTAAGAAAAAGAAATTTGAATTTGTTTTCACTTATTTCCACTGAAGCTATAAAATAAAATTACACGCTGGAAAATCTTGTTTTTAAACAACATCAAATGTGACCACAGGAAAAGCAGGGTGCAAGTCTTCACATTGCTGAGCCGTAAAATGTGTGTGCCTTCCTCCATGGGCAATTGCCAGCCCTCGGAGGTCATTTAATAAAAGCAAATTTCTGCTCTTTGTAGCTAAACATTTCTTCACTATAGGAGATACTCTCCAAGCCAGAAGAGAAGTTGCCCTCTCAAACTGCATTGCAGCTATTAACACTGGATTCCATTCAGGAACTTTTTGTTTTTTAATGGTCTTTATTATTTAGAGCAGTTTTAAGTTCACAACAACATTGAACCAAAGGTACGGAGATTTCCCATATCCCCTCTCCCCCCATTATCAACAACCCCCACTCGAGGTACTTTTTAAAAATTGATAAACCGGAGAAGGACAAACATTATATGTTCTCATTCATTTGGGGAATATAAATAATAGTGAAAGGGAATATAAGGGAAGGGAGAAGAAATGGGTAGGAAATATCAGAAAGGGAGACAGAACATGAAGACTCCTAACTCTGGGAAACGAACTAGGGGTGGTGGAAGGGGAGGAGGGCGGGGGGTGGGGGTGAATGGGTGACAGGCACTGAGGGGGGCACTTGACGGGATGAGCACTGGGTGTTATTCTGTATGTTGGCAAATTGAACACCAATAAAAAATAAATTTATTATTTTTTTAAAAGTTTCAAAAAAAAAAAGTTTCAAAAAAAAATTGATAAACCGGGGCACCTGAGTGGCGAGGTTGGTTAAGCATCTGACCATGATTTGGGCTCAGTTCATTATCTCAGAGTTATAGGACTGAGCCTGAGCGGGAAGTCGACTTAAGATTCTCTCCCTCTCTGCCCCTCCTCCCCCGCTCCCTCTCATGAGCATCTCTTTCTTTCACTCTCACAATAAACAAATAAATCTTAAAAAGATAAAAATAAAAATTGATAAACCTACACCAGCACATCATAATCACCCAAAGTCTATAGTTTACCTTCGAGTTCACTCCTGGTGGTGTACATTCTAAGGGTCTGAGCAAATGTATAATGTCATGTACCCACCATTATGGTACCATAAACAGTAATAGTAATTTCCTAGCCCTAAAAATCCTCTGTGCTCTGCCTCCCTTCAACCGCTGACAACCATTGATGTTTTTATTGTCACCATAGTTATTTTTTTCTTTTGCCATTTCTGACATGCCATAGAGCCAGACACATAACATATGTAGCCTTTTCAGACTGACTTCTTTTACTTATGTTTCCTACATGTTTTCTCATGACTTGATGGCTCATTTCTTTTTTAACACCGAATAATATTCCATTGTCTGGATGTGTCATAGTTTCTCCATTCACCCACTGAAGGAGAGTATGGTGGTCTTCCGGTTTTATTTCTATTTATTTATTTTCTCCCAGTTTTAACAATTATGAATAAAGCTGCTGTAAACAAGCTCATGCAGATATTGGCATGGACATCACTTTCAAATTCCTTAGGCAAATGCCAAGGAATGCAATCACTGGGCTGTATAGTAATTGTATGTTTAATTTACTTGTAAGAAAACATCAAACTGTCTTCACCATCTTAGATTTCTATTAACAAATTGTTTTAATTTTACATTTCCCCAATGACATATAATGTGGGACATTTTTATGTGCTTATTTGTTTCTTCTTTGGTGAGGAGTCTTTACCCCATTTTTAAATCAGATTGTTTTCTTTGTATATTTTGGCCAACTGTCCCTTAACAGATATGTTTTTTTGCAAATATTTTTTTCCCTGGATCTGGCTTATCTTTTCATTCTCTTGACTGTGTCCTTTGCAAGGTAGTAATTCTTAATTTTAATAAAGTCCAGCTTATTATATCCTTCTTTCATGGGTCATGCTCTTGATTTTGTATCTAAATGATAACACCAAACCACGATCATCTAGATTTTCTCCTAGGTTATTTTCTAGGAGTTTGGAAACATTGTCTTTATTACACATTGTTTTAAACATCTCTTATTTCTTCAGCCATCAATTAAAAAATACCACATATGGTATAACTCCCATTAAAATGTCATTGTCTACATGATTCCAAAGGTAGGAAATGACATCCATTCAAAATTTTGTTTTTAGGATTTCTTAAAATTTATTTATTTATTTATTTATTTTTGACACAGAGAGAAAGAGAGCACAAGCAGGGAGAGCAGCAGGCAGGGGAAGAGGGAGGGGCAGACTCCCTACTGAGCAAGGAGCCTGATGCAGGGCTTGATCCCAGGACCCTGAGATCATGAACTGAGCTGAAGGCAGATGGATAACCAACTGAGCCACCCAGGCACCCTTATAGTAGACTTTATAATGGGGAAAAAAAGGAAGCAGAGAACATGGGTCAAATATAGGTCATGTATTTTGGGGGGGTCTAACAGAGAGAGATTTAAAGTCACTCTACATGTAAATGTGCTGAAAGAAGTAATTAAAAAAGTCTATTGTAGAATAAATACAGCTTAATGGATGTAGGTGTATAAATAGGAAAAAAGCAAAGCTATGAAATCTTTCTTCTGCATATAATTTCTTAACAATGGACACTTTGCCATGCAATGTTTTCCAGAAGCAAGACATCTGTACAGTGAGGATCCTATAGGTTTACCGAGTTCCATTTACTTTTTCATTTTCTAAGTACATAGTAAAATAACACTTCCAGACTCCCTGAGTGCTGATCTCAAGGATGTGGGCAGGAATGGCAATTGCCACACCAGGCTTGGCTACAAAAGCTCTCTGAGACTTTACAACTCTCTATTCTCTGGAAAATATGGGCTGAGCTCATGGCATAGTGAGCTGTGGGACTATCTTAGCCATCCTTGAGGATCCCCTAAGTGGGGGGAGAAATAAAACCCTTGTGTTAAGCCAATAAAAACTACAAATCATGTTTTTTCCCAGATAGATTGACCTATTCTGACTAATACAGCAACAAAAATTAGGTCATTAAAACCTTTACTTCACATCCTTATGCAAAGCTTCTCCCAAAAAGTGAGGCATTTCACAACCGTATGTTATTCTTAACACAAAACATACTAAGTTGTAGTTAGGTAAAACTCTAAAAATAAGAAATTTGCCTTTATAAATCCTATATGCATCATAATTTACTCATATACCCCAAAACAGTGATGGCTTAATGAAATGAAACTGTATTTTATTAAACTCTCATTATCTGCAAATTCTTGTTACAAAATATTCAAAGATAATTTTCATCAAAAATCCAAGAAATTGCTTGCATAACCTAATAGAAATAAGACCATCAAAAATACCTCTGTGTATAAAAAATTATCCTATTTCTAGGCTTTGTGATCCCAGGATAACTCATTTAAAAAATAATATATGAGAAATACATTAATGTTTTAGGAAGCAAATGTAGAAGCCGCTGTTAACCTGGAAGCAGAGAAAAAAGCCAAAGTTCTCAAGGATGTTGACCCATTTTCTATTACTTCAAACGTTTTGTATCCATGAGTGCTTTGAGAATCTGGCTCCAGTAGTAGGAAACATGGTTTCCATGAGCTGAGAAGCATCGTTCGAAGATTACATTAATGGCTGTAATAATACCAGTTATTAATATTGGATACCTGCTGTGTGCCTGGAAATGGACTTAGTGTTCTCTCTATATTGATCTCCTCATTTAATCATTACAAAACAGTAGCTACCAGGATAAGTTAAGGGAACAATTTATCTACAGGTCTTTGTAAAGTTTACACTTTATCAGTTCAAGGTGTATCATAATACAATCTTCACTAGACTATCTTTAGAACTCTGATTTAAGTTTGTGATAAAATTATAGAATCTGAAATTTTTAAATCCCGTAAAAGGCAATGATGTTCAGTATTGTCACATCGTCAATTTACAAAGTGCATCAAGACATAAAAGCAAACCAACCCAACATAGCTTGGCTTTTCTAAAATTCCTTGTTAGTTACTGGCAGGTAGCATGAGTGGGCTCCAGGCTTTTTGTTTTCTGACTGATTGCTTGTTCTTTATAGCCAGCTACCAACTGTAGAGAGTACTCTATTTTAATATTTTTTGTTGGCATTCCTGCTACAAAAGTCTGCATTTTAATTCAAACTTCTTTAATGGTCTCATAAAAACCGTGGGAAGATATATTATGCATAAAATTCCCCAAAGTAAAGATTTTTTTTTCTTTTGACCACATAAAATAAATGTTGGTAGCTAAAAATGCCTAAAATATAAAATGCATATTTGATAACTGGAATTTTAAGATGTATTTAATTGCCTACAGAAGCTTTGATGTTTATTTAGAAGTAGTCATATTACCCCAAAAATATGATTATGCAATAAATAACGTCGTATACAAATAAGCAGTGGGCTTGTGTTTCATAGAGAATTAGACCAACTTGTTTAGAAGTAACTCCTTTTGAACTAGAAAGGTATTACCATATCCATGGCTGTGCAAGAAGGAAAATAATCCAATGGAAATTTCATTTAACTTTATCCATACAAAAGCTTGGGAATAAATAGAGAAACTGAATAAGTGAATGGATGAAAAAATAGATATTCTAATTTTTGCTCAGAATTTCATTAAAGAATATGACTCACATTTAAAAGGGGCAGGATGAATATATTTGTCAAATGAAGCTCAGGAAAGGTGGGTAGTACCAACCAAATGCTTGTGTTTCCCCTAAGTTCATTGTGGAAACCCTGATTCCCAACGTGACCATATTTGATGTCATTTGAGAGATAATTAGGTTTAGATGAGGCCATGAAAGTAGAGCCCCCATGAAGGGATTAGTGTCCGTACAAGAAGAGACTAGAGTCCTCTCTACCACTTGAGCACATAGCTAGAAGGTGGTCACTCACGAATGAGAAATTTTCTGGAACTTTGATCCTAGACTTCCAGCCTCCAGAACTATGAGAAATAAATGTTGTTTTAGCCACCTACTGTGTTGTGCTTTGTTACAGCAACCAAGCTAACACAGTGGGAAACTATTAAAGATAATCCTTTGAGGGAAGCCTGGGTGGCTTAGTTGGGTAAACGTCTGACTTGATTTCAGCTCAGGTCATGATCTCAGGGTCCTTGGATGAAGTCCTGTGCCAGGCTCTGTGCTCAGCAGGGAATCTGCTTGGATTCTCTCTTTTCCTCTACCCCACCCCTTGCTAAAATAAATAAATAAATCTTTTAAAAAGGATAATCCTGTGCTTTTATTTTTTTTAATTTTTTTTTAATCCTGTGCTTTTAAAAAATATATATAATTGGGGTGCCTGGGTAGCTCAGTGGTTGAGCATCTGCCTTCAGCTCAGGGCGTGATCCCACCAGTCCCAGGATCCCTGCATGAAGCCGGCTTCTCCCTCTGCCTGTGTCTCTGCCTCTCTCTCTGTGTCTCATGAATAAATAAATAAATTCTTAATATATATATATATATATAATTTAGTTGTAAATTACTGGAAAAAAAGTGTTTAGTCATCATCAAGGGAATGACAAACCTTTGAGGGAATTTAGGAAATGAAATTGACAGAAAACTGAAGAAAGAGACATCATTTTTTTATTTTATTTAAAAGTTTTAATTATTTGTTGTAGGGGAGGGGCAGAGGAAGAGGGAGAGAGAGTCTTAAGCAGACTCCATGCTGAGTGCCAAGCTGGACAACAGGCTCCAGCCTAACCACCCACAGATCATGATCTGAGCAGAAACCAAGAGTTAGATGTTCAACTGACTGTGCCACCCAGGTGCCTCAAAATATCACTTTTTTAGAAGATTTTATTTATTCATGAGAGACACAGAGAGAGGCAGAGACATAGGCAGAGGGAGAAGCAGGATCCCTGCAGGTAGCCTGATGTGGGGCTCAATTTTAGGACCCCAGGATCATGACCTGAGGGGAAGGCAGATGCTCAACCACTGAGCCACTCAGGCACCCCAGAATATCACTATTTTAAAAAGATGAGGAAAGAGTGTAGATATTAGAAGATCTGAGCAGTGATTTAATATCAATCTGGGGAAAATTAAAAGATTAATACCTTATAAAAGGTGCATCCTACAGTGTAGCATCCCCTGAGATCTGTAAGGGAAAATATTTCCTCTGGCCAAATTAGTGTGAGAAATTCTGTATATTATGCAAATAGCCTAGAGAATCAGAGGGCACGTATACATAGTAGATCCTGTGAGAAATTCTGTTAAGAAACATTCCCTTAAAAAAAATAAAAATAAAAATAAATAAAAAATAAATAAAAAAAAAAGAAACATTCCCTTATAAAAACCGGCATAGGGATCCCTGGGTGGCCTGGGTGGCACAGCGGTTTGGCGCCAGTGTTTGGCCCAGGGCACGATCCTGGAGACCCGGGATCAAATCCCACATCGGGCTCCCTACATGGAGCCTGCTTCTCCCTCTGTCTGTGTCTCTGCCTCTCTCTCTCTCTGACTATCATAACTAAATAAATTTTTTAAAAAAATGTTTAAAAAAAACGGCATAAACCAATATTCCAACATTCAACTGCATATATAAACTTATATATACACTGCAATTCTGTGTAGTTGACCACAAAAAGTTTTTCTCTGGAACAGCAAATAACAAATATTGCTGATAATAGAGAAACTGTGACTTTTAGAAGGCACAGTTGACAGTGTGTGTGAATGGGGGAGAATTTGGGTCAGATGAATAGATAGAGATATCGGTCTGCTTCTGTATTTGCATATTTTAAGGGGAATGTTGGTTTATGTCGGTTCTTAGTTTTTTCCACTTCTTTTTTCTAATAGCCAAACCACCTTTCTCTTAATCACTTTTAACCCTCCCTTTCCTCACCTGCACCCCTGCAACTATGGCAAGGGACAGAGGACCAGCAGGTACAGGACGGCACCTTCCATTCACAGCCACCAACCAGGAGGACACCTTCTCACTTTCTGACAGCCTTACCATACACCCCTACTCCCTACTCAACTGGAAGAGTATTTCCCATTTTCTCCTCTCTCCACAAACCTCTAGCAACCCCAGCCCCCTCAAACTCCTCTCAACTCGAGAAAAAAAAGAAGGAATGGAAAGGGAATGTCCAAGTACTCTCCCAGCCATCCTACTGCCCTGATCTGTACCTGGATACTCTCCTGTGCACCGGCCTCTCCCACTGAGAACCCCTCCACGACTTTGCTCCTATATTTCTCTCCTTTTCCCTTCAGCACGTAAGTGGGCAGTTTCTGTTTTTCACAAACAGGAAAACATGATATGGAACCTCATAACATTAAAAATAAAAAAACATGATATGGAACCTCATAACATTAAAAATAAAATATCTTGATCCCTTATTTTCTCCCACTGCTACTCTAGTCTCTCCCATTTACAGAAAATCCATGAAAGGGTTGCTTAGACTTGCTGCCTCCTGAAAAGACATGCCATGACTTGTCTTGTGTGACTTTAAGAAGAGAACTCAGTCGAGCCCAACTCAGTTCTGTTCTGACCTACAGAACTTGAAGATGACAAGTGGGTGCTGTCTTAAGCTGCTAAGTTTGTGGTCATTTGTTAAACAGCCTTGAGAACTGAATCCAGATGAGGATGGATTGCAGCATCTGGGTAGAGACAAGGGTAGAGTTCATTTAAAAAGTGCCATGGGACAAGGATTTCCAGAGGTGAAAAAAATCGGTCATGTGGATATTTGGGGCATGAGTGTTCTGGGTATAGAAACAGCCAGTGCCTGAGAAGAAAGCAAAATCTGGAGGGTAGGGGCTGGGGTGGAGTGAGAAGAGAAAGCTGGGAGGTGAGAGGAAATGTGGGATTTGGGACTGATCACCTGGGAGGTTGTTGGAAGGATTTTGGACTTTCAGATTGAAATGGGAAACCAGTGCAGGATTCTTAAGCAAAAGAATGCCATAACTGACTTTATGTTTTTACACTGTTGGGTATAAACCATACAGAAGCAGTAGGAAAGGCAAGAGGAAGATGTTTGAGGGAGTTGGCCCATGATGGTAGCAGCTGAGGTGGAGAGAAATGCTTAGATTTTGGAAAATTTAACCCTGCTCTCTGAAATTCAACCTACAAACACCGGGTTTGCTGCCGTAAAGGCAACTAATGATCCAGTGGTGTGGCTTGGATCCCATGGACTTGCTGCAAGGTTCTGATGGTTAATATTACACATCAGTTTGGCTTAGGTCACTGCATTCAGATATTTTGCCAAACAGTATTCTAGATGTTTCTGTAAAGATTGTTTTTGTTTTTGTTTGTGTTGTGTGTGTTTAGATGAGATCAACATTTAAGCAGGAAGTTTTGAATAAAGAGCATAGCCCTGTGTAAAGTGGTGGTCCTTATCCAATCAGTTAAAGTCCTTAAGAGAAGAAAGTCTGACCTCTTTAGAAGCAGAGGGATTTCTTCCAGCTGATGGTCTTTTGATGAGAACTGCAACTCCTCCCTGGGTCTCTAGCCTGCTGGCTGATTCTGTAGATTTTGAACCTGTCAGTCTCCACAATTGCACGAGCCAATTCCTTAAAATAAATCTCTCTCTTTGTGTAAGATCTGTTGGTTCTGTCTCTCTGGAGAACTCTGACTAATAATACAAGGGTCTTTGGTACAGCACAGACAAGAAGCATCTGGAGCAGGAGGAAGCACTAGAAACCCTACCCTGTGTTTCTTTTTTTATTAAGCTCCTGCCAGGTGTCAAGCCTCAGGCCCTCTGTGGATACAACAGGAGGAAGTTGGTCCCTGTCCAACTGTGCCATTCCTCTGCACTTTGGAAACACCACCTAAAAGCTCTAGGTTTCAGGTTCATCACTTAGAAATGGGTGTATGACTAACTTCATTCAGTTGATGAGAATATTAAATGTCAAGATGCATAAAAAATATCTAGCAGTGAACCAGGCTCAAAATGGACTCTTAATAATTGACAGTATTATGTGGTGCTTGGGTAGCTCAGTCCGTTGGGTGTCTGACTCTTGATTTCAGCTTAGGTCATGATTTCTGGGTCCTGGGATCAAGCCCTGTGTTGGGCTCCCCACTCGGGGCTGAGTCTACTTGAGATTCTCTCCCTCTACCCCTCCTCTTGCTCTCACTCACTCTCTTTTACTATAAATAAATAAATAAATAAATAAATAAATAAATAAATAAAATTTTAAAAATAAATAAATGTCAGTATTATTATCACAAGGGCATTATGTAGCTGCCATTACTGTTAATGGTACAAATGAAACAAACACCAGGAGAAGTGATAATAATTCTTTACTCAATAATTGAACTCATTTAACATTTTAAGGAAGTTTCATATCTTGTTTCATTATTATCCCACTTGTGTAGGTTATTACGCTTTTAATTTCAATGGAAATCAGGAAAATGTTACATGATTTTATCCTCAATCTGTCTGTATATGCAAACCTAACATTCTGTACACTATGGATGAAATTTTATTTGGCTACTGTGTGAAGTAAATCGTAGTTGTAATAATTGCTGCACCAAAAATCAATAAAATTCAGATGGAAAATATTAAAAAGAAGCATATATAATTTCTATAAAAGTATTTTAGAGGATAGCTATACAAATTTTTAAAATTTATTTTAAAATAAATTTAGTGACTGTGCTTCTCAGTACCCCATTGTGCATATACTGTGTCTTTAATGGAACTTCACAAAATTACAATGAGAAACAATGTCAACTTTCCTTTGGTGTTTTCCAAAGAGTGTTGCATTGGAAGCTATTTCATTATATTTTAATTGTTTTCCTAAAGAATCAATTGATTTTCCTTAATACTTACTTAACTGAAAAGACTAAAAAGGGATTAGTAATGATAAAGGCTATACTTATCGAGTATGCAATAGGCAGCAGGCAATAAGATCAAGGCTTTGCAAGCCTCGAGCATGTGAACATCACCGTGGTCCTATGAATAAGTTATCTTTTCTTACTACCCAAATGAATTAGTTGAGATCTAAGGAAGTGGCGTATTTTTCCTAAGATTTTGCAGCTAAGATGGCAGATTTAGTTTTTGAGTTTTATCATTTGAATCCATGTCTGAAGATAGCAGAGTGGAATCAATAATTCTCAAATTTCATTGCATGAAAAGGCAAATAAAATGTTTAAAAAATAGATAAAAGTTTTTATATCATTGTCAGTGAAAGAGTTCAAATTTCTATCTTTACTATTGTATTAAATGTGTTATTTTTCTCAGGAAGAAAACACTGGGTTCATGTTGAAGTGTCTTTCCTCAGCTTTAGCCAAGATTAATGCATGCCAGGATCTAGCTCTTTCTTCTAAATTCACCTTCTAAGGGTTTGTGGAAACACGAACCTAGGCTGACCTACTTTAGAGAGACTTCATGAAACTTGGAAAGTACTGATGCTCTGATGCTATTTGTTTTATAAAAGTCAAATGTGCTTCTTTCCATATATCTTTTCAGAATCATGTTTGTGTTCTAATATTTCATTACTTACTTCCAAAGTGCTGTGAGGACTTCCAATATGTTCGTGTTGCATGATATCCACTGGTAGGTTTAATATATTATCATTAATGGTTAAAACAAAATAAAACAAAACAGGGTGGCTGTGGAGAAGCCTGTGCGAGGGTATTTAGGGTGATGTGGCAATAGAGAGCTATGTTAACAGTGCTGTGAAGCGGTGTAATTATTAACTGATCTAATACTTATAACCATATTCATTTATTTTATTAACTTATCTAACACTTATAAACAATATTCACTTTATTTATTCATTCACTTATGTTAAATCAGTAATATTCCAGCTAAAACAGTTAATTTGATAAGTTTCTGCCCTCGAAATTACTTGATTCAACTCGTTTTGACTTTGCAAAGTTTTATTCGTGTTAATGTTCCATATCTAACTCTTAACATCCTTGCTGGTACAAATAATTATATTATGATATGAAAAAGATTTGTATTTGTTTATTTTATTTTATTTTATTTTATTTTATTTTATTTTATTTTATTTTATTTTATTTATTTATTTTATCCTTGAAAGACACTGGAGAAATTAGTAGGGGAAGGGACACATTTTGTAAATGAGGAAGATGATATTGGAAGGACTTCAACCAGGCACCCGACATTACCCAGGAGGTAGGAGGTGGGAAGCACTCAGGCTCTGAATTGTTCTGATGAGCTCTATGAATGTCTATTACAGAAATATCTGCTACCTGGCATATTTTGGAGGGTTTTGGAGGGCAACATCGGCCTCCTCCAATCAGTTCCCCAAGGGGTCTGTCTGAAACTCCTAAGGCCCATGCGGCTTGGAGTCTTGCGGTGGCAGAGCTGTGACCCCCAAAAGAAGTCCGTCTGTTGGGCCCAGTTG